>NC_042616.1:209733844-211230375 GCF_901001135.1 Rhinatrema bivittatum | reverse complement strand
GGATTTTTGCTGTGGCAGCCCATTAACACAAGACAGGAAAACAAACCATGGAGGCAGCATGGCATCACAATATCTCTGCATCATTGTAGATTTGTGTTGCTTTGCTTGTTGTTCTGTTTTTCCTTTTTCGTGATTGAAGCCTTAGCTACACTTCAGATTAGTTATTTATTCTCTGTATGACTGCCAGTGGGCACATTGTGGGCAGTGGGAGCTAGGTAGTACTGGGCATAAGCAAGCAGTGAAGGCAGGCCAGAAAGTGCAGCATAACAGGCTGTATTGTGAAGCCTGTCTGTGACAGTGAAATAGTGCAGACAGAGCAGACAGGATGACATTCACTGTTTGCCTGGCAGAAGGCAAAGTGTGTGCAGTGGGCACTAGGCAGTGGGCATTATAATACCACGGAAAAATGTTAAATCGTTGTAGTAATCTTAACATCCCCGGTGACATATATCAATGATGTGAGGGAGAGGGAAAGGCAGAGCAGATGAAGTAACCTTAAATGTGTCCAAAATTGCGCACGAATGTGAATCGTGTCCCCTATTGTCTTAACGATTGAGATCGTCTGGCAGGAGAAGAAAATCGTGTTTGGCACGATTGTTTCGTTAAAAAATAGTTAAAAAATCGTTTTTTCCGATTAGTGTACACTAACCGGGAGTTAGTGCGCACTAACAGAAAATGATACAATTTGACACTTTTCAGGTCAGTTAAGGTCAGTTTAGGAATGAATATGTATTCCTATTGGCTGCCCTCTTATTTATTCATGTTACCAAGGTTCCCACTTACAATATATGGGGGATGGGAAATGGAAACAGTTGGTAGCTTGACAAAAAAAGTAATGTGATCAGTCAATGTGACTAGAACTTGTGCCCTAACCCTGATACCAGGGGTGTTGTGATCTTCCTGAATACAGTGACCTAACCCTGACACCAGGGGTGTTGTGATCTTCCTGTACACAGTGCCCTATCCCTATTAATACCAGGAGTATTGTGATCTTCCTGCACACAGTGCCCTAACCCTGATACCAGGGGTGTTGTGATCTTCCTGCACACAGTGCCCTATCCCTATTAATACCAGGAGTGTTGTGATCTTCCTGCACACAGTGCCCTATCCCTATTAATACCAGGAGTGTTGTGATCTTCCTGCATACAGTGCCCTAACCCTGACACCAGGGGTGTTGTGATCTTCCTGCATGCAGTGCCTTCTCCCGCCTGCATTACTAGTGAGAAGCTGGCTTCACAGACAGGGGGAAGCTTCCTGACCCTCACTCCTCCCCTCCCCATGTCCCAGCCAGTGAATGGTGTGTGGGTGAGGCTGAAACAGCTCCTTCCCTGCATTACTAGTGAGAGGCTGGCTTCACAGACAGGGGGGAGCTGCCTGACCCTCACTCCTCCCCTCCCCCATGTCCCAGCCAGTGAATGGTGTGTGGGTGAGTGGGGGGTGGGAGGATGATGAAGGCGGAGACAGCTCCCTTCCTGCATTATTAGTGAGAGGCTGGCCTCACAGATAGGGGGGAGCTGCCTGTCCCTCACTCCTCCCTTCCCACAAGTCCCAGCAAGTGAATGGTGTGTGGGTGAGGGGGGGGGGAGGAGGATGGTGAAGGGTGAGACAGCTCCCTCCCTGCATTACTAGTGAGAGGCTGGCTTCACAGACAGGGGGGAGCTTCCTGACCCTCACTCCTCCCCTCCCCCATGTCCCAGCTAGTGAATGGTGTGTGGGTGAGGGGGGGGAGGATGGTGAGGCTGAGACAGCTCCCTCCCTGCATTACTAGTGAGAGGCTGGCTTCACAGACAGGGGGGAGCTGCCTGACCCTCACTTCTCCGGGGTGTTGTGATCTTCCTGCACACAGTGCCCTATCCCTGATACCAGGGGTGTTGTGATCTTCCTGCACACAGTGCCTTATCCCTAATACCAGGGGTGTTGTGATCTTTCTGCACACAGTGCCCTATGCTTGATACCAGGAGTGTTGTGATCTTCCTGCACACAGTGCCCTATTCCTGATACCGGGGGTGTTGTGATCTTCCGGCATGCAGTGCCCTATCCCGGTTACCGCAGGTGTTGTCATCTTCTTGCACACATCCCGGTATCAGGAATAGGGCACTGTGTGCAGGAATATCACAACATCCCTGGTATTAGGGATAGGGCACTGTGTGCAGGAAGATCACAACACTCCTGGTATTAATAGAGATAGGGCACTGCATGCAGGAAGATCACAACACCCCTGGTATCAGGGATAGGGCACTGTGTGCAAGAAGATCACAACACCCCGGAGGAGTGAGGGTCAGGCAGCTCCCCCCTGTCTGTGAAGCCAGCCTCTCACTAGTAATGCAGGGAAGGAGCTGTCTCAGCCTTCACCATCCTCCCCCCCCCCCCCTCACCCACACACCATTCAATGGCTGGGACATGGGGGAGGGGAGGAGTGAGGGTCAGGCAGCTCCCCCCTGTCTGTGAAGCCAGCCTCTCACTAGTAATGCAGGGAAGGAGCTGTTTCAGCCTCACCATCCTCCCCCCCCCCCTCACCCACACACCATTCAATGCCTGGGACATGGGGGAGGGGAGGAGTGAGGGTCAGGAAACTCCCCCCTGTCTGTGAAGCCAGCCTCTCACTAGTAATGCAGGGAGGGAGCTGTCTCAGACTTCACCATCCTCCCACCCCCCACTCACCCACACACCATTCACTGGCTGGGACATGGGGGAGGGGAGGAGTGAGGGTCAGGCAGCTCCCCCCTGTCTGTGAAGCCAGCCTCTCACTAGTAATGCAGGCGGGATAGGGCACTGCATGCAGGAAGATCACAACACCCTTGGTATCAGGGTTAGGGCACTGTGTGCAGGAAGATCACAACACTCCTGGTATTAATAAGGATAGGGCACTGTGTGCAGGAAGATCACAACACCCATGGTGTCAGGGTTAGGGCACTGTGTGCAGGAAGATCACAACACCCCTGGTATCAGGGTTAGGGCACGGTGTGCAGGAAGATCACAACGCTCCTGGTTTTAATAGGGATAGGGCACTGTGTGCAGGAAGATCACAACACCCCTGGTATCAGGGTTAGGGCACTGTGTGCAGGAAGTTCACAACACTCCTGGTATTAATAGGGATAGGGCACGGTGTGCAGGAAGATCACAACACCCTTGGTGTCAGGGTTAGGGCACTGAGTGCAGGAAGATCACAACACCCCTGGTATCAGGGATAGGGCAATGAGTGCAGGAAGATCACAACACCCCTGGTGTCAGGGTTAGGGCACTGTGTGCAGGAAGATCACAACACCCCTGGTATCAGGGATAGGGCACTGAGTGCAGGAAGATCACAACACCCCTGGTATCAGGAATAGGGCACAAGTTCTAGTCATATTGACTGATCACATTACTTTTTTTGTCAACTACCAACAGTTTCCATTTCCCATCCCCCCAACCATCACCTCAGTTGGAACCTTGGTAACATCAATAGATAGACCTTTACTGACCTGGAAAGTGTCAATAATTTGTATCATTTTCTGTTAGTGTTCCTGAGTTTCCATTTCCATTTCCCATCCCCCCAACCATCACCTCAGTGGGAACCTTGGTAACATCAATAGATAAGAGGGCAGCCAGCCAATAGGAATACATATTCATTCCTAACTGACCTTTACTGACCTGGAAAGTGTCAATTTGTATCATTTTCTGTTAGTGCGCACTAACACGATTTAACGATTTAAGACGATATTAAAATTATCGGACGATAATTTTAATCGTTGAAAAACGATTCACATCCCTACTCCTCTTCTTGTGGCAGGGAGCCGCCCTCAATCATCTTCCTTCTTTGCGGCAGGGAGCCACTGACGTCAGGGCCTGCTCCTTCCCTTGCAGCATGGACGCCGCTCTCCAAGGTCCTGCCTCCTAGGTGCGCGGCTGTGCCTCTCTTCTTCATTTAAAGGGCCAGCGGAGGGCAGTCCTTTCTGGCCCCACCTGATGACGTTCCGGAGGCGTCTCCTCTTCAGCCCTATAAAGAGGGCCTTCCTTCAGTCTGTCTTCACCTTTGCAAGGAGCTGCCTGCTCCTGGATTCTCCGCTGTTCCAGCTCTTCGTCCAGGAGTCTCCGACGTCCATCCTCGCTTCTTCGAGGCACTCTGTTTCTTCATGGGAATTCCCTTGTCTACCTCTGTGGTTCCTGATCCTTTGTCTTTACCTTCGTTCCATGTCCTGGTCTCTCGTCGGTTCCTGTGTCCTTGTCTATCCTATCTTCAGTATTTTCCTGTCATCAGATGTCCTTGCCTTCGGTTGTTCCTAGTCCTGATGTCCCCAGTCCAGAAGTACTTGATGTTCCATGATTCGTGTTCCAGACATCCCTGATGTCCTCATCTCCAGAGGTTCCTGATGTCCAGATCTCCTAGATGTCCAGACGCCCTGGTGTCCAGAGGTACCCGGTGTCTTGTCGTACCCATTGTCCTATGTTCTAGTCCTGGTCCTGATGGTTCCGAGTTCCAAGTTCTGAGTTCTGATCCTGATGTTGTTCTCGTCGGCAGCAAAGCCTCCAGAAGATCCTTGCTTTTAATGTTCCGAGTTCCAAGTTCCGAGTCTTGAATCCTGAGTCTTTTATCCTGTTCCTGGTCTTCGGAGTACCTTGTGCCTGCTTCTGTCCTTGACCTAGATCCTGAGCCTTTGTCTTCGTCTAAGTATCTGGAGTCCTCATCTGAGTATCCGGAGTCCTCGTCTGAGCATCCTGTATCTCCATCTACATCTGAGCATCCTGCATCCTGCATCCTCATCCGAGTTCCAAATTCCTGCATCCTCGACCGAGTTCCAAATTCCAAGCATCCTCGTCTTGTCAGTTCCAGGTGTCCTCGTCTCATCCAACTGTCCTTGTCTCATTCAAGTTCCAAGTGTCCTCGTCTCGTCCAAGTATCCTCGTCTTGTTCAAGTCTTCAAGTCTTGTCCAAGTCTCTGAGTTCCTGTCTTGTTCCAAGTTCCAGTACCATCGCCTGTCCTTGACCGTCCTGTCGCATCTTCCGTTCCCAAGTGGCAGTTCCGAAAGGGCTATTGAGTGACCGGAGGGCTACCCCAAAGCCCAGCATTGTGTTGCTGGGTCTTCCAGTGCCTGCAGGTTCAGCAGAGGTCAGGACTCCAGTGGTCAGCCTGTCCGCCCATGCTTGGATGCGTCTTGCCTGCCTTGGCGCTTCCACGGAGCTCCTCTGCAGTCACGTCGTGGTCCAAGGGCACACCAATCTCCTTGGAATCAGGACCGCTCCCCAGCGCTCCCGCAACAGTTCCCAAAAAGCATCTATGCTCATCGGGGATCCCACACCTTGATATTCTTTGAAGAAAAAGAAACTGGAGGAGGTTAAGTCCACCATGCAGAGAGCATTGCATACAATCTTACTCAGACCAACTCTGGATGTCCCCTCAAAGACCACTTTCTGTGAGTTCCTCGACCTCTCCTCAGAGTGACATGAGGGTTTACTCTGATCTTTCAAGGGAGTCCCTCAGAAGACACAGTCAATTTCCTCTTCAAGAAGAACTGGTTCCCTGTGATAAATCTTACTGGGAACCACCTGCACCTTCTCACATTCGTCATCCTCCAGCCTCAGATATTGTTTGAGCAGCTATCCCAATCCAGATTCATAGACATTCGTTATCCATTATGCCTGCACAGCTACTCGTGGATAAGACACGGCCTCCCTTATCTCCAGGGTCCTAATCATCTCAGGCCATGCAGCAAATTACATCCATCACCACCAACCTATTTGCCTCATTGTATCTGAGCATATCCTCTCTGTCATTCCATTCTTACCCGTTGGAGCAGGACAAAACAGGGACATCTCCGCCAGCTTCAATTGGAAGTGTCAGTCCTATGTACTTTTCACCTCTGAGCCATCACAGCCCTTCTGCTCCAACAGCATATCACACTCTCCCCAGCTTCTCCTTGATCAGAAGGATCAGACCCCCATCCCTGGGTCAACCCTCAGACCCCCCAGAGCCCACATCTCCTCTGGAGGATCTCACTTACTACGGATTTGTTGAGAAGATGGGCAACATTTTGAAGGTTGAGGTGTGGAAAATTCCAAACCCCTGCACAGAGGTTTTTGGTATCCTTGAGATTTTAAGTATAACCTCTGAACCATTGGTGTTGCCATCTCATGAACTCCTGGACTCCATTTTACTGAAGTCTTGGGAGTCCCCACATTCCAATGTGCCAGTGTCCAGGAAACTAGACCTAAAGTTTCATCTACAAAAATCCAAGGGGTACAATGTGGTCTTATTTACCCCACACTTCCGTCATTGTGGAATCTGTAATGAAAAAGGTGAAGAAGTCAAAACTTCACTCAAACACGCTGCCTGGGAAGAATAATAAGGTTTTAGATGACTTCAGTTTTAAAGTCTTTCAAAGCTCCATGCTCATCTCCCGTATAGATCAGCATCAATATTTATATGAATGCCTCCAACAACTTAAATCACTTGTACACTCAGAAACTGGAGAACAGATTGCCCCTCAGCTTCTTCAAGATCTAGAAGAGGGCATCAGGCATGTCTTACGCTCAGTGTATAAGGCATTTGAAATAACATCTTGTATGTCAGGGACCTCAATCGCAGCTCGTCAGATAGCTTGGTTGAGAACAAGCACCATATGAGAGGATGTCCATGATAAGCTCGTGGACCTTCCATGCCTGGGAGACAACCTGTTTGAGGATAAGTTGAGAGAAACAGTTGTGCAAATAAAGTAAACAAAATATAGCGGTTCAATCACTGGTATTGTCAAATGTCCAGAAACCCCACTACAAATGGTACTTCTCAGTTTAAGAAAACATACTTTCAAAGAAAACCCTACAAGCAGTACTCTCAGTTCTAGCTATTGTGGTACCAAAAGCGTCATCCACCAGTGCAACCAAGAGGCCGTCAATGCGAACATAGGCCAACAGCAGCAACAGTTGACATCAAAGCCGTAACAGGGTTTATGAACCAAACCAATTCACAGTCCACCATTCCAGTTGGGGGCAGACTGACCTACGTTTATTCAGCATGGTGCCACATAAAATCGGACTGATGATTCCTTCAGATCATAAAGAAAGGTTATCTAGATTTTACCAAAAATTCTACCGTTCCTTATCTCACTCAATTGATGAGAGACTGCTCTCAGTTCTATTTTACAAGCGGAAGCAGTCTATTATGACAGAAAGCAATTTGATACTGCTGAAGCACCTCATCAATACAGGGGTAGATTTTCAGACCGCGCGAATAGGCGTACTTTTGCTGGCGCATCAGGCACAAGCAAAAGTACGCGGGATTTTAGTAGATACGCGCGGAGCCGCGCGTATCCGCTAAAATCCGGGATCGGCGCGCGCAAGGCTATGGATTCTGTATAGCCAGCGTGCGCCGAGCCGCGCAGCCTACCTCCGTTCCCTCCGAGGCCGCTCCGAAATCGGAGCGGCCTCGGAGGGAACTTTCTTTTGCCCTCCCCTCACCTTCCCCTCCCTTCCCCTACCTAACCCACCCGCCCGGCCCTGTCTAAACCCCATCCTTACCTTTGTCGGGCGCGCCAGCAGGCCGCTAGCGCGCCGGGACGCGACCTGGGGGCGGGTCCAGAGGGCGCGGCCAATCCCCCGGACCGCCCCGGGCCGTAACCATGCCCCCGGATCCGCCCCCGAAACGCTCCCGACACGCCCCCAAAACGGCGCTGCGCTCGGTCCTGCCCCCGACACGCCCCCCTCCGAAAACCCCGGGACTTACGCGAGTCCCGGGGCTCTGCGCGCGCCGGTAGGCCTATGTAAAATAGGCTCACCGGCGCGCAGGGCCCTGCTCGCCTAAATCCGCCCGGATTTGGGCGGATTTAGGCGAGCAGGGCTCTTAAAATCCGCCCCACAGGGTTTTACTCCCAATACTTCCTCATTCAGGGGGGCTTTGTCCCATCTTAGATCTCTGACCTCTCAACAGAGCTGTTTGAAGAGAAAAATTCAAATGACAACTCTAAAATCAATCTTGCCCTTCCTTCATCCAAATGATTGGATGTGCTCTCTAGATCTGAAGGACACATATGCACACATTCTCATCCATCTGGCATGGGGCCAAGACTTATGCACATAACCCCCACATTTTGCAAGGCTGACCATAGCAAGGCATCCCATGTTACCTGCATAACTTTACTACTGGTCCTGATAAGGCACAAATGGAGATTTTGAGCCAGAGGAATCTTGAACATTGAGGGAGGTGGGGAATATATAGAGAGAGACAGAGAGAAAGACAGTCTGACACTCTATATATCTCCCACTGTAAGAGGGGCACTTGCAACTCAGGGTGGGTTTGGGGGAGGGGGACGGTGTTACATTGGTCTGCCTAGGGCGCAAGGATCTGTAGACCCTTCTAATATTGTCTCCCCCCAAAACCCCACCCTGAGTTGAAAGTGACCCTCTTACAGTGGGGGATATATAGCGTGTCAGATTCTAAATCTCTCCCCCCACCTCCCAGTCACTTGTGAGTATGCGCGTAAAGGCTCCACACATACAGGCAGTAGGAATATTTTAAATGTGTGTACTTGCACACACAATATAAAATTGAGTGTATTTTTGCTCGCATGCCCAATACACGCATTTATGGGTGCATATGCACGCCTTTTAAAATTTACTTGAAAGTATTTAGTGGTGGCTGTGGCTCACCTCCAACAAACAGGTGTATGTGTATGAAAAATATGGCTTTAAAATATCTGGGACATTTTCTATGACAATGTATTTCTGAGAACCCAGTTCTGGCTAGTTTAACTGACTTTCCTGTTTACGCGCGAAAAAGGAGCCAACACCCCAGAGACTGTATTTAATTGGACTAAAAGTAACGAATCTTATTGGTAACCGGAAGAAGAAAATACACCCAGGAAGCTTGTCAAGGCATTCTTATTGGACACAATGTAAGGTTTAAAAAGCAGTGCACAGTGCAGTAACGCTGAGTAGGTTAGGATCTTACAAATTTGCTTGTACTGCTGCTACTCCGGAACAAATTACTTCCTCTTTTTTGCTCCTGTTTTGTCTTTTCATTAATAAAACTTGCTTTTTAGATTATCAACTGGCTGAAGCCTCATTAATCAGGTCTACATTTCTGGTGCCGTGACTCGGATTCTTCTGCAGCAACTTCAGATCCTCCTGACTAAACAGACTGGATGACAAACTCCAAGGGAACCCACAGCTCGGATAGGTAGTCAGCGGGGCACTGTCGCGAGCACTCAGATTCGAACGTCTAAGGGATGTCATCGCGAGGGGTTGCCCAGAACTCGGATAGACAGTCCACGGGGCGTCATCGCGAAGGGTAAGCTGCCTAATACCCTTGCACCAGCCATGCGTCCTGGGGGGGGGGGCATGGTGTCAGTTTTTAAAGTTTGTATACCTGAAGGGAGCTGGGTGTATTTTGAGTGGGCCCAGGACAGAGAATGAATGAACGGCGGGGGAGGGCAGCAAAAAAGCTAGCACCGGCCCTGGATTGATTGATAGTATCTTTGGACTGCGAAGCTCTACAAGTGCACCTGCGAAACACAATAGAATGCCTGGAAACACTAGGGTTTCTTATAAATTACGAACAATCAATTTTGAATCCAATGCAGGTCTTGCAGTTCATAGGAACAAGAATAGACACCAACCAATTCAGGATATTCCTCCCAAGAGACAGAGGGACATGCGTTCACAACCTTGTCTCACAGCAGTCTGCCGGAAAATATTAATCATTCTAGGCCATATGGCTGCAGTCATTCTGAAGGTTCCCCAACTCGTCTACATATGCGTTGACTACAGTGGAGCCTAAAAGCTCAGTGGTCACAGCTCTGACTGCCGTTTTCAGCAGGGAAATTTCTTGGTGGATGAACCTAGAAAGCATACATATCGGGTTGCCTCTTTGTCCACCCCCACCACCCATGGCTGGTGCAAGGGTATAAGGTGCCCTAGGTAAACCTTATCGCTTTGCATAATGCCCCCCTGCCCCATTCCACACACACAGTTAAGAGTTATGTGTTTATATTTTACATGAAAAATATCAAAGTACAATATTCTGAGGTAAATATCACTTACATTATATTTACATGCACTACTGTGATGCCAACCAGATGTGCGTCGGCTTAGACTCCATATGCGTCAACTTCGATACATGTGTCGGCTTCGGCGCCGACTGCGCCGTCATCAATGCTGAGTGCTCCGGCTTCTGTTGTAGATGCGCCGGCTTCGGTTGTAGATGTGCCGGCTTCAGTTGTTTGTACGTCGGCGTCGGTTTGTGCATCGACGCCGGATGCGTCGGTTTCAGCTGACGATGTGTCAGTTTTGGTGTTGGCGCTGGTACCTTCGGCGCGAAACTGGAGCATTTCGATGTGGAAGGCCTTGGCATCAACGAAAGAGTTGACTCCTTTCCGCCCTGCGCCAAGGGTACTGGGTGTGACTCTCGCCCCGTTATTGATCTCTTCTCATGGGGCTTTTTTAAATTACCCGAGGATCTCACCTCCTCTCCAGGCCTGGAGAGTCTGGTTTCTACGGAGGCCACGCTCTTCGTCGGTGGGGCTTGCTTCTTGACAGGCCCCGGCGATGAGTGTGCCTCTGATGGGACCTATGAGCCTCCTTCTCCCGATTTCAGGCTTTCGATTTTTTGGGCCCGTTGCTTTTGGGCCCTCGGCAACATGCATCCACAATGTGTGCATTCACCTTGGTTGTGGTCCAGACCCAGACAACGATAGCATAAATCATGTTCATCAGTAATGGACATGATTTTTCCACAATTACAGGGTTTGAAACCTGATTATCTGATCTGTTTTTTAGACATTTTCCTTTTTCAAGAAAAAACGCTGAGGAGAAAGGAAGCTCCACATGCGATCCCGCGCGCAGAAAAAACAGACTGAGGAGAATCTGTTACTTTCCTGCGTGGGAACTCACGCGCAGTCACAGAGGACAAAACTCTGTTTGGGGAATCTCCACCTCCTGGGACCTGAAGGACAGCTCCCTTGACAGCATGGCTAATTCAGCCCTGCTATCAACGGGAAAAAAATCTGACACATTGGAACCATAAAGCCATTGTTTGAGGCCTCATTTGTTGGATCCTAGGATCATGTGTTAGATGAAGATGAGGCATCCAAAAGAAATGTCTGATGAGAAAGCCAAGAGTTTCACTGCAGGAAGGGAAAGGGGCAAATAGATGATCACAAAGGGGAAGAGGGTTGTTTTTCCTTTTTTCCCACTGTCCAGCCAGAGATCTCCACTCCTTAGACTGCTGAACCTGGTCCAAGCTAACATCTTACCTGATCACATATGAACCCACAGACTTGGTGCCAGCATGGAAACCCCATGGTGCTAGTACCTTTTTTTTTGTAACCGTAGTTGGGTTATAAATGCTTCCACCTGTCTTTTCTCACCAATCCATCTCTCAACCTCTTGCCCATCCTAATCCTCCATCTTCCCTACCTCTCTCTTGCTATCTCCACCAAGCCTCCATCTTGCACCCTTTTAGACCACATCCCTTCCAAACACACATCCTTCCTTCTCTTATGATCTCATCCCCATCATCCACCTTCCCCATCCTCCCCAGCTTCCATATCAGGCCTCTTTCTGTCATATCCTTTTCTTCCCTTCCTCTTTTTAGAATGGCAGTCTGAGCAGCAGGGACACAGTGAGAAGATGCATGCTCACTATCCCCATAGCTTATGTTCATTCTACCTCTTCATCAGTAATGTTAATGTTGTGCCCGTCGGTCGCAGAAGACTGCGACCTTTGATGCTTACCTCTTTTTTTTCCCTGCACCAGCAATTCTGGGAAAGATGGCGACTTCTGCCTGCAGACGCCACCTTCCCCGGTGTCCCCGGGACGGCGTGGGCAATCCCTGAATTGGGGATTACCTAGGGTGCGTGCGCGCGCACGCCAGGCCCTTTCTTAAACACATCATGGCAGGAACCTCGTGGGTGACCCCTCCGCATGACGTCACCCACCAGTGTATTTAAGCCATCCAACCTATGCTTCCTACGAGTTAGCAAGGACTTCCTTCCTGCTGAATTCCACTACTTCGGAGACGCTTCGCCTCTCGCTACTTTGAACCTTGTTCCTGTGTTCCTGGACTTGAACACTATAGGTACCCGCTCCTCGGGGGCCATGTCGCGTTCCAGCTATCCGTGCCTCAGAGGGCCTATCTGCCTGGAGAACCCATCTCCTCCCGTTTGGAACACAGCTTCATTCAGCCTTGTGAGTACATTCTCTACTACCACCATCTTACTGACGGCACCTCTGGTGTATCCTGTGCTCTGGGCCACTACCGTGACTGCCGCAGCAAACCTCCTTCTACACTTCAGAATGAGTACTTGTATCTACCCAGCTCTACTGACCTCCTACACCTCTCCTATCATTGACCATGTAGATTCTCAGTGTACCCCGCACTGCGGGTCACTACCAGATCTACCCTACAAGGTGTGTCATCTGGAGGAGAAATTCCCTGGTGTACCCACTCCGCAGGCCACTACCAGGGATACTATCGCTTGGCAACATCACTACTCTGGACTGTGTTGTACTTCCCACTCTGTGGGCATTTCATCTACGTTGCAGTATAATAAAACCTCACTGCTCTCTGTGTCCTTCTGTGCTGAGGCCACGCCTATCGTAGTGATTCCCCACAGGGCTCCTCCCTGTGGGTGGAGTCGGCTCTCACTGCGATCCAGGGTTCACAACCATACCAAAATATAACAGATGGCTAACTCCATGGACCCGGCTCAGGTCTCAGCCCTGCAGGCCATCCCTGGCCTGGCCCAATGTATTGTTGAACAACAGAGGACCTTAGAGACATTGGCTAACACTTTTAATCAGTTGAATTCCCGACTGAACATTTTTGCTACATCTGACAAAGATGCTTCACTTCAAGTGGTTGCTGTACAAACTGCAATGCCTTTACCAGCCCCCACTCGCTTCTCAGGAGATTCCCTGTTGTGTAGGGGTTTTCTAAACCAGTGGTTCTCAACCTTTTTTCTATTGGGACACAGATGCCAGATAATGCTTATAGGCGGGACACACTGAACACTTGACCATCATGGGCTAAGTGTGAACATATACTTTGCATCCACAGGAACCTGCCCCTGCCCCCCCCACCCCCCATCCACAAACAATGAATGCAGAGCAGAACTAGGATATTTCAAATATAACTCGTTATATCAAAAAGATATTCTGATTCTGGTGCTATCTCAGTAGCAGAAACATAAACTCCCTTACAGCCAGGTGCATTCTAAAATACAAAACCCTGGGGGGGGGGGAAACACTCAGCACATGTGTAGCAAACCTTCCATACCACTGCAACATTAATTACAAGAACTCAAACAGCGTTAGCCCTTCCTATATAAAGGCAGCAGTGCAGCACCAATGCGTATTCTGTTGAGAATGATTGATACAAATCCCTACCTACTAGTAAAATACCTCAGTCACACATACAGATCTGACCTTCACCAAATACAGCATAAAAGACCACAAATTACAAATGTGGAGACAAAAACTGGAATGGAAACCTCCAGAAAGACACGCTGCATGCAGTGCAAAACTGGAGAGCATTCCTGAAACCCCCCCCCCCCCCCCCAATCCTCTTCCCTGTGCTCCCTCTCTTCCTTGCTTGACTCTCCCTCTCTGCCCAGCTACCCTGACCCCCTGTTTCCTATCCCTTCCTGCTCAGCAGCCCCCACCCTCCTTCTCTGTTCCACCTTCATCTTCCCAGCATCACCAATCTCCTTTCCCCCACCCTCACAGGGTGAAGAGATCATCTGCAGCATCACTCCCAGACTCAGGAAGAGATAAAGTTTGCATCCCATGAGGCCCAGAACAGCAGGAGCTGGCAATGTCTCACTCTGATCTGGGTGAAGGAGGAAACAGTCTCCCATTGGGCCAGAAAGAGAAGGAAGTGAGAGAAGCCTCCCATCAGGCCCAATGTAAGAAGACAACCAATTCCCACCCGGGCTGATAAGGAGGCAGCCATCTGCTGGCCCTGCGACACACCTCCCAGGACCTCGCAACACACCAGTATGTCCTGACACACCTGTTGAGAACCACTGTTCTAAACCAATGCTATATGCACTTCTCACTACAGCCATCTTACTTTCCTAATGCAGTAGCCAAGACTACGTATATCCTGCCTCTTTTAGATGGGAAAGCCCTGGCCTGGGCTTCACCTCTCTGGGAATGCAACGACCCAGTCTTCAGCTACTTGCCTGGTTTTCTTGCTCTCTTCAAATCAGTATTTGATGACCCTACTCGCAAGACATTCGTTGAATCATTGGAAAATAAAAAGTACAATAACCAGTATACAAAAGTCTCTCATTAAAACAGCAAAAAGGAACTATTGTAAGTTCATGAACCGAACATGAGAACTCTCTGAATAATGTATCAGTAATTCTAACTTAGTGAGACATTATACACTGGTACAAGGACTACAATAATTTGGCTTATGTCTGCTTCTTTGCTCTTCTGGTTGTAATCATCAGGTCAATCAGTCAAAACTTCAGGACATGCATAAAAAAGTTTTTTTAAGGAAAGTTAAAAGCCACAACTGGTCCCATGTTGTGTATTCATAGCAAGCAAAATGAAAAGGACAATCAATAGAAAACTCCAAAGCGTTTTTCTCACATCTGCTTTTTCTCATGTTTCAATATATGAATCTAAGGCACACTTATCTTGACAACTATGATTTTCCTAAGTTGAGGTGAAAAGCATGGAACATGATCCAGCCAAGTGGGATAAATAGCGTCCCCATAGAATCATACAGGACCACTTAAGCTCTCCTTCCAATGGCAATACTCTTTCCAGGTGTCCCGGAATCGCCCAAGACTTACAGATAAAGTTTACCAAAGTATTAGAATTATCTTTACCCTGAAAAAGAGGTAAACCTAAAAGGGCCTGCTGTGGGAGAACTCGCGCCTTATTCTTGCATAGTTGATGTATCCAGTCCTCAATCGAGGTCCAGAGCATTCAAATCACGGGACAATCCCACCACATGTGGAGAAAGCTACCAACGGCATGGCAACCTCTCCAGCACTGAGCCGAGACATTCACTGACATGCGATGTAAACGCAATGGATAATAATGCCATCTCAGCAGTAATTTCTATGAGTTCTCAATCATATGAGTCGCTATCAGAACCTTGCCAGTGTGTGAAAAAATCTTTTCCCATTGCTGCTGAGAAAAGGAGACATTCAGATCCGCTTCCCAGGCTACCACATAATTAGGCTTCATGAACTTCTCCTCCTTCCCCATCAGAGCATATATAATCGAAAGTAGTTTAGATGTTTGATTCGCATTTTGACATAGAAGCTCAAATTCAGATTTCCCCTGTTGAAAATGCCATTGAAGCTGATTAGTCTGAGCAAAATGACGTAATTGTAAAAACAAAAAAATATCTGAGCTCTGTAAAGCATATTTAATTTGTAAATCGGGGAATGAAAGGAGTCCCTGTGGTCCCCAAATATGGCGCCAGAATCTAATCCCATGCGTGTCCCATTTTCAAAAAACAGGATTCTCATACCCCGGTGTGAAATTACTATTAGCATATAGATAAGTGCTATATTGATACTCTTGGGTACCCAAAAATACATATTTCCTGGCTTCCCAGAGCTTTAAAGGTAATAGCATGGTCGGCGGTAATATAGCACCAGGCTGAGTAAGCCAAGTCTTCTTGGGCTGCCAGAGGAGACTAGACAGCGGGATATGGTTCATGAGCTGCTGGCTGAAAATAACCCATAGTTTCTGTGGATTGTTCCTATGCCAGTCCACTAGCATTTTGAATCTGGCTGCCAGGAAATATCTCTCCAAGTTATGAACTCCCAATCTCCCTTTTGGCTTAGATTTAATAGAGGATTTTGCGCACTATTCTAGGTCTCTTACCACCCCAAATACATAGCAATAGCCTCGTTTGCCATTTCATTAAGTGCTGTTTGGGAATATCAATCAGAAGTGTTTGAAATAGACAGATCAGTTTGGGTAGTTCTGTCATTTTCACCACAGCAATTCTGCCAAACCAGGATATTCTATACCGATTCCATTCCTCTAAGTCCCTAGTAATTTTAGCCCACAGCGTATCAGTTTAATAGAAATAGGTCCTGAGTTGCATTGATATGCACTCCTAAATATTTTAATTTGTTGTTAGCCCAGTGAAATCGGAATCTCGCCTTCAGTGCAGTCTCCATAGCGGGGGGAATATTGACATTAAGAAGCTCCGATTTCTCCCAGTTAATGCGGAAGCCTGATACCTTGCTAAAGGCTTCAAGGGCCTGTGATAACAGCATAAGGGAGGTCTCAGGTTCAGTGACCACAATCAAAATATCGTCGGCAAATAGCAACAACTTCGAGGAAAGATTTCCCACTTCTATACCTCGTATCTCAGGGTGCTGCCATAATATGGTTTGCGAAGGGTTCCAACAAAATTGCAAAGAGGAGAGGTGATAATGGGCAGCCTTGCCTTGTTCCTCTCCGTACTGAGAAAGTGGGTGAGTATCCCTCGTTTATCTTAATGCAAGCTAAGGGGTTAGTATATAGCTGTTGTAGCCATTGAATGAAATTATCCCCAAACTGTAACAGTTTCAAACCTAGCATGCTCATCGAGCAGGCAGTCCTGCTCGACTCTAATCCACTATCCTACCTACTCAAGTTAAACGGCATTTATCCTGTAACTCAGCAGATATCATTTCACAGCCCAATGCTCTCCCTTAACTAGCTCCTCAAGCTGTGAGCCCTCTACCTAAAACCCAACAGCTCCTTAATCTTCCGTGTTCATTACTTGATGGCAATTTAATAATAATTTTTAACTGCTCTGAAGTTATTTATTTCTATACTGAAATTATTTATCTACTCGATTTAATTGTTAATTTAATTTGTACTGAAGTTATTTTTTTATCTACTTGATTTAATTGTTCCTTGTTTTAAATTGTAAATCGTAAATGTTCTTTGTATCGCCACCAAGCGACTGTTCTGTTTTCAATGTAAACCGGTGTGATCTGTATTCCATACAGGAACGTCGGTATAGAAGAAATCAAAATAAATAAATAATGCAAACAGGTAGGGCCAGTGCACCATGTTGAAGGCTTTCTCGGCATCAACCGAGAGAGCCAACATTGGTATCTTGTGGTTTTTAACCCACCAGATCATATCCAAGATTTTATGGACATTATCACGAGCCTGACGCCCCGGAATGAAACCCGCCTGATCTGGGTGAATAATTTGAGCAATAAAACTATTCAGGCGATTCACTAAAATTTTGGCTAGGATTTTTAGATCTATGTTAATTAGGGAGATTGGCCGGTAAGATCCACACACTGTGGGATCCCTGCCCGGTTTAGCAATAATTGTTATTCTTGCTGTATTAACAGAAGTGGAAAGTGGAGTCCCCTCTTTCAATGATTGAAAAAATTTTCCCAGTATCGGAGCAAGATGTGTAACGAATTGTTGATAAAATCACCCTGTGTAGCCATCTAGTTCCGGTGATTTTCCAGGTTTTAGTGCTTTTTGTTAACATGGTGCCCACAGAATTTTTGATCTTCACTATAGTGGACTGATCTTGTCTTTGCTTTAACACTTGGGCTAGGACTTTCCCGGCCTTAATACCCACCTCAAAATATTTTTGTTGTGATCTTTCAAGCTGGTACGCGATAGCCACAGTGTCCAAAGAATCTATACGCGTACAAATAGCGTCTAGATCAGCAGTGGATCCCTGAGGGGACACTGCCATTTTATGTATTCTCTCTAAGGTTTTAAGTTGAAGCAATAACTGGGCTTGTTCTGCCACTCCTTGTTTTTTTAGGAATGATGCTTATGCTATAAACTTAGCCCTTAGGATAGCCTTCAAACAATCCCATACCATCACTGGGTTAACCTCCCCATTATCATTTATTGCAAAGTAGTCCTGAATGTCATTCTCGACCTGGGATACAAAACTCGGGTCCTCCAAAAGCGAATCATTGAGCGTCCCAAATCTAGTTCCCTTATCAAAATCTTGGATCTGTAAGTTAAACTATATGGGGGCGTGGTCTGACCACAAAATAGCTTCTATATCAACCTCCTGAACCCTTGACAATAATCCCCCACTACCCATGAACATGTCGATCCTTGAATAACTGCCATGTGGGGGAGAAAAAAAAAAGTATAATTCCTGGACTTTGGGAAGCACGATCTCCATTTATCGAGAACTCCTAGATCGCGCATTAAGAGTTTGAGTTCCTTTCTAGCCACTTTAGGGTCTGAGCTAGCGCCTGTGGAGGTGTCTATTCTAGGGTTGAGTGTTAGGTTAAAATCCCCTCCCATGAGCAGGCTACCTTCTATTCTGGAAGAAAGAGTTTGATTTAAATATATATATATATATATATAACTCAGCTTCGTGAGAAGTAGGCCCATAGATAGATATCAGAGAAAAAAGTCCCGTCCCCCCCACACACACAGATATTTTAAGCAATAGCAGCCATCCAGTGGGGTCTGCATAAAGATCCTTGAACTCAAAGTGGAGATCTTTATGTATCATAATCCCTACCCCAGAGAATTTGGATGTGACAGTGGCCGCTGCCCAGTATTGTGGGGAAATTTAGGATGGCTCATCAGGCCCAGGTAACATTTCCTCAGATAGGTATCTTGTAAGAATTCCACATCTACCTGCGAGCGATCTAACTCTTTAAACAGCAGCCTCCGTTTTCTCAGGATGTTAAGCCCCTTTGCATTAAGAAAAAAATTTTTTAACGTAGCCATTAGCAAAAATCCGCCCTTGGCCCTTCCAGCTAAATACTGGACTTCTCACCATAGGCATACAGCTCCCCATAGTATGCAAAATCACCTTCAACAGATCAGTGTTCCCTTACCCTCCTCCCCCCCTCCCAACATAACCAGAAGCATGAACTTCATGCTCCAAAAAGACATGGAGGAAGTCTCTTGTCTCTCCTCATGGCACCACTCACAGGCACTAACTTTCAAACATCAAAGACCTGCCATTCTTGCAACCAACAAGAACAAGCGATCCAGAGATAGTAACTTTGTAACACAGAGGAAGTTCAGACTGTTCTGTTAGTGGTCTAGTTTTCCTTGTAAAGGAGCTAAGCTTCATTTAAAATACTGTACAGAAGAACAAACATCATTCAGTCACTCCAGAGCCTCACTCTGATCACCGCCATCAGGATTCCTCTGAAGCCTCCAACAGCCCTTGGGAACGTGTTGCCAGCAGGGTTGCTGGATGATTGCATTCACTATGTTGTTTCATTCCCTATTCACTGATGGAGGGACATCAATGCTGATTCCTGCCTACTTTAATATCCTGATAGCCTCCATCACAGTCTTAGCTCAGTGGGTATTTCCCTGTATCATAAAAGATATTCCCCCAGGAAAAAGCCACCGATAGCGTATGTTAGCCTCTGTTAGCTTAACAGTAACACAGTGAAAATCCTGTCGTCTTCTCAGGATGGCTGAAGAAAGATCCGCAAATATGGCAATTTCGTGGCCTTCCCAAAGCCCTGTACGCTGATGGCATGCTATGTTGTAGATTCTCTCTTTAAGGGCATATGAGTGATAACACACTACTATGTCACGCGGCTTGTTTGCTATCCTAGGCCCCAGAGTTCCGTGTGCCCGATCAATTGTAATAATAGGAGTAGCTGTCTCAGCTGCAGCATCCTTATGTTTAAAGGAAAAAAGAGGAAGTTTTTTCCACCAAAGCAGCACAGTCAGTAAAATCCTCGGACTCAGGCACCCCATGAATTCTAATGTTGCTTCGCCTACTACGATTTTCAATGTCCTCTATTTTATCTGTTAGCGTGCAGCAGGTTTCTTGCAGTTCGTGGCAGTTTTTCTGCAGGCTAGTCCATCCCTCACCCTGGGTGTCAAGCCGGAGTTCAGCTTCATCCACCCACAGTCCTAGTTCCGCTGTTTCTTCCCACATTTCTGCTATTAGATCAGTTACTTCTGACTTATAGGTTTTAATGTCCTGTCTTAATTCTATGAACCACCCTCTCATCTCCGTTCGGGTGGGGTATTCGCTGCTCAAAGTAGCTTGATCGCCATTACCTTCGTCACTCTCTGCAATCAGGTCCTCCGGCGCCATATTGGATTTCCTGGAGTCAGAGTAGTTGCCACCTCAGGTAAAGGAGAACTTTCATAGGTCAGAAGCTTTGCGCTTAGTCATCCCCTGTTCATCTGGGCACTAAAGAAGTGACTTTGGATCCATAAAACATTTCTAAAGATGATAGAAGGCACGGTACAGCCCGGGGTGCTCGAGGTGCAGTAAAATCAAGCTGCTCGCATGAGGAATGACATCACTTCCTCCCTTGTGTCACAGGTTTTAACTGGAAAATCCAGAAGTGTTTGCATTTATTGAGAGGTGCCTTGATACCACCTCGCCATGGTGATTGGACTATTTTGGAAAAGATCTTACAATCAGCGGTCAGTAAACGTATGCTGAAAAAAAAAAATCAATGCAATGAGCACCTATTGGTGTGTGAATATCTTTATTGTACATCTGCCACCATGTTCCCGTAGCGGGACTTTAACTGGTCTTACTGTAGGGCTGATATAGTGCTCTTGTGATAAAATCTATCATGTACAATACATTGAAGGAATTAAGTCTGTGTGTTGACGACAGCAAACAATATATCCCATGGTGGGATGTTGCCA
Source organism: Rhinatrema bivittatum (assembly GCF_901001135.1). Classification (NCBI taxonomy): domain Eukaryota; kingdom Metazoa; phylum Chordata; class Amphibia; order Gymnophiona; family Rhinatrematidae; genus Rhinatrema; species Rhinatrema bivittatum. Next base: position 211,209,794 of record NC_042616.1, on the reverse strand, counting down.
ATTGAGACCATTACTTATAAGTTCACATATATTACATGGGGAACATGGAGAATGGCCCAGAGCAAGGATCTGTGATTCTGGAATGGTAGAGAAAAGCAACTTTTACTACTCAATCACGGATATTACGGGGCCGATGCAATAATGTTTGCGGAAAGCGGGCACTGTCAGCGCCCACTTTAATACATGCATGGCACCCGCAAGGGGGGCACCATGCAATATGTAAATTAAGGGGTCACACTAGGAAGGAGGCGCTAAGCGTTTACACAACCTTAGCGCCTCCTTGCTAACGTGAGCCGTCGTGGCTGCCAGTTGTGAAAACCGACACCAGTAAACTCGGCCTCTGTTTTCATAACCTGCCTGTCTGCCAGTAATGAAAATGGCCACCGAGTTTCAGATTTAGTGTGATCTGTGACCTTGTTAAAAGGTTTGTGGCATTGTGTGTCTTCTGTCATGGGCTGGTAATAAGGGCATCTGTGCCTGGGCCCGTAAACTCTCCAAAAAAAAACAAACCAAAAACCCACATACGACATGGAAGGTGACAGGTAGCTCTGGCCTAATTTACTAGAGGCAGTGGCAGCACTGGAAGACTCGCCCGATGCAAATGTGACCTTCGTGCAAGCCTGTGCTTCCGCTGAGTGGCCATCCCGATTTAGCTAAGGGTAAATGTGATTTTTGAGAGTCTTATTGGTCACAGTGGAATTTTGAGTCCTTGACCACCTTAATTTCCCCCTTAAATTTATTTATGATTTCTTGTAATTCATGTAGTGAAAACTCAAATGGCTCCTATACCATATGCTGTTTTCTTTCAGTGTATCTCCTCTATGGTGGTCGTTGTGTACTCAATAACAAGGATCATTAAATACAGCTTACAAATGTTTTTTCACGTTTGCATTTTCATATGAGCCAATGATCAGAGGTGAATTTTAAAAGCCCAATGCAGCATTAATTAGGGGATGTGGGAAGACATTGGGCTCACACTCACAGAATGAATTTTAAAAGGCACAGAGATATGTGCATCTCTCCTGCAGCACACACATCTTGAAGTTTTTGTTTTTTTTTAAAGGGGCAGGGCATAAGTGGTTCAGGGTATGAAATGTGTGCATAAATACTTACACAACATGGTGCACACTGTGGTCCCCTGCCGCATAAAACTTTTAATGTTTTTAGTTTACACAGCAGTAGTAAAGAAAATAAGGCAGATCTACAGCATTTTAAGGGGTAGGGCTAACTGGAGGAACTAAGGCTATCAACTTGGAGGGGGGGGGTGGAGGACTTCTTACAAATGGGTGAACTGGGGTCAAACTGATAAAAAAAAAAAAACTTGGCATGGTGGCACCGTGCACCCCTTTTAAAATCCCCCAATTTATATGGTAGAAGTGGGATTTGTGACACACCCACTTAAAATTTGGGGCACGTGCAGCAGCCAGGCTATTTTATAACATGCGCGCATACGTTATAAAGTGGCCAAGTCCCTTGGCATAGGCTGACATATGCATACCAATGTGCGCTCATGCACTGGGTTAAGAGATATGGTCCCTGTATCAAGAAATTTGCTCTGTCCGTTATTAAGCCAGCATACTTGCATTTTGAAGTGCATTTTCTAACATTGGAGAAATTACTTACCTGATAATTTTGTTTTCCTTAGTGTAGACAGATGGACTCGGGACCAATAGGGTATAGTGTACTCCTGATAGCAGTTGGAGACTGATAGAATTCAATCTGACATCAGCCCTAGTACATATACCCCTGCAGGAAGTGCAGCTCTTCAGTATTCTCCGCGAAAAGCATTGTGGATATATGTGTGACTGACAAATTTGAATAACTTGATTAACTTCATAACTTGAAGAACTTGATTAACTTGAGTTGGTTGAATTGGCTGTAGCTGGAAACCACAAGTGTCCTCAACTGGAAAAGGTCAACACCTGGTAGGATGGGTGTCCTAGATGGCTTAACCTTGAGTCACTCGAGGATTCCATGAGTAACAGCAGCCATGGATAGGATGCTGAGTCCATCTGTCTACACTAAAGGAAAATGAAATTATCAGGTATGTAATTTCTCCATTTCCAAGCATGTAGCAAATGGACTCAGGACCAATAGGATGTACAAAAGCTACTCCTGAACTGGGTGTGAGGCTGTCTGTGACCCACTTACTAGTGCCCTTGCAAATGCTGTGTCCTCCTGAGCCTGAACATACAGGCAGTAAAACCTAGAGAAGATATGGATGGAGGACCATGTCGCCACCCTGCAAAATGTCGGCGGGTGACAACATCTTGGTTTTTGCCCAGGACACTGCCTGGGCTCTAGCAGAATGGGCCTTGATTTGTAGAGGCAGCAGTTTGCCTGCTTCCACGTAGGCCGCCTTGATGACTAGTTTGATCCAGCGGGCGACGGTTGCTCACGAGGCCACTTCCCCTTGCCTCTTTCCACTGTGAAGGACGAATAGGTGGTCCGTTTTTCGTATGGGATCAGACCTTTCCAGGTATCTGGATAGGAGTCTGCCGATGTTGAGGTGGCGTAGACTTCGAGCCTCTTCCGAATTCTTATGTTCATCTGGCGATGGTAGCGAGATGATTTGGTTGATATGGAAGTGGGACACCACTTTCGGTAGAAACGACGGAACTGTGTGTAACTGGATGGTTGCTGGGGTGAGTTAGGAACGGCTCCCGGCAGGACAGTGCTTGTAGCTGGGATATATGACGGGCTGAACAAACTGCCACCAGGAAGGCTGTCTTCAATGTTAGTAGTCTAGAGACAGGCCGTTGAGAGGCTTGAAAGAGACTCCTGCTAAGAAATCCAGGACCAGGTTGAGATTCCAAAGAGGTACCGGCCACTTTAAAGGTGGTCGCATGTGCTTGACTCCTTTCAGGAAGCGTGAAACATCCAGGTGAGAGGCTATATTATTGCCCTCACGCTTGGATCCTTAGCATGACAATGTGGCCACCTGTAGCTTGATGGAGTTGAGGGACAATCCCTTCTGTAGGCAGTTCTCGTGGGTCCTTGCCCCAGGCTTCAAATATTCTCCAAATCCTTATGTATGTTAGAGATACAGAGAACTTGTGCGCTGGGAGTAGGATGTCAATTACAGCTGCCACGTATCTGCTCTCTCAGGCAAGCCCTCTCAATGGCCAGACCTTAAGAAAGAACCGAGCTGGATCCTTGTGAAGGATTGGCCTTTGCTGGAGCAGGTCAGCCCCTGCCAGTAATCTTTACATGTCTGCATACCATGGTCTTCTTGGCCAGTCCGGGGCCACAAGAAGTACTGGTCCCCTGTGTAGCCTAATCTTGTGAATGATTGCACCTATTAGAGGTCATGGCGGGAAGGCGTACAACAGAGTCTCCTGTGGCCAGGTCTGCACCAGCGTGTCGATCCCCGAGGACTGAAGTTCCCGCCTGCGACTGAAGTAACTGGATACTTGGGCATTGGACCGGTTTGCCAGAAGGTCCATGGTTGGTGTTCCAACGGTTCAGTATCATTTCGAACACTGCAGTCGACAGCTTCCATTCTCCTGGGTCTAGACTTTCTCTGCTAGCTAGTCTGTCATGATGTCTTACCCGGCGATGTGGACGGCCGAGATCTCCTGGAGGTTACCTTCCCCCACGGCATTAGGGGGTCTATTTCCAGAGCCACCTGTTGGCTTCTGGTTCCTCCCTGACGGTTGATGTAGGCCACTGTTGTGGCATTGTCCGACATGACTGACCGCTTTGTTTCGGAGTCTGTGACCAAACCATTAGCAGGCTAGTCTGACTGCCCAGGCTTCTAGGCTATTGACATTCCATCCCGACTCTTCTGCGTTCCACTGCCCTTGGGCAGTTAGTTCTTCGCAGTGTGCACCCCATCCTCATAGACTGGCATCTGTGGTGAGCAGGATCCAGGCTGGTGAGGATAGTCTTGTTCCCTGGCTCAGGTGGTCGTCTTGTAGCCACCATCGTAGTTGGGTCCGAACTCTGCCCAGGAGTTGTAGACGTACGGAGTAGTTCTGAGACAGTGGATTCTATCGCGATAGGAGAAAGCGCTGTAGGGATCTCATGTGAGCTCATGTCCATGGTACTACCGCCAGAGTGGATGCCATGAGCCCGAGGACTCATAGGTAATCCCACACTGTAGGGCGAGGTTCGCTCAGCAGGGTTTGCAACTGGTTTCTCAGTTTTGATCTCCTTGTCAGTGTTAGGATGGCCTTGTCTTTGGAGTCGAAGTGGACACCTAAGTATTCTAGAGACTGTGAGGGTTTGTTTGTGTTGACCACCCATCCGAGGCTCTCCAGTAGAGTTTTGACTCTGTTGGTTGCCTGGTGGCTTTCCTCTGGGGATTTCGCCCTGATCAGCCAATCGTCTAGGTAAGGGTGTACGAGGATCCCTTCCTATCTCAGCATTGCTGCCACCACGACTTCGATCTTGGTGAACGTCCGGGGTGCTGTGGCTAGGCCGAAGGGTAGCACCTGGAACTGGTAGTGACTGTCCAGGATTTTGAAGCATAGGAAGCGCTGATGATCTTGATGGATCGGAATGTGGAGGCATGCTTCCGACAGATCCAGGGATGTGAGAAACTCTCCCAGTTGTATCGCCCTTATTACAGAGCATAGGGTTTCCATGCGGAAGCGGGGAATCCACAGGTGGCGGTTGACAGACTTGAGGTCCAGGATGGGCCTGAACGTACCCCTCTTTCATGGAGACGATAAAATAAATGGAATAATGTCCAGTATTTATTTGGTGTGGGGGCACTGGGGTTATGGCCTCTAGGGCCAGTAGTCTGCTCAGAGTAGCCTCCACTGCCACCCTCTTGTAGGGGTCATGGCAGGGGGATTCCACAAACTTGTCTGGAGGGGTTCGGAGGAAATCAAGGTAGTACCCCTCTCGAATGATGTTTAGGACCCATTTGTCCAAAGTTCTCGACCCATCTTTGGTAGAATAGGGCAAGTCTGCCCCTTATGGTTCTTCCTTTGGACAGGTCGGCTGATTCTCATTGTGGGGTGTGGCTGGGACCTGGACTCGAGCTGGTTCCCCTTTTGTTGTGCCTGTTCCAAAAGGACTGGTTCCTGCCTGTAGGACGAGGTGCTTGATAAGTGTTTCTGTATGGATTGAAGCGCTGTGAACCTCTGCCCCGGGAGGATTGGGGGAAGGGTCGCTGGTTTCTCTTATTCCTGTCCTCTGGTAGCCACAGCAGTGGGGACTCGTCCCATTTGTCAGCCAGTTTCTCTAGTTTGCTGCCAAACAGGAAGGATCCCTTGAAGGGCATCCTTGTGAGTCTTGTTTTGGAGGACGCGTCAGCCGACCAGCTTCGGAGCCAGAGTTGCCTCCTGGTTGCCACAGCTGATGACACTCCTTCTAGCTGCGGTGTGCACCAGGTTGGAAGCAGCATCCGCGAGGAATGATACTGCTGGTCCATGGCTTCCCCAGGGGTGTTGCTCCTGGTCTGTGATAGGCAGGCATGTGTTACTACAGTGCAGCAGGAGGCTATCTGTAGGGACATTGCGGCGACGTCAAAGGACTGTTTAAGGATGGATTCCAGACGTCTGTCTTGAGCATCTTTGAGTGTCGCGCCTCCTTCCACTGGGATAGTAGTACGCTTCGGGACCGCGCAGACCATGGCATCCACCTTTGGGCATGTCAGAAGTTCTTTGGCTACCGGGTCCAGAGGGTACATGGCTGTCATAGCCCATCCCCCTTTGAACGAAGACTCTGGAGCAATCCATTCCAGGTCAATTAGCTGTTGGACGGCTTGTAACAGAGGGAAATGGTGGGAGGTCTGACGGAGTCCCTCTAGCAGGGGATTTGTCTTAGGCTCCCCGAGGCACTTGTGCTCGGGCTAACAAGCTCCTTCAGGCTGCGGGTGACCAGGTCTAGAAGCTCGTCCTTGGTAAAGAAGTGTCTCATGTTCCCGTGAGGCTCTGTCCCCGGTGGGGGGAGTTCCCCCTCCTCCAGGGGCTCTGATTCCTCCTCCGAGATGTCCTTGTCCCCGTATGTGGGGCTTCCAGGTGGTGGATTCACTTCCCTGGGCCTAGAGGGGCCCGGAGCATAGGAGGTCCTCTGGTGAAGGCTGTGGCCGTGATATCGGAGGCTCCGTCTGCATGTGAACAAAGGTGTGCAGGCCTTTGAAAAATTCCACCCAGGAGATGGATGCTGGGTCCAAGCTAAGGGGTGCTGTGTCCCTGGGGGGCCCCATTTGAGGGGGTGTCCTGCTGTGAATTGCTAGGTCCGGAGTACTTAATGAGGAGCTAGCACTCAGGCCTGGATGGGACTGGCCCTGGGCTTGATCGCCCAGGGCCTCCTCGCACTGGATACACAGGGCATCTGCCTCTTTGTATTGTGCGGCTCTGATGTGGCATGCTGGGCAGAGGCCCTGAACCTTGAGCTCCTTTTCCGGCGGTGCCATGGATATAGGTGCGTAAAATCTATTTTGCACTCCGGTGCGTCGAATATATGCACGTGGAATGATGTGCGCACAAGTCACAGTTATGCACCCAGCCCAGTAAGTGCGATTTGCGCGCGTAACCTGTGCGTATGGTACTTGAGCGTGTAACGTTGTGTGCACAAGGAGTGTTGAGCACACAGCTCGCCTTATGCGCACTGATTGAGACAGCGGACAGGGCAGCGAACAGGGCCAAAATGGCGACTGTGATCATGTGGGCAATATGATGACCACCTCGGAGGGTCTCTACGTGGGAGAGCTCTTGGATCTAACTGGGGTCTAGCCCTGCTAGGGCGGATGAACCCAGTGGCACTGGTCCCGGCTGGCAACCTGTGCGACTCCTCGAGCTTTGGAAACCGAAGATTTCTACCTTACCTTCCGGGTTTCGTTCCGGGCGGTCTCCGGCTGCAGGGGGAGAGGGCAAATACCTTCACCGCCGCACTCGAGGTTGCACCTGCTACCTCTCAGCCACGCCTGAAATCGGGGGCTAGATTCCCGAAGGTCAGCCACTGGACCGAGGCTCACCTCCAAGGGACCATGGAAATCACCTCGGGAATTCTCAACTGGAGAGGGACCCGAGGGTGTCACTGCAGGAGAGCAAGGCTTGCTGTTGAGGTAAGTTTTCTTCTTATTTTGGGTTTTTCTCAGTTAAATTTTGCTCTAACACTGTGAGAGTGTACAGGTAGTCCCTAACTGCTATGGAGACGGAAAATACCGAAGAGCTGCACTTCCTGCAGGGGTATATGTACTAGGGCTGTCAGATTGAAATCTGATCTGTCTCCAACTGCTATCAGGAGTACACTATACCCCATTGGTTCTGAGTCCATCTGCTACACGCTAGGAAATTGAATGTTTTTCACTACGTCTGCATACACAAGATATTCAGGTGGGAGCATAAGAAATTGCCATGCTGGGTCAGACTAAGGGTCCATCAAGCCCAGCATCCTGTTTCCAACAGAGGCCAAAACCAGACCACAAGAACCTGGCAATTACCCAAACACTAAGAAGATCCCATGCTACTGATGCAAATTAATAGCAGAGGCTATTCCCTAAGTAAACCTGATTAATAGCCATTAATGGACTTCTCCTCCAAGAACTTATCCAAACCTTTTTTGAACCCAGCTACACTAACCACATATTCTGGCAACAAATTCCAGAGCTTTATTGTGGTTGAGTGAAAAAGAATTTTCTCTGATTAGTCTTAAATGTGTTACTTGCTAACTTCATGGAATGCCCCCTAGTCCTTCTATTATTCGAAAGTGTAAATAACCGAGCCACATCTACTCGATCAAGACCTCTCATGATCTTAAAGACCTCTATCATATCCCCCCTCAGCCATCTCTTCTCCAAGCTGAACAGCCCTAACTTTTCAGCCTTTTCTCATAGGGGAGCTGTTCCATCCCCTTTATCATTTTGGTTGCCCTTCTCTGTACCTTCTCCATCGCAACTATATCTTTTTTGAGATAAGGCGACCAGAATTGTACACAGTATTCAAGGTGCGGTCTCACCATGGAGCGATACAGAGGCATTTTGACATTTTCTGTTCTATTAACCATTCCCTTCCTAATAATTCTTAACTTTCTATTTGCTTTTTTGACTGCTGCAGCACACTGAGCCGACGATTTTAAAGTATTATCCACTATGATGCCTAGATCTTTTTCCTGGGTGGTAGTTCCTAATATGGAACCTAACATTGTCTAACTACAGCAAGGGTTATTTTTCCCCATATGCAACACCTTGCACTTGTCCACATTAAATTTCAACTGCCATTTGGATGCCCAATCTTCCAGTCTTGCAAGGTCCTCCTATAATGTTTCACAGTCTGCTTGTGATTTAACTACTCTGAATAATTTTGTATCATCCGCAAATGTGATAACCTCACTCATATTCCTTTCCAAATCATTTATATATATATTGAAAAGCACCGGTTCAAGTACAGATCCCTGAGGCACTCCACTGTTTACCTTTTTCCACTGAGAAAATTGACCATTTAATCCTACTCTGTTTCCTGTCTTTTAACCAGTTGTAATCCACGAAAGGACATCGCCTCCTATCCCATGACTTTTTAGTTTTTGTAGAAGCCTCTCATGAGGGACTTTGTCAAACGCCTTCTGAAAATCCAAATACACTACATCTACCGGTTCACCTTTATCCACATGTTTATTAACCCCTTCAAAAAAATGAAGCAGATTTGTTAGGCAAGACTTCCCTTGGGTAAATCCATGTTGACTGTGTCCCATTAAATCATGTCTTTCTATATGCTCTATGATTTTGATCTTGAGAATAGTTTCTACTATTTTTTCCGGCACTGAAGCCAGGTCACTGGTGTAAACATAAGTGTTTACACCAGAGGAAGACATTACACGAAACGCTGCAGTGTTGGGCTAGACTGCTCCATTGCTGACGCATCCAATTTCACAACCTTGGGCTTAGATTATTATAGGCAAACATGATAAAATGAGAAAAATCAGTCTTGAGAGAATACTCTGGTCCTCTTATTGATGGTCCTTTATGTTGTTCTTGCCATGAATACAGAATATGGGACCACTTGTGGTTTTTAATTTGCATTAAAAAATGTAAAAAATTAACCTTTAAAGGAATGTCCTGAAGTTTCAACTTATTGACCTGATGATTACAACCATAAGAGCACAGAAGCGGACATAAGCCAAATAATCCATTATTGCAGTCCTTGTGCCAATGTATGATGGTTCACTAAGTACTGTTATATTATTCAGAGAGAGTTTTCATGTTTGATTCATGAACTTACAATAGCTCCTTTTGCTGTTTTGAAGAGAGATTTTTGTATACAGTTTTCAAAATAGTGCCATTTTGGTTCCAAGCATTAATCTCTCTGCAACTTTGGGCCAGCCCGATAGCTCAGTGGCAGCACCTGGGTTAAACTACTGGGTCAAGTCTCCAGCTTCTTGGGTCAGGCAGAGAAAGGGAGGCTGCATTCACAACCCTTGAGGAAGCAGTAGTCCAAGTCATTATGTCCTGGTGACACCTAGAGGCCAGACATAGGCTGAATGCTTATAGGGTGCTGAAGGGAACTACAGTTTCTGACCCCTGGCCAAGAACTGTCACAGCAAAAGCTAGTCCTAAGGCAGGAGGGGATAACAAAACAAAACAAGAGGGAAAAAATTTACCAAGTCATTGGTAATGAAGGTTCATACCGTAGTTCTGTAAAGAACAGAGGGCAGTTTCAATTCAGCTGGAAGCCAAAACACAAACAAACACCCCACACACACAAGACCAGAAGAAAACTTCTGGGACAGAAAAATAAATTGTCTGCCACATCAGTGAAGGAAAAAAAGCCATTACAGGGAAAAAAAAGCCATTACAGGGAAAAAAAGCCATTACAGGGAAAAAAAATGATAATGCAATCAAAATTCTCAGTTTGCTACATTTAAAGAGCAAACTTTTATAGCATTTTTTAAAATACATTACCTGCACAATTTTCTGTTGAATTTTGTTTGAGTTAAATGTTAGGAGGAGATGCAGGATATGGCCAACAGCATTTGTAGGCATGTTTACCAGAAAACCTTTTTTCTGAGAGGAGACAATTGCACCTGGCTGAAAGGGAAGCAACCTGTGAACTGATTTACACTGAATAGGCAAACATTAAGAAAATATGGGAAATTCCATAAATAAAATTAACAAAAAACTGTTGTGAACACTTGAATTCCATTATGTTTAGATCAATTATGAAATCAAACATTTAAGTGATTTGACTTCACAAAGCAAACCTGAACAAGTCCACAGTTTTTAGCAATATTAACATTTAAAAAAAACCCCACAAGACAAATGTTAGATCTCGATTTTATTAAATACAAAGAACATAACAGAATAAAGTACACCGTCTGTGTGTATTATATATATATATATTTGTCCATTTTAAGGTGATCTGACATAAGGCTGCATTACTTTGTTCTAAACCATTACGTATACAACACGCATCTGTTTACTGCATAGCAGTTCAACACCCCACAGACCAGTCCCCAAATCAAAGCATTAAACAGAAGCGTATGCTATATAGAAATCATGGCATCAAAGACAAGAAAACAGGTGCTGGGCTGGACCAGTGACCGTCCTGCATGCCAACTCCCCAGTTTGGGTTTTTCACACCCCAAGTTAGCTGGGGCTGCTGCTAAGGAAGAGTTCACAAGCGCCAGGGTGGCAGGTGAGAGGAGGGAGTCATGTGATTGTTAAGGGAGACATTTGCTGAATGGATTTAGAAGTCATGACGTAGGGTTATTGAAGAAGCCCTGGTGCTGCAATGACCAGACTTAGGAAGGAAGGTCTATTAAAATGGGGCAGGAGATCTCTGGGTAGTTCTGAATGAAGGCTTATGGTACCAAATCCCAGCACTGGTTCCAACTGAGCTGGAAGTCAAACAGAAAGGGCTTACTGGGCTAGACACCACACAAAAAAACAAAAAATAACCCTCTGCATTGCCATCTTACAGTGAGAACTACTGCTTAGCACATCACGTATTTGTTTTTATTTCGCCAATAAGCAGCTCAGTCTTTAGATGTCACATTGCAAAACGCAAGATGACCGATTATGTTCCCCAATGAGCTGCCTGACCTTTCAGAAACAGATACTGTGAATCAGTGTGGCTAATCCATTATAAGATTACACTTTTTTTTGGGGGGGGGGGGGGGGGAGATATTTTTATTCATAATGTAATAATTAGAGTAACTTTTGACAAATAGTGCAAGTAAAGATGCTCTTTGGATCACATTTAAAAAACTCTAAACAAAATCTGAAGAATATCAAAATATATATTGCAAGTATACACTCTATTAGGTAATAGATTTAAATAATTTAATATAAGTTTGACACCTGTTTAACTTGAGCAGACATTATTAAAAAGGGACATCTATCTACCCTCTTCATAGATTTCTTAAAAGTTCTTCAGCTTAATCTTGCATGATCAACTAAAAGGACTTCAAACTCTAAGCTTGAGCTCTAGCACTAGAGAGTTATACAGCAGTTGACACTCTTACTGGCCCCACCACTTGTGTTACTGGAATATCCATAAGAAACTGCCCAGCGGTGCTTTTAGAACTTCCTGAAAGCAACATACCACAAGTTTCAGGATTTTATGTACACAGAAATGAAGGCTGCCTTTGTGGAACACCCATTGCTGTAAAAGGAAACATTTACTCCATTAGCAGCATAAGACCGGCTAGAGAAGTACTTCCAATCTACAGTGGCTTCTCTTGCTATCTCACGGTGCCCGCCGTATTGATGCGCTTACTTGCGGTCGCTGGCACCAGGTTACCACTCGTGCTGTTTGTGACATTTGTTGACAAGCCATTCCCCACAGAATCATCAACTTTGTTCTCCAGTTTCCCCAAACGCTGCAAAATATCATCCAGTAGGACTGCTATTGTTCTCTTCAAGTCGGCTGAAGGGAGAAACAGAAGAGACTTTAGTACACAGAATCCTGTTACCTTTATACAAAAGTAATATTCACATTTACCACTGACAGTAGTAGCAGGCAACACAAGAACGTTCAAAATGCTGTAAAAAAAAATCAGTAAAGGCTGGCTGCATACAAGAGGACAAACATCTGTGGGTAAAAGGTCTTTCATAAGAAAAGTACAGTTCACTTTTCTCACACTTTAGAAGTTAGACTAGAACTTGCTGAAGCTAACAATACAGCAAGAGAGAAAGACAATCTGCTCTTGATGAAACATGAGCTGGTTCAGCAAAGATCTAAAACAGGGGATGACAACCTCCAGCATGTCTGCCAAACTGTAGCACCTGAAAAAAAATTTGGCTGTGTACCCTAACCCCTGATGCTCAGGGCCAGAGAGCCTAACGAGGGACTGACCTAGCCCTGAGCTAGGTCAGTAGCCCATGCCCCACTTTGAGCAAAATAGATATGCTCTGGTAGAAGGAACATTTCCAGAGCCCGTATGCCAGATGGTTTCAGTATCTCCTTAAAGAGCAACCTTTACAACCACACAGAGAAGGAAGAAAGGTGGACAGACGTTGTATGAGAAAACCCTTCACCTACTCTGCCCCTCTCTCCCTCCCCTCCATGCCAACATCGTACAAGTAGATGTTGCTTTTCTTTTGGAAAGCTTCACAAAAACAAGACTGATCCATGATCTAAGATACTTCTATAATGAAAGGAGGAGCAGCCTAGTGGTTAGAGCAAGGGGCTGAAAATGAGGGAAGCCAAGGCTGAAATCCCACCACCTCTCCTTGTGACCTATGGCAAGTCACTTCCCTCTACATTGCCTTAGGGCCCTATTTACCAAGTGTTGCCATTTAAATGTCTCCAACGTTTCCCTGCACAAGAAGTGATCCTCTTGCAACAGAAAGGAGGCTCCAGAACGAGGGTTCATGGGATGAGGGTGAAAGGGGATTCATGAGTAATCTTAAGACATCTTTCTTTACAGAGAGGGTTGAGGATGCAGTGGAAGTGGTGGAGACAAACAATATCTGAGGAGGTCACGTGATGTGGTGAACGGGATCGGACGCGTCTGATTCTGCTCCGGTCGGCTTATCTCCCTCCCGCCTCCATCCACCCGCAGCTGTACCTTGAAAAGCCTCACTGTCTTCCCAGGGCTGTTGGTTTATGTCGATTACATCGTTTATGTCCAGATCGCCGGCTCCCATGCCTCCGAAGCGGGACAAGGAGAAACTCAAGGGGCCTGAACCTAAAATGGCGGCCGGACACACTGAGACGGAGAAAAGTGGTGAGCCCCAGTTAATCCTCCCGACCTCTCCGACTGTGGCGGAAATTAAAGACGTGGTACTGGCAGCCTTGGACAGTAAATTGTCCGGAATAGCTGATCAGCTTGGAGCGCTGAGGGAGGTGATTTCTGATTATGCCCCGCGTCTGTCCCAAGTGGAAAATAGAACTTCAACCCTCGAGGATGATGTAGTGGCGCTGCAGGGGAGGGTAACTAACCTCGAGCGCTTATTACAGGATCAAACTGAAAAAACGGAGGACCTTGAAAATAGAGCACGCCGCTCCAATATTCGCTGCTTAGGTTTTCCTGAAGCCATTGAAGATAATCAGCTGCGCACCGTGCTCCTAAAATGGCTGCCCGAGGTTCTGGGCCTCACAGAGTTAGCAGGTGTGCTAGAAATTGAACGGGCACACCGCATTGGTATCAAGGGTCCAGACCAGGCGAGACCGAGAGTTGTGATTATGAAAATCCTGAACTACCATCATAAAAACCTCATCATGCAAGCCGCTAGGAAAAGCGGCCCTTTACAGCTTCAAGGAACAAGTGTAAGGTTGGCACCGGATTACTCAGCTAAAGTGGCTGCTCTACGTCGCTCCTACGGCCCTGTGTGTAGCAAACTAATTGAAAAGAACATTCGTTTTTCCATGCAATTTCCAGCTAAGCTCCGGATTAATCATAATGGGAAGTGGATTACTTATGCTACCGTGCTGGAAGCAACTAAGTTTTTGGACGCTTTAAACACATGATAGTATGATTTTCTGGACTCTGGGTGAGGCTAAGATTTCTAGGGAGGCGGGAGGGGGCTCTGAGCCGCTGATCACTCATGTATGACCTGTTTACCAGATCTTTTTAGTCTGGTAGGGCTTATTCTTGTGGGGTGGGGGGTGGGAAGGGAATGTGGCAAAGCACTGATATTTGTGGGACTGTTTGTGTGTACCTGTTTACTGAGTGGTACTGATCTTGTTTCATATCGTTATTATGCTACTGGGGTAGGGTTTGGTAGTTGTGGGGAGAAGCCAGGCTGGGGGGCTTTTCCCTCCTCGTTCTTTGCTATTGAAATTCTTTACCAACCCTAGATCTCATGGGGAGTAAATGCAGGTTGATTTCGTGGAACGTGGATGGGCTGGGTACTCCGATTAAGAGGAAGAAAATTCTCCAACATTTGCAAAGGCTACAGGTGGGAATAGCATGTTTGCAAGAAACACACCTCACGGACATAGAAAGTAAGAAACTATGTCAAAGTTGGGCAACTGCTTGTTTTTTCTCTGCTGCCAAAAGGAAGAAGGGTGGAGTTGCAGTGCTCATTAATAAAAATGTTCCCTTTACCTTAATACAAGAGGTTAAGGACCCCGAGGGACGTTATGTAATAGTTATTGGTCTTCTGGCGGGAAAACCGGTGACTGTTTGTAACGTGTACGCACCAAATACCCCTGACAGAGGGTTCACTTCTTCCCTGCTCAGTACCTTGCTATCTCATATGCAGGGTGAGCTCCTTTTGGCTGGGGACTTTAACAGTGTTTTACAAGCTAGTCTGGATAAATCACATACCCCTAAAAGTTATAAAGTGTCCATGGATTGTGGGGTGGGAGCTTTCTGTAAACAATTAGATCTCCTTGATATATGGCGTTTATTACACCCAAGTGAGAGGGAGTATACACATGTTTCTCGTGCACATTATACTCTATCTCGGATTGACTATATCCTGATTTCTAAACCGCTTTTTAGTAGAGTGGATAAGGCGGGCATAGAATCCATTGTGATTGCGGATCATGCCCCAGTGTGGGTAGATCTCTGGCTGTCGACTTCTCTGGTGGGCAAGAAATCCTGGCGTTTCCCCGGGTCTTTAGGTACTGATAAGGGTTTCCATGCCTTCTTGAGGGGAAAATGGGAAGAATATGCTGCTAACAATGCCCAACATTCCGATAATCCCTCCTTGTACTGGGAAACGAGTAAAGCGGTAATGCGTGGGGAAGTGATAGCGTACTCTATTGCCCAACGGAAAAAATTAAACGCCACTATCTTACGTCTGGATGCTCAGCTACAGGCGGCTCAGCATACGCTAGCGAGTTCTCCCATGCCAGCCCATAAAGTAGCTTATAAGGCATGTCTTAATGCCTTGAATGCGCATCTACATTTGAGGGCGCAGAAATCTCTGACGGCCTCAGACCAATTCTTTTTCCGTTATGGAAATAAATCCAGTAAATTACTGGCGAGATTGGTTGCCATCAAGCGGAGGAAAACCTTTATTGGTAGCCTCAAAAATGCGGGGGGCTCTCATGTTTCCGCAAGCCCGGAGATATGTCAGGTGTTACGAGATTTCTACGAAGGGCTTTATAGCGAAGATAGGAAGGGGGGTAAGGCGGAGGAGGAGGCCTTTTTTCGTAATTTACAACTTCCCCAAGTTCCCGCGGAGAAGAGGGAATTTCTCAGTAGGCCAATAACCGAAGGGGAGGTGCAGGGGGTGATTCACACGAGCAAAAATCATAAATCACCGGGCCCCGATGGTTTAACGGCTGAATATTACAAAATTTTGTGTCCTTCTATCTCCAAATCATTAGCGTCCTTTTTTAATAATGCCTGGGATATTAACCATTTCCCATCCCAGTTTAATACAGCGTTTATCACTGTTCTTCCCAAACCTGGGAAGGACCCCTACCAAGCCGCTTCCTACAGGCCCATATCACTTTTGAATTGTGACCTGAAATTATATGCACGAATAGTAGCCCAGCGGTTAAACTCTGTAATTCCTATAATAATCTCACCATATCAGGCGGGCTTTGTCAGCGGACGACATGCTGGGGCGCATGTTATTAGACTCCTATCTGCCATAGAGTCGTCCCATCACCTACGTATTGAATCTATGGCAGTGGGATTCGATTCTGAGAAGGCATTCGACAGAGTGTCTTGGGACTATATGTTCTCTGTACTTCAGAGATTTGGTTTTCCTACCCGGATCATACAGGCCATCTCTGTTTTATACCTGCAGCCCAAATCGCATATCGTGGCGAATGATCATATCTCTGAAGCTTTTTGTGTTCATCGAGGGGTGCGCCAAGGCTGTCCCTTGTCCCCGCTGTTATATATCCTGTCCCTTGATCCCCTTCTGAGGAAATTGGCGGAGTCCCCGGAAATTCAAGGTCTTCATTACAAAACGGGTAACTTTAAAGTGGCTGCCTTCGCTGATGACATGCTAGTTTTTCTTTGTAATCCCACTGTCTCTTTAGCACATGTCTTGCATACCCAAGCTGCCTTCGGTTGTTTTGCCGGGCTTAAAGTAAATATTGACAAGTCAGAAGCCTTGGACATATTGGGGACCCTACAAGGTCACTGGCCGGGTAACTTCCCGTTGAAATGGGTTCAAGCCTCTCTAAAATATCTGGGGGTGTATATTCCTTCCTCTCCTAGTAAATTGTATGCTCTGAACGTTCTGCCCTTAAAGCAGAAAATGCTTAAAAAACTGGACATATGGCGAGGTTTACCGCTCTCCCTCTCAGGGAAAATCCTGTTATTGAAAATGATGGAAATTTCTAAATGGCTGTATTTGTTTCATATGCTGCCAGTCTGGCTTGAGAAGCGAGATCTTTATGATATAAATAGGGGTTTACGGGCTTATCTGTGGAATGGGAAACGAGCAAGAATCCCTTTGGACGTTCTTATGTTACCAAAACTGCAAGGCGGTCTTAATTGTCCAAACCTGGGCAGATATAATCAAGCCTGTTTGCTACGACATATTAAAGATTGGGTCTGCAACTCTTCTTCCCACTCTCCAATGGATCATTACAGGGCGTGGCTTGCACCTCATGCGCCAGGAGCTGTTCTTCAACTTCCGGACTCTCTTCTTCCTACCTACATAACAAGGAGCGTGGTGGTCCGTCCCTTTCGACGAATGTGGAGACTCATTAGTAAAACCCTACACATTACTGGAGGGGTAACGACGAACTTACCCATTAGAGGCTGTCAATTGTTCCCACCTGGCATGACTCAACTTATTTTTCAACAATGGTCTGCGAAGGGCCTCTTGTTTCTGCAGCAACTCTTTATAGTGAAAGACGATGCCTACCAGATCCGTAGCTTTCAGGAGTTGGCTACTTGTTTTGATTTGCCGCCCAGTGACTTTTATGGATATTTACAACTGCGCCATTTTTTGGTTACTGATCTTCGGGACACTTTACACCTCTCTCAGGGTCAAGCTGTCCTGGACCTCTTGTTGGGAACTGACAGGAAGCGTTCAACCTGCTCACAATATTATTCTGCGCTGGGAGCTTGGGTACCGCGGACTTTGCAGGAAGGGGTGGTGAGCAAATGGAATAAGGTCTTACCTCAGGTGGTCGCTCTTGAAGACATTAAAACTTGTTTTAAAAGAATACCTAGAATAGTCACCAATGCCAATCTACGGGATCAGACATTTAAATTTATTCATCAAGCCTTTTATTCACAACAACAGGCTTTTCACATGGGGCTTACCTCAGACAGGACTTGTACTCGCTGTAAGTTGCCTTGCCCGGACTTTTACCACTGTTTCTGGTCTTGTGCTGTTTTGCAACGGTTTTGGATGTCATTAAGAGACCTAGTGCAACTTTTGTGGGGGACTGTTTTCCCGCTAGAGCCCTCTTTATGGCTGTTAGGCTTGTTCACAGTATCACCCTGTGCGTTAGCGGATCATCAAGTTTATCTATTTGAGAAGATTATCCTTATAGCCAGAGACTCTGTTCTGCTGCAATGGTTGAACCCCGCCCCCCAGCTTCTTTCCGTTTGGAGGACCAGATTCCATAAGCTAATGCATATGGAACTTGTGATTGCCAAAAGTACATCTGTGTCTCAATACAAGAAAACCCTGCAAGTTTGGCAAGACTATATACATACCTTGCAGCCGGAGGATGTTTCCACACTGCCAACATAAGTTGATGTCCCATGGTCCTATCTACACTAGCCGTGGGGAGGGTACTTCTCCTTGCTTATATCACCTTGTTTGGAGACAAGATAGAGTCCAGAGAGCCTGGGTCCCTTGCCGGCTCTGACCTTCTGCGTTTCATGAGACTTGGATAGTAATTACCCCAAGTGTAGAACTCTGATGGACCACCTTATGTCTGGACCTGTATTTTTCCTTGCCTTGGAACTTTTGTGCTTGTTCAATTTGTACGATTTTTTTTTTTTTTTCATGGTGTAGCATCGTGCTTTGCAAGGGAGGGTGGGTGGGGGGGGGGGGGGGGAAGGGGGGGGGAGGAGGGCAGTTCATTTCAGTTAACACTGAGTTATGTTAAAAATTCAGACAACTGGCTAAATAATGCTCCATCTACTACATGTTATCAAGCTGTTACCGTTTCTTAGTATCTGTAGAGTGGATGTGAGTTTCTTCTGTGCGATTTGTTGTATATGCCTATTGTCTAACAAACATATTCACACAAAAAAAAACAATATCTGAACTCAAAGCATGGGATAAAAAACAAAGGATCTCAGGGTGCTGGGAATTGTAAAGCTAAATTAGTTGGGCAGACTAATGTTTCAGGTCTTCCATTAGCCACCTATTTCTGTAGACTCTCAGGTAATCCACAGTCAATGGTTGTGACTTTCAGTACCATTTGCAGCAGCCCCTGACCTAGTCCAATAAAAACCAGAAGTAGCCATACAGGGCACAGACAGCCCATGTACAATCTTCTCTTCCCCCTTCCCATGTGACAGGGATGGGCTTTGCAAGAGGGGAGGCAGTGTTCCTTCCCCCCCCCCCCCGCCCCCAAAGCTACCCTGCAGCTTGAGTGCCAAAATACTTCAACTGTAAAGCAAGTCAGAATCAGAATCCTGTTTAGATAAAAGCACTATCAAATTTATACCCAAATCACTACAATTTATAGCTTAACTGTGCATGGAGTGAAAAATGCTCTCTCCAATGTGTTTTAAACCTGCTGCCACATAGTACTAGGTCTAGAGGGCACTCCCTGAATTTATTCAACAGTGTAATTAACACTTCCCCCATCAACTGTTCCAGCCCGCACAGTTTTATAAACTTCTATATACCCCATCAGTCATCTCTTCAAGCTGACAAGCCCTAGCCTGTTCAGCCTTTCATAAGGAATAAATTCATCTATTTTCTTGCTCTCCTCTGTACCATTTCTAGTTCTTCCTTATATTTTTTTTGAGATGGCGAGGATCAGAACTGCAGACAATACTCAAGATGCAGGCGCACCGTACATCAATAAAAGGTAATGTGATATTCTCTAACATTCAGTTTTGTATTTTTTTGGCAGCTGTTACTACTACAAACTGAGTTGAGGATGTCAATGAATTGCCCCCAATGGCTGTAAGGTCCTTTTCCTGGGTGCTGACTCCTAATATGGAACCCAGCATTGTGTACACAGACAATTAAATTCTCCCTGCATGCATCATTTTGAACTTGTTCACATTAAACATGTTCTCTGCTATTCAGATGCCCATGTCCCCCAGTCTTACAAGGTCCTCCTGCAATTTTAGTCTGCTCACCTTTTAATTACTTTGAATAGCTTTTTCTCCTCTGCAAATCTGATTAGTTCATCTCATTGCTCCCTTTTCTAGATCATTAATTAAATAATGGAGTCAAGCACTTGTTCTAAATCATGGGAAGAGAACACACAACCTATTTATTCACGAGCCATTCTTACTGTGCTGAAACATCGTGCATTTTAGAAAGTAAACAAAAGAAAATTAGTTAGTATGTGACCACAAAAGTATATCCTAATATTCTTCACAAAAATATTGCCTTTGTAAGAAGAAACAATGTCATGATTCTCCCGTTTGCACAGCTTGGTATGTTACAAAGTTACAGTTTAGAAACAGCTTCGGCTTGGTTCCATTTTCTTGCATCATAAGAGGGTGAGGTGCACTTAGGAATACAAACTCAGAAGTGCCCTATATGCCACCACTTCCAGCAGCAGGACAGGACAGGGAATGGGAGGAGTCTAGAGGAAGAGCTTCCTTTAAGCTGTTCCCCATTTCGGTCAGATTCTTAAGCGATCAGTATCGTGGACCGATCCAAGCACAGAGGCCTAAATACCATTTCTTGCAGGCAATCTCTGCAGCTCCAGCACCAGACTTGCCTACATGCTTAACCAATCCATTTCTATAACCTGACAAGTGTCCCATGAAAAAAATAAACTCACTCTCTCAGGCACTTTGCTAATGAGAGTTTCAAGCTCGGGGTTCATATCAAGACAAAAAGAGTGAAAAAAAAAACATGAGGAACATAATTAGCAGATAAACATGATAAAGTGTGCCTTCCAAGACTGAGCCTCTTACTTTCACAAGTACAGGCAAGAAACTGATCGTGCCTTCAGGATAAATGGGAGTTGTCCAAAGAATGAACTCTCTCAACATGAACTACTTTATTCCAAAAATCACTGAAGCCGAACCTATCTGCTTAGCCTCTTTAAGCTGCCGACCAGGGGCTTGACCTGGCAATTTTGCGACAGCCTAATTCACCTATTGGAAGTGTCCGCCCTCTGTGTAGATAAATTGTCTGAGACAAATCCCTCCCCTCTCCCCACTGAGTTAAAAAGTGCATTTTTTTAACTCCTGGTACATTGGCATCCTACTTGCCTACTGCATCAAGAGTTAATGTTCTTTTTTTTTTTTAGCACATGCATTAAGGAACTTTGTACTGGATTTCATCTCAGTCTTAATGCAGGGCTTATTGGCCCCTTAGATCAGTAGCTCCTTTCAACTGTGGTCTTATTCAGGCTATTGCTATGAGACAGAGATCAACTGTTACAGCTTAAGAGTAACACTTCTGTACTTGGAGAACCTTAGGTGGCTGATCTCTGCTCTGGGGGACCTGAAAGAGATGTCCATCATTTAAATGTCACAAAATGTCGCAAAATTGCCAGGTCAAGCCCCTTGTCGGCAGCTAAAGAGCCTAAGCAGATAGGTTCGGCAGGGCCTGCCATGGCAGGAGAGGTCTGGAGGCAGAGAGCTTGTGTGCTTGTATGCGAGTGGGTCAAAGAGAGAAGAGTATGTGAGTGTGTGTGTGTGTGGGGGTGTGAGAGAGAGAGGGGAAACTGTGTGAGGGTGTGTTGTGAGTAAGAAGGAGGAAGCCTGTGGGAATGAGAGTGTGTGTTAGAGAGAAGATCGCACCTGCCAAATGTGCGCTTCTCAGGGCCGTGAGCAGGTTGGGTGCTGCTTGTAGCCCACCGAACCTCCACTCCTCTTTGCCGCCGCTCAGAGCCCCACATGGCTGATCTAGTCTTCGGTGCCCCCTAATGGTTGGTGCCCTAGGTGCAGGCCTAGTTTGCCTCATAGGAGGCACTGGCGCTGGTAACATTTGCAGTGTTACCTTTTCATAGGTAGGGTTGTTACTTTTTGAGTGCTGGCATTTAGTGCTGTTGTCATGGGATGCCTTGAGGGGATTGGCATACACCCCCACAGGAAGACCGCAGGGTTGGCTTAGCCAGCTCCCACTCATTGAACCCTTGGGCTCTGGGGACCAGTAAGGCTTAGCTGGACAAGGTGGGACAGGCTGGACGTTGTATGCAGAGACAGAACCACCCCAAAACAAGGAAAGTCACATAGCTGTAGGATCAAACTGCTTTTCACTTACTCAAATAGGAAAAAAAAGGTGGGGGGGGAGGGAAGAGAGGCTGCTTATTGCAAGAAGAATTTTGTTCACTCATTACCTCCTTACTGTCCCTCTCGAGTTTTGCTTTGTGGGGAGGGGGGGAAGATAGAAATGAAAACCAGACTCCTTTCTCAAAAAAAGTGTGCGGCTCCTGCCCTGGAGAACCAAAATAACAGAAGCAGGCCTACATCCAAGCTCCACTATCTGGCCACAGCAGAGAAGCCAAAGTAGCTGAGAAATAAATACAAACAGCAAGACAGAAGAAGTGCCAGAAACCTGCAGGCTGCACTATCAGTACAGGTAACATCAGGCTGCAGCAGCCCATCTGTAATTATTATTTACAAACCACAAAAAGATCCTGCATGGTGCTCAGTGGAGCGAACACTACAAATAGTTATAAATAAAAATCAAAATGTATAAGAATAAAAAGCTAGAACGACATGCATCTCACCATAGCCTGCCATCGAGCCTCCGTGCCCACCATTCACTGCGCTTTTATTCTCCTCCGCCAGAGCTTTCACATATCGTTTGCTCAAGTCCAGTATCTGCACACGCAGCTCGGCGCTGCTCTCATGCCTCGGATGCTGGAAAGTGTAGCGCAGTAACATCAGGCCCCAGATAAAGCCGAATACAAGCAACAGTAAGCTCAGTTTCTGGGACACAGTTTTCCGTGAAAAAGTTAACATTTTACTTGTAAGGCAAAAAAAAAACCCCAAAACACCTTAACAATCCCAGTGTTCTGCGGTCTGTGGAAGAGCCTTGCAGGCTCAGCAGAGCACAACCAGCAGAGGAGCTTCAGGGAAAGTAAATCACCTCCGGAGGGCTCACCTCACTGAACATTCTCCCAAAACTGGTCCGCCTGGGGATTCTGTAAACAAAAGAAAAACAAAGAAAAGTAAGAAAAGAAAAAACTAACTATACACACACAATGCAGAATTTGTATACAATTCCCCACCTGCGCAGCTTTTTTTTTTCTATTTTTTGTGCACAGAACAGCCGTAGAAGCAGCCGCCTGGCTGCAAAACGAAGTAAGCAAGCAATTGGGTCTTCGCTCACCCCAAGAGGCTTTTCTGTCCCTCCTCCGGTGGCATAAAAACGTGCCGGCTGCAGCTTTTCTGCTCGGCTGCCACCATTAAACCCGCCATGCACTCATTGTTCCTGCGCTTCTCCGACCTTATCTGACCCATAATCACTGCCATAGCCCCCTAACTTCTGCCGCTGCACGCACCAGCAGAGATTCCCTCTCCCAAGCTGAAGCACAGGCAACCAGCAGCTGCCTTTCAGAGTTTTGTTTTTTTTAAACTGTCCCGGTGCCTCTCCTGTTTTGCAGCCCAGGACAGTGGCGACATCAGGGCTGGCAAGTTTAAAGGGGCAGCATCCTCAAATAATAGACAACTGAGGTGGAGAAGGGTTGATCCTAGAGGATTGGGAGAAAGCTGCTTGGGAGAAGAGAGTACTGGGGAAAGAATGCTGGCCAGGGGGAATGAACCTAGGGCGGAAGGTTGGAGGGAAGAGGGGTATTGAGCAAGTGTAGAGCGAGTTGGAGAGGTTAAACGTGGGATGAAGGAGAGTGCTGGTGTTTAGCCTTGTGGGTTTGAAAGAGGAATAAAGTTAAGCTTGGATTGTGGAGAAGTAATAGGGGAAGAAGATAGGGGGAAAGAGAGAGCTGGGTGGAATGAAGCTTAGAGGGAAGGGTTGGGCATTATGACGTACTTTTATAGTACTCCTAGGGAAGTCCTGAAAAAAATAAAATAAAAATGTTAAAATTCTGCATTTGAAATGGTAAATTTTCATCTGTATTGCATTTTAAATGAATTATTCTTCAAAGAGATTGATGGTGTTATTTTGATAAATCGATGCATAGTTTACAAATAGTGTGCACAAATCCCCCGGGATTAATATTTCTATCTTAATGTAAATTTGAAGTGATAAATCGTTAGGGAAAACAGTTTCTGTAAAGGAAGTTAACAAAGTTATGTCAGACTTCATGATATTATTTAGCAACTTAGAAGTTACATCCTCTTTCAGAATGTAGCAAGGAGAAACCAGGCCTTAACAGTTTGTTGGCAAAAATATTTATTCAGGATGATTCGAATAGGGGGAGAAAAAAAACCCCCCAAAAAAACCACACCCCACAACTGAAGCCCTTGCAAACAATAGCTTTCACTCATTATCCTTGAATACTGTTATGAATAATTCTTAGATATTAATACGTGATAAACATTTCTGAATGTGGGTATCCTGCACAGGGCAGCAGTTATAATCCTGAACACCTTACTGGGCAGACCGGATGATCTTTACTTATCATTTACTAGGTAAGATCTGTCATCTAGTTTGACTTCTTACTCAGCACCTCCACCATTTATTTCTTGCTTCTAACCATGAAACTTGACAGTTTACAAGTGACAAAGGAAGGGCGGGGGAGAAACAGTTACTCCAGAGAATGCCTTTCTATGAAAATCAACCACAGGCAGCAGTCACATCTCCCACACACTGAACAGTGAAACTAAAAAGCTATATTTACAAGTTAGCGCAACTTCACACAAGCTGGCAGAGTCCTAGCGTGCCATCATCCATCTTGCTGTGCTCCTTTCTTTCCTCAGTCCTTATATTCGGCTGCACCACTGGCAATTCAGCTCCTGCCTCTAAAGCAGAGAGGAACTAGCCCAGGCACAGAGGGTCACACCTGGTCCAGTTTTCAGGACATCCCAGTGAATGCTGGACAGGCATACCTTTGGCCAGAGAAACAGGTTGAAGGGGGTGGAAAGATATTTAGAACAAAATTGGTGCCAGTTAAATTTTTTTTTTTTTTTTTTTTTTTTTTTTAATCTTTTAGCAATTTAGCCCTATGTTTTGTTTCTTTTTATTTTACCAAGGCAATATGACCTGCCTTGATGGCAGGTTGTGCACCTCAGCTATTGGATTGGCCTCACTCTCTAGAGCATAGTTTTAAATGCTGTGTAGGAGGTTTTTATTCAAGTCCTGACCCCAATTCCTGTTCCTTAGGTTAGAAGATGCTAAGAATGGGTAGAGGTGGGAAGGAGGAAGTCCATAAGAACATAATGTATGAATTGTCATACTGGGTCAGACTCAGGGCATATCAAGCCCAGCACCTGGTTTCCTACAATGGTCAATCCAGGTCACAAGTACCTTGGCAGGATCCCAAAAGGTCAATAGATTCTATCCCATTATCACCCAGGGATAAGCAGTGGCCAACCCCTAAATCTGCCTGGTAAATAAGTTTATGGACTTCTCCAGAAACACATCCAATCATAGTTTAAACCCAGCTATGTTAACTGCCTTAACCACATCCTCCAGCATAGAACTCCAAAGTTTAATTGTGCACAGAGTGAAAAAATTCTCTCAGATTTCTTCTCAATATAACTATATCTTTGAGATGCAGCACTCAGAAATTCACACAGCACTCCAGGTGCAGCCTCACCATGGAGCAATGAGGAGGCATGATATTCTGTTTTATTCTCCATGCCTTTACTAACATTTGTTTGTTTTTTTAAAACTGCCATCATACACTGAGCTGAGGATTTCCAAGTATCGTCCACTATGATGTCCAGATCCTTTTCCTGGGTGATAATTCTTAATATGGAACCTAACTTGAAAGCCGGTATATAAGATTGAATAAATAAACAACATGTCACTACAGTATGGGCATCACTTTGCACTTGTCCACTTTAAATTTCATAATTTGCAGTCTACCAGCCTCACAAGCTCCTCCTGCTTTTTTTTCACAATCCATTTCTGATGTAACAACTTGGAATAATTTTGTCATCAAAAAAATGTGATCACCTCACTCTGTTCCCTTCCCAGATCATTTATAAATATATTAAAAGCACTGGTCCCAGAACAGATCCCTGAGACACTCCACTATTTATCTTTTTCCACTGAGAAAACTGACCATTTAGTTCTACTCTGTTTCCTATCTAACCAGTTTTTGCAATCTACAATAGGACATTGCATCCCATAACTTTTTAATTTTCTCAGGAGTCTCTCCTGGGACACTTTGTCATACACCTTATGAAAATCCAAATAAGTTATATCCACGAGTTCACCATTATCCATGTTTATTAACCCCCTTCAAAAAATGTAGCAGATTGGTGAAGCAAGATTTCCCTTACACAAATCCATGCTGGCTGTGTCCTTTTAAATCATGTCTTTCTATACAATCTGGGGTAGATTTTATAAAAGTACGCCGGATTCGAAATCGGAGCGGCCTCGGAGGGAACTTTCCTTCCACCCCTTCCCGCACCTTCCCCTCCCCCCCCCCCACCTTTGTTTTAAAAGTTACGCCTGCCAGAGGCCTCCGGGCCAGAACCACGCCCGCGGCCCCATCCCCGAACAACACGCCGCCGCGACACCCCCCCCCCCCACACCCCGACACGCCCGCCCCCCCAGGAAAGCCCCGGGACTTACGCGCGTCCCAGGGCTCACACTCTGTGTGCACAAGGGAAACTTGGGGCAGGTTTTCGGGGGGTACGCATGTATCTTACGCACGTACCCCTTTGAAAATCTGCCCCTCTGTGCTTTTGTTTTTTTTAGAATAGTTTCCATGATTTTTCCCGGCACTGAAGTCAGACTCACCAGTCTATAGTTTCCAAGATAGCCTCTGAAGCCATTTTTAAAGATTAGGGTTATACTGGCCATTCTCCAAAGTACAATGGACGATGTCAATGAAAGGTTACAAAACTACTTATAATAGATCTGCAATTGTATTTCTGAGTTCTTTCAGGACTTTGGGGCATATACCATCTGGTCCAGGCGATTTGCTACTCTTTAGTTTGTTAATCTGCCCGATTATATCTTCCAGCTTCACTGAGATGTGTTTCTGTTCTTCTGAATCATCACAATTTCTGATACGGGCATCTCCCCAACATCTTCAGCAAACACTGAAGCAAAGAATTCATTTAGTCTTTCCGTGATAGCCTTATCTTTCCTAAGTGTCCCTTTAACATCTTAATAGCAGAATTTGTTGGCTGGCTCACAGGCACATTATTTGCTGAATTGCAAAGGGATCCATGATCTATTTCTCTCACACACTGAGTAACCAAAAAGACCAAAAAGGAAACAGATTAAAAACAGGAGAAATTTTTGGTAACCATAAATGAAGGTTCATGGCACCTCAGCCTAGCCCAATCATCAAGGGCCCCAAGCATGGCTGAGGCAGGTTCCAAATGGTTGGGAAGCCTAAAGAGCAGGAAAAGAATGGCTGGTTTCGTCAAAGTGAAAAAAAAAAAACCAGTTAAAGTTAGGGGTAGGCTTTACTGCAGATTTAGGGCTGTTCAGCTTGGAGAAGAGATGGCAAAGATGGACATGATAGGGTGAAATTGGTCCTTACCTGCTAGCTTCCTTTCCTTTAGTCCTGGCAGACCAGGCCAAATGAACAGGGTTTCTCCTCCTACCAGCAGATAGAGGCAGAGGACCAATCCTTTTGCCGCCTCTCTATATAACACGGTCTCGGAGGAGGCATCAATAGTCTACTGCCCAAGCTGAATATGCATTTGTTCTCGCTACATCCAAGTACCAGCATATCCTCGTTTCCCGAATATGCATTCTATTTGTCTTTGCTCACTCCCCAGAGTGGCTGTTAAGTACTTTATTTCATTGTAATTGTGGTCTGGCAAAAAAGAAAGCATTGAGAAAAAGAAAAAGAGATCTGAGCCTTAATGTCACTTCTCTTCCTCTTATTTTCTACAGCATAGGGAGTAATTACCCTTCCTGCTCCTTATCTCTTAATATCTTTCCATCTTTTATACTTTCTGTAAAAGCAAGAGAAAGAAAAAGAAAAAAATTCCTCATTGGGCAGGTTCTGGACTGATCTGCCAGGACTAAAGAAAAGGAAAATTAAAAGGTAAGGACCAATTTCACCCTATCATGTCCTGCAGACCAGTTCAATGGGGACGTACTTAAGCTGTACTCATCCCTGGCAGAGAGTGTCCCAGAGCTGCCTGCATCCCACCCCCCGTGAACACCACTTCCTTCTGTTCCTGCAAAAATTTAGCCTATAGTATTTAGTGAAGGAATACAGCGGGGTCCAAGTAGCTACTTTGCAGATATCTAGCAGCAAAACTGCCCTGGTTTCTGCCCATGACATCATTTGGGCCCAGTGGAGTGTGCCTTGGGCCCCTCCAGCACTTTCTTCCCTTTAAACATGTAAGTGGATGCTATTGCTCCTTAATCCATTTTGCGACCGAGGCCTTTGACACTGCCTCCCCTTTGTGTGGCCCTGCATACAGCACAAACAAAAAAATCTACCCAACCTTCTGAAGTAGTTGGTGGCCTCCAGACAGTTAAGAAGGATCCTGCCGACATCCAGACCTTTCATGTTTACCTTCTTGCTTGTGCTCCCTTCAAGCCTGGCAGCACCACTTCCTAATTAACATGAAGACGCAATATCACTTTGGGTAAGAATGAACGAAGAGACTGCTCCAATTGAGACCTTCTCTCTGGAGAACGACAAATACGGATCCCTGCATGATAGAGCGCACACCTCAGAGATTCTTCTAGCTGAACATATTGCTACCAGAAACGGCATTTTTAGTGTAAGGTCCTTTATTAACACCTGTTTGAATGGCTCAAAGGGCAGCTGCATGAACGCTCTCAGCTCCAGGTTTAGGTTCCATGCTGGTACCCAGTTTCTCCTAGGACGACATACTCATTCTATGCCTTTAATAATGTAGAGATTACTTGTCTGGAGGACACTTTTTTCTGCAATCTCTGCCTTTCAAACAGCCAAGCCATAAGTGAGAAGTGATTTGGATCTTCCATGTACACTGGGCCCTGAATTTTATTGGCTCCACTATGCTGCGCCTGAGAAGGTCTGCATACCAAGGCTGCCTTGGCCAATCCGGGGCCACCAATACTACTGTTCCTGGGTGACTGGCAATCTCCCAGACGACCCTGGCCACCATATGTACAATAGCACTCCTTGCGGCCAGGACTGTGCTAAGGCATCCATTCCCTTGGCTAGGCCGCTTCTTGACTTGCTGAAGAACTGGGTGTGTGTTTTCTTTTTATAATTAATTCTTTATTAGCAGACTTATCACAACATCAGTTGTGTAAAAATCACATTCCAGAACATGGAATAAAGACAAGTAATACAATTGAAAGAAGTCATGCCCTATGTTAGAAGCACAAAACAAAACTGAAAATCAACAAACAGCATACCAAGTACTTCACATAGACTACATTATTCAACCTTACACCCCCACCCCCAACCATCCTGCCTCCCTACACTCCACTGGAAACCCGAAGAGACCGACAATCTCAATCCTCACTGCCCCCCCCCCCCCCCCCCCAAATACTCTCAATGTAGCTGTCCACTGTATGCTTGAGAATCTTTCTACTGTACATAAGGTTGCCAAACCTTCTCAAAACGGTGTAGCATATAAGTTTTCCCAAATAGTATATCTTCCCAAGCCAAGATAATACAGTTCCTAAAGTGGGCACAGTATGCTGTCGTCACACCATGGCAATTTCACATCGAGTGGTGATCAGGATGAAGAACACCAAGCACTGCTGGAACTCATCCCCTACCTCAGCCACACTTTGGGATCCTTAGGGACAGAGATGCCAAGGATTTCATGCACCAAATCCAGAATGTCATCCCACAACCTACCCACCTCCGCACACTCGCGCCACATATGATAAAAAGGAGCCCACAGAGCCACATCTCCTCCAACATTAATTCCTTAAATGAGGAAACATTCTGAAGAACTGTTCTGTCTTTGTATTCTTGTGGGTCACCATCAAGTCCCAACTGGGATGTCCCCATCTGATGGAAGGCAAAATCTGCCAGCTCTTGGCAACTTAAGAAATCTGCTTGCACCTTCTCAGATCCTGCTATACGAGTTGCAAAGTTGTCTTGCAGGTACTTCTCTGCCCACTGCGTCAGCAATTGGGCTTCTGCTTGCTCTTTGGGCCTCCTTGCTTGCTCACATATGCCACTGTCTTGGGAAAAAAAAACAAAAACACTTTACTGCTTTCCCTAGGAGTATTTCCTGAAACTCCAGCAGCGCCAGCCATATTGCCCTTGTCTCCAGGGCATTCATTGACCACCTTGTCTCCTCTGGGAACCGGACACCTTGTGCTGTGTGTGTTCCACAATGCACTCCCCCATCCTTTCCTGCTGGCATCTGTGGAAACCGTGATCCACTGGGGAGTCTCCAGGTTGGTCCTGGACAGCCACCAGTCTAGGCTGCCTCTTGACTTGTTTAAAAGAAGGGAGCTGCTCAAAGTATCCCTGTTTCAGCGACCACCTGAAAAGAAGACTCTTGTAGTGGTCTCATATGAACTCCCACCAGCGGTTGCTGCCATAGAACCCAGAAGGTGTAAATATGTCCAAGCTGTCTGGCTTTAGCCCTTCAGAAATGATCTGATCTGATGCTGCGGCTTGTGAATCCTCTGCTGCAGCAGAAATACCTTGCCTATTCTTGTGTCAAATTGAGCTCCCAAATGCACCAATTCCTGAGATGGCTGCTTGTGGTTTTTGGCTTGGTTCAATATCCAGCCTAAGTTCTGTTACACCTGTACCACCCTCTTGAGTTGCTTGCACCCTCCTCCTGGACTGAACTGACTCTTATCAACCAATCATCCTAGTATGGAGGAACACTGCTACTATCAACATCACCTTTGTGAAAGTTCTGGGAGCTGTTGCACACCCAAATGATAGTGCCTTGAAGGAAAATGACATCCTTCTACCACCATCCTCAGAAACTGTCGATGGCTTTGCCTGATTGGTATGTGCAGGCTTGCTTCTGTGAGATCTAAAGGGGAAAGGTATTCACCTTTGCGGACTGCAGCAATTACCATCCTCAGCGACTCCATCTGAAAATAGAGAATATTCAAGGACATGTTTACTCCTTTTATTTCTTGTGCCTTCTTTGGCACAATAAAATATATCCAGTATTTTCCTCTTCCTCACTCCTGTACAATGGCATCCAACTGTAGCAACCTGTGTACCATCCTCCAGACCTCTTTTTTCCTTTGAACCCCTGCACGGGGATCTGACATAGCTTTCACGTATTGGGGCTTTCAGTTAAAATGCATAACCTTGGTGAACTACCTCTAGTACCCATTTGTCGCCTGTAATACCAGCCCACTCCCCCCCACTGATGGGATGGAGGAGTGGCTTCCGCAATTGTCAGAAGGCCCCGCTCTGAACTTACCCTCGTCGCTTCCCTGCCTACTACCTCAAAGGACTACAACCCCCCCCCGACCCTGGCCTATACTGTCTGACCTCCCTCAGACGAGGTTTAAAGCCAGGGTCCCTAGCTATAGGCTTCTTGTCTTCCAGCAGTCTCTGCGGCTTTGACTCCCCAAACTCCATCATTGTGGCCAGATGTTCACTAAATAACAAACAGTTTTCCTTTGAAGGGCAGTGTGGTCATCCTTGCTTTGGAGACTGAATCTGCCGACCAATTTCTTAGTCATAGCAACCACCTCAAGATAACTGCCGAGGCTGCCTTAGAAGAGATCTTTAAGATGTCAGAGTGTCTGCCAAAAAGGCTGCTCCCGATTCCATGAGTATCTGTTCTGGGCCTCCCTGGTCCTGCCCTTGCTGCATAGCTCTCACAAATTGCTGCTTGCAGGGCTAAGCTAGCCATATCGAAGGATCTCTTTGTCCAGTTTACTATCCTGTGGGTCTCTCAGGGCTGCATCTCCTTCCACAGGAATTATGGTTCTTCTTGTCAATGCTGCTATAGCAATAGCCACCTGAGATGTTCTAAAGAGTTTCTCTCCTCCTTGTACAAGATACAGACTTTCAGTGGTTCTAAAATGTTTTAGTGCCAACTCCAGAGTGTCCCACTCCACTGCCAGATCTTGCATGGCAGAGTGCAGCATGAATGCTTTCACTGGCTTCTTACTACTTGTAAGGATTGGGTTACCCTTGTGCAGATCCTCTTTTAGCTGCCCCTCTTCCAACTGCAAAGCCTTAGAGACTTTAGAAATAAGAGCACTAGACAGCAGGAGATTAAACAGCCTAACCACTGAGTCCTCAGACTTCCTACTCTTCCAACTCCTCTTCTGATTCCCCAGCGGAAAAGATATCCTTCCCTAAGGGGCTGGTGTCATGAGACTGGGGGGGGGGGACATGAACACTCTCCCCTCCGGTTCCCGTGCTCTCTTCTCGTCTTTGTTTGGCCACTCTGCTGCCCTTTTAATTGTAAATAGGCCTTGTGCTTCTTTTTAAATGACGTGCACTGAAAATTCTGGGCTCCTCATCCTCGACCCTTCCAAATCTGGTGACCTCTGGTCTTCCTGCCCTGGCTCCCGTACAGGAGATGATCTTTGCAAGCCTGATGTTCCTGGGGTCCTTTGCACCAGCGGTACTGAGGAGCTGGGACCCGGGGCTAAGACAAGAACGTTCTCCTTGTTCTTGGGGGGGGGGTATTATGCTACCTTCCCCCCCCAATCACAGTTTTCACAAAAGGAACCTGTAATACTCGGCATGCGCCGTGGCCCCCACTGCCTGCACTTCCTCCTATTCTCCAAACCTGGTCTCCAAGGGGGAGGGAAAACCTGGGCCGAATCCTCCATTATGCACCACTACTCCACATGCTGGGAAATACTAAGGCAGACACTCTGATTGCCCCAGGAGTAGGGAAGAGCGGATACTGCTGGCTGTCCCTGCAACCAATCTCCTGACTTAGCCCCAGCCTACCAGAGAGGACCACTACCCATTTCCCGGGCAGTTAAACTCAGAGGCCCTTTTTTTTTTTCCTACCAGACCTTCTGTCTACCATCTGCTGGAAGCAGAGGATTATTGATGCCTCCTCCAACAGGACTGCATTGTATAGAGAAGCAAGGTGAAGGCAAAAGGATTGGTCCTGTGCCTCTATCTGCTGGTAGGAGGAAAAACCCCAGTGATCTTGGCTGTTCTGCAGGGTGTGAAAGAAAGGTCTATAAAATGAATGAATGAAATTGTTTACTCCTTAAAAAAAAAAATACAAAGACTATGGGGCACTCTATGAAGTTTGTAAGTGGCACTAAAAAACATTGGAGAAAGTTCTTTTGCACTCAATGCACAATTAAGTTCTGGAATTCATTACCAGAGCATGTGGTCAAGGCAGTTAGCTTAGCTAGGTGGGTTTAAAAAACGGTTAGGACATGTTCGTGGAAAAGTCAATAAACTGTTATCAACCATGTAGACTTAAGAAATAGCCATTATTCATTACTGCGTGACAGCAGCATGGGATCTATTGACCGTATGGGGTCTTGCTAGATACTTGAGATTGGGATTTGCCACTGTTGGAAACAGGATGCTGGGCTTGATGGGCCCTCATTCTGACCCAGTATGGCAAATTCTTATGTTCTTGGCCACCAGACTCAAACCCGAATCAAAATCAATGCTGAAAAGGAAGCACTTATCTTTGGGGATACAGCCCATCTACCTACAGAAAACAAAATTGTGTAGTTTGCAACAAACTAATCTATTCTGTGCAAATTATCTACATTACCTATAGGTCACAACAATTCAGCAAGCACATCCAGTTTACTAATACCCAACATTTTGTGGTGCATATGGTAAAACCATTGTGCTAGGACATTATTTATTACAAGAACGAAACTAGTCCCCGTTAGCCTGCTACCCCCAGCAACGGGTCAACACTCAGTGCTTGGAAGCAAAAACTGAAGCGGCTACTACGTCTTTCCTCCCCCCCCCCAGCATGACGAAACGAGTTCGTTCTCTTCCCGTCTTCAGGGCGGCGAAGAGGCTTCGCAACGAGGGCAAATCCCTTCCCGACAAGCCAAGGACAGACCGAGGACTGGGGGGGGGGGGGGGCGGGTATCGAACGGGAGACAGGCGACTCTCTGGAACAGCCTGGATGCAGGGAAGTGGAAAGGGCGGAAACGACACACGACCGCTTACCAGCGATCCGGGCCCTAGAAGGCAAAGGAGCAATCCCTTCTCCGTCCAAGGGATCCCGAGCAGCCGCCTGCACGGCTCCCAACGCAGTCACTTCACGCACGCGCGCACTCACATGCGCCAGCACCGAATGGGCTCCTGCTGCCCCTGCGCCGCGACATTTCCTACCAGCAGCAGAGCAAAGCTAAACCCCACCCTGCTGTCAAGATGTAAACCCAAGCCTGATTGGCCGTCCCTTATCACCGCTGGCAGATCTATTCCTGATTGGCCGGCGGTCTTTCGTGGCTCCACCGGGGGGTGGGCTCCTTGTACTCTGCAGCGTCGTGACTGACTGCGCGAGTAAGTGGGAGGGGGTGAGCTAAGAGGGGAAATGAGAGAGGACTACAAAATCAGCACCAGTGATCATCAAACAATATGGTTTAATATCACTAAAAGAATAGGGAAAAGAACCACAAAGACCCGAGTTTTACAATTCAAAAACACAGACTTTGAGGAAATGGGGAAGTACCTAGAGGAAGAACTAAATGGATGGGAGAATGAGAGAGATGTGGATCAGCAGTGGATCAATCTAAAAGGAGCAATCACCAAGGCAACTACTCTTTATGTTAGAAATGTAAAGAAAAGCAAAAGGAAAATGAAACCTATCTGGTTCTCAAACGAGGTGGCTGACAAAATTAAAGCTAAAAGAACAGCATTCAAAAAATATAAAAGATCCCAAAGGGAGGAGCACAAAGAAGAATATTTGATTCAACTGAGGGAGACGAAGAAATTAATCAAGTTGGCAAAAAGTCAAGCGGAAGAGAGGATTGCCAAGGAGATAAAAAATGGTGACAAAACATTTTTCAGATACATCAGCGAAAAGAGAAAAGTCCATAGTGGTATAGTGAAATTGAAAGGTGGAAATGATCAATGTGTGGAGAGAGACGAAGAAATGGCAGAAATATTAAATGAATACTTCAGCTCTGTATTCACTAAAGAAGACCCTGGAGAAGGACCATTTCTACACAAGAAGCTGGAGGGTAGTGGAATAGATGAAAATCATTTTACAGTAGAAAATGTATGGGAAGAGCTAAAGAATCTGAAAGTGGACAAAGCCATGGGGCCTGATGGGATTCATCCAAGGATTCTGAGGGAGCTCAGAGATGTGCTGGCGGGTCCGCTGTGTGACCTGTTCAATAGATCCCTAGAAACGGGAGTGGTGCCGAGTGATTGGAGAAGAGCGGTGGTGGTCCCGCTTCACAAGAGTGGGAACAGAGAAGAGGCTGGTAACTACAGACCGGTTAGCCTCACTTCGGTGGTGGGAAAAGTAATGGAGTCACTGTTGAAAGAGAGAATAGTGAAATATCTACAGTCCGGAGAATTGATGGACCAGAGGCAGCATGGATTCACCAGGGGAAGATCCTGTCAGACAAATATGATTGACTTTTTCGACTGGGTAACCAAGGAATTGGATCAAGGAAGAGCGCTAGATGTCATCTACTTGGATTTCAGCAAAGCTTTTGATACGGTTCCGCACAGGAGACTGGTGAATAAAACAAAAAGCTTGGGAGTGAGTGCCGAAGTGGTGACCTGGATTGCAAACTGGTTGACGGACAGAAGACAATGCGTGATGGTAAATGGAACTTTCTCTGAAGAGAGAGCGGTTTTAAGTGGTGTACCGCAAGGATCGGTGTTGGGACCGGTCCTGTTCAATATCTTTGTGAGCGACATTGCGGACGGGATAGAAGGTAAGGTTTGTCTTTTTGCGGACGACACTAAGATCTGCAACAGAGTGGACACGCCGGAAGGAGTGGAGAGAATGAGACGGGATTTAAGGAAGCTGGAAGAGTGGTCGAAGATATGGCAGCTGAAATTCAATGCCAAGAAGTGCAAAGTCATGCATTTGGGGAGTGGAAATCCGAATGAACTGTATTCGATGGGGGGGGAAAGGCTGATGTGCACGGAGCAGGAGAGAGACCTTGGGGTGATAGTGTCTAATGATATGAAGTCGGCGAAACAATGCGACAAGGCGATTGCAAAAGCCAGAAGAATGCTGGGATGCATAGAGAGAGGAATATCGAGTAAGAAAAGGGAAGTGATAATCCCCTTGTACAGGTCCTTGGTGAGGCCTCACCTGGAGTACTGTGTTCAGTTCTGGAGACCGTATCTACAAAGAGACAAGGACAAGTTGGAGGCGGTACAGAGAAGGGCGACCAGGAAGGTGGAGGGTCTTCATCGGTTGACATACGAGGAGAGATTGAAGAATCTAAATATGTACACCCTGGAGGAAAGGAGGAGCAGGGGTGATATGATTCAAACTTTCAGATACTTGAAAAACTTTAACGATCCAAAGACAATGACAAACCTTTTCCAACAGAAAAAAATCAGCAGAACCAGAGGTCACGAGCTGAGGCTCCAAGGAGGAAGACTAAGAACCAATGTCAGGAAGAATTTCTTCACGGAGAGAGTGGTGGATGCCTGGAATGCCCTTCCGGAGGAAGTGGTGAAGTCCAAAACTGTGAAGCACTTCAAAGGGGCATGGGATAAATATTGTGGATCCATCAGGTCCAGAGGACGCATATAAAGAGCAGGTAGTAAAATACTGCACGGAGCGGCAGTAGCCACAGAGGCATTCACGGAGCGGGATGCCAGTGGCCAGTGGTAGGTGTCCACCTTCATGGAGCGGAAGGATGTAGGGCTGTCATCTCCCAATTAAATAAAAAACAAAAACAAAAAACAAAACAGGGATGGGATCCATCAGGTCTAGAGGACACATATAAAGAGCAGGTAGTAAAATACTGCACGGAGCGGCAGTAGCCACAGAGGCATTCACGGAGCGGGATGCCAGTGGCCAGTGGTAGGTGTCCATATAAAGAGCAGGTAGTAAAATACTGCACAGAGCGGCAGTAGCCACAGAGGCATTCACGGAGCGGGATGCCAGTGGCCAGTGGTAGGTGTCCACCTTCACGGAGCGGAAGGATGGAGGGCTGTCATCTCCCAATTAAATAAATAATAAAAAAACCCAGGGATGGGATCCATCAGTTCTAGAGGACGCATATAAAGAGCAGGTAGTAAAACACTGCATGGAGCGGCAGTAGCCACAGAGGCATTAACGGAGCGGGATGCCAGTGGCCGGTGGTAGGTGTCCACCTTCACAGAGTAGAAGGATGAAGGGCATCCATCTCCCAATTAAAAAAAGAAAAGAAAAAAAGAAAAAAAAACAGGGATGGGTTCATGGGCTTATAGGTATTACCAATTATTAGGCTTTTCAATATTTGATGATAGTTAATGTGACTTTCAAGGCATTCTTCACTTTCGGTGCATGTCCGGCATGACTCCTTGCTTCAATGACAGGGGAAAAGAAAAACTGATACTTCACACATTTCCAGCATTGCCCTCTGCTTCATGGCAGAGAGCTATGCTGCCGCTTACCCAACTAATCAAACTTAATATTTCACTTGGAAGCAGCTCCAGCACTGCTCTCTACATTAATGGTGGGGGTGAAAAGGGAATTAGAACATAAGGTTACTAAGAGCCAAGAGAAACAGTTAAGTATGAGAACAAATGTGTGAAGCTTGCTGGGCAGACTGGATGGACCGGTTGGTCTTCTTCTGCCGTCATTTCTATGTTTCTATGTTTCTATGTTTCTATGAAAGGACTGGAACAGATAAATGTGAAATGGCTGTTTACCCTTTCGTGTAACACAAGGATTAGGGGGCACTCCATGAAGTTAGAGATAGTACATTTAAAACAAATCAGAGAAAATTATTTTTCACTCAATGCACAATTAAGGTCTGGAATTTGTTGCCAGAGGATGCTGTTAAGGCACAGCTAGTGTAGCTAGGCTTAAAAAAGGGATGGATACGTTCTTGGAGGAGGAATCCATAAACTGCTATTAATCAATAAGGAATAGTCACTGTTGCTGGCATTAGTGGCATGGGACTGATTTAATGTTTGGGTATTTGCCAGGTACTTGTGACTTGGATTGGCCATTGTTGGAGATGGGATATTGGGCTTGATGGATCCTTGGTCTGACCCAGTATGGCAATTTCTTTTGTTCTTATGCTCTAAGCAATAGCTCCTCTGCCAGAGATATGGCTTCAGGACCAGCCCCAACTGAGAAAAAATGTCTGGGAAGTGGAGGTATTAATTGTAGTAGTAGTGTTACTGGCCAGCAGGGGGAAAGGAGAGAGAGAGAGAGAGGAAGGGATTTATTATCAAATGACCAATTGGTGGTTGACTGGATGGAAGAGTGAAAGAGAGGGAGGGAGGGATTATTTTTTCCCCATGATCAAGTGGTGGCTGGCTGGGAGGGGAAGGAAGTATTTTTTTCATTTTCTGAGAACAATACAATTGGCTGGCTGGGAAAGGAGAGAGGAAGCTGCTTTATTTAAAAAAACATAATTATTAAACTGGCTACTGTCTTAAAATGACCCAGACCAGAGGCAGTGTTGACTGGGGAGATTAAAGACCAGGTCAGGGAGGAGTATATCCTCCCTCTCTTTAATTTTCTGAGGGCCTGTCCCCCTCATCATTGTTGCAGCTGCTTCATATAAATTAAGGAAGAGGGCTGATTCCTGGCCTACAAAAAGTTAAAGAACACTGTTCTAATGCACGTGTGTTGGGCGGAGGGAAGGGGGAGCAGGTTTCAGCTGCTTTCTAGGGTGCAGGTAGTTATGGGTTTGGCATTAAATGCTCTACAGAAGAACCAGTCTTCTACTTGCTTCCTGAAATGAGAGTAGTCAAGCAATTGGTAGAGCTCTTCAGGGAGAGAGTTCAGTAGGGTGTCTGGTCTTTTGATTTCTTTTGTCAATGGAAAATGCTATGGAAACTCTAAGCAAGAACCTTACTGGTTTGGAAAGCATGTAGAAAGATAGCCTCTCTTACACATGATGTTATGATTTCATCTGCCGCACAGCCTCATCGTACTCTGATTCTGACTATGACGACTCCCCACCTGCAGATGCCTCCAGTGAGCTATGTTCCAAGCCACCAGAGCCAACTACTCACTGGCCACCTGACTCAGCATATGGTGCAACCTCTTCTCCACCAGGGCTCCTCAGCGAGCTACACTTCCAGCTTTGCCAAGCTCCGCCTTGCTGCCTGCACAACACCCAAGCTCCAGCCCCATTTAACCCTGCCTTGCCAGAACCTAGACACAGTTTCATGGAGTCACCTGACCTGGCTGCTGTCTCTTTACTCTATGCCTTGTGGACTTTGGGCCTTCTTGCTCCTTCCCTTTTGGCTTCTGGGCTTTCTTGCTCCTTGCCTTGTGGCCTTTGGGCCTTCTTGCTTCTGTTGCCTTACCCTGTGGCTTACTGGCCTTCTTGCTTTGTGGCCTATCTATGCCTTACCTTATCTTGTGACCTTCAGGCCTTCGGTCTCCTTAGGCTTTGTTCTGTAACCTAATCAGTTCTTACTTTACCTAGTGCCCTCCAGGGCCTCTTGCCTAGTGGCCTATGGGCCTCCTATAATGCTGCCTTCAGGCCTCTATGTTCTCTGATTACTGTTGTCCAGTCCAGTTCTCTCTACACCTGCACACAGCTCCAGTTCAGCATCCAGTCCTGCCTGTACCTGCATTCAATTCCAGCCCCCATGAACTACCATGTTGTTCAGCTGCCACAGCCAAGTCCTAATGGCCCCCAGAACCCAAGGGCTCAACCTGTGGCGGAGGTGGATGGCTAGGCAGAAGACCAACCTCGTTCCAGCCCTGTGGTCTTGCCCTACTCCAGAGTCAGTCTCTCCTGATTCCAGCTTTCGTGACACACAAATAGGTCAAGCTCCTCTTAAGAAGCCTTGAAAATAATGTCAGGGTTTTGAATTTGGTTCTGTGGAGGACTGGTACCCAGTGTAGTATGTGAAGGATAGGTGTGAAATGGTCTTGTAGCTTGCAGTCTTTTATCAGATGTGCAGTGGAGTTTTGTAATAGCTAGAGCCTGTAGAGCACCTTATCTGTTTGACTAGGGTGGCCAATGTTTCTACAGACCTGGACTGGACACTTGAGAGGGAGGAGGGGGTTCCCTCATTTGCATAATTTGCTCCCAATGCCCTTAAACCTGGATTCATATTAAGTACCCTCCAGTTCCTGCTATTCATGCTCCTTACACATTCTCTCTCCCCCCCCACCACCCCCTCCTTTCTCTCTCATTTAGACATGGCCTCCTCATACAAAATTCACTTGCACCCAGTGACAAGTCAGAAACTGAGTACAAGTCTGCCGCAGCATCGATTCACCCTGCATCTTTACACCCTGCCAGCTCCAATAATTTCACTGACAGACATGAACTCCCAGTCCCGGTCTGCACCTCCGGCCATTGGCTGCATGGTACCATGGCTGATTGGCTGATGCATCTGCCCCTCACCCAAGTGAAGTGAAATGATTGGCAGGAATGCTTGAGTGATTAGTGTCTTCCTCCTTTGGCCACTTTCATGGGGTGGGTTGGAGTCTGCCATTCATCCCCGCTCCTTCTAAATGGTTAGGCATGGTCCCGGTAGCGGACCAGACATTACAGTGACCTTTGTAACTGGACACTGTACAATTCATTTATAAACCAGACTGTCCGGTCCAGAACCAGGCAGTTGGCCACCCTATGTTCGATCCTTGTATAGTATGTTAGAGTAATCCATTCATGGAGGAAAAACTACAAATGTGGTGCCCAAGGCTGTTGTTCTCCATAGAGGGGTTATTTTCAAAGACTGTGAATTTAAAAGTACCCTCAACTGAAATGATCTAATACATTTAAACAAAAATATAATTCTGAGTTTCAGTAACTATAATATGAGGAAAGGCTGAAGAGGTTAGGGCTGTTCAGCTTGGAGAAGAGACGGCTGAGGGGGGATATGATAGAGGTCTTTAAGATCATAAGAGGTCTTGAATGAGTAGATGTGACTCGGTTATTTACACTTTCGAATAATAGAAGGACTAGGGGGCATTTCATGAAGTTAGCAGGTAGCACATTTAAGACTAATCGGAGAAAATTATTTTTCACTCAACGCACAATAAAGCTCTGGAATTTGTTGCCAGAGGATGTGGTTAGTGCAGTTAGTGTATCTGGGTTCAAAAAAGGTTTGGATAAGTTCTTGGAGGAGAAGTCCATTAATGGCTATTAATCAATTATACTTAGGGGTAGATTTTCAAAAACGGCGCGTTCGTGTACTTTTGTTGGCGCTCCAGGCGCAAACAAAAGTAAGCAGGATTTTAGTAGATACGCGCGTAGCCGCTAAAATCCTGGATCAGCGTGCGCAAGGCTGCCTATTCCGTGTAGCCGGCGTGCGCCGAGCCGCGCAGCCTGCCGCCGTTCCCTCCAAGGCCGCTCCGAAATCGAAGCGGCCTCGGAGGGAATTCGCTAACGCCCTCCCCTCACCTTCCCCTCCCTTCCTCTACCTAACCCACCCCCCCAGCCCTGTCTAAACCCCCCCCCTACCTTTGTTGGGGGATTTACGCCCCCAGTCCGCCCCGGGCCAAAACCATGCCCCCGGGCCCGCCCCCGAAACACCGCGTCCCGCTCCGAAAACGGCGCGCCGCTCGTCCCTGCCCCCGACACGCCCCCCTCGGAAAACCCCGGGACTTGCGAGTCCCGGGGCTCTGCGCGCGCCAGTAGGCCTATTGAATATAGGCGCACCGGCGTGCAGGGCCCTGCTCGTGTAAATCCGGGCGGATTTACGCGAGCAGGGCTCTTAAAATCCGCCCCTTAGGGAATAGCCACTGCTATTAATTGCATCAGTAGCATGGGATCTTCTTAGTGTTTGGATAATTGCCAGGTTCTTGTGGCCTGGTTTTGGCCTCTGTTGGAAACAGGATGCTGGGCTTGATGGACCCTCGGTCTGACCCAGCATGGCAATTTCTTAATATAATTTTGGAAGGGGATTTGAAGACTACTGCGCTCCAATACTCTTTAAGAAAAAGCTCTAAAATCTATACCATACTAATAGAAAGTATATTGATATTTTAAACAGTAAGCTCCATCTGGTGGATATTTGAGGGATTTTCCATTTTTTTTCTGTACTGTAGGGTCTTGGTCTAGGTCTCTGTTGAATAGACACCTCTGTCCTAAATGGAGTACTGGAAATTTCAGATTTTGCCCTAAAGGAGTGTGGTCACCAAGCTGGAGCACTCGAATGTGCAGAAATAAAGGTGTTGTCCTAGTATAATAGGGCCTCATTTACTAATCTTTGTTCCCATAGATACAGAATGGGAATAAAGCTTTAGTAAATCAGGCCCATAGTTTGGTCTTCACCTTACTTTCCTGGATCCTGACTTCTTTAATTGGGTGCTTAATCCAGCTCTCTGTACAGATAAGTATTTTTTAAAAGAAAAATGGTTGGCATTCATGGCAAAATCAAATACATATTAATGACCCAGCTCTCTTATAAGAGACTGGGAAAGCTATATTAAGAGATGAAATTAGTTCTGATGTAGCAGGCAAGAAAAAAAACCAATAAGGCCAGAGCAATTGTTCAGACAGAGAAAGAGCTTAGACAGTCTAAAAAATGTTTATAGGAAATTCAGAAAAAGCAAATGAAATGAAATATGGGACCATAAAGGCTGCATATAGCATCTTGTTAAATTAAAATCTTTGAAATCATTAAACCATTCTAATTTACAATATTTTAGATTCGGTAATCAGCCAGAAAAAATGTTGGCTTAATAAACAGCAACCCTGTGTGAATCTGCCTTTATTCTCTCTTTACTTGATGTTATAGGGCAAAAAAACATAAACAAATCACAAATCAGCAAGATCTATACCAGGGTAGGCAACTCTGGTCCTCGAGTGCCACAAACAGGTCTGATTTTCAGAATATCCACAATAAATATGAACTAGATATAGTTTCAGGCATTGTCTCTATTGTATGCAAATATCTTATGCATATTCATTGTAGATATCTTGAAAACCAGCCCTCTGTGTAGCACTGAAGGGCCAAAATTGCCTATCCCTGATCTCTGCAAATTTAAGGGGTCAGTGTAATAAAGTGAGTTAAATTTAGAAGATTACTGTAGACTACCTTCTGCATTTAGCGCTTGCTAAAATTGCCGATAGTATACTAGACATGGGAACGGTAACTTTTAAACATCCGCAAGGGTGCACATGTACGAGCATATGCCACTCGTGCTAATGGACACGACCATTTTATAACCTACGTGCATATATGCTCACATGATATCAAATAGGCTGTATGTGCATACATGTGCACAAAATTTTATATGGACGCATGCATGTGCACGCAAATGCCACCTCTACGGCATAAATGGGGGGGGGGGGGATTTTGGTACAAGAACGCGCCGACACAATTACCAGTTTTCCCAGTCTGTTCCCAGTTCACCCAGTTAAAGGATAGGATTTCCTAACCCCCATAGCTAATAAGTCTCCCTTTTACCCTTTAAGCCCCAACCTTTAAAATGTCGCTAACTAGCCTCGGGTTTTTTTTGGTTTGTTT
Organism: Rhinatrema bivittatum; assembly: GCF_901001135.1. Lineage (NCBI taxonomy): Eukaryota > Metazoa > Chordata > Amphibia > Gymnophiona > Rhinatrematidae > Rhinatrema > Rhinatrema bivittatum. The sequence goes on along the minus strand of NC_042616.1, from coordinate 211,166,799 downwards.
TATTAGTTACACATCATCCAAAGCAGAAACAATTACGTGAGTAGGGATCCCGGTGCACGCTGGTGCATGTAAATATTTTTGCACTGGTTTCATTCATATTTCCTGGCATGCCCATGCCCCACCCCTTTTTTGTAAATCAATTTATGTGCGCATATGGGGAGATACATGCGTACTTGCACACTTTTTTAAATCTGCTCAGTGCGCACCGGCCCAACCTTTGCATATATCTCCTGGCTTTGGCGCACATAGGGCTTTTAAAATTTGCCTTTTAGGGCCTGCTTTTAAAATTTGCCTTTTAGGGCCTATCGCTAGTCATAACTTACTCCACATCCGTCAAGGGTCAAGGACACTCTCCGAATACACAGTGGAGTTCCGGACCTTGGCCACAGAACTTGGGTGGCAAGAAGATTGTCTGCAAGCCATCTTCCTAGATGGACTCTCCTGTGCTCTGAAAGATGAGCTCTCTGTCCGAGAGACTCCCACGTCTCTAGAAGACTTGATCTCTCTTGCCGGGAGGATTGATCATTGCCTCCGGCAAAGACGCCTAAAAGTAAAGGCTCCACTCCCTCCTGCAGTACGCCCCACAAGTGCACCCTGAACTCCAGCAAAGACTCCTGCACCACCACCTTCCTCCATGGTAGAACCTATGGAGGTGAATCGTGGGCGAAAATCTCCGTCGGCGAAAGGAGGGGCTCTGCCTTTACTGTGGCACTTCTGGACATCGTCTGCAGTTTTGCCCCGTCCGTCTGGGAAACTGCAACGCCTGAGCATGGCGGGGGTCCCAAGCTTGGGCGCAACTGTTTCTGGCCCTCAACTCTTGCTTCCTGTATCCCAGGGCAACAAGACCCACGCCTTTGCGACCACTGCTCTCATCGATACCAGAGCGAGCGGTAGCTTCATTACGGACGACATCGTCAAACTCTTGAAAATACCTCTCCAACCCCTAGAGGTGAGTCTTTGTATTGCCTCCATCCAGGGGAAACATCTTCCAGGTCTCATTACTCACCAGACAGTGGCTATGCGTCTGACTGTAGGTACCCTCCATGAGGAAGAGACATCTTTCTATGTCCTAAAATGCTCAACTCATCTGGTAATCCTGGGGCTACCCTGGCTCCAGGTGCACGAACCCCAGTTCGATTGGCAGTCCCTGCAATTGGTACAGTGGGGCCCTAAATGTCAAAAGACTTGTCTGCACCCGGTATCCCCCGTGATACCCGTCTTGAAATCAAGTATTCTGACTTCAGCGATGTGTTCTCTAAGCAGAAAGTGGATACCCTGCCTCCATTACGCAAGTTCAACTGTCCTATTGAACTTCTGCCGGGCACTACGCCTCCCAAAGGCAGAACCTATCCGTTGTCCCAGCCTGAGACTCAGGCTATGTTGGAGTATATTAAAGAGAATCTAGAGAAAGGCTTTATCCATCCATCGGATTCCCCCGCAGGAGCGGGGTTCTTCTTTGTGAAGAAAAAGAACGGTGGACTATGTCCCTGTATTGATTACAGGGGTCTCAACGTGATAACTCGTAAGGATCGATACCTGCTACCCCTCATTAGTGAACTGTTTGATTGCCTCGAAGGGGCACGAATCTTTTCCAAGCTGGACCTGAACAGTGCGTACAATTTGGTACACATCCAACCTGATGACATTTGGAAGACGGCATTTAATACCAGAGACGGCCACTACGATTACGTGGTAATGCCTTTTGGGTTATGTAACGCTCCAGCCATCTTTCAACGCCTCATGAATGAAATCTTTCGAGATCTCCTGTACAATTTCGTAGTCATATACCTCAACGACATTCTGATCTTCTCTAAGGACATAGAATCCCACCAAGAACACGTCTGCACCGTCCTCCAATGTCTGAGAGAGAATCATTTGTATACAAAACTGGAAAAATGTCTGTTTGAGCGTAATCGCTTACCCTTTCTGGTATACATCATCTCTGATCGTGGCTTCTCAATGGACCTGGAAAAGGTTCAGGGAATCCACGACTGGCATCAGCCAGTAGGCCTTCGGGCGTTGCAACGCTTTCTAGGCTTCACCAATTATTACTAAAGCTTCATTACGAATTACTCCTCCATAGATGCCCCACTTACTGCTATGACTAGGAAGGTGGCCAACACCCGAGTTTGGACGCCTAAAGCAATTGATGCCTTCCAGAGGATTAAAGAAGCTTTCAGCTCCGGTCTCTGTCTCTTTCATCCGGATCCCAAACGTCCATTTGTTGTAGAGGTCGACGCCTCAGTGATCAGCACTCTCCCACGGGCAAGCTAATCCCCTGCTCATTTTACTCTCATAAGTTTTCCCCCACAGAACAATGTTACACCATTGGTGACCGCAAACTCCTTGCAGTCAAACTAGTGCTTCAAGAGTGGCATCCCTGGTTGGAAGGGGCGCAACATAAGTTTACCATCTTTACTGACCACAAGAACCTCGAACATCTCAAAGAGGCTCAACTTTTGAACCCCCGTCAAACCCAGTGGGCCTTATTCTTTGAAAGGTTTGACTTTAACCTTTGCTTTCGTCCTGGTTCCAAGAACCTGCGCGCTGATGGGCTGTCCAGATCATTCGAGCCTGAAGACGTCCCAGAAGTTCCTAGCTTCATTATCGATCCTGCTTGTATTTCCCTTGCTGCAACTACCACAGTCCCTGTTGGGAAGACCATAGTTCCTTACCAGCTATGTGAGCGCATCTTAAAGTGGGCCCACGACTCCAAACTGGCAGGCCACCCTGGTCGTGCCAGGACCCTGGAAATGCTGCTGTTGTGTCCATCGCTGCCCGACGTCTCTGCTCCGCCCACCTTACCTCGTTGGTGATTCCCTCCGGGGTTGATGGAAGGCTAGCTGCTGCGGCGTCTCCACATCATCCTCCTCCGGCGTCCCCGGACCAGCTTGACGCTGCAAGCCATGTTGACCAGGTGCCTAAGGGCGCGCGCACGCAGCCCGACTGATGTACCAGCATTGGCGCGAACCTCAGGGGCATCCCCCTGAGTTGATGTCATCAGCTCCAGGTATTTAAGGTCTCAGCTTTCGCTAACAAGACGAGTTAGCAAGGGATAGGTTTACCTAGTTTCCTCCAGGCTTCTGGGATGGAATTCACTCTCCGCAACCATAGCTACTCTGCCTCCTCGGACTTCACTAGAGGTACCTGCTCCTCGGGGGCCTCGCTCTCTCTTTTTCTTTTCAGGTCGCAGTCTGGAACTGGTACTCGCTCCTCGAGGGCCCACGTTCCGGACCAGCTCCTGAATACCACTTCTGCTAAGAAGTCATCACTACTTACAACATTAGTGAGTTTCCATCTATCTCTCAGAGCTTTCCCTGGGACCAGGTACTTGCTTCTCAAGGGCCTATTGCATTCCAACTCCTGGGCTGCCTCAAGAGACTATGGCGTGAGTATTATCATCAAGAACTTGTTCCAGAACTCTGCATATCCTATCTACTCACTTTCTTAGTTTCTCTACAGCTCAGCCACCTTGGGATCGCTATTCCAATACCTGAGGGACTACAGCCCAGCCGGGTGCTTCCAGCTCACTACTGCCACCTCTGGTGTTTTAATATATTGTCTAATAAAAGAACTAGTGTGTGTCTGTCTCCTACACTAAGCCTGACCAGTGGTCCCTCTCGGGAGCTCCCCCGAGGGTGTGGTCACCTGCCACTGGTCCAAGAATCCACCCACAACTATTCTAAATAATAACAGATTGCTATCTCCAGCAACTCCGTTAATAACAAATTGCTAATTCCCAGCTTTAACACAGAGCTTTAACAACAGATTGCTAACTCCATGGATCCGGCTTGTCTCCAATGTTCCGGCTAACTCCATGGATCCGGCTTGACTCCAGGGTTCCGGCTTGACTCCAGGGTTTCAGCTTGACTCCGGGGTTCCGGCTTAACTATATGGATCCAGCACAACTCAATGCTTCTATCAATCCCTTCGGGGTTCATGGAAGGCTAGCTGCTGCGGCGTCTCCATGCCGTCCTCCTCCAGTGTCCCCGGACCGGCTCGATGCTGCAAGCCGCCATGTTGACCATATGTCTAAGGGCACGCGCGCGTGGCCCGATTGATGTACTAGCGTTGGCGCGAACCTCAGGGGCGTCCCCCTGAGATGACGTCACCAGCTCCAAATATTTAAGGTCTCAGTTTTCGCTAACAAGACGAGTTAGCAAGGGATTGGTTACCTAGCTTCCTCTTGGTCACTGCGGATGGGATTCGCTCTCTGCAACCCTAGCTACTCTGCCTCCTCGGACTTCACTAGAGGTACCCACTCCTTGGGGGCCTCGCTCTCTCTTTTTCTTTGCAGGTCGCAGTCCGGAACCGGTACTCGCTCCTCGAGGGCCCACGTCCCGGACTTGCTCCTGAATACCACTTCTGCTAAGAAGTCATCGCTGCTTACAACATTGTGAGTTTCCATCTATCTCTCGAGCTTTCCCTGGGTACAGGAACTTGCTCCTCGAGGGCCTAATGTATATCATCTCCTGGGCTGCCTTAAGAGACTATTGTGTGAGTGTTACCATCAAGGACTTGTTCCAGTACTCTGCTTATACTGCCTACTCACTGTCTTAGTTTCTCTACAGCTCAGCCACCCTGGGATCGCTGTTCCAATACCTGAGGGACTGCAGCCCAGTTGGGCACTTACAGCTCACTACTGCCACCTTTGGTGGTTTGATATATTGCTTCTAAGAAGTCTTTGTTGCTTAACATCAGTGAGTTGTATCTATCTCTCAGAACGTTCCCTGGAACCAGGTACTCGCTCCTCAAGGGCCTAATGCACACCAACTCTTGGGCTGCCTTAAGAGACTATTGTGTGAGTGTTACCATCAAGGGCTTGTTCCAGAACTCTGCATATACTGCCTACTCACTGTCTTAGTTTCTCTACAGCTCACCCACCCTGGGATCGCTGTTCCAATACTTGTTGCAACCGTCACTGCTCGACGTCCTCACTCTGCCCTCTTTACCTCTGTGGCGACTCCCTCCGGGTCTGATGGACAGCTGGCTGCCACAGCATCTCCATGCCGTCTCCCTCCGGTGTCCCCGGATCGGTTCGACGTTGCAGATCCGCCATGTTGTCTGAAGACCTAGGGCGCACATGCGCGCACGCTCTGATTTAAGTACCAGCAAGAGCGCGAACTTCAGGGGCCTCCTCCTGAGATGACGTCATCCGCTTCCAATATTTAAAGGTCTCTATTTCACTATCTAACTGAGTTAGCAAGGGGATTGCTTCGGCTACTCCTCCCAAGCTTCTCTGCCTCCTCGGACTTACCAGAGGTACCTGCTCCTCGGGGGCCTCGCTCTTTTTCTTTACTTTCAGATTACAGATAGGAACCGGTACTCGCTCCTCGAGGGCCCATGTTCCTGGACACTCTGAAGATTCTCTACTGCCAGGAAGCTATCGCTGCTACAAACAATTGTGAGTTACCATCACTCTCTCAGAGCTTTCCCTGGAACCAGGTACTCGCTCCTCGAGGGCCTAAACCTTTCCAGCTCCTGAGCTTCCTTGAGACCTTATGTGAGTTTTGTCATCTAGTTCTATTCATGAACTCTGCCTACTCACTTTCTACAGTTTCTCAACAGCTCAGCCATCCTGGATCGCTGTTCCAGTACCTGAGGGACTACAGCCCTGCAGGGCATATCAGCTCACTACTGCCACCTCTGGTGGTTTTAAAAACCTGTTTAATAAAAGAACTAATGTGTGTCTGTCTCCATACTCAAGCCTAGCCGGTGGTCCCTCTCGGGATATCCTCCCGAGGGCGAGGTCATCTGACACCGGCCCAGGGATCCACCCCCAACTATATCAGATTCATTACAGATTGCTACTCCTTAGCAAGACGATATCTGAGGCACTACAAGATTGCTGACTCCTCCTTCTTTAGGAGGCAATAATAACAGATTGCTAACTCCGCAGTCTAACTAACAGCAGATTTATTACAGATTGCTAACTCCAGTGGATCCGGCTTAAATATGGGATGTTGCTAACTCCAGTGGATCCGGCTTAAAAATATGGGATGTTGTTAACTCCAGTGGATCTGGCTTAAACTTTGGGATGTTGTTAACTCCATGGATCCGGCACATCTCTCTGCCTTGCAAGCTATACTGGGCCTGGCCCAAAGCATCTCAGAGCAGCAAGAAACTTTGGAGAAACTTACTGCAGCATTTCATCAGCTACACACACAGAAGATAGAAGGCACAGCTTCTAACCAAGAAGGTTAGTTACAGGAGGTAACTTTAAAGACTGCTGTACCACTGGCAGCTCCTATCCACTTTTCCGGAGAAATCCAGAAGACCCGGGGCTTTCTGAACCAGTGCTGCATGCACTTCACCTTACAGCCAACTTTATTTCCCACGGCTCTTTCGAAGACCACCTACATCCTGTCATACCTGGATGGGAGAGCCCTGTCGTGGGCATCTACCTTGTGGGAATGCAAGGACTGTTATGTAACGGTGGTTTAGTGTGCCCATGGGCCTCAGCCCGACCCCGGCCATCCAGGGCCGAACCAAGGGTTGACGGTGGCCCTGCATGGCTGATGGTCTAACCTCTGCCAGGCCGGCAAGCTCCCAAGGCCAGACATCCGAGGATGTTGGAAGGTGAATGGTCCTCCGACCATTCCGGGCCCTTTCGGACCTGCTGCAAGCAGCATGGAGCAGCAGGCCTGGCCTGAGGTTGAGGGCAGACGGGCCTTGACACAAAGACACTGTGGTTGATGCAACGGCATCACACGGCACAAAGACACTTGGCTGAAGACATGACACCAGGGCTATGAAGACGTGACTGTGGATTGATGCGACGGCATCCAGGAACAAGAGACATGGCTGATGCAACGGCATCCAGGAACAAGACACATGGCTGATGCAACGGCATCCAGAGACGAGACATCCAAGGGAGGCAACACAAGGCATGGACATTGGCACTGTCTCTCAGGGCGCCCTACTCAGGCCACCCGCGGGACTGAGTCGCGGACCACCCTGTCCGTTACGCGCCCTACACAGCCCCAAGGCTGGTCACGGACCACGACGGGAGCGAGACAGCACAGGAAGACACATCAGGACCAGACGGCTCAGGAGCACAGGACAACCGTCCACCGGCAGGCAGCCCACCCAGGAATACTGCATCTGAGGGACTCCCGGCCTACCGGTACCAGAAGGCTCAAGAGCAGAGACGAGGCATGGCGTCGGGAAGGAACATCCAGGAAGGCAGGAACACCAAAACGAAGGCTGAAGAAACCTGGACATGGACCTCAGGCGAAGACATGGAACATGGAACGAGACATCAAGATGAGGAGCTCCACAAAGAAGACCTTACATGGGCCCTGGCAGGCAGGAGCCTCCAGGGTGAAGACCAACGACGATGCAAGGCAAGGAACAATGAGCGAAGCAGCCCTTTATAGGGATCAAGCAAGAAGTAGTCCACAAGGTGGGCCCAGACACTTCCTGTGTCTGGCCCTTTAAATATCAAAAGAAGACGCGGCCGCGCTCCTAGGGAAGCAGGAGCAGGGCTGTGCAGGACCCTGGACAGCAGCCTGCACAGCATCTGCATGCCGGCAGCGTCAAACGCTGAGAGGAGGCAGGAGAGAGCCTGGACGCAGGCACCGACGAGTGCAGCGGCTCCAGCTGCTGCAGGAGGCCCCGAGGGTGGCTCTAGCCGCCAGGAAACACCAGGGCTTTTGCGGCCTCCAGCCGCAAAGATCAAGATGACGTCGGGGGCGTCCCAGCCCCGAAGACAGCCGCGGCTCCGGCCACGGAGGCTGAAGATGGATGCAGGAGGCCTCCGGGCCGCGTGGGCAGGCCGAGGGCGGCGTCCTGCCGCATCGGCGAAGAAAGCTGCGTGGTGAGTCCGTGCCTGCTCGCGGGGAAACCCGCAGGCAGAGCAATTCATAACAGTGACCCTATTTTGCAGGACATAGAAGGATTTATGGACTTGTTTAAATCCGTCTTTGATGACCCTGCTCATATTTCTGTTGCTGGTTTTGCTTAGGTGGACTTGAAGCAAGGCAACAGATCACTGGCTGAATTCGCCATAGAATTCCAGATTCTTGCAGTGGAACTTCGCTGGGACCCCAAATGTCTCAAGACTCTCTTCTGCAGAGGCCTGGATACCCGCGTAAAGGATGAGCTGGCTGCTCGCCAGACCCCTGACTCGCTGGATGAATTAATAGTTTTGGCCACTCGGATTGATCACCAGCTCCGAGACAAGGTGAAGGAACTCCGGCCTAAGGTGTTACTTGGGTTGAAACAGGCTAGTACTACCTGCACCTCGGATGGTTCCAGTAACTTCTGCTGCTGATAAAGATGAACCGATGCAACTTGGTCATGGACACTTGACCTCCAAGGAGAGAAGATTTCAGAAGAAACGCAGCCTGTGCATGTACTGTGGTCAGCCCGGCCATGATGTCTCTCTACATACCCCATTTTGTCCAGGAAACGGACGGACTTAAGTCCTGCAGGAGGACTGTTCTTAGGCCTTAGCGCGTCCTCTCCTCCGCTCTCTCTCCCAGTCTCCTTGACCTACGGTCCAGTCACGGTTCAGACTCCTGCCCTGGTGGACTCAGGGGCAGGAGGCAACTTCATTCTCAGACGTTTAGTGGAATACTTGAGGATCCCACTCATCAAATTAAAAGATCCACTACTGTTATCCTCCATTCACGGGGGGCCCTTACCGGGCAACGTAACTTGAGAAACCGTACCAGTTACGCTTTGCACCAGAGCGCTCCATACGGAAACAATCTCTTTCTTTGTACTGGAAAAGGCTATGCACCCTATTGTCCTAGGGATACCCTGGCTGCAAATGCACCAATCCCAATTTGACTGGGCATCCCTGGATCTCTCACGATTGGGCCCAGAATGTCATGGGAGGTGCCTTAAGGAGATCTCGCTTATCATATGCACGCCTACGACTCCAGCGATGCCAGGACTGCCGCCCCAGTACTCATCCTTCGGGGATGTGTTCTCCAAAGAAGCGGCTGATATTCTTCCTCTACATAGGCCCTATGACTGTACCATAAGACTGAAGCCCAATACCGAGCCACCGAAAGGATGGGTGTATCCTCTCTCAGTTCTTGAGAATAAAGCTATGTCGGAATACATTGAAGAAAATCTCCAGAAGGGTTTTATCCAACCATCTAAGTCGCCAGCCGGCGCAGGCTTTTTCTTTATGAGGAAAAAGGACGGTATCCTACGCCCATGTATCGATTACCGAGGTCTAAATGAGATCACAATCAAAGACCGTTACCCCTTGCCGTTAATCTCGGAGCTGTTTGACAGGCTGCAAGGGGCCAAAATATTTTCAAAACTTGACCTGAAGGGGGCCTACAACCTTATTCGCATACGGAGTGGCGATGAGTGGAAAACGGCCTTCAATACGTGAGACAGCCACTTCAAGTACCTTGTAATGCCATTTGAGTTGTGCAATGCGCCCGCCATATTCCAAAATATGATGAATGTCATCTTGTGGGACCTGCTGTACAAGAACGTTGTGGTCTACCTGGATGACATATTAATCTTCTCCCAGGATTTGAGATGTCAAGCGAGTACTCCACCGTCTCTGCGAACACCGGCTGTACGCCAAAGTCTCCAAGTGTGAATTTCACAAAGATTCTGTGCCTTTTCTAGGCTACATAGTATCGAAAGAAGGCTTTCAAATGGACCCTCACAAAATTGAAAATATCAATAAGTGGTCTCAACCAACAGCCTGAAGGCCTTAATGAGATTCCTGGGGTTTACCAACTATTATCGAAGTGGATCTTGGATGTACTCCAACATCGCCACTTCCGCTGAAAACTCAGTGACGTCCATAGCAGTCATGGGATAGGTGGCGATGTCCTTTCGTGGATTGCAAACTGGCTAAAGGTTAGGAAACAGAGAGTAGGATTAAATGGACAATTTTCTCAGTAGAAGGAAGTGGGCAGTGGAGTGCCTCAGGGATCTGTATTGGGACCCTTACTTTTCAATATATTTATAAATGATCTGGAAAGAAATACGACGAGTGAGATAATCAAATTTGCAGATGATACAAAATTGTTCAGAGTAGTTAAATCACAAGCAGATTGTGATAAATTGCAGGAAGACCTTGTGAGACTGGAAAATTGGGCATCAAAATGGCAGATGAAATTTAATGTGGATACGTGCAAGGTGATGCATATAGGGAAAAATAACCCATGCTATAGTTACACGAGGTTAGGTTCCATATTAGGTGCTACAACCCAAGAAAGAGATCTAGGTGTCATAGTGGATAACACATTGAAATAATCGGTTCAGTGTGCTGCGGCAGTCAAAAAAGCAAACAGAATGTTGGGAATTATTAGAAAGGGAATGGTGAATAAAACGGAAAATGTCATAATGCCTCTGTGTCGCTCCATGGTGAGACCGCACCTTGAATACTGTGTACAATTCTGGTCGCCGCAGCTCAAAAAAGATATAATTGCGATAGAGAAGGTACAGAGAAGGGCTACCAAAATGATAAGGGGAATGGAACAGCTCCCCTATGAGGAAAGACTAAAGAGGTTAGGACTTTTCAGTTTGGAGAAGAGATGGCTGAGGGGGGATATGATAGAGGTGTTTAAAATCATGAGAGGTCTAGAACGGGTAGATATGAATCGGTTATTTACTCTTTTGGATAATAGACTAGGGGGCACTCCATGAAGTTAGCATGTGGCACATTTAAAACTAATCAGAGAAAGTTCTTTTTTACTCAATGCACAATTAAACTCTGGAATTTGTTGCCAGAGGATGTGGTTAGTGCAGTTAGTATAGCTGTGTTTAAAAAAGGATTGGATAAGTTATTGGAGGAGAAGTCCATTACCTGCTATTAATTAAGTTGACTTCGAAAATAGCAAATAGCCACTGCTATTACTAGCAACGGTAACATGGAATAGACTTAGGTTTCGGGTATTTGCCAGGTTCTTATGGCCTGGATTGGCCACTGTTGGAAACAGGATGCTGGGCTTGATGGACCCTTGGTCTGACCCAGTATGGCATGTTCTTATGTTCTTATGTACTTATTACTGCTGAATTCTACTTCATCTCTCATCCAGCAACTTCTACTGGAGAGTCATCTTTAGAAGTGGGTCTTGGACATACACTAACATCACCACTTCCGCTGAAACCTTCAGTGACGTCCAGAGCAGCTCAATCCATTGCTGCTGATATCATCAATAACACTCTGCAAGATTCTTCCAAATCTCAAGATCCACCTGTCATCTATGCAGAAGACGACTTAGAAATTAAGATCAAAGAGATTCTGGATATTCGTATCAGAGGCAAGACTTTTGAATACCTTCTGATTTCGGAAGGCTTCGGCCCCGATTTAATCTCTTGGTAGCCTTAGACCAATATCTTGGACAAAGAGATGCTTCATCAGTTCCACCTCGTGCATCCTTCCAAACCTTAACCTGGTACCCGAAGAGATTGCCCTGTGAAGGGGGGTACTGTTGCGACCCTTACTGCTCGACGTCCTCACTCTGCCCTCTTTACCTCTGTGGCGACTCCCTCCGGATCTGATGGATGGCTGGCTGCCGCAGAGTGTCCATGCCGTCTCCCTCTAGCGTCCCCGGACCGGCTCGACGTTGCAGATCCGCCATGTTGCCTGAAGACCTAGGGCGCGCGCGTGCGCTCTGATTGAAGTACCAGCAAGAGCACGAACTTCAGGGGCCTCCCCCTGAGATGACGTCATCTGCTTCCAATATTTAAAGGTCTCTATTTCACTATCTAACTGAGTTAGCAAGGGGATTGCTTCAGCTACGCTTCCCAAGCTACTCTGCCTCCTTGGACTTACCAGAGGTTCCTGCTCCTCGGGGGCCTCGCTCTTTTTCTTTACTTTCAGATTACAGATAGGAACCGGTACTCGCTCCTCGAGGGCCCATGTTCCTGGACACTCTGAAGATTCTCTACTGCCTGGAAGCTATCGCTGCTACAAACAATTGTGAGTTACCATCGCTCTCTCAGAGCTTTCCCTGGAACCAGGTTCTTGCTCCTCGAGGGCCTAAACCTTTCCAGCTCCTGAGCTTCCTTCTCAACAGATCAGCCATCCTGGATCGCTGTTCTAGTACCTGAGGGACTACAGCCCTGCCGGGTATATCAGCTCACTACTGCCACCTCTGGTGGTTTCAAAAACCTGTTTAATAAAAGAACTAATGTGTGTCTGTCTCCATACTCAAGCCTAGCCGGTGGTCCCTCTCGGGATATCCTCCCGGGTGCTGGTTATCTGCCACCGGCCCAGGGATCCACCCACAACTATATCAGATTCATTACAGATTGCTACTCCTTAGCAAGACGATATCTGAGGCACTACAAGATTGCTGACTCCTCCTTCTTTAGGAGGCAATAACAGATTGCTAACTCCGCAGTCTAACTAACAGCAGATTTATTACAATACCTGAGGGACTACAGCCCAGCCGGGCGCTTCCAGCTCACTACTGCCACCTCTGGTGGTTTACCATATTGTCTAATAAAAGAACTAGTGTGTGTCTGTCTCCTACACTAAGCCTGACCAGTGGTCCCTCTCGGGATTTCCCCCGAGGGCGTGGTCATCTGCCACTGGTCCAAGGGATCCACCCAAAACTATTCTAAATAACTACAGATTGCTAAATACCATCTTTAACAACAGAGCTTTCTGACAGATTGCTAACTCCCAGCTTTCTATACAGAGTTTTCACATCAGATTGCTATCTCCTCACGGAGATCACAGCAGATTCACATCAGGTGGTCAAGGTCCATCTACACCAGCCTACACTCGGACGCATCTCACCTGCCTCGGCGCTTGCTGGAGCTCCTCTGCAGCTGCGTCATGGTCCAGGGGTACACATATTCCACCAGAGATGGGCCCATTACCTGCAGTCCCACAACACTGCAGCTGCTGTATTTTTTGAGCTAGGCCTGGAATGGCCTGAAATCCAGGGAGGTCCGCCAGGTCCATGGCCTCAGCAAACTGGTAAGTGGAGTAGTGGACCCCTGGGCCGAGATGAGGCTGGTGCCACCTATAGGAGAGGGGCTGCTATAGGTCCTCATAGTCAAGAGGCGGATGCAGGAGGTGGAGACCCAACCGATCCTTCACCTATACCAGTCATCGTTCCCTGCAGGTTGAGCCCTTGGGTGCCAGGGCCGGCAGGATTTAGGAGCGGGTCTCCCGATGAAGACGATCCTGAAGGTAGAAGGTGGAAGCGAGGTCAGACGTACCAGAGGTTGGGGCCAGCAGCGAACAGGAGAATTCAGGATGGGCCAGAGGTCAGGGCAGGCGGCTACCATAAAAGCCGGTGAGCAGGCAAGTGGTCAGGGCAAGCGGTAGACAACGCAGAATCCAGGGACAAGCTGAGTCAAGAACCAGAAGAGCAAGCCTAGGGGACGAGGAGCTGGAACAGGGACAGAAACACATGGAGCAGGAGCTGGATCAGGAACACACGGAACAGGAGCAAGATCAGGAACACACTGAGCAGGAGCAATCAGCAGCTCTAAGCAGAGCAGTACCTGTTGCTGAGGCAGGGAAGGAGAGGTAAGGTTGACCTTAAATAGGGTCCCTAGAGCACTTCATTGGATGGGGACGCCAGCAGCCTCCCAGGTGCTGACCCTTTAATCCGGGGGAAGGCGCGTGCATGTGCTTAGAGAGCCCAGCAGGGAGGATGGGCATCAGCAGTGTTGGGCACAGCAGTGACAGCTCCCTGTCGCAAAGGCAAGTCCTGGAGCCACCGGGGAGGAGAAGCCCGCACTGGATGAGTCCCGCAGCAGCAGATAGGACAGGGAACTGGCTGCGGAAGTTTGCGGCTAGAGGCCACAACTTTACCCTGGGCTGAGTTTGCTCACAATACCCATGTCAACGCAGTCACCAGGTCCTATCCCTTTCAACTGGTTTACAGGAAACCACCATTGCCTCCGCTGCCACTACCTGTGACAGTGCCCTCACCAGCAGCCAATTGTCTGCCCAGGATTTGCAAGAACTATCGGCATGGACCAATCTTCTAATTCAGAAAGCTTCTGACAGGGCCAAAAGGACTGCAGATGTCCAGAGAAGACCAGTCCTGCAGTTTAAGATTGGAGAGAGTGTGGCTGAGTACTGTTGTGCTGGAGGTGGATTCTTGGGCTGAGGTGGGGTTGACACAACCCATAGGCAGGGGCTCACGGGTCCCTACCATCAGCAGGTGGAGTAGGCTGAAGCTAGAGGCCACTGGAACTTCACCTATACCAGCCCATGTTCCCCTCGGGTTAAGCCTTTGGGTGCTGGGGCCAGCAGGACTTAGGCGGGCCCCAATATAGGATAATGAAGGTAGATGGTTCAGCCCAGAGACAGCAGCCAGCAGGTGGTATAAGTCTATCCAAGACGAGTTGCGGAACTGGAACCCAAGCACCAGGGAACAAAGAGCAACTGAAGGTGCTTGAGCAAACTAAGGCCGAAGCCTTGAAAGTTCACATCTGCAGGAGGCCCGGAGGGCGGCTCCAGCCACCAATTCAGCTCGGGGATTGCGGCCTCCAGCCCTGAGGATGGTGAAGGCGTCGGCGGTGGCTCAAGCCGCCGAGGGGGAGCAGAGAAGTCCATGGCTCCGGCCGCGATGAAGAGCAGGCAAGACGGGCGGCCTCCAGGCCACAAGGGGAAGCAGAGTCTGTGGCTCCGGCTGCGTGGGGCGTCCTGACTTCGGCAGCTCCGTGCCGCGTCGGGCAGCAGCATGGGAAACCAGGTGAGGAGCCTGCTCGCGGGGAGACCCGCGGGCAGGATCATAACAGTACCCCCTCCTCAAAGACCCCCTCCTCAAACCTCCTATCAACAGTCCGAGGAAGAAGGTATCAGTCCATACCAAACAGAGGGTATTCGAGGGTCCAAAAAACAGAAGCTGGCAATTCCGGGGACTGAATGAACCAGGCAGGAAACTACAGAAACACAATAAGACAATGACAAGAGTCCGAGAGAACACGAGACCGAGGGAACACGAGACCGAGTGAACGGAGACGGAGCGAACAGTGACCACGCGACCGACAAACAAAAAACACAAAAGAGGAAGCAAGGGAACAGAGAGCAAGGGAGCGGAGAGCAAGGGAACAGGGAGCACGGGAACGGGGAGCACAGGAAACACATGAACAGGAAGCAACAAGCAGAAGACAGTACAAATGAGCAACAAAAAAGAACAGCACAAATGAGTAACAGACAGAGAAACCAACATCACAAACAAGACAAAAACCACAAGAAACACCAAGAAGACTTGGGAGGGAACCCAGGGCGGGAAAACAGAACCAGCAGAACCAGTAGGGGAGCAGGCGCCTCCTGCAGGTCGTAAAACCCCAAACTGGAAAACATGACAAAAAAGTCTGGTTGCAGGCGCCTCCTGCAGGTCGTAAAAATCCAGACAGCTGGCGCCTCCAGTAGGTCATAAAAAATCCTAAAAAAATTTTTTGGTCCCAAAACCAGTCCAGGAACACAGACAAGACTCAGGAACAAGGCGGATCCATCGCTGGAACACATTACCGGACACATGGCCTTGCATTCTGTTGTGACATTCGGCCTCGGAAGGCCTTGCATTCTGTTATGTTACGATCGGACGGCCTAGGGAGGCCTTGCATTCTGTTGTGTGACACATGGGTTTTAGTGTGCCCTTGGGCCTCAGCCTGAACCCAGACGGATCCAGGACCGAACTGAGGGTTGGCGACGTGTCCCAGCATGGCAGAACATGGTCTTACCCTCTGCCGGGCCTGCAAGCTCCCAGAACCAACAACAAGACGATGTTGGTAGGGGAATGGTCCTCCGCCCGTTCCAAGCCCTTTCGGACCTGCCGCTTGGATCGGCATGGAGCAGCAGGCCGGCCTGAGGATGGGGACAGACGGAGGCCTTGACACGAAGACATGACACCAAGGTTGATGCGACGGCATCACAGATGAGGGTTTGATGAAGACATGACACCAAGGCTATTGCGAAGACATGACACCAAGGCTGTTGAAGACATGACACCAAGGCTGATGAGAAGACATGACACCAAGACTGATTGAACGGCATCAGAGACGAGACGAGGAACTCAAAGAAGTCCAGACGAGACGAGAAGCTGGGAAGGTAGACATTGGCACTGTCTCTCAGGGTGCCCTACTCAGCCCACCTTCACGGGCAGACCCAATGGGCTGGTCACGGACCACCCTGTCCCACTGCGCGCCCTACACAGCCTGAGAAGGCTGGTCACGGACTGTGGACAGCAGTCCTGCACCGCCGCTGCAGGAGGTCCCGAGGGCGGCTCCAGCCGCCAATTAGCTCGGGGATCGCGGCCTCCAGCCCTGGGGATGGTGAAGGCGGCGACGGCAGCTCCAGCTGCGAAGAGGAGCAGAGAAATCCGCGGCTCCGGCTGCGATGAAGAGCAGGCAAGACGGGCGGCCTCCGGGCCGCAAGGGGAAGCAGAGTCCGCGGCTCCGGCCGCGTGGGACGGCCCGACTTCGGCGGCTCCGTGCCGCATCGGGCAGCAGCATGAGAAACCAGATGAGGAGCCTGCTCGTGGGGAGACCCGCGGGCAGGGATCATAACAGATTTCTTGCTTCGGATATATTTTAAAAAGTTTTTATTATGCATTTTGGCCTCTATGGCCAACTTCAATTCAAATTCTCTCTTCGCCTGTCTTATCAATGTTTTACACTCAACCTGACAATGCTTATGTTTTATCCTATTTTCTTCAGATGGATTCTTCTTTCAATTTTTGAAGGATGTTTTTTTGGCTAAAATAGCCTCTTTCACCTCACCTTTTAACCATGATGGTAATCGTTTTGCCTTTCTTCCACCTTTCTTAATGTGTGGAATACATATGGACTGCGCCTCTAGGATTGTATTTTTAAACAATGTCCATGCCTTTTGAACACTTTTAACTTTTGCAGCTGCACCTTTCATTTTTTTTCTATTTTCCTCATTATATCAAAGTTTCCCTTTTGAAAGTTTAGTGTTTGAGCTGCAGATTTACTTATTGTCCCCCTTCCAGTTATTAGTTTAAATTTGATCATGTTATGATCACTGTTGCCAAGTGGCCCCACCACCATTATCTCTCTCACCAAATCCTGAGTTCCACTAAGAATTAAATTTAAAATAGCTCCCTCTCTTGTTGGTTCCTGAACCAATTGCTCCATGAAGCAGTCATTTATTACATCCAGGAACTTTATATCTCTAGCAAGTCCTGATGTCACATTTACCCAGTCAATATTGGGGTAATTGAAATTTCCCATTATTATTGCACTGCCAAATTGGTTAGCTTCCCTGATTTCTCTAAGCATGTCATCATCTGTCTGACCATTTTGTTCAGGTGGACGTAGTATACTCCTATCATTATACTCTTACCTAACACACATGGGATTTCTACCCATATAGATTCTACTGAGCATTTAGTCTCTTGTATGATCTTTATCCTGTTGCACTCTATACCCTCCCGGACATAAAGTGCCACACCCCCACCAAGTTGATCCTCCCTATCATTGTGATATAATTTGTACTCTGATATAGCACTGTCCCATTGGTTATCCTCCTTCCACCAAGTCTCTGTGATGCCAATTATGTCAATCTCATCATTTGCTGCTATACACTCTAACTCTCCCATCTTATTTCTTAGACTTCTGGCAGGGCCGGTGCAAGGGTATTAGGCACCCTAGGCAAACTTTACAGTATGGTGCCCCCTCCCCATACACAATTTTAAATTATGCATTTATAACATATTTTACATGAAAAATGACATTCTGAGGTAAACTTAATATACAAGTTGTTGTGATAATTTCATGCACTGTTGTGATGCCAACAAGAAAACTTTGTATAAGAACATAAGAAAATGCCATACTGGGTCAGACCAAGGGTCCATCAAGCCCAGCATCCTGTTTCCAACAGTGGCCAATCCAGGCCATAAGAACCTGGCAAGTACCCAAAAACTAAGTCTATTCCATGTAACCATTGCTAATGGCAGTGGCTATTCTCTAAGTGAACTTAATAGCAGGTAATGGACTTCTCCATTACCTGCTATTAAGTGCAGTATCTTGGAATTCATATGGCATCATACCTATTATGATATATTTCGGCATAGTCCTCCCGTATCAACACAGTACTATCTGCCAACACTCAAAGAATAACAACCCTACCTATGAAAAAGAATACCAAAAATATTGCACCAGAATCTAAAATATCAATACCCCTCCTATCAGGAAAACAGAACAGGCCAAGCTACCACAGATCCCTACAGAGAAACCACATGCTAAAAGAATGCTTCATCTCAGTCTTTGCATGCAGAACACAAACTCTCACCAAATACAGAATAAAGCCACATAAAGTATAAATAGAAATGTGCAGACAAAAACTGAACTGTAAAACTCATCACGCCAAACTCTATACAGTGTAAAAATGGAAAAACAAAAATCTCACCATTCCTCATGAAACAAATCAATAAAATAAAGATATATAAATCATTAATCATAATTATAAAATCATACAAATAAAATAATTTCAAAACAGCTGATGAATAGAATATCCAATAATTAAAGACTCATGCAAATTTTGAAAGCTTTACCAAACACCAATAAAGTATTTCAAACAGCAGACACATCACATACTACCCAATAATTAAAATGATAGTCAATCAAGAAAAATGAACTTAAAAAGCCACCTTTACTTACCCTCTCCAGCAGTTCTCCTACTTCTTTCCCTTGCAGGCCATACCAGAAGCAGCAGTAGCTGCTGAAGCTGTCCTCACAGACCTCTTCCTTAGGGACCACAACCAGTCTCTTCTCTCTCTCACACACACACACACCAGTCACTCCCTCAGGACCAGTTTCTGTCTCTCACACACCAATCATCTCTCTTTCTCTCTCTCTCTCTCTTTCACCACACACACACACATACCAGTCATCTCCCTGATCAGCCTTTCTCACACATACACATGTCACCTCTCTGGCCAGTCTCTCTCAATCACACAGTGCTCTCACTCTCTCTCACTTACACAAAGGCTTTCAATCACACACATGCTCTATTTCACTTACACACAAGCTCTCAATCACACACATGTTCTATCTCACTTACAAACAGGCTCAATCACACACATGCCCTCTCTCACAGCCACAAGCCAGCCAAAAACATGCTCCATCTCTCTCTCGCACACACACATTGATGCACAGAAGCACCCTCCCTGACTCACATATATACCACACACACATACAGAAGCACCCTCCCTGTCTCACATACACATTACACTCTCACAGAAGCACCTTGCTTTCAGACTTGCAGCATTTTTCACTTTTACTAAAAGTGAAAGTGATGCTCCCAACCGTTAAATAAGAAAACCACATTCCTATCAAAAGGCGAAATGACACCCTTCCTTCAGGTTCTGTCCTCCCAAGGGACAGCCACCCACACAGTACAGCTTCTCTTGTTTTACGCTTTCAGGCAATAAAGCAAGTGTCTTTCTTCAAACTATCAGTCGTATGATTATTCATGTGGGAGATATGGAAAAGAAAGACATCCTTAGTCGGCTTCCCTTTTAAATGGGAAGATTCCAGTCTTAGTCATTTAAAAATATACATTTTCTAAAGCTTAAAAAAAAAAAGCAAAACCGTTTCAGATTCTATTCTAGTCTTCATGCTTAAATTATGCTTCAAAAAAAAAAAAAAAACCAAACCCCCACCTGGCATCAGTATCTTAAATTTGTGATTTTGCTGAGATGAACATTTTAAATACTTTAATTTTTTTTGCTTTAGTATTTGTCTCTACCCACTTTAAGTTAAATTTTATTTTCCAGAAGAGGGATGCTTAAAATTCAGTAATTTTATCTTTCATACAATTTTTCAAAAGTTCAGGTATATGTATTATCATATTTCATTTTTTTAAACTGGCAGATTCCTTTCTCACATACACACATACTCACAGAAAGAAGATCGGTGCCGAAACTTAGGGGGCGCTGCGGCAGGCAGCCAGCTCCCGACTCGCCCTGCCTCCCCCCGAGTGCCACCCTCCCGACACCCCCTAGTGGTCCAGCGGAGGTCCCAGGAGCGATCTGCCGCTCCCGGGGCCTTGGCTGCCACTAAGCAAAATGGCGCCGGTTACCTTCAGCCCCTACCATGTGACAGGGGTCAACCAATGGCACCGGTAGCCCATCCTTTTGGAAAAGTCTCCCCTTTCCCCAAAAGTTTCCCCAGTTCCTAATAAAGCTGAATCCCTCTTCCCTGCACCATCGTCTCATCCACGCATTGAAACTCTGGAGCTCTGCCTGCCTCTGGGGACCTGCACGTGGAACAGAAAGCATTTCAGAGAATGCCACCCTAAAGGTTCTGGATTTCAGCTTCCTTCCTAAAATCCTAAATTTGGCTTCCAGAACCTTTCTCCCACATTTTCCTATGTCGTTGGTGCTCACATGTACCACGACAGCCGGCTCCTCCCCAGCACTGTCTATAATCCTATCTAGGTGACGTGTGAGGTCTGCCATCTTCACACCAGGCAGGCAAGTTACCAGGCAGTCCTCACGTCCACCAGTCACCCTGCTATCTACATTTCTAATAATCGAATCACCAACTATGATGGCCGACCTAACCCTTCCCTCCTGGGCAGTAGCCCTGGGAGACTTATCCTCAGTGCGAGAGGACAATACATCACCTGGAGAGCAGGTCCTTGCTACAGGATCACTTCCTGCTACACCAGGGTGATGCTTTCCTACTGGGAGACCTTTCTGATCCAAGGCAGCACTGGGGCTGCCAGACTGGATTTGGGACTTGGCTACTATGTCCCTGAAGGTCTCATCAATGTACCTCTCTGTCTGCCTCAGCACTTCCAAGTCTGCTACTCTAGCCTCCAGAGATCGGACTCATTCTCTGAGAGCCAGGAGCTCTTTGCACCGAGTGCACACATACAATCTCTCACCGGCGGGTAAAAAAATCATACATGTGACACTCAATGCAAAAGACTGGAAAGCCCCCCTCTTGCTGCTGGACTGCTGCCTTCATCTTAGTTTTATTGAGTTCCTAGTTAAGTTTAGGATACTAAGGGAGTTGGAATGAGAGTACTTTAAATGTACAGGTGAATTTAATAATTAATCAGCTAGTGTCCTACAAGGGGATGATTAAACTTTCAATAAGGGCTGGTACAATAGTATGATTTAGATAAGACCCTGATTGATTTTTAATCAGAAACTGTCTCGTGACTAAAAATCAAGGGTTGAGTGGGTGGGAAAGACAGACCCTAGAATTAACTATCTCTGGCTTGCTTATTTATTTATTTATTTATTTGTTTGTTTATTTACGCTTTTTTTTTTTTATACCGAGGTATAGCTAGTTGCCTTCACTCCGGTTTACATCATCAACAACCATTACATAGAACAGTGTGCGAACTCGAAAAATGTGAGAAAGACACGCATATTCCTTGTTACAAATAAAAACACCAAAATATAACATCTAACAGAATCTGATCTGATGAAAAAAGACAAATAACAAGAAAAGAAGGGGAAATTTTTTTTAAATTAAATTAACTCAAACGACTAAACAAAATTCCTCTATATGATTGAAAGATGTGATCAACATTACACATTATCCAGGGTAGGTTCGTTACACATGTCATGTAAATAGGGGGCAAATGGGTGGGATCGAATCTGGGTAGAGCTCAGTGTGTTTTATGTATTCTACAAGATTATATTAACATGTTCATAGTTCTATCTTTAAGATAGCTAATTGCATACCCGATGAAGGTATGTAATTATATTATATTTGTTGATTGATGTTAGCCAATGCCATCCTTGCGTGTTTGCGTGAATAACCATGTTTTGAGCTCTTTTTTGAAGGATTTAAAGTTGCTTTGAGAGCTCAGGTGTTCTGGTAGAGACTTCCATAATTTTGGCCCAGCAATAGATATGACTCTGTTTCTTGTTGTGGATAATTTGGCGACTGGGAGTGAAGGAATGACTAGATTTACTTTACTTGCTGTTCTGGTTGTCCTCTGTGTTTTATTCTCACCAGGTTGAGGCATTGAAAAAGAGGGCAAGAAGGATTCGGCGGGAGGACCCTGGCTACCTGCGGGCCCACCACAGAGCGGCGGAAGGTATATGCTGTCAGTAATCTAAATGTCATGGTTAACATGCAAGCGGCGAGGTGTTCTGTCACAATGGCTATAAGAAATGTATCATTTCTACCATTCTGGATCTTTGCATGGGCGGCAATGAAAATTTCCTATTCTGTTTTCAGAAATCACCTCTGAAGATTCAGATACATCTGAATTCGCTCCTCCGCTTTCCCCGGCACCAGAACACCGAGGTGAGCCTATAATAGTTTAGTCCATGTAAAAGTATATGGATGTTTTATGCCGTTTGGCACGCCGCTCACATTTGAAATGTAAATGTCATGCTTACGGTAATGCAAGAGGGGATGTCTTGTTGAAAATGGATATAAGAAAGTTCTCCTTCCTACCGTTCTGTATCTTTGCGTGCGCGACAGCGGTAACGCTTTTGCCTTGATACATCAGAAGAGGAGGAACACAATCGGCTGGCGAATATAATTCTCCCACTGCCCCTCTCTCTGGCCTGACCAGCCATGGGGGGCGAACCACCAATAATGATTTCCTCATCCCCCGTCTCTCCACCCCCTGTCTCTCCAGCCCCCATCTCTCCTACCCTTCCAGTGGCAATGATCCCCCCTCCCACCATCTCTCCTGCTCCCATCTCTCCTGCCCCCACCAGCTATGGGGGGTGAGGACAACATCATTATTGATGTTGTGCACCTGGTCTCTCCAGATCATCCAGGGGGGGGTCAGCGCAGTAGCCAGGCTAGCCCCCCCTGCTCTTGAGACACGCCTGGATGCTGTGCTGTCTCTCCAGCGCCGGGTGTCCAACAACCTGGATGATCTGGTGGGACTGACCGTGCAGGTGGTGACCATCCTGCACGACCTGCGCCATGGCCAATGCGAGATCGTCGAGCTCCTCCGCACGATGGTGCGGGTTCCTGCGGGACGGCCACCATCGGAGCAACATCAATGATGATGAGCCTCCTCTTCCCCCATGGCGTGGTCCCTTCCCTTCACTTTCCCATTCCGTCCCATATGTAAATATATATATATAAATGTAAAAAATATATATAAATGTAAAAAAGGAAAATGCTTGGCTATGTTTGCCAACTGTTGTAAATAATACAGAGACGTGTTTTTGTAAATATTTTTTGTACATAGTTTGAGAATATATTTGTTTTGACTTTGAATATCGACTGAGTTTGCTTTATTGACATTTTTTTTTTTTTTTTACATGAAATGAGGGATGGGATGTCAC
This sequence comes from Rhinatrema bivittatum, assembly GCF_901001135.1. NCBI lineage: Eukaryota > Metazoa > Chordata > Amphibia > Gymnophiona > Rhinatrematidae > Rhinatrema > Rhinatrema bivittatum. The sequence continues at coordinate 211,143,595 of NC_042616.1, read as the reverse complement.
ATTAAAATGATACGTCAGGCAATGGACCAAACAAACTTTTATCTAAAAATTCTAAGGCAGGTTAATGGAACAAAAGGCAGAGGCAACATCTCGAATGCCGTTGATCAATTCTGTCATCATTTCTGTAATCATTTCTGTAATCAAAATCGTTTGAGAAGACATCCCAGTATTGATGTCAGTTTGCATGAAACTCATTTCCTGGAGCATTCCTGGAGCATCTGTGGCGATAAACTTCGGTGGCGATAATCAAGAACAGAATGACCGCCAAGGATGAGGAGCACATGCAGAGCACATGCATAGCATACAGACGGAATACAAGGGAAATCACCCAAACAGAAGTGGAGCACATGGAATACAAAGAGAAAATTTACAAAACAGAAGAGGCGCACATGGAACAGAAAGGGAAAATCAAACATACAGAAGGGGAAATCAAACAAACAGAAGAGGAGCACATGGAATACAAAGGGAAAATCAACCAGACAGACAGAAGCACAGACGTCCAAACAGGCAGCGAAGCATTTCAGTCATGGACGTCCGGAAAGAGGCAGGAACATCCATGAATGTAAGCCGCGATCTTACACGTCTGGCCAGGCGCTCAAGGCAGCAGCCATGGACGTTGGAAGGCACCGGGGCCTCCGATCATGGATGCCCGGATACATGGCACCTGGGCCTCCGATCATGGACGCCCAGATACATGGCACTGGGGCCTCCGATCATGGATGCCTGGATACATGGCGGGAAGGTCCATGAATGGAAGCCCATAGATGTCCGGGGTCTGTAGAAAAGAACCATCCACCTACCTGGTGGAATGAAATTTGAAATGACATTTGAAATGACAGGTACCAGCACACCATGGATACTGTATAGGCGCTGTATACCGCTCTATACAGTAAAACGGATTGCAAACGTCTACTGCTTCATTGACAAGCTTTGGACACTCGTTTGCTGCTGCTTGGATTTGCGTCTAATTTGAACACTGAATCGAGCGGCTTGTGAACCAAAATGTGCGCGCATCAAACGAGCGGGTGTCCGGCACTGCCGCACTTTTTCTTACGCGTTCTTACTGTATCGGCCCGAAAGTTTGAGACTGGCAATAGGAAACAGATGATTTCTGATTTGGGTGAGATGAGCAATATTGTTGGAGGGTATTGAAAGAATGCCTTTGTTTTGGAATCTTAGGTCTCATGTTGGATTGTAGAGTTGTAAAGAAATTCTGGGAGGAGATGAGTCAATGTTATTGATGATATTGTAACCGTCTCTAAAAGTCAGTAAGGAGGCCCAGACAACTGATCCGTAAAGATAGACTTTTATTGCCAGCAAGATGCAGCTAAGACAAGGGCTTAGTACAACTGCATGCCACGCCCCCTTAGGAGCAAACTTTTATACACCTTACAGTTCTTATCTTTCACACATGCGTTCTAATTTCTGCTGAACAAACAATTTACAAACTGCTGAACAAGCATTTGCTAGCGTGGTCCCCTAGTAGGTGTAGCTTATAATCAGACTATTGTTTCGTCATTTAATTGACGTGTTAGACATTTTATAGCGGCATTCGTATTAATACAATACAAATTATTATTCCAAAATGGAGTCACGTTACACTAAATGTTAGTGCGTAACTGCGTCACTACGCATTATGTGCCGTTTGCGTTGCAAATGTTAGTACATCCAAAATGGCTGTGCGTTTCACTGCTGGCATGGTTAGTCGAGAGGCTTTCAGTTATTTCATTCTTCAGATGTTCACGAAATTGAACTCCTTCATTCCCCCCTTTGATACTTCAACTTCGGTGGAAGGCAGAAGTATCACTTGTATCTGGGAAGTAATTGAAAAAAAACAGACGATAGTTAATACACACAGCACTCCAGACGGGCCCTAAGATGTTGCCAGGTTGTTGGTTTCTTCACGGGTTTGAGACGGGTGGACCCTATTGGTGTCACCCCCCTTTGTAGCCCAGCTTACCCTAGCTAACAAAGTGGCCCAGGTTGGTTAGTGAAATAAGTTGCATTATAGGTTAGTATCAAGGTATTCATCTTCAGAATCATCGTCGGAGTCCGATGAATCAGATGAGGGGAATGTGGAAACTGAAGCATACTTGTTCATCATCATAACATGGGCAGCTGCTCTCCGATCAGCAATGGTTTCAATCATTGAGCGTAAATTCCTGAAAATAAGAGGGAGACATAAAGGAAACAAGAGACAAGTTATAATGAGAAATGCGAGAGGAAGGAAAAGTTCTCTCAGCCCAGGAATCGATGTAAGCCAGTTGGGGAGGGAAGCCGTCCAATCGAAAATTCCAGTCCATGTTTGTACAGGAACATGGGCTAGGCGTACCATCCGGTCGGTGATGTCCTCGATAACTTTGCTCTTATCATCAATCTGTAAGCAACAATTAGACAAATTAAATTTACCACAGACACCTCCTTCTTGAGCTAGGAGATAGTCCAGGGCCAGCCGATTTTGATAAACGGCTGTAATAATTCTTGTGTTTTGCTTGGCTAGAATATTTAGAGCTAGAGCAGAGTCATTGGTTAGGAGTTCCAAAACTGCTTGTAGACGAATGATGCGGTTTAGCATATAGATAGGGGTTCTATATCCGTAAGAACCATCCTCTGCCCATGTGGCAGGTCCATAGTACTGCACAATTCGCTCGGGTGGCCATTCCTGGTCCTTCCAGTCTCCAATCAGAACTGTGTTACTTCTGCGACGTCTGTTTGGTTTCATTGGACTATAGACTGGGACCCCTAACGTTTCCCCAGCTGAGACTGGTAAGAGAAAGAAACTTGGTCGAATCGTTGCCAGAAAACAAGTTCCATACCAACTTGTAGGCAAGAGTTCATAAGCTCTTCGACCGCATACAAAATAATATCCATCAGGAGCGGTGAAGGGAGTAGTGGGTACCCCAGCAGTTGTCCATGTCTTATTCAGAGTTGGTTCAGTCCAGAAGGGAGCAGGCGTAGTAGAGTTCTCAGTCTGCCACCAGGTATAAGTGGTCATGTTGACAGTGAGGACCCCTGTGCAAGGGGAATTCCAATGGGTATGCTGTATAATTTAGAATGTTGTCGAGATATACATTGTCTGCCAATGACATCAGTTTGGAGAGCCCATTCGTATGGATTGGTTTTCCGTGTATAAGTTACAGTAGTATTCAGAATATTGAGATCAGATTGGAATACTTCTTTGGCCTCCCAGGGCCATTGTTCTCCGGCATTTGTTCCTCCACAAACGAAACAGTTTTTGACTTCCAAGGAGAGAGCTATGTTTTCAGCCAAATTCACAAACATATTCTTTGCTTGATGTGATATTGCGTGCTTCTTCAATTCCTCAGTCGCGTGGGATATTTCATCAAAGAATGATTGATAACCAACTACAGTGGTTTGGTGGATGATTGGACGGGGTTGTCTCTCCGCTGCGTGATTGTAATGTAAGTCATCGGGTCTTTTCCAGTTCCATCGATACCGAATCCCCAAGTATCCTGCCATGGAGATCCTTCGCCCCTGATTGGCCATTGCAAAGACACAATGTTTCCAGTTACTTCAGTTAGCCTGCCTATTCCGTGGCAGCCGTGGTAACCTCCTCCAGTGTAGTCGCAGACCAGGGCCCATCCGGATAGAGTGAGGTCCCCTACACACGGCATCCAGCTAGATGGATTGGCTGCTCGATTGTAGGGACAAAGGTATTTATGGTTGTAAGCATAGGAATCTTTCCAGGATTGAGATCCACAATGGAGTGCGTTGGGATGTCTATCAATTGCTTCACAAGCATCGAAGGTGAGTGTAACGCTAGATCCTCCTCCTATGAGGATCTTAGTTGAGTTGATGTAGTACAAGATTCCTTTTCCTTCTGGTATAATGCTAGTTGTATAGCTCTTTGGCAACCCAGCGGTGAGGGTAATGTTGCAGTACTTGGGAGTGGTTGGTGAATGACAAATGACTTTGTTACCCTCTAGACATCGATGAAAGGATTGATATCCCTGAGTAGTATTTAATGCACAGGCAGGTTGTGTTGCACAAGAAGGAGGAGGTTGAGATTGATGTATGATTGTAGAGACAAGTTGAAATCCATCTTGAGTTGTAGTACGTATTAGTTTGATGCATTCGGTACAATTCTTGCTCAGAGGCAGCTTAAGAGATGTGGTTGATGCGCATGAGATCAGTAGTAAGGCTCGTAAATATCTTGACAGTTGGAAAAAAGAATAAGAAGTAATACAGATCTGGAGGTTTAGGCTGGAGTGACACCGCATTCTTCAGGACTTATGAGCTGACGGTTTAATGCTTCATGGATTATTGTCTCTGAAAGAAGGAGAGAAATGGATACGTTAGTTATTCTTCAGTGGTTTACTTAAGACTTTTACTCAGGAGTATCTTTCTGCCTGCCTTGGGAGAATCTTAATTTATGGTCCCCTATCCTGGAGACCTGCCAGTGAGAGGAAGCAGGTTTGAGTCGAGTCCAGTGGATCCATGACGGACATCCAGAGACCTTTACAGCCGTAGGTGTGGTTAATAGCCCAGTATATGGCCCTTTCCATCGTGGCTTGAGGAAATCAGACTCATCCCATTCTTTCATCCAGACAGAATTTCCAATTTGAAATGGATGAGTGGGTGTTAGCAAGACTAGCGGTTCAGTTTCACAAGTGTAATTACGGATGGCCACTACTGTGTCATGTAGTCCTTTGAGTTGGTTGCTGAGGGACATTTCTCCTTGTATTTGCAGAGAGTCAGGAAAAGATGGTAGAGGTGGAGGTCTGGCATACATCATCTCATAAGGTGTTAAGCCAGACTTTCTAGGAGTGCATCGGATGTGTAGCAAGGATAGTGGTAAGATATTTGGCCACTTAGTTTTTGTTTCCTGACACAATTTAGCTATTTGATTCTTTAGAGTTCTGTTGGCTCGTTCAACTGCTCCGCTACTTTGAGGTCTCCAAGCACAGTGCAAATGCCATTTGATACCCAAAATTTTACTTAGCTGTTGAGTGACTTCACTGGCGAATGCTGGTCCATTGTCGGAATTGATCTGTCTGGGCAATCCGTATCGTGGTAAGATTTGATGAAGAAGTAAAGACACTACCTCTTTAGCAGTTTCGGTTCGTGTAGGCATGGCTTCGACCCATCCCGTATAGGTACAGACTGCTACTAACAGTGCTTTGTATCCTTTTGAAGGAGTCATGTGAGTAAAGTCAATTTGACAAACTTGAAATGGTGTTGTTCCCCGTAGAATGTGTCCGGGGGCAGGACCAGGTCCATTCCGAGGGTTGTTTTTTACACACGTAACACATTGATTAATAGCATGCTTTGTCAGCTGAGTAATTCTGTTGATGTAATATGTTTTCTCCAATAGTTTTATTAACGAGTCTCGACCAAGGTGGGTTTGATCATGGGCTTCTTTAACTATAGCCCAAGAAATTGCATCCGGTATCCATATTCGACCATCTTGTAGAACCCACCAACCATCCTGTTGGTGAAACTGCTCGTTCTGCGCCCAGTCATTCTCGTCGACAGAATAAACAGGACTTTCAGTTGGGAATTGTAAGAGTGGGCAAGCCTTGGCAGCTGCTTGCATTGATGGCACTTGTGCCGCTTCTTTCGCTGTTTTATCTGCCCATTGGTTTCCCTTTGCAATGGGATCTGACTTTCCTGTATGTGCCTTGCAATGCATGACGGCTACCTTTTTTGGTGCCCAGACAGCGTTTAGCAAGTTGTATATTTCAGATGTGTTAGTTAACTGTTTTCCTTCAGCAGTTAGAAATCCTCGTTCCTTATATAGAGCTCCATGTACTTGAATGGTAAGGAAGGCATATTTAGAGTCAGTATAGATATTTACAGTTTGTCCTTCTGCCAACTGCAAAGCTCTGGTTAGTGCGATCAGCTCAGCCTTTTGTGCGGATGTTCCTGGGGGTAGAGGCTCAGCCTCGATGATGTCGTCTTCAGAAACGACAGCATAACCAGCAAACCGAACTCCATCAATGACCTGGCTACTTCCATCAGTAAATAAAGTCCACGCTCCCTGCCAGGGTTGATCTCTTAGATCGGGTCGACTGGAATGTACTGTAGCCATAACTTCTTCACAATTATGGCTGACCGGGTTGGGGGCTGGCAATAAGGTTGCAGGATTCAGGTTTTTACTGTCTTGTATTTGGATTTCGGGAGTTTCACATAATAGGGCTTGGTACTTTACAAGACGAGAGTTAGTCATCCATTTTGGTCCATGAGTTTCTAGTAGTCCTTGAATGGTATGAGGAGTTGTTACTTGCAGAGTTTGTCCGAAGGTTAGTTTGACTGCCTCTGGAATGAGTAAACATGCGGCTGCGATGCTTCGAAGGCAACCTGGCCATCCTTTTGCAACATTATCCATTCCTTTTGACAGATATGCAACAGGTCGTTCCCATGAGCCTAGAGTTTGAGTCAATACCCCAATGGCCATCCCTTTCTTCTCATCAACGAATAGATGAAAGGGTTTCAATACATCTGGTAACCCTAGTGCAGGGGGTTCAATCAAGGCTTCTTTCAGTTGATCCAATCGTTCTAATTCGTGTCTTTCCCATTGAAAAGGTTGAGATTCTGCCTCCTTGCCCCGCAACTTATCGTATAGGGGTTGAGCAATAATCGCATAGTTGGCGATCCACAGTCTGCAGTATCCTGTGGCTCCGAGGAACGCTCGGAGCTTCTTCTTACAAGTGGGTATAGGTTGATCTCTTATTGAATTTGTACGAGAGATTCCGAGGCGACGAGTACCTTCACGGATTTGAAAGCCCAAACACTCTACTTCCAATTCACAAATTTGCGCTTTCTTTTTGCTTGCACGATATCCTTTTGAATACAAAGTCTTTAGCAAGTGGAGGGTGGCTACTGCACATTCAAGATACGTTTCTCGAAACAACAGAAGGTCATCCACGTACTGTATCACTGGCCCATACATAACTTGATACGTCTTCAAGTCTTTTGCCAGTTGCTCACCAAACAACGTAGGTGAGTGCTTGAACCCTTGAGGCAAGCGAGTCCATGTGTACTGTTGCTTTATTCCAGTGTGTGCATTTTCCCATGTGAAGGCAAAGATCTTTTGACACTCCTCAGCCACTGGAACGGAGAAGAAAGCATCCTTGAGATCGATGACACTGTACCACTTTGATGCAGGGGAAACTTGAGCCAAGATTGAATATGGATTTGGTACAAGGGCTACTAGGTCTGCTACTTGATTATTTACCCTTCGTAAATCTTGTACTGGTCGGTAATCAGTTGAACCAGGTTTCTTTACAGGCAACAAAGGGGTGTTCCAAGCAGATCGGATTCGCCGGAGAATGCCCAAATCATACAGTCTCTGCAGATGTATCTGGATTCCTTGCCTGGCCATATATGGAATGGGGTATTGAGGTTGATTAATCACCTGTGCATTCTGTTTCATCTCTATCCAAATAGGGGTAGCATCGATGGCTATTCCTCCCGGGTTCTGTTCGGACCATACTTTGGGTACGCTATCCATCAGTTGCCTTCGTCCCTCATTAAGGAGGGTGTTATCTTCATATCGATGTTCAACGGTTCGTTCGATTACGGGAAGATGTAGTCTCCATTCTTCTTGGAGGGGACAAATGAGAGAGACTGGATTATCAGCGAACGATGCTTTAATTTCACCAGTGGACTCGAATTGTAAATTGGCTCTTAATTTGCAAAGAAGGTCTCTCCCTATGAGTGGCACTGGGCATCCTGGGACATAAAGGAATTGATGGGACACTAATTGTCCTCCTACTCGAACTTGTCGTTTCTGGAGAAAGGGAGCGGTTAGTGGCTTCCTAGAGGCTCCAACTATAGAGATGTTCTTTGAAGTGGGCGTGGTGATAGCAGTAGTCATTACAGATCTTTGCGCCCCTGTGTCCAGCAATCCTTTGAATGTTTCAGTCCCTACTTTTATTTCCACCAAAGGATCAAGGGGGAGATTTCCCTTGTCTAGTCATGCTTCACTGTCTTCGCCGGATGTTTCACCTACGGCCATCTGCCATTCCGCTTCCTTAGTTTTGGACGGATTATATCCTTCCTGCTTCACTTGCAGGGACTCCGGGCACTCAGACTTCCAGTGTCCTTCTTGCCTACAAAATGCACATTGATTGGCTCCTAACGGCATCCTTCCACCTTTAAACGGTCCTCCTCTACTCGCTCGCCCTCTAGGTGGCCCTCTTGAGGGCGATCTACCTCTTCCTCTGGGTCCAGGATATCCTTGATAGTGCCTGGACGAATTTCCGAAATTAGTTTCTTCCAGCGCTGCGGCTAACAGACTGACACTTTCTCTTAACTTTCTACTTTCTTTTTTCTCCTTTTTGTCTCCGTCCGGTTCTCGGTTTACATAGACTTTGTCTGCCATGGCTTTTAATTGGCTGATAGTCATTCCCTCAAATCCTTCTGATTTCTGTAACTTCCGGCGAATGTCTGGACAGGATTGTCCGACGAAGCTCATCACTATGATGGATTGATTTTTGGAGTCCTCTGGGTCAAATGGACTGTACTGCCGATATGCATCCATCAATCGCTCCAAAAGGTTTCCGGGGGTCTCATCTTTTCTCTGCACTACGTCTTGGATTTTTCCCATGTTCACAACTTTCTTCTTTCCTTTTTTTAAAGCTTCAAGAAACGCTTTTTGGTAAGCAGCGATGCGCTCGCGCCCTGCTGCGGTCTGGAAATCCCAGTTGGGGTCTACAACCGGGGCTTGTTCTTTCACTGCTTCGTCAGGATTACCATCTGACCCAGCTCCTAGTCGAGCTGCCTCTTCCAAATTTAATTGTATTTGTCGACGTTCTTCAGTGGTGAAAAGAATGGAGGCTAAATGCCGAACGTCAGCCCAGTTGGGATTATGGGCTGCAAAAATTCCCCGTAAAAAGTCTATCATCTGATCTGGTTTTTCAGCGTAAGAGGGGCCAAGCTGTTTCCAGTTAAAGAGGTCACTGGATGTGAAAGGTATGTAGGTAAATAATTTTATTGTTTGCGTAGTACGATACTCGTTTTCTTCGGTCGGAACCAAGGGAACTACAGTAGATGTTTCCCTGATTGGTAGGTGCAAACTTGCGGCTTGGGTTTTACTACGAGTACCGCCTGCCACAGACGACTCGCCGCCGTCTTCAACTTTTGCTGCCGCAGCTTCAAGCCATACTTCGGGCGCCGGTTCTACTATAGGGTCTGCTTGTGCATAGGCGGGGGCTGAGGGGGCTGGTGGCGTGGTATACAATTGAGGACAAGTAGGGGCATATGGTGGAGGCAAGAGATGTCCCGCGTCAGATGGTACTGCGGGCGGCAGGGGTTTAACTTTTTTTTCTTGAGTCTCTGAATTCCCTTTCACTACAAATATGGCCGCCGCAGATGACGCATGATCTTTGATTCCCAAGATGGCCACCTTTCCCTTTCTCTTCCGGTTTGGGGACTTCCGGTCACCCATTTTGTGCACCTGAGCCACCATAACGAGGGCGGCTCCCTCCACTAACTTCTTTGCCCATGACGGAGGATCTTCAATGACTGCAATCCAAGCAGTTATGTACGGTATATCCTCAGGGCAACCCGGATTCCCTTCTTGGGTAACGATTTTCTGGACCCTTGTGGCCGTTGAGAAATCGAAAGTTCCCTTTGGGGGCCAATTTACACACAAACTAGGCCACCTATGGGCGCATCGTTGAATCATTCCGGGTTTCGTACATTTACGTCTATCAAACACTTCACTATAGTGCTTCGTCATGGCTTTTAGCGGAGTTGAATAGCCCCCTCCCATTAGGACAGAATCACAGACAAAGGAGGGAAGGGAAGACGGATAGGTAAGGGGTCCGTACCCGTCAGACACAAAAGGGTCACAATCGCCTCGACTAGAACGCGGTCGCCCGGTCTAGAACTGCGAGGCCTTTCACTCTCTTTCACACAACAAGAAACCTATTCCCGCTATTGTACACTTCACTTATATTTTTTTCTCTTATGCGCGTGGCCTTCGGAACAGAATTCCTACTGAAACACTGCGCGGGGTGTGATCAAAGCCCCCTCGGTCCGCTCGGGGATGGACCGGCTACTCTTTATCTATTCTTCACTTCTTCTACTGTTCCCATAATACTCGCCTGCAGGGGTCTTCCGATCGTCATGAAAGCCTTCTTCCCAGATCACCAGCCCAGAGGTCTCAGAAGAATTTCTGTGGAACGGTCCCCTCAAAAACCTGATCGCTGAACTCAGCGGTGGCCACTCACCAGGTAAGTCTGGGGGATCGCTCCGCCACCAAACTACCGGACCCACTGGGGGGCTAAAATAGCGTCCCGGGTACCTCCTGGCTGGCTCGCCAAATGTAACCGTCTCTAAAAGTCAGTAAGGAGGCCCAGACAACTGATCCGTAAAGATAGACTTTTATTGCCAGCAAGATGCAGCTAAGACAAGGGCTTAGTACAACTGCATGCCACGCCCCCTTAGGAGCAAACTTTTATACACCTTACAGTTCTTATCTTTCACACATGCGTTCTAATTTCTGCTGAACAAACAATTTACAAACTGCTGAACAAGCATTTGCTAGCGTGGTCCCCTAGTAGGTGTAGCTTATAATCAGACTATTGTTTCGTCATTTAATTGACGTGTTAGACATTTTATAGCGGCATTCGTATTAATACAATACAAATTATTATTCCAAAATGGAGTCACGTTACACTAAATGTTAGTGCGTAACTGCGTCACTACGCATTATGTGCCGTTTGCGTTGCAAATGTTAGTACATCCAAAATGGCCGTGCGTTTCACTGCTGGCATGGTTAGTCGAGAGGCTTTCAGTTATTTCATTCTTCAGATGTTCACGAAATTGAACTCCTTCAATATTGAAGATAATTGATAACACTTTTTATTGGATTCAGTAGGTTACTGGAAGCCAATGAAGATCTATCAGGATGGGAGTTCCAGTGTTGTAGGAGTTGTATCAGTGTTTTAGAGTCTGGTGTAATATTTACAACATTGCCTTTTCATAGGTATGGTTGTTACCTACCTATGAAACAGCAGTTAGAGCTGTTTTGGTATGGGAGGCTTATTATATTGTAATTGTAAATCATTTTACTAATGGCTTGAGTGCCAAGCCGAGCCCCAACACCTTACAATAGGTCTATTAGATATGTGTTCTAGGTCTCTTGTTTACCTTTCAATGGGGTTTTCTATGTGATATTTATATGCACCGCTGTAGTGTAAATGCTATTTTTATCTCAGAAAACTACTTTGAATGTCTTTTTTTCATGTAACATCTATTATAAATGCAAATCGTTTACTTGTGTGAATAGGCAGAGGCGGGGACGGGGGCGCAGCACAAGCCGTTCACCTACACTACCTATCCGCTGTACCAGCCCTACCTTCCACTACTCGCTTCCCGCCACCGGCTCCTCTCGGCCGCCACTTTATAGCTTCCAAACAAAACTCGTTGCTAGGGCACCGCCCTCTTTGTGAGATCACGCCCCTAGCTCGCGCTCCGAGAATCACCGCCATTTTGTGGTACTGAACGCGGCGGAGAGAGAGCCGGAGAAGCTGGGAGCGAGGGGCTCAGGGTTCGTTGCTGGGGCAGAGTATTTACTGCGCCTGCAGGCCTTCGCTTTTCGTCCTTTGTGCTAAAGTCCCTCCTCCCCCCCCCCCCCCCCCCTCGCTCGGCAGCTTCTCGTCCACGTTTCGAGGAGTTTCCGCCGCCATGAGCGACGTGGAGGAGAGAAACTTCGAGGGCAGGGTGAGTACAAAACCGGGGCCTTCTCCGAGGTTTTGGCGGCACAAAGATAGTGACGCAGTACGTGAAACGGGAGCAACGGGCACTTTCCGGTTCTCCATGAGAGCGCTCGGCCGTCTGAAACAAAATGGCCTCTCGGCTGGCTAGTTCAGCGGAGGGTAAAGAGGCGGTCGGGCACGGAGGAACGGGGCAGGGTGCGGGCGGAGGCGGATACCCGCCGCGAGCGAGCGGGAAGGCAGTGGGCACTGCGCCAAGACCCCGACAAAGGAGAGAAAACGTGGTGGCTGGGTTCTGTTTCTTTTTTGCTGTTTAATGTGGGTCTAGCTTCTAGCAATGGATGGTGTCTTGGGTGTAGATGGGTGGCCCCTTTTAAATGATTAAAAGAGACGGAGTAGCGTTGTGATCAGGTGGAGTTGTTACTAAATTATCCTCGGAGATGACGGTTTACAAATAACCGCTGGAAAGAAAACAAAAACAAAACAAGGCGGCAAGGGCAGAGAAGTCGCTTAGAGTAGGCGAAGTGATGTTGGGAGGTAGGCGGGACCGTCAGATGAAAATGTGTTGAACAAGCAGGTGTCACATTGGTGTTTCTGTTGTGAGGTGTTTGGGAGTGTAAGGCTGTTAAACAAGAATTAGTTATGCCCTGGTAAACGATGTTAGGTGCATTTTTTTTTTTTTTTTACGGCGGGTGAACACGTTAAATTCGAATTGGTTGCAGTTCAAGGCCGTTACTTGTATTAGTTATGCCCATTGGCCTCCTTGTCTCTACTAATGGTTATGGGTAGGCATGTGCAACTCAACCCTCTATAATTTTTGTAAAGGTAGTTAAGTGACATACTAATAAAGAACTTCATGGAGAGTATCCAACTTGTACCCAGAAATGGTGTTGGATTGCTTCTATCCCATTTTTGGACTTGGTGGTGGACGTGCAGTTTTTATACCTAAACTGAACTAATAACTGCCATGACTCTTTTAAATATTTATATGGTGTTTTAATACTCTTTAGTGCTCTATCATATTGACCATTTTTTCTAAAAACATTCATATATTTACTACAGGTTTTATCCCCATAAGATGGGAGAATAAAATCGTGAAGCCCTATTGGGTCAGACCAAGGTCCATTGAGTCCAGTATTCCCATTTGCAACCAGTGGCCAGTTCAAGTATCTGATAGACTGGTTAGGTTAGGGCCCAGGGCGAATCAACTGCAGCAGGGCTTTAGAATGCTGAAATTGTACTGTTGTAGATGGGGCTACTCTGGTAACGTGGGGCCCAAGGCTAGTGCCATTATTTATCCCCCCTCCCCCCCCCATCCCTATGGTTTACCCTGCTAGTAGATTCCAAAAAATTTTGTTTCTTGCTACTTATTCCCAGGGATAAGGGATTGGGTATCCTAATTCCATCTGCATAATTGTTTATGGCCTCTTCCCCCCTCCCCCAGAAAATTTGCCAAACTGCTTTTAAACTTGTCCACATCCGGCAACAAATTTTGTAGCTGGATCATGCACAGTGATAAAACTTATCTATGATTTGTTTAAAATATATTGTTGGTGGTTCTCATTGAGTTTTACCTTTATTTTAGTATTATTAGTAGCCTTCATTTTCAAGTTTTATTTTGCCTGGGAATTTCACTATTAGAATTAAAAAAAAAAAATTGGTGGACGATGACAGTTCCACTGATTTTTTTTTTTCTCCTATATATGTTATCAGTTATTCTGCTGACTTTTTTTGTTTTAACACTGAAATTCCCAAGCACAATAAATTGAAAACAATTATTTGAAAGGATAAATAATTTCATATTTATTCCATGCCACTCATGACTTATACACTCTATCATATTTACTTTCTCTGTCTTCTTTTTTTTTCCAGCTGAATAGCTCTAACATAAGGGAGCTGTTCTATCCACTTTATCATTCTTTTGCCCTTCTCTGCATTTTTTTTCTATTTCTGCCTTTTTTTTTTTTTTTTTTTTAGATGGAGTGATGAGAATGTCACTCAGTACTCAAGGTGTGATTCAGATTGATTCAGTGGCATTATGATCTCAGTTTTATTCTCCATTACTTTCCAGTTTTTACCATTCTATTTTTTATTTTTGATCACTGTCACACACAGAGCTGAAGACTTCAATATATTGTTTACAAGGACTTTGAGGTTCTCTTCCTGGGTGGTGATTCCAATTATGTAACTCAGCATTGTGTATCTGTAGTTGGGATTATTTTTCCCTATATGCATCACTTTGCAGTTTACCATGTTTACATTTAATCTGCCTTTCACATGCCCGTTCCTCTACTCTTAGAGGGCCCTTCTGCAATGCCTCACAATCTGCTGTGGTTTTAACAGCTTGGAATAATTTTGTTGTCTGTGGATTTAATCACCTTACTAATTGCTCCCTTTTCCAGAACGTTAATGAATATTAAAATGGCGCAAATTATAGTACAGTTCCCTAGCGACACTCCACTGTTGATCTTTCTTTTTCTGAAAAACTGACCACTTAGTCCTACTGTTTTCTGTCTTTTAACCAGTTACCAATCCACAATTGGACACTGCCTCCTATCCCATGATTTTTTTTAATTTCCTAAGAAATCTTTTGTATTACACTTTGCATTTTCAGAAGGGATCTGACAAATACACCATATCAACTGGCTTGCCTGTATACATGTTTTATTTACACTGTCAGAAACATCTAAGACATTGGTAAGAAAAAACCTTTTTGCTAACACCATCTTGATTCTTCCCCATTAAGCCATGTCTGTCTATATGTTCAATAATTGTTTATTGTGTTGTCCAGCACAGACACCAAGCTCACCAGTCTACACTTATTCATATCCCTGGAGCCCTTTTTATTAAAAAAAAAAATGATGACATTACATTGTTTACCCTCTTGTTTTTAGATACTGTAGTGGTTACAGATTACTAATAGGTTTGCAATTTCATATTTTAATTTTTTCAAAATTCCGGGGTGAACATCCAATCCTGAGGATTTATTTTTATCTATTTGACTTTACATCCTGCAGTTTACTGATTTACCTTATTTGCTCAGAATCATCACCATCAAAGAACATTTCTGGTATGGGTATATCCTTAACATTCTCTTCAGTAAAGACTGAGGCAATGAATACAGTTAGCTTTTCTACTATTCCTTTGTCATCCCTGAGCACCCATTTTGCCCCTTGGTCATATTGTTGTAGCTGACTTCCTCATAGGCCTCTTGCTTTAAATGTACTTGAAAAAGTTTTTTTAGTTCTTTGTAGCAAGCTTCTTTTCAAATTCATTTTTTTTTTTTTTTGGTTTTACATCTAATTTGCCTATGCTTTTGCTGTTCCCTGTCTTCCTCATTTGGGACTCCTTTCCATTTTATGAAAGATGCCCCTTTTGGCTTTGTCTTTCTCACCTCACCATTAAATTATTTTGACAGTCATTTGGTCTTCCAGTGACTTTAATGCATGGAATACATTTTGTCTGGGCTTCCAAGATGGCTTTGTTTAAACAATGTCCATGCCTCGTGCAAACTTTTAAACTTAGCAGCCTTTCTTTATAGATTTTGCAAAATTAATTACCTCATTTTATTGTATTCTCCCTTAGTAAAATTAAATATTTAATGCTGCAGTAGTTTTTCTTAGTATCTGCACTCCAATGACTATGCATAAATTTGATTGCATTAGGATTACTGTTGCCTCTCCCCTCACCCTCTTATTGGTTCCATGACTAGCTGCTGCATGAAACATTTATAGCATCTTGGAACTTCACTTCCCTAGAATGTCTTGATGTGACACTTGCCCACTCTGTTGGGCTAATTGAAATCTCTCATTATTGTGTTGTCAATTTTATTAGCATTTTACAGTCTTTCCTCATCTTGGCTGGGCAGAAAGTAGTGTATTCCTACTTCATTATATTTCCTTGTCACGCTTGGAATTTTTATCCATAAGTATTCAAGTTTCCTGCAGAACTTTTGTCCCTCTTGACTCCTTGCAATCATTAACATATAGTGCCACCACCAGTTTCATCTGTAGTGGGAATATAATTTGTACCCTGGTATTAGTGTTCCGTTTGTTATATTTGTTCCACAAGGTCTCTTGAGATGCCTGTTAAGTCTATATTTTAATTAGTGTCTTACATTTTCACTCTCCTGTCTTATTTTTCAGACTTCTGGCATTTCTGTTTAGACATTTTAAAATGTTTCTTTGTATTCTATGTTCACAACCTGCTTATTAGCAGATGATGCAGGCGATTTAGAGTCATTCCTATCAGTATGCTCTTTATTTAAATCCATCTGGGCTATTTCAACCATTACCAAAGTCTCTGTATTGAGATACTGCCAAAACAAAGGTTAAGAGTATCTTTGGAAGATATCTCCCTCTAAACTAGGACTTCTGAAACTTATCCAGTGTGACCCCCATTTTAGCACTTAAATTCCAATGGCCCCAGGTAATAACAAAACAAATTACTAGGGAAGTGGACATCCCCCTTCAACAACTACTTCACTTTCACCCTCCTCAGTATGCTTTCAAGCTGATCTTTGACCCATCTCTCCTTCTGATCCCCTCTTACATCCTTGGCCTATCTATCCATCTTTCAGCCCTTTTTGCATCTCCCTTCATCTGATCCACTCACACCCATTCTCTTATATTCCTCAACTTATTCTGCCATCATGTTCAGTTATCCTTCATTCCTTCTCTCACCTCTCAACCTCACCTCTTTCCTTTTACATCCCCTGGTTCATTACTCCTTGGGGGGGGGGCGTGGATTCTGCCAAAAAATTAAATTCTGCATGCACATTCTGCAAATGTTGTGAAAATAAGTATTCTTGCAAATCATCATCCTACATTTAGTGCAATCCAGTATTTTTATTTAAATAGTACAGGAAACAGAACCTTCACATTTTTCTCACTTAGGGCCAGATTCATTAAGACTTTTCTCTCATTTTGTCTATGGGAAAAACCCTTAGTGAATCAGGTACTTCGTGATTTCCTTCTGGCAGAAAGTATTAGACTGTACAGGAAATGTTTTCCTTCTTCATTTGGGAATCACTCATATACTCACTCAATCTCTCTCCAGCAGTATGCACACTCTCTCTCACACTCTCTCTCACACTCTCACAGGGCTTTGGTCTCTCTTTCAGCTTTCAGTGGGATGAGGTCTGGGTCCTCTCAACTTTGTAGTGGTGGCCTGTTGGCTCGTGGTATGTGTGGCATTAGGAGTCACGTTTAACCAAACATCTGCTGTCACAGGGTAGGTCTTGTGATAAGAGCTGTGAGACTGGCCGTATGGCAGCAAAAGGGAACATTTGGTTGAGTGCAATTCCTGTTGCCAGCTCCTACTTTTTCTCTCCTCCTTTCCTCCCCCCCCCCCCCCAACCATTCATTTACCTCTTTCTCACAGTGCGAGGAATAACATGCACTGATTGCATTCCACTGTTTGTTTCCCCAGTCTTCAAACTGCCTGGTTGTGACAGGTTTGCGAAGGGCTCAACCAAACTCTTCAGGCAGGCTTACGAAGCTCGATAATAACCAGTGCTGTGCTGCCTCCTGTGAACCTGACCCATGCTTCCGGGATCGCAGAGTCCTACAGTTAAAGCCCCTCCTCTTCCAGCAGGCTTGTGGAAACATTATTGCAGTGATCCTGCCTGCGTTTGAGGTCGGAGCGACGGTGAGGCCTGGAAGTGCCAAATTTCAGAGTTAAATATGAAAATCTGCAAGAAGGGGGGAAATCTGGAAATTCTGCAGTAGTGCAGAATTCCCCCAGGACCAAACCATTTTCTGTCATTCCCTCTTTCATCCTCAACAGCCAAACCATCTTTAGCTTGCTACTGCTGCTACTACTACTCCTCCACGCGTCTTTAGCACTACTCAGTGTATTCAGTGCTGTACAAAGAACACAAGACAATCCCCACTCAGTTTATACTCTTAACAGGGCAAAAGAGGGTTGAGGAATATAATTTATTAAGCACTGGTTTAAAATTGAGGCTGGCATTAAAAGCAGCCTCAAAAAGGTGGGGTTTTAGACAGCATTTAAACAAGCAAGGAAAGGAGTGTGACAGACTAGTTCAGGAAATCTATTTCAAGCATGTGGAGCAGCCAGGTGGAAAGCAGTGTTGGGGGTTATTTATTTATTTATTTTTAATTTTTATAGACCGCTCCTGTATAATATACACATCGCACCGATGTACAATGAAACAAAACTGTCGCCTCGGGGGCTTACATTTAACAAATAACATTATATCATTATAACGATAACATAGTAATTAACATTTAAACATATATAACCTTTTAAAACAATTAACAGGTAAACATAGAGGAGAATGACGGAAATTAACGGAACATAATTGAACTTAGGGTAAAGTTTTCAGGAACTTATGGACGACATGGGGTCAGAAATGGTCTGAGGCTAATCTGATACGGTAGCTCTTCCTGATCTTAGTTCTCCGGGAATGCTTGTGTGAAGAACCAAGTCTTTAGTTTCTTTTTGAAAGTATTGTGACAGGGTTCAAGGCGAAGGTCTGGCGGGAGTGAATTCCAGAGTGCGGGGCCCGCTGTGGATATTGCGCGTTTCCTCAGGGTGGTTTTTGCCGGTTGGGTGATTAGCAGGTTCCTGTATGCGCTTCTGGTTGGTTTCTTGGAGGTGTGTAGTTGTAGTTGATGAGTTAGGTTGAGAGGTGCGATGTTGTGTAGGGCTTTATGTATCATCATAATGGTTTTATAGTGGATCCTGTATTTAATCGGAAGCCAATGAAGCTGCTGAAGGATGGGGGTGATGTGTTCCCTTTTTTTGGTGGTTGTGAGGATTCTGGCCGTGGCGTTCATTACCATCTGTAGTGGTTTGGTGGTGCAGGCAGGAAGGCCCAGAAGGAGAGAATTGCAGTAGTCCAGTTTTGGGAGTATGATGGCTTGTAGGACCAGGCGGAAGTCTCTGTAGTTTAGTAGTGGTTTTAGTTTCTTTAGTGTTTGCAGTTTATAGAAGCATTCTTTCGTGGTGTTATTTACGAACTTGTTGAAACTGAATCTGTTGTCCAGCAGTACTCCCAGGTCTCTTACTTGTGGCGAGGAAGAAGTGACAGGACCTTGGTTAGCCGTTGTAGAGATGGGTGGAAGGTGATTTTCCGGGGCTATAAGTAGGATTTCTGTTTTGTTAGTGTTTAGTACCAGGTTTAGGCTGGCGAGTAGGTTATTGATTGCTTCGAGACATTTATTCCAATATGCCATAGTCTTGTGTAGAGATTCAGCTATAGGGATGAGGATTTGAATGTCATCCGCATATAGGAAATGTATTAGATTAAGGTTGGTAAGAAGGTGACAGAGTGGGAGAAGATAGATATTGAAAAGTGTGGGTGAAAGGGAGGATCCTTGCGGTACCCCCCTCTTGGATTCTATGGGGTGGGACTCTTTGTTGTTTACTTTGACCTTGTAGTATCTGTTTTCTAGAAACGATTTAAACCATTTGAATGCTGATCCTGTAATGCCTATATCTGTGAGACGCTGAAGTAGGGATGAGTGGTTCACGGTATCAAACGCTGAGGATAAATCTAGGAGAGCGAGGAGGCAGGGTTGGCCTTTTTCCAGATTAAAAATAATAGTGTCTGATAGTGAAGCTAGAAGGGATTCAGTGTTCCGGGTCTTTCGGAAACCGAATTGGTTAGTTATAATGAAGAAAGGCATAGATAGTGACTTGCCTGAGCGTGGTGCATGAGGAAGGGTGTAGAGACAGAGGTGCAGTAGTGAGGAACTGCAGAAAGCTCCTGCCAGCTGATCCCCCTTCTGAAACCCTTTGCTAGCTGATACAGTTCTCTGATCCCTTCCCTCAAACAGCCCATCCTCCTGGCCTGTAGAAACATTTTTCCTTTGGACCCTCGATCAACAGTGGATAACTGGGAAGAGAGAATAGGCTGCATGCAGGAGCTGTATTCTTCTCTTTTTGGGTGGGTATGGTTGTGGATGAGAGAGGAGCAGTGGCAATTTCCCCTGGCCTGTGCACTCTCACTGGCTCCTCCCCTCTTGACTGGTCCCAAACCCAGCAGTGATCTGTAAGTGGCAGTGGCATTAGTAATGAAAGTTAGTACAGGGCCTGTGATCCAGTGCAAGCTCACAGGGTCTGCAGTAGCTCTGATATCATCTTGTGCAGGGCTTCCTGTTACCACACAAACTCATGTGAAGGTAGGATTACTGCAGGGCCTGTGAGTGCATTCTGGCTTATAGGCCCAACATTTAACTTCTGTATTAATGCTGTTGCTACTGATGCCTTAAGAGTGCTGCCGATTGAGGCATTTGAGATCCCAGCTGAAGATTTTGTGACCCCCACTTGGGGTCCTGATCCACAGTTTGGGAAGCCCTGCTCTAAGCTGTCTTTTTCTGAGCGACTGTTTTTCCCCCATGGTCTAGTTTAGAAGTTGCTCTCTTTTTTGTTAAAGCTTACTCTGTGCTTATGGCCAGGGACACAAGAAGGATCACTTCCTGTATACAAGGAGATGCTGGTCAGATTTTAAGACTAAGGGCACCCAGTACCCAGCATCTCCCGAGAACACTTATATTGACTAATAAAAATACATTATACTTTTTACTGAGTCTAACACTTAGACTCAGTAAAAAGTATAATGTATTTTTATTAGTCAATATAAGTGTTCTCGGGAGATGCTGGGTACTGGGTGCCCTTAGTCTTAAAATCTGACCAGCATCTCCTTGTATACAGGAAGTGATCCTTGTAGCCCATTTCCCATGGCTCTTTTTGTTCTGTTAAACTCTTACTGGTCAAGAATCAACACGTCTGTAACTGTGTGGATTACAAACTCCTGAGAATAGTGCCTGAAGCTCCCCTGTGGTGACTCTATGAATAGACATCACCTGTCTGGTGCCAGCTTGCCTCCACAGATATCCAGGGACATTCTGTAAGTCACTCAGAGTCCATTCAGCCCAGGCAGGCCAAAGACACGCAGAGGCCTCTGGGAATTTCCTTCTCCATTTTGGTCTTCTGTTCAGGCATACTTCTCACTTTTTCAACATTTGTGCTAGCAGCCAGGTTACACCCTGGTTAAAGAGGAGCTCTTCCCATTGGAATAGGCTCTCCCTTCCCCAGAATGTTCCTAATTTCTTAACAAATTTAAAGCCCTCTTCTGTGCACCATCATGTCATCTACACCTTGACTGATACCCAGCCTGTCTCTGTTCTTTGCATAGAATGGGAAGCTTTTGTGAGATTGCAACCCTGCAGATCCTAGATTTTAATTTCCAACTTGTCTACATTGATCCTCAGAACCTCCCTCTTGCATCATCTTCCTCTGTCATTGGTATCCATGTGTACCACAACAGCTGGCTCTTCCCCATCATTGTCTAAATATTTAGGTGAAGCAAAAGGTCTGCTATGTTCCCACCATGCTGGCAAGTTAAGCATTCCTCATTTCCAAAAGCCACCCAGCTATCTCTATTGTAGATTAAATCGCCATTTATTTATTTTAAAATTAGATACCGCAAATCAAAATTTCTAAGCGGTTTAACAAAGAATTCATATAAAACAGACATTGACGGTCAGCACATAAGAAAATAACCATTATGACAATTTCCATCTAACTACCTTCAGTTTATAGTTCATGCTCCAGAATTTTATGCAGTTGACTGCTCCCTGCTGGCTACATATCATTGGGAAATGCTTGAGAGAACAAGGAGGATTTTAATAGCTTCCTGCATTTTAACAGAGGATTCCTCCTTCAGACTGCGGGGCAAGGAATTCCATAAAACAGGACCTTGGACATAGAAAAGCCTTTCCCTAGATTTGTCTAAGCGAATAATTCTTGGTGAGGGAATATTCAGAAAGAATTGACTAGCTGATCTTAAGCATACATTTATTTTTGCTTTGTTTTGTCATTTAAATGTGTTTATCATTCTTGCTGAACAGGTCCGCCTTTTTCCTTCAATGTAGCTGCACCCACAGGCTACCATGTCGAATTTTTTCTTAGCTTTAAATTGTCGTCTCTTAAGAGGAAGACTGATTTTTGCTTTTTCAGTTTTGCTTACGATGTCTGAGGCCAGTAGTTTCAAGCTCTCTCAAGTGTAAACAAAATATAACCAAGCATCACCATTTGTTACAGATGTTGGGTAAAACCATGAGAACACTAGCTGACATCTGTGCAACGATATATCCTGGAGTGGTTTTGGACATGGAAAGATAGGCTCTAAGCCTTCCTTGCCAGTGATCTTAAGTCCAGCTGGTGTTGAAAGTGTGAAACAAAAAACAGTCCCTTCAACTGATGGTGATCAGGTCTTGCTGAAGACTCCTTTGTCCATCATGCTCTTTACTTTGAGGTTAGGCACAGAGCTCTGAACACTAAGGCAAGGAGCCAAAAAGTTGGCATAGAGCCTTAAGCAGAGGATTCAATGTATCAACATATCTCCAAGAGTCCAAAGATGCAAGAGGCTCTGTGCCATGTCTGAACAGTACTCGCCAGACACAGACAATATTCTGATCTCTAGATATTTATTTATTTAAACTCTTTTAATATACCAATGCTCAAGACAAATATCTTATCGTACCGGTTTACAGCAAAACCAGGGATAACCAATTAAAATAGAAGAAAAGTTACAAAAAACAAGGTGAAGAATTCAGGACAATTAAGAGAGTAAGAGATAGCTTAACATAGCGCTACAATAGCGTAGGGTAAATAACAAGCAACTTATAATGGTAACTAGGTCACTGACCTGATAGGTAATTCAAACAAACAGTTTTTACAGGTAAGGGGAGGGAAGGTGACAACTGTCAGTGGCAATGACGGCAGGACAGGAGGGGAAAGGGAAGGAGGTCGAGGATGGAGGGGGAAAAGGCTGAAAATAGGAGAAGGGGAGCAGGGCTAGGAATCTGAAGGAGAGGCTTACAATAATAGATATCTGAGAAGTCATTGCTAGCAAACTTCAGAGTAATGGAGGATGTTCAGCTTTCTATGAGGCATATCCTGGTGCTATAATCAGCAATTTTGATCTGGAACTGCATAAGAAAGTAATCTATTTATTCACTTGAAATATCAATTGTATTGAGATCCATGCATTGTGCACCTTGATTTGGCTATAGTCCAATACCCTCTACCTTTCTTGGAGCAGTTTGAATGGTAAAAGCAGCTTCCTGCTCCAATCTTATTCAACCTTGAGATTTTATTTATTTATTTTATTAACATATTTCTATACCGGTCTTCATGAAGGGATTCATATCAGGCCGGTTTACATGGAACTTAGGGGAATAACTAAATTAACAAAAACAAGAGAGCCGAAGCAAAGTTACATATAACAAGGAGGTTGAACTTGGGGGCTAGAGTAGCCAGGAAGTAGAAGACAAAAATTAACTAGAGGTAAAATACATATGAATAGTACTGAGACTAGATCCAGTCAGTCTGACTGAGATCCAGTCAGTCAAGCTTTAGAGAGGCAGTCTTCAGTTCAAGTTTAATATTTTTCAAGCCTACTTAGGACCCAAGTCCTTAAGAGTCCTTGAGGGTTCTACTTTATCTTTGAGTATTGTTCCAGAGAAGGATATCTTACTAAGCTATTTTCAGACTTTTCTTTCACATTTATCCAAGACAGTTACAGCTGTCCCCATTTCATTTGCAGCTTGAAGGTGAGCCCAGGCATCTCTAACTTTATCAAGTATAAGGATGCTCCTAAAGTTTTGGTTATGGGAAAGCCTACACTCTGTACTTCCTGTTGGTAAGAAGGTGGTCCTAAAGTATTGAATTCATGCAGTTGAAGAATTCTACAAGCCTCAGTTACTACACCAGAGCATGGTAGCTGAACCTGCTCTGAAAGAGAGCAAGATGTGGAACCCATACCTCAGTAACCCCTGGATACGAAACTCTTATCTCAGGATATTTTTGGGAAGAAGTATTACTATTTTATTTAAAAGGGTTTTTAAAAGCCGCACCCATGCAAAACTAGAGCACTATGTTCTAGCCTGCCAGATCTACAAAATGCAATATTTGCATATGATCCTGTCCAGGGAAACAATTAAATGCAGTACCCTGATGGAAACCAGTAAGTATTGTGAAAAGCATCTGTTCTGTGACCTACAATTTTTTTCAAATGGCATTAAGTCTCTGCATGTCTCATGCAAGATTCTAATGGCTGTGGGCCTCAAGACTTCTTGAAGATACACATAGGGGTCCTTCATTTTTCAGTTTAAACTGATTTTTACCAATAAATTCCCGGGTTTTTCAAAAGTGGAAATCTGTTTTAAAAACATAGTTGTAGCATCTCCTCCCCCAGGGAACCAATAGTGCACAGGAACTGGTCCTGGACTGCATACAGCAAGAAAGTGTGGGAACAGCATGCACATGCATGCTGCAGCCAAGACCACATGCCCTCTGCAGGAGGCAAAATGAAGTCTATGGAGAGGGACCTCAAACCTATTGCCAAAGCCAGAGTCTCCACTAGAGCGCTACATTGTAGGAGGAAAACCAGAGGTGTTCCTTCTACAGCAGTTGGAAGAAAAGCCAAAGCTGTCCTGAGTAGTGAGGCACAGGAACCTGTGCCCTTCTGGGAGGAAGGATGAAGGCTGGAGAGAAGGGAGACACTGGGATAGGTGACGAAAAAGGGAGATGCTGGCAGAAGAGGGAAGGAAGAGGTAAGAGAGAGTGAGGAGAAATACTTGTGGTAAGAGAAGAGATGCTGGAGGAAAGGAAGGAAGGGGATGTTGGGAGAAGGTCATTAACTTTCATCTAGTTTTGTCAATGATTTTGAAAGTTCACAAAATTTGGGAAACCCTTTAGAATGCTAATTGGCTTCTTACATTTTTTTTTCTGCTATGGTTCTTTCCACCAAAATAAACTCATTTTTCTGGACAAGTCACTTATTACACTGTTCTCCTGTCTTTGTTGTAACACTGACAAATTCTTAAAATGAGGTCTTCTAGATATACATAAATGGTTTGCAGTAACGGAAAGCTCTTTGGGATAAGATTAGAGGTAGAGCTTGAAAGATGACAGTTTCATATTCTGCAATGTGAAAAAGATGTGACTAGGGCTAGAGGTATTGCCAGCAAGAAAAAGTAGTGATGTCCTTGTATAGGTCATTGGTCAGGCCTCACCTGAATACTATTAAATTCTGTAGTATCTTCTAGAGCAGGGAGATTCTGAATTCTCTGAAAGGAGAATTATTTTGTAAACTGGTAACAAAATCCACACACAGGGGGAGATACTGGACCTGGTGCTTACTAACAGTGACTGTATCTCTGATGTAGTGATCTGGAATCCAGTGATCACTGGATGATGTGGTTCAGTGTTAGAGCACAGAAGAAGATTCAAAGGCAAGGGTCCTAGACTTCAGGAAAACTTTCTTAAAATGGGGATGTATATATTACCTGACTGTGTAAACGACGCTTCTCTGCTACAGGACATACAAGGATATCACAAGGAATTTAGTAAAAGCAAATATAAATGTATTATTGCATATCCTTGGAAGACACAGACCACCAAATCTTCAATATAGGCAGGGCATTACTGTCTCTTCCAGTATCTTGTAAAAGTTGTATTATATAGGTTCAAATCATACACAGAAAATGCCTGTGACGAGGATCACTTACGCAATATGACAGTGAAATAAGCTAACCTTTTTTTTAGCTTGAGAACTCCCCACCCACCTTAAGGTCCCTTTGTTTTAGCTTTGCTTTTGATGTCTCCTGTTTCTTCTGAACTTCTTTGCTCTGTCAATAGATCAATTATTTCATCTCCAGGGGGCAGGGAGAAACTTTGATTTCAGTTGGAGTCTCTTGGAGCCAGATAAGCAAAAAATGCAATTTCAGCCATCTGCCATCGATAACCTCATGACCTTTAAATATAGGCTTTGCAGAGCCTAAAGATATTCCAGATACTATTCACGCACAGGTCAGCTTAAGTTCATTGTATGCCAGCAGTTTCAGTTAAGTCAGACAGCAAAGGATTCTGGGGTAAGCTGAGTGAGCCAAAGGCCTGAGCCAAAGTCTTCATGTTACGCTGCCATATATCAGGGAGTACCCCCAAAGAATCAGCTGGATGGGAAAATCTAGGAAAAGTAGAAGAGCAGTGGGCAAAAATAGATGCTATAAGTGCAACTAACCTTTTTGATAGGTAAGTAAATAAAGGAAAGAGGCTGCTATGGTTTCCTAAAGAAGTGGTTGAAAAGTAAGGGAGAAAAGGTTAGCATACATAACCTACAAGAGATCAGAGGAAGGCAGGAGACAATATCTGGGAAAGTAGTAAAAAAAAAATGCAAAAAATTAAAATAAATACAACAAAAATGGGGGAACAAGACTTATATAAAAAAAAGTTATAGAATAAAGTGCAAAAGTGGCATTGTGAGAACCAGAGGTGAAGGGGGGGATATGTAGAAGATGAGGGAAAAAATAAAATTGCTTAACAGATACTTGTTTGGCATTCGCTCTGGATGGGCCAGGAGCAGGACCACACAAAATCAACAGATACAAGATTGGAAGCGAGGTAAACCTCCAATTGGTTTTCAGAAAAGTGTGTTTATGAGGAGCTAACTAAACTTAAGAGTTAATGTGATGGGGCCAGATGGATACATCCAAGGGTACCAAGGGAATTTAGAAAGTCCTGGCAGTTCCACGGGCTCACCTTTTAATCCTTCTTTAGAGTTGGAAGTAGTTCTGGAGAACTGGAGACAGGCAAATGCAATTCTTGTTCATAAAAGTGAAAATGAGGCTGGGAATTGTTGGTTAGTTTGATCTGTGGTGAGCAAATTAATGGACTCGCTGCTAAAACAGAAGATAATGCAGTTTCTGGAATCCAATGGATTTCAAGATCCAAGGCAGCATGATTTTACTGGAGGTAGATCTTTAGATAGATCTGATCAATTTCTTTGATTAGCTGGCTCTTTAGGCAGGCTTTCCAATTACCAGAGTGTAACTAAGCTCCTCCTCCTGACTCTCAGATCCTTCAGATCCTTTCATTATATTCTGGTATAATATTATATTCTGGTATAATGTTTTGTAGCCCGGTTGTTGCTACTAAAGTTCTTTGTAAAAAGTTGAACACACGCTCTGTTTAATATCAATTGTTAACTATTATGGTTCTATGTTTCTTGTAATAAGCCCAGGGTAGAACATCCCATCCAGGGTATCTTATTGTTAATGTAAACCGGACTGATTTGTATTGTATACAGGAATTCCGGTATATAAAATTAAAAATAAATAAATAAAATAAATTAGCTGATCAGAGAGTTGAATCAAGGGACAGCGCTAGATGTAGTATGCCTGGATTTCAGTAAGGCCCTTGACATGTTTCTGCATAGATAACTTATAAATAAATGAAGTGCCCTTGCTATGGGCTCTAGAACTGGTTTAGAAACTGTCTGAGTGGGGGTCGACAAGGGGTAATGGTAAATGAAATTTATTCTGAGGAGGGTGGTATTACTAGCATTGCACCTTAGGAATCTGTTCTTGGTCTGTTTCTTTTCAGTATTTTCTTGAGGGATTGTTGGGCAAAGGTTGTTTGTTTTTTGTTTCTTTTTTTTTTTTGTAGATACCAAAATCTGTAACAGGGTAGATGGCAGGAACATGTGGACAACATAAGATCCAGTGAAGCTTGAGGAATGGGTTAGGGCAGGGGTGGCCAACTGCAGTCCTCAAGAGCCACAAACAAGCCTAGTTTTTAAGATATTCACAATATTTGAAGCAGATGATAAACTATAGACCTGTCATCTTAGTTCTTAGATTTACTAAGGAAATCAAGGTGAGAAACACATGCTTGGATTATTTCTATTTCTCACCTTGATCTCCTTAGTAAATCTAAGAACTAAGACGGGTCTACGGTTTATCTGCTTTGTGGCTCTCATAGACCATCTTCAGTTCTGTTTGCTGTGACCAATGAATATTTGATAAGTCATACACACAAAAGAGCTTATTTTTTATAATTGCACAAATAACTTTCTAGAACAATTACGTTTTTCAAATCCATGGGAGTATGTCAGTTCCGGGTAGATATGGTGAATTATCATTTGGACACTGGAATAAATAAGATACATGTGAAGTTGGTGAATTAGCCGTAATTTCTTAAATGTTTTTACATCGTTTCGATGTTCGTGTATGATGTTGGTATTTATGGACACCCGATAACGGATTGATAGTGGCATATGAGATCTTATGAGAACAGTTTGCTATCTCATGTTGAATTTTTGTATTTCCATTTTGTGAAGGAATCCATATGATGCAGACACGGATACCCGATTAGGTGAAGCAACTTGTTTGTTGAAATGGATAATTAAGAACATCTACATTTCAGTGTTGGAGATGTTTATAATGATGAAAGGGAGTAATGATCAATTTGATCTTGTTGAAGTTACTTATTATTGAAGATCCTTCTTATTGAAGATTATTCCATTTTGAGCCAGTCCCTGAGGAAGCCCTCAGGATAAGAGGGTGAAACACAGATCTTTGTTGGACTTGTCTTTTGAATATCATGTGCTTCTTGGATAAATTTATATATGATTTGTTTCATGGATGACTTATTCAAATTGATTGTGAATTAACAACTCATATTGTCTAAAATGTTATAAAAATTACGATAAGTCTGAAATGTGTATCTACTTGGTTTTATGTGAAATGTGTGTTGAATGTATGAGGGGGTGTGAGTGAGTTAGATTTTAATTGTCTAGATGTTTAATATGCGTTTGCACAAATAAAATGTTGAAAAAATAATTATAAAAAATAAGCTCTTCTTTTGTGTGTGACTTACCTATTGTATTAAGATGATTTGGTGATTTCTTCCCTTTGTGTCATTATACCAATGAATATTTGAGACATTTTCATGCACTGTCTCCATTGTATCAAATATATCTTATACATATTCATTGTGGATATCCCGAAAACCAGGTATGCTTGTGACTCTTGAGGCCAGAGTTGGCCATCCCTGATGTGTGGTTTGGCAATAAGATTTTTATGCTAAAAAATGCAGAGTAATGCATTTAGGATGCAAAAACTCAAGGGAGAGGTGTAGTACATAGTCAACTCGGTCCTTGGGGTACACCTAGCTAGTCAGGTTTTCAGGACATCCACAGTAGATATGCATATGAGAGATTTGCATGCATTGCCTCTATTGTATGCAAATCATCTTATGAATATTCATTATGGATATCCTGAAAACCTGATTGGATAGTTGTGTACTAAGGGACAGAGTTGAGAACCCTATAATATTGGATGTGAAATTCTTCTAAGCATGAAAAAAGAGCAGAATCCTGGAGGTGATTGCGTCTGATCATCTTAAGGTGTCCAACAGATGGGTAAAGCAACAGCTAAAGCAGAAAGATGCTTCTCTGCATCGAGAGGAATGGTCAGCAGAAAAAAGTAATTGCCTCTGTATAGTTCTCTGGTAAGACCTCATTTGGAATACTGAGAGTACAATTCTGGAGACTGCACCTTCAAAAGGATATAAACCAGTTGGATACAATCCAGAAAGTGGCCAGCCACTAAATTAGTGGTATTTGTTCTAAAGCAAATGGGGATAGACTTAAAAGCATCTAAACATGGTCTATCCTAGAGCGTGGTGACCAAACTATAATCCTGAACCACAAGCAAACCCGTTTTCTGGATATCCACAATATGCATGAAATAGGTTTTGCATAAGTGTCTCCATGTGTATGCATATCTATATTATGCATCTTCATTGTGGAAAGTTCTGAAAACCTGACCTGTTTGTGGCTTTCTGAGGACGAGTAGCCAGTAGTGCATTCAAGGGACTGCCATCTGGGCCAATAATCTCAGTAAAACCTATGGTTTAGCTACCTGGCTATTTACATTACTTACAACAAAGTTTGATCAAGTTCACTCATTTACTTAAAAAAAAAAAAAAATCCAAAAAATATTTGTACAATGTGGATTACAATAAGAACAATTGTGATGGCAATAGGGGAAGGGCATCTGCTCTTATGCTTCTGCAGCTAGGACACACCCTCTGTGTACCACAAGAAGAAATGAATAAGAGGGGGAGAAGTCTGATCATCACTTGTTTTTGCAGCTTAGATAGTGCCTCTTTACCCTTTTGGGTAACTTGCATGGAGCAGCAGTCACAACCTTAAACATATATAGTTGATTGTATTATCTCTGCTCTTACTATACTACTACTCTAACTGTCTAAATTTGATTATTTAGTTTACTATTTTATTTTTATTTATATTATGAAACTATGTATTTACTTCCTTTTCCTTTTGGAAATGCAAATATTTTTAAATGAATATTTGTTAACTAATGTAAACTGATTTGATATGTACTCATGAAACATCGGCATAAAAATTATTAAATACATAAAACTGCCATCTCCATCCTCTACATCATTTCAAATGTTTTATAGTGTACCATTTGGAAAGCTGATTTCATGTAGATAAGCAGCTGAATTAGCCATGCTATCTAGGTATGTCTTCCATGCTACTAGGTGGTGGAGCTCTCTAAGATTAGTAAAGTCTTTCAGCTAGGTGCTCCCTCTTGTATCTTCCTGCGTTTGCCTGATGTTCCTCAGTCCGTTTTTTTTCCACACGACTGATCGCATGTGGAGCTCTTTTCTCCTCAGAGATTTCTAGTTTGTGAGGTTTTGAAGTTTTGTTTTGTGGGTTTAACATCACAGGGCAAGGCTTTACCTCCATAATATTTCAACCAGGATTCAAATTCTGTGCTTGTGGAAAGCTTGTCTGTCACTGGCCACAAATCCTGCTACTTCTGCCTCTGTCCTGATCATGACCAGGCAAGCTGCAGGGACTGCGGCCGTTTGTCCCCAAGAGCGCAGTGCCAGCTTGCTGCCAGCATTCAACAATTGAAAGCACTACCATCGGGCTCTTATGCCCCTTCTGAGGCCTCAACGTGATCTTCCCCAGGCCCAAAACGTAAAGTCCCCCTCTCATTGAAGGGCCTCTTCTGTTGACCCCCCCCCAAGGGTAAAACACCCACCACCGATGCCCCTTAAAAAAATTGACACAGGACATGGGGGATGCATCAGTAACACCATGGCCATATGCCATGTTGACACACTGAAGACCATCACTCCAGATCGCGTTCGGAGCAACGACGCACTGACACATCGGCACACCGAAGCACAGAAAAAATGGCGTTGCAACTGCATAGGGCTGATGCACCATCTGCGCATCACGCAGTTTCTCAGAGGATGCCGAAGCTGAAAAAGCACATAGGCCCTAAAAGACCCAGGGAACCATCACCACTCCTGGTAGTAGACTCTGACCAGGATATCTCTCCGCCACGGTTCTCTGGCAGCCGCTCATCTTCCCCGGATGTGTTTTCGGAACCGACTGCAGAGTATAGTTGCCGTACTGCTGCTGGACTTCACCCTCATAAGGTCATATCACCTCCACCAATTGTAGCACAGCCCAGGAGACCAAGTGCTACTTCATCACAGGCTGCCCTACTGCCTTTGGAAGCCTTGCCTCCCACACCTTCTACTTCAGGGTTAGCTTCACAAGCTATATCCCAAATAACGATACTTTTGCAATTTTTTACAATCGTTTAGAATAAACACATCAACTCTCACCACCTATTGCAACAGAAACGCCAAGGCCATCCCCAAAGGACCAACCACAGAGTCCTGCATCGCATATGAAAGACATCTCACACACATCTTTCTCAGGAAACTCATCTACAGGCTATCCATAAGACCCAGCTCAGGTCCCGCCTGAACCCGCCTCTCCATCAGAAGACCCTTACCTATTCCCAATTCTTGGAAAAGGTGGGCTTACTGCATATGCTCACATACTAGTGCATCCCGTTTCCTGGTGTTACCTTCTTCCAGATGGACGACAAGCATTTCCAGTACAAAGTACTTCCATTTGGCCTCTCCTCTGCCCCCAGAGTCTTTACCAAATGTCTAGCAGTAGCGGTGGCACACCTCTGTTGTCAGGGGTTGCAAATATTTCCTTACCTGGATATCTGGCTTCTAGTAGCACCCAACTAGTCTCTCCTACGAAACAATCTAACTTACACTATTTCTTGCCTCGACAATCTGGGTCTCCTGATCAACTATGAGAAGTCAAACCTACAGCCAGCACAAACCTTAATGTTCATCGGAGCCTATATAGACACCATTCAAGACAAGGCATTCCTGCCGCACCTGCGAGCACTAGCTCTCCGCATGCTGTCTTCAGTCCTACTACACAGCACGACTGTTCCGGCTCGCCAAATCCTGACTTTTCTAGGACACATGGCAGCATCTATCTATGTAGTCCCTCACACAAGATTCCACATGTATCACTTACAATGGGGTCTCAAACATCAATGGACTCAGTTCCTTCATCCACTGTCGACCCACATCACACTAACGGTCAGCATGAAAAGAGACCTAAATGGTGGCTACTCCCATCAACACTAACGACGGGATCACCTCTACGACCTCCTTGACATCAGATAATACTCACCACAGATGCCTTTCCCAAGGGATGGGGAGCTCACTTAGAGAACTTTCAAACTCAAGGACTTTGGTCCACCACAGAATGCAATCAATACACAAACCTTCTGGAACTTCAAGCTGTATGGAATGCCCTTCGAGCCTTCAAAGAATCTCTGCAAGGGAAGACTGTAATGATTCACACAGACAACCAAGTCACAATGTTTTACATGAACAAGGAAGGAGAGTCAGGTTCTTGGAACCTATGCAGAGAAGCAGTCCGAATTCTGGAATGGGTTCACGACAGGTCTATCTCCCTTCAAGCAACTTACCTGGAATCAGCAATTCCAGAGCAGACAAACTGAACAGAATATTTCACCCCACGAATGGGAACTACATAAAGAAATAACGAACCGTATTTTCTCCACATGGGGTTTTCCCCACATCGACCTTTTCACGACAGAACGCAACAGGAAAGTGAAGAATTCTTGCTCAGTGTATTCAAGCCCACACCGGATAGCTCAAAACCACAGTTCCTCATAAACTGGTCTCGGGGGTCTTCTGTACGCATTCCCTCTGATACCACTCATCTCTCGCACGGTCCAAAGATGCATATAGGACCAGGCACATTTGATTCTCATCGTGCTAGTGTGACAAAGACAACTATGGTACAATTGTCAATCTGATTCCCCTAGGCACCAGCCCTCAGCTACTTACCCAGGAGAACGGATCACTACTTCATCCACTTCAATCCTCACTTCATCTCACGGCATGGAGATTGAAAGGCTCTTTTTCCAAAACTTGAACATCGCTCCTCCTCTCCAGGACATACTTGTCTCCTCCAGAAAACCATTGACTAGGCTCAGCTACCAACGGAAGTGGTCGCACTACGGTTCCTGGTGCTCAACTATAGGATTGGACCCACTCACCTGCCCACCAGAACATCTTCTGGCCTACCTACATATACTCTACAGCGAAGGCCTAGCTACTGCCTCACTCAGAGTACATTTAAGTACCATAGCACAGTGGTCCCCAACCCTGTCCTGGGGGCCCACCAGCCAGTCGGGTTTTCAAGATATCCACAATGAATATTCATGAGAGGAAATTTGCATACACTGTCTACATAACATGCTAATTTTATCTCATGCATATTCATTGTGGATATCCTGAAAACCCAACTGGCTGGTGGGCCCCCAGGACAGGGTTGGGAACCATTGCCATTGCAGTTTACCATACTCTTAAATGTGGAACCTATATCATGTCATTCCCTCTCCTCCAGATTCATGAAAGGGGTCCTTTGCTTATGTCCCACGAAAAAGAAACCACCAGTACCATGGGATATTAACATAGTCCTCAAGCAACTAATGCTACCCCCTTTTGAACCATTGGACACTTGTCATTTACGATACCTTTCATGGAAAGTACTCTTAACTGCCCATACGTCAGCAAGGTGAGTCAGTGAACTACAGGCCTTGGCTCATTACCCTCCTTATCTCCAATTTTACCATGAGAAAGTTACACTATGCGCACACCCAAGTTTTCTACCAAAAGTGGTTACAGTTTTTCACATTAACCAAACCATTACCTTACCCACTTTCTATCCAAAACCTCATGCCAATGACAACGAACGAAAACTTTGGATTGTAAGCATGCGCTTGCCTATTACAAAAAATGCACCCATTCGCCCAACAGAGCCTCACAACTCTTCCTCTCCTTTTTATCCAAACGCACCAGGATGTCCAGTATCAAAAAGAACTTTATCCTCCTGGATATCCAACTGTATACAATTCTGCTATCAAAAGCGTTTAGAACAGCTATCTACAACACCTAAAGCGCATCAGGTTTGTGCAGTGGCTGCTTCAGTTGCCCACCTCCATGAGGTGTCTCTTAGACATCCGTAAAGCAGCCACATAGTCATCACTGCATACCTTCACATCCCATTATTGTTTGGACAAACAAGCTGTGGATGATGCACGCATGGGGCGGACTATATTACAGAAAGGCACATATTCAACAGATAAAACACCTTCATAAGAACTGTCCGCCTATAATTCCCGTATTGAGCAAAAATAAATTATACTCATATCCATATGCTCAATACGAGAGCTGGGGAATCCCAGACAGCATGGCTAATTCAGCTGCTTATCTACGTGAAAACAAATTTGCTTACCATAAACGGTGTTTTCTATAGATAGCAGATGAATTAGCCTTGCTGACCCGCCCACCTCCCTGGACAGTTCAGTCATGTCAGACCAATTTGCTTTGATTCAGACTGAGGAGCATCAGGCAAACGCAGGAAGATACAAGAGTGAGCACCTAGCTGAAAGACTTTGCCAATCTTAGAGAGCTCCGCCACCTAGTGGCACGGAAGAAGTACCCAGACAGTATGGCTAATTCATCTGCTATCTATGGAAAACACTGTTTACGGTAAGCAAGCTTGTTTTTTTTTTTTCCTTTGATGAAAAACTTCCCATGATTTGTCCCAGACAGGGTTTTTTTTATATACCAAAGGAGCTCTAAGCCTCATATTGCCACTCATTCAAAATCAAGGTCAGGATTTTGACTGGATCCAGAGGAAATAGTGAAGATCCTGCTTTCTACTGCAGAATGCCTGCATGTAGTGAGTTAAGTTCACGGTTTTGGTAAACTGTTGACAGTTGTAATCTCTAATAGCTGGGTTCTCTACATCCTGAAGAAAGGCCTCATATTAAAACTGATTATCTTTTTGTAAGATATTGTGATTAAGCTAATTAGGATTTCCTTCAGGTTACCAGCCCAAATGAGCTTTCAGATTTGCTTAATAAGTTGGAAATTTTTCTTCTTGTAAATCCTAGGAAGGAATTTATACTCTGGATTCCTCCTGCCCCCCCTCCCACAAGGACAGGAGGCTTATGATTTATCTTAGAATTAAGGGTCTTAGATTATGAAGAGGGAGAAGTTAACCTGGGCTCTCTAATATTTCTAAATAAAGGAGCCTGGCTTTGTTCCCTGGACCTAAAGGCGATGTGCAGCAACATACCTCCAGAATATTAGTAAGGAATTGGCACATCCTAGTATTGCATTTTGGCCTAGCCTCAGCATAATAGGTGTTTGCAAAAATCCTTGTCTATGCAAACTGGAGGTGGGTGGTGGATATATATTTTCCTAGTTGGATGATTGGCTGGTTATGAGCACGAGATGGCAAATGCATGCAGAGCACCATTTGGGTGCTGCAGTTACTATGGTTCATCAACTACCCCCAATCCAATCTGAGCCAACAGCTCAGCTGGTTTTTTAGATGGTTCTGCCAGTTGCAACTTAAAGCTGTGACTTATTTCTTTGCTGATGAGGCAAATAATACCTGTGGAAGAGATGATAATTGTCAGATATCAGTTTGGTTTACAGTGACTTGTAAAAGTCTTCACACGCTTATGCATTTCATATTCCACTTTTTTAAAATGTATAATTCAAAATGCGTTAAAGTAGCTTTTAACTGATCTATATAACATACTTTATACTTCTACTAGCCGTTAAGCCCGTAACAACGGGCTACATTTAAAAAAAATTTTTCGGTCCATTTCCTTCCCACTCATTCTCCTTCCCCCTCATTCTCCCTTCCACCTCCTCTCACCTCCCCCTTCCCTCAGTCACTCCCCTTCCCTCACTCTCCCCTCAGTCACTCCCCCTCTCTCAATCCCCTCCCCTTTCAGCTCATCCACAACCCCTTTCCTTGGATGGCACAGACGGAAGATCTCTGGGGGGGTGGTCCATTCCTCGCGCGCGCCGCTGCCGCCACTACTGCTCCTCGCAGCGCCATTTTTTTCAGGCATGCTCCGCTCTAACAGACGTGCTCGCCTGCGCATGCGCGATAGAGCTGCTCTCTACTGCGCATTTACGGCACATCGGTCAGGGCTCCCTTATCTAGTAGATAGTGTGAGAATAAGTAGAAATATTCCAAAAGCAAGCAATCAAGTTTTTTTTATTCTTAAGTCTTCACAACCGTTGCCATAACAAACCCAAATTTAGTTCCAGTTCAAAACATTTGCCCAAATTTATATAGAGATCACCTGTGTTCAATCACAGTTGAGCTGATTTGATTACACCTGGATGAAGAATTGAGCTCTTTTAGTATGAAATGAATTATAAGCAAAGTCCAAAGCGTCCTGGATAATATTTAAAGGTACAGCTTGGGGAGAGCTATAAGAGTTTGTCTGAATATTCCTGGAGGCACAGTCAGGTCCATCTGGTGGTACAGAGGAAATAGTTTGGCACCACCAAGACACTACTGCAGTCAGGCTGGTCATCCCTCCAAAGTCTGTAGCCATGGGTTAAGTAACCAGATGTGGCGGGTTGCTTTGAGGCCTAAGAGTACTTTAAAAGATTTGTAGTCTCTGGCTGAAAGTGGGAAAAATGTTGATTGTTAAGCAATTTTAAGGTTACCCTTTTGGCCAAGATTTGGTTTTTCTTCTGGATCTGTCACTGAGAAAACCAATGAGGTTGGAAGTTTTCCAGCTTTGCTCGTGCAGAACTAAGGAGTATTGTTCCACCTCAGCATTCAGTCTTTGGCACATTCGATCCAGATAGTCAGGGACATGTAATGAGATTCCCTTGATTTCTGCAAAAAAGGTGTCTGAAAGCCTTTTACCTAGAAAGGAGTCCACCAGAGGTCTTATGGCTTTAAGTAGAGGAGGTTTGCCCTAGATCAGGGTCTAACTTAATTGATAGGTTAGTGACAGCATCCTTGTGCTGTATTGGTAAGCTAACCATCAAAGGAGAAGGGCGGTTTTGTTGATCTCATGGCTTTTGATGTAGGCCAGTGTTTCCTAACCCTCTCCTAGAGGCACACCTAGCCAGTCAGATTTTCAGGATATCCATAATGAGTATGCATGAAATTTGCATGCATTGGAGACCCATGGTATGCATATTCATTGTGGCAATCTTGAAACCTTAACTGGCTATGTATACCTCCAACAGAGAGTGGGATACACTGCCTAAATTCCTTGTTAATTTTTTGGCAGATTCATAGATGCAGAAGATAAACTCTTCATCTTGACAAGCACTAATTGTAACCCATCAACAAAGAAATCAATTTCTTCTTACGGCCTCTAATTGATAAATTCATGAATGACTTCTCGTGAAGCCTACTGCAGTGTTGTCTGACAATGGGTAGTTCTTATCTAACTAATGGAAGCTCTATGAACCTGTGTAGTCTCCTGTGAGCTTGAGTACCCGACTTTGAAGGTTATGTTTTTGATTGGAGTCATTCCAGCCTTCTGTGTCAAGGAACTCCAGACACTATTTATTTATTTATTTATTTATTTTTTATATACCGACATTCGATCTCAATCGAGATATCACACCGGTTACATTCAGGTACTGTAGGTATTTCCCTATCCCCAGAGGGCTTACAATCTAAGTTTTTTTGTACCTGAAGGCAATGGAGGGTAAAGTGACTTGCTCAAGGTCACAAGGAGCGACAGCAGGACTTGAACCCTGACTCTAGTAACTTCTTGCAACTAGACTTTGTCATAGCATGGTAGTTCTTACAGATTCTTGTCTGGTGGTTGGAAAATTTGATTACCATACATGGTATGGTATTGATTAGCAACCTAGTCTAATCAAATTTGGAAAATTTGATTAGCCTAGGTGCCTAAACATTGGTACTAGGGCTGCTGACCCTGGCCAAGGAGAAGCTGCAGTCACTGCTATGGTGGGCCTGGGCTCATAGTCACCAAGTCTGAAGAAAGCTTACCATGGCTTGGTACTGCTTCCTACTAACATATGGGCCAATACAATACACAGCGCGCTCCCCAAAACTAATAGCGCCCGCAACATGCAAATGCATGTTGATGGCCCTATTATTGTTATTCCCCCCGCGCGATCCAGAAAGCAAAATGTGCAGCGAAGCCGCACATCTTACTTCAGAAATTAACGCCTACCAGTGCCGGGGAAGTGTAGCAGAAAAGCAGAAAAAAAAAAAACTGCTTTTCTGTACACCCTCCGACAATATCATAGTGATGTTAAGTCGGAGGCCCCAAAACTTGAAAAAAATTAAAAATTTAAAAAAAATAAATTTTAAATTGGCCTGCGGCTCGGAAGACGGATGCTCAATTATGCCGGCCTCTGTTTTCCGAACCCGTGGCTGTCAGCATGTTTGAGAACAGACTCCGGCAAAATTGAGCGTCGGCTGTCAAACTCGCTGACAGCCGCCACTCCTGTCAAAAAAAAAGAGGAGCTAGGGATGCGCTAGTGTCCCTAGCGCCTCTTTTTACAGCAGGCCCCTCATTTGCATACTAAATTGCGCGCACAGGAGAGTGGCCGGTGTGCGCGTCAGGGAGAGCAGCGCAACTTCGCCTCGGAGCGCCCGCTCTCCTGCGTGTTTTACTGTATCGGCCTGATAGAGAAGCTGGAGAGGAGGAGTATAGGAAAAATATTAAAAATAAAATAAAAAAAACACCTTAAACAAAATTGCAAAAATGAAATTTTGGGTATAAAAACCCAAAAATGAAGCAAATAAAAAGCAATCAGTAAAATAAAAGGTTACAAGAAATACATTTTTGGCTTGCTCCTAGAAAATTTTGGCTGATTCCTCTGTCCCCCCTCCCCCTAATATTTTTTCCATCTTTGCCTGCCTACAGGGCTTGTTGATTTCCACCTCAGTCAGCTTGCCAGAATTTTTCCTTTGCATAAGTCCATAAAAAGTGGAGAAAGCCCTTAGTTCCCTGGATTGTAAGAGCTAATCACTTTCTTCTTAGAGCAGTCTAAAGACTAAAGAAAGTTCAACACCAATTTGCTTTTGATCCCAGTAGAAATAGAATTGCAATGATGAAGTGCACCATTACTTATTGAATAGGTTGCATCTTGTTTGTTATACCCAGACAGGGCTTCACCGTAGAGAGAACATGTTAGGATCATAATGAAAGGATCATTGGTGTTGCCTCAGGCCATCCAAGATCTACTTCAATTGAGGAAAATTGCAAGGCTTGACATGGACTTGGAAGTCCATGCATTCACAAACATATATTTTTTGGACACAACTTCCTGGTGGGACAGTAAGTTTTAACTTACTGTTGTCTCTTTGAGGGATAGAACCCAATGCCATCCTTTTTTAGGGCCCATTTATATTATTTTGGGTTGTCTTCCCAGTTCCAAAAAAGGCAGGATGGAAGCAAAAAAGAAAAAAAGCCCATTTTTGTTGGTGGTTAATTTTTTTCTCTCCTTTTTTAATACTACCCTATATAGGGGAACCCCCTTTGCACTACTCAATGAAAATACCGTACTTGTCTTGATGGAATTTAAAGTTACTTAACAGCAGGTCACCAGTTGCAAAAAACCCCATCCAAATCATTTTCAGAGTTCTTGCCTTAAAGCTAAATAAAAGCACTGAAGGGAGCTGTGGGGGCTGCTATAGTGTAGGAACTAAGGCACATTCTTGGAAAGGGTTTTACCTTTCCAGATAGTGCAAGAAGATTCTGTTCATTGCCCAGTGCAGTTATGTGACCCATTTGTGTGATATCTACTGTATTTTCTAGTATAGAAGTCTGTTTTTTTTTTTTTTTCCCCCAGTGACAGCAGTTTATACACTGGGGTAACTTAAATACTGTCTTTCTTTCTTTCTTTCTTTCTCTCATTGATACTGCAACTTTTCCACAATTTTCCATCATTTCAACCCTGGCCCCTCCATCCCCCCACCCTCCCACCTTGAGTACAATCTGAAAGGATAACAGTGAGGATGTCCTTTAGGGTTGTTTGCTATTTTTTACAATGCAAAAACATATAATTGTACAAACAGGTGAGTC
Organism: Rhinatrema bivittatum; assembly: GCF_901001135.1. Taxonomy (NCBI): domain Eukaryota; kingdom Metazoa; phylum Chordata; class Amphibia; order Gymnophiona; family Rhinatrematidae; genus Rhinatrema; species Rhinatrema bivittatum. The sequence continues at coordinate 211,103,790 of NC_042616.1, read as the reverse complement.
TTATACAAGGTACGACTTACCTACCAACTTTTTTGTAAAAATGGCCGTTTAGAGGGTTGTGACTTATACACTAGAACAGTGGTTCTCAACCTTTTTTCTCTCAGGACACACCTGGCAGATGGTTCTCACATGCATGACACACTGAACCCATGATCATCACAGGGCTAGATGTAAAAGTACAGTTTGCATCCACGGGAACCCCCCTGACCCACAATAATGGATGTAAAGCAGAATTAAGACATTCCCCATTCAACTCACCCTACAAAAAAGATGTTCTGGTGTCATCTCAGTAACAGCAACTCAAACTCCTTCTACTACCAGCCTCAATAGTCCTACTTATGAAAAGACAGCAGTTTACCACCAATGCATGTTCTGAGAAAACACAACAAATAAGACTGATACAAACGCTTACATGCTAGTAAAATACTTCACCTCAGTAACACACAGAACCGACCTAACATACTCCCAGGATCTGCAGTTATGCACATAAACTAATCCGCCAACAGTTACACCTGTATTATGGATACACTCATTAAACAGAGCAACACTACAATATAAAATCAGGTCCTAAACACCAATACACCTCCAATTAGGAAAACAGAACTAGCAAGCAGCTATAGATCCCCACACAGAAATAATGTATAACTATACTAATAGCAGAATAAATGTTCAAAACGGCTATGACAAGATAACATCCAACAATTAAAACCTCAGAAAAACTATTAAAAATTCTCCAAACACCAATAAAATATTTCAAAAAAGCAGACATATCACATAATATTAAATAATTAAAATGGCAGTCAATCAAGAAAATAAACTTAAAAAGCCACCTTTACTTAACCCCTCCAGCAGCTCTCCTACTCATCTTCCGTGCAGGCCGTAGCACACACCAGAAGCAGCAGTAGTGGCTAAGATCTATACTCGTGGTCCTCTTCCTTAGGGCCCATGACCAGTCTCTCTGTCTCTCACGCACACACCATACCAGTCACACCCCCATGTCCAGTTTCTGTCTCTCTCACACCAGTCATCTCCCAACCAGTCTTTGACACACACACACCAGTTACCTTCCTGAACAGTTTCTCTCATGCCGTGTACACACACACAGGCTTCCCACTCCCGTGTTCTATCTTATATATACGGGCTTCTCTCTCCCATACTGTTTGTCACTCCCATGCTCACTCTCTCCACATGCACAGGCTTCTCATTCCCTTAATCACTTTCTTTCTCACAAACACACACCAGTTTCTCTCTTTCACACACTGTACCTTACCAACCAGTCTCTCTTTCATGCATGCGCACACACACATAGGTTTCCCACTCCCATGCTCTCTCTCATATATTCAGGCTTCTCACTCCCGTGCTTTCTTTCACACCCCCCCCCCCTCCAACACCAGGCTTCTTACTCCCATGCTTTCTCACATACCCAGATTTCTCACTTCCGTGCTTTCTCTCTCACTCACACTCACTCACCTCCCTGACCAGTCACTTTTATTGACTCACATATACACAATCGCCTCTGACCAGTTCCTCTCAATCACACACATGCTTTCTCTCACAGACTTACACACATGCTCTTAATCATACACAGGCTGGCTGTCTTCTCTCTCTCACTCACTTCCTCCCTCCCCCCCCCCCCCCACCGAGGCACAAATGGTAGCTGCAGCAGCTTCCTCCAGCCCCTGCAGGCCAAGAAAGAAGGATCCCATTGGCCGCGTGAGGCTTATAATTCTGTCTCCTTTGCCAATTGCTGGCTGCTTCGATTGCTCCAGGCCATGCTACTGCTCGGGGGCCGATGCCACCTCTACTTTTCCGCGTGGGAAGAAGAAAAGTCCAGCCGCAGGAGCCACAGCTTCTTCTAACACTGCTGCCATTCCCATTGGGCTTGAACATGCCGCTGGGCTAACAGCAACGGCAGCAGGGAAGGAAGAGCAGCGGGAGAGACCGGGAGCACGCGACACACCTGCTGGTGCTTGGCGACACACTGGTGTGTCGTGACATACCGGTTGAGAAGCTTTGCACTAGAAAATACGGTGAGCTGCTGTCTTCAGAGAACACCTTACTCCTGGGGGAATTCTGTGCACAAAAACTGAAAATTCTGCAAACTTTATATTGGTCAAAATAACACAATTTACATGACAATCTTTAAGTAATTACATAATTATTACAGAAAAAGTTATTTCTTAAAGTTGCAGAATTTTAAATATTTTGAGCAAAATTTCCCTAGAAATTCACTGTAAGTGTCCTTTCCATATACACTCTCATACATGCTCTCTCACACACACATCCCCACATACAGGGCCCTCTCTCTTATATACACACAAGCTCCCTTTCTCTTACACATACATCCTCACACAGGCTACCTATGTCTCTCTCTCATGCAGCCCTTCACACGGGCTATCACCCTCACATACACATGAGCTCCCAATCTCTCTCTCACACACACACACACTCCTTCACAATCTCCTCATATAGGCTCCCTCTCTGAAACCCACACCCCCTCTCCTCTCTCACACAACATTCTCTCTCACCGGCAGCTCCCTCTCTCTGAAACTCACACTCAAGCATCCTCCCCCCCCAATACTCTTTCACACCCTCCTTCCCGACACATTCTCACTGGCATGCCGCGGGATGCGCTCCTTTCGCAGCGAAGACTAAGGCCCGATGCGCTGTTCGCGGCGAAAAGGGAAGGCCCCCGTGTGCTGCGAACGGCGTGCCAGGCCTTCATCTTTGCTGCGAACGGAGTGCAGCACACGGGGGGGGGGGGTCTTCTCTTTTCGCCTCGACCGGCGCACCAGGCCTTCATCTTCGCCGCGAACGGAGCGTGTGCCGCGGGACGCACCACGTTCACAGCATGCCGGGGTCTCCTCCGCTATTTTCTGCGCAGAATTTGGCAATTCTGCGCAAATTCTGCATTCCGCAGTAGTGCAGAATTCCCCCCAGGAGTAACACCTATAGCAGCTTTGCTATATTTATAGTAGGATTTGTAAACATTTTCTTTCTTTGCTTCTGTCCTCTCATAAAGCATCTTTAAGGTCTTGTTTGCTTTCCCTGATACCTTTGCATATTTTCTAGGTAACTCAGCAATACTTGCAAAAGTTTGGAGGGTATATTTTTGCAAGGCCTTTGAAATTAAGCAGCCAAAGTTTTACTGTCTAGTGGCAGATCAGCTGCTGTCCTCTGTGTAAAATATGCCCATATTTTAAGCAGTTAAGATCACTGCATTTAGAACAAAGTACTCATACTAATTAGATATTTAAATAGTTTTCCTGTTTGGTCTGCCTCTTCATTGTGTTCATATCCATGCTAAAAACTACTTAGGGAAGTCTCCAAAATGCTAAGTTTTTCTGCATATTAACTTGGCATGTGCACATCTTAAGTTCTTTATATAATGTTGTAAAATGGTTTTATTATATGACTGTTTTAAAAACATTGTAGCAGTACAGGAAACTGGGAGACTTGATCTGAAGGATAATTATGAACTAAATATTTTAATTTGAAGAAATAGGTAGCAATTTCCTTTGCCAATTTAATAAAAATGTTGTTTAGATTTAGTTTGTGCTTTTTCATTGGTAGTTTAAGGTGAGTTACATTCTGGTACATTAGGTATTTTCCCTGTCCCCAGAGCTTACAAACTAATCTTGTACCTGAGGCAATGATGAAATTTGAACTTTGGCTTTCCTGGATCTCAGCTGACTGCTATAAACATTTAAGCTACTCTTGAACTACTGTAAAATGTAGGGAAGTCTGTCAAGGTGCTCCATTAGCAAAGTAGAATGTTTTCTTTATATTCGTTTAGTTGGTGTTTCTGTATGCTGTATAAGAGAATCCTAGTACTCTGCATAAGCGTCTTCTGCCACTCTTAAATTTCTGTTGCCAGATGTAGTAATGCTAATCCATGCCCATCTGCCAGTAGGACATCCTGTTTATCAGCTGATTTTAGGGGAAATCTGCAGTTCAAATCTATTTTCATTCTTAAATCTGCCCCTGTGCTTTCCATTTTCTTATGTAGATACAGTAGAGGTATTGGTGAATAACCATAGCAAAGTTCAAGCCAAACAATTATGGGAATATTGCCTCTTATACAAGGCAGGGCAGTAGTTTTTGCTTGCACCAGAGGCTGGTGAGGTAGGGAGGACCCCCTTGGAATACTCTCCAGTAAGAGGGAAAAAGATAACCTTAAAAAAAAAAAATGTTTTTTTAAATTTGCTGATCTTTGTTCTGCCTCTTCCTCCTTGGCATTGGCTGCTTGAGTTGCTTCATTCCCCCCCCCCCCCTCCCATGACAGCTACAATGCCCTTATTTTACATAAAACTGCCCCTTTAAGGGTTGTCAGTAATTGGTAGCAGCCTTTATGGCTGCATATCCCAATTGGCCCATTGCTTTGTTTTTCTATACAGGAGTCCTAAGCCTGGCTGAGCAGTGTTTTCGCTGCAGCTGTGTTTGCGAGGGAAGAAAGTGGCAGTAGTTGGTGTCCAAACCTGGAAGTAGCAATACTGTGCCTTGGAGAGGGGGGCCGGGGGGAGAGTTGCTGGTGGAAGTGTTTGACTGTTCCTGTCGCTATTGAAGGGGGGATGGGATGAACTAGTTTGTGGGTGGGACACAAGGTGAAAGTTGTAGCAAACTCATGCTGAAAGAGGCAGCAGTGAAGGTGTTAGGTGACAGAACTGTGCAGGGTGAAGGCAGCAATGGAGTTAGCACAGCTCAGCTCCTACCCACATCTTATTCCTTTGCTGCTTCCTCTGCAGCTGTGCTAGGAAGGGGGGCAGAGGAATGACTATCTCCTAGGCCATCCATGCACACATGACATTAGATCTTTGTTGATGTCAGCACAGATAGCCTTGTAGCTATAGTGTTGGCAGGCTAGTCAGTATTAAATTTGCCAGTACTAAACAGGCCATTTGAAAGGAAGCTGTGGACTCTAGTTTGCCCACCTCCGCTCTAGTATTTGTATTAGATCACCATAGCAGTGGCACAATACAAATGCAAAGGTCCCCCCCAGCTGTTTAAGCTTTGAAACACTGGCATAATGCGTTTAGTTACCTTGCTTGGCAATAATGCATTCTATTTAGAATTTGAACACAACAACTGAATAATATGGATCATTTTTGGGAAATAGTTATTTCAAAGTGAAAGTGAGATTAGCCCCCAGGTTTCATTTCAATAGGAGCAAAGCCAGATGATTTTCCAGTTTAAAAGAATTTTTTAAAGCAATTTGATCAGTTCGTGTTCGAATTGAATTGAATATTTTTCAAAAAGTCATGTTTAGGTAATTTTAAATTTAAGGGACTTGTTGATACTGTTCGCTACTCTTGTGTGTACAAAAGGATTCTTTCAGCTGTAGATGTTAAATAGGGGCATGAATGTGAGCTAACGCATGACCTGCTTGGGTCTAGGACTTTTGGTATAGCACCAGCCTGGTGATTAGGTGGCAGTGCATGGTGCCTGGTTCACACATCTGATGAGGTATTTATTTACTCCTCCTCTTGTATGGGGATGCTGCGGGGGGAGTAGTTGTGTTTTAAGGTTAATACCTAGTGACAAGAATCAGGGCCCATGATTGCAGTGTTCCAAAAGGACCTATTTATACATGGTCCCTGACCCAGGACTGTCAGTACAGTGACCAGGCTTAGATAATTTTTGAGAGGGAGAGAATACAAAATAGAAAAACATTTCCTGGGTGGTTCTGAATGAAAGTTCATTTTGTCAGATCCTAGCACTGGTTCTAATTGAGCTGGAAGTACAAAAGGAGCAGGAGAAAAACTGCCAAGTCAAAAAAAAAAAAAAAAAAAAATTTTCCAGGAAACTTTTTTTTTTGTGTGTGTGTGACTAGACTAAGCCACCTTGAATTGAGCATGAGAATTAAAGCTAGCTTAAATATGTTCTTAACATGAACCCATTATTAATCCTTTTTTGCTTTGTTTTAGAGAGACTATATTAGCTTTTAAGTGCTCTGATCTTTTCTAGATTTCAGGTGAGGTACATCCTGTTGGTGTGATGCAGTTTTAGAAGAACTGCTGCTGGTGGTTGTCTCATTTAAAAATGGCTATGTATCTGAAATCTCCTCTCTAGGTCCTCTTGCTATCTGCAAAACATCTCTTTCCAGGTGCATGGATTTTTGAAAATCTGTTAAACTGGAATACTTTTGAAAACTTAAAATGTTTGCCATAAATGCTTATGGGTTGTAAATAGATCTCTGTACTTACGGTTTCTAATAAGATATTGCTTGCTCATATCTCCTACATGCAGCTGAAATTTTAGCTGTCAGAAGGGGGATATATTATCTTAAAGTAATGAACTGTTTAAAAACAAATTTTGTGTTATGTTAGTATTTTAATCCAGAGATTGTTAATCCCGGGGCTGGGTACTGAGCGGTAACTTATAAAAGCAACAAGAAATTTTGAAGTGTTTTGGAATTGACAGCTAAACGTTCTGCAGAACTTTCAGTCAAAGCCTCAGTAACCCATGCTTTAAGCATCTAACTTCTCTTCCTGTTTTCCTCTGATACTTTTCTAGCAATACAGGAAATGAGTAACAATGTAGAAAATTCAAGCTGTCATATCTGATTTCAAGTCCCAGGTCATTTTAGGCAGGCCTGTAGTGCCTTTGGCTCCATAAATTGTATGTTGACCCTACTAACTTAGTTATCTATATATCAGTAAAGGTAGTTATCTTTTTATTTGACTGGACAAGCCAGGTTAAAAAAAACTTGTTTTTATTTGGACCCTGAACACATTGAGGCTAAGTTAGGCTGCATGCTTGTGGCACCAGTTCTTCCTCCTACTCCACAGCTTCTTACCTCCAGATCTTAATGTATTTGTTCTATCTGCAACAGCCTGGGTCCTCCTCAGTTTACTCTAATCTTCCCTTTCACTCATTTGCTTTCTTACTTGTCTCTATTTTGCTTTTCCTACATCTTGTTCTCTCTCTGTCCCCCCTTTCCCCATGTGCAATTGAGTTCTATACTGATGCAGCAGTACAGTGAGGGCTTTTGACAAGAAGGACTTCTCAAATGCAGTTTCCTATTGTTTGTTGGTTATTGGCACTCTCACATAACTAGTGGGCAGCAACAGAACTTGAAAAATCTTTCTTGGGCTGGCCCAGTGGGCTCATTGGTGTAGCTGTACAGAAGATGCAAATTCAACTCTTGGACCTAGCTTCTGCTCCCTGGATGAGAGGTTTGAAAATTCTGCCAGGACTTCACCTGAGATGAAATGCTCTTACCTTGAACTATTGTCTTCACTCTCTCAACCTCTCCAACAGTTTTTGTGAGGGAGGTAACGGGTATTGTACATAGTGAGAGCATTTCTTCCCTGGCAAGTGCAGCCCTTGCTCTCTTCCATTCACAATTCCTGAAGATTAGCATGTCTGTTTGCACAATAGTAACTCCTACAGGTGACACTTTAGGTGTATATGTACCAGGGTCCAGAGGGAGCTGTGGTCTTTGACATTTGTTAAGGACTTTAACTGTAATGGTTGGGCTGGGTGAGAGAAGGATTTATAGAATAGGGGGAAAATGCCATGTAGGTGAGTGAAGACTAGCGCCATAACCTAAAAGACGCCTGAGCTTGTTGCTCCAAAGGAACAGGAGGAAACTGGATCCCAAAAAGGTGCTTCCTGCCCCTTTCATCCTGCCTATGTTTTTGCACCAATATAGTATCTCTTCTCAGTTCTGATTTCCAGTTGCAAGCTGATGATAGCAAATTTTGTGCCTTGCCTCAGTTATATAGGGGTAGAAGTCTTACACTGTATCAACTTACAAGAGCACTGTAGAGTGTAGAAAGACCAGAATATTAAGTTATCAATAGAAGCAAAGAAAAGATAACTAGAGCAGAGAAATTCAGTCACTGTCTCATTTTCTTCAGGTTGTAACTGTCAGAACTGATTCCAGGACTGTTTGACAGCTGTCATTGTAAAAGCAGTTCTTGTCTTTTCCTTTACCCAGCATTGATCGAGTTAATGCTTGTGTATGAAGAGCATAACATTAAAAAAAACAAAAAACAGATGATTCTCTGGTTATGGTACATACAGAATTCATGATTCCCAGAGTTAAGTTCAGATTTATGCTTTCCTTTTAAAGAGAATAATAAAAATATAATTTAGCTTATATGATAGAGTAACCTAATTGGGAGAACTTTTTTCAACCAAAAGTTTACTATATCCTCTAATGGGAATTTATTTATGAACCTCTATTATCCTCAATTTAGCCATGAAATTAATTTGACCATGTAATGTGCTTTATTTGAAAATCTCCAGTTGGCCAGTCAGGTTAGCCAAGTCAGTTTCCAAATAGCTAAAGCTCTCTTTGTGGCTGGATACTTAGTTTTATTTGGACCTCAAATACCATATAACTATTCTGCCCCTTCCGAGTCAACAGATTAGATTTGAATTGGGAATGGATGTTTTGGCTTCCTTTGCATATATTTCAACAGTACTTTAGATAGTCCTGCATATGTGTTATGTATTGATATCTAAACAAACGTGATCATTTGAGATGGGTTTCTTTAAGTGTTTTTTTTTGTTTGTAAGCTGGCTTTATAAAAAGATTGGCATGTAATTTTGTAAGAAAAGGGTTCAAAACTTGTTTTAACCTGGACATAACTGTTTTGTTCTACGTACTATCTTGTGACATACTTTTGCACATTTCTTTTAATTAGAACTTCACAAAAAAATGAAAAAAACTTTTGTAAACTTTTGAGTTTTTGTTTTTTTTTACAGAAATTTTCTTTTTTAGAAGATGGAATGTAAACATTGATAGATGTTTTTAAAATAGTTGTTTGCACTTCACCTGCTGGCTATTTCTACTTTTGATAGATGAAATTTTGAACACCAGCAGAGTATTATCATCCCCACGTGCTTAAAAATATACTAAATGTTCTTTTTCCATTAAGGTTAATGTTCGTGAAGAAATTGAAGAGTTTTTTCCAAGAATGTGGAAGATAAATCAAGATAAAAGAAGGCTAATGAAAAGTATTAAAGATCAGAAAATTAAAATTGAATGGGGGAAAAAATTGAACAGAAGATTGGTCAGATAGAAGCACTTGAATTTTTTTAAGGCTTTAATGAATTGTTTGAATTGGGGAAGAATTCACGAACTATGAAAAATGAAAAACTGAATGAAGAATGAAGAAAAGTAAAAAGCAAGAGTGAAGTAGAATTAAAAGAATCTGGAAGAATGAATGGGTCCTAGGTTAAGTAAATGTATGGTTTGTTCCAGTGTCTGTATGATCAAGTTAGTGATGAATTTGCATGATTAGTTAATAGATTTGGTGATCTGGTTCAAGTAGGGTATTACTAGAGGAGCATATTCATTAATGGGTTTAATTAATAGAAATTTAAGAAGGGTGTTAAAGCAGATGTGTTCCTAACCATTTGTTTTTTCAGGAGCAATCAGTAAAATAGAAATTGTTTTTTAAAATATTAGATGTTAGGCATTTATATGACAAGTACTATTTGTAATACTGTCTTCTTTGTTAGGCATCCCGCTCCCAGTCCAAATCCCCATCTGGGAGCCCTGCTCGTGTAAAATCGGAGAGCAGGTCAGGATCTCGCAGTCCATCGCGGGCTTCCAAGCGTTCTGAATCGCATTCACGATCAAGATCAAAATCCAGGTGCGTATTTAGATGAAAATATATTCTAGATGTTGGGTTATGAGGTAGAGGCTTAATACTTTATTTCGTGTGTCCCCACCTCCCCGTACTGTTTTGAAGTTGTCTTTGCATCTATGTAGAAGGCACTGCTGTGTGCAAAACTGTGATCAGTTTCCTTGTCAACTGCAATCTCCAGATTATACTTGATCTCTGGCATTTTCATGTAGATAAGCAGGATGAATTAGCCATGCTGTCTGGGACATCCTCCGGTCCTGTAGGTGGCGAAGCTCTCAAAGTAAAGTTCTAAGTCTAGCTGTAGTGTGTGCCTGCTTGGCACCTCCCCCCCCCCCCCCCCCCCCCTCCACACATCTTCCAGTGTCTCCTCAGTCCATTTTTCCCGCGAGCCTGACAGCACGCAGAGCTCTCGGTCTCCTCAAGCTTTTTTCTGAAGAGAAAACTATTTGTTAAAGGAATTTATTTCCACTTTATCACCTCTGCCTGTAGTTAGGATTAACTACTTTTCATGGATGATTTTGGTAAGCGAGCATACCAATCAGGTATGCTTAATGCAAAAATCCAACAGCATTAGTTTGCGATCACACAGTACCTATTCGAGTGCTTGCAAGCCTTAAAGCCTAAGCTTCAGGGGGGATCTCCTGATCAACACCTCCCTGACGAGTTCCGTCGAATGGAGGAGGGCTTGAGCCATCTCATCCATACAGTGTATGAAGGGTTTGAGACATCTGCGAAGTCCACAGCAAATGCCATCGCAGCAAGGAGACTTGCATGGCTTAGGGCAAGCCACAGTATCAGCATAGACCCTTTAGGCCTTATCCACCTTCACAGCCTCTATACTACTCCACTTCTCGCACTCAGACTTCACAACCACAGGGACCTAGACAACGTCAGAGGACTCCAAAACAACCTAGGACTCCTCAGGACCAAAACCATCACAAGGTTTTTAGGGAATCCCAGACCACCGCTACCATTTCCAGTTGGAGGCAGGTTAATCCACTTCTTACCTGCATGGGACGCCATCACAACCGACCTCTGGGTATTAAAGATAATAAAGGAAGGTTACTCCCTCAACTTCCAATCTTTTCCGCCTATGCCACACTTGGTACGCACCAGGAAACAAGGCATGCATTCCCAGCAAATGCACCTGGAGATCACAACATCCTACATCAGCAGTGCATACACGAACTACCTGTATCGCACCATCACACAGGTTTTTATTCTCAATACTTCCTCATTCCAAAGAAACCAGGTGGATACAGTCCTATCCTAGATCTCAGAGCGCTCAACAAGCACTTGACGGAAAAGTTCAAGATGACGTCCCTCAAATCCGTCCTACCTTTTATTCAACCCAGAGACTGGATGTGTTCCATAGATCTCAAGGATGCTTATTCCCACATATCGATGCACAAGGCCTCCTGGCAGTACCTTTGCTTCACGGGGTTGGGTCGCCATTTTCAGTACAAGGTACTTACATTTGGCCTCTCCTCTTCTCCCAGAGTTTTCACGAAATGTCTAGTGGTAGCGGCGGCTCACCTACGACGACAAGGAATACAAATATTTCCTTACCTGGATGACTGGCTTCTAGTAGCACCCAACCCATCTCTTCTACAGACCAATCTCCTCACGACCATTCAATGCTTAGATGGATTGGGACTAATGATCAATTACGAGAAACCAAATCTGCAGCACACGCAAGCATTGCAGTTCATTGTAGCCCATATCAACACTTTGAAGGACACAGTTTTCTTTCCTGAACAAAGGGCAATAACAATAAGGAATCTCGCTCAAACCCTGAGACATTCTACCACTGCTCCTGCTCGACACATAGTAACACTTCTCTGGCATATGGTGGCATCTATCTATGTGGTTCCCCACACATATCTCCACATGTGTCGTTTTCAGTGGGGCTTGAAAATTCAGTGGAATCAATTCTCCGACCACCTCTCTGCTCCTGTTACCATCACACTCAGCATGAAAAAGGACTTGGACTGGTGGCTAACACCATCAGCTCTAACAGTGGGAGTCCCACTGCGACCACCAGTTCATCATATTATACTCACCATAGATGCCTCGACAAAAAAGATGGGGGGGCTCACCTAGCCTGCCTGCAAACTCAAGGCGTCTGGTCCCCCTGGGAAAGTGCACAGCAAATAAATCTGCTAGAACTAGGGGCAATCCAAAATGCTCTCCGAGCCTTCCAACTCCCATTAAAGGGAAAGACAGTCATGATTCACATGGACAATCAGGTAGCCGTGTTCTATATAAACAAAGGAGGAGGGTCCGGTTCCTGGACCCTATGCAAGGAAGCGGTGACTATTTTAGAATGGGCAACTGACAACTCCATTGCCCTACAAGCCACCTACCTACATGGCATAAATAACACCAGAGCAGACAAACTAAGCAGAATATTTCATCCCCACGAATGGGAGCTTCATCAGAAGGTGACACTCAAGCTTTTTCAAACCTGGGGCTGGTCATGCATTGACCTATTCGCCACGGAACACAACTGCAAAGTTCCGACTTTCTGCTCGATATGTCCAAGTGCCCAGGCTAACGCAGGATGCATTTCTCATAGACTGGCCAGAAGGCCTGCTGTATGCCTTTCCCCCAATACTGTTTATTTCTCGCACGGTGCAGAAATGCATCACGGACAATGCGGATCTTATTCTGATAGCTCCATTATGGCCCAGACAACCATGGTATGCATACCTAATTCGTCTATTAGTGGACACTCCAGTTCCGCTGAGAAACAGCCCTCACCTCCTAACCCAAGAAGAGGGATCCCTTCTACATCCACTTCATGCCTCTCTGAACCTCACGGCGTGGAGATTGGAATGCTGTTATTTCAAAATCTAAACCTTTAACCTCATCTGGAAGATATCCTAATCTCCTCCAGGAAACCTTCCACCAGGCTCAATTACAGGAGAAAATGGTTGAGCTATGCCTCTTGATATTCTCACAGGAACATGGACCCATTCACCTGCCCTCCAAACAAACTACTCTTTCTTATCTTCATCTCCTATACCAAAATGGACTAGCTATGGCGTCGCTCAGTCCATCTGAGCGCAGTAGCAGCGTATCATTCTCTACACAAGTACGCACCAATTTCTACTCACCCTCTTATTTCCAGATTTATGAATATGTAATATTCATAAATCTGAATATGTAAACCCCCCCCCGTACTGTGGGACTTAAACATTGTACTGGAGCAACTTATGCTACCACCCTTTGAACCTCTAGATACCTGCCACCCCAGATACCTCACTTGGAAAGTACTTTTTCTGGTAGCGCTTACTTCGGCAAGACGTGTTAGCGAGCTTCAAGCACTAGTCCACTACTCTCCGTATCTAGTGTTCTACCACAATAGTCACGTTACAAACTCATCCTAATTTGCTACCCAAGGTTATTTCATCTTTCCACCGTAATCAAATGATAACTCTTACAACCTATTACCCAAAACCTCATACCAATGAGGCTGAGCGTAGACTACACACGCTAGATTGCAAATGAGCACTGGCTTACTATATACAGAGAACTGCTTCAGATAAGAGAGCATCACAACTCTTCCTCTCGTTTAACCCAAATGCACCAGGATTTCCGGTTTCAAAGAGAACTCTGTCATCCTGGATCACAAACTACATTCAGTTTTGCTACTAAAGATGTTCAGAATACTTGACTTCTTCTCCTAAAGCACACCAGGTGCGTGCTGTGGCAGCTTCCATAGCCCACCTGCGTGATGTATGCATATTAGACATTTGTAAAGCTGCAACCTGGTCCTCACTTCATACTTTCACTACTCATTACTGTTTGGACAAACTCACAGCAGCGGATGCCTTCATGGGCAAACAATCCTAAAAGCAGGCACCTCCTGAATCACTTATTCCACAAAGGACTGTCTGTGGTGGTGTCTTGAGCGCACAAAATATTGCAAATTTAACCAAGACGTATCGCTCAAGTTGCTAGCTGGGGACTCCCAGACAGCATGGCTAATTCATCCTGCTTATCTACGTGAAAAGAGCAAGTTTGCTTACCGTAAACGGTGTTTTCCGTAGATAGCAGATGAATTAGCCATGTTGACCCTTCCACCTCCCTGGACAGTCTTGCTACCACTACTCTGCTTTGTCACGGACTGAGGAGACTTTGGAAGGTGGGGGGAGGTGCCAAGTAGGCACACACTACAGCAAGACTCAGAATTTTACTTTGAGAGCTCTACTACCTACAGGACTGGAGGACGTCCCAGACAGCATAGCTAATTCATCTATCTACAGAAAACAACATTTACGGTAAGCAAACTTGCTCTTCTTGCTGTTGTACTACTAAAGATTCTCTATGCCTATCCATGCCAAATCATCATAAAGTCATTTGGTCAAACAATTAACAAAACTAGAAAACACTACTAGCTGAACAGTAGTACCCACAGGAGAAATGCAGAGTAATACATTTAGGCTGCAAAAACCCAAGGAAGAGGCATAGTACTGGAGGCAAAATCCTTCAAAACACCAATAAAGAAAGGGATCTTGGGATGACTATCTGATCTTAAGGTGGCCACACAAGTGGATAAAGCAGCAAAAGCCAGAAAGATGCTTGGCTAGATAGGGGAGGTGAGCCTGCCCCTGTGTAGGTCCCTGGTGAGACCTCATATGGAATACTTTATAAATTTCTGGAGACTGCTCTTTCAAAAGGATACAAATCGATTGGAGTCTGTCAAGAAGTTGGCTACTAAAATGATTATTGGTCTTAAAAAGCATATAGGGATAGATATAAAGATATAAACATGTGTGCCCTAGAGGAAAGGCGAGAGAGGGGAGATATGATAGACATTTAAACATCTCAAAGATTTCCAAGCACAGGAGGCTAGCCCCTTTCAATGGAAAGGAGGCTCTAGAGCAAGGGGTCATGGGATGCGGGTGACAGGGGTGGACTCTGAAGTAATTTTAGGAAATATTTCTTTATAGAGAGGATAGTGGATGCATGGAACAGCCTCCGGGTGGAGGTAGAGCAGGTGAAACCTATATCTGACTTCAAGAAAGCATGTGATAAATATCATCGATCTCTGAGGGAATGATGGGAATTGTAAGGGCTAGATAAATTGGATGGATGGGCAGACTAGATTGGCCATATGACTTTTTCTGCAGTTGTTTCTAAATGGTGAACATAGATGAAATTTTTGCATAAACACTGCTTAATAATCTTTAGCCTTAAGAGACTAAACCATGATGCTCTTAGATTTTTCCAATTTTCTTTAAATTTTGACATTAGATGAATAATCGAATTGTGGTAATCTGTATGCAGGTGAAAATTCCATTTTGGGAAAAACAGCCATTATATAAAATAAGCTACAGAATGACTTGGTTTATTTAATTTATTTTGATGAATTTTTAGCCTAGTTTAGTAAAGGGAAACTGATCTTATAAGATCATTGTATCTTTATCCCTTACTACCTTCACTAGCTTTTGAACAGTTCATAGAATTTTAATTTTTTGTTTTACTCTTTCCTGGTAGTTTCTCCTCTGTCCTTTTTAACTGTCAGAACCAGGCTGAAATCCTGGAGCCATGAAACTTTTTATTTGCATCTATCTGGGGATATTCCCCCTATTTTAACACATGCCCCCCCCTGTTCCTGGTCTGGTCATTGTAGCAGCGGACCTGAGGCTGGGAGTCATGAGCAAAGGTTCTTTGTTGACAAACAGGCATGACTTAGCCATTACACATGGATGACCTCATACTGAGACAGATCCAGCTCTTAGAGCTCAGTAAAGACTACTGTTTACTTGTGCATGTGTGGGAGTTTGGACATGCATATGCAGCCTCATGAGCCCTTCAGTCTATTTTTCATCCAATCTACTGCACAAACTTGACCCAGTCTCTTAACATTTTTTTCTGCTACTACCTCGGCAGTCCCTCGAACAGAACTTAAGTTCTTTAATAAAAAAAAAAAAAAGGCTTAAGAACAAGAAACCTGCGGTAAGCAGGTTTAAGGCCTGTATTTGTAGGTGTCTGTCAGTCGCAGGTAAATGCTCCTTCCCTGTACGTACCAGGATCAGTCCAGACTGTGGGTTATGTCCCCCGTCCAGCAGATGGAGTCAGAACAGAGCTCGAGGGCACCGCCTCCTATACCAGCGCACCCTCTGCTGGAGCTCAGTATCTTTCTGACTCCAGCAGATGTGAGTTGGGGAATCAGTGCTTCCCCAGAGTGACAGATTTTGAGTTTTATTTTTTACTCCTTTGAGTCTATCCTGTCATTTCTTTGGTTGCTAACAATTTGGATCAAGTTATTGGAAAAAAAAAAAAAAGTAAAAAGAGAAATTCTTTTCTTGTCAGTAATTTTGAGGAGGCGTGCTCTTGCTCTGTTCTGTCTCCTCCTGCAGCTTGCCTTTACTTACGCTTGGGGTAAGTGTTGATTTATTTCTTTTTCAGCTGTCTTGCTCTGCGTTTGCCGGGACAACCGGTTTCTGCAGTCCTCCGGCTGTCCCGCGGCCCGGCGACTTTACCTCGGGCCTGGGCGCGCCGGCAGTGGTTTTTCCCGCCGGCGCCTAGGGACCAGTCGGGCGGGTTGTGTCGGCCCGCAGGCCTCCCCGCGCTGCTACTTTATTTTCGGCCCCCCCCGAGGCTCCTTCGCGGCGGCGTTTCTTTATTGATGCCGCGCTGGTCTCGTTGCGAGACCTGCGGTGAGGCGGGGTCTCGTCTCTCCAACGAGGGAGTCTGTCAGCACTGCCTCCCCGACGGGGAAGGCGTTGCGCACGGCTCGGGTTCGCGCCCAGCGCCCCCCTCTCCGCAGCCAGGGAAGCGAGGGCCGGCCACGTTCTCGGCAATGGCGGGAACGGTGGCCATTTTAGAAGAGGAGTTCAGCGCGGATCGCTCTCCGGACGAGAAGGACGCAGTTCGGGGAGCCCCCCGCCTGCACAGGGGCCCCGAGGAGGGCCTGCCTGCCCGGACTCCACAGGGGGATCCTGCCGCTGCGGCTTCGCCCGGTCTGCCGTTTTTTTCACCGGACTTCATTCTGAAGATGCACACGGCCTACTTGCAGGGCCTGGCGGATCCGGGAGGTGCTCCCGCGGGACCTCCTGCGCCCAAGATTTCCAAGCTCGCGGTCCCCGCCCCCGGGTCCCTGGTTTTACCTGGGACGACCGCAGGAACATCAGCTTTGCCATCCCAGTCGCTTGCAGTGGGAGCGGCTTTCCCTTCGGGTTCTGATCCCTCGGACCCTCCGGATCCTGCGCATTCTGAGGGACAGGCCGAAGGCGACGATCCGCGAGCTCTGCGCATCTTCCACAAGGAGGAATTGGAGGATTTACTGCAGCGGACCCTGCAAGAGCTCGACCTCGATCCGCCTCCGGATCCTCCGGCACCTGTGGCCCCAGCGGTTGCGACGTGCTCCAAAAAGGGGGACCCGGTTCTGGCTGCCCTCAGGCCTAGGGCTAAGGCTTTCCCGGTCCATGAGTCGTTTCTTCAGCTCCTCACCGGGGAATGGGACTTCCCGGAGGCATCTTTGAAGGTCGCCAGGGCCATGGAGAAACTGTATCCGTTGCTGGAGGATTTCCTGGATTTCGTCAGGTTTCCAAAGGTGGACTCGGCGGTCTCGGCAGTGACCAAGCGAACTACGATTCCAGTTACTGGCGGAACGGCCCTACGGGACACGCAAGACCGCAAGTTGGAGACGTTCCTCAAGAAGGTATTTGAGGTTTCGGCCTTGGGGATGCGGGCCGTCATGTGCGCTTCTTTGACCCAGAGGGCCAGTCTTCTCTGGGTACAGCAGCTCCTAACGTCGCAGCAGTTGCCGCCGGATGAAGCTGCTCAGGCCGACAGCCTGGAATCGGCCATCGCTTACGGGGCGGATGCCCTGTATGACCTCTTTCGCATCCTGGCCCGGTCCATGGTGTCGGTGGTGGCGGCTCGTAGACTCCTGTGGCTCCGGAATTGGTCTGCAGACACCTCCTCCAAGTCGAGCCTGGGATCCCTTCCATTTCGGGGGAAATTCCTCTTCGGAAATGACCTGGATCAGATCATCAAGTCCCTGGGGGAAAACTCGGTGCATCGTCTACCCGAGGATCGGCAGAGACCTTACCGGTCTTTTGCCTCCACCAGAACCAGGGCTCGGGCACAGCGGCGCTACAGATCGTACCGACAGCCAAGTTCTCGTACAACTCCAAGTAGACCGCAGCAGTGGTCACGCTCCTTTCGAGGGCGGAGGCCCTCGAGGGAGGGCTCAGGGCAGGGGAACCCCCCCGCCAAATCTACTCAATGATGCCAGACCGGCCCACTCCTCCTGCCCGCCCATCGGAGGCCGACTCACACAATTCGTCGAGGAGTGGGCAAAGATTACTTCAGACCAGTGGGTCCTGGACACCATCCAATACGGTTACGCCTTGGAGTTTGTCCGCCCCCCTCGGGACAGGTTTCTCTTCTCTCCCTGCGGCTCCGACCTCAAGAGGGTGGCGGTTCAACAGACACTAGACCGGCTGCAAGCCATAGAGGCCATTGTACCCGTTCCCTTCGCAGAGGTGGGCTCGGGCCATTATTCCATCTACTTCGTAGTGCCCAAGAAGGACGGTTCATTCCGGCCCATACTGGATTTGAAGGAGGTGAACCGCTCGCTGCGGGTCAATCGGTTCCGCATGGAAACGCTACGATCCGTGATTGCCGCAGTACATCAGGGCGAGTTCCTGGCTTCCCTGGATCTGACGGAGGCGTACCTGCACATCCCGATACGTCCGGACCACAGGCGTTACCTACGCTTCAAGATTCTCGGTCAACACTTTGTTTCGGGCCCTACCATTCGGACTCGCAACGGCCCCGCGGACGTTCACCAAGATCATGGTGGTGGTGGCGGCGGCCCTTCGGAAGGAGGGCATACTAGTGCACCCTTACCTGGACGACTGGTTGGTGCGGGCAAAGTCTTTCTCGCATGGTCAGGCTTCGGTGACCAGGGTTTTGCAGGTGCTTCGCTCCCTGGGCTGGGTAGTGAACCTCCCCAAGAGTTTCCTCGTTCCATCTCAACGCTTGGACTTCCTGGGAGCAACCTTCGACACGCAACTGGGCATGGTGTTCCTGCGTCCGGACAAGGCTCTCTCCCTGAGGGAACACATCCATCGCTTTGCGGCCTTGTCGGATCCTACAGCGTGGAATTATCTTCAGCTCCTGGGAGTGATGGCTTCCACCATCGACATGGTGCCCTGGGCTTTTGCACACCTGCGTCCGCTGCAGGCGTCCCTTCTATCTCGCTGGAAACCAGTGTCTCAGGAGTATCAGGTGATTCTGCCCCTCCCTCAGTCGGCTCGGGACAGTCTGAACTGGTGGCTGGTTCCAGCTCACCTGGCCCGCGGCGTCTCGCTCGAGGTTCCCTCTTGGGTAGTAGTCACAACCGACGCCAGCCTCGGGGGTTGGGGCGCCGTCTGCGGCCGCAGCGCCACACAGGGGATGTGGTCCCCAGAGGAGACAAAGTGGCCGATCAATCGTCTGGAGACCAGAGCGGTACGTTTGGCGCTTCAGCGTTTCCTCCCCCTGGTTCGCGACAGGGAGGTACGAGTTCTCTCGGACAACGCGACGACAGTGGCTTACATCAATCGCCAAGGCGGAACACGGAGCGCCCAGGTCTCCGCGGAAACCACGCTCCTGATGGCATGGGCGGAACTCCACCTTGTACGTCTCGCAGCCTCCCACATCGCCGGGGTAGACAACATCCAGGCGGATTACCTGAGTCGTCAGCGGTTGGACCCCGGCGAATGGTCTCTCTCCACCGAGGCGATGGAACTCCTGGTTCAGCGCTGGGGACCGCCTCGGGTGGACTTGATGGCTACCGCCCTCAACGCCAAGGCCCCGCGCTTCTTCAGTCGCAGAAGGGAGCGGGGCGCGGAGGGGGTGGACGCCCTAGCGTTACCGTGGCCGACAGGTCAGCTCCTCTATGTATTTCCCCCCTGGCCGTTGGTGGGCAAGATCCTCCGAAGAATCGAAAACCACTGCGGTCCAGTAATCCTGGTGGCCCCGGAATGGCCGCGGAGGCCTTGGTTCGCGGATCTACTACACATGGCGGTGGACGGTCCGGTCCGTCTGAGCCACCTTCCACGGCTTCTGCATCAGGGTCCGGTATTTTTCGAGCAGGCGGCACTCTTTTGTCTTGCGGCCTGGCTTTTGAACGGCGCCAACTCCGCCGTCGGGGCTACCCGGAGGCGGTGATTTCAACGATGCTTCGGGCTCGTAAGCCCTCGACCTCGGTTGCCTACGGGCGAGTGTGGAGGGTCTTCGAGTCCCGGTGTGTCGGTCATGGGACCTGTCCGACGGAAGCCACGGTTCCCCTAATCCTTCAGTTTTTGCAGGACGGATTGGATAAGGGCCTAGCATACAATTCTCTCAGAGTACAAGTGGCGGCCCTGAATGCTCTGTTACAGACAGCGGTTTCGCTACCCCTCCAAGCGGATATCGCTCGTTTCCTAAGGGGAGTCAAGCATCTTCGGCCTCCGGTTCAAGATCCCTGCCCGTCATGGAGCCTCAACCTAGTTCTCCGGGCCCTGGTGGGCGCTCCTTTCGAGCCACTACAGGAGGCTTCCCTCAAGGACCTCACTATGAAGACGGTTTTTCTGGTGGCAATTTCTTCGGCTCGTCGCATCTCGGAACTACAGGCTCTTTCTTGCAGGGAACCGTACCTCCGCCTTTCTGAGGCGGGGGTCTCTCTACGTACCGTACCTTCCTTCCTTCCGAAGGTGGTTTCTCCCTTCCATTTGAATCAGACGGTGGATCTCCCGGCGTTCCCTCCGGGGGAAGAAAGGTCCCTTCGTCTTTTGGATGTCAAACGGGCTCTGCTCCGTTACCTGGAAGCTACCAATGATTTCCGAGTTTCCGATCACCTGTTCGTGCTCCGGTCGGGACCTAAGAAGGGCTCCTCCGCATCGAAGACAACGATTGCCCGCTGGATCAAGGGTGCCATCGCGGCATCTTATATCGGAGCTGGTCGTACGCCGCCTACAGGCGTCAGAGCTCATTCTACACGCTCACAAGCCGCGTCTTGGGCGGAGTCTCGGTCCGTCTCGCCACAGGAAATCTGCCGGGCGGCGACGTGGAAGTCGTTGCATACCTTTGCTCGGCATTATCGGTTACACCTGCCGCCTTCAGCCCCTGGGCTTTTTGGCGATCAGGTTCTCCGAGCGGGGCTCTCAGGGGCCCACCCGGTTTAGGGAAGCTTGGGTACATCCCACCGTCTGGACTGATCCTGGTACGTACAGGGAAAAGAAAATTATTCCTTACCTGCTAATTTTCGTTCCTGTAGTACCATGGATCAGTCCAGACGCCCACCACTCTGGGATACTGCGCCCCTGCTCGGATTTATGTGCGTGTTTCTGTCGTCTTTCTACTTTCTCTCTGGTTCTCTATCAGAGTTGTACAGCTCCTCACAAGTTGACTAGGGCGACCTCGTTCTGGGTCTTGCCTCCTAATGGTTCTTGATGTTGATTTACGTCAGGGTTGTTTGATCCAAATTGTTTGTTTTGGGCTCTTTTGGGCTTGGTTATTCATGATACTGAGCTCCAGCAGAGGGTGCGCTGGTATAGGAGGCGGTGCCCTCGAGCTCTGTTCTGACTCCATCTGCTGGACGGGGGACATAACCCACCGTCTGGACTGATCCATGGTACTACAGGAACGAAAATTAGCAGGTAAGGAATAATTTTCTTATTTGCTCCTGCTATTTGGACCCAGTCCATAACTCCTCAAATTGCAGCAGTACCACAGCTGGAAAATGCCTTGAGGAAGGCACCAGCAAGTAAAGTAAAAGATGCAAGCTTTGTTGTTGACCTCCTGGTGCAAGAAGTCTAAGCAGGAAGCTTCCCACTCTCAATCCTGTAAGTATGAGAAGGCGTCTCTTCCCCCTCCCCCAAATTGTGGTGCCAGTCTACAGATCCCCACGGGGTTAAACAAGCACAGAGACCTATGGTGCTGGAGGAGTTGAAGTGTTTTGGGGTTCTCCTTGGACAAGTAGGATGTAGTCCTACACATGGGAGACTGGCACACTGAGCATGCTACTATCCACGTGGGGTCCCTCTTCAGTCCCTTTTCCATGGAGCTATCGTCTTGCGGTTGTGGAGCTCTGCTCTTTTTTTTCCAGTATTTTCCAACAATTCCTGGTCGGTTCTGACTTTTTGCCTGCGCTGGGGTCCCTCTTCTCCCTACCGGTTAGTCAGTAGGGTGGCACTGTTAAGTTTTCACGTAGATAAGCAGCTGAATTAGCCATGCTTTACTTGGAGAGCTCTGCCACTAGGTGGCAGAGCTCTCCAAGTATGGTTAAGTCTTTCAGCTAGGCACTCCCTCTTGTATATTGCTTGCTCTGCCTGAGGTACCTCAGTCTTAATTTTTCCGCACAACAGTGCGCAGAGCTCTCTACTTCTCTAAATTAAAATAAAAAATTTGAAAGAATTCATAGACATCCATGGATGTTAAAACATAAGAAGAAAGAAGATTAAAAAAAAGAATAATAATTTTTTTTATTCAAGATATTGCCCTTATGAGACAGTATTAACATCTCAGGGCATTCCTCCCCCCGCCCCCCCTTACAGCTGACTCTTATCTTCAACGAGTCTCCTCAGTCACCCTCCCGTTTTTCACGGGCTGGCTCCGAGAAGAGACGGGGCGAAGGGCACGCTCGCAACCGTTGAAGTACTCACCGGTCTGAGAGAAACGGCGCCAAAATTAACACCTGATTACCAGTATCGAGTGGAGCTAGGGAGAAGAGCACCAAATCGATGATCAATCAACCCATGGGGCTGTTGCCCTTTTTTTTTCTTTATAAGAACATAAGAAATTGCCATGCTGGGTCAGACCAAGGGTCCATCAAGCCCAGCATCCTGTTTCCAACAGAGGCCAAAACCAGGCCACAAGAACCTGGCAATTACCCAAACACTAAGAACATCCCATGCTACTGATGCAATTAATAGCAGTGGCTATTCCCTAAGTAAACTTGATTAATAGCCATTAATGGACTTCTCCTCCTTTTTTGAACCCAACTGCACTAACCACATCCTCTGGCAACAAATTCCAGAGCTTTATTGTGCGTTGAGTGAAAAATAATTTTCTCCGATTAGTCTTAAATGTGCTACTTGGGGAGCGAGAGGACTTTCCTGCAGCTTTGCCTTACCGGGGTAGGAGGGATTCCAGCCCCGACGGGGCACAGCTGATTGCAGTTTCCTGCTCGGAACCGGAAGGAGCATAAAAAGAAGCCCCATTGCGGTGCTTAGGCATCACCGGCGCGGCACCAAAGGGGCGTGCCGCTTTGCCTGGATTTGCTTGGAGTCATTTGGAGTTGTTTGGATCTGTCTTTTGGTGCTTGGAATATTTGGTAGATTTACTTACAAAGAGATGGGACCTCGATGGGATTCTTAAATTGTAGCCTTCAGGTAGGCCATGTTTTCTGGATTTTTCTTCTCTGTACCCCCCATTAGAGAAGATTTATTATAAATTGACTGAAACAGCCACGTCTTACCTCCTCAGCTTGCAATTTCATTGTTTGAAATTATTATTATTTTTTTTAATAATGCCTCATACCAAGAGGAAGGCAAAATTAAAACCTTCCTCTGGTATTATTTCCTCGGAGATGAGCCAGAGGAGTGTAACAGAGTGGTTGGAATCCCCTCAGATAACCCCTGTAGAGGAAACTACTGTGGAAGTGCAAGTGGAGTGGACTGCACCCCACTTGGTTGAGGAGATCTCTTTAAGTCCAGGGGTGCCGGCAACACCTCCTCCACCAGAGATAACTGGGATTTCCCCAGCAGATGAACCTGGTGTATCCCAAGAGGTCCCAGGTGTCTTGGATCAGAGACAAATAAAAGATTTAACATCTAAGGAGTTGAATAAGGAAACACCCTCTGAAATATTTGGATTAGAAGACTCTGGTAGTTCATCTTTGATTCCTAAAGATGAAAGTACACCTAAAGTAGAAAAGTTGAGTATGGTTAAACAAAGGGATACTATTAAAGATATTAAATCTAAAGTTGTGACATCTGTGATAATGAAGCCTCCATATATTACATTTGAGACTTTGTGGAATTATATTGCTAAGTTGGACACCTCAGTCACAAATTTGACAGTGGCAGTGATGGAAGCAAATAATACTATGAAAAGTAACTCAGAAAAGATAGAGAGTCAGCAGAAAGAAATTTGCAAGATTGAAGATTGTATTGTACAGATTGAAAAAGTTCAGTGTAATCAGATTAAGGTTGAAGAGCAGTTTCATAAAAAATTTGGAAAATAATATGCGGTCTTTGAACCTAAGAGCAGTTAATTTTCCAGTTGTTAAGCAGATTAGTCCTGTTGACTTATTTAAATCATATATTACACAGATTTTAAAGGTTCCTGAACAGGCTATGCTGGTAATAGAAAAAGCATTTTACATAGGGAAAAAGAAGGAACGAGAACAAGATCAAATTCAGTGTGAGGATTTGGATAGTAAAGAAAAAAAAAATTTCTGAGGAAAATGTAATTAACATCTCAGATTTACTTCAAAAATCCCAAGAGGAAATTGAGGTAAAAAGTCAAAGTACACTGTTAGTAAAATTTGCTTTCATTACTGATAAAGAAAATGTTTTAAGATTTTTCTTCCGCAATAGATCGAATACATTTTATGGACAAAAAATTTGAGTATATCCTGACTTGGTCAGATGTAGCCAAGTACGTCTGAGGAAATTTCTGGATTTGAGGAAGCGAGTGATAGAAAAGGGAGGTTATTTTTTCATTAAAATATCCTTCCAATTGTGCAATTAAGTTTGAAGGGAAGGATTATTTGTTTCTAGATCCTGTACACCTTGAGAACCTTCTTGAGAATAATGTAACTCCGGCAAATAAATAGGTATTAGTGGATTGTTTGCATGTATACCTTAATAGGAATATACGAAGAAATGTTTATAATCGCTCATAAAATAATCTTCCCTATATTTTCCTAAGTTTGAAGCTGAATGTGTGTATATGTATGTTTCTCACAGGACAAGCAGGATGGTTGTTCTCACAAATGGGTGACATCGAGGATGGAGCCCAACCACGGAAAACTTCTGTCAAAGTTTCAGGAAATTTGACTGGCCCCTACTGGGCATGCCCAGCACGGCACTAACCCTGCAGCCAGCAGGGGTCTCCCTTCAGTCTTCTTTTTTCCGCGCAGCAGTAGCCACGCGGTAAAAGAGCTCTTAACCACGTTCCTGACAGGAATTTAGAATTCGTTATTCTGAAGAAAATTTGCCCCTCAGGGGTCTCCCTTCGGTAAATTTTTTCGTCCGCGGAACTCCGGTAAGTTTTTGCTGTTGTTTCATAGACTTCCGTCGACTTTGGCCCTTGAGGCCCGCTGGCAGTCGACAGTCCCGCGGCTAAATTTTTGGCCTTCCGCCATGGCGTCGGGGTTCCGTCGGTGTCTGGACTGTACCCGAACTATGTCAATCACAGACCCTCATAGAGTCTGTGTTTTGTGTCTAGGTAGTGAGCATGATGTTCTGACTTGCACCAAATGTGCCCTAATGACACCAAAAGGTCGCAAAGCCAGAATGGAGAAGATGGGGCTCCTCTTCCATGTTCGCACCCCAACGCCATCGATTGCATCGACGTCATCGGAACCGGCACCGTCGAAGTCTTACTACCATCGACAGCCCTCCGGTGACCGTCCGCCATCGACGACTTCTCGGCCATCGACTCCTGTCCCTTCCCCTGATCATCGAGGAGATAGGAAGGAGAAACATCGTCATCGACGTCATAAGTCTCGGCCTGTCGAGGAATCGACGTCATCGACCTCTGTACCGACCGAGCCTCCGCAGAAAAAGCCTCGATCAGAGTTGGCACCGTCCTCTTCTGTTTCGCAGGCACCGAGGCAACCCTCACCCCTTCCGGGTTTGGGAGCCGCGATCCCACCGGTGACGGTGGTCCCTCCGGCTCAGCCTCAGCCTCCCTCTCCCGTCGAGCCGGGTCTTGTTACCCCTGGTCTCCGGGCAGAACTGGACCGGCTGGTCCAGGAGGCCATCGATAAAGGCGATGCAACGGTTCCAGCCTCCTCCGGCACCGAGAGCGGAACCGGCCACCGAGCCGATTGCAGCGGCACTGGCACCACTGTTGCACCGGATGGAGGCGCTCATGACAGCCCTTCCACCGGTGATACCTGTGTCACCGACACTGGCAAGACCACTGTCACCGACAGGTTTTTCATCAAGTGGAGAAACACCGTATCGAATTCCCCCTTCGGGAATTGTTCCACCAAGGTCAGGTCGTCCCTCGCCACCGATACTATCTTCGGGGGCGATATGCACCTCTGCTCCACCGAGGTTTCAGATGCTGGCACCGATTCCATTGAGACCGGCACCGGTTCCCTCGATGCCTACACCGGCACCGATATCGACACCGATTCCATCGAGGATTTTCTCGATGCCCCCGGTGACTCCAGCCAATATTTCAGAGCCTCAACCTGGGCCCTCAGGAGTTCAGCCCCCTAGAGGGCCTCCAGGTCATCAACCAGATCCCTATGATACTTGGGCTGATGATACATCTACTGACACCGATGATTTGCCTTCACCACCCTCTCCTGCGGAGAGCAGAAAGCGTTCTCCCCCCTGAGGACCTCTCTTTCATAAACTTTGTGAAGGAAATATCAGAGTTGGTTCCTTTCCAACTTCAATCTGAACAGGATGATAGGCACCAAATGATGGAATTACTCCAATTTTTGGATGCCCCGAAAGTCATCACCTCTATTCCCATTCATCAGGTTTTTCTGGACCTTCTTAAAAAGAATTGGGAATCTCCTGGCTCTGTGTCCCCAGTCAATAAAAAAGCTGATTCTACATATCTTGTACAATCAGCACCAGGTTTTCAAAAACCTCAGTTAGATCATCATTCGGTGGTCGTCGAATCAGCTCAGAAAAAAGCTAAACGACTAAAACCACACTCTTCCATACCTCCTACTAAGGACAATAAATTCCTTGATAGTATAGGTAGGAAGGTTTACCATGGAGCTATGCTGATTTCCAGAATAGCTTCTTACCAACTTTATATGACTCAATATAACAGAGTCATTTTAAAGCAAATGCAAGAATACGCTGACGCCTTGCCAGAGCAGTTCCAGCCCCAGATTCAGTCCCTTTTAAATAAAGGGTTTGAAGCTGGAAAGCATGAGATCCGAACCGCCTATGACATCTTCGATGCTTCTACTAGAATTTCTGCTACAGCCATTTCTGCTAGACGTTGGGCTTGGCTCAAATCATCTGACCTTCGCCCAGAAGTTCAGGACAGGCTTTCGGATTTGCCCTGCTTAGGGGATAATCTGTTTGGTGAGCAAATTCAGCAACTTGTTGCTGAATTGAAGGATCATCATGAGACATTAAAACAGCTCTCATCTATTCCTCCTGACTTGCCTTCCAAACAACCGTCTAGGAAGGACTCCAAAAAGTCTTTCTTTAGGCCACGAAAGTATTATCCCCCATCTACTAAGCCTCGGCCTGCACGGTCCTACCAAAGAACTCAGCCTCGCCAGGCTCGTAAACAAAAGCCTGCAGCAGCTCCACCTCCTGGTCCTGCGGCGGGTTTTTGACTTCCACTTAGAGAGCACATGCCAGACCCCTCTTCCAGCCATACCAGTAGGAGGTCGACTATGCCACTTTCTGGAACAGTGGCATCGGATCACCACAGATCAGTGGGTGACAGCGATCATCGCACAGGGTTACCATCTCAACTTCCTGTCTCTCCCTCCAGACTCCCCACCCTTGCAGGCGTGGAGTCTTACCGATCATTCTCTTCTTTTGGAACAGGAAGCTTCTCTTCTCCTACAGTCAAACGCTATAGAACCCGTTCCTCCCTTGCAACGAGGCCTAGGGTTCTATTCCAGGTACTTCCTGATCCCAAAAAAGTCAGGGGGACTTCGTCCCATCCTAGACCTGAGGGTCCTCAACAAATACCTTCACAAGGAGAAGTTCAAGATGGTAACCCTGGGCTCGCTACTCCCTCTGCTGCAAAGAGGAGACTGGTTATGCTCTCTAGACCTTAAAGACGCATATACCCACATTGCGATAACACAATCTCATCGCAAATACCTGCGTTTTCTGGTAGGCTGAAATTACTACCAATATCGTGTGTTACCTTTCGGCCTAGCATCCGCACCACGAGTATTCACAAAGTGCCTCGTAGTGGTTGCAGCGTTTCTAAGGAAAGGAGGAGTCCACGTCTACCCCTACTTAGACGATTGGTTGATCAGGGCCCCAACCCAGCAGATGGCTCGGTCCTCCCTGACCATAACAATTCGAACTTTGCTTTCTCTAGGATTTCTGGTAAATTACGAGAAATCCTACTTAGTCCCATCTCAAACCTTATCCTTCATTGGGGCAGACTTGGACACCCTACAGGCATAAGCCTTCCTTCCTCATCAATGAGTCCAAGCCCTAGTGTCCCTAGCTCGCCAGCTGCAGTCCCAACACACAGCTACAGCTCGCCACTTCTGGGACACATGGCCTCCTCAGTTTATGTGACTCCAACGGCCCGCTTAGCCATGAGAGTCACACAGTGGACTCTGAGACTTCAGTGGACTCAAGCTCTTCAGCCTCTGTCCTCTATAATACGCGTCTCCAACGCACTTCGTCTGTCTCTTGCCTGGTGGACGAATCCATTCAACCTCCTACAGGGTTTGCCTTTTCTCCCACCAGATCCTCAGGTCATCCTCACTACCGATGCTTCCAACATCGGTTGGGGAGCCCATGTAAAGGATTTACAAACTCAAGGGTTCTGGTCACTAGAGGAAGCCAAACACCAGATAAATTTCCTGGAGCTCCGAGCAATCCGCTATGCGCTCAGGACCTTTCAAGATTGCCTATCACACCATTCCATCTTAATCCAGACAGACAACCAGGTGGCCATGTGGTACATAAACAAGCAGGGAGGCACAGGCTCCTTTCTTCTGTGTCAGGAAGCTGTGCAAATTTGGGCAGAAGCCCTCTCCCATTCCATGTACCTCAGGGCCACCTACCTGCCGGGAGTAGACAATGTATTGGCAGACCAGCTGAGCCGTGTCTTCCAACCACACGAGTGGTCACTCAATCCTGTAGTAGCGACCTCTCTATTCCACAAGTGGGGTTACCCCCACATAGACCTCTTTGCGTCCCCTCAGAACCACAAAGTGGACAATTATTGCTCTCTCATTCGGAGCCAGCACTCTCGGCCGAGGGATGCATTCTCCCTCAAGTGGACGACCGGTCTGCTCTATGCATTCCCTCCTCTTCCTCTGCTGTCGAGGACCCTCGTGAAGCTCTGCCAGGACAGGGGAACCATGATCTTGATAGCACCGCACTGGCCACGCCAAGTGTGGTTTCCCATACTCCAGGATCTCTCCATCCGCAGGCACATTCCTCTGGGACAGGACCCGCATCTGCTCACTCAAAACGACTGATACCTCCTTCATCCCAACCTCCAAGTCTTGTCCCTGACGGCATGGATGTTGAAAGGTTAGTCCTTCAGCCTTTTAACCTTTCAGACTCAGTTTCTCGTGTCCTGATAGCTTCACGAAAGCCCTCTACAAGAAAATCCTACTCATACAAATAGAAAAGGTACACATCATGGTGCACTTCTCAGTCCCTTGATCCCCTTTCCTGTCCAATCTCTAAGTTCTTGGACTATTTGTGGCATCTATCAGAATCCGGTCTCAAGACCTCTTCCATTAGAATGCATGTCAGTGCGGTAGCCGCCTTCCATAAAGGTATTGGGGGTGTTCCTATTTCAGTACAACCCCTTGTAACACGCTTTCTTAAAGGCTTGCTCCATTTAAAGCCACCTTTACGTCCGCCGACCCCATCTTGGGACCTTAATCTGGTTCTTGGTCGCCTTATGAAACCGCCTTTCGAACCTCTGCACTCCTGTGAATTCAAATATCTCACATGGAAAGTGTTATTCCTTTTGGCTATCACTTCAGCTCGCAGGGTTAGTGAATTACAGGCCCTAGTTACCTATCCGCCTTACACTAAACTCCTGCAGGACCGGGCGGTACTACGCACTCACCCTAAATTCTTACCTAAGGTAGTTTCGGAGTTTCATATTAATCAATCCATCATACTACCTATCTTCTTTCCCAGGCCCCACTCCAACTCCGGGGAACAGACTCTGCATACCCTAGACTGTAAACGAGCTCTAGCTTTTTATCTAGACCGTACAGTTGCTCACAGGAAGAGCACTCAATTATTTGTCTCTTTCCATCCCAACAAGTTAGGACAACCTGTGGGTAAGCAGGCTCTCTCCTCTTGGTTGGCGGACTGCATTTCTTTTTGCTATCAGCAAGCTGGCATTCCTTTTCAAGACCGTGTCAAGGCACACTCTGTGAGGGACATGGCGACTTCAGTAGCACACCTTCGATCGGTGCCGCTTCCTGACATCTGCAGAGCTGCAACATGGAGCTCCCTCCATACCTTTGCAGCCCACTATTGTTTGGATAAAGCTGGAAGACAAGATTCCATCTTCGGCCAATCTGTCTTGCGTAACCTTTTTCCAACCTGATGTACCAACACCCTTCCACCTTCCCGGTAGGGTGCGGATGCCCTGTACCAAATTCCACCCCAGTTGCTGTGCCTGTTGCACGTCGTTGGGTGCATTTGGTGCAAGTCAGGACATCCTCAGCTCGGTACTCACCCATTTGTGAGGACAACCATCCTGCTTGTCCTGTGAGAAAGCAAATGTTGCTTACCTGATGTAACAGGTGTTCTCACAGGACAGCAGGATGTTAGTCCTCACGAAACCCGCCCGCCACCCCGTGGTGTTGGGTTCATTTCTTTTATTTTTCGGCACTGCCTGTAGCTATAAAAACAAGACTGAAGGGAGACCCCTGCTGGCTGCAGGGTTAGTGCCGTGCTGGGCATGCCCAGTAGGGGCCAGTCAAAGTTCCTGAAACTTTGACAGAAGTTTTCCGTGGTTGGGCTCCATCCTCTATGTCACCCATTTGTGAGGACTAACATCCTGCTGTCCTGTGAGAACACCTGTTACATCAGGTAAGCAACATTTGCTATGTATGTGTATGTGTGTGTATATATATGTGTGTGTATGTGTATATATATATATATATATATATATATATATATATATATATATATATACACACACACACATACACATATATATATATAATATGTTCAGCTTTTTCTACTGGCAAGTTATTGTTTTTCTTTAATTTTAAAATTCAATAAATAAAAAACTAAATAAAAATATGCTACTTGCTAACTTCATGGAATGCCCCCTAGTCCTTCTATTATTTGAGGCTACCTCCTCGGTAGCCTCCCATTTCATATGTCCCGGAAACACCGGTGAACAGCTCCACAATGCCAAAGAAGTGTCTATAATGACACAAACGCTGAGTGTTGGCGCAGGCGCTAGGCGCACCGACAGTCGGTGCAGGCTAGGGGGACGGCCAAACGCATTGGTGCCTGTGCCGGAAGGCCAGCTAACCGGATGATGAACCGTGACCCACGCCATGGTAAATACATGGCTTGCTGCCTGCTATACCGTTGGGATGAGGTGCCCAAACACTTCAATGTAGCCATTGCTGCCATCACAACAAAGCGTAGTATCCAGTTTCTGGGCTGGTGCCCAACTGCCTTTAAGGATACGGTGGACATCAAAGCGTCTGCCGGCGCATAAACACGCCAGCGACGCTCAACAAATTGCCCTATGCGTCCGCCGGCGCAGCGTGAACTACGGCGCACGAGAGGAATCGGGTCACTACCGGTGAACGTAGCTGCCGTCGCGTCCGCTGGACTATGGATCCATGCGATAATGGAGCCGATAAGGAAGCCGCCCACATGGGGCAGGCACCCTGTCATGCATGTACTTGAAGGCTGGCCTAGTAGCCAGTGCACCAGCCACGGAGCCTGCTGGTGCACTGAACCACCGGACGCGTCTGCTGGGTCACCAGTCTGCGCTTATCCTCACTGGTGCATGCCCATCGACTATCCGGGGGCATCTATGGACACGTCGAGGCGCCGGTACATCCAAACGATGCACCTTGCATCCGCTATACCACCTCCAAGCATGGACATCTAATCCAGTGCACAAATCCGCTGCTTACTAGCTGGAAAGAGCCTCCCCTACAGGTCTCACGAGACCCAACGAGGCACCAAACTTAAAAATCACCTAGAAGCCATTTGCTGGGACACATGCGCCCCACGGCCCATCTCAGATGGTCTGCCAAGCTGGAGAACCATCTGGCTAACCTGCTTCTCGAAGATTTCGCACGTTTTCGACATTATCCTCAACGCTTCATTCTAAATACGTTCATGAAGGGGCATGGAATACCCACTATCCACTCCTAAATTCTGAAATCCAGCTCCCACAACAGATCATGAGGGTAGATTCAGTGTTGCAGAAGGTACGTTCATAGAGACTTCCTTCTCATGCGCCACCAACTAGAGCCCAACATAGCTCTCCGGACCCCAAATAGCCCCTCAATGCCACAACCTAGAGGAGGGCTCTCGACCCCTTCCTCCGTTCTATCTATCTCAGAGGAAATAATGTCCCTTCCAGAACTTCTGCTATGGCAACCAGACGTCTACACGACTCTGTTCCTCCTACAATCTTGCACGATAGCCAAGATAACTTAGCAAACCAGCCACGACGAGAAGATAACTACATTGTTGTGGTGACAGTACTTAAACAGCAGACGACAGCAGTCCCTTTGCTTGCTTCTCTTGATCAACCGTCCACATCTTGTTGTCAATCCTTCTACTCCATATGGAAGAACCATTGGAAAAAAAAAAAGCCTTATACATTATTGATAATGTGGGGGCTTATAACGGATAATCGACGCACTCATTTTCTCAGCAGCAGACATAACGTCAACATGCTAGAGCCCTTGACGGCCACTTTAACAACTGGCCCTAAACAGCAAAATCTAGCTGGGTTTTTCAGAATCATACTGCCACCTGCGCACATACTTCTGATGAGTGACATGGGGACCCAACTTCCTTCCAACCTGGAAGCTCATCACTTTGGATCCTTGGGTCTTCTCTATTATAGAACACCAATTTCCATACTGAGGGTAATCAGTGCTCTTCTACAGAATCACTGCATTCAGAGAGTACTCTCCCAAGAAATCTATCAGAGATTCTATTCTCAATATTTCCTAATTCCCAAGAGGTCAGGAGGCCTACACCTCATCCTAGACCTCCGTTCACTCAACAAACATCTCTACAAAGATAAGTGCAAGGACTTCCCGAAAGTCCGTTCTTCCAATTCTACGACCCAAGGAGATATTCCCTGAAATTGAAAGATGCACATACCAATGCATCCAGATTTCCGATCCTACCTCTTTTTCAAGCTGGACAACCAGGTGCTACCAATAAGGTCCTTCCTTTGTACTTTTCATCTGTCCCAGGGTCTTCACAAAATGTCTGGCAGTAGCGCTGGCAACTTTGTCATCACGGGGGCAAAATTTCCCTATCTAGATGATGCGCTCTTCATAGCACCAAATCAGACTCTCCTACGGGACAATCTACTATGAACTATTTCCCTGCCTAGACAATCTAGGCCTCATGGTAATTTACAAAACATCACATTTAGAACCAATATAAACTCTTTAATTCATACAAAAAAAATTTGACACTATTCAGAACAAGGCTTTCCTGCCGCATCTGAGAGCATTAGCTCTCTCCATGCTGGCGTCACTTCTATTTCACAGTATAACAGTTCCGGCACGCCAAATCCTGATCGTATTAGGCCACAGAGCAGCGACTATTTGCGCAGCTCCTCATACATGCCTACATATGCATCCTCCCCAATGAGGTCTATAGAGCCAATAGGATCAGATCTTCCATCCATGGTCCAACCCTATAACCATAACATGCTTCTCCCATTAACACTACTCATGGGTTCACCTCTATGACCCCCATGGGCATCATATAACATTTACCACTGACGCATTCCCTAGAGGATGGGGGGCTAACGTAGCCCACTTACAGACTCTGGGTCTATGGACCACATAGGAATGCGCGCGACCCATAAACCTCCTGGAACTCGCGGTGGACAGAAATGCCCTTCCACCCTTCGAAAGCACCTTAACACAGTAGTAGTAATGATTCCTACAACAATCAAGTTGCAATGTTCTGCATAAGTACAGGAAGGTCAGGTTCTTGGAACCTCTGCAGAGTAGCAGTTCAGATACTAGGATGGACTCATCAGTGATTCATCCTTCTTAAAGCAACATATCTTCCCAGAACACACCATTCCAGGGCAGCCCAACGGAGTAGCATTTTTCATTCCCACGAATAGGAACTAGCTCAGAAGGTTATGCACCACATATTCTCCATAATGAGGTCTTACTTCATCAACCTCTTTACAACCGAAACCAACAGGAAGCTATAGAATTTCTGCTCAGACTAGCTCCAGACGCATTCCTCAGGACCTATTCTATATGTTCCCTCCGATACTTCTCCACTCTCCTACAATCCAGAGATGCATCGGAGAGCAGTTGAATCTCATTCTTATCGCGCCAACGTTTCCGGGATAACCATAGTACAGTTATCGACAACATCTGTCCATAACAGACCCAATTCCCCTGAGCAGTAATCCTAATCTTTTGACCCAGGACAAAGGGTCCTTTCAGTATCTTCTTTACGCCTCCCTCCACCTCATGATGTGCAGGTTGAATGGATCATCTACTGCAACTACCTTTCATACTTCCCTCCAGGTCATATTACTGTCCTCAAGGTAGCCTTCGACCAGACTTAACTACCAGAGAAAGTGGTCTCTCTACACTCCCTGCTGCTCCACAACGGACATGAACCCTCTACCTTGTCCACCAAAGTACCTTCTTTCTTACTTCTATCTCTTATATAGTGAAAGTCTCTCCACATCCTCACTGCGAGTTCACTTAAGCGCTATAACAGCTTTCATATCATCTGCTTGTTCCAAGTTCATGGAAGGTGAACTACACCTGCGTCCACCGATTAAAGTAACCACCAGTGACGTGAAATATTTACATAATCCTCAAACAGGTGCGTCCCCTTTGAACCATTGGATACTTGTAGCCTTCGTTACCTCTCATGGTAAGTACTTTTCCTGGCAGCCTTCACATCAGCGGGACGACTTAGTGACTTTCGAGCCTTAGTTCACTACTCTCCTTATCTGCAATTCCATCATCACAAGGTGACCTTACGAACTCACCCTAAGTTTTCTACCAAAGGTAATATCTAGCTTCCATCTCAACCAGACTATCACCTTACAGTTTTTCCTCCAACACCTCATGAACATGACAATGTGAAGAACTTACTTACATTAGACGGTAACTATGCGCTTCCCTATTGTGTACAGCACACCCATTCACCACACAGTCCTTCGCAGCTGTTTCTTTCATTCATTCCTGACGCCAAAGGACATCCAGTGTCAGAGTTTTCCACCTGGATGTCCAACGGTATACAAATTTACCATAAACGATCGCAGTGGATATCGGCAATTTGAAAGTGCATCACGTAACAACCATGGCGACCTCAGTTGCCCACTTTTATGAAACACCTATCATACACGTCTGTAAAGAATTGGTCGTCATCTTTACGTATTTTCACATCCCATTACTACTTAGATAAGCAACTTGCGGATGATGCGCTATTGGGACAGACTATCCTACAGAAAAGCACATGTACCTCACACAAACAGCCTTCATTGAAACTGTCCACCAATACATCCCGTTGTGAGCACAATAAACAAAGATCAATAATATCAACTGCTCAATACGTCAGCTGGGGACTCCCAGACAGCATTGCTAATTCAGCTGCTTATCTACGGTAAGCAAACGTGCTCTTTTCTCCCTTCTCTGTAGTCAATTCCTGGTGGTGTCTTAATCTTGGTGGTAGCTAGGCATCAACTGCTGCTGGGTCTTTTTTGCATTGGCATCATCAGGTTTTCGTTGATGCCCTCGGTGTCTGTGGACCATGTCCCTCACTGACCTGCATGAGATTTGTATCCTCTGCCTGGGGGCATCACACGATGGGGGAGACGTTTTTGTAACCAGATGTTCCTGTACATTCCCAGATCAGTCTAGACCAGTGGATTATGCACTCCCATCAGCAGATGGAGTCAGAGAGCAAAGCTTCAAGGCACTGGTATCCCAAGTGTGCCACCTGCAGCTCATCAGTATTTCTCTGACTCCAGCGGATGGTGGTTGTGTATACCTGCAGCTCTGTGTGCGGATTTTTCTTGCTCCCCGAGGTGCTAGGGTTCAATGTCTGGGCCATCCCTCAGGTAGAGCCGGGCAAACGGTGGGTTGGTTACCCCTGGCAGTGCTAGCCCGTGTCGTCTCGGGTCCCCTGATAGCCAGGGGATTAGCTCCCTCAGCAACCCGAAGGCTCCTCCTCAGTGTCTGCGGTACAGTGAAGTAGCCCCTTTGGGGATTTTTTTTCTTCTATTCTTAGCTTACGCTTTATTTTTTTCTGTTACTAGAAGCTAAATTTATTTATTTTATTTTTACACAAAATCAGCTCCAAGTTCCCTGTTCACCGCGGCTCCTGGGGTAAATCAGTTTGCCCGGTGGTGCAGAGCCAGGCAGACCCGTGAAGAGGAGGGGGGAGAATTTTAACTCTGGTAAGAACCTCAGAGGATCTTTTTAGGTTCCCTGCCTCATTTTAACCGCCGGCTCCGGAGCAATTTTTACCGCGGCGGCCATTTTGTTTTTTCTTTTTCAACCTCCCACGGGGCTCCCCAGCGTTCCTGGCACAGATTTTCGCGGCGTTCTTTGGTGGTGGTCACCAGGGCTGGGTGGCAGCACCTGTTTGCTTCCGGGAGGGGGCGGGGTTTATATGTCCCTTTTTGCAGGAGGAACATGGCAGAAACTCCTCTGGTGGGAACCCTGTAAGGCCAGCGGGGTATGGTCAGCTTATTTAGACCTCCTGTCACTGTGCACGGACTGTGCACTGGATGGGGAAGGGGCCTCAGATAAGAGGACCAAACCTAAAAAGTCTGCATGCAGGGTCAGGCTCGGCAGCTGGGTCTAACGGAAGGAGCCCAACCCCCACCGTGCACCCTGTGGAAAAGGTCTTTCAGGATGACTCTCCCCCACTGCGCGGACTCTGAGACCGGAGGAATCGAGAGACATGGACACTGATTGTAGCAGTGACGAGATGGGACCGGGGAGATTTTCACCGGAATTTGTGCTGCTCATGCATGAAGCATTTCTGGCTAGTGAAGCACAGAGCCCAGGATGGGAGTGTGGGAGTTCCCAAGCATCCCCATCTGTGAACTGATGGTCATCTGTCCCGGGCAACTTTGGCTCCGGAGGATCTAGCGGATGCAGTTGACCAGCAGGGGAGCGACTCCACTCTGCCCCCGAGGGCACTGCTGCAGATCAGGGTGAGGTCCTTCCAGACGTAGATACGGGCAATGACGATCAGGATCTGGTCTAACCTAGTGCGGAGGGGGACACCCCCAGCGTATTCCGGCTGTTTAAGAGGGAGGAATTGCGCCCCCTTATTCCCCAGGTGCTTGAGGAATTGGGGGTGAGAACCTTGCTGGAAGATTCAGACAGCGTGGGAGTGATCACAGTCCTGGACTGTCTCCGGGTTCCACCTAGTGCTTTTCCCATCCTGAAGAAGATTCAAAAGCTTCAGCTGGGAGTGGGAATCACCAGAGGTGGGGCTTAAGGTTGGCCGGGTGATGAAAAACTCTATCTGCTAATGGAGGAACATTTAGAATGCCTCAAGGTACCTAAGGTGGATGCGGCTGTATCAGCGGTGACGAAGAAGACTACCATTCCAGTGGTGGGAGCGGCTACTCTCAGAGATGTGCAGGACCACATGCTGGAGCTGCATCTGAAGCAGGTGTTTGAGGTCTCCTCCTTAGGACTTCGGGTGGTGGTGTGTGCCAGCATGATGCAAAGAGCGTGTTTATGTTGGATTAAAAAACCACAGGATCCTTCGTCTTCTGGGACGTTGTCAGCTTCTCAGGCACTGGAGGCAGCGATAGCATATGTGGCGGATGCCTTATATGACTTGTTGCGTTCGGTGGCCTGGACTATGGTCTCCTTGGTGGCAGCTCGGTGACTGCTATGGCTCTGCAATTGGGCAGCGGATGCTTCCTCCAAGTCGCAACTGTGCAGTCTGCCTTTTCAAGAGAAGTTGCTGTTTGGAGAGGATTTGGATTAGCTCATGAAACCTCTCGGATTCCAAGGGCAATAAACTACCGGAAGATAGAAAACCCTACAGGAAATCATTAGGTCTTTGATCCTGTTTTCGGGATTTCCGAAAAAGCAGATCAGGGAGGAGTGTTCCACCCTCTGGTTCCAGACATACCTCTTCCCGTACACAGTCCTTTCGCAGCTCCAGTCGTCCTGCCAGAGGTGGCTTCTGTCAGGGAACCGGAACTGGGAAGCCTGCCCAATGAAATCAGGCCCGCCCACTCCTCGGACGGAATGATCACCTCAGATCGCTAGGTGGTGGTGGTGGTAAAAGAAGGTTACACCTTAGAATTTTTTTGGCCTCTCATGCCGGCCTTTGTGGAATTGCGATGGCGTTTCCTGCAGCAAGCAAGCCGCGGTAGAAGACACTCCACAAAGATTGCTGGCCCTGAAAGCGATGTTCCCCTTGCCGTCCGAGGAATGGGGGAGGGGAACGGTACTCAATTTATTTCATGGTTCCCAAAAAGGAGGGCACTTATCCTGGACCTACGGAAGGTGAATCGCTGCTTGAAGGTGCCCCATTTTCGAATGGAAACTCATTGAACAGTCATTGCAGCGGTTTGAAAGGGAGAGTTCCTTGCCTCCTTGGATCTCACAAAGGCTTATCTACACATCCCGATTCGCAGGGCTCACCAGAGATTCCTACGATTCAAGATCTTGGGCCAGTATTTTCAGTTCCTGGTGCTGCTGTTCGGACTGGCGACGGCCCCGTGCACCTTTTACCAAGGTGATGTTCGTGGTGGCGGAGACCTTCCGGAAGGAAGGGATAATGGTCCATCCTTACCTCGATGATTGTCTGATTCGAGCCAAGTCGGAAGAGGAAGGCGAGCGGATGGTTCTTCGTGTGATCCATTGTCTCCAGTTCCTGGGCTGGGTAATCCATGAAGCGAAAAATCATCTGACTCCGTCACAGTGTCTGGGGTATTTGGGACCTCATTTTGACACCCTCCAGGGCAGGGTCTTTCTCACTAACGACAGGATGTACAAATTGCAGCAACAAGTGCGTCTCTTGTTACAGCTTCCAATCCCCAGAGTGTGGGATTTGTGAAATATAAAATGTTAAAATATTTTTTAGAAACATTTATTCTACTTAGATGGTTTTTAGCTCCCTTTGTATTTTCCCCCAAGATGAAGGGTTTTTTGTTTAACATTTTTTGCTTTTCTTTGCCCTTACCACCCTTTAATTTTCTCTTGCCTCCATCAGCCTTCAACTCTTCAGCCACCTCAGACATTCCTTGCCAGCCTGGCAGTGCAGGCACTACTTTTTCCCTTCCCAGGCCCAGCTAGGTGCTGTCACAACTTCCCCTCTATCCAGATTCCTTCAACTGCCACAATTTGCAGAATTTGCGCAGAATTGCCAAATTCTGCACAGAAAATAGCAGAAGAGACCCTGGCATGCTGAGAATGGAGCGCGTCCTGCGTGTACCGCAGGCATGCTCCATTCGCGGCGAAGATGAAGGCCCAGGTGTGCCGTTTGCAGCGAAATGGAAGGCCCCGGTGAGAGTGTGTGTGTGTGAGGGCAGCTCTTTGTGCAGCACAGCGTCCATCGCTCAGCTTCCACTCCAAATGATAAGTGCTATTTTTGCTATATATAGCGTGAAAGCACATAACAAAAGTTAAGTTATGGATTATGCTTGTTAATTTAAACAGAAAAGAAGAAAAAAGAGGGTTAGAAGACCAATGATTATATATCTTGAAGTGTGGCAAATATGAAATGCCAATGAAACTGTCTTTTGGAAATTACTATAAAGAAAGTGAGAGTACATGAATATAGTACTCCCTGTATGAATATATGAGGTCTCCTCCCTCTAACAAAATAAGATAAAAGAAATAACAGCTTCCACTTATGTTGTTTTGAGTACACTTTTATACAAGGCATTTTTTGCCACTTGTTTTTACAGAGTGCTCTAACTCTTTACATTCTGTTCTTTAGTTGTAAAGTAAAACGGCATTAACACTTTGTACACCAAATACTTGTTTGCCTTTTGCATCCTACAGCCATGAAACTTGTGATTGCACCACAGAGGAGGTGCTCATCTGCATTATTGCATCTCATTTTATTTTGCTAATATTGTTTTATTATAGGTCAAGATCTAGGAGGCATTCTCATAGACATTATACACGCTCCAGATCCCGTTCTCATTCACACCGAAGGCGATCTCGAAGCAGATCATATACACCTGAATATCGTCGCCGAAGGAGCCGCAGTCATTCCCCAATGTCAAACCGGAGGCGGCACACTGGCAGCAGAGTATGTGGTATTAATCATGTAAGCTGGTGAATAACAGCCAAAGATGTTATCTTCTCTTGTGTACTCCTATTTTAATTTAATTTTGTTTGTCTAGCCCTAATACTATGCTGCATTTTAATT
The DNA here is from genome assembly GCF_901001135.1 of Rhinatrema bivittatum. Lineage (NCBI taxonomy): Eukaryota > Metazoa > Chordata > Amphibia > Gymnophiona > Rhinatrematidae > Rhinatrema > Rhinatrema bivittatum. The sequence continues at coordinate 211,063,685 of NC_042616.1, read as the reverse complement.
TTTCTTGATTTTCCAGTATTGCTCCAAGGTGTGTTATAGTCAAACTTTTATTGCAAGGTTTGTAAAGCAGTCATCTATAGTCATGTTTACAGCACAGACTGAAGCATATGAAGCAGGTGCTATACTACCATTTCTTGTAAGCCAGTCCATGTATGTCAATATTCAAAGACCATAATTGTATGTGTAGGAGCTAAGAAATTTTGATGACTGAAACATGTTCTTCCTTATCCTGCAGTGCCACGCCAGGCAAATAGGTTCTCCTAGGACATGCAGATGGTAATCCTCACATGTGGGTGATATCATCCGATGGAGCCCGGCACGGAAAACTTCTGTCAGTTTCTAGAAACTTTGACTGGCAGACTGAGCAAGCTCAGCCTGCTGCTATCTGCGCATCCACATGAGGTCCCCCCTTCAGTCTCTTCTTTTCTGTGGTGCAGTTGCCTCGCGGTTGTGGAGTTCCAAACTCCTTTAAAATCATTGCAAAATTTTTCTTCTGTTCTCCAGTGTTTTTTCCTCATCTGGTCCCCTTCGTCATCGGTTCCCTCCTGTCTCAGCAGGTACCCCTTTTTCGGCAATTTTTTCGTTCTTCGCGGTAGATTCCCAAACCTCTGCACCGTGGTGCCAGTCTGCCATCGACCGTGCGCCGGCCCATTTTCAATGGCATCCAGTCTTCGACAGTGCACGCGGACCGTGTCCATCATGGATCCGCACGAGGTCTGTATCCTCTGCATGGACACAACTCCGTGGCTGCCGTTTGTGTGATCAAATGACACCCAAAGGGTGTCGGGCGTGCCTAGATAAAATGGAGAAGCTTTTCGGGACCCTGAAATCATCCAACCCTGCTTTGATGTCCTAGACACCCAAGGATTGCGGGGAGCAGTCTTACTCTTCCCCTTGCCATCCCACTATCCAGCACCCCGAAGGATTGGGGAGAGGGAGATTGATCCTCGGTGTTATCCCAGGACAAGCAGGATGCTAGTCCTCACATATGGGTGACGTCAGTGACGGAGCCCTAACGCGGGAAAAACTTCTGTCAAAGTTTCCAGAAAGCTTTGACTGGCAGCCTGAGGCTACTGAGCATGCCCGGCATGCCATGATATTCTCTGCCTCAGGGGTCTCATTCCAGTCTTCGTTTTTCTGCGCTGCCATAAGCATCGCGGTTACCGGAGCCCTGTGAGATTCCCTCACATTTTTTCACTCTAAAATTTCAATTCTCTCCCACATCGGGTCTCATTTTTCAATTCCCACTGGATGGTGACAGGAATAACATTCAATTTTTTCAAATTGAAAACTTTTTTCAAATACTTTTATCGACGGCCGTCGATCCCAACATAGCCTCCGGGTTCAAGAAATGCCCTTCTTGTAACCGGACCATGTCTGTTTCAGATCCGCATCTAGAATGCGTGATCTGTTTGGGGGAGAAGCATGACATCGCTTCATGCCCCCAATGCCAAGAAATGATCACAAAGGGCCGAAAGCTTAGACGTGAGAAAATGGCTAGTATTTTTCAGCTAGTCCTCTCACCATAGACATCGACGAAATCCACCCCGGTGGGTGGAACTAAAAAGCTTCTCCTAAAAAAGAAACATATTGAAGGTTCCGGAGATGCCACGTCACAGACCCCCATCTATGTCATCGACAAGGTCAGTGATTGAACCTAGAATAAAACACAAGCATCGACATCATCGACCTTCAGAATCTTCATCGGTTCCGTCATCGACAGAACCGACAGCAAAGCGTAAAAAAATCGCTGATACGGTGCCAACCTCGATTACTGCACCGTCATCGATATCGGCATCGGTACCTGTCTCCGCTGCGCCGGACTTAACTGATCTAATCCAAAAACTAGTTATGGATGCCATCCAAAAACAACTACCGGCACCAGTGCCGATGCCGGCGGTTTCGCCGATGCCGACTGTATTATCGATGCCATCGTCTATGCCGGCGGCTGTGCCGAGGCCGCTACTGCCGATATCTCCGATTACCTCAACGGAGACTTCTGAGCATGTGTCATCGACAGCATCGAAGGATACATCGATACCGATGCCACTGCAGCCCTAGATGACTTCAGCGATGCCGCATCCATCGTTCTAGATGCCTGCCATCATACCATCAAGGCCGATTTTCTCGACTCTCATTTTTCACCAGGAATCCACCGGTCCATCAACGTCACAGTCGATGTCACTCTATACGACGGCACCTTCTATATCACTACATAAGAAATCGAGGTTTAAGTCATCGATTAAACAGAAATTGGCGATGCCTCAACAACCTAAACTTCCTTCTTCACAAGAGAAGCAATTGCATGACATTTTGACTAAGAGGTATCAGGATTTGATATCCTCTTTACCATGCGGTCCAGAAGAACAACAAGTGGAGGATTCTTCGCAGGACGAACCCATTCCAGGACCCTCTGGAGTAGTTCCTCCTCCCAAGGTCGTACCTCCACAACAGATACCTCAATATGACACCTGGTCTGACACAGATTCAGATCCCTCTTCAGAGGACTTCATGTCAGATCCATCTCCACCTCCTGCTGCAAAACAATCACTGCCAGAGGATCTGTCTTTTCCGCTTTATGTCCAAGAAATGGCAGATTCTATCCCTTTTCAGATACAAACTGAACAGGATGTACGGCAGCAGACCTTAGAGGTCCTTCAATTCGTGGACCCGCCGAAACACACTATGGCCATTCCAGTTCATGACATTCTCCTCCAACTGCAACAAAGGCTCTGGGAACACCCATGTACCATTCCTGCAGTTAATAAGAGAATAGAATCAACATATCTGGTACAGCAGACTGCTGGTTATCAGAAAACTTAACTACCCCACCACTCTGTAGTGGTAGAGTCTGCACAAAAAAGATCCAGAAGGACAAGAATCCATTCTTCGGCCCCTCCTGGAAAAGACAACAGATTTTTAGACCAGCTAGGCCGCAAAATCTTCCAGGGAGCAATGCTGAACTCAAAGATCTCAGCGTACCATTTGTACATGACACAATACCAGAAGAACCTCTGGAAACAGATGGAAGACTTTATCCCTTCACTGCCCACTCAGTATATCAGGAAGCTGCATCTGCTATAATTGGCAAGGGATTAGATGCAGAAAAGCACGAGGTGAGAGCGGCCTATGACAGTTATGACACAGCTTCCCGAGCAGCTGCATCTGGCATAGCTGCAAGACGCTGGGCCTGGCTTAAGGCATCTGATCTATGCCCAGAGGTCCAAGACAAGGCTAGTAGATTTACCCCTGCCTTGGTGACACTCTTTGGGTCCAAGGTACAGGACGCAGTTTCTCAGCTCCGTGATCATACGGAAAGGTTACGTCAACTCTCCGCATTGCCCCATGATTCTGCTACACATACCATGAGACGACCTCCACGAAGAGAACCCAGACGTCCTTTCTATAGGCAGAGAAAGTACTATCCCCCTGCCTCTAGACCACGACAGCCTAGGTCTCAGCAGAGACCTCAACAAAGGCAGCAAAGAGCGGCAAGAGCACCACCACCTTCACAAACTGGCCCTACTACCGGTTTTTGAAAACTGTACCCAGAGAACAAGGCCTTCATATCAATCGTCACTCAAACATTCCAGTAGGAGGCAGATTGTCCAAATTCTACATCAATTGGACAACAATAACATCGGACCAGTGGGTCCTCTCCATTATACATCGAGGATACCAGCTCAACTTCGTTTCAACCCCTACAGAATTTCCACCAAGCAATTCTCACCTCGACAAAAATCACATTCATCAACTTCAAATAGAATTATCCACCCTTTTGACATCCAGAGCCATCGAGCAGGTCCCCTGGACTCAGCAGGGCAGAGGCTTCTATTCCCGGTATTTCCTCATTCCAAAGAAAACAGGAGGTCTTCGGCCTATCCTAGACCTCAGAAATCTCAACAAATATCTCAAAAAGGAAAAGTTCAGAATGGTTTCATTGGGAACCATGCTTCCACTTCTTCAAAAAGGGGATTGGCTTTGTTCTCTGGATCTTCAAGATGCTTACGCTCACATTCCAATTTTTCCTCCTCATTGCAAGTACCTACGCTTCATAGTAGGCCATCAGCATTTCCAGTACAGAGTTCTGCCATTTGGCCTCGCCTCTGCCCCCCGAGTGTTCACCAAATGCATGGCAGTATTTATTTATTTAGGTTTTTTATATACCGGCATTCATGAACAAGTCACATCATGCTGGTTTACATAGTAACAGGGGTGCATAGAACAGTAGAACTAAACTTGTGCAAGGGGAAGCAGTTACAAAAAACAGGGATAAGATAACTGGGAGAGAGAAAAAAAGGAACGGTGGGGTGTAAAGATTTGTACAGGGATAATTACTTAACTTAATAACAATAACTTAATGAATATTTACAGTAGCATTGTTACAGTAGCAGGTGATGGTTATAAGTTGTCCGGGAAGGCTTGTTTAAAAAGCCTTCCCGGACACTTGCACAAACAAGGTTGTCCATGTTTTTCCATATCTCGACGACTGGCTCATAAGAAGTCAGTCTCAAGAAGGAACTCTAACTTCTTTGAAGTACACAATTACTCTCCTTCACAACATGGGTTTTCTCATCAATTATCAAAAATCCCATCTGACTCCATCCCAGCACCTTCAATTCATAGGAGCAGATTTAAATACCATCCTCGCAAAAGCATTTCTTCCCGAGGATCGCGCAGAAACACTTTCTTGCCTGGCGAACTTGATTTCTTCAAGAACCACAACTACAGCTCGTCAGATTCTAACCTTATTAGGCCACATGGCCTCCACAGTTTGTTACTCCTCTAGCAAGATTAGCCATGCGAATCACTCAATGGACTTTAAAATCTCAATGGATCCAAGCCATTCAACCACTTCATGCTCTAATTCAGATCACACCCAAGCTACGCTCATCTCTGCTTTGGTGGATAAACAAGGACAATTTGCGCAAGGGCCAAACCTTCCAGCAAACAGTTCCACAAATAACATTAACTACAGATGCATCCACCTTGGGTTGGGGAGCTCACATAGACAATCTCCGCACCCAGGGTACTTGGACAAAACTTGAAGCAACCTTTTAAATCAATTTCCTCGAGCTTCGAGCTATACGTTATGCGCTACATGCGTTAAAAGACTGCCTTTCCAACAAGACTGTTTTGATCCAAACGGACAACACAGTAGCCATGTGGTACATCAACAAACAGGGAGGTACGGGCTCGTATCTCCTTTGTCAAGAAGCTGCACAGATTTGGGGCTGGGCCCTAACACACTCAGTGTTTCTTCGGGCAACTTATTTGCCAGGCATACACAACACAGTAGCAGATCAACTCAGTCGTCGATTCCAACCACACGAGTGGTCTCTGGATCCCTCAGTCGCGACCAGGATCTTTCAGCGTTGGGCCAGCCGATAATAGACCTCTTTGCATCACATCTGAATCACAAGTGGACAGTTTCTGTTCACTACACAAACAGAACAATCAGCCAGCCAAGGACGCCTTTGCTCGCCCTTGGAACTCAGGCCTACTATACGCGTATCCTCCGATACCGCTCATAACCAAAACTCTAGTGAAGCTACAACAGAACAAGGGGTCCATGATACTCATAGCCCCATATTGGCCTCGACAAGTCTGGTTTCCCACACTTCTAGACCTGTCGATCAGCGATCCAATTCGTCTGGGGGTAGCTCCCACTCTAACAACTCAGGATCAGGGTCGGTTGCGCCATCCCAACCTTCAATCCCTCTCCCTGACAGCATGGATGTTGAAAGCTTAATTTTAAAACCACTAAACCTTTCAACAAAAGTATCTCAAGTGCTTATAGTTTCACGTAAACCTTCAACTCGAAAAAATTATTCGTCAAAATGGAAAAGGTTTTACTTTGTGGTGCAAGCAAAGCAATATTGACCCTTTTTTCCTGCTCCACCTCCTCTCTACTAGACTACTTATGTCACCTGTCAGACTCTGGTCTGCAGACTTCATTCGTAAGAGTGCATTTAAGTGCCATCTCGGCTTACCATAATAAGATGGCAGATGCACCTATAGCCACACAACCTCTCATCAGTAGATTCATGAGAGGTTGACTCAACTTAAGCCACCAATTCGGCCACCAGTCACACAATGGGACCTGAATCTGGTCTTAACACGACTCATGCGTTCTCCTTTCAAACCCATAGATTCCTGTGATCTTAAATTTCTGACATGGAAAACTATCTTCCTCATAGCCATTACATCAGCTAGGAGGGTTAGTGAGCTACAAGCACTTGTCATATATGAACCTTATACAAAGTTCCTACATGACAGAGTGGTTCTCCGTACACATCCAAAATTCCTTCCCAAGGTAGTTACGGAATTCCACTTAAACCAATCCATAGTTTTACCCACATTCTTCCCAAGGCCTCATGCTCACCAAGGAGAATGAGCCTTACACACTTTGGACTGTAAACGTGCACTCTCCTTTTACTTAAACTGCACTGCAGTCCACAGGAAATCCAATTAACTGTTTGTCTCTTATGACCCAAACAAACCGGGTAAAGCAGTGGGTAAACATACCTTATCCAATTGGCTAGCAGATTGCATACAGTTTTGCTATGAAAAAGCAGGCCTTCCTCTCCAAGGGCGAGTAAAGGCACATTCAGTAAGAGCAATGTCAACCTCAGTAGCACACTATAGTTCAGTGCCTATCATTGACATATGTAAAGCAGCAACATGGAGTTCCCTTCACACCTTTGCAGCTCATTACTATTTAGACAAGGAAGGATGACAAGATTCAGCCTATGGACAATCTGTCTTAAATAACTTGTTTCCAGTGTAATCCCAACTCCTCCTACATCCAACCTGCTGTAATCTTCGACTGATTCATTTCAAAAACAATACTTCACTGTTGCTTCGCTACACAATGAATCAGCCTCTAGCTTGCTAATCACCCATATGTGAGGACTAGCATCCTGCTTGTCCTGGGATAAAGCAAAATTGCTTACCTTGTAATAGGTGTTATCCCAGGACAGCAGGATGTAGTCCTCACGAAACCCACCCGCCACCCCGCGGAGTTGGGTCTTATGCCTTTTTATTATTTTTAATTTTAGCTAAAAGCTTATTGCTACATACGAGACTGGAGTGAGACCCCTGTGGCAGAGAATATGGCATGCCGGGCATGCTCAGTAGCCTCAGGCTGCCAGTCAAAGCTTTCTGGAAACTTTGACAGAAGTTTTTCCCGCGTTAAGGCTCCGTCACTGACGTCACCCATATGTGAGGACTACATCCTGCTGTCCTGGGATAACACCTATTACAAGGTAAGCAATTTTGCTCTCTCTCCCCTCTCCCTGACCTCTGGGTCATCGACATCCTCTGTGCCGGGGAAAGACCAGGCCAAGCACCGGAAGTCCCAAAAGCAAAGACACGGTCACTCTCTGCACGATTCTGGTTCCAGAGCGGCATCGGTGGCTGCTGAGCTGCCATCGAAGCGGCACCGGCCTCTGGAGGCCCCATCCTCCGGTGCCCGAGGTGTTCCCCACAGACTCCAGTGCAGGGCGCCATGCCACCTCGAGAACCCGAGGGTGCGCTGGCGACGCCTTTTCCCCCTCTTATCAGTCCTGGCCACTCAGGACTTCCAGGAGGAGTTGAACCGCAGGGTGCAATCGGCGGTGCTCAAAGCACTAGAAAGCGTTGAGCTGCTAGCACCACCAGCCTCCACATCGGTACCTGAGCTTCTGCCACCAATGCTTACATCTCTGCTGGAGTGTCTGGATGTCCTTGGTGCCCTACCAGCACAGCCAGTGCCAGAGAGGCCTTCGATGCCTCAGCGGCTACCCATATCCTCCACCAGAGCAATCACGATCGGGTCCAAGGAGGAGGATGAGGCCTCCCCCATAGTTCCCTGAACCGCCACCGGTTCCGCCCATCTTGCCATGGCCGATTTTTCTCCCCCCACCCCCTGTTGCCGGGGGTTCCATCTGTGCCCCCACAGCCTCCGGGGCCTAGGCCAACTGTCCCTCATGGCCTTCACCCTCGGCACCTGGGCCCCAGTGAGGAGGGAGGATCCTTATGACCCTTGGGGCGATGACTCTTCGGACTCATCCTCTGAGTTCTCAGGCGACCCCCTCTTGGATTCTTCCCCTCCAGAGGAGTGGCGCCATTCTTTGCCCGAAGACCTGTCTTTTGCGGGCTTAGTAAGGGCAGTGGCAGCAGCCATCCCCTTGCATCTTCTTTCTGAGGAGGATACCCATCACATGATTCTGCAGGTTCTCCAGTTCATTGATGCTCCCAAAGAAATCATGGCAGTTCCTATCCACTACATTTTTAAAGATCTCCTCTTCCATATGTGGGAACACCCGGAGTCTTTGACCCCCAGTCAACAGGAAGGCTCACGCTACCTCCTTGGTGTGCGGCACCTCCCCCACCAGTCTGTCGTAGAGTCTGCCCTGAAAAAAGCCAGGCATCCCGGACACACGTTTCCACCCCTCCGGGGTGTGAACACAGGGAACTCGATGGCATAGGTAGGAAAATGTTTCAGGGTGCCATGCTGGTGGCCTGCATTGCTGCCTACCAGCTGTGTTGGACCTGCTTCCACAGGTTGCAGTTGTATTGGGTCAAAGGCTTTGTGGAGGGCCTTCCCCAGCAGCAGCAGGAAACTCTTGCTGCCAGTTACCATGCTGGGTCTTGAAGCGGGTAAGCACGAGGCGAGATCCACCTATGAAGTGTTCTAGACTGCTGCCTGCCTCGCCGCTGGCGGCATTGGCACCAAGCCTTGGGACTCCGGCCAGAAGTTCAGGACAGGCTTGCAGATCTCCCCTGCACAGGCGAGAACCTGTTTGGGGACAAGGTCAAGGAGGCCATGGTGCAGTTGAAGGATCAGCATGATACTCTCCGCCAGCCTCTTGGAATGCCCCTCCTCTGCCAGAAAACCCTCCAGGTGAGGCTCTCGCAAGCCTTTTTACCGGCTGAAGAATTACTATTCTCTAGCCGGCCATGCTTGCCCGCCTCGGATCAGTTCCAGGGGTGGCGGTCAGCCCCAGCAGGCCCCGTTTACGTGCTTTTGACTGGCGGCGAGGGAGTACAAGTCAGACACTGGTTCCCCTGTTGGTGGTAGGCTCCTCTGCTTTGCCCATCGCTGGGAGGCGATTAAGTCGGACCGATGGGTCCTCTCCATTGTCCGCCAGGGCTACTACCTGAATTTCAACAGACTCCCAGGGACCGCTCTCCCGTGTCCATCGTGGGGTTCGTCCGCCCATCAGGTCGTCCTTCAATTGGAACTCTCCACCCTTCTTGCAGCGGGTGCAGTAGTAGAACCGGTTCCCCACCAACAGCAAGGCCATGGCTTCTACTCCAGGTATTTCCTCATTCCGAAGTGGAATGGCGGCTTGCACCACATTCTCGACCTCAGGGCGCTAAACAAGTTTCTCGTAAGAGAAAAATTAAAAATGGTCTCTCTGGGCACACTGATCCCCACTCCTCCAAAGAAGGGGACTGGCTTTGCTCCCTTGACCTGAAGGAGGCTTATGCACACATTGTGATTGTCCCCAACCACAGGAACTACCTCCGCTTTCTGGTGGGGACGGTGCATTTTCAGTTCAAAGTGCTGCCCTTTGGGCTGGCAACAGCCCCACGCGTCTTCAGATGCTTGGCGGTGGTGGCTGCCTACCTCAGAAACCACTTGGTCCATGTCTTTCCATACCTGGATGATTGGTTTATCAGGAACGGCTCCCGCTCTGGGGCCTTGCAGGTGCTGGCCCTGACTGTTCAGACCCTGCAGATGGGTTTTGTCATCAGTTTCCCCAAGTTGCACCTCTGTCCATCTCAGCCACTTGACTTCATAGGCGCTAGGTTGGACACGGCCCAAGCAAAACCTTTCCTGCTCAAGGACCTGGCAGTCGCCCTCGCATCGCTGGCCACGCTCGTTCGCAACAGCAAGAGGGTGCCAACCCTCCGCCTGCTGGGCCACGTGGCAGCTTCTGTCCACGTGACCCCCTTTGCCCTCCTCCACAGGAGGCACCCTCAGTGGGTCTTACGGTCCCAGTGGCGGCAAATATCCTACGATCTAGAGGCTCCGGTAACTATCTCGGATCTCCTCCGATGCTCCCTGGCGTAGTGGGAAGTGCTCCCCAATTTGGAGAGCGGACTCTTTTTTTCAACCCACGCTGCCCCTCACTACCGATGCCTCGCCTCAGGTGGGGGGGCCCACAAGGCCTACATACTTAGGGCCACTGGACTGCAGCCAAAGCTTGATGCCAGATAAACTTCTTGGAGCTTTGGGCGATATGGTATGCCCTGTGGGCCTTCCAAGACCAGTTGTCGTCCAAGGACATCCTGATCAGGACTGACAACCAGGTGGCGATGTGGGACATCAACAAGCAGGGCAGCACGGGCTCGTTCCTCCTCTGCCAGGAGACAGTGCAGGTCTGGGAGTGGGCCCTTTCCAGAGGGATGTCTCTGCGGGCCACCTACCTGCCGGGTCACCTGAACACACTGGCGAACCGCCTCAGTCAGTCCTTCCAGCTGCCCGAGTGGTGCCTGAACCCTGCGGTGGCGGCTGGCTTGTTCCACCACTGGGGTATGCTGGACATGGACTTATTCGCTTCCCCTCTCAATCAACAAGGTGGGAAGATTCTGCTCCCTGATACCGGGGAAGGGCCATCTGGCCTGTGTTGCCTTCTCCCTTCACTGGGGACGGGGGTCTCCTGTATGTGTACACCCATGCTGTTCTTCTCGAGGACTCTGCTGAAGCTCCAAGAGGATGGAGGGACCATGATCCTAGTGGCGCCCTCCTGGCCAAGGCAGGTGTGGTTTCCTCTCCTCCGGGACCTGTCAGTGTGTGCGCCTATCCGGCTGGAGACTGTGCCCGACCTCATATCGCAGAACCAGGACACCCTGTGCCACCCGAATCTCTGGGCACTAGCCTTCATGGCATGGATGTTGAACACACAATCCTTCAGCCTGAGTCTTGATTGAGTCCCAGAAGCCTTCCACCAGGAAGTCTTACAGCTCAAAGTGGAAGCATTTTTCCATCTGGTGCGGTGGTCAAGAGCTGGACCCTTTCTCCTGTCCGCTACCCTGCCTGCTGGATTACCTCTGGCATCAGTCTGTCCTCCAGACCAGCTCAGTCTGCATACATCTCAGCGCACTCGGTTCCTACCACCGGGTTGCTGGTGTGCCCATTTCGATCCAGCCTCTCGGACGCTTCATGCAGGGCCTTGTCCAGCTAAAGCCCCCATTCCGACCTCCGGCTACCCCATGGGATCTCAGCATTGTCCTGGCAAGGCTAATGCGGCCTCCGTTCAAACCTCAAGTCCTGTGATCAGAAGTTCCTACTTGGAAAGTTATGTTCCTGGTGGCGATTACTTCTGCTCGCGGGGTCAGTGAGATCCAGGCTCTGGTTACGTACCCTCCCTACACGAAGTTCTTTCATGATCGTGTGGTGCTGTGTACACATCCCAAATTTCTGTTAAAGGTGGTGACTGCTTTCCACATCAATCAGTCCATCATTCTCCTCACCGTCTTTCCGAGGCCTCATTCCCACCCAGGGGAACATGCTAGCCACACCTTGGACTGCAAGCAGGCACTCGCCTTCTATTTGGATCGCACAGCGACCTATAGACAGTCCTCCCAGCTCTTTGAGTCTTTCGACCCCCAATAGACTGGGTTCAGCGGTGGGGAAGAAGACCCTATTGAACTGGCTGGCAGATTGTATCGCCTTCTGCTCTGCTCATGCGGGTCTCCAGCTAGCCAGAAGGGTGAAGGATCACTCTGTGTGGGCCATGGCAGTGTCAGTGGCCCACCTGCATGCGGTCCCCATCGCAGAAATTTTCCAGGCTGCAACCTGGAGTTCTCTCCACATGTTCGCAACTCATTTCTGCCTCGACAGGGATAACCGTCAGGACAGTGCATTTGGTCAGTCCGTCCTGGGCAATCTGTTCCAGTCCTAAACCCAACTGTCCCCTCGTGCTCCTTGTGGGACCAGACCACTCCCTGTTCTCCTACAGCGCTGCAGTTGTGTTGTGTCCTTTGGCACCTTGTTCGGCCTCTGGGTTCCCTTGGTTAAATGGGGCAGTCTGGAGCTCTTTAATCACCCACATGTGAGGACTACCATTCTGCTTGTCCTAGGAGAAAGCACAGTTGCTTATCTGTAACAGGTGTTCTTCTAGGACAGCAGGCTGTTAGTCCTCAGGAATCCCACCAGCCTTCCCAGATTGTTCACCTTCAATTTGTTTTATTTTTCACTTGAATTTTGCTGTGTTATGATGCTAAAGGGGGACCTCATGTGGATGTGTGGATAGAAGCAGGCTGACCATGCTCAGTCTACCAGTAAAAGTTTCTAGAAACTTTGACAGCAGCTTTCCTTGCTGGGCTCCATCGGACGATGTCACCCGTATGTGAGGATTAATATCCTGCTGTCCTAGGAGAATACCTGTTACAGGTAAGCAACTGCGCTTTATGCCTCCTGCCCAGCAAGTGAACACCAAACTACAATTTTTTTCTGTGACATCACTCACAACATGTAAGTTAGTGCAGCAGTAAACCTTATCAGTATTTCTTTTTCCAGAAAATGCAGACCTATCTAGACTGGTGCAGCATGTGGTGGATCCCTAGTTGACTGTCCTTGTGAAGGTTGCCTTAGAGCCCAAGGGGCAATGAAGTAGACAGTCAATAATGATGGTGAGAAAAGCAGTTTTTTTCCTGTTCATACTCAGATCAGTCTAGACAAGTGGGTTTTGCATCCCTACCTGCAGATGGAGGCAGAGAACAAAACCTTGAGGCACTGTTACATAAGTGTGCCACCTGCAGTCCCTCTGTATGTCTCCAGCAGATGGTAGAGGTGCAAACCTGCAGTCTGAAAAAAAAAAAGTTTTTGGCAGAGGCTCCCTGAGGTGTTAGGGTCCTTTGTGGAGCAGGGTGACCAGGGAGTTGGAAACCCTTGGCTGGTTTTTGCCCACAGTGAGTCCTCTGATAGCCAGGGGACTGGCTGCCTCATGACCTCAGAGGTCTCCTGCGAAGTCACCGTCCTGTCAGGGAAGTACCCTGTTTTGCTTGTATTAAGTTTTAATTGGCTTACAGTGGCTGAAGGAACGGCAATTGGGATGGCGGTGAAAGCACCTTGCAGCACAGCGTGGCACTTCAGCCATGTGTGTGACCTATGTGTTTTGAGCGGACTGCATGAGTGATGGCGCCAAAGCCGTGCAGGGCGTGCGGTCTGTGGTCTACACAGCTCAATACTCATTCCATTTGTACTGGCTGTGCAGTGGGAGATGAAGGTACCTCCTCACGGGTGGCCTTGGAAAAGAGGGCCCTCTGGGGCTGCGGTCCCCCAGAGACCTCATGATTCCCCCGCAAGCATGGCTGCACTCTGATCAGGGGTCCATGATTGCCAGAGAGCCCAAGTATTCCCCCTTCACCTCTTTTGCCTGTGGTGCAGGGGATGGGGGAGGGTATTCAGATGACAGCTTTCTCGAGCAGGGGACAGAGGATCCTGAAGATTTTTCTCCGGAATTTGTTCTCCTGCATAAGGCCTTCCTGGCGTGCAAGGGGGGTGGAGGTGAAGCATCTGAAGGAGAGACCACCTCGTTCTTCTAAAAGACCTAAGATGGTCTCTTCTGGAGGGTCCGTGGATGTGCTGTGATGCTTAGGTCTGGGTTGAGCAGTTTCAGAGGCTGATCCCAGAGATGTGGGAGGTTCTGATGATCCACAGGAGGACTCTCTAGATCTGGCAGATTCAGATGTGGATGTACCTCCAGATGCAGACCAAGAGGCTAATAAAGATGATCCCGATCTGAATGACTTTCCGATGTCGAAGGGGATGACCCTCGGGTGGTCAGCTTGTTTAAGGAGGAGGAATTGCATCTCTTTATTCCCCGGGTGGAGGAGGAGTCTGATAATGAGGACGTGAATCCGGTCCTGGATGGACTGCAGGTCCTTCCTAGTGCCTTTCCCTTGCCTAAGAAGATTTGGAAGTTGGTGAACCAGGAGTGGGACTTTCCTGAAGCAGGTCTGAAGATTGGCAGGGCCATGGTTAAGCTTTACCTCCTGATGGAGGAGACCTTTGAGCTCCTGCAGGTGCTTAAGTTGGATGCGGCGGTTACCAAAAAGATGACTATCCTGATGGTGGGGGCTGCTGCCCTGAAGGATGATCAGGATTGCAAGTTGGAGATTCAGTTGAAGCGGATGTTCAAGGTTTCCACCTTGAGTATCCAGGCTGCGATTTGTGGCAGCATGATGTGGAGGGCCTGCTTGTGCTGTGTGCAGAAGGTACAGGAGCAAACCTCATCAGGGAATGTCAGCGCGCTTGGAGGCTGGCGTGACTTATGTCGCGGATGCACTTTGACTTGGTGTGCACTTCAGCCAGAAGCATGGTCTTGGCAGTAGTGGCATGCAGGCTTTTGTGGTTGCGAAATTGGTCGGCTGATGTGGTCCTAAGCTCAGTTGTGTAATCTTTCCTTTAAAAGGAACTCCTTTTTTGGGAGGATTTGGATCAGCTGATGAAGATTTTTGGAGAGTACAAAGGGAACAGGTTGCCTGAGGATAAGAGGACCAGTAGGAAGGTTTTTCCATCTTGCTCCCATTTTCAGGAGTTGTGTAGGTTCTGTTCAGGCAAGACCTCTGGTTCGGGAGCAAAGCAGTCATTGGGGCAACAGCAGTCTTTTCGAGGTTCCCATAATCTTCTGGGGATGTTGCTGGTCAAGGAGCAGGTGGTGGAAAGTCAATATAGTGAAGCCAGCATCGCCCATTCCTCCATAGAAGCTGTACCGGGCAGATTGTTCAGCTTTTACAAGGAGTGGACCAAGATTACCACTGACCGTTAGGTTCTAGAATTTTTGTGCCTTCTCAGGGAGGCCTTTCTGGAGTCCCAATTTGCCTCGAAGCAAGTGATAGACTATGTGGGGTACTCTGCAACCGTGGTTAAATTTAAATGTGATACTTTCCCGTCCTGCGGGAGGAGCAGGGACAGGGAAGGTACTTCATTTATTTTGTGGTTCACAAGGAGGAGGGAACTTTTTGGCCTATTCTTGACTTGCAGATGTGAACAGGGCCCTGAGGGTTCCGCGTTTGTGAATGGAGATGTGAACTGTGATAGTGGCAGTCCGCATAGACTTCTTGGCATCATTGGACCTGACAAAGGCGTGCCTCCATATTCCCATTTGGAAGGACCATCAGAAGTTCCTTTGGTTCATGGTGTTAGGACAGCATTTCCAGTTTCGAGCTCTTCCCTTCAACTTGGCCATGATGCTACGAGCCTTCATGAAGGTGGTGGTGGCAGCAGCCCTTCGGCCAGAAGGGATTTTGGTACATCCGTATCTGGACGATTGGCTCATTTGTGCGAAATTGGAGGAGTGTGTGTGGTCTTTCCAGTGCGTTATGGTCACTTTACGGTCGCTGGGTTGGGTAATAAATGTGACAGTCACCTGGTGCCAACCCAGTCGTTGGAGTATCTGTGGGCTCTTTTTGATACCCAGAAGGGCAGGGTGTTTCTGACTTCGGACAGGTTGCCGAAGGTGCAGTTGATGTCTGCTTCGTCTCTGTGCCAGTGGCCTTAGATTATTTGCAGGTCCTGGGGTCCATGGCTTCCATGTTGGATTTGGTTCTGTGGACCTTCGCGCACATGAGACCATTGCAGAAGGCTTTCTTGTCCAAGTTGAATCACTTGTCTGAGGAGTATCATCTGTCTTTGCCTCTTCTATGAGATTCCAGATCCAGTTTATCGTGGTGGCTGTCGTGTCGCAGTCTGGAAAAGGGAATGGATCTGGAGACCCAGGACTGGCTGGTGGTGACCACTGATATCAGTCTCAAGGGTTGGGGGCAGTGTGCCTGGGGCAAACTGCCCAAGAGCTTTGGTCCTCAGAGGAAAAATCCTGGTCCATCAATTGTCTGGAAACAAGGACAGTCTGACAGGCCCTAGAATCCTTCCTTGCCTGGATCAGAGTCAGGGTGGTTAGCATATTCTCGGACAATGCGATGACTGTGGCATACATCAATTGGCAAGGAGGGATGAAGTCATGCCGTGGCTCTAGAAGCTTGACAGTTGTGGGGTTTTTTTGGGTGGAACACCATTTCGAGGGAATAGCGGCTTCTCAACGTCACAGGTGTGGACAGCGTGCGAGCAGATTTCCTCAGCTGGGTGAAGGGGAATAGGAGTTGTCCCTGGAAGCTTGGGATTGCATCTGTGGTAGGTGAGGCATTCCCCAGTTGGATCTCATGGTGACTTGTGTTAGCGCATAGACATCGGGGTTTTTCATTCGCAGACAAGAGGTCAGCACGGTGGGGCTGGATTCTCTGGTGTGCCCTTGGCCAACGGGGATCCTACTGTACATGTTTCCTCAGAGGCCCCTCGTCGGTTGAGTTCTGTGGCGCATAGACACATCTGGGGGTTGGTGGAGCTAATGGTGCCAGAGTCGCTGCGACGGCTGTGGTTCGCAGATGCGGTGCATCTCACAATGGAATGACTCCTCTGGTTGGACCACCTGCAGGGTTGCTTCAGCAGGGTCCCGTATTTTTGGACCAGTAGGATCACTTCTGTCTCACGGCTTGGCTTAGAGAGAAGGTGGTTTGTGCCTGAAAGGCTATTCGGAGCAGGTTTCTACCCTCTTCAAGCTCGGGGACCCTCTATATCTCTGACATATGTCAGGGTCTGGAGGGTCTTTGAGTTGGGGTGTCTGCAACAGTGATTGGATCCCCTGTCTGTGGACATTGCTCATATCTTAGCCTTTTTGCAGGAGGGATTGCTCCGCGTTCAGGTGTCCGCCTTGGGGCAAGTTTTGGGGGAAGTCTTTGGCCTCTCATCCTGATGTGATTCGATTCCTGATTGGGGGGGGGTCAAGCATTTGCGCTCTCCAGTTTGGAAGTTGTGCCCGGATTGGACCTTTAATTTGATTCTGTGAGTGCCCTATGGTCCCCTGCACAGGTGAAAACCTCTTTGGGGACAAGGTCCATGATGTAGTAGCACAATTGAAGGACCATCATGATACCCTTCAACAGCTGTATGCTAGTGCCTCTGAAGGCCCGTGCTCTGCCAGAAAATCCTCCTGGCGGGATTCCCAGAAGCGCTTTTACCGGCAGAGGAAATACTATCCTCCGGGCACATACGCCACACACCGGTTCTAGGGGCATCCTAGACAGCAGCGAGTACCTAGACCCCAGCCGGTGCCCCAGCAAGCCCCGGCCATGGGCTTTTGAGTGGCGGCAAGGGAGAAGAAGTCAGTTGACCGTACCCCTGACATCAGATCCCCCAGTCGGAGGCAGACTCATGAGCTTCGCCCATCACTGGGAAGAGATCGTGTCGGACCACTCGATTCTCTCTATCATCCGTCAGGGGTATTGTCTAAATTTCAGCCAGCTCCCAGAGGCTTCTCCCCCCCCCCCCCCATATCCATCATAAGATTCGTCTGCCCAACTGGTCATTCTTGAGAAGGAACTCTCCGCCCTCCTTGAAGCGGGCACAGTGGAACCGGTCCCTCGCCATCAGCAGGGCCAAGGGTTGTATTTGAGGTATTTCCTCATTCCGAAGAAGAATGGCGGCTTGCGCCCCATTCTCGACCTACGGGTGTTGAACAAATTTCTTGTAAGAGAAAAGTTCAAGATGGTCTCTCTGCGCATGCTGATCCTGCTCCTCAAAGGAGGAGACTAGCTTTGCTCCCTCGATCTCAAAGAAGCTTACACACACATTGCAGTTATCCCCAGCCACTGGAAGCACCTCCGTTTTGTGGTGGGGAAAGCACATTATCAGTACATAGTGCTGCCCTTAGGGCTGGCATTGGCTCCCTGTGTTTTTACTAAATGCCTAGCAGTTGTGGCCGCCTACCTCTGGCGTCGCTCGGTGCACAAGTTCCCCTATCTGGACAACTGTTTGGTCAAGAGTGACTCCCACTCCAGAGCCTTGCATGCTCTGGCCCTGACTGTGCAGATGCTGCAAACTGTGGGATTTGTTATAAACTTCCCCAAGTCTCATCTTTGTCCATCTCCTCAGCTGGACTTCATAGGCACCAGTCTGGACACGGCATAGGCAAAAACGTTTTTGCCCAAAGACCGGGCATTCGCCCTTGCCTCGCTGGCTACCTTGTCTGCAACAGTCGGAGGGTGCCAGCCCGCCTTCTGCTAGGTCACATGGCGGCCTCTGTCCATGTGATGCCTCTTCATGAGGAGAGAGTCCTATGGTCCCAGTGGTGACAGGCTTTCTCATGCCCCCTTTCCTGGCTGTTGGACTACTTGCGGCATCCGAGTCTGGGTTCCAGACCAGCTCAGTTAGGGTGCACCTCAGCGCTGTTAGCACGTACCATCGAGGTGTTGCTAGCATGCCCGTTTTTGTCCAACCCTTAGTGGGCAGTTTAATGTGGGGCCTCCTCCAGCTGAAGCCCCCTCTTTGGCCTCTGGTTGCATCCTGGGACCTCAACGTCATCCTACCAAGGCTCATGTGCCCTCCTTTTGAGCCGTTACTGTCCACTTTCCTGAAGTTCCTCACCTGGAAAGTCATTCCTGGTGGCGCTTTCTTCAGCTTGTAGGGTCAGTGAGCTTCAGGTTCTGATTACATATGCACCATACATGAAGTTCTTTGTGTATGCATCTGAAGTTTCTGCCCAAGGTTGTAACTGATTTTCATGTTAATCAGTCCATTCCTTCTTTCTGCGGCCTCATTCCCACCCAGGGGAAAAGGACTTATCACACCTTGGACTGTAAAAGGGCTTTGGCTTTCTACCTGGATCGTACTGCTGGCCACACAGTCCACCCAGCTCTTAGTGTCCTTTGATTTCAACAGATTGGGAGTGGTAGTGGGTAAACAGACCTTGTTGAACTAGCTGGCAGATTGCATCACCTTCTGCTATGCGCAGGCAGGCCTTATGCTAGCCGGCAGAGTTAAGGCTCACTTTGTGCAGGCTGTGGCGACATTGGTGGCGCACTTACGTGCAGTCCCCGTTGTTGAAATCTGCCGGGCCGCAACCTGGAGTTCTCTTCACACATTTGTGGCTCATTATTGCTTGGATAAAGATGGGCGTCAGGAACAGTGCCTTTGGTCAATCCTCCTGTGCAACCTGTTTCAGGCCTGAACCCAACTCTTTCTGCCTTTGTGGGAACCAGACAGTCCCCTGCTGACCTACAGCGCCACAGTTGTGTTGTGCTCATTGACTCCTTGTTCGATCGGGGTCTCCTGTTCAGTGACTGCCTCGAGCTTGGTATTCATCCACATGTAAGGACTACCATCCTGCTTGTCCTAGAAGAAAGCGCAGTTGCTTACCTGTAACACGTGTTCTCCTAGGACAGCAGGATGTTAGTCCTCAGGAATCCCGCCCACCTCCCCATGGAGTTGGGTTCTGCTGGTATTTTTCCTCTGTATTATGAGACTGAAGCGAGGACCTTGTGTGGACATTCGGATAATAGCAGGCTGGGCATGCTCAGTCTGCTGGTCAAAGCTTCTAGAAACTTTGGCAAAAGTTTTCCGTGCCAGGCTCCGTCGGATAATGTTACCCACATGCAAGGACTAACATCCTGCTGTCCTAGGAGAACACCTGTTACAGGTAAGCAACTGTACTTTGAGAACAGAAAGGAGCTGGACCTGTTCCCTTCCTTTCTTTGATCCTTCCCAAAGGGGAAGAGAATGATGTGGTCTTGGAGTGGCTCCTCTTTCTAAACTGTTAATTATAAAGTTATTGCTTGTTTGCTGTTCTGACGATTGTAGTTGATTAGCTGTGACAAATGTTTACTGACAAGGTTTACTGCTGCATCAGTTCATGTACTGTGTGATGATACAGGAAACTGTCTCTACCTGCTGGCAGGGAGGCATAACCCACTTGTCTGAACTGGTATGGTAAGATTCAAGGAAAGGAAATTCAGGTAAGATTTAAATTTCTCTCTACCATCTTTTGTACAACTATTTTTTGTATTTTCTGGAAAAAAAATTGTAAAAAAAAATACAGCCATTGCTTGTACAGTGGGGCATACATGCCAAAATAAAACCAACAGTATGTATCTGCTTTTTTATCTAGAAATTATTTTATGCATTGTCTGCATTCCAGAGATTATAAATTTAACAGATCATCATAAAGTTATCCCATTTCAAATATCCTAACTTTATAAACATAACTGGAGATATTTGGGGAGCCAGATGGCCTTTGTCCCATCACAGGGGGGGCTTTTACATACGATACTTATTTTAGTCTCCTGTGATCCAGTTTTGAAACCCAACTCTCAAATAATGGCAGTCTTAAAAATGAAATGTTAAATATTGCCTTCAAGCAAAATTATATCAATCATAACCACTGGGGTGATGTCATCCAGTGGTGCTGACATGGACCCAACTCAGAAATCCTTGAGCATGTGCGGGAGTTCCTATTCATGGTTGCCTTATGAGCCCCTCAGTCTTTTTGTCCGAGCTGCTGCATGAATGAATTTCCTAGTCTCTTTACATTTTTCTGTTTGTTCATTTTGCTAGAGTTGCAACTTAAGAATTCCTTTTTTCACTGTTGCCTTGATAAAACCCCTAAAAAAAAAATTACAAAGAAGTATTGAAATCTGAGGCCTGTGGTTTTGGGTGCTTGATGTCCTTTACAGATACCCATACCATGTGCTTGCTCCTACCTGAGTGGGGACCTCTGCTCTGAATTTCCCTAGCTCTGTGGTGTGCACACTC
Source organism: Rhinatrema bivittatum (assembly GCF_901001135.1). Lineage (NCBI taxonomy): Eukaryota > Metazoa > Chordata > Amphibia > Gymnophiona > Rhinatrematidae > Rhinatrema > Rhinatrema bivittatum. Next base: position 211,043,104 of record NC_042616.1, on the reverse strand, counting down.
AGCCCTCGAGGGCTGCCAACAGATCTGGTTTTTAGGATATCTCTAATATGCAAGAGGAACATTGGCAGGAATGTCTATGGATGCTACAGACCTATGCCTGAAAGATGAAGAAGTCAGTGTCTGGTAAAGGCTCCAAAGCCTTAGCACAAGGGTGGGTAGCACAGCTATTCCATTTCCCAGAGTGAGGCCTCATTGGATTCCCAGTAGCATTAGGGATGATGCTAGGACTCTGCTTCCCTTTCTCACAAATTGGCTGCGAAGGATCCCCTTCCCCCACCTTCTACCACACACTGGCACCAATTTCCTGACCATCACAGGTCAGCATTTGAGCTTGGCGTAGAAAGCCTAAGGCATTGGGAAGAACACCTACGCGACACAAGGGATCTAATTTGGACTGTCTCCCTTGGTACCAAAGAAATTAATGCCTGTGGCGCAAAGTTCTGCTGGGGCAGTCTCCTGGCTTGACACTAAAAAGAGCTCCTTCAGTCTACTCGGTGAGGAGTTCCTTGGTGCAGATGTTTTCTCACAGAACAAGCAGGATAGTAGTCTTCACATGGGTGACATCAGGATGAAGCCCAATCACGGAACACTTTTGTCAAAGTTTCTAGAACTTTGACTGGCACCTACTGGGCATGACACTAACCCTGCATCCAGCAGGGGTCCCCCTTCAGTCTTTTTTTTTTCCTCACAGCAGTAGCCACGCGGGTTAAGGAGCTCTAGAGATTCCTGACAGGAATTTTCCTCACGGAACTTCTTTCAAAATTTTCAAAAACTTCTACCCCATAGGGGTCCCCCTATCAATTCTGTACTCCGTGGTCGAAAGGTAAGACTTTACCCTAGTTTGCGGTAGATTCCCATCGAGTTTTCCCTTCGGGGTCTACTGACCATGGACTGCAACGCGGCTAAATTTTTGTTGAAGCCATGGTGTCGGGTTTTCGTCGGGGCCCCGATTGTCCTCTGACAGTGTCCATCACAGACCCGCATAGGGCTTCTGTGTTATGTTTGGGGTCCGACCATGACATCCTAACTTGCACCAAATGTGCCCAAATGACACCAAAGGGCCGTAAGATCCGCTCAGAGAAGATGGAGTTTTTTTCAGGCAAAGCCCCCAACTCCATCAACCGCTTCGACATAATCTGAGCCGGTGCCATCGACCTCTCACCAGCAGTGGGACACCGGTGCTGCCCGACCGGCACAGACTACTCCAAAGGTGTCGACTTCTTCCTCATTGGCTCCGGAGAAGGACCGAGGAGAATATCGTGAAAAGCATCGACACAGTCATCAGAAGGCTCAGTCCGCTGATCCAGGCAAGCCCTTGGCATCGGCATCGACATAGCCACCGACAAAGAAACCCCGTCCAGAGAAGGCCCCTTCCTCCTCTGCAACTGGATCACCGAGGCGTTCCCCCCACCTTCATTGGTGCCAGGAGCCTCGACTCCACTTTCACCGGTGGACCCTCCGGCTACGCCAGTATTGCCTCCTACTCCGGAGCTGGGGTTGCATGTCCCAGGCTTCCGCGAGGAATTGGATCGGATGATCCAAGAGGCCATCGGTAGGGCACTGCAGGGCTTCCAACCTCCCATCGGCGCAGACACAGATGCCAGCCCCAGTCACCAACCAGATACCCATGGCGCTTGCACCGCTACTTGGCAGACTGGATGTGTTGATCGGTGCCCTTCCACCGGTGGAACAGAGGATACCGGTATGTCCACTGCTTCCACGCAAATACCTTTGTCATCGGAAGACGAAACACAGATGCCTGAATCTATCCCCGGACCGTCTGGGATCTTGCCACAGATTCGCCCATCGATGTCACCGGTTCCATCAGTGCCTATTCTGCCATGAATACCGCATCATCCTTAATCGGTGCCACCATCGATGCCGTCTGTGCCTAGGCCTGATCCTTCAGGAATAGCACCATTACTCCCCTCTGGAGATCCTTTGGGAGCCCGTGATCAACCTTACGATCCTTGGACAGATGATTCTTCCCAGGATACAGATGATCTACCTTCAGAGCCGTCTCCCCCTGAGGAGAGAAGAGGTTCTCCCCCAGAGGACATGTCCTTTATTAATTTTATAAAGGAAATGTCTGAAGCCATACCATTCCAACTTTAGGCAGAAGAGGACTCCTGACACAAAATGCTGGAAGTGCTCCAATTCGTAGATGCACCCAGGGAGATCATGTCCATACCTGTTCATGAAGTTCTTCTGGACTTGCTGAACAGGAATTGGGAGCATCCAGGCTCTGTACCACCGGTAAATTGGAAAACAGGTGCCACCTACCTGGTACAGACAGCCCCTGGTTTCCGAAAACCACAGCTGGATCACCATTCTGTGGTTGTGGAGTCAGCCCAGAAAAAAGCATGACGTTCTAAACCTCATTCTTCCATTCCTCCAGGGAAAGAACAGAGGTCTCTCGATGCATTTGTCCGTCGTGTTTTCCATGGATCAATGCTTATTTCTTACATTGCTTCCTACCAGTTATACATGACCCAGTATAACAGAGACCTATTCAAGAAGATCCAGGATTTCTCTGAATCTTTACCCGACCAGCTTCAGGATCAACTTAATGCCCTGGCTCAGAAGGGTCTAGATGCTGGCAAGCATGAGGTCCACGCTGTCTATAATATTTTTGACACTGCCTCTAAGGTGTCCGCAGCGGGAATTAGTGCACGAAGGTGGGCCTGGCTGAAGTCCTCTGACTTAAGACCAGAGGTATAGGACCGATTGGCTGACCTGCCCTGCGCTGGAGACAATCTCTCTTCGGGGACAAAATCCAGGAGACTATAGCACAGCTCAAACACCATCACAAGACGCTACGCCAGCTTTCGTCCATGCCTTCTGATTTCCTGTCCACCTCTAAAAGGACATTCTGAAGAGACTCTTAAGCAGCCGTCCTTCAAGCCACGGAGATATTATCCTCCTGCTACCCGAGGTCGCCCCTCCAACCTTATCAGAAAGGTCAGGCCAGACAATCCCGGCCTCAGAAGACTGTCAGCCCCTCCATCGGACCTAGCTGCTGGATTTTGACTCCTCGCTGGAGAGCATAAGCCAACCTCCTCTACCGCCCATACCAGTCGGCGGTCAGTTGTGCCATTTCACCAAGATATGGTACACAATCACTTCAGATCAGTGGGTACTTGCTGCACTGACTCAAGGTTACCACCTCAACTTCTGTCTGTACCAGCAGACTCCCCAACTCGGCCGACATGGGGATCATCCAACCACTCCTCTCTTCTGGAGGAGGAGGTTTCAACCCTTCTGAAATCCTGGGCAGTAGAACCAGTGCCCCTCTCCCAGCAGGGGCAGGGGTTCTATTCCAGGCATTTCCTCATCCCAAAAAAGTCAGGGGGCATTCGTCCAATACTGGACCTGCGTGCTTTAAACAAATATCTGCAGAAGGAAAAGTTCAGGATGATGACCTTAGGCTCTCTACTTCCTCTTCTACAAAGAGGAGATTGGCTTTGCTCTCTAGATCTTCAGGACGCGTATACACACATCTCGATCACTTCAGCTCACTGCAGATTCCTTCGATTCCTGGTCTGGTGCATGTCCATGTCCGAAAACCTCCTCTATAAGGGTACATGTCAGTGTGGTAGCCACTTTCCACAACGCATGGGAGATGTCTCTATTTCGACACAACCTTTACTCACATGCTTCATGAGAGGTTTGCTCCACCTGAAACCTCCATTGCGCCCTCTGGCCCCTGCTTGGGACCTTAATGTGGTCTTAGGACGGCTCATGAAACCTCTGTTTGAACCTCTCCACGCCTGCGATTTCCGCTATCTCACTTGGAAAGTGATTTTTCTTCTCGCTTATCACATCTGCTCGCAGAGTTAGTGAATTACAGGCATTAGTCACCTACCCACCTTACACCAAAATTCTACATGTCAGAGTGGTTTCTCCGTACCCCTAAGTTTTTCCCAAAGGTAGTGTTGGAATTTCATCTTAATCGATCCATCATCTTACCTACTTTCTTTCCAAGGCCCCATTCAAACCCAGGAGAACAGGCTCTACATTCCCTGGACTGCAAACATGCCCTAGCCTTTTATCTAGAGCGCGCTTCAGCCCACAAGAAGTCCACTCAATTATTTGTTTCTTTAAATAACATCAAATTGGGAAATCCAGTGGGAAAACAGACCCTTTCCTCCTGGTTGGTGGACTGTATCTCCTTTTGCTACCAGCAAGCAGGCATTCCGCTACATGACCGTGTAAAATCACACTCTGTTAGGGCCGTGGCAACTTCAGTGGCACACCTTCATTCGGTACCACTTATTGATATTTGTAAGGCTGCGACCTGGAGTTCTCTCCATACCTTCACAGCCTATTATTGCTTAGATAAGGCTGGCAGGCAAGATTCCATTTTTGGCCAGTCTGTTCTACAGCTTAACTACCCAAGTTCCTACCAGCATTCAGGGTGTTGAGGATGCCCTCCTACCCAAATCCACCCCGGTTGTTTTGCCTGTTGCACGTTTTTGGGTGCATTTGGTGCATTGCTCAGGCATCCTCAGCTCGCTACTCACCTATATGTGAGGACTACTATCCTGCTTGTCCTGTGAAAAAGCAGAGTTGCTTACCTGTAACAGGTGTTCTCACAGGACAGCAGGATGTTAGTCCTCACGAAACCCGCCCGCCTCCCTGCGGAGTTGGGTTCTTTTGCGATTTATTTTATTTTTCGCACGTACTTCTTGCTATACACAAGACTGAAAGGGGACCCCTGCTGGATGCAGGGTTAGTGCCATGCTGGGCATGCCCAGTAGGTGCCAGTCAAAGTTCTAGAAACTTTGACAAAAGTATTCCGTGATTTGGCTTCATCCTGATGATGTCACCCATATGTGAGGACTAACATCCTGCTGTCCTGTGAGAACACCTGTTACAGGTAAGCAACTCTGCTTTCTACTGCATCTTATTTGGCCTAGACACACTGGCACCATCAAAGGCACTTTGTTACATTGGCATGGAGTGTGCTGGTATAGACCAAGGTGCAGTCTATTTCCTCAGCATGTTGCAAGGTGATTCAGGCTAAAGTGCCACCATCTTCCTCAACACAGTGTCTGTGCCAAAAGGCATACAGACATCCACAGTAGAAAGCAGAGCCTTGGCACAAAGACAAGTAATACAGGCATTGATGGTGCAACTAGTCTCCAGCCAACAGAGCACAATCAGCACACTTTGTCCTGGGCCCCCAGTACCTGGCCCAGCAAGGAAGGTATTGGAGGAGGATGTATCCTTACCTGCTCCAGCAGAAAGGGCCCCTCCAGAGGCAGCAACTTAGCTGTCTGAGATGGTGAGGTTTTTTTAACCTGAGGACTAGAAAGGAAGATGGATCCTTTTTATCCTGCACAGTGGAATTCAAAGAAGGCATGGGAGTGTCCAAGCATCCCCCTCAAGGAGCTTTGCCTGTGCTGAGCAGCATGAGACACCTAGCTCAACCTCACTCAGAGCATCAAGTGACCCTCCTACTGCTACTTTCCCTTTAGCAAGAAATACCTTGGTTCAGTCACTGGATTTTTGACACTGTCTAATTCTGTGCTGAACCCACAGAGTTGGAGCCAAACAGATTCAGAAAAGGGAACCTTCCTGATCATACCCAGATCAGTCCAGAAAACTGGGTTGTGTATCTCTACCAGCAGGTGGAGTCAGAGAACAATTAGAACTTTGGGCACTGCTACATAACGAGAGTGCCACCTGCAGGCCCTCAGTATTTTTCTGACTCCTGCAGTCTTAGTTTTTTTCAGGGTAGTTAGGAAATTTATTTTATTTTTCCTTCTCGTTTGCTTCCTGAGGTGTTAGGCAGCTTCATGGGCCATCCCTCAGTGGAAGCCGGGCGTTCGGGCGGTTAGACACCCCTGACTGTGTTTCGCCCGCTCCATCCCAGGGTGTACAGGCTGGGGGCTCCTGGTCTTCCTACCCCCGAAGCTGCTCCCTCGACCCCTGTTAGTGCAGGCTTCAGTAGTTTAGTTGTTTAAAGTTAGTTTAAAAAAAAAAAAAAAGTCTCTTCAGTCTGAGGGTAAGGAGTTGGCACCAGGGGAGCCTGCTGTGCAGCAGGCTGTGGGGACAGTTTTGAACCGTCGCAGTTTCGTTTCCTTCCTCTCCCGGGGTTCCGGGTTGATAGTGAAGGTAGGCCGTGTGTGTACCGGGTCCAAGCCACGTTTTCAGCAGCCGGGTGGCTGAACAGCACGGTTCCTCGCGGAGGCCTTGTTTTTCTATTTTTTTCCCCCGTGCTGCTGGCGGCGCTCGCTCGGCTGCAGGTCTCGGGCCTATTTTTTTTTTATCTTCCCTCAGCTGCTCTGACCGCGTGGCTATGCGCCTTCGCATGGCGCCGCGAAAATGGGCGGTCTGCCGCTCCTGTGGGGCGCGTGGGCAAAATTTGAACTCTGCGTCGTTGTGACCAGACTGCTCCGGTTTGGAAGGCCCGTCGGGGGTGGCCCACGGGGGGGGGGGGGCCTCGCGACACTCTGAGCAAGAAGAGGATCCCCCCCTCCCACTTTGGTCCCCTTGGCAGTAGATCCGATGTTGGGGACTGGGGAATCAGCCCCGTAGGCCCCCCCCAGATGGGGGGGTAGACGCGGGAGATTTTTCCCCAGAGTTTATCTTGTTGATGCATCAGGCCTTTTTGGCACGGAGACAGACTTCCTTAGAGACCCGGGCGCGCTGGGGATCCCGCTGAAGCAGGGATGTCCTGCAGCCACCCAGCAGCACCCAGTGGTCCGTTCTCGTCCTGGAGAGGATGGTCGCGGGGATCCCCATGACCCAGGTTTTGGGGCAGGGGTGGCGCCGGTTCCGAGTCTGGGGGGGTCGGATCTGAGCAGCTACTGGGTGTGGATCCGGACCAGAATCCTGAGCTGGTGGACACGGATACGGATGATCCTGATGGGGATGACCTCCCTCCGGTGGAGGGTGATGATCCTACTGTTGTCCACCTGTTTAAGCGAGATGAGTTTCGTCTGCTTATTCCCCAGGTACTGGATGTCCTCGGTCTTAAGGTTACTCAAGAGGATTCCAATAATGAAGGGGTTAATCTGGTTCTGGATGGTATTCGGGGACCATCAACAGCTTTTCCACTGCCTAAGAAAGTCCGAAAGCTGGGTGACCCGCAAGTTGGATACTCCGGATGCGGACTTAAAGGTGGGTAGGGCGATGGGAAAGCTCTACCTGCTGTCAGAGGTGCTGGACCTGCTGAAGATTCCGAAAGTGGACATGGCTATCTCGGTGGTCACAAAGAAGACCACGATACCCATGGCAGGATCTGCCGCCTTAAAGGACATGCAGGACCGAAAGCTGGAGATCAGTTCAAGCGGGTTTTTGAAGTGGCCGCGTTGAGCCTTCGAGCGGCAGTCTGTGCGATCAGATACGCGCTATGGGCTTTCAGAGATGGGCTGTCCGGCAAAGTTGTCCTGATGACAGACAACCAGGTAGTATGTCATCAAGCAGAGGGGCACAGGATTGTACCTCCTGTGTTAGGAAGCAGTTCAAATCTGCTCTTGGGACCTGTCCCATGGGATGTTGCTCAGGGCCATGTACCTGGCCAGGACTGAGAATGTAGTAGCGGACAGGCTGAGTAGAGTCTTCAGACCCCATGAATGGTCTCTGGACCAAGGGATAGCGAATTGGATATTCCACCTCTAGGGAGCCCAGACATAGATCCGTTCGCATCTCCTCCCCACAGCAACAGGAAGGTACCTGGGTCCTGCACCTTGTACAGATCAGATGGCAAACCAGCGTCGGATGCCCTTGCCCTTCATTGGGGCAAGGCTCTTCTGTACATACATCTGCTGATTCCCTTAGTGGCAAAGACTCTCGAAGCTTTGCAAGGACAAGGGGAACCATGATCCTCATAGCTCCTTATTGGCCGAGACAGGTCTGGTTTTCATTGGTCGGGAGTTGCCTGTCTGGAGACCGATCTTTCTGGGGACTTTCCCAGATCTCATCACGCGAGATAGAGGCAGGATGCGGCATCCCAACTTCCAGGACCTGTCGCTCACAGCCTGGATGTTGAGAGATTAATTCTGCAACTGCTTGATGTCTCAGATATATTTTGGCTCTTGGTAGGTTCCAGAAAGCCTTCCACTGAAGTGGAGGAGGTTTTCCATGTGGTGTGAGCAGAAGGCCCTAGATCCATTTTCCTGTCCCACAAAAAATCTACTTGATTATCTTCTACACTTATTGGAAGTTGGCTTAAAAACCAACTCCGTTAGAGTTCATCTCGGTGCAATTGGCGCATTACCACCAAGGTGTAGATGGTACGCCTATCTCTGTACAGCCTATAGTTGTACGATTCATGCGGGGCCTGCTTCAGTTAAAGCCTCCCCTAAGGCCTCCCGCTGTTTTGGGACCTCAACATGGTGTTAGCTCAGTTGATAAAAGCTTCTTTTGAGCCACTGCGCTGCTGTGACCTGAAGCACCTGATATTTTTGGTGGCAGTCACCTCAGCGCACAGGGGTCAGCAAGCTCCAGGCCTTAGTGACTTATCCACCTTACACAAAGTTTTATCATGATAGGGTGGTCTTGGGTATGTACCCTAAGTTCCTGCCTAAGGTGGTGACTGATGTCCATCATCCTGCCAATATTCTTTCCCAGGCCCCATTTGCACCAAGGCAAATGAGCATTGCACAGTTTGGACTGCAAGCAAGCCTTAATCTTCTATCTGGAGCGGACAGAAGCCCATAGACAGTCCACCTAACTTTTTATTTCTTTTGATAGGAATAGGTTTTGCATTGCTGTTGCCAGACAGACATTATCCAATTGGCTAGAAGATTGCATCTCCTTCTGTTATGTCCAGGCGGGACAGCATCTTGGGGGATCATGCCAAGGCTCATTCTGTCAGAGCCATGGCAGCTTTGGTGGCCCACTTGCAAGCAGTTCTTGTGGAGATCTGCAAGGCTGTGACATGGAGTTCTCTCCACACCTTCACATTGCACTATTGTCTGGATAGAGATGGCTGATGTGACAGTAGATTCTACTGTCACATCTCGTCTGCCTCTATCTCGTCTGTCCATAGGAACTTGTTTGAGGTGTAGAACCCAACTCTACCCGCCTAGGGCCCATTGTTTGGGGTCAAGCTGTCTCTCCCCTCTGTTACCAACTACACCATTTTTGTGCCTGTTGGCACCTGGTTAGGTGTCTGGTCCCCTATTTGTGTTGGAGAGCAGCCTGTAGTTAGCGATTCACCCGTGTATGAGGACTGACTATCCTGCTTGTCCTCAGAAAGCAGAGTTGCTTACCTGTAAAGGTGTTCACTGAGGACAGCAAGATGTTAGGCCTCACGAAACCGACCCACCACTCTGCAGGGTTGGGTTTCTCCCATTTATTCTAATATTCTATTTTACAAGATCCTGTGGGGACGCTTGGTTTAGGGCATGCTGGGCATGTTCAGTGTGCCTAGTCTAAGTTTCTAGAAACTTTGACCTAAAATTTCTGCATCGGGGCTCCATCTGATGTCATCCATGTGTGAGGACTAACATCCTGCTGTCTTTGAAGAACCTGTTTACAGGTAAGCAACTCTGTTTTCCTTCTGTTTTACAAAATTTCTTCTTGTTTACTTCACTGATGATCAACATTTCTCTAATACATCTGAGGGCAAGTTAATGCCAAAACACACAAATTACTATTGTCTTCTCCCGCTATTGTTCCTCCATTGAATTCTTTGCCTGATCATAATTTGGTTTAAATATCTCCATTTTTTTGGTTCATGACCATAATCTGCCAACAAAAGAAAATTACAGCAGTTATGATTGAGCACTACATATAGTTTCCAAAATTCAAGTACCATTTTCTGGTGTCCTTGGTTGTTGGTCAAATCTAAATCCAAATACACTATTTAAACAAGGCAAACAGGTAGTGTTTCTACTCAAGTTGGTTACTAAGCCACAAAAGAATCAAAGAGCAAACCTAATAATAGGATATTTAGAAATGGTCAGGAAGTCTTTTTCACCACCATGGTAGAGGAGGTATTGAACAATGGCTGGACCCACCAGAACAAGAGGGAATATTTCCCTAAGGTCCTCACTAACCTAAACTCATTGGTCTTAGTTAAGCAAGGGTAAAGCAATGGTGCATATCCCCTAAGGTGGATAGTTTGAATAGTGGGGATCTCCAAGTACATGCCTGTTCCATTTGAGGACATGAGGATGTGGACATATCCCTCAAGTGTTGCTTCAAGCCAAATGGTTTCTATTTGAAAGTGATAGTGTTCAGTATTAAATATGAACTATAAGAGCACTGTCCCAATTCAGTAGCATTCAAATTAATGTTCATAATTCACTAATTTATGGATTTAAAAGTAACTGATAAAACATTCTGTAAAGAAATACTATCAGTATTCAAAGATTCTACACATGTAGACAACTGGTTAGCATGAAGAAATCAAATTTGGTATTTTCTATTTAACTCTTGAACAAATTGTGTGCTAAAAAAAAAATAAAACTTTTTATCCCAGGACAAGCAGGATGCTAGTCCTCACATATGGGTGACGTCATCCACGGAGCCCTTAAGCGGGAAAACTTCTGGCAAGTTTCTAGAAGTTTTAAACTGGCTGCCTGAGGCTACTGAGCATGCTCGGCATGCCATGATATTTCCTGCCACAGGGGTCTCACTCCAGTCTTCTTTTTTCCGCGCTGCTAGCTGCATCGCGGTTTCCAGGAGCCTGTGAGTTACCTCACAACAATCTAAAAAATTTTTCAAACTTCTTCCCTTTACGGGTCTTACTCGGTTTGTCACCGGCTGGTGACAAACATCCTACTTTCTTCACGAAGAAGGAATCCGAAATCATCGACGGATGTCGACCGAAAAAACTTCCGGATTTAAAAAATGTCCGGCCTGCAACCGGACTATGTCCATCACCGACCCGCACGTCGAGTGCGTCCGTTGTTTGGGAGGAGACCACGACATCGCTTCTTGTGCCCAGTGTCAAGAAATGACGGCGAAAGGTAGGAAGCTTCGCCATGAAAAAATGGCTCAGATTTTTCAAATCAGAGCACCGACATCGCCATCGACCTCGACTAGATCTTCCCCGATAGGCGTATCGAAGAAGATACTTCTCAAGAAAAGAGTCCAACAAGGTTCGGGAGATGCTTCCTCGCCAACCCCGTCTGTGGCATCGTCCAGATCCGTTTCTGAGATTCGTACCAAACATAAACACCGGAGACATCACGCGATTCCTCCGTTGCCACCGCCGGAAGAACCGGTGGCTAAACAGCGGAAGTTGTCATCGACCTCGGTAATCCCTGCAGAGGAATCGACACCGTCGACATCCGTGACGGACTTAACAGCCTTGATTAAGAAGCTTGTCGCTGATGCCATGAAAGAAGCCATCCCGGCGGCATCTCCAACACCGGCCCTGGTAGGACCGATGCCGACCTACGGGTCGATGCCGACTCCTCAGTCGATGCCGGCCATCGGGCCGATGCCGATGACTCCATCGATGCCGACTACCGAGTCGATGCCTTCCTCGATATCGATGCCGGTGCCATCGTCCATATCGATGCCAGTGCTGATGCCAACGTCATCGTCCATACCGATGCCAATCTCGGTGCCGATGACTGCTGCAGCTCTATCAATGCCGATGGACATGCCCAGCTGCTCTTCAACGATGCCTGCTGCTCGATCGATGTCAGCAGCCTCATCGTCTATGCAAATCGCACATCCTTCGATGGAATCGACTAATTTACATTCTTCAATGTCCACAAGTGCTTCCAGACCAATCTCCTCATTGATTCCCATCTCCATGTTCTCCTTTCTCACTACTTCACTTTCTACGGCTGCACAACCAGCTCCACATTATACCTTAGCTCCTTCTGCAGCTTCAAGCCGGGGAAAAAAGGCAGCAGGAAAATCCAAGCATCCAGAGATTCCCTCTGAGAAAAGACTACATGCTATCCTTACCAAAAGATATCATGATCTTTTATCTTCCTTGCCTTCATACCCTGCGGAAGAAAGTGATACCAGTGATGCGGTACCGGACATCCAGGATCCTTTACCAGGACCCTCTGGAGTTGCTCCATCTACAATTCCAAGCCATCTTCATATCCTCAACCAGCGGATACATGGTCTGATACACAATCGGAGTATTCTTCAGAGGAATTTTTATCAGAAGGTACTCCGCCCACAGACCAAGAAGCAATCCCCTCCTGAGGATTTGTCTTTTGCTTCTTTCGTTCAAGAAATGTCGGAATCCATCCCTTTTCAACTTCAGGCAGAGAAGGATGACAGACAGCAAACACTGGAGATTCTACAATTTGTAGATCCCCCAAAACATAACCTAGCAATTCCAGTACATGAAGTACTACTCCAACTTCAACAACGGATTTGGGAGCACCCATGTACAACACCGGGAGTTAATCGTAGAATTGATTCTACATATTTAGTCCAAGCAGCCCCAGGCTTTGAGAAGCCACAACTACCACACAGTTCATTAGTTGTGGAATCTGCGCAAAAGAAATCAAGAAGGTCCAGAACTCACGCTTCTATCCCTCCTGGGAAAGATAACAGATTCCTAGACCTTATGGGGCGTAAGATTACCAGGGAGCGATGCTAAATTCGAAAATTGCTGCGTACCAACTGTATATGACGCAGCATCAAAGAACCTGTGGAAGCAGATTGAGGAATTTCTACCCTCTCTCCCTCAACAGCAGCAGGAGGCAGCACAACAGATTGTGCAGAAAGGTCTGGATGCGGGCAAGCATGAGGTGCGAGCGGCGTATGACGCGTTTGAGACTTCTTCCAGAACGGCAGCTTCAGGCATCAGTGCTCGAAGATGGGCCTGGTTGAAGGCGTCGGACCTACGTCCAGAGGTCCCGGATAAACTAGTGGACTTGCCTTGCCTGGGCGACAACTTGTTCGGAACAAAAGTACAAGATGCCGTAACGCAGCTTAGAGAGCACTCTGAAACATTAAAGCAGCTCTCTACGTTGTCCCATGACACTCCTACTCACCCTGCCCGCAGGCCGCCACGGCGAGACACCAGACGACCTTTCTTTAGGCCGAGAAGGTATTACCCCCAGACCTCAAGACCACGCTCTACAAGGCCTCCACAGCGCCCTCAGCAGAGACAGCAGAGAGCTGCAAGGCCACAGCCTCCGCCCCCAAACTGCTTCCACCTCTGGTTTTGAAAGCAGTCCCGGAGAACAGAGCCAACCAAACCCCTTTCCAGATTTACCAGTAGGGGGAAGGATTTCCCACTTTTACAACGATTGGGAAATATCACCACAGATCACTGGGTCTTATCCATAGTTCATCAGGGTTACCACCTAGACTTCACAGCTCCCCCGCAGGAGTTTCCCACCACAAAACTCCTATCTCGAACACATCCCTCAATTACAAATGGAATTATCTACTCTTCTGAAAGCAAGAGCTGTGGAACACGTACCACACTCACAGAAGGGAAGAGGATTCTATTCCCGGTATTTCCTCATTCCAAAGAAAACCGGAGGACTTCGTCCCATGCTAGATCTCAGAAATCTCAACAAATTTCTAAGAAAAGAAAATTCAGAATGGTATCCTTAGGCACCATTCTTCCTCTCATACAAAAGGGGGATTGGCTTTGTTCTCTGGATCTCCAAGACGCTTATACTCACATACCTATTTTCCCACCTCATCGCAAGTACCTAAGATTCAAGGTGGGACACCAGCATTTCCAATACAGAGTCCTACCATTCGGCCTAGCCTCAGCTCCCAGAGTATTCACAAAATGCCTAGCAGTAATAGCAGGACATTTGCACAAACAGGGTGTTCATGTCTTCCCTTATCTAGACGATTGGCTAATAAAAAGTCAATCTCAACAAGGGGCGCTTACTTCTCTACATTACACAATAAAGGTACTGCACAAACTGGGATTTCTCATCAATTATCAAAAATCCCAACCTGCAACCATCTCATCTACTCCAATACATAGGAGCAGAATTAGACACAAACCTCGCACAAGCTTTTCTTCCAGGAGACCGTGCACAAACACTGTCCCAGTTGGCGTACTCCATGTCCACACAACCGCAAGTGACAGCTCATCAGTTTCTAATCTTACTAGGCCACATGGCATCAACGGTTCATGTCACTCCGATGGCACGACTTGCCATGCGACTTACCCAATGGACCTCTTCGGTCGCAATGGATCCAAGCCATTCAACCACTTCATGCTCCCATCCAAGTAACCCACCAACTTCGCTCATCGCTAAACTGGTGGACAATCAAGGACAATTTACGCAAGGGCCTGCCTTTCCAAAAGCCGATCCCTCAGATAACGTTAACTACAGATGCATCCACCTTGGGATGGGGAGCTCATGTAAACTCTCTTCAAACTCAAGGAACTTGGACAAAACTCGAAGCCACATATCAAATCAATTTTCTGGAACTTCGAGCTATACGTTATGCGCTGCATGCGTTCAAGGACTGCCTTTCACACAAGACTGTGTTAATCCAAACAGACAATACGGTTGCCATGTGGTACATCAACAAACAGGGAGGTACGGGCTCGTATCTCCTTTGTCAAGAAGCTGCGCAAATTTGGGACTGGGCCTTGAATCACTCAATATTGCTACAGGCCACTTATCTAGCAGGAATTCAAAATGTGCTAGCAGACCGACTCAGTCGGCAATTCCAACCACACGAGTGGTCTCTGAATCCCTCGATAGCGACCAAGATATTCCAACGTTGGGGACAGCCAACAACAGACCTCTTTGCGTCGCACCTGAACCACAAGGTGACCAACTTCTGTTCCCTGCACAAACAGAAGCACCAACCAGCCGAGGACGCCTTTGCTCGCCCTTGGAACTCAGGCCTACTCTATGCATATCCTCCCATACCGCTTATCACCAAGACACTGGTGAAGCTACAACAGGACAAGGGGACCATGATACTCATAGCCCCATATTGGCCTCGACAGGTATGGTTTCCCACGCTGCTAGACCTTTCAGTCAGGGATCCAATACGTCTGGGAATAGCTCCCAATCTCATTACTCAGGATCAGGGTCGGTTGCGCCATCCCAACCTTCAGTCCCTATCCCTGACAGCATGGATGTTGAAAGCTTAATCTTACAACCACTCCATCTTTCAACAAATGTTTCCCAAGTGCTTATAGCTTCCCGCAAACCTTCCACGAGAAAAAATACTCTTTCAAATGGAAACGGTTCACATTCTGGTGCAAGCAAAATCATACAGATCCTTTTACTTGCCCCACATCTACTCTTCTAGATTATTTGTACCATCTTTCAAACTCTGGTCTTCAGACATCGTCAATCAGAGTACATTTGAGTGCAATCTCCGCTTACCATAACAAGATAGGAGATGCACCTATATCCACACAACCTCTCGTCAGTAGATTCATGAGAGGTCTAACACATCTTAATCCACCAATTCGGCCCTCCAGCTACACAATGGGACCTGAATCTGGTTTTAACAGGACTAATGCGTTCTCCTTTCGAACCCATTGATTCCTGTGATCTTAAATTTCTCACATGGAAGACTATTTTCCTCATAGCCATCACATCAGCTAGAAGGGTTAGTGAGTTACAAGCACTTGTCACATATGAACCTTATACAAAGTTCCTCCATGACAGAGTGGTTCTCCGAACGCATCCGAAATTCCTTCCTAAGGTAGTTACGGAATTCCATTTAAATCAAACAATAGTCTTACCCACATTCTTTCCAAAGCCTCACTCTCACCAGGGGGAAAGAGCTTTGCACACTTTGGACTGCAAACGTTGCGTTGTCCTATTACTTGAATCGCACTACGTCCCTCAGAAAATCCAATCAGCTTTTTGTCTCTTATGACCCAAATAAGCCTGGTAGAGCAGTGGGAAAACATACTTTATCCAATTGGTTAGCAGACTGCATACAATTTTGCTATGCAAAAGCAGGCCTTCCTCTCAAGGGCGAGTAAAGGCACACTCAGTAAGAGCAATGTCAACCTCGGTAGCACACTTTCGTTCAGTGCCAATCATTGACATTTGTAAAGCAGCAACATGGAGTTCTCTTCACACTTTTGCAGCTCATTACTGTTTGGACAAGGAAGGACGACAAGATTCAGCCTATGGACAATCTGTCTTAAAGAACTTGTTTCCAGCTTAATCCCAACTCCTTCTACATCCACTCTGCTGTGATCTTCGGCTGACTCATTTTTCTTCAACAAAGCCATCACTGCTACCTGACTCAGCCTCTAGCTTGCTAATCACCCATATGTGAGGACTAGCATCCTGCTTGTCCTGGGATAAAGCAAAATTGCTTACCTTGTAATAGGTGTTATCCCAGGACAGCAGGATGTAGTCCTCACGGAACCCGCCCGCCACCCCGCGGAGTTGGGCCTCAGACTTTATTATTTTATTTTGCTTACGCTTATTGCTACATACAAGACTGGAGTGAGACCCCCTGTGGCAGGAAATATCATGGCATGCCGAGCATGCTCAGTAGCCTCAGGCAGCCAGTTTAAAACTTCTAGAAACTTGCCAGAAGTTTTCCGCTTAAGGGCTCGTGGATGACGTCACCATATGTGAGGACTACATCCTGCTGTCCTGGGATAACACCTATTACAAGGTAAGCAATTTTGCTTTTTTTTTACTTCCTATGGTAACTCTTATTAGTTAAAATATTTATTGGTAAACACTTCAGAGGGTGGAGGACAACGGCAGAAGTGAATCGTGTTTTTCAGATTTTGACCCAGTCCTTAATGTCCATATCTTTTACCCAATTCAGGAGCTTGTTACTTAACTAACTTTTTTCTTTCTGTATTCTAATCTCTTCCAAGTCTGTCCCTGTTTTTGTTCACTCTAAAGCTACCAAGACCATTCTGCTTCTCTCCTACATGTCTCTACAAAGATGCTGTTTTTCCTACTTACTAATCTAGTTGTAATTGCTAAAATGTAATTTAATTAAGTAAAAACTACAGAAGTAAAAGGCAGTGTTTACAATACAGATGTTTATAATTTATATATGGTCTGCTTTTTTTTTTAATTTGAAATAGATTTTTGAATTGAGTAAAAGTAGCCAAAAAAAAGAGTTCATAGTGTAATTAAAATGAATGAAACTGGTTCATGCTTATCTTTTGATTAAAATTCAAACTATAGTTACAAATTGATAACTATCTTTTATGGTGTGCTCTGAGCTGGTCTTTTTTTTTTTTTTTTTTTGTTGCAGGCTAATCCAGATCCTAACCTCTGCCTTGGTGTGTTTGGTCTGAGTTTATATACCACTGAGAGAGATCTGCGTGAAGTGTTTTCCCGTTATGGGCCTTTGAGTGGTGTTAATGTGGTTTATGATCAGAGAACTGGAAGATCAAGAGGATTTGCTTTTGTCTATTTTGAAAGAATAGATGATTCAAAAGAGGTAATTTCTGTGCTTATGGACTCTGGTTTCTTTCCTCCAACAGGAGGTGGAATTGGGTGCTCCTTGTGGCTAGCAAGGCCACCATGCTGCTAGCTGTCCTTCCATCAACCATAGTCCCAAGCTCAGTATCTATCATGCATGCTAATTGGCCGTAAATATTTAGAGGACTGGCTCCATAGGGCCAGTCCTTGTTTGCTGTGTTTTATTCTAAAACTCTTACTACTTGAGGCTGATATTCAAAGCGCATTTAGCACTACTTAGCCAGATAGTCAGTGGGCAGATCAGGGCGATTCTACTTCTCCAGTTAACTTAGTCAGATAAGTTATATTTAGCCATGTTAGACAAGCTCTATGGCAGGGCTAACTTGTCCAATTAACCGGATAAGAGCAAATACTTTTTTATTAGTAACTTTTACATAGATATTCAGTGGCATAGCCATACCGCTGAATATCCCATGTAACTTAGCCGGATGAGTTATATCTAGCTAAGATAGCTTTCAATATTCAGCCCTTTTATTCTAACTGGTGTCTGTTAAATCATTTTTATTTACTTTTTCCTTTTCCTACCCCAGATCAGTCCAGACTCCGGGTTTTTCCTCCCTGCCAGCATTTGGAGACAGAAAAGTGCTTTACTGACACTGCTACTTAACCTAGAGTGCCACCCTGCAGTCCCTCAGTATTTCTCTGGCTCCAGGAGATGGTAGATTTTTAAAACCTGGAAGATGGATTTCTTTCAGGAGCTTCCTCATAGGGGGTGGTTAGGTGGAGGCTCCATGGTGAGACCGCACCTTGAATACTGTGTACAATTCTGGTCGCCACATCTCAAGAAAGATATAATTGCGATGGAGAAGGTACAGAGAAGGGCTACCAAAATGATAAGGAGAATGGAACAACTCCCCTATGAGGAAAGACTAAAGAGGTTAGGACTTTTCAGCTTGGAGAAGAGACGACAGAGGGGGATATGATAGAGGTGTTTAAAATCATGAGAGGTCTAGAACGGGTAGATGTTAATTGGTTATTTACTCTTTCGGATAGTAGAAAGACTAGGGGGCACGCCATGAAGTTAGCATGTGGCACATTTAAAAGTAATCGGAGAAAGTTCTTTTTTACTCAACGCACAATTAAACTCTGGAATTTGTTGCCAGAGGATGTGGTTAGTGCAGTTGGTGTAGCTGTGTTTAAAAAGGATTGGATAGTTCTTGGAGGAGAAGTCCATTACCTGCTATTAAGTTCACCTAGGGGCGGATTTTCAGAGCCCTGCTCGCGTAAATCCGCCCAAAACCGGGCGGATTTACGCGAGCAGGGCCCTGCGCGCCGGTAAGCCTATTTTACATAGGCCTACCGGCGCGCGCAGAGCCCCGGGACTCGCGTAAGTCCCGGGGTTTTTGGAGGGGGCGGGTCGGGGGGGGGACGTGTAGGGGGGCGGGCCCGAACCGCGCGGCGTTTTCGGGGCGTGTCGGGAGCGTTCCGGGGGCGGGCCCGGGGGTGTGGCTACGGCCCGGGGCGGCCTGGGGGCGTGGCCGCGCCCTCCGGACCCGGCCCCAGGTCGCGTCCCGGCGCGCAGGAGGCCCGCTGACGCGCGGGGATTTATGCCTCCGGGAGGCGTAAATCCCCCGACAAAGGTAAGGGGGGGGTTTAGACAGGGCCGGGCGGGTGGGTTAGGTAGGGGAAGGGAGGGGAAGGTGAGGGGGAGGGCAAGGAAAGTTCCCTCCGAGGCGGCTCCGATTCGGAGCGGCCTTGGAGGGAACGGGGGTAGGCTGCGCGGCTCGGCGCGCGCCGGCTATACGAAATCGATAGCCTTGCGTGCGCCGATCCAGGATTTAGCGGATACGCGCGGCTCCGCGCGTATCTACTAAAATCCAGCGTACTTTTGTTTGCGCCTGGAGCGCAAACAAAAGTAGGCGTATTCGTGCTCGTTTTTAAAATCCGCCCCCCTAGAGAATAGCCACTGCCATTAGCAGCAGTAACATGGAATAGACTTAGTTTTTGGGTACTTGCCAGGTTCTTATGGCCTGGATTGGCCACTGTTGGAAACAGGGATGCTGGGCTTGATGGACCCTTGGTCTGACCCAGTATGGCATTTTCTTACGTTCTTATGTTCCCTGATTGAGGTGGACGAGCAGAGGGTTGGTGACCTTTGAAGCTGGCTCGTCCCTGGACACTGAGGGGGTTTCAATTAGCTGGTGGTCCAGTTCCCTCGATCCCCTAGAAAGCCCTCTGGAACCAGCAGCCACTCTGCAGCATTCAGAAAAGCACTTTTGTCTATATTAGGGGGGGAAAAAACAAACTACCTGCTTATTTTACACGGTAGCTTGGCGAAGGATTCTCTATTTCAGCTGGCTCTGTTTTATAGGTGATCACACCAATCACAGGTGAGAGCTGGCAGTAGCTGTGTGTCCTTAGGCAGCGTGTGTGCGACGCACATGCCACTGGCTAAGGCTCGCGGCAGGACCTGGCGCTCATGTAAGGATACATGCACTCGTTTCATCCATGCAAATTTGTGTGCGCACTGCATCTCTGGTGGAGAAGGCAGCTCGGCCAGTGCAGGTTCCATTTTTGGCGCGTAAGAGTGCAGACCCCGTTTCGGTGCATAAAAGACTTATGAGTTTGGGAGCCACCCATAGATCCTTTTCTCATGAGCATGGGAACGGTGGCCATCTTGAGTGTAGTCACAGTGCCACCAGAAGCTCCCAGGGAGGCGGGGGCTGCTTCTCCTTCCTATTGCCTGCTGTGCAGAGTACCTCAGAGGTTGGAAGATGAGGTCTTAATGCAGGAGGATTCGGACGATTCTCAGGCTTTTTCCTCCTCTACAGAGCCTGTCTGGTTAGGCAGCAAGGGAGAAGCATCCTTGTACCCAGGGTCAGCTGCAAGGTGACTCAAGTCCTGCAAAAAGACATTGCCCAACATCTGGAGAGTGCTTGGCTTGGCTGGGCAGCAAGGAGGCTCCATGTAGGACTCCAAGACTTCAAAGGCAATGGTCTGCTGGATGGGTTTCCAAGGGTGGAGTAATCTCAGGACTTTTCAAATTCGGATCTGGAGGAAGTGCTGGTGACAGGAAATGACCCTAAGGTGGTCCTGCAGTTTCGCAGGGAAGAATTGTGGCCCTTGATTCCACGTGTGCTTCAATAGCTAGGCATCAAACTTCCTCAGGTGGAATCAGACCAGGATGGGGTGCATCCCATCATAGTTGGCATGAGAGGTCTGCTAAGGCCTTTCCCTTTTAAAGTAGATAAGCAGCTGAATTAGCCATGCTGTATGGGTACGACCTCGGTGCCACTAGGTGGCGGAGCTCTCTAAGACTAGCAAAGTCTTTTCAGCTAGGTACTCCCTCCCTCCCTGTATCCGACAGGATTACCTCAGGCTCCCCAGTCTGATTTTTTGGCGCACAACACAGTGCACAGAGCGCTCTACTTCTCACTATACTTAGAAAACACAATATTATATCTGGGAAAAAAAAAAAAAGTTGTCTTAGAAAAGAAGAGAAAAGATTAAAAAAAACCAAAAACCTTACAAGAAGGAAAGAAACCTTCCTCAGAAGCTGCCCTCACGAGATTGTTTTAAAATCTCGGGGCACCCCCCCCTCCCCCCCCTGCCTTAGCCGACTGCTGCCTTCAGCTTTGTCTCCTCGGTTTACCCGGGCTGGCACAGAATAGATACTGGGGGAGGGGTAAGCTTTCCAGCCATTGTTGACTCACCGGCTACCGAAAGAAAGAACACTGTTGCCGTTTTCTTCGGTAGCCTCCCGTTTCAGTGGGTCTGGCACAGAGTTGAGCCCATGGGACACAGATGAAGGAAGTAGAAACTGCTCCGCAGCACCGAAGGAGCGTCTTAAACGATGCAGGTGCTGTGTGCACCGGGCGTCGTGAATGCTGGCGTGGGCGCGCCGAGCCCATCGCCACCCCACAATGCTCAGGCCGGAACATGGCCACGCGTGCCGGATGACCTGAATCTTGGCGCAGGGCGCGCCGAATATCAGTACAGATGCTTGGTGCCTGAACCATCGGTGAGGTGCGGGATGCGCTGCAGTATCAGAGCTGGCGAGGGGTGCACCACTGCATCGACGTGGGCGCCGGTTGTGCCGGGACAACGGCGCAGGTGCTGGATGAGCAAAAAAAATCCCATCTATGAAGGCGCTGGGGCATACATATTATTCTGCACACCAACCGCGCCTGCTGCAAACATGGTGTTTGCCACCTTGACAAAAAAAAAAGAAAACATAGACCGTTTTCCTCTGGAATGCTCAAGGCCTCCCTTCAAACCATCACGCATACCTTTCCATAATCTACGGGCTCTAAAACTGCATCTCCAACAAGCTTCGGCAGATGCCACTTTCCTCCTCCATGCCATTCCCTTAAAGGATGGAGGCACTTCCTGTAATCCATTTCCGAAGGCTTGGCTGTCTCTTCTAAAACTTCAGCAAATGCCTAGACAACCAGACATCTTACATGGTTGTGTTCTACCGCCGTAAAAGACAAGGTTCCTGACATATGGGAGCCTTTACCATGTAATCTAGAAATTTTATTCCAACATCAGTTCACTGATCCGTTTACAAGGCTAAAGCCTCTGTCCACTGCCGAGGATCAAAAAAAAAAGCCTTAAGCCTCATTCCTATTATAATAAGCCTCCTTCTCGCCAGCCATCGAGACAACACTAATCAACAGGCATCACATCAGAGTGCTAAGACGCCTCGCTAGATGCAGCAACCGCCGAATCCTCAACATATATTAAAAAAAAAAAAAAAAAAAAAAAAAGAGACTCCCCAATCAATCCGAGCACTGTGAAAAGACTGCTTTCTGCTTAAACAACGCCGATGAAACGGCTGAGAACCAAGAGGAGGTGGGGTTTCCGTGACATCATCCGCAAGTGCCTGCCTTTAAAATCATACGGCAGACGGCGCACCGTCACCATTGGTGCGCGGCTTAGTCCGGATAAGTCCAGCACTTGGTCACTGTGCTTTTGAGTTAAACTTTTGGCCAACTTTCACTGTCTACTCATCCCCAAAGCCCTATGGGGAGGAAAAGAAAAGTTAAGTTTCCCAATATCACCGATAACAAGGGGCCCCATGGATGATCACGGGTTTAAACGGATCGAATCACCGAGTGAGGACAATTTAGGGGAGCAGTTTTCAGCTTCCCTAAGTCCTGGTGAAGGACCATCACTTCCTCCACAGCCCTTAGCATTGTTACCGGAAGGATTTTTGCACCTAGAAGCTGACAGCCAGCCTAATAGAAGTGTCTGCAGCATCAACAATTCCTGCTAATGTAGCCCCACCCACTACTGAGCCCTAAGAGAAGTTTATAAAGAAGTGGAGTCTCAAGAGTGCTTCATTAAGGAAAGGGGCTTTTGTGGGCAAGGGTTCATTAGGCAGGGGAGGGTGGTATGCAGGAGACTGAGTTTATACCTGGACATCTAGGTTTCCTTGCAGGTAATTGTAGGATTTTCTGCTAGTAACTCCATATTTCCAAAGAAAGTGTTTGCTTTATTCTTTTCATAAATGCTAGGTAACTTACTTTTATTTATATATAATGCTTTATTTTTATTTATGAATACAGGAGAACTTGAGCCAGCAGCTTACGTTTCATTATGTCTGACACTTCAGATATTATGGTTTAATTTCTCACTGTCAGTGATGTGGAATTTCTACATGAATGATTATCCAGCAAAAAGCATAGCTCATAATTTAAAGCAAGATTGAATCAATTTTGCGCAATTGAGTGCCAGTCCATAAAAACCATCTCTAGTTTTTCTGCCCTATAAAGTATAAGGATTGCCAGAGCAAGATGGACACATCTTAGCTGTGCTTTGCAGCTGCTGCTCAATTCTTTGCAATCTTTGCTAATAAAGTAAAAGAAGAAAGGGAAGATCCGGACTTAGCTGTTCCTGGGTTTCATGACTTCATTCCTCATTGATTATTTTGTCTGTTGTGATGCCATCTTACAAGTATCCTCGCAAATTGGGGCTCTAGAGGGGGAAGGAGTGCCGCCATTCTTCCTAGCCATGGACACCATGCTGAATCCAGAGGACAGGAGAATCCCTCTGTACCTAGTAGCCGATATTGAGAAAGTTGGGCATTGTTGCCAGATGATGGTGCCTCAGCTGGCCTGGGGGAATCCCTGGCTGGAAAACCAGTGGTTAGCTGCAGAGTAGCATTGGGGTCTGAGTTGCCTCCGGCTGAGATCACTGGTGCAGATGGGAAGCTAAAAAGAGGTTTATGAAGTCCAAACTGCCTATCTTTCGCCTGGATAAACCTCTGGCTTTCTTGTTAGTCTAGCTATAGGCTAGTCCATCTTGGGACAAATGCATCATTTTTCTTCACAATTGCAACTTTATTACTGAGGTTTTGACTTAAGCTGTTTTATCAGTATAACTGATGTTTTTGTGTACCAAGGTGGAAAAGTTAAAATAGAATGAGTCCTCCTTTGGTTAAGGATCCTTATCTGCACAACAAATTGGAAAATTTAGAGAACATAGCTAAACAAAAATGTATTTGATAACATTTCCTAAATCTGAAAATCTCTGCTATGGAAATGTTTAGGAAATGTATTTAGAGATATTAATTTCCAGTTGAATTCATTCTATAGATTTTGTTACCAAGGAGGAAATTAATGCTTGGGGAGGACCCTGATCTGTCCCATATTTTGTTAGCTTAGACCTGACTGTGTGTTTGGAGATTTCTGAAAATTGTTTAGTAACTCCTACTAGTTTGATTGTGAACTTTTTATTAGATTGAATGTCACCTTTTTTTTTAAGCATAGACAGGAGTTTATTTGATTTATATTCTACTTTTTCAGGCACTTAAAGCAAATTACATTCAGGAACTTAGGTATTTGTCAGAAGGCTTTTTTGCTGATGTAGCTATGTGACAAAGATAATTCTTAGTGTGGCCTCAGGTTATTCAGTTTGGTACAATGTTTGTTTCTTAAATTTCTATGTTTGTATAGTTACATTTAAAAATTCTAAATGTATTTTGAGCCTGTTCAACTGACCCTCTTTCTGAGTGATAAACCAGCCCAAGCATCTTCCCTAAATGTTTCCTGTTGATAGCCCAGATCAGTCCAGACAAATGGGTTTTATATCCCTACCAGCATATGGAGGCAGGGAAGAAAACCTTTTCAGGCACTGCTGCATAACAGAGAGGGACCTGCAGTCCCTCAGTATTTCTCTGACTACAGCAGATGGTAGAGGTGCAAACCTGCAGTCTGAGAGAGTTTAAAAAAAAAATAAGAAAGAGAACTGAAGCAGAACTCAGTTACAGAATTGTTCCTGAGGTGTTAGATACCTTTGTGGGCCATCCCTCAGGTAGAGCCAGGCGAGTGGGGGGTTGGTGATCCCTGGTCTGTCTCAGTCCACAGCCTCCGGAGGGACTGAAAGCCAGGGGGCCTGGCACCCTCTCTCCCTTCGAGGTCTTCTCCCCCTCATCACGGGTCAGGAACAGGGAAGTACATTTTTCTTCTGGGGTTTGGTGTCTGAGGTGCTGCTCCTTTTAAGCGCTGCCCCTTTAAAATAAATAAATAAATAAAACTGAAGAGCAGGTGCGTGTTTGAAGGACCAGTCTGGTGGTGTTTTTTAGCGGCAGGAACCGCTAGCGCTGTGAGGAGAATTGTTGGGTCCTTGACAGCACCTAGGGTCCAGAGCAGCTTGGGGTGAGTGACTCGCGTTACTTGTAAGCCTCTTTTTCTGGTCGATAGCAGGGCTGAATTAGGAACTGCCAATCAGGGCCCGGGAGGTGGAGCTTAAGTAGCAGAGTGTAGATTTTTTAGTCTCTGTGGCGTATGTTCCCGCGCAGGAAAGTAACAGATTCTCCTCAGTCTGTTTTTTCCACGCACGGAGCTTCATTCTCCTCATACACTTTTTGATTATATGAAGAAATGTCAAAGAAGCTGTCTGGCTTCAAACCGTGTCCCTGCAGTAAGATCATGTCTGTCACCGGACATGATCAATGCTACCGCTGTCTGGGACCGGAACACAATCAGTCTGATTGTGACTTTTGTCGACGGATGTCCCCACGAGCCCCGCGTCACAGGGCCTACAGGATGCTGGAGCTCAAGCTCACAAATAGGCCGTCGACAATTCACTCCTCGCTGGTGACGCGGACGCCACCCCAAAAAAAGAAGAGCCTCGACGTGGGACCAGCAAGCCTCCGGGACTGGTGATAAGGCCAAGGCACAGGGAAAGACCCAGGGATCTGGGTCACGGCACGGAAGAAACCAGAACCCCGTAGCGAAACGGAGCGGTTTGAGTGAGGCTTCAACTCAGGAAACACTGCGCCGACGATCGTTTGATCAGATACGAATGCACCGTGATCCATCAAGGGCTCATTCCCGCTCGGAAACCAAAGCCCACTCGAAACATGGCACATCGTCAAAACGGCACCGCTCGACAGACCTAAAAAGGCCGGAGCCGTCACTGAGAGTATTGACTCA
Organism: Rhinatrema bivittatum; assembly: GCF_901001135.1. Lineage (NCBI taxonomy): Eukaryota > Metazoa > Chordata > Amphibia > Gymnophiona > Rhinatrematidae > Rhinatrema > Rhinatrema bivittatum. The sequence goes on along the minus strand of NC_042616.1, from coordinate 211,017,372 downwards.
GGGGCCGAGAACACCGGACAAGGCGCCCATGACGCAGGAGACGGCGCACAAGACATCGGAGCCGGCGCCAAGGAGGGCGCACTCAGCGCCGAAGAGACCGGAGCCGGACCGACCGGTGCCATTGGAGCTGACACCGGAGCCGGCGCCGGAAACACTGGAACAGATGACGGCGCCGTCGTCATCGGAGCCGGCGCCACACAAACGAACGCTGGTGCAACAGTCTCCAGAGCCGGTACCAAGTATGTCATGCCAGGACTGACGCAGGTATGAAAACAGCTCATAAAACATATCAAACCACGATTGAGGCATAAACGACAATGCTCATCTGATAGAAGCCACATGTCTTCAAAACGCTCACGATCCGGGAGGCATTCTCCTACGGATAGTGACAATTCGCACAAATGGAAGAGGTCGAGACATCAAAAGTTCATCTTCCTCCTCCAGACATGTTCATAGGCATAAACATCACTGGTCCTCAGACTATATGGGAGACAAATCACCAGCTTCATCTTCCTCCAATCCAGCAGGAAGGTCAGCACCTGAGGAGAGGCGAACAATTCCAATTTCATCCTTTAATTCATCTCGTTCTCTCTGTCTTCTGACAGGGAATCCTCCGGACGACAATCGAGAGATCAGGCTAAAATATTCGCAAAGGATACTGGTTCGAAACCTCCCGCTCATCAGTCTGTCCAACCATGGGATGGACCGCCACCATTGGGCACGTCTCATAACGGCCCTGCCATGCCACCACAAAGGCATTCTGGGATCTCTCACAGTCCCTTGCAGGATTCTTTGAAACCCTACAATCTTCATTTATTTTACCACCAGAAGACATATCTACTCCAAGAGAACAGACAGAACAGCTACCGGTAGGCCCAACACCGGTTCTAGTACAACCACAGCCTTCATCTCCAGCTCGCTTTCAATCCACACAGAATGAGTCAATAGCATCACAATCTTCACCTTCCTCATCCACAGGCTACCCTTCAGATCCGCCAGAACAACCATCTGAACCATATTCTCCCCCGGAGGATCTTTCCTACCCCAAGTTTGTAGAAAAGATGGGAGCCATTTTAAAATTGGAAGCGCAAAAATTGCCAGAACCCAGGGCGGAAATGTTGGGCCTTTTAAAATCTTCGCTACACCGGGGGAGCCTACATTGCTGCCACCACACAGTGTTTTGCATAGCGTCCTTCAAAAATCGTGGGAGACACAGTTTACCATTCAGCGGTATCTAGGAAGACAGACTTGAAATTCAAGTTACAAATACCGTCTACATATTCCACCCCGCAGTTACCACATGACTCCATTGTTGTAGAGTCAGCATTACAGAGGTCTAAAAAGTTAAAAACACATGCTTCAAACCCCCCCTGGCAAGGATAATAAATATTTAGACAATTTTGCCAGGAGAATCTACCAAAACGCTATGCTAACATCTTGCATTTGCCATCATCAATTCTACATGGTCCAGTACATGTATGAATGTATTCAAGCAACAAAGGGAATGTTTACCTTGACTGGAGATGACATTCCTTCTCCTATTTTAGACATGGAAGAATGTTCAAGTCATGTACTGCGGACAGTCTATGAAGGGTTTGAGAACTCCTCTCGAGCATCAGCCACAGCAATAGCAGCACGCAGACTGGCTTGGTTAAAGGCCAGTGCTATCCAAGACGACTTACATGAAAAGTTAGCTAATCTTCCTTATATGGGAGAAAACTTGTTCGGTGAGCGTTTCCACGATCCAGTCAGCAAGTTGAAGGATCAAGCTCTTGCAGTTCAAGCCTTAACGACACCAACATCCTCCAAACGGTACTATCAGACGGCTCGTAGAAACCCTTCTCTAGACGCCCATAAAGGAATTATCAACCCTTTAGAATGCAGTCTTATCCTACATATCAAAGACAGCAGACTCATCCTACTCCTCAACACCAACAGAGGAGGGGAAAACCATGATTGCAAAGACAACAGCAGCAGCAGCAAACTGTGGCCCCAGTAAAGACCTCAGTCTTTTTAAGGACCAGGCCACCACCACCCTCAACAGCAGCACCTCCAGGGAAAATCACAACTCGCTTTTCTGCCTGGGAGTCCATAACATCGGACCAGTGGGTGTTAGAAATAGTGAAGAATGGATATCAACTTCAGTTTGTCACCAATCCCCACATTCCACATCTAACACACCGGGACTCGAAAACTCTACAGCCTCAACTCGCCCAAGAGATCACCCAACTCTACCAGCAAAGGCTTATCCGGTTCATCCCCCGAGCGGACTGGAACAAGGGGTTTTACTCCCCTTACTTCCTAATTCCAAAGAAATCAGAGGGCAATTGACAGATCCTGGACCTCAGGGAATTGAACAAATGGATAGTTCGGGAAAAATTCAAGATGGTTTCTCTGAAATCCATCCTTTCATTATTACAACCCAAGGACTGGATGTGTTCAGTAGATCTGAAGGATGCGCATACACACATTCCAATCCACCGATCCTCTTGGCAATACCTATGTTTTCAATATCACAATCAACATTACCAATACAAGGTTCTTCCCTTTGGTCTATCGGCAGCGCCCAGGGTTTTCACCAAATGTATGATAGTGGTGATGGCCCACCTTCGACAGCAAGGTCTGACAGTTTTTCCATATCTGGACGATTGGTTGATAGTAGCGTTGGACCCGATTCTATTAAAGAATCATCTCACCATAGCAATCGGTTGCCTCCAGAGCTTGGGATTGCTCATCAACTACCCAAAATCCACGTTACAACCAACCCAGATCCTACACTTCATAGGAGCTCGCCTGGACACCATTCACACACGAGCATTCCTTCCAGAGGACAGGAAGATAACTATACGTTAACTCCTTAGGTCACTAAAAGAAACCCAACACCCAATGGCTCAAAACATCCTGAGGGCCTTGGGACATATGGCGGCAGCAAATTTCACGGTGCCGAACACGAAACTCCACATGAGACTATTGCAATGGGGTCTCAAGTGGCAGTGGAAACAGCATGTGCAACCATTACAAAAACGTGTAACACTGACGTATCGAATGAAGAAAGATATCGAGTGGTAGCTCCTAGAACACACGTTAAACAAGGAAGCCCTATTCAGTCCTCCACCACACAATGCAGTCCTCACGACGGATGCATCCCGGAAAGGATGGGGAGCACATCTGGACCTCTTAGATTCGCAAGGTCTATGGACACAGGCAGAACAGAATCTGCAGATAAATCTACTGGAACTAAGGGCGATGCGCAATACCCTGCAAACCTTTCAACAACACCTGCAGGGTCGATGTGTCATGACTTACACCGCCAACCAAGTGGCAATGTTTTATATAAACAAGCAAGGCGGGTCCGGTTCATGGTCCCTCTGCAGAGAAGCTCTGCAGATCTTTCACCATGCACACAGACACTCCATCCATCTTCAAGCGACCTACCTGCCAGGACTAGCAAACACCAGAGCAGACAGGTTAAGTCGCATTTTCCACCCACACGAATGGTCACTTAACCCAGAAGTGACGCAGCAGATCTTTGATCGCTGGGGGACCCCAGCGATAGATCTCTTTGCAACGGAAGCGAACACGCAACTTCCACAATTTTTTTTTAAATTTATTCTTTATTCTATTTTCATTCAAAAAAGTTTTTTAAACAAAATATACATAAGTAATGTTGATACAATAAAATAAAGAGGAATAGGAAGTACAAATATGTCACAATAGCATGTATCTCTATTACAACACCAATAATTGGGGGAGAAAAATCACATACCTCATATAACAAACCATAATTGTAAATGAGAGGAGAGAGAAAGTATTCATTTAGTTTTGACCATCTATACTACCACCTTCAGTATATTTATCACGTATAAACGTCTCCAAATGTAATGGGTCAAAGAAAATATACTTATTTCCTTGATAAGTCACATAACAAGCACAGGGATACTTAAAAAAAAAAACCAAAACAAACAAAAAAAAAACCTAGCACCAATTGCTATCAATTTTGCTTTCAAGGAAAGAGAATGTCTTCTCTTGGCCTGAGTGGCCCTAGAGACATCTGGGAACATAAATATTCTCTGACCACAAAAATTAAGATCCTTATGTTTGAGAAAATCTCTAAACAATCTTTCTTTGTCTGACTCTAAATATAAGGAAACAAACAGGGTAGCTCTTTTCGGTATGATGTCTATAGATTCCTCGAGGAACGTTGAAACTCCAATAGTTGAAGTCTCAATCTCTTCCTCTTTCTGTTTTACCACTTTATCAGGAAAATAGAAAATCTTAGAGATTAAGGGCAAATCTTTATCTCCATACTGCAAAAATATCTCGCATATATTTTTTCAACATTTCTGTTGGAGATAAGAGCCTAGTCTGAGGAAAAATTTGTCAGACGTAAGTTTTTTTATACCCTCATCATATTTTCTAATTTTCCAGTTCTTTATGGGTAGATAAACTATCCCTTATATGTATTGTCTCAGTGTCTTCTAAAAGTTTTATTTTAGTTGTTATTTTCATCATATCTTCCTTTAAATTAAACACATCCTTATTTTGTTCCTCAATTTGTAACTTATTTGAATTTACAACAGCAGACAGACATATTCATTTGTGAAACATTTTCATTCATTTTTGACAACATTTTCCAGATGTCTATTAATTTTACATCTTCAGGAGGGTTAGTTGGCCATTGCTCAGACCTCTTTGACTCTCCTTCAGAATCAGCAATCATCTTAACATTACTAGAAGCAATGCAGTCATTTCCCTTAGGTAGACTACCTGATTCTAAATGCAAAAAGCCATCTGGTAAAGTTGCCAATGGTTGGGGGGGAGTGATGGTCCGGTGCCGGGGCTCAGGGAAGATGAAAATTGCCCTCCTGAACTATCCCCTGATGGCGTTTCAACCTGTCTAAAAACATGGTTGTCCATTGGTTCCCTGGGTGTTATCGGGAATATGGGAAAACTTTTAACTTTCTCTTCTTCCCCATTAAGGGTTAGAATAGGCCAGTAAAGTCCACCAATATCCAGAGCAAATCTTAGACTCACCCACTGATTCTCTGGTCTTCTGGGCTAAGCCAGGCAAAGCCGCGCGGCTTAGGCTCGCGCCGGCAGCGGCAATGCGCCGCTTCCCTGCCGATTTTATGGGCAGTCTCGGGTCAATGACGTCACTAGTCCCGCCCCCCACTCGGGGCTCAGCTCGCTTATTTATTTATTTATTTATTTAGCATATTTCTATACCGTTTTACCAGTATTGATACTGTTCAAAGCGTTTACAATAATAAAAATAAGAATAAAAATAAAATGTAACTAAATAAAACAGAAATAATAAAAACAAAAACAAAAATTTACAAAAAAGTAAGAATAAAAATACAGCATTAATAATTATGAATACATAAGTTAAGGTGATATGTTTTTTGTGGCGTACTGATGTTCTTTTAATCAGGCACAGGTCCAGGATCGCTGGGGAACCTCTCTCTCTCACCTCTGCACATGCTCCACACAACTTCTACAATTTTGCTCGATTCGACCGAGCTCATCACGACTCGCCCAGGATACCTTCCTTATACCATGGACGGCAAATCTTCTATATGCCTTCCCACCGATTCCACTGATCACCAGGACACTTCAAAAGTGCATATGGGACAACAGCCAAATGATCCTCATTGCCCCAGCCTGGCCCAGACAACAGTGGTACGTACAGTTATCTCTTACGTCTGTCAATCGACAACCCAGTTCGTCTTCCAGACTGGCCAGATCTTCTACTTCAGGACGGCGGAATACTCATCCATCCACTCCATTCCTCCCTCCATCTGACTGCATGGAGATTGAACGGACACTACTAATGGCACAGGGAGTTCCCGCAGTGGCGCAGTCTAATCTCCTAGAATCAAGGAAACCATTTACTAGACGCAGTTATACATTCAAGTGGAAACGCTGTTCTAACTGGTGTAGAGAAAAAGGTATTCCACCCATCGATTGTTCACCAACCCTCTTATTGGACTATCTCCATTCACTCTATCAGGCTGGGTTGGCAACGTCATCCATACGAGTTCATCTCAGTGTGATTGCAGCATATCACCGACCAATTAATAATCACTCTATTTCCTAGCGTGTGTAGCAGATGGACTCAGGACCAATGGGTATAGTGTACTCCTGTTAGCAGTTGGAGACGGATCAGATTTCAAGCTGACGTCAGCCCCTAGTACATATACCCCTGCAGGAAGTGCAGCTCTGCAGTATTTTCTGTCTCCATAGCAGTTAGGGACTATCTGCACGCTCTCAGAGCGTTAGACCGAAATTTAAAGAAGAAACCTACCTGAAGACGAGCCCCGCACTCCTGCGGTGATACCCTCAGGTCCCTCCCCCAGTTGAGTTTCCCGAGGTGATTTCCGTGGTCCCTCGGAGGTGAGCCTCGGTCCGGCGGCCGAATCGCAGCGAGGACTTAGCCCCCGATCTCGGGCGTGGCTGAGAGGCAGCGGGTGCACCCCCTCGAGCGCGGCGGTGAAGGTATTGACCCTCTCCCCCCGCAGCCGGAGACCGCCCGGAGCGAAACCGGGAAGCGCCGAAGACAAGGTAAGGTGGAAAGCTTCTACTTTAGCCCGGTCTCCGAAGATCGAGGAGCACCACAGCTCGGCGATCGGAATCTGTGCCACCGGGTTGATCCGCCCTAGCAGGGCTAGGCCCCGGCTGTTCCAGGGTCTGCCAACGTGGAAACCCTCCGAGGAGGTCGCCATATTGCCCGCATGCTCGCCGTCGCCATCTTGGCCTTGTTCGCCGCGCCGCCCGCCGTCCGATCCGAGCGCACAAATTAAGCTAAGTGCACAAAATTATTTGTGCACATAAGTTACGTGCACAGTACAAGGCTCACATCTACGGCTAGACGCACACCTGCGCGCACATATCAGACGCAATGGAGCGCATAAGAGCTTACGCGTCCACAGAAATGGCACCTCCAGAAATAGGAATAAAAGCTCAAGGCCTCTGCCCAGCATGCCACATCAGAGCTGCACAGAGCGAGGAAGCAGACGCCCTATGCGCACACTGTGAGGAGGGCCCTGGGAGATCCAGGTCAGGGCCAGTCCCACCCAGGGCCCAATGCTAGCTCCTCAGGGGGCACCCCGGACATAGCAGGCCCCAGTGAGTCCATCCCACAGACGGGGACCCCCAGGGAAACAGGCGCATCTCAACTTAGACCCAGCATCGATCTCCTGGGTAGAGTTATTTAAGGGGATTCACGCCTTTGTCAAGATGCAGACTGAACCCCCATATGCGACACCGGAAGACCCTCATGCCCCAGGACCCTCGAGGCCTAGGCACAGGCTCCCACCAGCCAGAAGCCCTGCCTATGGGGACACGGATTTCTCCGAGGAAGAAGTCGAGCCCCTTGAGGAGGGAGAACTTCCCTCGGGGACAGAGCCACACCGAACCATGAGACGCTTCTTCTCAAAGTATGAGCTTCTGGACCTTGTATCCCAATGCCTATCTGAACTCGCTATCCCGGGCCAAGGCACCCCGGGGGAACCTAGAATGAACCCCCTGCTGGAGGGCCTTCGACAGACGTCTCGCCATTTTCCTCTCTTACAGGCAGCACAACAGCTAATTGACCTGGAGTGGAATGCGCCGGAGTCCTCCTTCAAAGGGGGTCGAGCCTTATCGGCCATGTACCCCCTGGACCCAGCAACCAAGGAGCTTCTGGCGTGCCCTAGAGTGGACGCCATTGTTTGCGCGGTCGCTAAGCGCACTACCATCCCAGTGGAGGGAGGAGCTGCGCTCAAGGATGCAACACGACCGGCACCTGGAAGCCATACTGAAACAAGCATTTGAGGGTGGCAGCCATGTCCCTGCAAATTGCGGCCTGCTGCACCTGATGACACGTTCCTGTTTATCCAAGCCAGGAACAACACCCAGGAGAAGACATGGAATCAGCACTATCATTCCTCACTGACGCGGCTTCCGATCTAGTGCGCACAGCAGCCAGAGGAGTGTCATCCACATTGGCAGCCGGAGACAACTCTGGTTTTCAAAATTGGTCGGCTGACGCCTCCTCCAAGACACGCCTCACGAGAATGCCCTTCAAAGGATCCCTCCTGTTCGGCAGTGAACTAGAGAAACTGGCTAACAAATGGGGCGACTCCCCATTACCTCGTTTGCCGGAAGACAAGATGAAGAGAAACCAGCGTCCCTTTCCCAGGTCCACCAGAGGCAGAAGCTCACAGCGCTTCAACCCTTACAAGAATAACTATCAAGCGCCCCGCCCTACGGGCAGGAACCAGTCCTTTCGGAACAAACACAACAAGAGGGGAACCAGCTCGGGTCCAGGTCCCAGCCGCACCCCACAATGAGATTCAGCCGACCCATCCAAAGGAAGAAGCCATAGGGGGCAGGCTAACCCTATTCTACCGCAGATGGGTCGAGATAACTTCGGACAAGTGGGTCCTAGCCATCATCCGAGAAGGGTACTACCTGGACTTCCTTCGAACCCCTCCGGACAAGTTCGTGGAATCTCCCTGCACGACCCCCGCAAGAGGGTGGCAGTGGAAGCTACACTGACCAGACTTCTGGACCTCGAGACCATAACCCCGGTACCTACTCGGGAAAACAAATACTGGACATTACTCCATTTACTTTATCGTACCCAAGAAAAGAGGGTACAATTCAGGCCCATCCTGGACCTCAAGTCGGTCAACCGACACCTAAGGATCCCACGCTTCCGCATGGAAACCCTACGATCGGTCATACGTGCAATACAGCCAGGAGAGTTCCTCACATCCCTGGGACCTATCAGAGGCCTACTTACACATCCCAATTCAACAGGATCACCAGCGCTACCTATGCTTCAAGGTCCTGAATCGTCACTACCAGTTCCGGGCACTACCTTTCGGGTTAGCCACTGCACCCCAGACGTTCATCAAGGTAATAGTAGTGGCGGCGGCAACACTCAGGAAGGAAGGAGTCCTCGTTCATCCCTACCTGGACTATTGGCTGATCAGAGAAAGAAATCACCAGAAGAAGCCACCAAGCAACCAGCAGAGTCATAGCACTACTAGAAAGCCTGGGATGGGTATTCAGCACAAACAAGAGCTCCCTACAGCCCTCGCAGTCGCTGTTGTAATACCTAGGAGTCCAATTCGACACCAAGGAAGACAAGGCCAACCTGACCCCCACGAGGAGATCAAAGCTGTGGGACCGGCTCCAGACCTTGCTGAGCGCCCCTCGTCCCACAGCATGGGATTACCTGCAAGTCCTCGTACTAATGGCATCCACACTGGAAGTGGTGCCATGGCACGGGCCCACATGAGGCCCCTGCAACGCTCACTCCTATCACTGTGGAGCCCACGATCCAAGAAACTACTCCGTACGTCTACCACTACCAGGCAGAGACCGGACCCAGCTAAGGTGGTGGCTAAAGACCAGGCCACATGAGTCGGGGATCAAGGACAATCCTCCCCAACCTGGACCCTGCTCACCACAGATGCCAGCCTACACTGGTGGGGAGCACACTTCGAAGAGTTAACCGCCCAAGGGCGGAAGGAACGGAAGAGAAGAGGGGAGGGGGTGGAACATCAACCGCCTAGAAGCACGGGCGGTCAGATTAGCCTGCCTGCGGGTTCGCCCACAGACTTCGAGACAAAGCGTCAGAGTGATGTCTGGACAACGCCACGAAGGTGGCCTACATCAACCGGCAGGGTGGAACCAGAAGCCAACAGGTGTCCTTAGAAATAGACCCTCTGATGGCTTGGGCGGAAGCAAATCTCCAGGACATCTCCGCCGTCCACATCGCCAGAAAGGACACCACCTCAGCAGACTTCCTCAGCAGGGAAAGTCTAAACCCAGGCAAATGGAAGCTGTCACCCACAGCATTCAAGATGATAGTGAATCGGTGGGAGACTCCAGACGTGGATCTTCTAGCAAACTGAGCCAACGTTCAAGTACCCAGATACTTCAGCCGCAGGCGGGAATCTGCAGTCCCAGGGGATTGACGCCCTGGTACAGGCCTGGCCACTGGGGACCCTGCTATACGCCTTTCCGCCATGGCCCTTGCTGGGCGCAATATTCACAAGATTCAGCGGCCCAGGGGACTAGTTCTTCTGGTGGCCCCGGACTGGCCAAGAAGACCCTGGTACTCAGACATGAGAAGACTACTGGCAGGGAATCCACTACCCCTACCTCCCACAGAGACCTGCTACAACACAGGTCCCATCCTCCATGAGGACCCAGCTCAATTCTCTCTTATGGTCTGGCCATTGAGAGGGGCCCACCTGAGAAAGAGGGGATACTCGGGGGCAGTAATAGATACTCCGAGCATGCAAGTTCTCCACATCTCTAACATACATAAGGATCTGGAGAGTCTTTGAGGCCTGGGTGCGAAGACCACAATGTCAAACCACGTTCCTCTAAAGTTCCCGTGATCCTGAATTCTTACAGAACGGACTACAGAAGGGTCTGTCCCTCAACTCCATCAAGGTAACAGGTGGCCGCATTGTCATGCTACGGCTCCAGGAGCGAGGACGACAGTTTAGCCTCGCACCCAGATGTATCACGCTTCTGAAAGAGTCAAACACATTCGCCCACCACTAAAGTGGCCAGTGCCCCTTGGAACCTCAACCTCATCTTGGAATTCCTAGCGGGATCCGCCTTCAGACCCCTCCGAGGCCTTGTCACTCCGTCTGTTAAACCTTGAAGACTGTGTTCTTGCTGTCCCTGTGTGCTCGGCCTGCCGCATCTCAGAGCTACAGGCCTTGTCCTGCCGTGAGCCATTCCTCAGACTCACCCCGGGACCATTCAGCTACGCCGGTTCCCTCCTTCCTCCCCAAGTTGTCTCACACTTCCACCTTAACCAAACCATCTCACTACCTGCGATGGACGGCTTGAAGTCTGAAGAAGCCCGTAGTCTGCGCCATCTCGACATCGGGCAGACTCCTATCCAGATATCTGGAAATGTCGAAACCAATACGAAAGACGGACCACCTTTTTGTCCTTCACAGCGGAAAAGAGGCAAGGGGAAGTGGCCTCACGGGCAACCATTGCCCGCTGGGATCAAGGAAGTCATCAAGGCGGTCTACGTAGAAGCGGGAAAACCACCACCTCTACAGGTCAAGGCCCATTCCACACCAGAGCCCAGGCGGTTTCCTGGGCGAAGAGAACTAGAATGCTGTCACCCTGATGAGATTTGCAGGGCGGCAACGTGGTCCTCCATCCATACCTCTCCAGATTCTACTGTCTGATGTCAGGCTCGGGAGGACACCAGCATTTGCAAGAGCAGAATCCTTAATGGACCACGGGCAGCCTCCCACCCAGTTCGGGAGTAGCTTTTTATACATCCCATTGGTCCTGAGTCCATCTGTTACACGCTAGGAAATGGAGAAATTACTTACCTGATAATTTCGTTTTCCTTAGTGTAGACGGATGGACTCAGCAGCCCACCCTCGGCTGCCACTATACATGGTCCTTCAACGATTCAAGGGTAAGCCATGCTTTCATTCCCTAGGGCATCCACCCTGCCGGGGTGTCGACGCTTTCCGGTTGGGCACACTGGCGGTCTCCAGCTATAGTCAACCAACCAGTTCAAGTTAATCAAGTTTTTAACGTTCTAACAAAAGTTATCTAAGTTCATCATATTAAGTTAACCAATCAGTCAGTCACACATATATCCACAATGCTTTGCAAGGAAGAATACTGAGGAGCTGCACTTCCTGCAGGGGTATATGTACTAGGGGCTGACGTCAGATTGAAATCTGATCCGTCCTCAAACTGCTAACAGGAGTACACTATACCCATTGGTCCTGAGTCCATCTGTCTACACTAAGGAAACGAAATTATCAGGTAAGTAATTTCTCCATTATGCATTTATAATAAGATTTCACATGAAAAATGATATATTTATTTCAAAAGATTTAGAATATCACAACCAGCATGTATATTATTGTAAGGAATATAGAATATTCCTTGTCTGGAACCACTTATCTATGAGGTCCCAAAAAGAATGTAGTCAGGATGTATAAAACAAGAATTTATTTATAAAGGATTGAATCGACATCCACACACAATCATCATATCACAAAGCAATGTAATAGACTAGATTCTTCACCAGCAGTACTTGATTCAAGACCTTACCGTCCAATTTCCTCAAGCCGAGAAGCCGGGGCTGCCATCAGGAGCGGGTACTGTAGGAATTCCCAACGTGCGGTCCACGTTGCAGGATCTGCTTCTGACTTTGCCCAGGCTTGCTCTCTATATTTAAACAGGTGTGTTTGCGAAGAGGCTCGTGATTACTAATCCCCAGGGGAGTTGATAGCATTGTTACTGGAAGCTCGAGCTGGCTGTGTCAGCAGGATTACACAAGGAGGCCACTTTTGTCAAACTGCTATTGCCCAGCACGTAGCCCGCCTTGCACAGTGCTTAGAATTTCCCCTTCAATAATATTTACATGTACTGCTGTGGTGTCAACCAGAAAATCCTGTAAAAACCAAAATGACCCTTGGACTATTGTAATACATGTTGGGTGAGGGCTTGGTCCTCAGTCATGAGCAAACTAAATTACAATTACAATATAATAAACTTTTCATTCCAAAACAGTATTAAACAGCCAGCACTCAGTACCACCCTTTGAGCAGCAGGCTACGACCCAGAGAAACCAGGTTTCAAATCCCCGCTGTTCCTTGTGACGTTAGGCAAGTCACTTTACCTTCCATTGCCTAAGGTACAAAATTAGATTGTAAGCCCTGTGGAGATAAGGAAATACCTGTAGTACCTGAATGTAATCCGCTTTGGTGTACATTTTGAAGTACTGAAAAAGCGGAATATAAAAAAATCTAAATTACAGCAGGCCCTAAAATACCAAACTTCTACAGATCCCTACATTGAAATGACACATTAGAATACTTAACCACAATCACAAATGTAGAAAACAAACTCGCTCACCAAATGTAGAATAAAGTAACCATAAAAATATAAATGGAAAAGTGCAGACATAAACTGAAATGTAAACCACAAAAAGTCAGACCCAGGATCTAGTGCACCTATAGAAAAACTAAAACATCATCCTTCACCAGAAAACATCAAACAAAATCAAATATAAAGCATCAGTTAAAATAGGTGAAATGATATTTCTGTAAATTTCCCAACACCAATACAATATTTGTAAACAGCACACACACATTAAAATGATACCTGATTAATGAAAATAATAAGGATTTTAAAAAAATACAAAACAAAAAAATCCTCCATACTGGGAACATCTGACTTCCAGTCAACCTGAGATTGTTGTGGAGTAGTGGGAGGGGATAGGGAGGTGCACAAAACATTCTTCATCCCTCATACACACAGATGTATCCTCATGCTCACACTGACACGCACCACAAACACACATTTCAAAACACGCCCATAGACACACATACTGGCTGTCTCCCTCTATGCGCGCAGTCCACTCCCATTCTACCGCCAGGTGGGTTGGTTCTACCAGCGGGCCATGGGCACTCATTTCTCTTCTGCTGGTGTCTATAGAGCCTTTTCTTCTTTGGGCTGGACGGGATCCCCTCCTCCCTCGCTACACCACTGTGAGCAGCTTTTAAACTAGTACATGGAAGGAAAAGCATATGATTCGAGAAGTGTTATCTTTGAAGGTGCTAAACAAACAAGCAATTTACAGCATCCCAATAGCTTCCAGTTAAAGCAAGAATAGCTCAGGTGCCTTTAAATAGGGATAAATTGGAATTTAAACTCAAAGTTGTATGTTACAAACAAAAAAAACATACCTTGAAAACAGCATATGATTGAGTGGTATCTTTGGAAGGTGCTAACTAACAGGGGAGTTAGAGCATCCCAATAGACAGGTTCCAATTAAATACCTGAAAGGGTGGAATATAAATTACATAAAAAATGAGTTAGAATGTATAAGCACTGAAAGAGGTAGACATAATTAGTATCTCAGATGTGGTAGAAGGAGGAAATCAGTAGGACAGTGTGATACCAGGTATAAACTATGTACCTAAAAGCAGTGCTTCTCAACCTAATCTTCGTGCACAGCTAGCCAGTCAGGTTTTCAAGATATATATGAGAGATTTGCAATACAGTGGAAGCAGTGATTATGCATATTCATTGTGAATATCTTGAGGACTGGTTTGAGAAGCCTGCCCTAATGATTGGTTGGAGAAGGGGTGGCACTGTATGTTAGATCTATTAAAGATCCTGCAGAAGCCCAAATGCACTGTAGAATCTGAACTGGATAGAAATTTTGTATGTGATGTGGGGAGTATGCAACCATCCACCTGTCCCGAATGTACAGACTGATAAACTTCTAACAAATTTGGCAGCATAGTAATAGGAGAGTTCAATTACCAAATTTCCAAAAAATCTCTTAATGAATAACCCCACGGGGCAATTAATCTAAATAGAAATACGTGGTGTTTTTAAAGTATTAGAGAAAACTTTCACGCTGTAATGTCAAAATATTACTTTAGGAATATAAGGACCATCATACCACCCAGTGCACACAAGTCAGACTTGCATTTCATGCACTTCATACGGGTCACTTTTAATCAATTGGTCCATATAGCTCGACTCAATTTTTATAAATTTTTTTAAATTATGAATTTTTTAAAAAAGATGAAAACTTCCCTTATTCATCCGTTGTCAGGGTCATTTTTCCATAGCTGTCGGAGATACTCGTCCGCGCGCATTTCGCCAAAGTAGCTGCTCAGAGACGTATATTCAGATTCTCCTGATCCAGCGCTCCCCCTTGTTTCAACGGGGGATATAAACAGATCTTTGAGCATTAGTAAAATTCTTGCAAAAAAAAACTTCAGTGGTGTAAAAGGTCCATCAAATTTTTCTAAAAAACATTAGAAGCCTAAGTCAAATTCAGCGATATTAATTTTTGTAACAAAATGTTTTAAACGATGTATACTAGCAGAGGGAAAAACAGATAAACTTACCGAACCCAACGCCGTCTCTCCGCTCAAAGTTCTTAGCGGTAGGGCGGCTTGGGGTCGGTCTAAATTTAAATACAATAGCGTCTGGTATCCACCTGACAGTCAGATGATTCTTGATTTTGGCGCGCAATCACCAGAAGTGAAACCATTCGATATCTTGTTCAAGCCACCAGGAGTCACTGATTTTAATTGAAAAATCACTTCTGTTCGCATTGTCTCAAAGTCTGTACAACGATTTCCACCCCTCCAATGCTGATTAATGATTTCTAACACGGTCCATTTAATATCATCAAACTCATGTTTAAAATTTTTTGAAGTGAGCAACTAGGGGTTCCTCAACTCGATTGGTATTGATGCAGCATTTGTGTTCAGTAAGACGAATCTTAACCTTTCTTTTTGTCATGCCTACATAAGTTAATGGGCACGACAAAAGATGGCATAGACTGCATGGGTTGAGTGACAAGAGAAATCAGGTAGTGGAACGGTTTTCCCCAATGCCGTGACAATTTGGGTCTGAGGGGACCTTAGAGGGCAGAATTTGCATTTGTCACATGTTTGAAACAGGTTCCTTGTTCTGTATAGGCTTAGAACAATTTGAGCGTACAACATGGTCCCGAATGTTTTTACCACGGGAATACGCAATCCTCAGAGGTTGATTCAATAAAGGATGAATTCGTTGAATGATCTTCCAGTATTCCCTCATAGCTCTGCTGATTGGGGGCCGACAGAAGGGTATGTTTCAGCACCACAGTGTGCGGGTTCGATCCTGGCTCAGGATTTTTTGGCAAAAACAAATAGTCTCTGTTCGAATAAAGCGCTCGCCGGTAAGCTTTTTTGACGCAGTGTGTCGGATAGCCGCGTTGTAAAAAGCGGTTAGCCATGTCTTTTGCTTGAGTTTTAAAGTCTCTTGATATGCACATAATCTTCTCAATCTGAGGAACTGGCCCACAGGAGATTGGATTTTTACCTACAAATTCGAGGAACTGCCATGGGAGCCGCCATGGCTCCGGATGTGGCAAACATTTTTTGTGGCCAGGTTTAAGACCCTGCATATAGAAAACTGCCAATGGAGATCTCAATTGAAATGTTGGAAACGTTACATTGATGACGTCTTTGTCATATGGGAAGGATTCCTATCAACGTTACAAGAGTTCCATTCATGGTTGAACAGTCTTGATCCCTGTTTAAAATTCACTATGGAGCATCATCAAAATCAAATCTCCTATCTAGACATTTTGATTAAGAAAAAGGATGCCGTTCTGGTCACCAGTATATTCCGTAAGCCAAATGATCGCAACAATCTTTTGAGATACGACAGTTTCCACCCTACCAGCTTTAAATCCAATCTTCCTGTGGGCCAGTTCCTCAGATTGAGAAGATTATGTGCAGATCAAGAGGACTTTAAAACTCAAGCAAAAGACATGGCTAACCGCTTTTTACAACGCGGCTATCCGACACACTGCGTCAAAAAAGCTTACCGGCGAGCGCTTTATTCGAGCAGAGACTATTTGTTTTTGCCAAAAAATCCTGAGCCAGGATCGAACCCACACACTGTGGTGCTGAAACATACCCTTCTGTCGGCCCCAATCAGCAGAGCTATGAGGGAACACTGGAAGATCATTCAACGAATTCATCCTTTATTGAATCAACCTCTGAGGATTGCGTATTCCCGTGGTAAAAACATTCGGGACCATGTTGTACGCTCAAATTGTTCTAAGCTCTATACAGAACAAGGAACCTGTTCAAACATGTGACAAATGCAAATTCTGCCCTCTAAGGTCCCCTCAGACCCAAATTGTCACGGCATTGGGGAAAACCCGTTCCACTACCTGATTTCTCTTGTCACTCAACCCATGCAGTCTATGCCATCTTTTGTCCGTGCCCATTAACTTATGTAGGCATGACAAAAGAAAGGTTAAGATTCGTCTTACTGAACACAAATGCTGCATCAATACCAATCGAGTTGAGGAACCCCTAGTTGCTCACTTCAAAGAATTTAAACATGAGTTTGATGATATTAAATGGACCGTGTTAGAAATCATTAATCAGCATTGGAGGGGTGGAAATCGTGTACAGACTTTGAGGACAATGCGAACAGAAGTGGATTTTTCAATTAAAATCAGTGACTCCTGGTGGCTTGAACAAAGATATCGAATGGTTTCACTTCTGGTGATTGCGCGCCAAAATCAAGAATCATCTGACTGTCAGGTGGATACCAGACGCTATTGTATTTAAATTTAGACCGACCCAAGCCGCCCTACCGCTAAGAACTTTGAGCGGAGAGACGGCGTTGGGTTCGGTAAGTTTATCTGTTTTTCCCTCTGCTAGTATACATCGTTAAAACATTTTGTTACAAAAATTAATATCGCTGAATTTGACTTAGGCTTCTAATGTTTTTTAGAAAAATTTGATGGACCTTTTACACCACTGAAGTTTTTTTTGCAAGAATTTTACTAATGCTCAAAGATCTGTTTATATCCCCCGTTGAAACAAGGGGAGCGCTGGATCAGGAGAATCTGAATATAAGTCTCTGAAGCAGCTACTTTGGCGAAACGCGCGCGTCGGACGAGTATCTCCGACAGCTATGGAAAAATGACCCTGACAACGGATGAATAAGGGAAGTTTTTCATCTTTTTTTAAAAAATTCATAATTTAAAAAAAAATTATAAAAATTGAGTCGAGCTATATGGACCAATTGATTAAAAGTGACCCGTATGAAGTGCATGAAATGCAAGTCTGACTTGTGTGCACTGGGTGGTATGATGGTCCTTATATTCCTAAAGTAATATTTTGACATGTACAGCGTGAAAGTTTTCTCTAATACTTTAACAAACACCACGTATTTCTATTTAGATTTCAATTACCCCAATATTGACTGGCTAAATGTCACATCAGGACATATAGGTAGGCAAAAGTTCCAGATGAAATGACTACTTCATGGAGCAGCTGGTCCAGGAACCAACAATAGAGAATGCTGTTTTAGACCTAATTCTTAGTGGAATGCAGGATTGGGGGTGAAAGGTAATAGCAATGGGGTCACTTGGCAACAGTGATCATAATGTGATCAAATTTGCTTAACTGGAGAGAGGGCATTATGGAAACTATTGCTCTAGCATTTTAACTTTCAGAGAGAATTACTTTAATAAAATAAGGAAAATAGATCTAAAAAAAAAGTGCAGCTGCAAAGGTAATTTACACAAGGCATGGACATTGTTTAAAAAATACCATGTTGGAAGCCCAGAGCAGATGTATGCCATATATTTTAAAAAGGCGAAGTGTCAGATAACTGCCAGCATGGCTAAAAGGTAAGGTAAGGTGAAAGGCTATTTTATCCAAAATTTCTTTCAGAAATGGAAAAGATCTAAATGAAGAAAAGCATGTTCTGGCAAGTTAGATACAAAACATTGATAAGACAGGTAAAAGAGAATTTGAAAAGAAGCTTGCTTGAGTCAAAACGCATAAAAACTTCAAATAATTGAAAGTAGGAAGCCTGTGAAGGAGTCAGAGGGGGGATTAGAGAAGACAAGGACACAGTAGAAATACTAAAATTAATTCTTTGCTTCAGTATTTTTGGAGGAAGATGATAGGGAGAGAACCTGTGTTGAAAATGAAACTTAATGGGGATTATAGGAGGAACTGAAACAAATCAGCTTGAACCTGGATGATGTAATCAAGCAAATTGATAAACTAAAGAGTAACAAATCACCTGAACTAAATGGTATACATGCCAGTGTTTTGAAAACTCAGGAAATTGTGGACCTATTAGTAATTTGTAACCTATTAAGTCTATTGTACCTGAAAATTGGAGGGTGAACAACACAATGCCAATCTTTAAAAATGGCTCGGGTGAGCCTGATGATGGTGCTGGGAAAAATAGAAACTATTTTTAAAGATCAAGTTTTACAGAATATATAGGTAGACATAGTTTAATGGATGAGATTGGGGACATAACCCACGGTCTGGACTGATCCATGGTACTACAGGAACGAAAATTAGCAGGTAAGTAATAATTTTCTTTTATCCAAGGAAAGTCTTGCCTCACCAATCTGGTACTTTTTTGTTTTTTTGAAGGGGTTAATAAACGTGAATAACGGTGAACTGGTAGATATAGTGTGTTTGGATTTTCAGAAGGCATTTGATAAAGTGCTTCATGAGACACTTCTAAGAAAATTAGTGTCATGGGATAGGAGGCAAATTTCTATTGTGGATTGCAAACTGGTTAAAAGATAGGAAATAGAGCTAAATGGTCAGTTTTCTCAGTGGAAAAAGGTAAAAAGTGGCATGCCCAAAGGATTTGTGCTGGTGCTTTTTAATATATTTATAAATGATCTGGAAAAGGGAACAGTCAGATGATCAAACTGGCAGGCAATTATTCTGTGTTAAATCACAAGCAGATTGAGAGAACTTGCAGAAGGACCTTAAATCTGGACATCCAGATTGCAGATGAAATTTTAATACAGACAAGTGCAAAGCGATGTACATGGGGAAAAATGATCCAGACTGTAGTTACAAGATGCCAGTTTCCATATTAGGAGTTGCCACTCAAGAAAAGGATCCTAGATGTCATGGACAATACATTGAAATCTTTGGCTCAGTGTGCAGTGGTGGTCAAAAAATCAAACTATATCACTCCATGGTGTGATTGCATCTAGAGTACTCTGTGCAGTTCTGGTCACCACATCTCAAAGATACAGCGGAACTGAAAAAGGTTCAGAGAAGGGTGTGACGAATTTGATAAAGGTATTATAAAATCATGAGTGAAGTGGAACAGGCAAGTGCAGATCTGGAAAAATACAAAGACTTGGGTTCTATCCATGAAGTTACTAAGTAGCACTTATACAACAAATGGGAGAAAATACTTTTTCACTCAATGCATGAATGACTAAGCTCTGGAATTCATTGCTAGTGGATGTAGTAAAGGCAGTTAATGTAACTGGCTTTAAAAAAGGCTTGGACAAGTTCCTGGAGGAAAAGTCTATAAACTATTAGCAGGTAGACTTACGGAAAGCCACTGCTTATCTCTGGGCATAAGCAGCGTGGAATCTTTGTTTGGGATCTTGCCAGGTACTTGTGACTTGGATTGGCCACTGTTGAAAACAGAATATAGGGTTTGATAGACCCTTGGTCTGATCTAGTATGGCAGTTCTTGTCCCATTTTATCTAATTCCTAACTACTGCTATTATGTCACTCATATTGATGTGCTTCATGTTAATTTTACAACACATTTGTAATTTGTTGCTTTAACAAACTCAGTGGTGATGCAATCCATTTGAATTTTGTGGTGCAAAACTTAGTATAAATTTGTTTTCATTTTTTATATATTTGATAATTTATGTAATTTGTATTCCTTTTATATAATTTGAGTGCCTGTCTTCCTGTGTTTTATTTGTGATATGGACTTAATGCCCTACCCCAGTCAAGAGCATCAATAGGCTGAAGGAACTCAAAATGTGGACTTCTAGTATGGGAAGGATAATATAGAAATATTGAGCAGGCTTTGATAAAGTAAAAGGTAACTTCCATAAGAAAAGTTCTTGTTTTATGTATGAAAATCTCATAAATATTAAATATCAAAAAGCTCAAGTATGATGAAATTGGAAGGTGCTTCTGAAAAACCACTTTGCTGGTAGGATAGTGGATGCTGGGAGTATCCTAATAGCAAAGCTGATAGGAACCAAATCTGGTAGAATGTAAATGTTTTTGGACACTTAAAGAAGATAGTGGTAGGAGCAGGGGACCATTTGAAAGGTATCTGCATTTTTTGTGTCACAGGCAGGGACAATTAGGAAGATTGGTCAAGAACAGGGCATTCCAGACTATGGGTCAGTACCCCAAATGGGGTTACAGAACCTTTGAGGTCCGAAGTGCCTCAAATAGCAGCACTCTTCAGGTGCCCACAGCATTAGAGTGGAAGTCTGCATGGGATCTGGAGCCAGCATGTACTCACATCCTGAAATGGCCCCATCCTTACATGAGTTTCTGTAGTAACAGGAAGCTCTATATGAGGAAGGATGATGGCCTGTGAGCTTGTACTGGCTCACAAGCACCATACTGACTTTCTTTACTAATGCTGCTGCTTGCAGATCATAGTTTGGCTTGGGGACAGCTATGAGAGGAGGGAAAAGCTGAGTGTTCATAGGCCAGTGGAGATTCACTGCTCCTTTCCCCTCACTTACCACTAAATCCTACCCAAAGAGAAATATACTTCCCCTGTCATCAGCCTGCCTCTCTTCCCAACAGTTGTCATCCACTTTGGACCTGGTGCTAAAAGGAAAATGTTGCCATTGACTGGTCAGGAGAATGCTTGGAGAAGTAACTGTTTAAAGGGAAAGATCAAATGCAGGTAGTGGTTGAGCATTGGATAAACACTGCGAACTTTGAAAGCGATGGCTTTCTCCATCTTGGGAATAAGAGCTACCGCGTACTACTGCTGTTCGGAAGCATGGTGGAGTTATGGGTGGAGCCCATCCCACCATAACCCAAAGAGGCCATCTGGGCCAAGGTGGAGCCCATTCCTCAACGCCTGAAGCAAAGAGGCCGTGTGTCTGTGAGAGCTTATGTGACTGTATGTCTGTGTGAGAGCCTGTGTGGATGTGTATATTCAGCATGTCTGAACGAGATCCTCTGTTGCATACATGTTTTTTGTGTGTGAGAGTGTATATTTAGAGTCTTTGTGTGTGTTTCTGTATGAGCGTTTGCCTGTGAAAGCCTATGTCATACACAATGTATGTGAGAGGAGTGTGAGTGAAATCATTGGCATGGAATAGACTTAGTTTTTGGGTACTTGCCAGGTTCTTATGGCCTGGATTGGCCACTGTTGGAAACAGGATGCTGGGCTTGATGGACCCTTGGTCTGACCCAGTATGGCATGTTCTTATGTTCTTAGGGAGTATGTGAGAATGTGTGAGTGAAAGAGAGAAGATAGTGCAGCCCTACCTCCCCATAATCTATGATAATCCTAGGGTGACTGGAAATCAAAAGATCCCAGGTAAGGAGAGCAGGAGATTTTTTAATACTTATTTTAATTATTGGGTGTAATTTGATTCTATTGTTTTGAAATGTTTTGGTTTTTGGGGAAATATTACTACTTTTAATTATTGGATGTTATTCATCAGATGTTTTGAAATATTTTATTGGTGTTTGGGAAATAGAACAAATTATGCAAGTTTTTAAAAATTATTAGATATTCATCAGCTGTTTTGACATGCATTTTATTAGCATGGTTTTAATATTATGAATGACCTTTTATCTTGATTTTATTGCTTGATTGTTTTTCCATTGTTGCACTGCATAATACAGTCGAGTTAGTGGTTTTGAGTACAGATTTTGTTGGCACATTTCGATTCTGTATTTGAGTGGTTTGTATTTTAAAGGTCCAGTTCTTGTGTAACTTTTAATTCTTGCTGTGAAGATAATGGTACATTACTGGTTTTATGGCATTATGGTTCTCTCTTCCTCATTTCCATTTTAAACAGGTTTACTTTTTGATTTCACTTTGCATGCAAAAAATGTTCTTGCAGAAAATGTTTCGTTCACATAATTCATAGAAACTGCTGTTAGTAGATTAAGTGATTATTTTAAGGGATTAGCTAATGTTCCCTCTAATGATTGGGTTGCTGTGAGAATAAAATTGATATGTTTTTTTTGCATCAAAGAAAGTAGTGCTCACAGGGTAATGGAGGAAGGTGTACTGTGTTCTAGGGCACAAAGAAACAAACCGGAAACCAATCCAAATTTGTAAGTAGCGACCCAAACACCCCAGGATACTTTATTAGCACATAAAAAAGCCTGAGTCAGGCGACGTTTCCCTCTATTCTGAGCTGCTTCAGGGGCTATTGTAAACAAAACACATAAATAACATATATATACATATATAAAAGCATTTACTCCATACAGACATAATTAAATCATATTAAATATCAAAAGAAATTAATAATTAACAATATCTTGAAATTACAAAAGGTAAATATAAATATTGAACAAATGGATAGGTAAATAATATGAGAAAAAGGCAAGTTAAAATTAGAATTGTGATACCCGCAAATAATGACATATGGTAAAGAAGAAGATAAAAAAAATTAGAGGGTTTTCACGTAGATAAGCAGCTGAACTAACCATGCTGTCTGGGTATGTCTTCTGTGCCACTAGGTGGCAGAGCTCTCTAAGTCTAGCAAAGTCTTTCAGCTAGGTGCTCCCCTCAGGCTCCTCAGCTTTTTTCAGCGCGGCAGTTGGCAAGCGGAGCTCTGCTCTCCTGTGAGAGAACTTTGTGAAGAAAGGAAAGAAAATCTACTTTAAACTTAAAGGTTTGGTCAGAGAATCATCAGCAGTCAAAGAATGCCACGTCCTAGCTTTAAATTTTGCTCCTGCGGCAAAATTATGTTGGCCACGGATGGCCACATTCTGTGTTATATCTGTCTGGGACCATCCCATGACCAGTTAAATTGTGCGGACTGCGGACGCATGTCCCCATGCTCCAGCGTCAGCATGCTGCAAAAATGCAGGAAATACAGCTAACTGCTTTGGGTTTTTATGGCCCCTTCTGAGGCCTCGGTGTGATCCTCCCCAGGCCCAAAGAGAGAGAGAGCCACCCCCTCATTCAGAAGGGCTTCTTCTGTTGACCCTCTGATCCCAGCCGGGAGAGCAGTTGCTCTCCCGGCTGGGATCAGAGCTCGGCGCGGGTGATGCGTTGGCGGCATCGTGGCCGCATGCCTCACAGATGCATCCACTCCCGGAGGACAGATGCGCCGAAACTGCTTCGAAGCGTCTGCTCATCGAAGCAAGGCCAATCGGTCGATGCACTGGCACAAAGAGGATTCTGCGCTGAAGCTATACCATGCTGGTGCATCGATATAGGAGCACCACTGCGACATACCCTCGACTCTCTGACGCACCACCGATGCAGACAATGCGCGTAGATGCACAACCAACGCAGACATAAGAACATAAGAAAATGCCATACTGGGTCAGACCAAGGGTCCATCAAGCCCAGCATCCTGTTTCCAACAGTGGCCAATCCAGGCCATAAGAACCTGGCAAGTACCCAAAAACTAAGTCCATTCCATGTAACCATTGCTAATGGCAGTGGCTATTCTCTAAGTGAACTTAATAGCAGGTAATGGACTTCTCCTCCAAGAACTTATCCAATCGTTTTTTAAACACAGCTATACTAACTGCACTAACCACATTCGCTGGCAACAAATTCCAGAGTTTAATTGTGCATTGAGTAAAAAAGAACTTTCTCCGATTAGTTTTAAATGTGCCCCATGCTAACTTCATGGAGTGCCCCCTAGTCTTTCTACTATCCGAAAGAGTAAATAACCGATTCACATCTACCCGTTCTAGACCTCTCATGATTTTAAACACCTCTATCATATCCCCCCTCAAGTCGTCTCTTCTCCAAGCTGAAAAGTCCTAACCTTTTTAGTCTTTCTTCATAGGGGAGTTGTTCCATTCCCCTTATCATTTTGGTAGCCCTTCTCTGTACCTTCTCCTTCGCAATTATATCTTTTTTGAGATGCGGCGACCAGAATTGTACACAGTATTCAAGGTGCGGTCTCACCATGGAGCGATACAGAGGCATTATGACATTTTCCGTTTTATTCACCATTCCTTTTCTAATAATTCCCAACATTCTGTTTGCTTTTTTGACTGCCGCAGCACACTACACCGATTTCAGTGTGTTATCCACTATGACACCTAGATCTCTTTCTTGGGTTGTAGCACCTAATATGGAACCCAACATTGTGTAATTATAGCATGGGTTATTTTTCCCTATATGCATCACCTTGCACTTATCCACATTAAATTTCATCTGCCATTTGGATGCCCAATTTTCCAGTCTCACAAGGTCTTCCTGCAATTTATCACAATCTGCTTGTGATTTAACTACTCTGAACAATTTTGTGTCATCTGCAAATTTGATTATCTCACTCGTCGTATTTCTTTCCAAATCATTTATAAATATATTGAACAGTAAGGGTCCCAATACAGATCCCTGAGACACTCCACTGTCCACTCCCTTCCACTGAGAAAATTGCCCATTTAATCCTACTCTCTGTTTCCTGTCTTTTAGCCAGTTTGCAATCCACGAAAGGACATCGCCACCTATCCCATGACTTTTTACTTTTCCTAGAAGCCTCTCATGAGGAACTTTGTCAAACGCCTTCTGAAAATCCAAGTATACTATATCTACCAGTTCACCCTTATCCACATGTTTATTAACTCCTTCAAAAAAGTGAAGCAGATTTGTGAGGCAAGACTTGCCCCTGGGTAAAGCCATGCTGACTTTGTTCCATTAACCCATGTCTTCTATATGTTCTGTGATTTTGATGTTTAGAACACTTTCCATTATTTTTCCTGGCACTGAAGTCAGGCTAACCGGTCTGTTAGTTTCCCGGATCGCCCCTTGAGCCCTTTTTAACTATTGGGGTTACATTTGCTATCCTCCAGTCTTCAGGTACAATGGATGATTTTAATGATAAGTTACAACTTTTTACTAATAGGTCTGAAATTTCATTTTTTAGTTCCTTCAGAACTCTGGGGTGTATACCATCCGGTCCAGGTGATTTACTACTCTTCAGTTTGTCAATCAGGCCTACCACATCTTCTAGGTTCACCGTGATTTGATTCAGTCCATCTGAATCATTACCCATGAAAACCTTCTCCATTATGGGTAACATCCCCCAACATCCTCTTCAGTAAACACCGAAGCAAAGAAATCATTTAATCTTTCCGCGATGGCCTTATCTTCTCTAAGTGCCCCTTTAACCCCTCGATCATCTAACGGTCCAACTGACTCCCTCACAGGCTTTCTGCTTCGGATATATTTAAAAAAGTTTTTACTGTGACACCTCACAGTCAACCCAAATCACCATTCCGGCCATAAGAGGCCTAGAGAAGCATCGCTATCATCAATCGTGGATCTGGACAGGGATATTTCACCATTTCATTTCTTTCACTTCTTTCTCACTGGAGGAAATGTCTTACGTCCCTTCCATCGGAAGCGCCTCTGGCTCCGACCAACCTTTGGATATTCCACAACTTCTACCACTGAAACCGCCTCCACAGAAATGGCGGCCGCTACAAGAAGGGCTTCGTCCCACCTCAACCTATGCCGACGCCTTCGACTTCAGGCTTAGCTACAACAGGCCATGAACCAAATCATAACCATACTGACTCAATTTTTGCAGTCAGTAGAACAATCTCAACTTCCACCTTCGTTACTTGCGGGGCCCACCAGAACCTTTAGTGGAGCCAGTCATTCCAGGACCAGCACCAAAGGTCCCTTTCACTCAACCACCATCTCAGACACACGAATTATCAGATACGGATAGCTCATCTACGGGCTACCAATCTGACCCGGCAGAGGTTCCCCCCAGAACTGTCTTTGCATCCAGAAGACCTAATGTATTCGCAGTTTATTGAAAAAGTCTGACAACTCTTGAAAGTAGAAATGCGTCTACTTCCTGATCCCCGCCAAGAAATGCTTGGCATACTGAAGATTTTTGACGCACCTGCAGAACCTTTGGCCCTCTCGCAGCACACTGTTTTAACATCTCTGATGGAAAAATCCTGGGACACGCCACTGACCAGTCCTCTTACATCAAGGAAAATTGACTTAAAATACAGGATGAAAGATTCCTCCTTTCATACGTCGGTTCAACTACCTCATAATTCTGTGGTAGTTGAGTCTGCAATGCAAAAAGCCAGAAAATCAAGAATTCATGCTAATACACCACCACACCGGGACCAAAAGTCGCTGGATGATTTTGCAAAGAGAACCTTCCAGTCCGCGATGTTGAATGCCCGCATCTAGAACCATCAATTCTACATAGCCCAATACCTGTTTGAGAATCTCCATGCAACAAGCTTCACTGGATGTCGCCCTTCCTCCTCAATATCATAATATCGAAGAGGGTCTTTGTCATTTATTAAGATCCATTTATGAGGGATTTGATATTTCCTCAAAATCTTCAGCAAACGCAGTTGCAGCGAGGCGCTTGGCATGGTTGCGATCCAGCACCATACGGGACGATGTCCATGAAAAATTGGCGAATCTACCCTGTCATCCCGAATATTTGTTTGGGGACAAATTTACCAAAATAGTAGCTAAGCTCAAGGAACAAAAGATGGCAGTCCTTTCCTTGACCACTCCTCACATCCCATCGACCTCATGGCGTCTTATACGTCCTCGACAGCCTACAGAAGGGCCCCATTTAAATCTTTTAAGTCCTTTCGTACTTTAAGCCTCAAACCTACCAGCAGCCTCGGCAACCTCCCTATCAATCTCAAGCGCCACGTCAACGTGCAAGGGCTGCCCATCCACCACGACAGCAGGCAGATCCTCCACCCACAAAGCCTCAATCCAGTTTTGAACCTATCTTCGCCACGGTCACAACCCTCTCCTGTGGGAGGCAGATTAACTAAGTATCTACCAGTCTGGAATCAATAACCATGGACCAATGGGTCCTTACAATCATACACCAGGGTTACACCCTTCATTTTCCTCCCTCCTGACCCTTCCTCATTGGGTACCACAGAAGCAATAACATCTCACAAAGAACCTCTGTTAAAAGAACTTCAAATGCTTCTGCACGACAATTGCATTCAGAAATACTTTCCGAAGGATTCCGTCAGGGATTCTACTCCCAATATTTCCTAATTCCCAAGAAATCGGGAGGTCTGCGTCCAATCTTGGATCTGCATTCCCTCTACAGGGAGAAATTCAAAATGACTTTGCTCAAATCCATCCTTCCCTATCTTCAGTCGGGATTGGATGTGCTCGCTAGATCTGAAGGATGCATATGCACATATCCCAATGCATCCCAGTTCCTGGCGGGTACCTATGCTTCCAAGTGGACAACCAGCACTTTCAATACAAATTCCTTCCTTTTTTCCTTTCTTCTGCCCCCAGAGTTTTTACCATGTGTCTCGCAGTGGCGGTGGCGCACCTTCAGTCGTCAGGGGGTGCAGATATTCCTTTATCTGGATGATTGGCATATAGTAGCATCTATCCGGGACCTACTGAGATCCAATCTTCTCCTCACCATTTCCTGCCTCGACAACCTAGGTCTGCTCATCAATTATGAAAAGTCAAACCTAGACCCCACTCAGACATTACAATTCATAGGCGTTTTCATCGACACAATTCAGGACAAGGCTTTTCTTCCTCATCCGAGACCTCTAACCCTCTCCACTCTGGCTACGGATCTACTATACAGCACATCAGCAACAGCTCACCAGATACATACTGTTCTGGGACATATGGCAGCAGCCATATATGTGGTCCCTCACACACGTCTACACATGCATCGGCTACAATGGGGCCTAAATCACAATGGATTCAATTCCTTCATCCACTGTCTACTCCAGTTACCTTGACAGACAGCATGAAAAAAGACCTCCAGTAGTGGCTTTCTCTGTCAACACTACAAACTGGCTCGCCCCTACGATCCCTTCGACATCAGATAATACTCACCACAGATGCATCCCCCAAGTGTTGGGGAGCTCATCTAGATCACTTAACGACTCAAGGTCTATGGACTGCGTACGAAAAGACACAACACATAAACCTACTAGAGCTCAAAGCAGTAAAAAAAAAAACGCCCTTCGAGCCTTCGAAGAATCGTTACAAGGGAAGATATAATAAGAACATGCCATACTGGGTCAGACCAAGGTCCATCAAGCCCAGCGTCCTGTTTCCAACAGTGGCCAATCCAGGCCATAAGAACCTGGCAAGTACCCAAAAACTAAGTCTATTCCATGTTACCATTGCTAATGGCAGTGGCTATTCTCTAAGTGAACTTAATAGCAGGTAATGGACTTCTCCTCCAAGAACTTATTCAATCCTTTTTTTAAACACAGCTATACTAACTGCACGAAACCACATTCTCTGGCAACAAATTCCAGAGTTTAATTGTGCGTTGAGTAAAAAGAACTTTCTCGATTAGTTTTAAATGTGCCCCATGCTAATTTCAAGGAGTGCCCCCTAGTCTTTCTACTACCCGAAAGAGTAAATAACCGATTCACATCTACCCGTTCTAGACCTCTCATGATTTTAAACGCCTCTATCATATCCCCCCTCAGTCGTCTCTTCTCCAAGCTGAAAAGTCCTAACCTCTTTAGTCTTTCCTCATAGGGGAGTTGTTCCATTCCCCTTATCATTTTGGTAGCCCTTCTCTGTACCTTCTCCATCGCAATTATATCTTTTTTGAGATGCGGTGACCAGAATTGTACACAGTATTCAAGGTGCGGTCTCACCATGGAGCGATACAGAGGCATTATGACATTTTCCGTTTTATTCATCATTCCTTTTCTAATAATTCCCAACATTCTGTTTGCTTTTTTGACTGCCGCAGCACACTGCACCGACAATTTCAATGTGTTATCCACTATGACACCTAGATCTCTTTCTTGGGTTGTAGCACCTAATATGGAACCCAACATTGTGTAATTATAGCATGGGTTATTTTTCCCTATATGCATCACCTTGCACTTATCCACATTAAATTTCATCTGCCATTTGGATGCCCAATTTTCCAGTCTCACAAGGTCTTCCTGCAATTTATCACAATCTGCTTGTGATTTAACTACTCTGAACAATTTTGTGTCATCTGCAAATTTGATTATCTCACTCGTCGTATTTCTTTCCAGATCATTTATAAATATATTGAACAGTAAGGGTCCCAATACAGATCCCTGAGGCACTCCACTGTCCACTCCCTTCCACTGAGAAAATTGCCCATTCAATCCTACTCTCTGTTTCCTGTCTTTTAGCCAGTTTGCAATCCACGAAAGGACATCGCCACCTATCCCATGACTTTTTACTTTTCCTAGAAGCCTCTCATGAGGAACTTTGTCAAACGCCTTCTGAAAATCCAAGTATACTATATCTACCGGTTCACCTTTATCCACATGTTAATTAACTCCTTTAAAAAATGAAGCAGATTTGTGAGGCAAGACTTGCCCTGGGTAAAGCCATGCTGACTTTGTTCCATTAAACCGTCTTTCTATATGTTCTGTGATTTTGATGTTTAGAACACTTTCCACTATTTTTCCTGGCACTGAAGTCAGGCTAACCAGTCTGTAGTTTCCCGGATCGCCCCTGGAGCCCTTTTTAAATATTGTGGTTACATTTGCTATCCTCCAGTCTTCAGGTACAATGGATGATTTTAATGATAAGTTACAAATTTTTACTAATAGGTCTGAAATTTCATTTTTTAGTTCCTTCAGAACTCTGGGGTGTATACCATCCGGTCCAGGTGATTTACTACTCTTCAGTTTGTCAATCAGGCCTACCACATCTTCTAGATTCACCGTGATTTGATTCAGTCCATCTGAATCATTACCCATGAAAACCTTCTCCATTACGGGTACCTCCCCAACATCCTCTTCAGTAAACACCGAAGCAAAGAAATCATTTAATCTTTCCGCGATGGCCTTATCTTCTCTAGTAAGACTAAGTATGAGCTATAGGAACACCCAACTTCTGAGCTATCTCAATAAAACCCTGCAAAAGCTCACTGTACACACCCCCATCCACTGGGCCTACAAACAAAAAATCGTCCAAATTGCAACATGGTATCCCAACCCGTCACCTGTACCGTTACCCAGTGAAAAAATGAACTTGAATGCCTCGAAGTATTCTCAAGAGAGAGCACATCCCATTGGAAGATGGCGATCAACATATTTATTTTGGAACACAAATCCCAGCATCGGGAAAACTGGAGGTGTGAATTGGCTATAAACAAAACGCAGATTCAATATCTGCTTTAGATAGTGTTCCCCGCTCCTTTACCTAATGCTACTTCCTGGTCAAACAATGCATGCTGAACTGAGCACCACTCTTTAGGTATGTAATCAGTAACCGTGGACTTCCTCAGAGGATGACAAAATCACGATTAACCTTAAACTTGTCAACTTCTTTCTTTGGGACCACTGCCAGTGGAGACATGCAGATGGTGGTACAAAAAAGGCCCAGCAATATACCCTAAACTCAGCTCTGCCTTCAACTTATCCCTAGCTACCCCTTCAAATCGCATGACTGGGCTAGTGTTTCTTGCCCTGCCCACAAAAACCGGACCCACATAAGGAATCACAAACCCACTCTCAAAAACCCTTTCTAATAAAACTGCATCATCCTGCTTCGGATAAATATTTAACCATGCACTCATCGCCTCCACCAGGACTGGAGAGGGAGCTGCTGACTTAAGAACTACCCTACTTGACTCCTCTACCACCCCCTCCTGTGCCCTGCTTACTGTACTTAGAAGCGGAATGCCCAGCTCCACAGACTGAGCACACGTCTAAACTTGAAATCCAGGAGCAGACAGGGCTTTGATAAATCTCCAAGAAACATCCTGCCCCCCCTCCCCTCCCGAACTGCCCCATACCCTGTGATCTGATTTTAGCTCCAGAATCTCAAAAAGATCAGCCCGTATAACTTTCTTCTTCCGACCCTTTAGCTGACTCGCCCCACCCGCCCTATTGCTGTCACTGTGACCCTTGTTAGTTATTTGGGTCAGCCAAAGATTAATATCCTTAGAACCCCAGGATCTGAGCCAGTTCCCTCCATTTTGTCCCTGAACATCTCATCGTGATTCAACCAGGCCCATTCTTCATAATCTCTAAATGCCCCAGTAATACTGTCACAATACACTAGGAAAACCCCATACTGTGAAGGATCGAAATAACCCACCACACTTGCCAACCTTGGAAAAATCTCACCTAATTTATGTTCTGAGAAACTTTCTTAGAACTCTTACCTCCTACCCTTTTTCTTTCTTTTTTTTCTTTTTTTTTGCCCCTCTCCTCCCTTCCAACAACTTGAAAATGTCCAAGGTTCTCTTCCTTATCTACCTACACATGCTCAGAGGCACTGCTCCCCTAACTCGGTGAATACTATCAAAACCAGGTGCCACATATTCTGCCCCAGCCCACTTACCTGCTCCCCCTTCAAACCAGGCTTCAACTGAACTGAAGAGGAAGAAGACAATGAATTGCTCTTCTTCCCTCCCAACTGACTTCCCTTAGTATGCTCACCAACTTCATGTCCATGACAGACTCCTCCTGTTACTACTGCCTCCGTTGGCACCTGAGTTTCCAGTTCCAACTGCTTCCTATCCAGCTTGCATTACTGCCTCCACCAGGAATACCTGCTGTCTTCCTGGCCTCCTGCCGCAATGCTCCTGATTGCTCATCTCCATGTGCTGTATTTCTCCAGGCCTCCTGCTGTGAAGGGACAGGCGGCTGCTTCTCCTCCTGGCGCACCTGTAACCAAAGAAGACCCGTTCCAATACCCTGCTTGCCCCAAGCCCCACCATACCCCCGATCTCTCACTATGTGCAATGCCTTGCCTACCCTGGCTATACAACCCTCTACCATCTCTCCACACCCAGCCAAGAGCCCACCTCCCTCATACCATACCATCCTGCATCCTCCCTGGCCAACTACCTAATCCTTCCCAGCACCACACCCACACACTACCAGGAAACCCATAGGCTCCCCCCCCCCCCCCCCCCCCTCTTCCCTGAAACCACCACAGGATAAAAATCAATACCACCAGGCCTGAAAGCTCCTCCCCCTAACACTCCTGGAAAGGCTTGGAAATGGACCTACCCCCCTCACTGTTCCCCCACCAGTCCCAAGACTGAATGCTGCCCTCTATGGTCAGGGAGGCCCACAGGCATTCGGATACAGAATGCTTAACTCTTCCTGAGCACTGCCAACAGGCCCTGCACCTGACTTATCCCTGCCTCCCTGATCAGCACCAGCTGTCATAAGAGCTACTAACTCTCCTTGCTTTCCACGACACAACTCTCTGAGCATCCTTTGCTCTTCCAACTGCTGCAATATCCCCTGACTCTCTGTGCATGGCTTTGCTGCCCCCTTTTACCTTTCCTCTGCCTGTCACCTTTATTTTGCCCTGGTTTCAGATATCTGATACTCCAATCCCTTCAAGCCCCTGCTGAGGCCACCCTCAACTGATAGACCTCAAACAACTGTCCCTGATGCTGAGCAGTTGTCACTCCTAGAACTTGCAGCCCGCTGGGTCTGGTGAAGATCTTCCATGAGGTGAACCTTCTCCAGCACGGCCCAGCTGCCACAAGGAATTCCCACACCAATGCAGCTGACCTACGGGGGACACCAAACACACCCTTCACACCATCTGCCTCTGGGCACCTAAGGCTGCACTACCAGGATTGAAACACACCACTAAAACCACGGCCTTGACCAGACGCCAACACGAGCCCCTGCCCGGCGAGGCCACAGATAACAAAATGCCAAGATTGACGCTCGCTACATCACCGAAGTCCCCCTGTGCAATGCACACCAACCAAGCAACTGAGGAAGGAGGCATATACCCGGATCACCTGCTGATGCACCACTTCTGTTATCGCTCAACATCAGTCATCTGCCCCCAACTAACCAGACCAAACCCCACTCACACCAAATCACTGGCTCAACAAGAAAAACTAAGATAACCCATGAGATAACAGCACCACTAATCAAGCCCGCTCACACCCTGTCCGATGAAACCTTCAGGCCTCTACCTCAAGCTGAGCTGGCTGCAACCACTCCTACGGACCCTTATCATTGATAACTTTTTTTTCCTGCCTGCAACCTCCAGATTCATTCGACAAATTTGAATCCCATGTATCCCTGACCTTGCCTCATAACCCTCCCCCCCCCCCTGTCAATTCTTGCTTCCATCCCTCCAACCCAGCTTTTTTTTTTGGGGGGGGGGGGTTTATGTCTACCCCACCATCATGTTAATGGCGATAGGGTAGACATAGGCCCCCCTCCTGCTTTAAACATAACTTGATGTCTTTTAATTACAGCCATCAAGTATCTTTTTTGGAAATATTTGCAAAGTATGTTTATTTATAATAAGACCCATACATCACTTTCCCCATTGCTCCTCCTGATCTTCATTAGTCTAAGCTCATGTCTAAGCTCATGCCATGAGTGATATGTCATTCTTTACCCCACCATAAGCCTGCATTTGTGAGTTTCATTCAGGGCAGAAGTTTCATTGTTAATCTTTTATTAGATCGGATAACCCCTTATTTGTAGGAAGGCAGAAATATATACTCAATTATTCTGCTTGTTACTATAATGCTAGTGTCCCCAGCTGTATGGTGGTGTGTTAATTAAAAATTGCAGTGAACGAATAGACCATTCTCTTGTATGTAGTAGACAACCACATCTTGAACACTGTTTTAGAGAATTGTTAGCCTCACAGAAACGTACAGGAATAAAAACGCATGACTGGATTTTTTTTTCTTTCTAATGTGTGAATAAACTTTAAAATGCAGTATGCTTTCCTGAAGTCATGTCGACAGTAACAAGCTTAAAATACTTTAAACCTGGAAGTTAAATTGGTGTATTGAGTGAAGTGCGCCGCTCCCCAGTTTGGCAATGCGTGTGTTTCACGTTTTCTTTACTGGATCCTTAAAGATTGTGTGGCAGGTAAATGAGCGCTGGATGGAGGAGGGAAATTTTGTGGTATGCTTGTAGTAACAGGAATGAGTTCTTGGATATCGCTAGATGGCGGCACAGCGTTCATTATTGATCTAAACCGAAACACTTTTAAAGCAGGGCTGTGTACTGATTACAGGCTGTGTAAGAGATCTGACATGCCCTCTGATTACTAGAAACGCAGTATTATGAAGCGCTGTAAGGCCTAAACTGAAATTAGAAATACTTTTATTTAACTGTCTCCCTGAAATACCTTTTTTTTTTCTTTGACTTCCAAACTGCTCAGCTTTTTTTTTTTGTAAAATGCAAACGCCTGAACAGTTGTAGTTGGAAGGCCATTTGTCATTAAACAGCTGCCAGGGGGATCTCCGAACATCTTTCTGGTACGAAAGAATCACTAAGCGGAAATAGCTGTATTGTATTACACAAAGGCCTCGAGTAAAAATATACACATTAGAGTAGCGTTACGGGTGAAATTTAAGTAATAGGCGGAGAATGTGACGCTTTAAATTTTAATTGTCGTAACAAGTGATTTCAGTTATAGCGAGTTGGTCTACTTGGTTTACAGGGAGGTCTGCAATAATACCTGCGGCTGCGTTTTATGCTTTTAACCTGAGGAGGCCACTAAATCGATTGAATACTACCCTTTCAAATGCTCTAAATAGCAGCTGCTAAAAAAAAGCAGTTACGTTTTGACTACGCCAGATACATGGTTCCTTTTTATTCTGGATAAATGCAGATTGTGACAGTTTTGAGGAATGCTGTGATTAGTCACCCATGTAGGCTGAACCCGCCATTTTAGTAAGGACTGCCGGAGAAGTGCCTGTAAGCATGAAATGGCAGCCGATTCCCTGCACAGCGGCCATGTGCAGCCTGCAGGGAGCGCACTGGGCTGGGTTTATAGCAACGAAAATGCTCGCGTGGTTTAACTTCAAAGCAGAATAAGCCGTTTTATACGCGAGATTTGCTTTACTGGTCAGTTTTGTCACCTTAAGCTGTCGAACATTTTTTAAATAACTGTTTAAAAAAAATATCGCGCCTAATCCTTGCCTATTGCCACGCTATGCTTACTATTGTGGTGCTTTAAGTGCAGTGTTTGGAGCATAATTCTCTAACCGCTTTTTGCGTTAGTGAAACTATGTTTGATTTGTATTTAGAATAAGCTTAAGTGCTTGATGAGGTATTTACAATGAAATATTTTGAATTCTTCCTCCTGCTGAAGGCAATGGAACGCGCGAATGGAATGGAGCTGGACGGGCGGAGGATTCGAGTGGATTATTCAATTACAAAGAGAGCGCATACCCCAACTCCCGGCATTTACATGGGAAGGCCGACCCAGTGAGTTTGCATATCCTGTTAATGTGAGGAGACATGCTGAGTTTGATTGCCCAGCCAGTTTGCAACAATTTAGAAAGGGGTTTACTGAAGAATGGTTTGCATTTTTCAGTCTGTTAAATCGATGTTACACAAGTAATGTAGTTTATTACCTAACAGCATTATCACAGTTAGAAAATGTGGCTGGTGTATTGAAATTTAAAGACATTTACATTTAAAGAGATATTTATAGTGTTTCATTTACAATTCTCAAAGGATGAACAGTTTATTGGTTTAAAATACATTTTTTAATGCATTAAATATGCAGATATTTCTGACCATGAAGTAAATATATTTTGGTGTGTTTGATTCTCTTATTCGTTTTCCCTACAGGCTTTAAATGAAACATGAGAGCATAACTATTTTGAAATCCAGAATTAATAGCTAATTTAACTAATTAATTCAGAACATGAATTCACTTAAATTGATATTTTTATATTGCTTACTCCATAAAGAAAAAACCAGAAATAGATAAATTGGGGACCAGAAATGCATATCTATCCTGCTTTTTAAATGTTTCATTTGCAACTAATTAGTGCACATTTAGGACATTAATGTCTGAATTACTAGGAGATCATGG
Source organism: Rhinatrema bivittatum (assembly GCF_901001135.1). Lineage (NCBI taxonomy): Eukaryota > Metazoa > Chordata > Amphibia > Gymnophiona > Rhinatrematidae > Rhinatrema > Rhinatrema bivittatum. The sequence goes on along the minus strand of NC_042616.1, from coordinate 210,981,020 downwards.
GGCCTAAAGAAGGGGAGGATTTTAAATGGTGTGAGCCTGTAATGTAGGATGTATAACTTGTATTCAGAAAGTGAAAACAGAAGTAAGGTGATGAGAGAATAAACCACCAGAAAAGGTAAGGTATGTCACCTTTAAAAGTGCAACTGGTTGCACAATCTACAATATAACACAGCTGTACAGTTGCATCCCTCAAACCCTACACACTTGGTTGAGGCACATTGCTGAATCTATTGCAACATCTTATTTACTGCATAATTATTGCTCACATGAACTGCTTAAACATCTATTGGGGGGGCAAGAACGTAAGACTTGCAAAGGGGAGTATGGCTTTGTAACAGTAATGCCAAAAAACGTGAACACCCTTTCATTTGTTTGACAGCAGCGGTGGTGGTGGCGGCGGCGGCGGAGGTGGTGGAGGTGGAGGTGGTCGTCGTCGGGATTCATATTATGACAGAGGATATGATAGAGGATATGATCGATATGATGATTATGACTACCGATACAGGTATTCATTTTGCTTTTTTTTTTTTGTAATATTGAGCATTTAGTTTTGATGTTCTTTCTGGAAATATTAGTACTACTACTTCCAAGACCAGATTTAAGATAATAGGCAGAAGTTCAGGAATGGAGGTATTTTGCACCCACAAATCAGAGCAGCATGGAGAATGCCTTCAGAACTTTGCACCCTTGGCTCATGCCTTTGTTGCTTATGGCTAAATCCAGCCCTGACTACTGCTTATTTTTATACCAACCCTAGATGTATGCTGCACTCTGCAGATGCACATAAGAGACAGTCCTTTGTGAAACCTAGTGAGAAAAACAGAGGGTGCTAAATTGGTAGCTCCAATTTAATGTCCCTTTAAACAAGTCTAGAGGTGCATGGCAACTTAAGTCTTTTATTTATGTAAAGGTTTTTTTGATAGTGTATTAATTGATTCAGAATTATTGGCGCACAGCAGCAAAATAAAGGCTTGCACACACGTGGCCATTGATTCCTTCATGTCTTTGGCAGATGGGGCCTGGTGAAACCTGTGAGCCCCACTCTTAAAATGTATGTTTTTCTAGCATGTAGACAGATGGACTCAGGACCAGTGGGTTTATGCCCCCCCTGCCAGCACATAGAGACGGAACAAGCTGAGGTCGCAGTATATGTAGCCTGTAATGATCCCATCCTGCCAATATTCTCAGTTTCCAGCAGATGGTGGACGTGTATCCCTGTGGGGATTGCTTCGAGCTTTTTGGAAGGAGAAACTTGAAATTCTTCATCCCGGAAAAGAAATCCTCGCTCTCCTGCAGTGATACCAAAAAGTCCCTCCCCCAGTTGAGAATTCCTGAGGCGATTTCCATGGTCCCTCAGAGGTATGCCTTGGTCCGGTAGCTGGGTTTCCGGGCATGGACTTAGCTGTTAGTTCAGCTGAAAGTTAGCAGGTGCAGGAGGCAGAGCACGGTGGTGACAGCAGATGCCCTCTCCCCCCGCAACCAGAGACCATGTCTGTACTCAGCTGGTAAGCACTGAGCTCAGGTAAGGTTTTAAAAAAAAAAATTTAGTCAGAGACAGAGGGGTTTCAGGACTTCTTCTGGTCTCGGTTCTTAGCATGCTGTACAGACGTTCGTTCTTGCTTCCGTTGGGGAACTGGGCAGCCTGGCAGGTTGAACGGCCCCTAGTGGACTTAGTACCCGCACTTAGGCTATTTTCTTGCACACTGCGGTGGCCGTTTTTGCGCGCTCTTGTGCGTGTTCTGCTGCCCTCTATAGGCTGTCGGTGTTTGCAGTGTTTTGTGGTGCACTTTTTAAGCGCACAAACATTTTTACGTGCTTAACTTGGTGCACAGGTTGTGTGCCTTTCCGCTTTTTCTTCTACGCGCTTTATTTTTTGGGCGCATTTCATTTTTGATAGTGAGCCGTTCCGATGGCGCTGGTAAGCAAGAAGCCTAAGCGTCTTCCTGTTTGTGTTGCATGTCACATTAGGTAAGCAAGAAGCCTAAGCGTCTTCCTGTTTGTGTTGCATGTCACATTAGGGCTTCTCAGCCTGACCTGGCATCTTAACATGTGTCAGCGCTGCTCAGATGCTCAGGGAGAGTAGTCTTCCTCAGATTTTGCTAAACCTGGCTCTTCCCGTTCTTATGATGGGTTGATAACGGCCTTGACTCGGAGGATGCCAAATCTTGGTTCTCCCTTGACTGGCTCCTCCATTGGCGAGGGCAGTTCTGTAGGACCAGCTCCAGTTCCTTCTGGGCTTGGTCTGGACCCAGTTGCTTTTTCTTAGGCTTGTAAGCCTTGAAAAAATTCCATGTTATAGCGCAGTCCTCAATTTCCCCCATTCTCACAGGACAAGCAGGATGGTAGTCCTCACATATGGGTGACATCACAGGATGTGATGTCACCCATATGTGAGGACTACCATCTGTCAAAGTTTCCAGAACTTTGACTGGCCCTATGGGTATGCCTAGCATGGCACTAACCCTGCAGCCAGCAGGGGTCCCCCTTTAGTCGTCTTTTTTTTTTCTGCGCAGCAGTAGCCTCGCGGTTAAGGAGCTCTGCAGAGATTCCTAACAGGAATTTTCCTCACGGAATTACTAAAAGTTAATTTGCCCCACAGGGGTCCCTCCTTGAACATTTTCAAGCCGCGGTACTCCGGTAAGTTTTTACCCGTTTTCCGTCGATTACCGTCGAGTTTGGCCCTCGCAGCCTACTGGCCGTCGACCATACCGCGGCTCATTTTTTTCCTTGGCGTCGGGGTTCCATTTGTGCCCGGACTGTAATCACACTATGTCCATGATAGACCCCCATAAAGTATGTGTAATATGTCTTGGACGAGAGCACGATGTCTTGACCTGCACCAAATGTGCCCTTATGACACCAAAAGGTCGCAAGGCCGGAATGGAGAAGATGGAACTTCTCTTCCGTGCTCAAACCTCGACTCCGTCCATTGCATCGAAGTCGTCAGAACCGGCATCGTCCACCGGCTAGTGACCGTCCGGCATCGACGACATCTTGGCTTTCGACACCCTCTACTCCCCTTCAGGACCGAGGGGATCTTAGAGACAAACATCGCTACCGGCATAGAAAGTCTCTGACCATCGAGTGAGCAAAATCATCGACCTCGCTATCGTCCGAGCCGCCATCGAAGAAACCTCGTCCAGAAAGGGCACTGACCTTTTCGGCGACCAGGTCATCAAGGCAACCCTCCCCTGATAGGGCATTGGGAGCTGCGACTCCGCCTTTAACGGTGGTCCCTCTGGCTATGCCTCTGCCTCCTTCTGTTCCGGAGCTGGGGCTGCTTGCTCTAGGTCTCCAAGCAGAACTGGACCGGATGGTTCAGGAGGCCATCGACAAGGTGATTGCAACGACTGCGGAACCGATCACTGACCCGATTCCAGCAGCATTAGCACCGCTGCTTTTCAGGATGGAAGCGTTCATAGCCGCTTTTCCACTGATAGACCCTGGGTCACCGATGGCACCAGTGCCCTCCCCACTCACTCTGTCATCAGGAAGAGAAACACCGTTTCGCATCCCTCCTTCAGGAGTTCTGTCTCAGCCATCGATGCCGATACGTCCATCGCCACCGATCCAACCATAGGTGCCGATATATCCAGCGCCACCAAGCCACCCATCGATGCCCTCGATGTCTGCGCCAGTGCCTTTGATGCCTTCATCGGTGCCTCCGATTATTCCTTCGGAGCCTAGACCAGGACTTTCAGGTATCTCACCGTCCCGTCCCCCTCTACATCCTAGAGGCGCAGGTGCTGATCCCTATGATACCTGGACTGATGATTCCTCACCAGACACCGATGATTTGCCTTCACCACCTTCACCCACTGAAAGTAGAAAGCTTTCTCCTCCAGAGGACCTTTCCTTTATAAATTTTGTGAAGGAAATGTCTGAATTGGTTCCCTTCCAATTACAGACTGAACAGGATGATAGACATCAGATGATGGAGTTGCTCCAGTTCCTGGATGCTCCCAAGGTAATAACCTCCATCCCTATCCACCAGGTTCTTCTGGATCTCCAGAAGAAGAACTAGGAAACATCCTGCCTCCATTGCTCCAGTCCACAGAAAAGCTGACACTACCAATTTGGTGCAGTCAGCTCCGGGCTTTCAAAAACCACAATTGGATCACCAATCTGTAGTGGTAGAATCTGCACAGAAGAGAGCAAAGAGGTCAAAGCCTCACACTTCCTTTCCCCCTGCCAAGGAACAGAAGTTTTTAGATGCCATTGGTCGCCGAGTCTTCCAAGGATCAATGCTCATCTCCCGAATTGCCGCTTATCAGCTCTATATGACCCAATATAACAGGGTCATTTTAAGCAGATACAAGACTTGACGGACTCCTTCCTCAGCAATTTCAAGATCAGCTCCAAACCCTAGTAAACAAGGGTTTTGAGGCAGGCAAGCATGAGATCAGATCATCTTATAATATCTTTGATACTGCCATTAGGGTATCTGCAGCTGCTGTTTCGGCAAGAAGGTGGGCCTGGCTCAAGTCTTCTGACCTTCGCCCTGAGGAACAAGACAGGATATCCGAACTGCCTTGTGTAGGAGATAATCTGTTTGAAGAACAGATTCAACGGACAGTGGCGGAACTTAAGGACCATCACGGGACCCTAAGACAGCTCTCTCTGATGCCTTCTGACTATTCTTCTAAACAGCCCTTCAGAAAGGACTCTAAAAAGTAATTCTTCCGCCCGAAGAAGTCCTACCTGCCACCAACCAGATCCTGTGCCACAAGACCTTTTCAAAAAGCACAGTCTCGACAAACAGGTAAACAAAAACCACAAGCAGCTCCTCAACCAGGGCCTGTTTCAGGTTTTTGACTTCCACCTAGAGAGCAGCAGCCAGATTCCACTGCCTCACATACCAGTGGGAGGTCGATTGTGCCACTTCCACAACATATGACACTCAATCACCTCAGACCAATGGGTACTAGCGATAATTTCTCAGGGTTACCATCTGAACTTTCTCTCCGTTCCACCGGACTCCCCACTTCTACCGACATGGAGAACATCCGATCACTCCATTCTTCTGGAACGGGATGTCTCCCTCCTCCTCCAGTCCAAGGCAATAGAACCAGTACCCTACTCTCAGCACGGCCTAGGGTTCTATTCCCGGTACTTTCTAATCCCCAAAAAATCGGGAGGCATTCGTCCTATTCTGGACCTACGGGCCCTCAACAAGTACCTCCAGCGAGAGAAGTTCAAGATGGTAATGTTAGGCTCGCTTCTTCCTCTTTTACAAAGAGGAGACTGGCTCTGCTCTCTGGACCTCCAAGACACATACACTCATATTGCGATAACGCCATCTCATTGCAAATACCTGAGGTTTCTAGTAGGGCCCCAAGCACTATCAGTACAGAGTGCTTCCATTCGGCCTGGGATCTGTGCCACGAGTCTTCACAGAATGCCTCGTAGTAGTTGCAGCCTTCCTCAGGACCCAAGGTGTTCACGTCTACCCCTACCTGGACGACTGGTTAATCAGGGCTCCCACTCAGCAAGCTGCTCTGTCATCCCTCAATCTAACCTTAAACACTCTAATTTCATTAGGATTTCTCGTCAACTACAACAAATCCTGCTTAGTCCCATCTCAAACCTTGTCGTTCGTTGGGGCAGACGTGAACACCTTCCAAGCAAAGGCTTTTCTGCCTTGACAGCGAGCTCTCACTCTCGTGTCTCTTGCACACCAGCTGCAGTCTCCACACTCCGCGACTGCACACCACTTTCTCATCCTCCTGGGAACATGGTGTCCTCAGTTCAGGTCTCACCAATGGCCCGTTTAGCCATGAGTCATGCAGTGGACTCTAAGGTCTCAATGGACTCAAAGCATTCAGCCCCTGTCGACCATTGTCCATGTAACAGACTCACTCAGTCAGTCTCTAGCCTGGTGGAAAAATCAGATCAATCTCCTCCACGGCTTGCCCTTTCAGGCTACAAACACTCAATTAATTCTCACCACCGATGCTTCCAACCTCGGATGGAGAGCCCATGTGGCCGATCTGCAGGCACAAGGCTCTTGGTCTCCAGAGGAAGCCAAACACCAAATAAATGTCCTGGAGCTTCAAGCAATCAGATATGCTGTCAGGGAATTTCAGGATTGCCTCTCAAATCAAGTTATCCTGATCCAGACAGACAACCAGGTGGCCATGTGGTACATCAACAAACAGGGAGGCACAGGCTCCTTCCTTCTGTGTCAGGAAGCTGCACAGATTTTGGCGGAAGCTCTCTCCCATTCAATGTACCTCAGGGCCACCTATTTGCCGGGAGTGGACAATGTGTTGGCAGACAAGCTGAGTCGCATCTTTCAACTGCACGAGTGGTCTCTCAACCCCTAGGTGGCGAACTCCATCTTCCAACAGTGGGGATATCGTCAGATAGACCTCTTTGCATCTCCTCAAACCCGCAACGTTAGAGAAATTCTGCTCTCTCATTCGCAGCAAACACTCTCAAGCCCAGAGACGCATTCTCCCCTCTCGTGGGCAACCGGCCTACTCTACGCATTCCCTCCACATCCTCTTCTCTCGAAGACTCTCGTGTAGTTACGTCAGGACAAGGGAACCATGATCCTGATAGCCCCTCACTGCCCACGCCAAGTGTGGTTTCCAATACTGCAGGATCTCTCCATTCGCAGGCGCATTCCCTTGGGAAAGGACCCGCATCTGATCACTCAAAACGACGGGTGCCTCCGCCATTCCAATCTTCACGCCTTGTCCCTGACGGCATGGATGTTGAAAGGTTAATCCTTCAGCCACTTAACCTTTCTGAACCAGTTTCCTGTGTCTTGATTGCTTCACGGAAGTCTTCCACGAGAAAAGTTTACTCTTACAAATGGAAATGGTTCACGTCATGGTGCTCTTCTCGGTCCCTTGACCCCTTTTCCTGTCCAATCATGAAGTTTTTGGACTATCTCTGGCATTTATCAGTCAGATCTTCCATCAGACTTCTTCCATCAGAATGCATGTCAGTGTGGTAGCCGCCTTCCATAAGGGATGTTCCTATATCAGTACAACTCCTTGTAACATGTTTTCTGAAAGGTTTGCTTCACCTCAAGCCTCCACTGCGACCACCGGCCCTTTCTTGGGACCTCAACCTTGTTTTGGGTCTGCTCATGAAATCACCATTCGAGCCTCTTCACCTCTGTGATCTTCGTTATCTCACATGGAAAGTGATTTTCCTTCTGGCAATCACTTCAGCTCGCAGAGTTAGTGAATTACAGTTACTTTTCCTCCTTACACTAAACTTCTGCAGGACCGGGCGGTACTCCGCACTCACCCTAAGGTCTTGCCTAAGGGTAGTATCAGTGTTTCACATTAATCAATCCATTATACTACCTACCTTCTTTCCATGCCCCATTCCAATCTGGGAGAACAGGCTCTGCATACCCTTGACTGTAAATAGGCTCTAGCATTCTACCTAGACCGTACAGCTGCCCACAGGGAAAACACTCAATTGTTCATCTCTTTCCACCCTAACAATGTGGGTAAGGAGACTCTCTCCTCCTCGTTGGTGGACTGCATATCCTTTTGCTATCAGCAAGCGGGCATTCCATTTCAAGACCGTGTTAAAGCACACTCAGTGAGGGCCATGGCAACTTCAGTAGCCACACCTACGATCGGTGCCGCTTCCTGACATTTGCAGGGCTGCCACAATGTTAGGACATTTGCAGGGCTGCCACTTGGAGTTCTCTCCACACCTTTGCAGCCCACTATTGCTTGGACAAAGCCGGAAGACCAGATTCCATCTTCGGCCAGTCTGTCCTTCGTAACCTATTTACAACGTGACGTACCATCACCCTTCCGCCTGCCTGGTGGGGGTTCAGGATGCCCTCTACCAAATTCCACCCCAGTTGTTGTGCCTGTTGCACGCCTTTGGGTACATTGGTGCATGTTCGGACATCCTCAGCTCGGTACTCACCCATATGTGAGGACTACCATCCTGCTTGTCCTGTGAGAAAGCAAATGTTGCTTACCTGTAACAGGTGTTCTCACAGGACAGCAGGATGTTAGTCCTCATGAAACCCGCCCGCTGCCCCGCGGTGTAGGGTTCGTAACGTTTTATTATTTTATTTTTCGGCACTGCTTGTAGCTTTTAAATAAGACTGAAGTGGGACCCCTGCTGGCTGCAAGGTTAGTGCCATGCTGGGCATGTCCAGTAGGGGCCAGTCAAAGTTCTGGAAACTTTGACAGAAGTTTTCCGTGATTGGGCTCCATCCTGTGATATCACCCATATGTGAGGACTAACATCCTGCTGTCCTGTGAGAACACCTGTTAAAGGTAAGCAACATTTGCTTTTCTGTCTGGTCAGACCATCAGCCAGTGGCTCCTCTCCCCTCTTCCAGTCCTGTGCTTAAGGGCTGAGGCTCGCCTCGGCTCCCTGTGGGTGTTCTCGACAGGAATCCGCTTGGCACTGATGATGAGGTTGATCTTGATTCCCTTGAAGATGGAGAAATTCCTCCAGGGCTGGAACCGTATCGATCCATGTTTCATAGAGAACTGTCCCTGGTTCAGATGCTATGTCAGAGCCAAGGAAGAATCCCATTTTGGTTTCCTTACATAAAGCCTCTTGTTTTTTCCCCTGTGATGGATGTCATTCAGGAATTGATTGATCTGGAATGAGATGCCTCAGTGGCAAATTTTATGTGTAAACGGTTTTTGAGTTTTATCAGAATAAATTAACAGACAGACCGACTGCAACAGACTGCAACACCCCCAGTTCGAACCAAGCTGACAAGTCATACAATACATACCCTTGTGTCCCCCAACAATATCCCCTTCCCCTCCCCCCAGCCCATGAATCTCTGAACAAAAGCCTAGAGAGACATATAGAAAGAAATGAGAAAAATAACCCCCACCATGCTTAGTGAAAAAGCAGTTAAACGTGCTACCAGACACCCCAACCCATGCACGACCAAGCATCATAATCCAGAAATGAATGTATTCAGTCACTGAGTAATCGACTGCGAGCCCGATGAGGAAGAGTCTGAATATAGGGCTCCCAAACAGCCAGAAAACGACTCCTGTCGTTGGGTGAACTGCGAGACGATAGATATTCCATGTGCATAAGCGAATAAAAAAGGTTTCTCCAGGTCCAAAATGAGGGCGGCTTCACTTCTCTCCACCCCAAAAGAATCACTCGCTTCCCCCCACCAGACTAGCTTTTGGAGCAGTAGACTGGTTCCAGGGTCTCTTATCCAGAGAGGCGGTATACAATCAAAAAGAAGCCACAGAGGTGCCACTGGAAAGAAAGGGTTAATATGGTGGCCAGATATTTCGCAATTTTCGTCCAAAGGAGCTGGCTAGCCCAAAAAACGTGGGACAAAGGTGCCAGTAGCCTGTAGGCAACGGCCGCAAGCGTCAGTAGTAGTAAGACGCTGGCAATACGCCATCTGCGGAGAGACGTAAACCCTCCCTAAAAATTTATATTTTAGCTCTCTATAATAGGAGTTTTGCGAAATCCTGGCCACTCGACAGTAACAAACATGCAAGACTGAAGTAGTAACAACAAATTCCCCCTCCCCTGTCCACCGGTCGGCAAGTGTAGTGTAAATGTCCACCTGCCCAACCTGACACAGTTGTTTATAGAGAGGGAAGGGGCGGATGATCTAACCAGTTGAAGAATCTGCCCTAACTTCTGGAATGTATTCTGGTGTCAAAATACAGCAGGTATGGCATTCAAATTTTGGGGGGTATTTGTAAATACGGGAAGACTGAGGACCCCCCAAACTGTAAGAATCCCGGACTTCCAAAAAGGAAAGCGGGTAGCCATCCTTGTGAAGCAGATGCCCAAGGCGAGTGATGCCTGCTCCCATCCAGTGCCAAAAGGCAGAGGGCTGAGAGCCTGGGAGAAAATCAGCGTTGCCAGAAACCGGTAACAGGTAGGCGCAAACTTGCGGCGTCTGCAAGCGTTTAGTTAATTGGACCCATGCCTGTCGAATAGGGCAAATGTTGACAGAAGTGGTCAAAAAAATGGAGAGTCTGGTAGGTTCCTCCTGTAGAACATAAGTGAGCTCCAGGGGCACTACCAAGGCACTATCAACAACCGAAGGAATGTGTGAAGATGTACCCAAAATCCAGTCCCTGATCACTCGCATATTGCAGGCCAAGTTATATAATCTGAGGTTAGGGACCCCCCCTCCCCCTCCCCAGCACTCCTGTAACCATGAGAGAGGCAGCCTAGCTTTCCTACCCTTCCAAAGAAATCGCCTCAGAGCACTGTCCAACTTCGCCAGGTCTCGACACCGAAGAGAAAGAGGTAAGTTCTGAAGAAGGTAGAGCCATTTTGGGAGGATGACCATTTTATACAAGTGGACTCGACCATATAAGGACAAGGGCAGGGGTTGCCACCGATGCATCAAGTCTTGTGTAGTTTTAATAAGGGGGAGAACATTCAGCTGATAAACTTGAGACTGATCCGCTGACAAAACCCCAGGTAGCGAAAAGTGTGGTCAGCCCACTGCAAAGGAAACCCATCCTGCTAGCGCGGAGGATTTTTCCCTATTCAACCAAAGGCCTGAAAAAGCACCAAAGGTTCCAAACAGGTCCAGAAGCAACGGTAATGATGACAGAGGATCTGTAAGAAAGACAAACAAGTCATCTGCACATTTGAATATTTCTTCCCCAAGGCGCACCCCTCTGATTCTGGGAGTATCCTGTTAGCCATTAATAATGGTTCCAATTGAAGGATAAAGAGCAAGGGGGACAAAGGGACATCCTTGTCTGGTTCCACACGAAATAGAAAAAGGCTCGGACCATTCCCCAGGAGAGATGCTTGCAGTGCAGCATACAACAACTGAGTTGCTTTGTGTTAAAAAAAACAAAAAAAAACAAAAAAAAAAACCCAAAAAAAAACCCTCAAAGCCCATCCGCCGGAGAAGATAAAACAAGTAATTCCACTCCACCCGGTCAAATGCTTTTTCAGCATTGAAATGTATGGCAGGTATGGAGTGTGCATACCACGGCACATTTCCATCACCACAAGCACCCGACGGATGTTAGAAAGAGCGTAACATTTGTGTGCAAAGCCAACTTGATGATTGCCCACAAGGGACGGCAGGAGAATAGCCAATCGGTCCGCCAAGATTTTTGCCAATAGTTTGTGATCAAAATTAAGTAATGAGATCGGGCAATATGACTCAGGAGATAGTGGCTCTTTCCCTGGCTTAGGAATAAGAGTGTTATGAGCATGGTTCATCTTCTTGGGGAAATGCCCAGCAGTAAACTAGATCTGAAAATAAGGACAGTAAAAGTTGGGAGATCTTAAATCAAACATTTATAAAATTCGGCGGGGTAGCCATCTGGGCCTGGGGTCTTCAAACGTTGAGACTTATGGAAGGCCAATTTGATCTCCTCTGTTGTAGGAGAATTCAGTAGGTACTGCTGCTCCTCAGTAAGGTGAGGTAAGGACAAGGAGTCACAGAACTTCGAGCAGGCCTCTTCCGTCCAACCCTCCGCCCGATACAGTTTGCTATAATAATCGTGGAAGATGCGCAAAATAGATTTAGTGTGCGTCTCAGTGTGGCCTGTATCATTCCGGAGTCTCACTATAAAACGGGATGCCCGCGAGGCTCGAATCAACTGTGCAGGTTCCCCGCCTTATTGCTATATTGATACAAGCTATCTTGATAGTATAAGAGACTCTCTCTTTTTTCCGTCTGATGCAACAGCATATTCAGAGCGCATTGGAGGGAGAGGTAGGCATCTCTTGCCGGCCCCGTATTCGCCTGAAGGATTTGCCTTTTAGCTTTCTACATCTGTGTAGTAAGTTGCAAAATTTGTTTATTCAGCAATGGCTCGACGATGAGCAGTATAAGAAATATCACCCCGTAAGACCGCTTTGGCAGTGTACCAAAACAGTCGGCTGAGCTTTATGCTCCTGGTTTAATTGTTCGTAGTCGCCCATCTCTCATCTAAATATGTTTGAGAATTCCTATCTTCAATTAAATAAAAAGGAAATTGCCAAATCTTAGTGGAATGTGAGGGGGGGCTGAAACGCCAAATCCACCCACACCGGGGGCATGATCCAAAATCACGATATTCTCAATACCCGCTGTAGACACCTGTGAAAAAGCATGGGAAACTGGTGAGAAAATAATCAATGCGGGAATAGATAGCATGCGCACGGGATAGATGAGTGGAACTCTTTCGCCCCTGGGTTTGTGTGCCATGTTTCAACTAAGTGGAGAGCATTCTCCAAGAAAGAGGGACCTTTTCTAAGCTCCGCGTCCCTGTGGCAATTAGAGGAAGCATCAAGCTGGGGGTCCCTAATGGTATTGAAATCTCCTCCCACAACAATCGTGTCCGTGATGTACGGAAGCAGATGTTGATAGAGAACTTGAAAGAAAACCGAAGCGTAGATATTAGGAGCATATAAATTACAGACCACCACTGTCTGGTGGTAGAGCTTTGAGATCAGAATAAGAAACCGACCGGCAGGGTCCTTAATTTCTTTACAAACTTGGATAGGCAAATTCTTATGGAGCAGAATCACCACGCCCACCAAGCGGGAAGTAGCAGAGGCATAATAGACGCTGCCCACCCAGGACTTACACAATTTAGCATGTTCTAGATCAGAAAGATGGGTTTCTTGGATGAATCCCACATCCCTTTCCAGACGCCGTAGTTTAGTTAATATTTTGGAGCGTTTGATAGGAGAGTGAATGCTGCATACATTCCACGAAACTATGCACGTCTGTGGATTGTTATGACATAGCTCCAAGGAAAGTCAAGCAGATTCTTCACCTTAGGACAAGCGGAGCCCTCCAGCTGGGGCACTCGCTCGAAGTATGAGATATCTGGGCAGCAAGCTAATGAAAGACATGGTGCGTAATCACGATAAGAGTTCACAACTTGTCAGAGACCCAATCCCTCCCCCTTCCCCATTTTCCCCATAACCCTTCCCCCACCCCTGCCCATTCTCCCTCCTTCCCCAGCCTATGTACTATTGCCAACACCCCCCTCCCAATTAGAATCCAAAACATGAGGATCACGCGCCCTCTCCTTGAAAGAAAAGGAGATTGAGGAACCCCCCCCCAACTTCCATCCCATCCCCCATCCAGCCCCAGAACCCTAAGTACCCCCACAGAGATGTCAGCAACAACCAATGTGAACATTTACAATAGGGAACAGTCGCTGTGAATATATAGATGTAAACACCACAGTACAGTCAGAAGGATCCAAAAAAAAAAAATTCAATAACGCAACAAGCAAAACTATGGAGCCTCCCCCAGAGGGAAGAAGTACCCCGAACTCGTGGTAACTTGGTAAACAGCCCTAGTGAACAGTGGCAAGGACTCTCCCTCTGTCCCCCGAAAATCAAGAGAAGGCAAGCATCCAAAGAAAGATCTAATGGCCAATGACCATTGCAGCAATAGAGATAAAAACCTCCCATCACCACCTATCAGGAATCCACTCCATAAGGGTGATGTCTGGCCCCCACAGAAATGAAGGGGGACACAAAGCTACAAACTGTTGTTAAGGTTTCCAGAGGGAGGAAAAAAAAAACTTCAATAAAAAAGAGAAGCCCAGGTCCTGTACCAAATGCATAATGTTTCCAAATGCCCCCCCAGTGGCCACATTCCTGGCCTGTTGCTGGCAGTAAGCAGACAAGATATCCCCAAAATGCAGGATAGAGATGTGCGAAACGAGGGGGGAGGTCAAGCTATCCAGCACCCAGGGAGGCATCAGAGCTGAAGAAGAAAGAGAGAGAAAAAAAAACCCGAAAAAAAACCATCCCATGTAAAAAAAAACCCAATATAGTCGGGAGGGAAGCCCCGGTCATATTAAGTGCGAGAGCATCCCGTAAAAGGAAGAAAATGAAAAAAGAAGAGGAGAAAGGATATCAAATCAAAATGGAGCATATGGGGTGACTCGATAGTAAGAGAGAAAATGCAGGAAGGATCCCCGAGCTCCCATAGAGCAAACCTGGAGGTAGAAAATAAAAATAAAGAATAATTTAAAAAAAACAAAAAAGCAGTGTTCTGTTTCCAGAACCCGGGATCCCAGAACTAAATTGGGAAGTAAGGTTCTAAGAAAAAAAAGAAGAAAGAAGAGAAAACAAGAGAGAGATGAAGGGGTTCAAGAACAAAGTAAGGGGCCAAAAAAAAACAAACCATAGCCTCCCAACTGGGGCCAAAGCCATTAAAAAAAAAAAAAAAACCGGCAATGAAGATGAAATCAAAACAGGCTCCACTTGTACAGCACGACAAAATGTCAGGGAGGCTCAGATTCTGTCCAGGAAGAGATAACAAAAAAAATCAAGGAAAAAAACTTCAGGTCATCAATCAAAGTTAAGCCAACTCAGAGAATTGGAGAAGCTTAGTCACAGATCCTGTCCACGAAGCAGGATGATTCTCTAAGTCGCTCACCACGCGGTCCCCAACGCTCAAGTTGAACAAGCCCCTTAGGTCGGGCAGCCGAATTCAGATCACGACGTTCGCTCACAAAAGTTTGAGCAGCTTCTGGACTCTCCAGCCATTGTACGCCTGAGGCGGTTACCACTCGAAGACGTGCCGGATATATTAGAGTAGCGCACAGACCCATATTTATCAGGTGAGAACAATGTGGTGCCATGGCACGCTGCTGCGCCGCAGTGCCCGCGGAGAAATCCTGAAAGAAGGATTTTTTTTCCCTCATACATGAGGGAGCAGCCCCCTCTCAGCGCTCTCAAAATATCAGTTTTATGGGCATAGTTGTGGGGTTTAGCAATCACCTGGGGCGCGTGAGGGTAGCCTGCCTTGGGCCCAGCCGATGTGAGCAATCCACTCCCAGGGGACCATGAGTACCTGGTAATGCCAATTGTTCTTGCAGCCAGTTTCTAGGAGAGCCGTGAGATCTTGGTCTTTTATGGTCTCCGGCAGTCCTATTAATCTAATATTCGAGCAGGAATGGTTCTCCAGGTCCTCGACGAGCTGTACCTGTTGCGCCATCGAGGCCTGAAGAGCCGCGATCTCCCACTGTGCTGTGGCCAGGCCATCCTGGATGTCTGAGACCCTATCCTCCACCTCCTCAAAATGTGCTTCATAGCCATTGAGGGTCTGGGTCAGTTCGGAGAGTTTGTCCGCTACAGTTTTCAGTTCCGGACCAAGCGCCACTACCACTGCAAGTTTTATCGTATCCAGATCAGACATGGATTTTGGCAGCGCTGACGACCTGGCCTCTGGGGAACATGGCGGATCCGGTCCCCGAGCTCTCTCTCTCGCTCTCTCTCCTTATCCTTACGAATCACTCGCGTCGTCATGGCCGAATATGATGTGGCTTCACAATGCTCTGTATGCAAAAAAGGGTGTTGTGGGGTTAGCTGCAATTTTAGGTGACAGATGGGGCTGGATGGGGAGGTGAAGCACGGAACAGGGGAAACCTACATCAGTCTCCCTTGCTGCCTCACGTGATCTCCTCAGAGGCAAATTTTAAAGGGGGTCGGACTTTGGAAGGCCTGTACCCCCTAGAATGCAGCTGTGAGAAGGCGTTTTCCAAAGTGGATGCTCTGGTACTTGCCGTTTCTAAGCAGACTACTATCCCCATAGAGGGATGAGTGGCCTTGAAGGATGTACATGATAGAAGGATTGAGGGTATTCTTATGCAAGCCTTTGAGGCAGTGGCGATTAATTTACAGATTGCCTCCTGTTGAGCCCTAGTGGCGAGATCTTGTCTGCTGCTCTCTCAGGAGGTTGAAGAGTCGGGAGGGAATTCCAGAGAGGTTATGGAGCTTGCTGCTGCCTTTTTAGCAGATGTAGGCTGTGATTTGGTCCAGACTTCGACCAGAGTGGCGGTTTTGGTGATAGCGGCCAGGTCTCAACTCTGACTGCGAAATTGATCAGCTGATGCAGCTTCCAAAGCCAATCTTACCAAGATCAGTCCAGACCGCTGGGTGGACCCAAGCTGCCATAAATGGAATGGGACTCGGAGAGTCCCGCCCGAAGCCCACTGCTGCCAAAAGAATCAACATCCGGAGCCCGGACATCCAAACGGTAATGCTTAGCAAACTTGTGCAAAGATTTCCAAGTAGCTGCACTGCAAGTCTCTTGTGGCGAAACACGTTGGCTCTCTGCCCAAGATGCCACTTGAGATCTGATCGAATGAGCCTTAAGAACATCTGGCACTTGCCGCCCGTGATATATGTATGCCGAAGCAATAGTGTCCTTCAACCATTGGGCAATAGTAGTCTTTGAAGCCTTACACTCTTTCTTAGGACCACTCCATAAGACAAAAAGATGATCTGACAATTGAAAAGCATTAGTCACTTCCAATTACCGCAGAAGTATCCTGCGGATGTCCAGTCTCCTCAAATCCTGAGCCTGAGAATTCCTATCCAAATCCGGAAAAGCTGGTAACTCAACTGACTGATTTACGTGAAACGCCGATACAACCTTCGGCAGAAAAGAAGGCACCGTCTGAAGCAAAACACCAGAGTCTGAGATTCACAAGAACGGTTCTCGGCAGGTCAATGCTTGAATCTCCGATGTTCATCTGGCCGAGCAGATAGCCACGAGGAAACACCGCCTTGAGTGTTAAATCTTTCAACGTAGCCCACTTGATAGGCTCAAAGGGAGGACCGCAGAGCCCACGGAGAAAACAAATTTAAACTCCATGAAGGACACACGGCATGCACCGGCGGGTGTAAATGTTTGGCTCCCTTCAAAAAACGCGCCACATCCAGATGTCCTACAATGGATGTACCATCAACCTTACCTCTTAAACAGCCTAACGCCGCTACCTGAACCCAGAGCGAGCTATATGCCAGTCCTTTCTTTAAGCCTTCTGCAAGAATGCGAGAATGTGCACAATAGTGGCTGGCGCGGGGACACCTTCAACCTACTGCACCAGGAATCGAAAACCTTCCACACCTGAACGTAGGTGAGGAGAAGTAGAGGTCTTTCATGCCGTAGTAGTGGTAATCACCGCATCCGGATAGCCCTTCTTTCTCAGCTGTCTCCTCTCATAAGCCAAGCCGCTAGACAAAAGCGAGCCGCCTGATTGAAAAATACTGGACCCTTTAAAGGCTCGCTCTTGTTTGGGAGCGAGTTGGAGAAACTGGCCAGTAAATGGGGTGAGTCTCCGGTGCCTCGGTTGTCGGCGAATAAGAAACAGTTACAGCACCCCTTTGGAATGAGGGGTTGTTTCCGGGGTTCCAGGCGTTTTCATCCCTATAAGAGGAGCTTTTCAGTATCTCTGTCCTTTCGTCCCCAACAGCCCGAGAGGAATAGGCTCGGGTGGTGTTCCTTCCCGAGCTTCCCAATGAAGGTTGGCTAACCCACCTTTCGGACACAGGAATAGGGGGATGTCTTTTTTTTTTTTTAATTGGAGATGGGTCGAGATCACATCGGACCAGTGGGTCCTGGATGTGATACACGAAGAGTATGCACTGGAATTTCGCAGTATTCCTCAGGATGCGTTCATGGTGTCCCCTTGCCACTCCCTGCAGAAGAAGCAGGCAGTGGAGTTCATGCTTCAAAGGCTCCTCATATGTTCCGATGCCCACGTCTCAAAGTGTGGGTGATACTCCATTTATTTGTTGTGCCCAAGAAGGAGGGCTCCTTTTGCCCCATCCTAAATCTCAAGGGGGTCAACCATCACTTGAAGATGACTCATTTTTTAATGGAATCCTTATGCTCTGTGATAACAGCGGTGCAGTCGGGGGAATTTCTGATCGCCTTGGATCTGTCAAAGGCTTTCCTTCATATTCCTATCTGATTGGAACACCAATGCTTTCTGCACTTTGCAGTGTTGGGGTGCCATTATCAGTTTCAGGTGCTGCCTTTTGATCTAGCTACTGCTCCCAGACCATTTTCCAAGATTATGGTGGTAGTTGCAGCCTTGTGAAAAGAAGGAATCCTGGTGCACCTGTATTTGGACAACTGGCTGATTCGAGCCAAGTCTCAGGAAGAAAGCCACCTGGTGATGAGCGGAATCAAGCAGTTCATGTGATGTCAGACAACACAATGATAGTGGCCTATATCCATTGTGTTGCAGGAAGTAGACCAGCTGATGGAATGGGTGGAAGGTCATCTGCAGATTATCTCGCCCTCTCACATTACAGGAAAAGACAACATAAGAGTGGACTTTCTCAGCAGGGAGAGTCTGGACCCAGGAGAGTGAATGTTGTGAGCCGAGGCAGTTCAGCTGATTGTCTATCGCTGGGGCCTTCCATTCCTAGACCTGCTGGCGACTTCTCGAAATGCGAAGGTTCCTCTCTTCTACAGTCACAGGAGAGATCCATGGTCCCTGGGAATAGATGCTCTCATGCAGGTCTGGCCGGAAGACAGATTGCTTTATGCCTTGCTGGGCAGGATAATTCTCAAGATTGAAGGCCACAGGGGGCTAGTACTCCTGGTGGCGTCGGACTGGCCCAGGCATCCATGGTATGCAGATTTATGATGACTCCTGGTGGAGGGCTCCCCTTCGTCTTCAGCACATAGATCTACCACGAGGATCCAACTCTATTCTGTCTTACAGTTTGACCCTTGAGGGATCACCTGTTAAAACAAGGTTATTCCTCTGCGGTGACTTCCACTTTACTCCGCACTCACAAGTTCTGCACTTGGCTTATGTGCAGGTTTGGAAAGTTTTTCAGGCCTGGTGTGAGGAGCTGGGTGTTCTTCTTCATTCCGTTATGATTCCTCTCATTCTGGATTTTTTGCAGGATGGATTGAATAAAGGCTTGGCCCTTGATTCCTTGAAGGTGCAGGTTTATTTATTTATTTTATTTATTTTGAATTTTATATACCGACATTCTTGTATCAGATACAAATCATACCGGTTTACATTAAAAACGGAGTATGCAGGAAAATAGGTTTCCTAAGTCAAATACATTGAACATATTTAATAAACAAGAGATTACTAAACACTATGAAAAAGGTTAATTAACAAAGAAAAACTTAAGGGAATTAAAATAAGCGTAGCACAAAAGATTGCACGAAGGGGTGCACAAAGGGGAGTGGAGCTCTTGCCTGTTTCACAGACCTGATGAATGGTGTTTTTCTTTCATCCTGATGTGGCCTGTATTTTGAAGGGAATGAAGCATCTTAGGCCTCCCTTGAGGTTACCGTTCCATTGTGGAGTCTTCATTTGGTGCTGGATTTTTTGGTGGGCCCTACATTCTAACTACTGCGTAGCCTTTTCCCTTTGGTTGTTGACCTTGAAGACTCTGTTCCTGGTGGCTATATATTCTGCATGCTGGATTTCTGAGCTGCAGGCCTCGTCTTGCGGGAGCCATTCCTTCGGTTGACTTCAGAGGTGTTACAACTGCGTACTATTCCATCCTTCTTGCCCAAGGTAGTCTTTCATTTGAATCGGTCCATCTCCTTACCGTCCCTGGATAAGGAAAGGGATGTGGAAGAGTTTTGCCTTTTGTGCTCCTTGGAAGTTAAGCGTCTTGTCTTGTGGCATCTGGAGGTCTCTGAACCTTTTTGAAAGACTGATCGCCTGTTTGTTCACCAAGGTGGGAGTAAACAGGGTGCTCCAGCTCCCAGGCTACCATAGCTCGTTGGATTAAAGAGGTGGTCATGGCTGTGTATGTGGATGCTGGAAAGGCATTGTCTACACAGGATAGGGCCCATTCCACTAGAGCTCAAGCAGCGTCATGGGTGGAGGTTAGTTTGTTGTCCCCTGTCGATAATGGCCGAGCTGTGACGTGGTTCTCCTTACACACTTTTTCCAGGTTTTATTGTCTGAATGTGCAGGCCCGGGAGGACACAGCCTTTGCACGTGCAGTGTTGACCGCGGGCAGCCTCCCACCTTGTTGGGGAGTAGCTTTGGTACATCCCACTGGTCCAGAGTCCATCCGTCTACACACTAGGAAATGGAGAAAAGTACCTGATAATTTTGTTTTCCTTAGTGTAGATAGATGGACTCAGCTTCCTGCCCTTGGCTGCTGCATGATTGTGCCAGTAGTTCTTCTGTGGGGCTCTGGGTCCCAAGGGATTACTGATAAGTGTTCATCCAGTCCCTAGCTTGGGGTACCTAATTCTTATGTGAGTTCAGTGTTTATGGTTGATTGAGTACAATTCTGGTTACTTGTTTTTAATAAAGTTTTTTGCTAGTCTGTCCACAGTTGCTTTTGAAGAGAATACTGGCATGCTGGGGTCACTGCAGGGCTATATATACTGTGACATCAGCTTTCTCCATCTGCTGGCAGGGGAGCATAAACCCACTGGTCCCAAATCCATTTGTCTACACTAAGGAAAATTAAATTATCAGGTAAGTAATGCCTCAGTTTCATTTTCTTCACCTTCCTGTTGGTCCCCACCTGTGATGTCAGTGTGGTGCAGACAAACCAAAATGCTAAACAGGGGTGTGCCACAGAATAGCTCATGAAAAATTGACAAAATTCATTCTTTAATAGTAAAAATGTATCACTTATGTCTGTCATATTTAATGACATATGTACTGATTGCTTTGAATATGAGAAATGTTATTTAAAGTGATTGAAAACACAATTATACAAAAGTTACTGAGTCAAAATAAATTTAATACTTTGTTTTTTAAACTAGCAGTTTAGTATTTTTGTTTGGGGGTGTTTAAGAAGCAAAATTACTTTTTATGTTATGAAACACTGGTACCTACTAGTTAGGTTGAGCACATTTGCCCTTCAACTGAAGGACTGGAATTGGAA
This sequence comes from Rhinatrema bivittatum, assembly GCF_901001135.1. Taxonomy (NCBI): domain Eukaryota; kingdom Metazoa; phylum Chordata; class Amphibia; order Gymnophiona; family Rhinatrematidae; genus Rhinatrema; species Rhinatrema bivittatum. The sequence goes on along the minus strand of NC_042616.1, from coordinate 210,960,422 downwards.
TAAATACATTGCTGCATCAGTAACTGGATGAGAATGAGAGGAAATCTTGGGTAGCTTCAAATTAAGCCAGAATGGTGCCTTAGTCCATTCTGGGCTGTCTTCCACTTCAATTGGAACATACCCTAAGGAGCAGGAGAAAATTGTTTTATCCATAAAGTTAACCTAGTTTTTTTTTTGTTTTTTTTTAATATAATTAGATATTTAAACCTATTTTTCCCTGTACGTACCAGGATCAGTCCAGGACACCTGGGTTGTGACTCCGCACCAGTAGATGGAGACAGACTAAAACTTGTGGGCGGAGCATATATGCCCCTGTGCCAGTCACAGCCCCTCAGTCTTACTCTGTCTCCAGTAGGTGGTGCAGGTCCGGTCACAGCCCTGTCGGGCCTGATTCTGGTTGTTAGTCAGGTTCGCTTTTTGGGTTTATTTTCTATTAGGCCTATTTGGTTTTTTTCTGTAAATTGGGTTTTTTGTTTAATTTGGTTAATTTTAGTCCCGGTTGCCCTGCCTCCCTGGGGAGTTGAGAGGTCCTGAGGGGACTACCCTCCCCAGGTGGAGGCCGCTGCTAGGGTTGAGGACCCGGCTGGACTAGTAGCAGCGTCAGGGGTGACACCGGGGAGCCCGGTTCACTCACCCCTGCAGGACAGAGGGCTTTTTCAGTACCAGGGACAGCGTTTTCTGTAATAAAAAAAAAAAAAAAAAAAGTTTGACTTTTGTTTCTGTCGGCTCTCCGTTGCCTGGCGTTGCGCTCCATCCCGTCCCGCTCGGGGGGGGGCGTCGTCGGCAGGGGGGAGGTTGCCGATTTCGCCGCGGTGATTTTTTCCTTTTTCTTCAGCGCCCCTCAGTGTTTTTCGGCGCGTCCTTTGTTTTCCCGCGATTTTCTCGATGCCGCGCGGCTCGCAGTGCATGGCCTGCGGCTCGGCGCGCGCGCGTCTCTTCCGGGACGGCCTTTGCTCGGCCTGCGTCCCGGGAGACGAGGGATCATCGGGGGCACCTCGGGGGACCCGTTCCCGGGTGGCACGATCGCCGTCGCAGGGGGGAGGGGCCCCTGACAGGCCTCCTGGTTCTTTCCCGGTTTCCGCGGGAGTGGCGGCCATTTTGTCCACCGGCCGGGTAGTCTCACGCGAAACGGTGGAGGCCTCGGTTTTGCCCCCTGAGCTCTCCCCGCAGTGGGGTGCGGCGGGGGAGGCCCCCTCGGAGGGGCCCCGGTCCCAGGGGACTTCGGAAATCGATTCTTCGGATTCGGGCGAGCTCTCAGAGGATTTAGCGCTTTGCTGCGCAAGGTGCTCCGATATAGGCGAAGCAAGCGCAGTCGGGGGGACGCCTCGCGCGCTCGGGTCCACCGGTCCCCGCCGAAGAAAAAGCCGGCCAGGAGGATGGCGAAGGTCGCCCAGGCCGCGGGCCGGAGCAAGCGGCTTCCGCGAGGGGTGCCGCAGGGCTCGGAGTCCGAAGAATCCGCCGAGCGGACACGGAAGCCTCTGAGGAACCCCTGCCGGGAGCCGGGAAGGCAGCATCAGATGGCTCCGCGCAGCTCGCTACGGGGAAAAGAGCACAGGCCGTCGATGGGGATGACCCCAAGGTGGTGCGTTTGTTCCTTAGGGAGGAGCTGTCGCCGCTTATCCCGGCCATTCTCCAGGAGCTGCGGATTGATGCCCCTCCGGTGGTGGTCCGCCAGGAGGCAAATATGGATCCTGTCCTGCTCGGGCTCACAGGGCCGGCGGTTGCTTTTCCTTTTCATTTTTTCGTCCACGGATATCCTCTTCAAGGAATGGGATACTCCGGAGTTGGATTTGAAGGTCAGCAAGGCCATGGACAAGCCTTACCCTTTGCCGGAGGACGCGCTGGAGCTCCTCCGGCTCCCAAAAGTGGATTCGGCGGTGTCCGCTGTCACGAAGAGGTCTAACATCCCGGTCACGGGAGCGACAGCCCTCCGGGATATTCAAGACCGGAAGTTGGAGGTTCAACTCAAAAAGATTTTCAAGGTCTCTGTCCTAGGAGTGCGGGCCGCCATGTGCACGAATTTTGCTATGCGGGCTAGTCTGCGCTGGGCTCAAGTCCTTCAGGCGAATGCAGGTCTCTCTGCAGAGGAAGCTTCTCAAGCAGACAGGTTGGAGGCAGCCATTGCCTATGGGGCCGATGCGCTCCATGATCTGTAGCGCACCTCAGCTCACTCCATGGTGGCAGCGGTGTCGGCGCGTCGTCTTCTTTGGCTGCGCAACTGGGCAGCGGATGGCTCTTCCAAGGCTCACCTCGGGGCATTGCCATTTAAAGGGAAATTGCTATTTGGCAAGGAGTTAGATGATTTGTTGGTTTCCCTGGGTGAGAATCGAGCGTTTAAGCTGCCGGAGGATAGGGCCCGTCCGCGATCTTCCTTCTCAGGCAGAGCCCGGTTCCGGGGGCCCAAGAAGTCCAGACCGCAAAGATCCTCTGGATCCTCATATAGGTCGTCCTCCTCGCGGAACGCTCAGTGGCAGCAGTCCTTTCGGGGCAAGCGTTTTGGCCGGCAAGGAGGGGCTCTGTCGGGTGCGGGGGCCAAGCCTTCACAATGAAGTCCGGCCGGCCCATCCCTCCTCGTGGCCTCGGCACGTTGTCCCAAACGTGGGGGCGCGTCTCTCCTTCTTTCTCGAGGAATGGGCCAGCATGACGTCGGATCAGTGGGTCCTCGACGTGATAAGACACGGCTACGAGTTAGACCAAGAAAGACGGCTCTTTCCGCCCCATTCTGGATCTGAAGGGAGTCATCAGATGCCTTCGGGTTCCTCATTTCAAGATGGAAACCATTCGTTCCGTGATCGCGTCAGTGCGCCCCGGCGAATTCCTGGCGTCCCTAGACCTCACAGAAGCATACCTTCATGTAGGCATCCATCTAGCTTTTCAGCGGTTCCTGCGGTTTTGCATTCTGCGCAGGCACTTCCAGTTCCGGGCGCTCCCGTTCGGCCTAGCGACAGCGCCTCGGACATTCACGAAAGTGATGGTGGTCGTGGCGGCGCAGTTGCGGCGGGAAGGCCTGCTGGTTCACCCTTACCTCGACGATTGGCTAATTCGAGCGAAGTCTCAGAGTCTGTGTCGGCAGGCGGTGACCAGGGGGTTACAGCTCTTGCAGTCCCTGGGCTGGGTGGTCAACTACAACAGAGTCATCTCGAACCTTCTCAGTCCTTGGAGTATCTTGGAGCCCTTTTCGACACGAAGCGAGGCAAGGTGATTCTCTCTCAGGAACGGATATGCAATCTGCAGTCTCAGGTGCTACGTCTTCTGTCGCTACACCGGCCACGAGTCTGCGATTACCTGACGGTTCTGGGGTCTATGGCATCCACTCTGGCGTTAGCCCCTTGGGCGTTCGCTCATCTACGACCGCTGCAGTCCTCATTGCTTTCCCGCTGGAAACCGGTTTCCAAGGATTTTTATCTACCTCTCCCTCTCGAGGGTCAGGCGCGAGCCAGCCTGAGCTGGTGGCGGGATTCCAAGCATCTCTCCTGTGGAGTGTCCATTCTGGTGCCCGACTGGACGGTGGTGACCACGGATGCCAGTCTTTCCGGCTGGGGGGCAGTGTGCCAAGGGAAGTCGGTTCAGGGTCTGTGGTCAGAGTCGCAGACCCGGTGGTCTATCAACCGGCTGGAGACCAGAACGGTCCGTCTGGCGCTGCATGCTTTTCTACCCCTAGTACGCGGACAGGCGGTCCGGGTATTGTCGGACAACGCTACCACCGTGGCTTACATCAATCGCCAGGGCGGGGCAAGAAGTCCTCTAGTGGCGGAGGAGGCGTGGCTCTTGATGCTCTGGGCAGAGCGGCATCTCAGCCATCTCGCTGCGTCCCACATTGCAGGAGTCGACAACGTCCAGGCGGATTTTCTCAGCCGTCACCGTCTGGATCCCGGAGAGTGGGAGCTGGCGGAAGAGGCGTTTCTCTTCATCTGCAAGACTTGGGGAACGCCCCACATGGATCTGATGGCCACGTGGCACAGCGCAAAGGCTCCGAGATTTTACAGTCGACGTCGCGAAAGGGGCGCAGAGGGAGTCGACGCGTTGGTGCTTCCCTGGCCGGCGGATGTGCTTCTGTATGTGTTCCCACCGTGGCCCATGATCGGCAAGATTCTGCGGCGCATAGACTTGCACCCGTCCAACGTGATCATGGTGGCGCCGGAGTGGCCGCGCCGTCCCTGGTTTGCGGACTTAGTCCAGTTGTCGGTGGCCGCCCCCCTTCGCCTTCAGGGGTTCGCGGGGCTTTCTTCGGCAGGGCCCCGTCTGTTTGGAGGATGCGGATCACTTCTGTCTCGCGGCATGGCTTTGAGAGGTACCAGTTGAAAAGAAAAGGCTACTCGGATGCGGTCGTTACTACGTTGCTGAGATCCCGAAAACAGTCTACTTCCCTGGCTTATGTTCGGGTCTGGGTAGTGTTTGAGGAATGGTGCGTGGAGCGGGGTCTGAATCCCACTTCCGCTTCTATTTCTGATATTTTGGCGTTTCTCCAGGCGGGGCTCGCCAAAGGTTTAGCGTGCAATTCCCTTCGGGTCCAAGTGGCGGCGCTTGGGTGCTTGCGAGGTGAGGTCCGGGGAGTCTCTCTGGCTCTCCACCCAGATATCTCCCGCTTTCTTAGGGGGGCTAAGCACCTCCGTCCTCCGTTGCGGCCCCTTGCCCGTCTTGGAACCTCAACTGGGTACTCTCAGCCTTATGCTCAGCGCCGTTTGAGCCCCTGAAACGTTATACGCTCAAGGATCTCACGTTGAAGACCGTATTCCTGGTGGCGATTGCATCAGCCAGTCGTGTTTCAGAATTACAGGCGTTGTTCTGTAGGGAGCCCTTCTTGCGCATCTCCGATTCGGGGGTTTCCTTGCGGACGGTTCCCTCCTTCCTTCCTAAGGTCGTGTCGTCGTTCCATTTGAATCAGTCGATTGAACTTCCCGCTTTCATGTTTGGGGGAGTCTTCGGACCCGAAAACGAAAGACTTGGGAAAACTAGATGTGCGGAGGTCCCTTCTTCGCTATCTAGAGGTTACTAATCCGTATCGGGTGACGGATCATCTGTTTGTGTTGACTTCGGGTCCAAAGAAAGGTGCTGCGGTGTCCAGCACGACAATTGCCCGTTGGCTCAAGGAAGCCATTGGTTCTGCGTATCTTCTGTGTGGAAAATCGCCGCCAGTGGGTCTTCGGGCTCATTCGACGCGGTCTCACGCTGCGTCTTGGGCGGAATCTTCTCAGGTGTCGCCTCAAGAGATTTGCAGGGCGGCTACCTGGAAGTCGTTGCATACCTTCTTTAAACATTACCGGTTGGATGTTCAGGCTACTGAAGCTGGGGGTTTTGGAGAGAGGGTACTCCGAGCGGGACTCTCTGCTTCCCACCCTCGGTAAGTTGGCTCTGGTACATCCCAGGTGTCCTGGACTGATCCTGGTACGTACAGGGAAAGGAAAATTAGTTTCTTACCTGATAATTTTCGTTCCTGTAGTACCAAGGATCAGTCCAGGATCCCGCCCACAGTGCTGCGCTATAGTAATGGAGAGTCCGCTCTTTATTGTTTCTTTCACTACGCTGACCCTTCTTGAGTTGCTCTCCCGGTTTGGGAGTCTACGCTGACCCTTCTTGAGTTGCTCTCCTGGTTTGGGAGTCTGGTTTCGGTAGGGGTGTTGGATTTCTTTCGTTTCCCTACCAAGTTTGTATGGTTAGTTATGGTTGCCTTTTTGGCTTTTGTCTACTTTGACATTACGTATGACTGAGGGGCTGTGACTGGCACAGGGGCATATATGCTCCGCCCACAAGTTTTAGTCTGTCTCCATCTACTGGTGCGGAGTCACAACCCAGGTGTCCTGGACTGATCCTTGGTACTACAGGAACGAAAATTATCAGGTAAGAAACTAATTTTCCTTTATATGTGCTAATTTAAGACTTTCTATACCAAAAATATTTAAGAAAGTGAAACCAATATTTGTTGGTAGAAAAGACCTTTGTTTTTCACAAATAGTTTTTAACAGAAGATGTACAGGATGTAAGTTTCCAGTCTTCTGTCACAGCCTGTTAACATGTTTTTGACTGGTACAGAAGATTCGTTTTCTTAAATCATAATTGTCGCAAGGTCTGGAAATTTGTTAGGACTAAATTCTTTAGTGGTATATAAAATTTACAACTAAGTTTAACTTGGTTAAATACTATATTTTATAGATTTAGCTCATGCCTTTTCATTTAACTCAAGGTGAGCTACATTAAGGGTAAAGAAGGTATTTCCCGGACCCCATAGGGTTTATAATCTGTACTTGCCATTGGAAAGTGAAGTGACTTCCCCAAGGTCACAAGAAGAGTCTGTGGGAGAAGCAGGATTTGAACTGTGGCTTTTTAGCTTGCTATTCTAACCACTAAACTGTTCCTGCACTAGAACAGTTTTTAATTTGTTTGTGGTTTTGATTTTTTTTTTTTAATTTTTTATTTATGCATTTTAAACATTTAGTACAAGAAACTCTTGCATTGTAATTTTTAAGTACATAAATGACCAACAAAAAATATTCTTAACCAAGAATCTGAAACATTTTCTATAAGCAATTTTTACATTTATGCACCTAAATAATAAAGGAAATAATGGGAGAGCATGCAATCTAGGAGCTTACAAAAGGAAATAAAATATTTCTGACAGAACTGACATTCTGAATTCAAACCACCGTTATATTTCAAAAACGCTCTTTTGGGTTATCAAGGGGCGCTATGTGAGTTTAGGAAGGACCTTAACTGTAAAGGTTCCATAAATACATACATCTGTTGTTGATATTGCATACAACATTTACAAGGAAAACAAAGTTTAAACTTAGCTCCAATCTTTATCACCTCCTGTCTCATATTTAGAAATTGCTTCCTTCTAAACTGAGTTTAACAAGATCTGGATAACACCAAGTGTGGTTTTGATTTTACCTGTGTTAAGGGGAATACTATTAATCTTCCATAGACCTGTTAGACCTATGAAGTTTTCAAGACGGCATAGAGGGTCTCTGCAGCGGAAATCTCCAACCGGAGATACAGGAATGACTCGCTGATATTCTGTGAACTGGAGAGAATCTCTTTGCAGAAAGGGTGAAGGATATTGTGGCCCAACTCCGGGACATCATGAATCCCTCCAACAACTCTCCGCCAGCACTCCAGACCCATACTCCTCATCTAGGAGATCGAGGCCGAGGTTAAGGAAGTGCTTGTTTTCGCCAAAGGAAGCACTATCCTCCGCTTCCTGCCTCCCATCAATACCATCAGAGCTCCCAAGCCCCAGGCAACTCAGTCAACTCCGGGGACCACATTTTGACTGGGCCGTAGGGAGTGTAAGCCAGATGCCCATATTCGAAGCATTGAACCCTCTGGTAGGGGACAGGCTGCAGTTCTTTGAACTAGTGGGCCAGTGTAACTTTGGACCAGTGGGTTTTGTCCATCATCCGCCAGTTCCTGTGTGGAATTTGCTGCTGAAGCAGCTGAAAGGCAGCGGGTGCAGGAAGCCAAGCGTGGTGGTAACTGCCTATGTGCTCTCCCATTGCAGCTGGAGACCATCTCTGTACTGAACCAGTAAGCGCTGAGCCCCCCAGGTAAGAACTCCTCTGATTCAGAGATGTGGAAGGGCTTCGGTAAGTCTTTCCTCTGGTCTCCTTGGTCAGCGCACTGTACCGATGACATTCCTGATCCCGTCAGGGCAAGGGCTTTTCCGAGTGGGTTCAGACTCAGTGGGCACTCCATATGGGCAGGCAGTGGTGGCGCCATCTTGCGCATGGTTTGGTGCGGCGCTTTCCCCCCATTGACCATTGGTGCGCGCAGTGCAGGCCGGCCTTGTGCGACTAACGCGCGCATAAGTACACGCATACATTCGCACACAACAGGGCTTATACTTAGCGCGTTGGGGTGGATTTGTGCGCGCGCGCTCAGGCACTAACCTGCTGAACACACAAGCTACAGTTAACTATGGCTCCTGCAACAAAGAAGCACAAGCGACGCTCGCTTTATGCTGCCTGCCATATTAGGGCTGCACACTCTGACCTAGAATCCTTCCTGTGTCATCACTGAGGAAGCCCAGAGAGGGCTGGACTCTCAGAACTTCTCCAAGCCCAGCCTCTCCCAGTAAGACAGGTCAGCCATGACCTTATCTAGTAGCACCCCAGATCTGAGCAATCCCAGGGCAGCATCCTCCCCAGGAGAGGGCAGTTCAGCGGCCCCTACCCCAGTTCTTCCTGGGCTAGGTATGGACCTGGCAACCTTTCCTTGGGTGGAATTTTTTCAGGGCCTTCAGGCCTTTGTTCAGGCACAGTCAGCTGCTGCTCCTGCCCAGTCTGAGCCCCAGCTGGGAAGGCCTCGTCCTCCCAGCCCTATCAGTATGCCTCAGGACATGTCTCGCCAAGGGTATCCCTGATAGGGACCCAGGCACCAAGGACGACAACGGGGATGCAGACTCATTTGGAGGATGGGGAAATCCCTCCAGGCCTGGAGCCATACCGGACCATGCAACGGTTTTTTCCACAGAGATGAATTGCTGGCCCTGATCTCCCAGACTCTGAAGACTCTGGGAGTTTCTGGCACGGACCCTACATCAGAACCAAAGAGAAATCCCATCCTGGTGTCTCTATGGAAAGCCTCTTGCTATTTCCCAATGCTGGAAGCCACCCTGGAGTGGGATGCCCTGGAAGCTAGTTTTAAAGGAGGTTGGCCCTTGGAGGCCTTGTACCCTCTGGACCCAGTGGCCAAAGAAGGCCTGTATTTCCTGAAAGTGGTCGCCCTGGTCTGCGCAGTCTCAAAGTGAACAACTATCCCAGTAGAGGAAGGAGAGGCCTTGAAAGATGCACACGATAGGCAGTTGGAGTTCATCCTTAAGCAAGCCTTTGACACGACAGCAGTGACACTGCAGATCGCTTCCTGTTGTGCCCTGGTGGTTCATTCGTGTCTGCTTCTCTCTCTCTCTCTCTCTCGTCTCCAGTGAGTCTGTCTCGAGAGAGAGAGAGAGGCAGATAGCTCAGGGGCGCTTCCCAGAGAGGCGATGGAGCCCGCTGCAGCCTTCCTAGCGGATGCAAGCACTGACCTAGTGCATACCTTGGCCAGAAGAGTAGCCTCAGTGGTGGCGACAGAAGACAGCTATGGCTGTGAAATTGGTCAGCGGACACGACCTCTAAGCCAAACCTCACAAAGATGTCCTTTAAAGGATCCCTCCTATTCGGAAGCAAATTGGAAAATCTAGCCAGTAAGTGGGGTAAATCTCCAAAGCCTCGGCTACCAGAAGATAAGAAAGAGGTCACAACGCCCCTCGCCCATGAGGGGTCGGGCCAGGGGCTCCCAGTGCATCCAGCCCTAAAGAAACTCGTCATTTCAGTCATCTCGGCTCTCGGGAAGGTCACAGTCCTTTCAGAGCCAACAACTGGTTTGGGCTCAGGTTCAATCAGAGCTTCCCAATGAAGTTTGACCAGCCTATCCACAAGAGGAGATAGGGGGAAACTATCCATCTTCGGTTTTTTTTTTAATTTAAATTTTATTATTTTCAATTGTAATACAATATCAAAACTGTTATACATAATAAAATTGTTACAGTACGTTTTACAACTGAGACATCATTGGCAGTTCTGGTTCTTTGGCAGTTATGTATTGTTACCAATTGATGTCTTAGTATTACTGGTTCCCTTACCCCCTTTTCCCCTCCCTGTTCCCACTGGTACATCGTGCTGTTATCCAGTCCATGTTGTTAGCGCCGATAATCTTCTGCATAATCCAAAGGAGCTGTAGGCGATCATGAGTAACCTTGTCCGGACTTGACTGTTCACTGAATGTCACATTAGAGATGAAAATACATTAGACATAAATACCTAAGGCGTTACCTTTGTCTCCATGCTTGCATTTTTATGTATGTATTCCTCCCTCCCCTAATATCAGAAAATTGTACTCCCCATATGCCCCCCCAACAGGTAAAGAAAAGACATATCCAACGGAGCGTATAATCTAAGACCATCATGCTTTATGCACATTGTCCACTAGTGGGTGCCATACCTTAAGATGGGAGGCTACTCTATCACTTTGTATGGCAGTTAAAAAATCTAAGCGTCGAAAATTGTGCAATTTGATCTCCACCTCCCACAGTGTTGGCACTTCGGTGGATTTCCAATGTTGAGCAATCGCTGTACGTGATACTATTAGAATATTCATACATAGCTTTTGCTGGTTTTTATCTGTCTTCTATGGGAGCGTTCAATAACGCTGATATAGGGGTCAGACTCGGGAAACCTGGAAAAGTTGATTCATCCATTGTGTGATGGTTTGCCAAAAAGGCATTATCCTTGGGCATTCCCACCATATATGGAAAAAGGAACCACTAGAGCCACATGCCCTCCAGCACTGAGAGGATATTGCAGGGTATATTCGGTGCAGTTTTTCTGGGTCCAGATGCCATCTATAAAGCATTTTATAGCTATGTTCCTGTAAACGTGCTGAAATAGAACACTTACTGGCTCTCTGAAAAATAACAGTCCATAGCTGCGGGGTAAGAGGTTCGTCCAAGTCTGCTTCCCATTTCAAAATGTGGTTAAATTAGGATTGCCAATTGTGGTTAGCATGTGGTATAGCTTAGATACTCCCTTGGTTAATGTATCAGCGTTAAGGCACATATTGTCAAAAAGGGAATGAGACTCTTGCAGTTTCTTTTGATTGCTAATCTCTTTAATAAAATGCCGAACTTGTGCATACTCTAAAAAGCTAGTGGAATGTAGGGAATATTTTTCCATAAAATGAGTCATTGTTAAAACAGTCCCTCCCTGAAGCATATGACCAATGGTGTTGATACCTGCTAGCTGCCATATTTGGAAGGCTTCCGACTGATAACAGATAGCAAAGTCTATATTGTGGAATAGTTGAGATTGGTAGTAATAGTGATAAGATCCTACTTCCTTGCTTTTCCATTTGTCCCAAATCGCTAGAGTGGTTTTTAAGGACCAGGGAATACAATTAATGTGCTGCCAAGTTTGTCGGGGTTGCCAAGAAAGGGCTCCTATAAGTATCTTCCTAATCATTGATTGATCGGCAATTACCCATTTCCTGGCGTGTAGCCAGATGGACTCAGAACGAATGGGATAGTATCTGCATGCTAGCAGTTGGAGACGGATCTGACGTCAGCACGGGGTATATATATCCCCACAGGAAGCGTAGCAACTCAGTAATTTCCGTCTCCAAAGCAGTTTGGAGAGCCTGCACGCCGCTGAGCGTGTTTTCCAAATCTACTTTTTTCTTTTCTACTTACTGAAACTTCTACAGCACGAGCCCCGCGCTCCTGCGGTGATACCACTGGTCCCTCCCCCAGTTGAGCTTCCCGGGGTGAGTTCCGTGCTCCCTCGGAGGTTTAAGTCCTCGGTCCGGTGGCCGAATCGCGGCAGGGACACAGCCCCCGGGCGAGGTTCGGGTGAGGCTTGCGAGGCGCCTCGGTCCTGGCGTGGACGAGGCAGCGGGTGCATATCCTTAAACGCGGCGGTGAAGGTATTTGCCCTCTCCCCCCGCAGCCGGAGACCGCCCGGGTTCCAGCCGGGAAGCGCTGAGGATCAGGTAAGGTGTACGGCTTTTACCTCTGGTCTCCGAGGATTCGAGGATCGGCGGTGTGGCACGCCGTGGAGGGCGCCATTTTGTGGCCTTGTTCAGGTATTGAGCGCCCGAGATAGGCGCAGAAGCTGAGCGCATACTGAAAAATATTGAGCGTGTATTGCTAAACGCTTATTGCTGAGAGCATTTGAATGACATTGAGCCTATATTGCTAGCCGCTTATTGCTGAGCGCATGCTGAACAATATTGAGTGTGTATTGCTAACCGCTTATTGCTGAGACCATTTGAATGACATTGAGCGTATATGGCTAACCGCTTATTACTGAGAGCATACTGAAAACTATTGAGCGTGTATTGCTAAACGCTTATTGCTGAGAGCCTTTGAATGACATTGAGCGTATATGGCTAACCGCTTATTACTGAGTGCATACTGAAAACTATTGAGCGTGTATTGCTAAACGCTTATTGCTGAGAGCCTTTGAATGACATTGAGCGTATATGGCTACCACTTATTACTGAGTGCATACTGAAAAATATTGAGCGTGTATTGCTAACCGCTTATTGCTGAGAGCATACTGAAAAAAAAAAAATAAATATATATATATATATATATATATATATATATTGAGCGTGTATTGCTAACCGCTTATTGCTGAGAGCATATTGAATACCATTGAGCGTGTATTCTTGACCGCATACTGCTAAGCGCATATGGCATATCATTGAGCGCATATTGCTGCCGCATATTATTATTGTGCGCCTGTTGTGTTAAGCGCTTATTGCTGCCGCATATTATTATTGTGCGCCTGTTGTGATAAGCGCTTATTGCTGCCGCATATTATTATTGTGCGCCTGTGGTATTAAGCGCATATTGCTGCCGCATATTCTTATTGTGCGCCTGGGGTATTCAGCGCATATTGCTGCCGCATATTATTCAATGGAACAGAACGCCTCAACATCTTCAGCGGGGGCGCCTCCGGCCTCAGGCATTAAAGCCCTTGGCCTCTGCTCTGCATGCCAGCTCCGGGCCACGCACAGAGAAGAGCCAGACTCCCTATGTGCCCAATGTGAGGAGGCCGTGGGACCCTTGGGCCAGGATCAGTCTCAGCCACGTTTTGCTGACAGCTCCCCAGGGGCTACCCCGGATTTGGCGGTCAGTCTCGACCAATCGGGAATCCCGGGGGATCTTGTACCCCGGCGATTAGAAGCTGCTTCAATTTCCTGGGTGGATCTCTTTAAGGGGATTCATGCCTTTGTACAAATGCAAACGGCTTCCCGTCCAGGCCCTGCGGTTCCAGTTGTTCTTGTTGTTCCCGCTGTTTCTGTGGTGCCTGCGACGGCGGCTGCGGTGGCGGTTCCAGCGGATCCTGTTCCTGGACCTTCACGCCTTTATCGCGAGCGGGACCTCCCGCCGCTGGACAGTCCAGATCTGTCAGACCAGGAGATTTCACCGGATGAGTCTGAACTCCCAGACGAGGGGGAACTTCCCCCAGGGATTGAGCCATATAGAACCATGAGGTGGTTCTTCCCTAAGGAGGATCTCTCGGACCTGGTGTCTCAGTGCCTGGCGGAGTTGGATATTACAGGGCCCAGCGCTACGGTGCCCTCTGCGCAGAACCCCCTGCTGGAAGGTCTTCGTCCTACAGCCCGCCATTTTCCATTCTTACAAGCGGCACAGCAATTGATAGATTTAGAATGGGCTGCACCGGCGGCCGCATTCAAAGGGGGCCGGGCCCTGACGGGCATGTACCCACTGGCGCCGGCTATCCAGGAGCTGCTGGCGTGCCCTCAGGTGGACGCCTTGATTAGCGCTGTGGTCAAGCGCACTACCATTCCAGTGGAAGGGGGGGCGGCCCTCAAGGAGCCTCATGACCGGCGACTGGACACCATTCTGAAACAGACTTTTGAGGTGGCAGCTTTGTCTTTGCGGATCGCGACCTGCTGCACAGTGGTGACGCGTGCCTGTTTGTCACAGGTCAGGAACAACGCTCCAGCGGCAGGCATGGAGTCCGCTCTCTCGTTCCTCATGGATGCTGCATCAGACCTAGTCCAAACAACAGCCAAGGGGATCTCCTCCTCCATAGCTGCCAGGAGGCAGCTCTGGATCCGGAAATGGTCAGCCGATGCGCCTTCAAAGACACGACTCACCAGGTTGCCCTTTAAGGGCTCTTTCTTGTTTGGCAGTGACCTTGATAAACTGGCCAGCACATGGGGCGCTTCTCCAGTACCTCGACTGTCGGAAGACCGGGTCAGAAGGAATCAGCACACTTTTCCGAGGACCTCCAGGGGTAGAAGCTTCTCAGCGCTTCATTCCCTACAGGAGTCGCTACCAGGCACCTCGTCCTCAGGCCAGGAACCAGTCCTTTCGGACCAAGCAGCGCAAGAGGGGAGTGGGCCCGGGCTCCGGTCCCGGCCGCGCCTCACAATGAGAGTCCGCCGATCCATCTGGGGGACGGAGCCATAGGGGGCAGGTTAACCCTCTTCTACCCCAGATGGGTCGAGATTACGTCGGACCAGTGGGTCCTCGCCATCATCCGAGAGGGGTATTATCTGGATTTTCATCATCTCCCTCCGGACAAGTTTGTGGAATCTTCCTGTCCCACACACAAGAAGGCAGCATTGGAAGCTACCCTGGCGAGGCTCCTGTCCTTGAAAGCCATCATCCCAGTACCTGCCTGGGAAGTGAATTCTGGACACTATTCCATTTATTTCATGGTACCCAAGAAAGGGGGCACCTTTCGGCCCGTACTGGACCTCAAGTCGGTCAATCGATACTTAAGGGTCCCGAGGTTTCGCATGGAAACTCTGCGTTCTGTCAAGACCGCAGTACAGCCAGGAGAGTTCCTCACGGCATTAGACCTGTCAGAAGCCTACCTACATATCCCGATCCATCCGGATCATCAACGCTACCTACGTTTCAAGGTTCTAGGACGCCACTTCCAGTTTCGGGCTTTGCCTTTCGGATTGGCCACGTCACCGCGGACATTCACCAAGGTGGTTGTCGTGGTAGCAGCGGCCCTCAGGCGGGAAGGAATTTTGGTCCATCCCTATCTAGACGATTGGTTGATCAGGGCGAAATCACGAGAGGAGAGTCATCGGACAACCGACAGAGTGATCGCCCTTCTGGAAAGCTTGGGCTGGGTAATCAACCTCAGCAAGAGTTGCCTACAGCCTTCCCAGTCACTGGAATACCTGGGAGTACAGTTCGACACGCAGGCAGACACAGTCAGCCTCACTGCCAAGAGAAGATTGAAACTTCAGACGCATATCCAGTACTTGATGGGAGCCAGTCGGCCCATAGCTTGGGATTATCTGCAGGTTCTTGGTCTCATGGCATCCACCCTGGAAGTGGTACCTTGGGCAAGGGCCCATATGAGACCTCTACAACACTCCATGCTCTCTCGCTGGAGCCCTCGTCTACGGAACTATTCCACTCACCTACCTCTGCCTGCCAGAGTCCGGACACAGTTACGGTGGTGGCTGCAGTCCGATCATATGAGCAAGGGGTCGAGGATGTCCTCCCCCACGTGGACTCTGCTCACCACAGATGCCAGCCTGAGTGGCTGGGGAGCACACTGCGAAGGACTCACCGCACAAGGGCGATGGCGCGGAGAAGAGTCAGCGTGGAACATCAACCGTCTAGAGGCTCGGGCAATCCGATTGGCATGCCTTCGATTTGCTCACAAACTGAAGAACAGAGCAGTCAGAGTGATGTCCGACAACGCCACCACGGTGGCATACCTCAACCGTCAGGGCGGAACCAGAAGCCGACAGGTATCTCTGGAGATCGCCCCACTGATGGCTTGGGCAGAGGCGAATCTTCAGGACATCTCTGCCGTCCACATTGCCGGGAAGGACAATACCACAGCAGACTTCCTCAGCAGAGAAAGCCTAAATCCGGGAGAGTGGCAGCTGTCACCCACAGCCTTCCAGATGATTGTGGATCACTGGGGGATTCCGGACATGGATTTACTGGCGGACAAGTCCAATGCTCAAGTGCCCACATACTTCAGCCGCAAGCGTGACCCGTTCTCACACGGAATCGATGCCCTGGTCCAGCCGTGGCCTCCAGGGACTCTGCTATATGCCTTTCCTCCGTGGCCTCTGCTGGGTGCCATCATCCACAAGATTCAGAAACACCGGGGCCTAGTTCTTCTAGTGGCACCAGACTGGCCAAGAAGACCCTGGTACGCAGACATGAGAAGACTTCTGGCAGGGGAGCCTCTTCCCCTGCCTCTTCTCCGGGACCTTTTACGTCAAGGCCCCATCCTCCCCGAGGATCCAGCTCAATTCTCTCTTACGGTCTGGCCATTGAGAGGGCTAGACTGAAGAAGAGGTTACTCGGAGCCCGTGATAGATACACTCCTCCGAGCTCGCAAGTTTTGCACATCCCTCACCTATGTAAGGATATGGAGAATATTTGAAGCATGGTGCGACACTCATGGCACCAATCCACATTCGACCACAATCCCTGTTGTGTTGGATTTCCTGCAAGATGGACTTCAGAAGGGTCTCTCCCTCAGCTCCATCAAGGTTCAGGTGGCTGCGCTGTCTTGCTATGGCCCCAGGAGGGATGGCAAGACCATCGCCAAGCACCCAGATGTTTCTCGCTTCCTGCAAGGAGTCAAGCATATTCGTCCGCCACTGAAGTGGCCTGTGCCCTTATGGAACCTCAACCTTGTTTTGGATTTCCTCGCGGGATCCACCTTCAGACCCCTTCGGAGCCTGTCTCTCCGTTCTCTCACCTTGAAGATGGTGTTCCTATTGGCGGTATGTTTGGCACGCCGCATCTCAGAGCTACAAGCTCTGTCCTGCCGTGATCCCTTTCTCAGAATCACTTCTGAGGCTATCCATCTTCGTACGGTTCCCTCCTTTCTACCTAAAGTGGTTTCACAGTTTCATCTTAACCAAACCATATCCTTGCCTACCACGGCGGGTTTGAAGAAATCTGAAGAAGGGCGTTTATTACGCCATCTCGACATTGGCAGATTGCTGCCCAGATATCTGGAAGTGACACAAGAACTACAAAAGACGGACCATCTGTTCGTCCTGCACAGCGGGAGGAAGCAAGGTGAAGCGGCCTCGCGGCCCACCATCGCCCGCTGGATTAAAGAAGTTATCAGAGCAGCTTACGTAGAGGCTGGGAAGTCTCCGCCTCTACAGGTCAAGGCTCATTCTACCAGAGCACAAGCGGCATCTTGGGCGGAATCCAGGATGCTGTCGCCTGCAGAAATATGTAAAGCGGCGACATGGTCCTCCCTCCATACCTTTTCCAGGTTCTACCGTCTGGATGTCCAGGCTAGGGAGGACTCAGCATTTGCGAGGGCGGTACTACATGGTCCTCAGGCAGCCTCCTGCCCAGGCTTGGGAGTAAAGCTTTTGTACATCCCATTCGTTCTGAGTCCATCTGGCTACACGCCCGGAAATGTTGAGATTACTACCTGATAATCTCCTTTTCCTTAGTGTAGACAGATGGACTCAGCATCCCGCCCAGCTGCCTGTGTACATGGGTTTCACCGATTCAAGGTAAGCCATGTCATCTATTTTCATAAGAGCGTACACTCTACCAGGTGTCAATGCCTTCCGGTTGTGAATGCTGGCGGTCTCCAGCTACTGTCAATCTGGCAGGGGAATCCTGTTTCACTTTTCACTGAGCGTCAGTACACACATCCATAACAGCTTTTGCAAGGAAGATTACTGAGTTGCTACGCTTCCTGTGGGGATATATATACCCCGTGCTGATGTCAGATCCGTCTCCAACTGCTAGCACGCGGATACTATCCCATTCGTTCTGAGTCCATCTGTCTACACTAAGGAAAAGGAGATTATCAGGTAGTAATCTCAACATTGTCTAGGAGTGTGTACCCTTGCTAAATCAATAACTGCTTTCATTTGAACTGCAACATATAGTAAGCTTGCAAATCTGGCACCCCTAATCTTCCATGCCATTTAGCCTGGTATAATACACCCCTAGCCACCCTAGGAGGTCGGCGCCAAATAAAATCAAAGATTTTCTTTTGTGTTTTACGCAGAACAGTGAATGGTAATAGTGGATGCTATTAAGTTCACTTAGAGAATAGCCACTGCCATTAGCAATGGTTACATGGAATAGACTTAGTTTTTGGGTACTTGCCAGGTTCTTATGGCCTGGATTGGCCACTGTTGGAAACAGGATGCTGGGCTTGATGGACCCTTGGTCTGACCCAGTATGGCATTTTCTTATGTTCTTATAGGCAACGTAGTGAAGAGATATAGGTACCTGGGTAATATGTTCATTTTCACTATGGCAATGCGCCCTAACCAAGTAAAGGAACCCTTGTGTCATTTATCCTGATCTCTATCAATAACTCTTGACAGCAGGACATAGTTAATGAATTCCTAAATATTTTAAGGACTTTTTTTTTTTTTTTTATTATGCATTTTACAAATATTGACAGCAATTTCAGCATGTCACAGAATGGGTACAAATAATATTACAGGTAATTCAAAGCCTGAACTGTACTCTATTTTAAGTCAGAAGTATAAATTCAATTTCCATACAATAATTTTCCAAGAGAATACAGTCTGGGATCTAAGCAAACCCCCGTTATAAAGCAAAAGGGAGATCCAAAAATGTTATACATTGAGCAAAAATAAAGCATTTATAACTAACATCAAGCAGGTATGCTGTGCTTACTACTTCTATTCCCTTAACAGATCTCAGCAAGCTCTAGGTAATTTTGCATCAATAAACCTACGCAACTCAAGCGGCTCTAGAAACACAAACCTCTTATTCTGGAATTTAACTACACATTTACAGGGATAGTAAATCACAATCTGAGCCCCAAGGGTTTTCCCCTCTTGGCACATTGAAAGAAACTTTTTTCTGCGTGTTTGTGTAGTTTTAGTTATGTCCGGGTATGTCCATACTTTTTGACCCAAAAACTTCTTTTCTCTATTTTTAAGAGATAATCTTAATATTTTATCTGTCTGCTGCATTTATAAATTTCACACATAAAGTTCCCCGTTGATCAATTTGCTCAGTCATGCTTTGTTCCAGAAAAGCAGTGATGTCTTCCATCTCTTGTTGTTGCAAGCCATTTTTTTCTTGATCTTTATTCTCTATTTTTCTTTGATTTATAAAGATCATCTTCTCCATAACTGGTATTTCTCCTGATGTTAACATCAAGACTTCAGATAGATATTTTTTATACATCTCATAAGTAGATATTAGTCTGACACTGGGGAAATTGAGTATCCTAAGATTTTTATATCTCGATTGATTTTCTAGTGTCTCAATTTTCCTGGTATTCACAGTGTCTCCACATATCAGCCCCGTTTGGTTTTTCTCTACAAGTTCCACCCTATTCTCAAGAGACTGAAATTTTTCTTTATGCTCAGACAGTATCTGGTCTATCTGGGAAACGCGATTCTGCGTTTCTATCAGCGTTTTATTCAGGATTTCAATAGATGACTTCAATTCCATAAGGACTACCCACACATTTTCCAAAGTTATTTTAGACGTTTGTGGAACGCTTGTAACATTTTTATAACTCACTGTTCTCTCTGTGCAGAGTTCTTGCCTCTCTCCTGAGGCCTCTGCTCGGCCCTTGCTCTCCTCTGGTGTTGAAGTTAGAGGATCTCCTCCCCCTCTAACTTTCTGGCTCGACCCTTCTCCCTGCTGGTTTCCCTCGAAGGAGTCTGGTAAGTCCGGCAGCTCCAGTCGGGCTTCCGTTCCCAAGTCCGGGGATAGGGCAAGTCCGGGAGGCAGAGGTTTAAAGGGAGCCCCAGGGCTCAGCGAGGTGTTTGGGCCTTGTTGCGTCGGCGTTTGCTCTTCGTCGACGCCCAAATCGGCCACATCTCCCGGAGCGTTTGCACTGCTCGGCGAGAAGAAGTTCCCAATAGAGAGCTGTGTAGAGGAGGGAGTCAGGGCTGTCGAGGTCTCTACCCTGACTCTCCATTTTCTTTTAGTTTGCGGCATAGTTTCGTGGAAATCCTTTCAGCTCGGGAGCTCTCCTCTCACACGTCCTGCTTCAGAGACGCCATCTTGGATCTCTTAAGGACTTCTTTTAGTCTATTAAAGGAAAGGTTCGTGTTATGTTTTGGATATCTGAGGCAGGAAGGTTAATACTTAGTAATTCAGATTTTTCTAAATTAACCTTGAACCCTGAAACATTACTAAATGAGGTAAGCTCAGTTGCAGTATTTGTGAGAGAATCGATGGGGGTTTGCTATGGTAAACAATATCTGCAAAAAGTGACACTTTGTAGCTATGACCCCCTAATGGTATCCCTAATATGGAAGGAGACTTCTGAACCCGGGTTGCGAAGGGCTCCAAAAAGAGAGCAAATAAGAGAGGAGAAGAGTTGGCAACCTTGCCGGGTGCCTCTGCCAATAGCAAACTGATTCCCATAGCTCCCATTCACCTTGAGCATTGCTTGTAGATTATTATACAGCTGATAAAGCCATTGTAAAAAGAAAGGGCCAAAGTTCATTTTAGTTAGGGTTTGAAATAGAAAAGGCCAATGGACCATGTCGAAGGCCTTTTCTGCATCTGTGGAGAGGAGCGCTACTGGTATATTCTCCCTCTTTGCTCACCACACTAGATCTAGAATTTTCCTTGCATTGTCCGCCTCCATCCGTTGGGGGACAAAACCCACTTGGTCTGAGTGTACTAATAGAGGTAAGAAGCTATTAAGTCTTACAGCAAGTATTCGAGCCAGCAGTTTTAGATCTTGATTAATGATATTGGCCTGTATGACCCACATAAAGTGGGATCTCTACCTGGCTTGGGCAGCACAGGGATTCCAGCGGTGTTGGATTGGGCAAAGAAAGTACCTCCTTCTCTTATATGATTAAATAGATCCGTTATGGGATTGATCAGGTCTCCAGAAAGCGCTTTGTAATACTCTCCAGGTAGACCATCCAGACCGGGAGACTTCCCATTTTTAAGAGAATGAATTGCTAGTTGCACTTCCTCGACTGAAATAGGGTGATCTAGTGCTTGCTGTTTTAAAGATAATGTGGGAAGTTCCACGGACATTAGGTAGTTTGCAATATCCGATTCTTGGATTTGAGTATTAGAACTATATAGGGAGGCATAGAATTCCATAAAGCATTGTCTTATAGCCGTGGGGTCCCCCGTGGTTTTATCAGTCGAATCTTTTATTTTAGTAATTATACTTTGGGATATTCTTTTAATTGATGGGCCAGCAGTTTACCCGCCTTATTGCTGCCTTCAAAATATTTTTGCTTAATCTGCTCATGATTATGAGCAATTTGATGGTCATCTAGTGTGTTTAGCTGGTCTCTGGCTTCAGTTAATCGTCTATAAACTTTTCCCGATAGTTAGTGTTGCTTGGATAGAGCGTCCTTTTCAGTTAATAATGAAAGACTAAGTCTCTTCCGTTCCTTCTTGTCTGCTACTGCCTTCGCCAAGCAATGCCCTCTTATCACCACTTTAGAGCATTCCCATTTACAACTTACTGAGGTTTGGGAATTGTTGCTAAGGAGATAATATTCTTTCAAATGATGTGCTAATTTCTGAACAAAAAATTTGTGTTTAAGTAAAGAGGTATTAAGTCGCCAAAAGGATTGGCCTCCCTTTCTATCCTGTCTTAAGATATCCACCCATACCATTCCATATTCAGACCAGGTGATCGGTTCAATTTTGCTTCTTTTAACCTTAGATATCAGGCAGGTATCTACCAAAATAGGTCTATTCGAGAGTAAGAGTTGTGTGGTTTGGAATAAAAGGTGTATGCTCTAGTAGAAGAATTGCATTGGCGCCAGATATCCTCCAGGTGCCAGTCTTTCATAATTGTGCATATAGCCTTTCTAGCTGCTTACCCCCGAGGGATCTGAGATTTAATGCTATGATGTGAATTATCTAGCTCCATACTGAGTGTTAAAGTCTCCTCCCCAAATTATGTGATCACCTCCATGTTTATCTAATAGTTGTTTGATCCGTATTATAAAGGCGGCTTGGTCATGAATGGGAGAGTGTATGGATAGCAGTGAATAGATATCTGTACCCATTTTTATTTTAATAAAGACAAAACACCTCTCTTCTATGATTTGTGCTAGGGTGTCGTAAATGATTGATGAAATTTAAAATTCCTGCCCCAGCATATCTATGATCTTTCCCCGCTGCTGCTAAGTACACATGTGGATACTTCTTAAAGGAGAGCAAGTGTTCATGACTCTTGCGGATGTGAGTCTCCTGCAAGAAAGCAATTGTGATATTCAAACGTTTCAATTCTTTCAAAAGTAAATAACGCTTTCTATAGGTATACACGTTCTTGTTATGGTTTGCAACTTATCAATAAAAGCATTAAATACAGACATGCAGTCATATACCTCATGTGCCTACATCAACTGGTGAACATAGTAGAATTATGTGAGTTTGCTGTCCTAGCACAAGATGATACCTTAGATAACTGAACTTGTCCCCCTTTTATTAGCAGGGTAAAATCCCTTCCTTGTATAATCCGTTTCCCCTCCTTCAGATTCCATTCTAGGGGAGCACATTGTCTGGGGTAATCTAACACCCCCCCCCCCTCGCTCCTCCTCCCCACCTCATAACTATGCTGGTAACTTATGTTAAAACATCAATTCTATTAACTTAACTAGCAATAATAAAACGCAACGCTAATTTATAGTTGCTGCATAAACAGAGGAGAGAAATTCTATCTCAAAATGAACGTTTGTAACTTGAATGTCCTCCTTGCTGCTTTGTTGTGTGGAGCACATGGCCTCCTCATCCCTGATCGGATAAACTGTCGTAAAATGGCCATTTGTGAGCGTTGCGTCTCTTTGGTCATTCCACCCGCTGCCATCTGGGAGCCCCTGTTGTCTATGATCGTGATGACCCTTCTGTCTGTGCTGAAATTGGGGATCGAGACCTGCTTGTGGTAAAATGGTCACAGCTTCTTTCTCATTTTTTAGCATGTATGTTTTGCCATCAACCTGAAAAGTCAGGGCGAAGGGGAAATTCCAGCGGGTATTTAATGTCGGTGCGCTGTAGTATCTGAGTCACAGCCCACATTTCATATTTTTTTTTTTTTTTAGCGTGCTCGCAGCTAGATCTTGAAAAACAGACTGCATGCGAATTCCACTACCAGGTCTTTTTTTGTCGCGCTATTGCCAGAATATTCTCTTTCTGAGAATAGCTGAGAAAATTTAAGATAATATCCTGTGGTCTATTCTCCCTTCGCGCCCCCAGGGCTCGGTGTGTGCGTTCGATGCTTATGCTGGGGGTCTCAAACTCACCGGGTGACTTGGCTCCAGACGACGATTGTGCAAGGATGAAGGAGCAGAACTCTCGTGCCATAGCCATGCTGTCCGCAAACCCTGCTGTTTCCGGAATGCCTCTGAGCCGGATGTTAAGACGCTGGGATTGGTTCTCTATATCTTCAAGTTTTTCCGATATTGAGAGCATTTCTATATGTACCATGACATCATGCTGTGTTAGCTGATTAATTGTGGTTTCGTGGCCATCCATCCTAATATCCAATTCATCTACTCTGTCCCAGAGCCATGAAATTGTCTCGTAGCTCAGAAAAGGAGGCTAGTAAATCCTCTTTGTTGCTTCATGTCAGTTCTTAATTCTGTGAACCCTTCCCTCAAGATGGATTTAGTGGGCAAATCAGACAGGGTTGGAGCATATTCAGGTGCTGCTTAAGGAGGCAGAATCGGGGCTTCTATTTCTGCGCCGTCCATTTCTCCTGCCATGCATTCAGTGATGTCTGGCCCCGTCTTCCTCAGCTCCGTTGCCGTTCTGGTAAATGAGAACTTATGCAAGCCGCCTCTTTTTTTTTTTTTTTTTTGGTTGTCATCAGTCCAGGCTATAGAATAGTTGGAATCTATTCCTATGATTGTAGAAATTCATGTTGCGGGCAAATTTAGGTAATTGAGGTGAGGGTATATGGGAGCTATTATATTAGGCAGCCATTTTGTCTCACGGCGAATAGTACCCCCCAGACTATCCCTCTTCTATCAGAGGTGGGTCGAGATCACGTCTGACAAATGAGTACTGGATATCATACGAGAAGGAATACACTCTAGAATTTTGCAGCATCCCTCAGGACATGTTCATGACATCACTTTGCCACTCCAGCACAAAAACTGGCATTGGAATCCACATTCACAAGGCTCTTCAGTTTGAGGGCTTTAATCCCAGGAAAATACGGGGTGTAATTCCATCTATTTCATCGTACCCAAGAATGAGAGTTCATTTCTCCCCATCCTGGATCTAAAGAGCATCAGTCATCTGCGAGTAATTCACTTCTGCATAGAAACTCTTCGCTCTGTCATAATGGCTGTACAACCGGGAGAGTTCTTAACATCCTTGGACCTCTTGGAGACCTATCTTCATATCCCAATCCGTCAAGACCTCTAGTGTTTGCTTCGCTTTGCGGTACTGGGTCGCCATTATCAGTTCCGGGCGTTGCCCCTTGTTGTGGGGGCGGTTGCCAGGCCGTTCTCCAAGATTATGATGGTCGTAGTGGCGACACTGAGGAAAGAAGGGATCCTGGTGCACCCTTACTTAGACGACTGGCTGATCTGGGCGAAGTCGTTAGAAGAGAGCCTTCAGGTGACCAGCAGGGTCAGGTCCCTGCTTCAGGAACTCGGTTGGGTCATGAACATGGACAAGAGCAGTCTCAAGCTCTGGGAGTCTGGTTCGATACAAAGCAGGGTAAGATCTTCCTCCCTCCCTCGAGGAAACTGATGTGCCAAGTGCGTCTGACGAACACAATGCACCCCAGGGTATGGAGGTATCTCCAGGTCCTCGGCTTGGTTGTGTCCACCCTGGAGATAGTACGGTGGGCAAGGGCACACATGTGGCCTCTCCAATGCTCCCTGCTGTCATGTTGGAACCCACTGTCTCGACTGCTCAATTCGCTGCCACCTATCGATGGAAGTATGTTCTCTGCTCCAGTGGTGGCTATAGGAAGTGCATCTAAGCAAGGGTGTAAGCTGTCCCAACCGAACTGGCTATTCCTCATGACGGACGTGAGGGTGGTGAGCCCACTGTCAGGAATTGACAACCCAGGGGCAAGAAAGAGGCGTGCTGGAACATAAACCACTTGGAAGCTCGAGCTGTCAGATTAGCATGTCTACAATTCAGCCACAGGTTCCAGGGACAAGCAGTCTCCATGATGTCGGACAACGCAACAAAGGTAGCCTACATCAACCACCAGGGAGGAACCAAAAGCCACCAAGTGTCTCTGGAGATAGACTCCCTTATGGATTGGGTGAAGTTAAATCTACAAGGGATCTCTGCCTCCCACATCACAGGAAAAAAGGCAACGTCATAGCAGACTTTCTCAGGGAGAGTCTGGATCCAGGGGGAATGGGTGTTGTCGACCAGAGCCTTCCAGCTCCTAGTAGATTGCTCTGGCCTCCCATCCATTGACCTACTGCCCACATCTCACAATGCAAAGGTCCCCTGATTCTTCAGTCGCAGAAGAGATCAGCGCTCCCAAGAGATCAACACCCTTGTCCAGACCTGGCCAGCGGAGGACTTACTGTGTACGCCTTCCCTCCGTGGCCTCTGCTGGGCAAGGTTATTCGCAAGATCGAACGCCATAGAGGATTAGTCCTTCTGGAGGCTGCGGATTGGCCCAGACCCCCATGGTATGCAGACACTTTTGGTGGAGAGCCCCCTATGCCTCTCTCTGCACAGGAACCTTCTCCAACAAGGTCCGATCCTTCACGAGGACCCAATTCTGGATTTTGGCGGCTATAATTGCCACCTTGCTCCGTGTGCGGAAGTTCTCAACATCCCTAGCGTACGTGCGGAGCTGGAGAATATTTGAGACCTGGTGCAAGGAATGTGGGATGCCCCCTCGGACGATAAAGATCCCCATGATTCTGGAATTCTTACAGGACAGCCTGAACAAAGGACTGTCCCTCAACTCCTTGAAGGTCCAGGTGGCTGCGTGCTCCTGTTTCAGAGGCAAGGTGAACAGCGCCCACCTGTTGACACATCCGGACTTGGCCCATTTCCTAAAAGGAGTTAAACACCTCTGGCCACACTTAGTGGCCGGTCCCCCTATGGAACCTCAATCTAGTATTGGACTTCTTAGCAGGGCCTTCCTTTTGGCCGCTGTGCACTCTCTCTGTGCCTGTTAACGCGGAAGACTGTATTCTTGGTGGTGATATGCTCAGCTCGTCGCATTTCTGCACTACAGGCACTGTCATGTTGGGAGCCATTCTTCCGGTTGACTCCAGCACATAACCCATTGGTCCTGAGTCCATCTGTCTACACTAAGGAAAACAAAATTATCAGGTAAGTAATTTCTCCAGTGGTTGGTGGACAAAGCTATGATTGAGACTCGTGGTCAGCAAAGATGATCGGTGGTCACAGGCTATGGTCGAGGCAGGTGACAAGCAAAGGATGGTCAGGTTAGTACCGAAGATAATCCAGGGGTAGACAGGCCGGAGAGAAGGGCAAGGCTGGACAGGGCTGAAAACAAGGTTCAAAGCAGCAACTTACATACATATACTACTCCTAGGTAGTGTATGTATTTATTTATTTAGTTTTATATACCGATATTCGATCGCGATATCACATCGGTTTACATATAACTGAGTGAATAGGGCATGGTCTACCTTATTTTACATTATAACAAGGTAACTTAACAAGATCTAGAGATGAGTATAAATTGTAACATTTGTAGTATATAAAGGTAATAGCATCTGAGAATTATAATATAAGTAGGATATGACATTGTAAAGAGGTAATTTGTAAATTATAACATTTTAACATTGTAACAAGGTAACTTATATTACATTTTACATATTATATTGTAACGAGGTAACTTGTATTGGGGCTGGGGAGAAACGTTGTTATGATATGATAGCCTTGCTTGGGAGGGAGGAGTGACTAGGAGGAGTGGCTGGGAGTTCACACTTTTCTTTTTTTTAGAGAAGTGTTGAACTCGGGGGGGGGGGGGGGGTGTTAGGTATCTGGCGGGAAGTGTTGAACTTGGGGGGGGGGGGGGTTAGCTACTGTTGAAACTCGGGGGGGGGGGGGGGGGGGGGGGGGGGTTAGGTATCAGGCGGGAAGGCTTTTCTGAATAGCCATGTTTTGAGTTGTTTTTTGAAGGCTTGGGTGGAAGGTTCATTCCTGAGAGGGGGGTGGGATGGAGTTCCACAGTGTTGGGCCTGCTACTGATATGGCTCATTTGCTGGTAGAGGTGAGGTGTGCTGTTTTAGAGCTGAGAACGGTGAGGAGGCCAGTGTCTGAGGACCTGAGGGTTTCTCTGTGTGGAGTGTGGGAGTATTGTAGTGTTTAGCCAGTTCATTTCGTTGTTTATTTTTTTGTGGATAAGTGTGAGGGTTTTATATTGGATCCTCTGTCTAATGGGTAGCCAGTGAAGTTTTTAGTGTGGATGTGATGTGATTGCATTTTTTTGTTTGTGATGGTCCTGGCAGCGGCGTTTTGTAGCACCTGAAGAGGTTTGATGTATGTTTCGGGTAAGCCAAGAAGTAATGTGTTGCAGTAGTCTAGTTTTGAAAAGACTATTGATTGTAGGACTGTTCGAAAATCTTGAGCGTGAAGAAGGGGTTTGAGTTTTTTTAGTGTTTGCAGTTTGAAGAATCCATATTTAGTCATGTTAGAGATGTGTTTCAGGTTGAGTGGGTTGTCTATAGTTACACCTAGGTTTCTTGTTGATGTTGTGAGTTGCACCCCTAGGTTTTTTGTGGTGGTGTTGCTGAGGGGTGTAGCGGGGCGATCGTCGGGGATATGAAGGATTTCGGTTTTGAATTGGTTGAGGCAGAGTGATAGTTGTGATAGTAGTTGGGTTATGTTCGAGCTGAGTTTATTCCATCTGTCCAGGTAGACCCGATGCTGAGGCACTGCTGTTCTGCACAGCCGGGTTTAAATCAAGAGTTGCCAGATAGCTCAGTTACCTCTGCGTGCACTTTAAGTATTGTGTGCCATGCACACGTACCTAGAGGGGGGGACCAGATGATGCAGATGGTGGCATGGCTGAGCAGCTCTTCCTGACCACTTGGAGTGGTGGCATTCCTCAGCTGGGCAGTGAGGTGTGAGTGAGCCTGCTTGCAGGGACAGCCTGGAAGCTGGCAAATGTAGCAGGATTTTTCCTGTTCCCACACAGTTTAGGGAAGCTTGGGAACATCCCAGTCTGGATTAGCCTTAGCTGTTGGTAAGGAAGGTAAAATTGGTTCTTACTTGCTAACTTTCTTTCTCACAGGACAAGCAGGATGTTAGTCCTTACATATAGGTGACATCACAGGATGGAGCCCAATCACAGAACACTTTTGTCAAAGTTTCTAGAACTTTGACTGGCACCTACTGGGCATGCCCAGCATGGCACTAAACCTGCAGCCAGCAGGGGTCCCCCTTCAGTCTTTTTTTTTCCGTGCAGCAGTAGCCACGCGGGTTAAGGAGCTCCACAGAGATTCCTGACAGGAATTTTCCTCACAGAATTACTAAAAACTTTCATACCCCATGGGAGTTCCTCCTTCGAATTTTAGACTCCGCGGTACTCCGGTAAGCTTTTACCCGTTTTCGGTCTATTCCCATAGAGTTTGTCCCTTGCGGCCTACTGGCCGTCGACCGTACTGTGGCTAAATTTTTCAAAGGCCCTGGCATCGGGTTTCCGTCTGTGCCCGGACTGTACTCGCACCATGTCTATAACAGACCCGCATAAAGTCTGTGTAATGTGTCTCGGGTGCGAGCATGATGTCCTGACTTGCACCAAATGTGCCTTAATGATACCAAAAGTTCGCAAGGCCAGAATAGAGAAAATGGAACTTCTCTTGCATTCTCAAACTCTGACATAGTCTATTGCATCGACGTCGTCTGAACCAGCACCGTCCACTTTGCGCCAATATCGGCCACTGGCCGGTGACCGTCTGGCGTCGACGTCTTCTCGGCCTTTGACTACCTCTACTCCCCCTCAGGACCGAGGGGATCGTAGAGAGAAACATAGACATCGGAAGTCTCGGACCATCGATGAAGGAAAATCATCGATCTTGCTATCGTCCGAGCCGCCATCGAAGAAACCCCGTCCAGAAAAGGCACCGACCCTTTCTGCGACCGGGTCACCGAGGCAACCCTCACCCGGACGGGTATTGGGGAGCCGCAACTCCGCCTTTAACGGTGGTCCTCCGGCTATGCCTCTGCCTCCTTCTTCCCTTCTGGGCTGCTTGCTCCAGGTCTCCGTGAAGACCTGGACCGGATGGTTCGGAGGCCATTGATAAGGCGATGCACAGACTCCGAGGTCCCCCGGCGGCTGAAATCGGTGCCGGTCGCAGAACCAACCATCGATCCCATTCCAGCAGCATTGGCACCGCTGCTCTCGAAGATGGAAGCGCTCATATAGCCACTTTTCCACTGATGGATCCTGGGTCCACCGATTGCTCGAGTGGCCTCCCCGCTTACCCATTCATCGGGAGGGGAAACACCGTTCCGCATTCCTCCATTGGGAATCCTTCTGATGCTGATGCGCCCATCGGCGCTACCGATCCATCCATCGATGCCCTCGATGCCTTCATCGGTGCCTCCAGTACTTCCCTCGATGCCTTCAGATCCTAGACGCAGGAACTTCAGGAATACCATCGTCCCGTCCTTCTCAGGTTCCTACAGGGACAGGTGCTGACCCCTGACACTTGGACTGACTATTCATCTCAATACACTGATGATTTACCATCGTCCACCTTCTCCTACTGAAAGTAGGAAGGCATTCTCCTCCAGAGGACTTATCCTTCATAAATTTTGTGAAGGAAATGTCTGAATTGGTTCCTTCCAAGTACAGACTGAGCAAGATGAATAGGCACCAAATGATGGAGCTGTTATAATTCCTGGATGCTCCCAAGGAAATAACCTCCATCCCTATTCACCAGGCTCTTTTGGATCTCCTCAAAAAGAACTGGAACACCCTGGTTCTGTTGCTCCAGTCAACAGAAAAAGCTGATATCACTTATTTGGTCCAGTCAGCCCCAGGATTCCAGAAACCTCAGCTGGATCACCAATCTGTGGTTGTAGAATCGGCCCAAAAGAGGGCAAAAAGATCAAAACCCCACTCTTCCTTTCCCCCAGGTAAGGAACAGAAATTCCTGGATGTCCGGCGTGTCTTACAGGGATCAATGCTTATCTCTCTGATTGCCTCTTACCAGCTGATTATGACCCGTACAACAGGGTCTTATTCAAGCAGATACAGGACTTTGCAGAGTCCTGCCTCAGCAATTCCAGGAACAGCTTCAAGCCCTGGTTCACAAGGGCTTTGAGGCAGGGAAGCATGATATCAGATCCTCTTATGATATTTTCGACACTGCTTCCAGGGTATCTGCAACTGCTATTTTTGGGCAAGAAAGTGGGCGTGGCTTAAGTCGTCGGACTTGCGCCCTGAAGTACAAGACAGATTATCTGATCTGTCCTGCATAGGAGACAATCTGTTTGGGCGGACGGTGGCAGAACTCAAGGACCATCATGAGACCCTTCGTCAGCTCTCTCTGATGCCCTCTGAGTATTCCTCCAAACAGCCTTTCAGGAAGGATACTAAAAAGCCATTCTTCCGTCCAAAGAAGTCCCATCCACCACAGTCTAGAACTCGTTCTACAAGACCTAGTCCAAAGGCCCAGTCTCGTCAACCACGGAAACAAAGCCCGCAGGTAGCTCTCAGCTGGGCCCTGCTTCCGGCTTTTGACTCCTGCATAGAGAGCAGCAGCCAGTTTCCACTGCCTCAGATACCAGTGGGAGGTTGATTGTGCCATTTCAACAACAGGTGGCACACAATCACCTCAAACCGGTGGGTTCTTGCCATAATCTCTCAAGGTTATCACTTGAATTTTTCTCTCTATCCCCACCTGACTCCCCACCTCTACCGACGTGGAGAACATCCGACCACTCACTTCTCCTGGAGCAGGAGGTCTCCCTCCTCCTCCAGTCCAGAGCAATAGAGCCAGTGCCCTACTCCCAACAAGGCCTAGGATTCTGTTCCCGTACTTTCTAATCCCCCCCCCCCCCCCCCCCAAAAAAAAATCAGGCGGCATTCGCCAATTCCGGACCTATGGGGCCCTCAACAAGTACCTCCACCGAGAAAAGTTCAAGATGGTAACCTTGGGTTCCCTCCTCCTGGCTATGCTCTCTTGAGCTCCAAGAACGCTTACACACATTGCGATAACTCCATCTCATCGCAGGTTCCTGAGATTTCTGGTAGGCCCCAAGCACTATCAAGTACCAAGTGCTACCATTCGGCCTGGCATATCTGCACCACGAGTCTTCACCAAGTGCCTCATAGTAATAGCAGCCTTCCTCAGGACTCAAGGTGTTCACGTCTACCCGTATCTAGACGATTGGTTGGTCAGGGTTCCCACTCAGCAAGCTGCTCTGTCGTCTCTACTTCTTACTTTACACACTCTGATTTCGCTAGGATTTCTTGTCAAATACGCAAAATCTTGCTTAGTCCCATCTCAAACTTTATCATTTATTGGGGCAGACTTGGACACCTTGTAGGCAAAGGCATTTCTGCCTCGACAGCGAGCTCTCACTCTCATCTCTCTCGCACACCAGCTACAGTCTCAGCACCGCACGACTGAATGCCACTTCCTCATCCTGCTAGGACACATGGCATCCTCAGTGCAGGTTACCCCAATGGCCCGCTTGGCCATGAGAGTCATGCAGTGGACTCTAAGGTCACAATGGACTCAGTCCGTCCAATCTCTATCAACCACTGTCTGCATCACTGACTCACTTCATCAGTCTCTAGCCTGGTGGCAAAATCAGATCAATTTCCGACGAGGCCTGCCCTTCCAGGCTCCAGACCCTCAAATAATTCTCACCACTGATGCTTCCAACCTCAGCTGGGGAGCCCATGTTGCTGATTTCCAGACACAAGGAACTTGGTCTCCAGAGGAAGCCAAACACCAAATCAATTTCCTGGAGCTGCGAGCCATCAGATATGCTCTCATGGTATTTCAGGATCACTTTTCCAACCAGGTCATCCTCATTCAGGCAGACAACCAGGTGGCCTTGTGGTACATCAACAAACAAGGGGGGACGGGCTCCTACCTACTGTGTCAGGAAGCTGCGCAGATATGGACGGAGGCCCTCTCCCATTCGATGTAACTCAGGGCCACCTACTTGCCGGGAGTGGACAATGTGTTGGTGGACAGCTGAGTCGTGCCTTTAAACCACACGAGTGGTCCCTCAACCCCACTGTAGCGGACTCAATATTCCAACGTGGGGTTATCCCCACATAGACCTCTTTGCGTCACGTCAGAACCGCAAAGTAGAGAACTTTGGCTCTCACTCGCAGCCAACACTCTCAGCCAAGAGATGCATTCTCCCTCTCATGGGCAACCGGTCTCCTATATGCATTCCCTCCACTTCTCTCGAAGACTCTCGTGAAGTTACGTCAGCACAAGGGAAGCATGATCCTGATAGCACCTCACTGGCCTCGCCAAGTGTGGTTTCCAATACTTCAGGACCTCTCCATTCGCAGGCACATTCCCTTGGGAAAGGACCCGCTTCTGATCACTCAGAACGACAGGTGCCTACGCCACCTCAATCTTCAGGCCTTATCTCTGACGGCCTGGATGTTGAAAGGTTAATTCTTCAGCCACTTAACCTTTCGGAGCCAGTTTCCTGTGTCCTGATTGCTTCACGGAAGCCTTCCTCGAGAAAATCTTATCTTTACAAATGGAACAGGTTTAAATCATGGTGTTCTTCTCAATCCCTTTTATCCCTTTACCTGTTCCACCACGAAGTTTGTAGACTATCTCTGGCTCTTGTCAGAATCAGGTCTAAAAACCTCCATCAGAAAGCATGTCAGTGCGGTAGCCGCCTTCCATAGAGGTGTCGGATGTTCCCATATCAGTACAACCCCTCGTAACAACATTTTCTAAAGGGCTTGCTTCACCTCAAGCCTCCACTGCGCCATCCGGCCCCTTCTTGGGGACCTCAATCTGGTTTTGGGTCAGCTCATGAAACCACCATTCGAGCCTCTCCAATCCTGTGATCTTTGCTATCTCACATGGAAAGTGATTTTTCTTTTAGGCAATAACATCTGCTCGCAGAGTTTAGTGAGTTACAGGCCCTAGTTACCTTATCCGCCTTAACACTAAAATTCTGCAGGACCGGGCAGTACTCCGCACTCACCCTAAGGTCTTGCCTAAGGTAGTATCGGAGTTTCACATTAATCAATCCATTATAATACCTACCTTCTTTCCCAGGCCCCACTCCATTCCAGAGAACAGGCTCTGCATACCCTTGACTGTAACGGCTCTAGCATTCTATCTAGACCAGGGGTGGGCAAGTCCGGTCCTCGAGGGCTGCAAACCAGTCGGGTTTTCAGGATACCCCTAATGAATATGCATGAAATAGATTTGCATACAACTGAGGCAGTGTGTATGCAGGTCTCTCTCATGCATATTCATTAAGGATATCCTGAAAACCTGACTGGTTTGCAGCCCTCTAGGACCGGAATTGCCCACCCCTGATCTAGACTGTACAGCTGCCCACAGGAAAAGCACTCAGTTATTTGTCGTCTCTTCCCATTCCATCAAATTGGGGCAGCCTGTGGGTAAGCAGACTCTCTCCTCCTGGTTAGCAGATTGCATATCCTTTTGCTATCAGCAAGCAGGCATTCCACTTCAAGACCGTGTTAAAGCACACTCTATCAGGGCCATGGTAACTTCAGTAGCGCACCTACACTCTGTGCCGCTTCCTGACATTTGCAGGGCTGCTACCCTGGAGTTCTCCCTCCATACCTTTACAGCCTATTATTGCTTAGACAAGGCCGGAAGACAAGATTCCATCTTCGGTCAGTCTGTCTTGCACAACCTTTTTACAACTTGATGTACCAACACCTGCCTGCCCGTTAGGGTTCAGGATGCCCTCTACCAAATTCCACCCAGTTGTTGTGCCTATTGCACATCTTGGGTACATTTAGTGTATTTCTCGGACATACTCAGCTCGGTACAACACCCATATGTGAGGACTACCATCCTGCTTGTCCTGTGAGAAAGCAAATGTTGCTTATCTGTAACAGGTGTTCTCACAGGACAGCAGGATGTTATTCTCACAAAACCTGCCCGCCACCCCATGGTGTTGGGTTCGTACGTTTCTTATTTTATTTTTTGGCACTTCCTGTAGCTTTAAACAAGACTGAAGGGGGACCCTTGCTGGCTGCAGGTTTAGTGCCATGCCCAGTAGGTGCCAGGAACTCAGGAAAGCAACATTTGCTTTCCTTGAGTTCCACCAACTAGTCCAAAATTGTGTGTGTGTTCAGATCCTTTCACTGGAGAGGTGTTCATGTCTTTGCTTTGGAGTTTACTGGTAGTTTTCACTTTGCCCTATACAATGAGTGGTTTATAGTTCATAGCTTTTACATATTTACTGAGACAAGTGGCACAGTAACTTAAATACCAACACTACAGTAAAGCTTTTCTTCTGTCTCCATCTGCTGGTAGGGGAGAAAAATACTTGTCTAAACTGGTCTGGGTGATTTTTAAGGAAAGAAAACTAGCAAATAACCAATTTTTCCTTCCTTTGGGCAAGTGTCTTGTGTTGCTATAGCTTGTTTCATGTAACTGTACTTCATTTTTAAAGTTTACTAAATGTTATTTTAGTAAATAAAATGTGCAAGGATTGGTAATAGGTAGAACTACATACACATAACTGTCTTCCACTGCTGTTATTTTACAGAAGGCGGTCACCTTCGCCTTACTACAGCAGATATCGATCACGATCAGATCTCGCTCATACAGCCCAAGTGAGTACAAGGGTAAATTGTTTTATCTAAAAAATGTAATTAGTTAAAGGGATATAAACAATTCCAATATTTTGAGGAGTTTTCACTTTGAAAAGCAACCATTTTAATCTGGATATTGCTACTAAATGATAAGCCTTTTGCTTTGCTGCTCAGATTCAAATCTGGTTTCATGTCATTATTAAGTTGTGATAGCCCTTGTCTGATAGTGGGTCACAAGTTGGTAGTCCTCGCCAAAGGTCTGCATTTATGAACATCCACACCAGTTAGTATTCTTTGTAGAGACTTAACGGTATGGAAAATAAATTGCTGTTCCGTCAGAACAGGAAAAGCCTGCAACTTCACTGCCTATGCTGTGCTGGTTTCATAGCCATATGCAAGTCTGGCCTCTGTCAATTGAGTATAGTTCTACTCCTGGGGAAATTCTGTGCACAAAAAACTTAAAATTCTGCAAACTATATTGGTCAAAATAACTCATTTATATGACAGTCTTTAAGTAATTACATTTAAAATTAATACAGAAAAAAAGTTTTAGTACTTAAAGATGCAGAATTTTAATATTTTGAGCAGAATTTCTCTAGAAATTCACTGTAAGTGTCCCTTCCACTTGCCCTCTCAGCCCCCAACCCCCCCACCTGCCAGTATCTCTCCCCTTCATCACCTTTAGACTCAACCCCTTCCACTCTATTGCCATCACAGAGTTTGACCCCATTCTCAATACTGCCCCTCACACAGGCTCCATCTGTCCCTCCCTCTCTCACACACATGCTCCCTCTCTCTAATACACACATACACACCCTCATACAGGCTCCCTCACTCTCTCGCGCACACACGCATCCCCTCATACAGGGGTCCTCTCTTCTTACATACACACCCACACAAGCTCCTTCTCTCTCTCACACAGGCTACCTAATGTCTCTCTCACGCACCCTTTCATACAGGCTCTGTCTCACAGGCTAGCACTCTCAAATGAGCTCCCAGTCTCTCACACATACACACTCCTTTCACAATCTCCTCATATTAGTCTCTCTCTCTCTATCACTCTCTCTCCTCTCTTCTCTCTCTCCTCTCTCTCTCTCTCAAACCCTCACGCACGCACCACCCCCGCTCTCTTCCCTCCCATGCTCATTCTCTCTCACCGGGGCCTTTATCTTCGCCGCGAGCGGAACACACTCCGCAGCACATGGGGGCCTTCCATCTTCGCCACGAACGGATCGCATCCCATGGCACACGTGGCCTTGTCTTCGTGCGCTCTGTTCGTGGCGTGGCATGCCATGCCGAGGTCTCCTGTGCTATTTTCTGTGCAGGGGGGAATTCTGCGCAAATTCTGCACTCCGCAGTAAATCAGAATTCCCCCAGGACTAATATTCTGTTTACTAGTCAAAATGATTAAGGCATAGGAAAAATACTTGTTGCCAGAGTTGTCCATTTAATATTTTTTCAAATGATGAAAAATTGAAGGGCCAAAACTCAAATGATGAAATTAATTTTTTGAGGGGTCGTATTAACAATGAGACCCTCAGGAAGGAGTGAAACCCCCCCTTACACACACACACACACACACACACACACACACACTCCCCTGAAGTAACTAATATGGCCCCTCAAGGGTCTCAATGCCATAAGCTGCTTATTTATCAGGTCAGAATAGATGGTGTAGAGCAGGGCTCCCAACCTTTTGGGAGCAAGGATCCCTTTTCAACCTCCAAAGTTTTCACAGACCTGCACATGCTGCTTTCATTTTTATTGGTAGTTTCATGCCATATAAAGTAAAGTTAGTAACGAAATAGATATATATGCACACCAGACTCCTTCATAATATATAAAACTTGTTAAATAATGCTTCCTCTGCACTAAGGCAGGCCAATCCACACCTGCACTTCTACCAGCAGATGGAGATGGAGAAAATTGACTTGCTGATGTCACAGACATGTAGCACTGCCCCAACATCAGCCAGCCAGTATTCTCCATCTCCAGCAGATGGATATGCATCTCCCTAGTGAGGATTTCTTATTAAAAAAAAAAAAAAAATTAGAACGAACAGATTGAGCTCATGAGGTGACACCTGTCTGGTCCCTCCCTCAGTTGAGCGGTTTAAGTCTCAATGCCTGGTCAGGCTTAGACTTGAGAAGAATGAGGGAGTGCTTGGTGGTAAAGGCTTATGCCCTCTTTCCCCTTAGCCAGTGATCCGATAGTGCTTTCAACCAGGGAAGGGTTGAGCTTAGGTAAAAAAAAAAAAAAAGAGAAAGAAGGGAAGTGTTAAGCCCCCCCCCTTTTCCTCACAAAGTCGTATTTTCCCCCTGTTTACTACCTTCCCCCCTCCCTCGCTTCCAGGGAGTTAATGGAGAGTGGAAGCAGCCCAGGTTGGTGGGTAGAGCAGCTTTTACTAGACCCCGCATTGCAGGCTCAGTTGCTTGGCTGCATGGTAGGTTGTGACGGACATTTTGGGTTTTTGTTTTTTTTTTTTGCATGCTCAGGTGCATGCACACGTACACATGGTGTGATGGTGGCTTAACATAGGCATACGTGTGTGCGCACAAGCTTGCAGTCTAAATTTAGGTGCGTATTTGTGTGGGTACACCCGTGTGCATATTGGTTTGTGTGCAGGGGACCACATGGAAAAAGTGTTATTCCCAGGACAAGCAGGATGCTAGTCCTCACATGTGGGCGACATGGGTAATGGAGCCCTATATGGAAAAACTTCTGTCAAAGTTTAATAAAGTTTTGACTGGCATCCAAAGTGCCCACTGAGCATGCCCAGCATGCCATTATACTTTCTGCCACAGGGGTCTCCCTTCAGTCTTCTTTTTTCCGCGGAGCCGTTAGCCTTGCGGTTAATTTGGAGTCCTGTGGTAAATTTCTCCACACTTTCAAACTTTTTCAAAAAGTCGGAAAAACTTTTAGCCGCAGGGTCTCCCTGTATATACCATCACGGTACAGTTTTTTCTTCACTTCGTTGGTTCCACACCGATTTTTTCCCGTTCCACGGTCGTCGACGGCTGTCCGACCTAAAATGGCTTCGGGATTCAAAAAGTGCCTTAAGTGCACTAGAAACATGTCCATAACGGACCCACACCAAGAGAGTGTGCTCTGCCTCGGCGGGAACCACCGACGTCAAGTCCTGCCCCCAGTGCACCGGCATTACATTGAATGGACGTCGACTCCGGATGGAGAAGATGGAGCAGCTTTTCCAAATTCAGCTGTTACCCTCAGCATCATCCTCCACGCAATCATCTCCGGCTGGATCGATTCGCACGGTAGTGCTGAAGAAACGAGTCCCAGGTGAGGCGGGAGATGCTTCTATCTCCTCCCCCTCTCCATTGTCAAAGGCATCGACGTAAGGCAGCGAAAAGTCCAAAGACAAAGAAAAACATCGACATCGCAGGCCGCACACATCGACCATCGATCCGGTGCCCGCAGTACCATCGATGGAAGCGGCATCGTCGGCTAAGAAACCTCGGCTGGATGTGGAGTCTCCGGGGCCTTCGATACCAGGGCGATCCCCACCTGTACTGGTGCAGGGAACCATACCTCCTCAGGGCTCTGAAGAGGTACTGGCATCGCCACTACCGCCTCCCCCCCATGGCTGCTCTGATTTCATCAACCATGCGGGCGGAACTTGATGTATATATTCGTCAAGCGGTACGGGACGCACTACTCGAGGCGATACCGCCAAGGCCACAGCCATCGACACCAGCGATGCCATCAATGCCGATTCCGGTACTGACGGATATTTTGCCCTCGTCACCGTCCATTCCGACACCGATGCCATCGGTGCCGATGCCGACGCCAGCATCGATTCCTCCCATGAAACAGTCGATGCCGATTCCAGAGGCTTCTATTTTTCAACCTCTGCCTAGCGGTAGCAGTAGCCCACCTAAACAGGCAAGGAGTCCATGTCTTTCCATATCTGGACGATTGGCTAATAAAGAGCACAACCGAAGAAAGAACTCTCACATCACTCAAGCTCACAGTCAATTTACTCCACTCCTTGGGTTTTCTGATCAATTACCAGAAATCCCATTTCACACCGTCTCACCATCTACAATTCATCGGTGCAGATCTAAACACCATCATAGCAAAAGCTTTTCTTCCAAGAGACCGAGCACAAACACTTGTTCTCCTGGCAAACACCCTCAGAAATCAATCGCAGGTAACAGCACACCAGTGCCCTCATTGCATACAGTTTTTGTTATGACAAAGCAGGCCTTACTCTCCAAGGGCGAGTAAAAGTACATTCAGTGAGAGCAGTGTCAACCTCAGTAGCACATCTTCGTTCTGTGCCAATTCTTAAGAACATAAGAAAATGCCATACTGGGTCAGACCAAGGGTCCATCAAGCCCAGCATCCTGTTTCCAACAGTGGCCAATCCAGGCCCTAAGAACCTGGCAAGTACCCAAAAACTATTCTATTCCATGTTACCATTGCTAATGGCAGTGGCTATTCTCTAAGTGAACTTAATAGCAGGTAATGGACTTCTCCTCCAAGAACTTATCCAATCCTTTTTTAAACACAGCTATACTAACTGCACTAACCACATCCTCTGGTAACAAATTCCAGAGTTTAATTGTGCGTTGAGTAAAAAAGAACTTTTCTCCGATTAGTTTTAAATGTGCCCCATGCTAACTTCATGGAGTGCCCCCTAGTCTTTCTACTATCCGAAAGAGTAAATAACCGATTCATATCTACCCGTTCTAGACCTCTCATGATTTTAAAACATCTCTATCATATCCCCCTCAGTCTCTTCTCCAAGCTGAAAAGTCCTAACCTCTTTAGTCTTTCCTCATAGGAGAGTTGTTCCATTCCCCTTATCATTTTGGTAGCCCTTCTCTGTACCTTCTCCATCGCAATTATATCTTTTTTGAGATGCAGCGACCAGAATTGTACACAGTATTCAAGGTGCGGTCTCACCATGGAGCGATACAGAGGCATTATGACATTTTCCGTTTTATTCACCATTCCCTTTCTAATAATTCCCAACATTCTGTTTGCTTTTTTGACTGCCGCAGCACACTGAACCGAAGATTTCAATGTGTTATCCACTATGACACCTAGATCTCTTTCTTGGGTTGTAGCACCTAATATGGAACCCAACATTGTGTAATTATAGCATGGGTTATTTTTCCCTATATGCATCACCTTGCACTTATCCACATTAAATTTCATCTGCCATTTGGATGCCCAATTTTCCAGTCTCACAAGGTCTTCCTGCAAAGCAGCAACCTGGAGTTCCCTTCACACCTTTGCAGCTCACTACTGTTTGGATAAAGGACAACAAGATGCAGCCTATGGACAATCTGTCTTAAAGAACTTGTTTCCAGTTTAATCCCAACTCCTTCCACAACCAACCTGCTGGGATTTTCGGCTGATTCATTTCCACCAACATTACTTCACAGTTGATTCACTACGAAATGACTCAGCCGCTAGCTTGCTAATCACCCACATGTGAGGACTAGCATCCTGCTTGTCCTGGGATAAAGCAAAATTGCTTACCTTGTAATAGGTGTTATCCCAGGACAGCAGGATGTAGTCCTCACGAAACCCACCCGCCACCCCACGGAGTTGGGTATAATACGTTACATTATTAATTTAATTTTAGGCTAACGCCATTGCTACAAAACAGACTGAAGGGAGACCCCTGTGGCAGAAAGTATAATGGCATGCTGGGCATGCTCAGTGGGCACTTTGGATGCCAGTCAAAGCTTTATTAAACTTTGACAGAAGTTTTTCCGTATAGGGCTCCATTACCGATGTCACCCACATGTGAGGACTACATCCTGCTGTCCTGGGATAACACCTATTACAAGGTAAGCAATTTTGCTTTCCTGTTCATACCCCAGAACGGTCCAGACAAGTGGGTTTATGCATCCCTACCAGCAGATGGAGGCAGAGAACAAAACTTTGAGGTACTGCTACATATCCAAGAGTGCCACCTGCAGTCCCTCAGTATTTCTGTCTCCAGCAGATGGTAGAGGTGCAAACCTGCAGTCTGTTAGTGACATAAGATTAGTTTTAGGATTAGAGAGAAGATAGACTAAAGAGTTTCATTCCTGATGTGGGGTCCATGACGCTGATCCCTTTGCAAGCGAATGTTGCCCAGGTCTTGGCCTTTTTGCAGGAGAGCTTGGCAAAGGGTTTGGCCTATAATTCTCTCTGACTCCAGGTGGCAGCCTGGGTTGTTTCAGAGGGAAGTTAAGTTGCAGAGAAGACCTTTAGCATCTCATCCGGACATAGTGCGTTTTCTGAAAGCATTTTGTCCTCTAGTCCGTAGACTTTGTCCGTCCTGGAATTTTAACTTGGTCCTATGAGTACTGTGTGGTCCTCTCTTCGAACCTTTGCGAAGGGCTACTTTGAAGGATCTTAACTGAAGGCGGTGATCCTAGTGGCGATTAGCTCGGTGAGATGGGTTTCTTTTTTTTTTTATGCATTTTCCAATATTACAAGATACAGATCTCGAACAGAAATATCAAGAATAGGATTAATTAAACTTACAAAAGAAATAACCAAAATAACCAAAGCAAACACCATTCTTTTCTCAATATAAGTCCTCATACGGGGAGCGGACCTAACCCCAACCTAAAGCAAATTCCTTTTTTTTTCCCCAAGAAATCTCAATAGACATAACAGCTACCATATTTTATCTGTAGGAAACATTACGTATTAGAGCTGGGTGTTACTGGTGACACAGGGGTTTTCTCAATTAAAAACTGGGTTAACTGTAGGGGGTCATAGAATACAAATGTATTATTCATATACTTTATCATGCACGTGCATGGAAACTTTAAACAGAAAACACCCCCAATTTGCAAAGCCTGCAGCCTTAACAGGAGAAAAGATTTTCTCCTTTTTTGAGTCTCCTGTGAGAGATCAGGGAACACGTTAACTTACATCGTAGAAAAGACTCAGTCCTATTTCTGAAGCCAGAGTCTCATTAGCCATTCCTTGTCTGGTTCAAGTGCTAAAGTGTAGCTGGAACAGCTAGCTCTGAGTCAGACATCTCCAATACTGCAGAAATATTCATGTTTGGATCAGGAACCGGCATCAATAGGTATTATTCCTTCACCTTGTTCTTCCCTTCTGAACTTTGGCAAGTAAAAAATCTTGGATATTGGTGGAATCGCATTTTCTGAGACCTGGAGAATTTCCATAAGATAGCTCCTGAACAATTACTTGGAAGGGGTTAGGGGTATTTGAGGAAAGTTGTTAAATCTCAAATTTCTATTCTTTACCATATTTTCCAGGTTTTCA
Source organism: Rhinatrema bivittatum (assembly GCF_901001135.1). NCBI lineage: Eukaryota > Metazoa > Chordata > Amphibia > Gymnophiona > Rhinatrematidae > Rhinatrema > Rhinatrema bivittatum. Next base: position 210,918,933 of record NC_042616.1, on the reverse strand, counting down.
ATTTTCAAAGCCAAATTATTCCTTTCTTTATTCATTACTGACTGTACTTGCTGTATTCCATTTACTTGATCTCTTATAGAAGTGACTTCTTGTTCCAGTTCTAATGTTGTATTAGACAGCACCACAATTTTTTCTTCCATCTCCTTAGATTTAGCAATAACTGGTAATAGTTGTTGCAAAATAGAACTTCTCATTTCCACAATGGCTTCCCAAACTGTCTCAGAGAATACTGTGGGTCTTTTCACAATAGGCATTCTCAAGGAAAAGGGCTCCCCAACATTGCCACCAGTCCCTTCCAGCAATACATCTCCTCCCAAACCGGACTGCCCTTGCTGAAACTCCGGACTCACTGCAGCTGTCGCTGCCCTGTCGTGCCTCGCAGGGCTCTGGTCTAGTGATATCTCCTCTAGCAGCAGGATTATCCGGCGGTGTTCCCTCGGCAGGGCAGAGTGGTGACAAAGAGCCTGGGAGAGAGAGGAGCTCAAATTCTCCTCCCCCCCACTCTCCAACGGCTGAAACCCTGATATCTGGCTGCTGTACACAATGTGGGCATCCATTGGGCTGGAGAAAAGAGTCTGAGGAACTGCGGGGTAAGGTTCTGTCCTGGACTTTCTCTTTCTTCCCATCGTAAGGAAAAATTACAGCAAGAAAAAAGAAACTTGTATACCAGAGAGAGCTGTCGCCGAGCTTGTTCTATCGAGCGGCCATCTTGGATCCACCCCACCGCGGCGAGATGGTTCCCTGTACGTACCAGGATCAGTCCAGACGGTGGGTTATGTACCCCGTCCAGCAGATGGAGTCAGAACAAAGCTTCAGAGGGTGCTGCCCCCCATCAAGAGCCTTTCCTACCCATCCTACCTTCCTACAACTGTTAGCCAGAGAATGGGACAAGCCCGAAGCTTCATTGAAGGTTAGCAGGGCGATAGATAAGCTGTACCCTCTTCCCGAAGACTTCTTGGATCTTCTTAAGGTCCTGCAGGTAGACTCTGCAGTATCGGCTGTCACAAAGTGGAAGACTATTCCGGTCACGGGTGGCACGGCCCTGCGGGATATTCAAGACAGGAAGCTTGGAGGTCTACCTCAAAAGGGTATTTGAGGTCTCCGCTCTGGGGGTCCGAGCAGCCATCTGTAGCTCCCTCACACAAAGGGCAGGGCTCCATTGGGTTCAGCAACTTTTACCTCTCAGGGACTACTGCTGGAGGAAGCAAGTCAGGCAGACCGCCTAGAGGCGGCTATCGCCTATGGAGCGGACGCCCTGTACGATCTCCGAGTTCTGGTGAGGTCAATGGTCTCGGTAGTCTCGGCACGCCGCCTTCTTTGGCTTCGCAACTGGTCGGCAGACTCTTCTTCCAAGTCACGGTTAGGATCTCTCCCTTTTAAAGGGAAAGTTCTCTTCGGGGAGGATCTGCACCAGATCATCAAGCTACTCTGAGAGAATGCGGTACATCGCCTACCTGAGGACCGACCACGATCCTCTAGATCGTTAAATCCCTCTAGAAGTAGGTTTCGCCTGCAACGACGCTCCCGCACCACCAGACAGTGCCTTGTACGCCCTCTTCCAGGTCTCGGTCGTGGACATGTTCCTTTCGAAGCCGTAGGCCAATTAGGGACGGGGCTCCTTCCAAGTCCTCTCAATGATGCCAGTCTCACCCACTCCTCGCCCCCCCCCCCCCCCCCCCCCCCCCCCCCCCCCGGATCGGGGGTCGAATTGCTCTCTTCTTCGAGGAGTGGGCCTGCATCACCTCGGATCAGTGGATTTTAGACATCCTAAGGCGCGGTTATGCATTGGATTTTGTTCGAAAACCCCCCCCCCCCCCCCCCAAGAGGACAGGTTCCTATTTTCTCCCTGCGGAACCTCTCACAAGCAACTCATTGTTCGCCAGACTCTCGACAGACTCCTAGTTCTCGGGGCCATTATACCAGTGCCTCCCGAGGAGGTGGGCTCAGGACATTATTCCATCTACTTTGTGGTCCCCAAGAAAGAGGGATCCTTCCGCCCTTATTGGATCTCAAGGTGGTCAACAAGTCTCTTAAGGTTCTTCATTTCTGGATGGAGACTTTGCTTTCCGTGATCGCAGCAGTTCATCAGGGGGAATTTCTTGCTTTCTGGACCTGACGGAGGCTTACCTTCACATTCCCATCCTCAAAGCGTATCAGCGTGTTCTCTGCTTCAAGATACTGGGTCAGCATTTTCAATTCCAGGCCCTCCTGTTCCCCGAACATTCACAAAGGTAATGGTGGTGGTGGCGGCAGCTCTCTGACGCGAACGGATCCTCGTTAACCCTTATCTGGACAACTGGCTCATCCACGCAAAAACACTGACACGGGGTCATGCGGTGGTCACCAGGGTGGTTCAACTTCTCCAATCCCTCAGTTGGGTTGTCAACTTCGCCAAGAGCAGTCTTATTCCGTCACAGTCTTTGGACTTCCTGGGTGAGCACTTAGACACAGCCAGGGGCAAGGTCTTTCTGCGACCAGATCAGGCACAGTCAGTCTGGGAGCAGCTTCATCGCTTCTCTTGTCTCCCTTTTCCCACAACCTGGGATTACCTACAGATCCTGGAATCCATGGCATCCACTATCGATCTAGTACCTTGGGCGTTCGCACATATGCGCCCACTACAACAGGCGTTACTCTCTTGCTGGAAACCGGTGCCGCAGGAGTACCAGCTCGTCCTCCCACTTCCCCAGCTCGCCAGGGACAGCTTACTTTGGTGGCAAGGCCCACTCCACTTGGCGTGGGGCATGCCCCTCAAAATCCCAGACTGGGTGGTGGTCACCACAGATGCCAGTCTGGCCGGCTGGGGGGCAGTTTGCCAGACGAGTTCAGCACATGGTCTATGGACAAAGGCTCAAGGGGCGTGGCCCATCAATTGCCTGGAAACGAGGGCAGTACGTCTGGCACTGGAGCGGTTTCTTCTCCTTGTTCAGCACCGGGCGGTCAGGATCCTCTCAGACAATGCGACCACAGTAGCATACATCAACCGCCGGGGGGGGGCATGAGGAGTCGACATGTCTCGGAAACAGACCTCCTGATGTCGTGGGCGGAGATCCATCTCTCACCTCACAGCCTCCCATATTGCAGTTGTGGACAACATTCAGGCGGATTTCTGAATCGACAACGTCTGGATCCCGGTGAGTGGGAACTCTCGGAGGAGGCGATGCAGCTTCTCATTCATCGCTGGGTGACCCCTCACCTAGATCTCATGGCCATTTTTTCACAATACCAAAACGCTGCGATTCTTCAGTCGCAGAAGGGACCACGGCGCAGAAGGCGTAGACGTGCTGGTCCTTCCTTGGCCGCGTCATCTACTTCTCTATGTGTTTCCATCATGGCTACTAGTGGGCAAGGTTCTCCGGAGAATAGAGGCCCACCGGGGTCCGGTGATCCTGGTCGCACCAGAATGGCCACGTCGTCCTTGGTTCGCGGACTTAATCAACCTCATGGTGGATGGTCCTCTACGCCTGGGCCACCTGCCGCGCCTACTGCACCAAGGCCCAGTATTGTTTGACCAGGCACAACGCGTCTGTCTTGCGGCCTGGCTTTTGAAAGGCGGCGACTCAGACGCCGAGGATACCTGGAGGCCGTAGTCACGACTCTACTGAAGGCTAGGAAAACATCAATCTCCATCACTTATGTACAGGTCCGGAAGGTCTTCGAATCCTGGTGATTTCCTCATTCCACACAGCCGAGATCAGCTTCCGTGTCTCAGATCCTTGCGTTTCTTCAGGATGGTTTCGATAAGGGTCTCGCTTACAACTCCTTGTGGGTCCAAGTCTTGCCTCTTGGGTCCCTGGTCCACCTGCAGGGGCACCTTCCGCTGTCCTCTCATCCTGACATCGTTCGGTTCCTCAAAGGGGTAAAACATTTGAGGCCCCCGGTCCGGAATCCTTGTCCCTCCTGGAACCTCAACTTAGTGCACCAGATCCTGGCCTGACCTCCCTTCGAACCTCTGCGTTCTTCCACTCTCAAGGACCTCACTCTCAAGACCGTCTTCCTGGTGGCCATTTGTTCTGCCCGCCAGGTCTCAGAGCTATAAGCGCTGTCCTGCAGGGAGCCCTATCTCCGTTTTACTGACTCTGGGGTCTTCTTGAGTACAGTACCCTCGTTCCTGCCCATGGTGGTCTCGGACTTTCATCTGAACCAGACGGTGGAACCTCCGTCCTTCTCTACCAATGATTCACGGGAGCTCCGAACATTGGATGTTAGGCGCATACTGCTTCGTTACCTGGAGGCCACCAATGATTTTCATCTTTCGGACCATCTGTTTGTCCTCTGGTAGGGCCCAAAGAAGGGCCACAAGGCAACAAAGTCAACCATCGCCCGATAGCTCAAGAAGGCTATTGTAGCGGCATATATAGGGGCAGGTAGACAACATCCTATGGGGGCAAAAGCACATTCTCTTCGATCTCAGGCGGCATCCTGGGCGGAAGCCAGGCTGTATCCGCTCAGGAGATATGTCGTGCGGCGACCTGGAAATCATTGCATACATTCGCAAGGCACTATCGTCTACAGCTCCAGTCACCGATATCTGGTTACTTTGGCAACAGTGTCATTCGAGCAGGGCTTTCAGGGGCCCACCCTATGTAGGGAAGCTTTGGTACATCCCACCGTCTGGACTGATCCTGGTACGTACAGGGAAAAGAAAATTATTCCTTACCTGCTAATTTTCGTTCCTGTAGTACCATGGATCAGTCCAGACGCCCTCCCTAAGAAATTTGGGACTTGGGGCTTATTGCTAGACTTCCCTTCTGACTTCGCTAATCTGTTTACTCTATTCAGCTGTTAACCCCTATGTTTCAGGGGCTGCTTTTCATAGTTCTTTTTGCAAGTTCACTCCCATCACCAGTTTTGAGGTGTCTGTTTTATGCATTCTTATCCATGGTACTACATGGACTGATCCATGGTACTACAGGAACGAAAATTAGCTGGTAAGGAATAATTTTCTTCTTTCTGAGCTCCAAGCCTTAACATGCAGAGAGCTTTTTTTGCGAATTTCTGATAGGATCTCGTTGTGGGTGGTTCCTTCCTTTTTTTCCCCAAGGTAGTGTCATCTTTTCATCTTAGCCAGAAGGTGGAGCTTCCGGGATTTTCTCACCTGACACCCAATTTTCTCCATGCTAGGGAGCTTCATCTTTTGGATGTGCGTCGGGTGCTCCTCAGATATCTCAAGGTGACCAATGGATTTCGCTGCTCGGGCCATCTTTTTGTGGTGTTAGTGGACCAAAGAAGGGTTGCAAAGCGACTAAGAGTATGATTGCTTATTGGTTGAAGGAAGCAATAGTTTTGGCTTACATTTGCAAAGGTTGGTCAATCCCTGAGGGACTGCATGCGCATTCTGTTAGGGCACAAGCAGCCTCCTGGTCAGAGTGTCAGTATCACCGCGGGAGACTTATCAGACGGCAACTTGATCCTCTTTGCACACTTTTTCCAGGCATTACCGTTTGGATGTCAGGGCCCCAGAGGAGGGCTCCTTTGAGTGTGTACTGTGGGCAGGTCTTTTGGGATCCCACCCAGGTGAGAGTGGCTTGGGTACATCCCTCTTGTCTGGACTGATCTGGGGTATGAACAGGAAAGGAAAATTGGTTCTTATCTGCTAATTTTCGTTCTTGGAATACCACAGATCTGTCAATGGACAGTTACCCTCCCCCCTTGTTCCCATTGGGAGGGATCAGAGTGTGCCATGTTCTAATATGGATTCATCTTTCTCCTGGGTGGAGTTTAGCCAGGGGTTACTGGCCTTTTTGAAAGAACATCTAGCAGAGACAGAGCAGTCTGGTAAGAAAGGGGCTTGACATAGGGTGTCCTACTTGGCGCATCCAAGTCAGGCAAGCGCTGTAGAGAGACTGCCCTTGGGGAAGTAGAGGAGGATGAGCATCATGGCCCATTGGATGATTCCAGTAGAGATTCGAATTTCACACCTCTGGAAGAGGAGGAAATTCTGCCTGACTTAGAACTACATAGGGTTCTACTCCTCTTCTTTTACAAAAACAAATTGGCAGGTCTGTTGATTCAGACCCTGAAAACACTCAGAATAGATGGAGATAATGCTACAGGATCACAAAAGAAAGATCCCATCTTGGTTACCTTGCTCAAGATGTCCTGTTTCTTTCCCTTCCAATAACCAGTTTGAGTTAATTGATGAGTGGAACACCCCAGAAGCGAGCTTTAAAAGGGGGAGGGGGGAGTTCTTTGGTGGGCCTGTACCCCTTGGATATGAAAGTAAGGAGCAGTTGATGCTCCTTACATTGAAATCATCGGTTCAGTGTGCTGCGACAGTCTCAAAAGCAAACAGAATGTTAGGAATTATTAGAAAGGGAATGGTGAATAAAACGGAAAATGTCATAATGCCTCTGTATTGCTCCATGGTGAGACCACACCTTGAATACTGTGTAAAATTCTGGTCGCTGCATCTCAAAAAAGATATAGTTGTGATGGAGAAGGTACAGAGAAGGGCGACCAAAATGATAAAGGGGGTGGAACAGCTCCCCTATGAGCTTGGAGAAGAGATTGCTGAGGGTGGGATGTGATAGAGGTGTTTAAATCATAAGAGGTCTAGTATGGGTAAATGTAAATCAGTTATTTACTCTTTCGGATAATAGGACTAAGGAGTTAGCATGTAGCACATTTAAAACTAATCGGAGAAAGTTCTTGTTCACTCAATGCACAATTAAACTCTGGAATTTGTTGCCAGGGGATGTGGTTAGTGCAGTTAGTGTGCTGGGTTTAAAAAAGAATTGGAGAAGTCCATTACCTGCTATTAATCAAGTTGACTTAGAAAATAGCCACTGCTGTTACTAGCATGGGATAGTTCGTTTTTGGGTACTTGCCAGGTTCTTACAGCCTGGATTGCCCACTGTTGGAAACAGGATGCTGGGCTTGATGGACCCTTGATATGACCCAGTATGGCATGTTCTTATGCCTTTGTGTGCACTGTTACCAAGCGAACCATCACCCCGGTCAAAAAGGGAGCAGCTCTGAAGGATGCCCAAGATTGGAGGATTGAAGCCATACCCAAGCAGGTGTTTGAAGCCATGGCTATGAATTTACAAATGGCTTCTTGCTGCTGTTTGGTGGCTTGAGCAAGTTCGCATCTCTCTCATGAGACTCGAGGAGTGGGAGCTGATAGCTGGCCAGTGTTGGACCCAGGAGCCGCATTTCTAGCTGATGTGAGCTGTGACTTGGTGTATATGGCCACTAGAGGTGTAACTTCCATAATAGCAGCAAGGCGCCTGTTGTAGCTTTGGAGCTATTTCTCTATCTCCAGCAGATTTAGAGGTGCAAACCTGCAGTCTGGAGTTTGGTTAAAAAAAATTTCTGGAAGGCTCCCTGAGGTGTTAGGTTCCTTCATGGGCCATCCCTTGGGTTGAGCAGTGCAAGCGGGGGGGTTGGTGACCCCTGAGCTAGCTCAGCCTTTATCTGTCAGGGGAGGTGAAAGCCAGGGGTCCTTTTTCCCTCACTCACTCCCCCCACCCCCAAGTCCTCACCTTCAGAGTCTGCTCCCTCCACATCCAGAAGCAGGGGAGTAGCCCTTTTCTTTGTGCTTTCCTTGTTTGCTAGGTTATTTCCTTTATCTCAGGACAAGCAGGATGCTAGTCCTCACATATGGGTGACGTCATTCACGGAGCCCTTAAGCGGGAAAAACTTCTGGCAAGTTTCTAGAAGCTTTTAACTGGCTGCCTGAGGCTACTGAGCATGCCCGGCATGCCATGATATTCCCTGCCACAGGGGTCTCACTCCAGTCTTCTTTTTTCCGCGCTGCTAGCTGCATCGCGGGTTATAGGAGCCCTGTGAGTTACCTCACAAAGATAAAGTTCATTTTTCAAATTTTTGCCCCTTACGGGTCTCGCTCGGTTTGTCACCAGCTGGTGACAAACATCATATACTTTTTCGCTAAGAAAAGGGAATCCGAATTCATCGACGGATGTCGACGGAGAAAACTTCAGGATTCAAAAAATGTCCGGCCTGCAACCGGACTATGTCGATCACAGACCCGCACGTCGAGTGCGTTCGCTGTTTGGGTGGAGACCATGACATCGCCTCTTGTGCCCAATGCCAAGAAATGACGGTGAAAGGTAGGAAACTTCGCCATGAAAAGATGGCTCAAATTTTTCAAATCCGGACGTCACCGTCGCCCACGACTTCGACAAAATCCTCACCGGTGGGCATATCGAAAAAGATACTGATAAAGAAAAGGATCCCGGAGGGTTCGGGGGATGCTCCTTCGCCAACACCATCCGTGGCATCATCAAAATCTGTATCTGAGGTTCGCACAAAACATAAACACCGTAGGCACCATTCGATTCCTCCATTACCACCGCCAGAGGAACCGGTACCTAAACAACGAAAGTTATCATCGACCTCCGTAACACCTACAGGGGAATCGATACCATCGACTTCTGTGGCAGACTTAACCGCTTTGATTAAGCAAATTGTCACTGATGCCCTGAAGGAGAAGATACCGGCGTCATCGCCGATGCCGGCCCTAGGGTCGATGCCAACCATCGGGTCGATGCCGACTTCTCAGTCGATGCCGGCCACCGGGCCGATGCCGATTTCTCAGTCGATGCCAGCCACGGGGCCGATGCCGATGGACCAGTCGATGCCGACTATCGTGTCGATGCCCTCCTCGGTATCGATGCCGTTGCCATCGTCGATCTCTATGCCGATGACAGCGGCAGCGTCTACATTAACAACTCTGTCTATGCCGAGTGATGTGCCCAGCTGCTCTTCAGCGATGCCCGCTTCTCAGCTGATACCAGAAGCCTCATCGTCGGTGCAAATGCCGGAGCCATCGATGGAATCGAATATTTTACAAACCTCGATGTCCACAATGGCAGCCAGGCCCATCTCTTCAATGATTCCTATTTCAATGTTTTCTTTCCTAACTTCAACACTGTCCACTACTTCGCAAGTAACACCTCAATACACCCTAGCTCCGTCCAGAGCTCCTGTACAAGGGAAGAAGGCATTAGGAAAGTCTAAGCACACTTCCATACATGCTCCAGAACTTTCTTCTGAGAAAAGGTTACATGCCATTCTTACAAAAAGATATCAAGACCTTTTAGCTTCCTTGCCTACACAGCCTGAAGAGGAAAGTGAAGTCAGTGATGATGCACCTGACATTCAGGATCCTTTACAAGGCCCATCTGGGGTGTCACCATCTAGAAGGCTGGAACATCACCAATACCAGCCCCCAACAGACACATGGTCGGATACACAATCGGAGCATTCTTCTGAAGATTTTTTGTCAGAAGGTACTCCACCTCAGGCCAAGAAACAATCCCCTCCTGAGGACTTATCATTTGCCTCCTTCATCCAGGAAATGTCAGAATCCATCCCTTTTCAGCTCCAAGCTGAAAAAGATGAAAGGCAACAGACACTGGAGATACTACAATTTGTAGATCCCCCAAAACATAACTTGGCTATCCCAGTGCATGAAGTGCTGCTGCACCTTCAACAAAGAATTTGGGAACACCCGTGTACAACACCTGGTGTAAATCGAAGAGTGGACTCCACGTACTTAGTTCAAGCAGCTCCAGGTTTTGAAAAACCACAATTGCCACACAACTCATTAGTCGTAGAATCTGCTCAAAAGAAATCACGCAGATCCAGGGCGCACGCCTCTATTCCTCCAGGGAAAGATAACAGATTCCTAGACCTTATGGGAAGAAAGATTTACCAGGGAGCCATGTTGAATTCCAAAATTGCTGCGTATCAGCTGTACATGACGCAGCATCAGAGAAATCTCTGGAAACAGAGGAATTTCTCCCATCCCTGCCTCAACAACAACAGGAGGCAGCGCAACAAATAGTGCAAAAAGGTCTAGATGCTGGAAAACACGAGGTACGAGCAGCGTATGATGCTTTTGAGACTTCTTCCAGAACTGCAGCATCTGGCATCAGTGCACGAAGATGGGCCTGGCTGAAGGCTTCGGACTTACGTCCGGAAGTACAAGACAAACTAGTGGACTTGCCTTGCCAAGGTGATAATTTGTTCGGCACAAAGGTGCAAGACGCCGTGGCACAGCTTAGAGAGCACTCTGAAACATTAAAGCAGCTCTCCACTTTGTCACATGAAACTGCACCTCACCCTACCCGCAAGCCGCCACGTAGGGACACAAGACGTCCTTTCTACAGGCCAAGGAGATATTACCCTCAGGCCTCTAGACCACGGTCTACAAGACCTCAACAACGTCCTCAGCAAAGACAGCAACGAGCTGCAAGGCCGCAGCCTCCGCCCCAAACAGCTTCCACCTCTGGTTTTTGAAAGCCATCCCAGAGAGCAGAGCCAACCAAACCCTTTTCCGGAATTACCAGTAGGGGGAAGGATTTCCCAATTTTACAACGAATGGGAAAGCGTCACCACAGATCAGTGGGTCTTATCCATAGTTCATCAGGGTTACCACCTAGACTTCACATCTCCCCCTCAGGAGTTTCCACCACAAAACTCCTATCTCGAACACATTCCTCAATTACAAACGGAATTATCTACTCTTCTGAAAGCAAAAGCTGTGGAACACGTGCCACACTCTCAGAAGGGAAGAGGATTCTATTCCCGGTATTTCCTCATTCCAAAGAAAACCGGAGGCCTTCGTCCCATTCTAGATCTCAGAAATCTCAACAAATTTCTAAGGAAAGAGAAATTCAGAATGGTATCCTTAGGCACCATGCTTCCACTCATACAAAGGGGGGATTGGCTTTGTTCTCTGGATCTCCAAGATGCATATACTCACATACCTATATTCCCACCTCATCGCAAGTACCTAAGATTCAAGGTGGGACACCAGCATTTCCAATACAGAGTCCTACCATTCGGCCTCGCCTCAGCTCCCAGAGTATTCACCAAATGCCTAGCAGTAGTAGCAGGACATTTGCACAAACAAGGTGTTCATGTCTTCCCTTACCTAGACGATTGGCTAATAAAAAGTCAGTCGCAACAAGGAGCACTGACTTCTCTACATTACACAATACAGTTACTTCACAGACTGGGTTTTCTCATCAGTTATCAAAAATCCCTCCTGCAACCGTCTCATCTCCTCCAATATATAGGAGCAGAATTGGACACAAACCTTGCACAAGCTTTCCTTCCAGCAGACCGTGCACAGTCTCTGGCCCAGTTGGCGTACTCCATGTCCACACAACCACAAGTGACAGCACATCAGTTTCTCATCTTACTAGGCCACATGGCTTCAACGGTTCACGTCACTCCTATGGCCAGACTTGCCATGCGACTAACCCAATGGACTCTTCGCTCACAGTGGATCCAAGCCATTCAACCACTACATTATCGAATCCAAGTAACCCGCCAACTACGCTCCTCGCTACAATGGTGGACAATCAAGGACAATTTACGCAAGGGTCTACCCTTCCAAAAACCGATCCCTCAGATAACATTAACTACAGATGCATCCACCTTAGGATGGGGAGCTCATGTAAACTCTCTTCAAACTCAGGGAACTTGGACAAAACTCGAAGCCACATATCAAATCAATTTCCTGGAACTTCGAGCTATACGTTATGCGCTGCATGCGTTCAAAGACTGCCTTTTGCACAAGACTGTGCTAATCCAGACAGACAATACAGTAGCCATGTGGTACATCAACAAACAGGGGGGTACGGGGTCATATCTCCTTTGTCAGGAAGCGGCACAGATTTAGGACTGGGCCTTGAACCGCTCCATGTTCCTACAGGCCACTTATCTAGCAGGGATTCAAAATGTACTAGCAGACCGACTCAGTCGCCAGTTCCAACCACACGAATGGTCTCTGAATCCCTCCATTGCGACCAGAATATTCCAACGTTGGGGACAGCCAACAACAGACCTCTTTGCGTCGCATCTGAATCACAAAGTGGACAACTTCTGTTCTCTGCACAAACAGAAGAACCAACCAGCCAAGGACGCTTTTGCTCGCCCTTGGAACTCAGGCCTACTATATGCATATCCACCAATACCGCTCATCATTGGTAAAGTTGCAACAGGACAAGGGATCCATGATCCTCATAGCCCCATATTGGCCTCGACAAGTATGGTTTCCCACACTGCTAGACCTGTCAGTCCAGGATCCAGTACGCCTGGGTGTAGCTCCCAATCTCATCACTCAGGATCAGGGTCGGTTGCGCCATCCCAACCTTCAATCCCTATCCCTGACTGCATGGATGTTGAAAGCTTAATCCTACAATCACTTAATCTCTCAACTAATGTTTCTCAAGTGCTTATAGCTTCACGCAAACCTTCCACAAGAAAGAATTATTCTTTCAAATGGAAACTGTTTACTTTCTGGTGCAAGCAAAACAATATTGATCCTTTCACTTGCCCCACAACTACTCTTCTAGATTATTTGTACTATCTCTGACTCTGGTCTTCAGACATCGTCAATCAGAGTGCATTTGAGTGCAATCTCCGCTTACCATAACAAGATAGGAGATGCACCTATATCCACACAACCTCTCGTCAGTAGATTCATGAGAGGTCTAACTCACCTCAAACCACCAATTCGGCCTCCAGCTACACAATGGGACCTGAATCTGGTTTTAACAGGATTAATGCGTTCTCCTTTCGAACCCATAGATTCCTGTGAACTTAAATTTCTCACATGGAAAACTATTTTCCTCATAGCCATCACGTCAGCTAGAAGGGTTAGTGAGTTACAAGCACTGGTCACATATGAACCTTATACAAAGTTTCTCCATGACAGAGTGGTTCTCCGAACACATCCAAAATTCCTTCCTAAGGTAGTTACGGAATTCCACTTAAATCAAACAATAGTTCTACCCACATTCTTTCCAAGGCCTCACTCTCACCAAGGCGAAAGAGCTCTACACACTTTGGACTGTAAACATGCGTTGTCTTTTTATTTAAATCGCACTACGTCCCTCAGAAAATCCAATCAGCTTTTTGTCTCTTATGACCCAAATAAGCCAGGTAAAGCAGTGGGAAAGCATACTCTATCCAATTGGTTAGCAGATTGCATACAATTTTGCTATGAAAAAGCAGGCCTTCCTCTCCAAGGGCGAGTAAAGGCACATTCAGTAAGAGCAATGTCAACCTCAGTAGCACATTTTCGTTCAGTGCCAATCATTGACATTTGTAAAGCAGCAACATGGAGTTCTCTTCACACCTTTGCAGCTCATTACTGTTTGGACAAGGAAGGGCGACAGGATTCAGCCTATGGACAATCTGTCTTAAAGAACTTGTTTCCAGTTTAATCCCAACTCCTTCTACATCCAATCTGCTGTGATCTTCGGCTGACTCATGTCTTCAACAAGGCATTCCGGTTACCTGCATGGACAATGACTCAGCCTCTAGCTTGCTAATCACCCATATGTGAGGACTAGCATCCTGCTTGTCCTGGGATAAAGCAAAATTGCTTACCTTGTAATAGGTGTTATCCCAGGACAGCAGGATGTAGTCCTCACGAAACCCACCCGCCACCCCGCGGAGTTGGGCCTCAGACTTTATTATTTTATTTTTGCTAACGCTTATTGCTACATACAAGACTGGAGTGAGACCCCTGTGGCAGGGAATATCATGGCATGCCGGGCATGCTCAGTAGCCTCAGGCAGCCAGTTAAAAGCTTCTAGAAACTTGCCAGAAGTTTTTCCCGCTTAAGGGCTCCGTGAATGACGTCACCCATATGTGAGGACTACATCCTGCTGTCCTGGGATAACACCTATTACAAGGTAAGCAATTTTGCTTTATTCGGTGTCTGTGCCTTTAAAAAAAAAAAAAAAAAACCACTGTGAAGGGAACTGCTCAGGTACTGATTGGCTGAGCTTCTGGGAGATAGGGCTGGGTGAGTGAAGGCAAAAACTTCCCGAATGCCGGGCCGGGGGTTGCTTAGCATCGGGAACATGCTGCCGGCAGTGCTTGTTCAGTGGCAGGGACTATTTTTAGGCCCGACCATAATTCAGACCGATGCCCACTTAGTGCCAGAAAAGTTGTGGTGTGAGAGGAATTCAAGTCTGTACAACTGCGTTGTGCGCAGAGGGTGCCTCGAAGTGCTGAGACCTCCGCAGGCCCATTGGGAGTGGCAGGACCACAAAGGTGGCTGGGCTGGTGCTGCAGGCCCTGGGGGAGGGGGGGGGGGTCGGAGGCACCGGTGGCCATTTTGAGAGCACATGGCAGGAGCTAAAAGGCTGCTTCAAAGCCTCAAGACTCCCCTCCTACACTTTTGCTGTCTATTTAAGTCCTGCTGGTGGAAGGGACTGGGACAATGGGCAGGATCGCTCCTCTTCGTATTCGGAGCAGTTTTCAGCAGATCTTGTTCTGCTTCTTCACAAGGCCTATTTGACTGAGGAGGCAGAATCCAGGCAGCCACTTCTCAGGAAACCCCTTGTGACTTAAAGCCTTGGGGGGGGAGCAGGTGGGCTCTGGAGGGATCCTGTGTCTCCTTGGTCTGGGATGGTCCACGCCTGAGGCAGGGACATGTCAGACTAGTCGGATGGGCCCGATCAGCGCAGGATACTGCGGTGGTGCCGGACAAGGTCCTGGTCAGCGATTTAGTGTCTCCTATTTGATAAAGTCCCGACTGCTGAGGGTGACTTCCCTCAGGTAGTTCAGTTGTTCTGTAGGGGGGGAATTAGGTCTGTTGGTTCCCCAGGTGTTGAATATTTGGGGACTAGGAGGTGAAACCCAGTCCTAGAGGGACTGCGGGGGCCTCCTAAGGTGGTTTTTCCTTTATCCAAGAAGGTGAAGAAGTTGATCTGGAGTGGGAGTCTCTCAGAGTGGGCCTGAAAGCCATTGCTATGGCTAAGCTATATCCCTTGCTGGAACAAACCTGGAAGGACTTGGATAATGAAGGGATTATGGAGACCCCCTTAAGGCCTTTCTATTGCAGACAACAGTAAAGATGCTGGTAGATCGGGAGGGGGGAATCTCCTGAGGTGAGCCTGGAAGTAGTAAGAGCTATGGCAGAGCAGAGCTTGAAGACCTGGAGAAAAACATCCATTCCAGTAGCCAGAATGGCAGCTCTAAAAGATGTCCAGGCTCAGAATCTGGAGATCCTGCTCAAAGACGGTTTGAGGTTTCAGCTTAAGTCTTGTGCCGCGGTGTGCAGAAGTTTGATGCATTGTGTGTGCACTGGGTTCAGAAGGTGCACAAAGCGGTAAGGGACTGTGGCTGAGGCAGTGCAGACAACCCACTTGGAGGCGGGAGTGGCCTCTGTGACTGATGTTCTGTATAACATGATCCAGACTTCTGCCAAAAGATAGCAGTAGCTGCAGGAAGACTCCTATGGATACAGAATTGGTCGATGGATGTGCAGCTGTCTAACCTCACCTTCAAGGGAAAGCTGCTTTTTGGAGAGGGGCTAAAAGATACATGTAACTTGCTATTTTATAAGAGTATACACGAACACGAGTATTTTTGACATCTTGCTTGGTTTTAGACCTGCTAATTATGTCTCACAATTGGTATTGGATTCATCTGTCTACTACTGGTTGAGTGGGATTTTATCATGAAGATCTTGGAGAGTATCAGTGATCTGAAGAAGGTCTGGGTGAATTGGTGAAGATATCAGCAAACTGGTGATTTCAATTATGCACTTGTTTTAAAATATATTGATTTTCGTGAGTAAATCAGGGTTTTACGCAGGCTATTTTTTTCTGCATGTAAAATATACATGTTTATGTTTATATAATAGGAAAAGTGTGCTCTTTCAAAGCATTGCAGGTATTTACACAAGCGAACACATGAGGGTATGTTGAGTGCAGAAGTACACATGCTTTATAATTACTCCAGGGCTTCAGAAATCAGTCAGTCAAGGGGACCCTACAGCCAGTGAGGTTTTCAGGATATCCACAATATGCATGACAAGTGTACATATGAGTCCCCATGATAAGCAAATTTACCTCATGCATATTCATTGTGGATAACCTGAAAACATGAGTGGCTGTGGGGTGTCCAAGACAGGTTTGGGAAACTCTGATCTACGCCTACCTGATATGCATGGGTTAAATACTGTAGTAAATCTCTGCAGCCATATACACGTGTATATGGGGCTGCGCAGAATTGTTTGAAAGTTATCCTCTATAAGTGTTAAGTGTGTCAAATGTTTTCTTTTTCTTTAAAGGGCGCTATTGATGGACAGAAGGCTACAACTGAGGACTCATACTTTTAGAAACTATTCTTCTGACCTTCCTCATTTTTTTAAAACTTTGTTCTAAACTCTACATGTAGTTTTCAGCTTAAGTGGTTGAAGTATTGTTTTCTCCAATTTTTTTGTAAGATGCCTAAGGATGTAATTGCTGTAGTTTTGTGTAGTTGAACATCTTAAACAAAGCTAAATGGAAATCCTCAAACTGTTAGTATGAAAATCTAGTGAAGTCTTGTATAAATCTTTGTGTTGTAAAAACCATTGAACACCTGGCTGTTTAATGAAGATATACATTGTAGATTTTTTTTTTAGCTTTTTGTGAACTTGTGGAAGGAGAACAAATACTGTAAAATAAAACCTGCATTTACAAATTATTTGTAAATTTGTCTTTTTTGAAATGTTTCTCATTAATTGAATTCATTTTGAAAATTAGCACTCTTGAAACTGACAAATAGTTTTGAGAAGGTATTTGCAAAGGGGAGGGGAAAAGAGGATTCCTTGCTTATGTATTACATCAGGTGCTCTAGAATATAGACTAAATTATGCATTTCAGTAGCTAATATAGTTTTATGGTGGTTTATTTCTAAAAGAAACTAGATGAACATTAACGTCTTCAGTGTTTCACAGAGTGAAGAACCTAAGGTATTCAGCACATGGCTGTTAAAAGGTTGAACTTTACCAGTTTCACCAAGATGTCTCAAAGCATTGTTTGTTCAGTAGAATAAGAAAAAAAAATGGTTGGTGATTGTACATAAATACATTTTATGTGGTTATTGATAGGATTTAATTTGGATTACTAGTTATTGTTAATAGAAATTAGGTGTGCACTTTTCTGTTAAACTGATTATGGTTTTGCAGTGATAGTGTCCAGTCTCTCTTCCTAGTTCTATAATACTCCATTTTCATCACATCACACAAGTTTTAAGTATTGCTGTATTACCTATTTATTCTCCGAAGAAAAGCAGGATGGTAGTCCTTACACACGAGTGATGACATCAGATGGAGCCCGATGCGGAAAACTTACATCAAAGTTTCTAGAAACTTCGACTAGGCACACTGAGCATGCCCAGCATGCCCTGTATCATGTGTCCAAGCAAAGTCTCTCTTCAGTCTCTCCCCCCCCCCCCCCCCCCCCCCCCAGTGCTGTGAGCCTCGCATTTTGATTGAGCTCTAAAAACTGGGCTTTTGCCTCATGAAAAACATTTTTTTGCAGTTTTCATGTTCATTTTCTTCAGGTCCATCGCAGAGTGCCTCTTGGTGCCTCCCCATAGTGTCTGAGTCAAGTTTTTGGTGTTTCGGGTAAGTTTCTTTTCACGGTCTGTTCTCCTCCTGGTGGTGGTGCTTCAGTGCCCACCGGCCATTAACGCCTGCCGCCATGTTTCCGACTTTTTTTCTTTCGCCACGTCATGGCCTTGTCTGGTTTTCGTTGATGCCACCAGTGCCTGAGGATCATGTCAATCACTGATCCTCATGATGTTTGGATCCTCTGCCTGGGGGCATCGCATGATGTCAAGGGTTGCCGCTTATGCGCCTAGATGATCCTGAAGGGACATCGACTTCAACTCAACAAGATGGATCAGGGTCAAAGAAGTCCGAGCCGACTTCATCCAAGGACCTCAGAGCCACATTGAAGGACACCACGCCATCAACATATTCGAGGCTGTTGTTTCTGTCGAGGTTGCTGGTGGATAGGGGCATCAGACAGACCATTGTTTATCTCCTCCGGTCTGAAGATGCCGGATTTTTTGGCATCTGCACCGGGGAAAGACTGGGCCGAGCATCGAGGGAAGCCTAAGAAGCATCAGCACCAGTCCCTGTTGTACGGTGAGGGGGAAAGGGGATGCACCAGCTTTTGCCATGATAGCCCCGAAGTGACCCTGTGGCGAGGAGCGCCCATCCTCCATGGATGCCCGGTCTCCATTGGTCCTGGTGCCAGTCACTGATCCCCCTTCGCAGGTTCGAGAAAGATCTGGTCACCCCTTCTTCCTCCCAGTCTGTGTTGGTATCAGCAAAGATCGAGGAGGAGTTGGAGTGTTGAGTCCAGCTGGCGGTGGAGCAGGCGCTGCAGGACTTTGGTCCTGTGGCACCAACAGTACCGGAGCCAGTGCTGCCTGTCCTTGTACCACTTCTGGAGAAGCTCAATGTACTTATCGATGCGTTACCAACCCAGCGCGTGTCCAAGTCCTGGGACGGCACCGGTGCCCAGCAGGGAACAGAGGCCTTCCCCTACCGATACGGTGGCCATCGCCAGTTCCTCCAAGGAGGAAGTTCCACAGGCAGATAGTCCTCTGTCCAGTTCCAACAGTGCCTGTACCTCTGGACTTAGGCCAAGAACCTAGAGCCCCATCCCTATAGCATACAGTGAAGATGAGGGTCCCTATGAGCCCTGGGGGGATGATTAGACAGACCTTCAAGGACTGGCTTGGTCTCCAGTCATGTCCTCTTCCGGATGAGCAAAGGAGGTCTCCGCCTGAGGACCTAACCTCAGGGTTTGTGAGGGTGATGGCAGAGGCTATCCTATTTCAGCTTTTGAATGAGAAGGATGCCAGCCACAAAATGCTTGAAATTCTCCAGTTTGTGGAGCCTCCTAAGGAGATCGTGGCGGTGCCGGTGCGCAAGATCCTTAAGGATTTGCTGCTGAGAATTTGGGAACAATCCCTCACAGAGCCTCCCATTAACAAGAAGGCAGACGGGGTTTACCTTGTCCAGAATGCTGCCAGATTTGATAAGCATCAGCTGCCTCACCAGTTGGTAATGGTCGAATCTGCCCTCAAGAGGGCCAAGTACTCTGACCCATTCCTCGGTGCCCCTGGGGATGGACCACAGAGCGATGGATGTTCTTGGGAGGAAGGTATTCCAAGGCACCATGCTTATTTCCTGCATCGCAGCCTACCAGCTCTATGAGCCGATACTCTGACATCTGGAAGCAGGTGGAGGAGGTGGCTGAACAGCAGCAAGACACCATGTCTCTGGTGCACAAGAGTATGGAGTGCGGGAAACAGGTCTGTGTAACTCATGATGTCTTCAAGAAAGCATCAAGGATCTGTGCAGTGGGAATCAGTGCCTGCTGAATGACATGACTGTGGGCCTCTGATCTCTGACCAGAGGTACAAGAATAACACTGACATGCCATATACGAGAGAATCTCTTTGGAGAAACCCTCCAACAACTCTGCCAGCACTCCGGATCAGCCTTACTCCTCCAGGAGGCCAGGGCTAAGGAAGTATTTTTCGCCAAAGGAAGTACTATCCTCCGCCTCCTCGATCCCGTCAGCACCTTCAGAACCTCTGCAGCTGTCCCAGGCAGTAGAAAGCCCCAGCCATCTCCTCAGTCAACTTCAGGGATGGGGTTTTGACTGGGCTGTAGGGAGCATAAGCCAGTTGCCTGTACCCAGGATGATGGGCCCTCCGGCTGGGGGGCAGGCTGCAGTTCTTTGCAAACCAGTGGCCCAATGTAACCTCTGACAGTGGGTTTTGTCTGTCGTCTGCCAAGGATACCAATTAAATCTATTGGGTGTCCTTCCAAATTGCCCTTCGTGCCCATATTAGGGGCCGGTAGTGTATCAGGAAGTACTACAAACTGAGTTCTCCTCCCTCTTTATTGGCCAGAGTAGTCAAACCCATACCACCATGGCGAAGAAGGTGGGGATTCTAACTCCAGGTATTTCCTGATTCCAAAAGAACAGGAGAATTCCGTCCTATCCTAGACCTGAGGGCCTTGAACAAGTTTATAAAAAAAAAATTAAGATGGTTTCCCTGGATGCATACACCCATACTAAGATCTTCCCCAGTCACAAGAAGTATCTGGTTCGTGGTGAGGAAAACAGCACTACCAGTATTGGGTGCTGCCGTTCAGGCTCTCGTCCATCCCATGGGTCTTCACAAATTGCCTGGCCATGATGGCAGTTCACCTCCGCAGACTGGGAATGCAATTTTTCCCATATCTGGATGACTGGTCAAGAGCATATCTCAGACAGGGGCCACCAGGTCCATGCACTTGACCATTCAGGTGTTAGTCACTAGGGTTCATTCTCAACTACCCAGCATCCCATTTCAATCCGTCAACTCAATTGGACTTCATGGGAGCCCTATTAGACACGGCTCAGGCCAAGGCCTTTCTGCCATGCCAGAGGGCCATCGCCTTTGCAACCATTGCAGCAGAAGTTCAACAGAGCCAGCAGCTGTCAGCCTGGCACATGTTGAAGCTGTTGGGCCACATGGCCATGATTGTCCATGTCACTTTCTTAGCATGCTACACAGGCGCAGAGGCCAATGGATCCTGAGATCACAGTGGTACGAATCTGCTCAGTCTCCAGGATTGCATTAGTCACCCTATCTCAGGGACTCCTTGTCCTGGTGGCGGGTACTTTCCATTCTAGAACAGGGGATTTCCTTTGGAGTCTCCCTTACTCAAATTGTGTTATCCACGGATGCATCCAACCTGGGGTGGGGAACTCGTGGATGGGCTCAGCACTCGGGGTCTGTGGCCTTCTTAGGAATGTTCTTGTCAAATCAACTTCCTGGAGCTCTGGGTGTTCAGGAACATGCTGTGGGCTTTCAGAGATCAGCTGTCTATCAAAGTTGTCTTGATCCAGACCGACAGCCAGGTAGCCATGTGGTATGTCAACAAGCATGGGATTGTACATATGTCAGGAAGTGGTCCAGATCTGGTATTGGGCCCTGTTCCACGAAATGGTGCAGCAGGAAGATACCTTGGTTCTACTCCCTCTCCAGGACAGATGGCAAACCAGCCTCTGATGCCCTTGCCAGTTATGTCTATCCTCAGATTCCCTTAGTGGCGAAGACTTGCTTGAAGCTTCATGAAGATGGAGGGACTATGAACTTCATAGCCCCTTATTGACCGAGAAAGGTCTGGTTTCCACTCTGCGGGAGTTGTCAGTCTAGAAGCTAATCAGTCTGGGGACGTCCCCAGATCTCATCACTCAAGTTCATTTTAAGAGGTTAATCCTGCAGCTGCATGATCTTCCTAAGGATGTGTCTCGGATCCTGGTGGCTTCTAGAAAGCCTTCCACTAGAAAGTCCTTTGGACTGTGTGGTGTGAGCAGAAGGCCCTAGATCAGTTCTCCTGCCCCATACAAAACTACTTGATTACCTTCTACACCTTTAGAAGGTTGGCTTAAAAAACAAATTAATCAGAGTTCATCTTAGTGCAATTGGCGCATACCACTATGATATAGATGATACATCCATCTCTGTATAGCCTATAGTTGTACGTTTCATGTGGAGTCTGCTTTAATTCAAGCCTTCCCTAAGGTGTTACCTGATGAAAGCTCCTTTTGAGGTACTGTGCACCTGTGATCTGAAGTACTTGACTTGGAAGTTCATATTTTTGGTGGTGGCCACTTCAGCGCGCAGGGACAGCGAGCTCCAAGCCTTAGTGATTTGTCCACCTTATACTAACTTTTATCATTCCAGGGTGGTTTTGCATATATACCCTAAGTTCCTGACTAAGATGGTGACGGATTTCCATCTTAACCAGTCAATTGTCCTGCCATTTTTCTTTCCCAGGCCCCATTCACACCAAGGCAAACGAGCACTGCACAGTTTGGTCTGCAAGCGAGCCTTTAGCCTTCTATCTGAAGCAGACAGAAGCCCATACAGTCCACCCACCTTTTTATTTCTTTTGATAAGAATAGGTTGGGCGGGAGGTCACGTGATGCAGTGAAGGGGACGGATGTGATTTCCCCTCGCAGCACTCGGCCTCTACATCCAGCCCCATCCACGCAAAAAAAAATAATTTTTTTGATTTCAGAACCACTGCCAGACTATCTTAATCTTCGGCTACTTGGCTGTCCGGAAGATGACCTCCCACCTCGCTAAGAAGAAGGAAAAAGATCGACCCCGGATTTCTGAGGCGCCGGCCGTGCTGACGATGGACCTGCCTGAGCTGCCGCCAACGGCAGCGTTAGCAGAGGTTAAAGTGGTGATTGCCGAAACACTCTGTCCTGAACTTAAAAACATTTCTTCTAAGTTATCAGAGCTCTCCGTGGCATTTGCTGGCTATGCAACCCGATTTACTGAGCTGGAACAATGCGTGTCTCATCTACAAGATGGCCTCCTCGTTTCGCAGACGAATATATCTAATCTCAAGGCCTCGCTGGAGAAGCACGCCTAAAGGTTGGAGGACCTCGAAAATCGTTCGAGACGATCCAACTTACGTTTTCTGACCTCCCGGAATCCCTAAAGGACAGAAATCTTCCTGTCTTCTTGGAAAGCTGGCTAAGTAAAGAACTTTCTCTCGCGCGCACATGGCCCCTTGCATGTTGAACGCGCGCACGGACTCTGCCCAAAAAAGGTAAATGACCCCTGTCCTCGGGTGGTCATAGCAAATATTTTCAATTTTGCGCATAAATGCGAGATTTTACAAGCGACCCGCGCCAGTAAATCCTTGATCTATGAAAACAAGATCTTTGTTTTCCAGGACTTCTCAGCGACTTTAGCTGTGCAACGTAGTCTCATGGGCCCCCCCCCTGCTCCAAATTGATTACTGGTATACCCGGTTCGTCTTCGGGCAAATACTTCGAAGGGTGTTTGCTGGTTTTACTGATGCTGAGGAGGTACACAGCTTTCTGCGCACCCATGCACCACCGCGTTCGCAGGGCCCAGAGGCAGCGGGACCTGAAAATGGCTAGGTGACATTGCCGGTTTGCCATACCCTGCTTCAGTACTCTGGTAGGTGGTTGGGGCTCCGGGTCAGCTTGAAGGCTCAGGGCTTTGGGCTTCTCCAATTATGTTCTTTCAAAGAAGAGCCTCAAGTTACTGGTGGACAATTTTACAATGCAGAGACCATAGGGGTGACTAGGTGGTCCATTATCCCTGCTGGTTACATGGGTCTGTGCTACAGTTTGCTTTACTGACATGTTTGTCTCCTTGTCTGAAGTGTTTTTTTCTCTGCTTCAGAAGCTCAGTGGGGACATGCACCCCACTGAGCTGGGGTTCAATCTGTGCAGTGTGATGTGGATGGGGTTGTTTGCATGATATTGACTTCCATTTTTTTGTTCTGGATGCTTGGGGGTTTTAGGGGTTAAGGTATGAGGGGAAGGGGGGGACAGGTAAACTGGGTTCTCATAGTTTTCTAATGCCACACTGTGTGTTCTATATGAAGCAGCTCTGGACGTATGCTGGCTCATGGCTTTTGTCTCACTGTTACATGGGAGCCTATGCTGGGAGGGCTCTCATTATCATGGGGAGTGTCTGGTAGTCATGTAACTTTTATGCGGGCAGAGGCATTCCCAGCCATGGTACTCATATAATCTCCTGTAATGTGTGGTATAAATTCTCCCATTAAGCATTCCAAAATCCTCAACCAGTTAAAAAGGAAACAAGTTGATATAGCTTTTTTACAGGAGACTCACCTCATTGATATAGAACATGGGAAATTTCATAGAAGTTGGGTGGGAGATGTCCATTTTGCCTCGGCTTCTACTAAATCAGCAGGGGTGGCAATACTACTTAATAAGCAATTATTAAGCAATTAACCTCAAGGTTAATAAAGAAATCAAGGATACCCTGGTAACTCAAGTTTATAACTACACTATTGTGCTTTGCAATATTTATGCTCCCAATAACTATAATCCTGGCTACTTTAGGGAACTCCACCATTTGCACCTCCCGTATATGGAAGATGTTATCATGGGGGGCGATTTTAAAACCATTCGAGATCACCAGTTAGACAAATCCCAGGCATCCAAAAGAGACCCGGGTGCGGACAAAGGCCCATTACAGTTAGAACAATCCCTTCACTTGGTGAATGCTTGGCGCATCCTTCATACTATGGAAAAGGATTTTACTCATCTCTCTAGAGCCCATTCCATCTTATCCCGTTTGGATTATTTTTTAATTAGTAATCACATTTTTTCCAAAATTAACGATGTATTGGTGACATTCTCTGATCATGCTCCAGTATGGGTAGACCTGCAGCTATCTCCCTCCACCTCCTCCACTTGCATCTGGTGTTTTCCTTAATACCTGTCCGATGATACACAATTTCATGACTATCTGTTGGCTAAATGGACGGAATATGCTAAGTTAAACAGCGAACATTCTGCAAATCTGGTCCTTCTTTGGTACACTGCTAAAGAGGTACAGAGGGGGGGGGTGATATTTCATATGTCGCCCACAGGCGCAAAATATTGGATAAGTGTCTCCTGGCTTTAAGCTCTCAATTGAGGCGCGCTAGGGGACTATTGGCCCGTTCAAACGCTAGCTCGGATAGAGAGAGATATCTCTCCCTTCAAGGGGCCTTAAATTCTTTGCTTCACCAGTGTGCAAAAAAGAGTCTCCTTTATTATCAATACTGATTATATCAGTTTAATAATAAGCCTGGGAAACTAATGGCCAATTTAATTAGAGTTGCTCGCAGCCCTAGACATGTAACAGCTATCCGTTCCCCTGTCGGACCTATAGTCACTGATACCTCTGTCATTTTAACTCATTTTAGGAAATTTTACTCTGACTTGTATGCTTCTGAGGGCTGGGACAAAGAGGCGTGTGATTGCTTTTGTGCTCGGCTTAGCCTTCCCTGCCTCTCTTTGGCGCAGAGAGAATGGTTAAACCGACCGCTCTGGGCTGAAGAGGTACAGTTAGCTATTCGACAGGTGAAGCGATTTACAGCCCCAGGCCCCGATGGATTTACCACTAAATTTTATATATGTTTGGCGGATTCTCTGGGGCCTCCTCTGGCGCTAACCTTTTCAGAGTTGATAAAAACAGGAACATTTCCAGTGCATGTTAATACTACCCACATTACTCTTATCGCAAAATCCAGAAAATGCTCCCTCTCCTTAGCCTCCTACCGTCCCATCTCCCTGCTTAATTTTGATCAGAAATTATTGGCTAAGATCCTGGCAGATCACTTGGCAGAGGTGTTGCCCTCCCTGATTGGCCCTTGCCAGGTGGGTTTTGTTAGGGACCGTTATACCCTGACTAATATTTGAAAAGTGCTGGCTGCTATGGCTATGTGCCAGCAGACTGATACCCCCTATCTTGTAATCAGCTTTGACGCGGAGAAGGCTTTTGATAGGGTGGAGTGGCAATACCTCTTTCACATTTTGCGGGTTATGAGATTTGCCTTTTTTATTATGCCGTCCACATATTGTAACATGACCCGGTTGCCAATCGTTCAGTCTGAGATCACGGGGCATGCAGCAAGGTTGCCCATTATCCCCTTTTTTTATTCCTTTTGCAGCTTGAACCCCTTCTCTTATCTATCCAGGATACTCGTGAGGTGAGGGGGATTAAATTGCAGACGGCCATGTTTAAGTGTGCGGCCTTCGTAGACAACATATTGGTATTTCCTAGCGTGTAGCAGATGGACTCAGGACCAAAGGGTATAGTGTGCTCCTGATAGCAGTTGGAGACTGAGTCAGATTTCAATCTGATGTCAGCACTACAGATACCCGTGCATGAGGCTTTGCTCTCCAGTTTTTTCTGTCTCCATATCAGTTCGGGACTTCACACACGCTTGCACAGCGTTAGAAAACCAAACTCCAAAGAAGAACCAAAGAAAAACTTACCTCCAAAACGAGCCCCATTCTCCTTCGGTGATACCTAAGGGTCCCTCCCCCAGACGAGATTTCCTGAAGTGATTTCCGAGAACCCTCAGGAGTAAGGCTTGGTCCCGGCATGGACTTAGCCCCCAGGAAAGGGAGCAGCTGAGAGGCAGCCTTGGTCCGGTAGCCGACCTGGCTTGGACTTAGCCCACTGAAAAAGGAGCAGCTGAGAGGCAGCGGGTGCAGAACAGAGCGTGGCAGTGAAGGTAATGCCCTCTCTCCCCCCCCCCCCCCCCCCCCCCCCACCGCAGCCAGAGACCGCCAGGCAGAGGACCGGGAAGCGCCAAGACAAGGGTAAGGTAGAAAACTCTGTCTCCGAGGTTCGGACAGCCTCCCTCCGGCATCTGTACATTCAGGTTGAGGAGCCCCGTCTGGGCTAGTCCCCGATCTGGCAAGAGGGTACTCCCACGTGGAGACCCCCTGGGGGGGGCGCCATCTTACTGCTTGGTCGCGGCACCTTCCCCCCAGTTGCCAAATCGTCTGCACAACTGAGTCATGCGCACAGCGGCCAGCCGGGTCCACAAAGTACTTGTGCGCATAGCGGCACGCTCATCTACGCTGGCTGCACAGCGACGCGTACAACGTAGGTGCACCCGGAACGCATAACTAGGCCTCCCGGCACGTGCACCTGTACAGGATACACACGCAAATCAAGGCACCGCCGTCCAAGACAGCTAAAGGTCCTGTCCTCTGCCCGGCATGCCACCTGAGAGCGGCGCAGCCCAAGGTGATGCCCTGTGCCAGCTATGCGGTGAAACTCGGGGGGAGCCGAGACAAGGTCTCCCTCAGCCTGTAGAGGATTCCAGATCCACTAGCGAGACTACCCCGGACCTATCTATTCCTGACTCGGCCCCTCCACAGTGGGGATCCTCGGGGAGCGCAGTCTGACCCAATGCAATCCCAGGCAACTTCACCTGGACGGGATTCTTCGCTGAGCTGCAATCCTACATCCACACACAGACAGGGCCACCAGTGGCACAACCACAACCCCCGCCAGTGGTCCAGAACCTCCCAGGCCCCTCCCGGCCTCCACCAGATGAGCCTCCCCAGACAAATACCTCCCCTTAGGGGACACATGATTCGGAGGAGGAATCGGAACCCCTGGGAAAGGGGGAACTCCCTCCATGAACGGAACCGTATCACACCATGATGCGCTTCTTCCCAAAAGATGAATTATCGGGTCTCGTAGCCACAAGTCTGAAGGCATTAGCCATCCTGGACACATTTAACACAGCAGAGTCCAAGGCGAGCCCCTTCCTGGCCGGGCTCCGCCAGACCTCGCGCCATTTCCCTACGCTACAGGCAATACAACTGATCGACCTGGAATGGGATGCTCCAGAGGTCACCTTTAAGGGAGGTCGAGCCCTAGAAGCCCTCTACCCCTTGGACCCGCGACGAAGGAACTCCTGAGGTTTCCCAAGGTCGACGCCCTGGTCTGCGCCACCACAAAGCACACTACCATACCAGTCAAGGGAGGAGCTTCACTCGAGGATGCCAATGACAGACGGCAGGAATCCATTCTCAAGCAGTCTTACGATGTATCAGCTATGACCTTACAGATCACTGCCTGCTGCGCCGTGGTATCACGCGCCTGCCTGGCTATGGCCAGGGACGCAACTACGCCAATCGAGGCATTAGACCCAACAATATCATTCCTCACGGATGCGACCGCAGACCTGATACGCACCTCATTCAGGAGCCTCTCGTCCATAGTGGCAGCCAGAAGACAGCTCTGACTCCGAAGCTGGTCAGCCGATGCGACCTCTAAGACGAGGCTTACGAGAATGCCCTTTAGAGGAACACTCCTATTCAGAAGCGACCTGGACAAATTAGCCGACAAATGGGGCGAGTCCCCAGTACCCTGTCTACCGCGGGACAGGATCAAGAGGAACCAATGCCCCCTCTCCCTGGGCACCCAAGGGCAGAGGATCCCAGCGTTATAGACCATACAAAAACACTTACCAAGCCCCTCGCCCCGCCAGCAAGGGGCAGTCCTTTCGGAACAGACACAACAAAAGAGGAGCCAGCTCGGGACCAGGCCCCAGCTGCAACACGCAATGCGAATCAGCAGAGTCATCTACAGGAAGAGATCATAGGGGGTAGACTTGCCCTATTCTACCAAAGATGGGTCGAAATAACGTCTGACAATTGGGTCCTATCCATCCGAGAGGGATACTACCTGGACTTCCACAGCATCCCCCCCCCCCCCCGGACAAGTTTGTGATTTCTCTGTGCCACAACCCCTCCAAGAGGAAGGCAGTGGAAACCACACTATCAAAACTTCTCGCCCTAAAGGCAATAACACCGGTGCCCACGCACCAACAAAATTCTGGGCACACTTCCAAGTACTTCATTGTGCCCAAGAAATATGGAACATTCCGGCCCATACTGGACCTCAAGACTGTCTATCGCTACCTGAAGGTACCCTGAGTTCGGTCATAAAGGCCGACCTCCCTGGATCTGTCAGAAGCCTTTCTCCACATACCGATCCATCGCCTCCATCAACATTTCCTACGCTTCGCGATATTGGGCCATCACTACCAGTTCCAGGCCCTACAGTTCGGGCTAGCTACCGCTCCCCAAACGTTCACCAAGATCATGGTGGTGTAGTAGCAGCGACACTGAGGAAAGAAGGGATCCTCGTGCGCCCCAACCTGGACGATTGGCTGATCAGAGCAAAATCGCCAGAGGAAAGCCATCAAGCAACCACCAGAGTCATGGAACTACTGTAGAACCTTGGGTGGGTCGTCAACACACCCAAGAGCCACCTGCAGCCCTCCCAATCCCTAGAGTACCTGGGAGTCCGGTTCGACACCAAATGGAACAAAGTCACCCTTCCCCCTACAAGGAGAAGTTGATGGAACTATGAGCATTGTTGAACTCCACTTTCCCCACGGTATGGAACTATCTCCAAGTCCTCGGACTCATGGCATCAACCATAGACGTCGTCCCGTGGGCAAGGGCCCACATGCAGCCCCTACAACATTCCCTACTGTCACTGTGGAACCCGATCTCTCAGAACTACTCCGCCCCCCTCTCCGGCTACCGGCGAAGGTTCGGAACCTACTACAATGGGGGCTACAAGAAGACCATCTGAGCGAGGGAACAAGCCTATCCCCACCGGAATGCACCTTGCTCACCACGGATGCAAGCCTGCAGGGATGGGGGAGCCCACTGCCAGGAGCTAACGGCTCAGGGGCAATGGGACAAAGAAGTGTCGGCATGGAACATAAACCGACTGGAAGTCCGAGCATTCAGACTAGCCTGCCTATGCCTACGGTTCAGCCACAGACTCCGGGGCAAATCAGTCAGTCATGTCGGACAACGCCACAACAGTGACCTACATCAACCGCCAGGGGGAAACCAGAAGCCAGCAGGTGTCCCTGGAAATAGAGCCCCTAATGACGTGGGCAGAATCAAACCTTCAGGGGATATCAGCCGCCCACATTTCGGGAATAGACAATGTCACTGCAGACTACCTCAGCAGAGAGAGTCTGGATCCAGGGGAATGGACACTGTCTACAGCAGCCTTCCAGCAGATAGTAAACCACTGGGGAGCCCCAGCCATGGATCTTCTGGCAACCGGGTCCAACACTCGGGTTCCCAAGTTCTTCAGCTGAAGAGAAGAACCGCTCTTCCAGGGAATCGACACCTTCGTCCAGACCTGGCCACAGGAGGACCTACTGTACGCCTTCCCTCCATGGCCATTACTGGGTGGAATCATCTCGGGGGAACCTCCCCCCGAGTGCAACACAAGTACGGGTAAGCCATCCCTTATCTCTAGTTCAGACACCCATATTACCAGGTGTCGGTGCTTCTCAGTTGTGTCCTGGCGGTCTCCAGCTAGAAACCACGTCAACCAATTCAAGTTAATCAAGTTATCCAAGTTAATCAAAAAAATTATCCAAACACATATATCCATAAGTGCTTTTCGAGGAGAAAACTGGAGAGCAAAGCCTCGTGCACGGGTATATGTAGTGCTGACGTCAGATTGAAATCTGACTCAGTCTCCAACTGGTATCAGGAGCACACTATACCCATTGGTCCTGAGTCCATCTGTCTACACTAAGGAAAATGAAATTATCAGGTAAGTAATTTATACATTTCTGACAGACCCCCCCACCCATTCCCTCCAACCCCTCTTGCAATTAATTTGGGCATTCGGGCCTGGTGTGAGGCAGCAGAACACCAGCACACAGCACTTAATATGTGCGATTGTTGTTTTATTGCACCATTAACATTAGTAAATATATAGTTATGCATAGGCATATAAAAAAGGACAATATAACTTTCATCAACTAGTCTTTATTATGAAACTGTTACCGGACTTTAATGGCACTTTTATAGATAGTATTAATATATACAATCCCCATAATTATATATGTGCCTTTCTGTAAACCGTTGTGATGGTATATAACTTAACAACAGTATAGAAAAGATTTTAAATACATTTTTTCAGGTCTACGCCTTAACACTGAGTCTGAAGCCCTGGCCTTTCCCGAGGCTCTCCGGGAAAGTTGGGATGAGACACTTCCACTACAGTGGGCTAATGAGTCACTCATATCTGGGAGTTATCCTTCCTCACTCCTTAGCCAAATATCCCGCCTCTGGTTAAATATTTGCAGGAGAAGCTGCGTACTTGGAGAGCTCTGCCACTTTCCCTGGGAGGTAGGGTGAATATGTTCAAGATGGTTATTCTGCCTAAGTGGCTTTATGTCCTTCAAAATATGCCACTCTTTCTCAAACGCAAAGATCTTGTTAACTTGGACAAAGAGTTATGCTCTGTTTTGTGGAGGGGAGGGAAACCTAGAATACCCCTATCTGGGTTGTGGCAGAGTTGGGGAGAGAGGGGTCTGGGGGTTCCTGACTTGGCCCTGTATAATTTGGCAGGTAATTTGTACATTGTAAGGGAATGGCTTCTGGGCTTATGTCAATGTATCAGCTGAAACAGCTCTGGTAGCCCCATTGGATTTGAAATGCGTGCTGCAGATTTCCTCAGTTAAACTTCTGACCTTTCTAATCCAATCCCCTTTGGCATTTCTCCAGAAAACCTGGTTAGCAGTAAAAATGTAAAAGATTCCACGGCTATGCTCTTATTTGCTGCCTATTCAGGGTAACTTGGATTTCTGCCCGGGATCTCAGACGGCGGGTTTTCGCCTCTGGGGGACTAAAGGTATCACTCAGTTGGGTCATTTACTTACGGAGGAAGGGTAGCTGCTGTCATTTCCAGGTTTGAAGGACCTGTATAATTTGCATAATGACCAGATATTTTCCTACCACCAGATCCAACACTATATTAAGTCCCTGCCGTCTGAGTCCTTGAGCCCCACAGTCTTTCAGTCCCTGGATGCTTTATTTCAGTTTGATAAGCCGCAGCCTCCTTCACGTTCCCAATATTACAAAAGCCTTAAAAAAAAACTTAGGCGTATAGATACATACTCGATCCTTGTGGATCGTTTGGAACGGGGATGGAGTGTTTGTGCTTACTGTTTCTATTCTTCAGGCATACTTCAAACGAGTGTCCCAGCTTTCCTCTAGCATGTATTATAGGGAAATGCAATATAAATTTCTTCGGCGGGCCTACGTGTCAGCCCATATAGCATGCTGCTTCCAAATCTCTTCCTCTGCAATTTGCAAGAAGTGTCAGAAGGCAACGGGCGCATTATCTCATTCCTTTTGGGCCAACCCCCCTGTATGACGCCTTTGGGGTCAAATCGCCAGTTCTATTACGAATCTGCTAGGGATCTCCCTCCGCATATCTCCCTTACTTTTCCTCTTTGGGTGTCTCCCTCCTTTACAGGTTAGAGGTGTTGGACCTCGTTTATTTATCCTGAAGGCATGCCTAATGTAAGTGATCTTGCTACACTGGAGGGGTACAGATGCCTCTTCTGGACGTGGCGGTATCATCTTCACTACATGATGCGAATGGACGATCTGGCCTCTTGATGTTCTCCTATCCTACGCCGGAAATTCTTGGTATGGGATCCATACATCCAGGCTCTTCCACACAGATCCAAGAGTTTGATTCTGAATGACTGATTATCAGCTATTCCTTTGGTGTTGAGAAACACTATGTTTGTTGTCTTTGGTCTTGTTTAGTGGGGATGGGGTAGGGCTAGGGGGATAAAGGGGTAGGGGATACTCATGTATCTTTTCTTTTTTGTACCTTGTTCAAAGGTGTCTAAGAGTCACAGCACCCCCAGATCTGTTGCATTGTTTATGTAAACAAAACATTTCAGATTAAGAATAGGTTAGGTGGTGTTGCCAAACAGACACTATCTAATTGGCTAGCAGATTGCATCTCCTCCTGTTATGCCCAGGCAGGACTGCCTCTTGGGGTCATGGCAGCATCGGTGGCCCACTTGAGAGTAGTTCCCGTGGAGGAGATCTGCGAGGCTGTGACAGTTCTCTCCACACATTCACATCTCATTACTGTCTAGATAGGGATGGCCGATGCGACAGTAGGTTCAGCCAGTCTGTCCTCCAGAACCTGTTGGAGGTGTAGAACCCAACTCTCCCAACCTAGGGCCCATTGTTTGGGTTCAGACTGTCTCCCCCTCTCTGTTAACCAACAGCACCATTGTTGTGCCTGTTGGTCCTATTTTGTGTTGGGGAGCAGTCTAGCTAGGGTTCACCCATTTGTGAGGACTACCATCCTGCTTGTCCTCAGAGAAAGCAGAGTTGCTTACCTGTGATAGAGGTTCTCCAAGGACAGCAGGATGCTAGTCCTTACGAAACCCACTCACCACCCTGCAGAGTTGGGTTTCTCCTATTTTATTTATTATAATTCTGTTACTACACTGAAGAGGGGACCCGTGTGGACGTGTGGTAGAGGGCATGCTGGGTTTTCTCAGTGTGCCTAGTCAAAGTTTCTAGAAACATGTTTTCTACATTGGGCTCCATCTGATCTCACCCATGTGTAAGGACTAACATCTTGCTGTCCTTGGAGAACACATGTTACAGGTAAGCATCTCTGCTTTCTCCCCCGGAGATAGTGATATCTGGTAAATCAATTCCATTAAAATACTTTTCTTTGCTCTTCTGGTATGTCCACACCCAGGCTGAAACTAATGAGCCAATGATCTTTACATGTGATCTTCACAGTTCTTCAGGGAGAGAAAGTATTGTGCATAGATTAAATCATGTTAATTTGTTCTTTATAGGTAAAAGTATTGTGAAAGCGCGAAAATATAACTAATTTTTTTTTAAAAAACAGGGTTATAATGGAGTTATTAAAAAAAAATAAATATATATATATATATATATATATATATATATATATATATAGCAAGCAAAAAATTTGGCAATATTATCTCTACTAGTGCTAGAGCTTATATACAAAAAACCCCCAACGTGCAACCGTAGGAGACCATAAGCACTATTGTTGTGTTTAATGAATCAATTCAAATATATGATGTTTCTTAGAAATGTGAATTTTTTATTGACAACTTTAACAAATGAGCTAATAATTTAAGTGAAAAAATGTATTACAAAACATTAAATATTTCATATATACTAAAATCTACTTTTAGTCCAATTAGTTATGACCCTCAGTCCTCTCCTATTTCTATCCTCAATCTTACCCTAATCGAACTAAATATACCCTAACCTCATTGATGTTGTAATAGGTCTATATGAAGGAATACACCACTTAATGCTTTAACAATCTTGTACCATGTAACTTAAATTACATTGCTTTATCCATACAGTTAACATATATTAGTGGTATATCTCCATTAGATAATTCTTTCTCCCGTCCCGACAAGGTCCTCGTTTCGCCAAGATTGGCTTCTTCAGGGGAATACTTTTATTAAGACTAAACATCAATAGAAACCAATGACTTCCATCACTTGTATCTGTACTTTAAACGGAGTGGATTCAGAAGAGACACATTCAATTCACTCCGGCGCAATAGCTCCTAATTTTTAATGTGTGAAGTCTCCCGAATATGAATGTGAACCTCTCTACCTCATCTTACTTCCGTCTTCACAAGCTTCTGACCATGAACGCTCCTCTCAGAGTTTCAATTGATTCCACCACACCTTATTTGAAAAGAGAACTGCTGTTCTCAAAATGGAGTCACAAATCCCACACTTCTAACAAACTTCCAACCGACTCATTGTTCAACCGCACAGGTAAGGTTTCGTATCCTTTCGCATTAGTTCAAAATCTGCCCCGGTATTCCTCTACCACTTGCATTTCCTCCCTGTTCTAGATCGTCAATGACCGTGCGTCTTCCTCAAAGCGTGTTTCGTTATATATATATATTTCGTTATATATATATATTTCTGCAGGATGTTAAGGTGTCCGTCTGTCTCTGGGGCAGTGATCTCTTCCCTCCACCCCACTTTCCACAGTTGTCCAGTATGTGTAGTAAACTGTTCCAGCTAAAGAATAGATAAGCTAGAGTGAAATTTTATATGCCCCAGTTAATCTCTTGGGTCCTCAGACTTTGTACCCAAGATAAATTATGAAAATGTGCTGAATGACAGATATTAAATCAGTCTCACAACAAACGTACTCTCTCCTATAAATGAAATGCTTATAAACTAATTTACTTGTGCAAAAAAATTATTATTAATAATTTAATCATGAAAAATTATTGGAGAAAAAGAGGTAAGTTTCATATTCTGGGTGCTCACCTCCGAGGCGTAGCGACCTTCTTGTAGTCTAATCATCAACTAACCTCCGTCCTCCTTTATGTGTTTATTTAATAATTCAAAAAACAATTTTTTGTTAATTTTCAATATATAAATTTTCTTAAAAATCAAATATATTCACCACCTTACATAATCGGATCATTAAATTTGCTTGTCAAGCAGTTTTTAAATACTGCTATTTAATGTCCCATTTCCTTTGTCCTATGTTCGGGGGAAATCATTTGAATTGGTTTCAGACTTCTTCTCATTGCAAATTCAACCAATTCAAATAATTTCCCCCGAACATAGGACAAAGGAAATGGGACATTAAATAGCAGTATTTAAAAACTGCTTGACAAGCAAATTTAATGATCTGATTATGTAAGGTGGTGAATATATTTGATTTTTAAGAAAATTTATATATTGAAAATTAACAAAAAATTGTTTTTTGAATTATTAAATAAACACATAAAGGAGGACGGAGGTTAGTTGATGATTAGACTACAAGAAGGTCGCTACGCCGCAGAGGTGAGCACCCAGAATATGAAACTTACCTCTTTTTCTCCAATAATTTTTCATGATTAAATTATTAATAATAATTTTTTTGCACAAGTAAATTAGTTTATAAGCATTTCATTTATAGGAGAGAGTACGTTTGTTGTGAGATAGATTTATAATTCTCATCCTAAGCGGAGAAGAGTGTAGGTAGATATTAAAACAGAACATTGTTGGCAAAGGTCTGCAGATATATGGATGTTTAAGCAAGATGTTCAGGTGTGTACTTTAAAGTATCACTGTCATTTTGAACTTGTTTATAATGATGCATTCCCTGCTTTAAATAGCATGTACTATGTCTTGGTTAACTTTGGTTAAATTTTGGTTTTGCAAACTTGACACTTGTGTATTTCAGTTAACATTTGAGCATATTTAATAAAATGTAAAGCATCTTTATCCCAGGACAAGCAGGATGATAGTCCTCACATATGGGTGATGTCATCAGATGGAGCCCTGATATAGAAAACTTCTATCCGTTTCTAGAAACTTTTGACTGACACAGTGAGGCCACTGAGCATGCCATGATATTCTCAGCCACAGGGGTCTCCCTTCAGTCTCTCTTTTTTCCGCGGTGCTGTAAGCATCGCGTAATAGGAGCTCTGTGAGATTTTCCCTCACTTTTTCCTCACGGAAAATATAACTTTTCAGTCACAAAATTTATCACTCTGGTCTCCCTTCGACATAGTAATCAGCGAGTACTTTTTTGAATCATTTTTTCGGTCGATTCCTGTCACCTTCATTCGGTACCCGCAGGCCATCGACCGTTATCTGGCTTATTTTCACCATGGCCTCCGGATTAAAAAAATGCCCAAATTGTAACCGAACTATGTCAATCATCGACCCGCACAACGTTTGCATTTTATGCCTGGGATCAGGCCACGATGTCTGGGCTTGTATAACTTGCGCCCAAATGACACCGAAGGGCAGGCGTGCCCAGTTGGATAAAATGGAGGAGCTGTTTTTTAAAAACTCACTCCATCGTCATCTTTGTCATCGTCACCGAAGAAATTATCACCCTCTGTTGAAAAACATCGAGGTAAGAAAAGGGCCAACAACCGTCCGTCACTGACCCCATCCGGATCTTCCATAACGTCTTCGTCGACATCTACTAAAGAACATCATGAAAAAAGGTACCATCGACATCGTTCCGTCTCCAATCCATCGGAGGGAACGACATCCACATCGGCACCGAAGGACATCAAGCTGATGCCAAAGCATGTCCGGGTACTAGAGCCAACACGTCCATCTGTACCTGAGATACCGAGGCGCTCTTCACCGGGATCGGTGTTGGAGACTGCCACCATGCTCAATCGTGGAAGAGCCAGTAGCGCCAGTCTTATCTTCTCCTGTGACAGTGGTCCTAGTCTCCAGGGAAGAAGTGACTTCCATTGTCCAGCAAGCGATCGTCGAGGCGTTGCAAAAATTCCACCCTCCTTCCATGCCAGTGCCAACACCGGCATCGACACCAGAACCGTTGATTTTTCAACTCCTACTGAACAAAATTGCATTAATCTGAGTTCTTCCTGCACAGACACCGATGATGCCGACAGCTCCCCCAATGCGGCCATCAACACCATCGAAGCCAAAACATCCACCGATGATTTCTTCGATTCCAATCCCAGGCTCATCGGAGGAAGACGGGAGAGACTCTGATTCCATCCCGGGGCCATCATGCCTTCAACACTTCCGGACACTGACATTACCTTCGATGCCATTTCCGGACCCATCGATACCATCGTGACCCGGTCCATCGGACGGCACTTTCCATCGATTCCATCGACACCTTTCGATTCCCCATCGATGCCTTTACTGCCTCCTCTGATACCAAAGCAGATTCCATCTCAACCATCGAAGTCTGCTTCTAAAACAAAACATCACCTTCAAAAACATAAACCAGATCCTTCTGAGGCACATTATCAACCTCAATACAGTCCTTGGGAGGATGTAGACACAGATACAGATGATTTACAGTCAGAGCCTTCTCCACCAGAAGGGAGGAGGAAGTCCCCTCCTGAGGATTTGTCATTTGCAAATTTCATAAAGGAAATGGCAGATACAATTCCTTTTGAATTGCTTACCGAAGAGGATACAAGACACAAGACTCTTGAAATGTTGCAATTTGTGGATGCACCAAAGGAGGTGATGGCAATACCCATTCATGAAGTGCTTCTGGAACTTCAGCATCGATTATTGCAATTGCCACACCACTCAGTGGTCGTTGAATCGGCTCAGAAAAAAAGCCAGGAAACAAAAACCACACTCTTCTACCCCACCAGGAAAAGAACAGAAGTTCTTAGATGACTTAGGAAAAAAGGTTTTTCAAGGATCAATGCTGGTATCTTGAATTGCGGCATATCAACTTTACATGATGCAATATCAAAGAAACTTGTGGAAACAAGTTCGTTATTGCTGATAACCTTCCTCAACAACAACAGGCACTAAATACTCTTATTTCCAAAGGCCTTGAATCTGGCAAACATGAGGTACGGGCAGCTTACGACTCATTTGAGACATCCGCCCGTCTATCAGCAGCTGGAATCAATGCACAAAGGTGGGTTTGGCCCAAGGCCTCGGATCTCAGATTAGAAGTCCAAGAGAGACTGGCAGATCTCCCATGTACTGGAGACAATCTCTTCGGAGAAAAAATTCAGGATGCTGTCTCACAACTCAAATATCATCATGAGACACTCCATCAGCTCTCCAAGGTACCATCTGATCAGCCTTCCTCCGTCCGAAAAGCTAACAGAAAAGATACCGGGAGGCCTTTCTATAGACCTAGAAAGTACTATCCACCTGCTACTTCAGCGTGTTTTTACTGTCTACCGCAAAGAGGACGTACATGCCAACCAAAGCTGACAAAAACCCAGCCACCTCCACAAACTGGTCCAGCAGCTGGTTTTTGAAATACATCAAGAGAACAGAAGCCTCTCCACCAATCCTATATCCCACTTACCAGTAGGAGGTCGACTCTACCATTTCAAACACCAATGGAGTCTCATCACCAAAGATCAATGGGTAATAGCCATATTGAATTGGGGATACCGTCTCAAATTCAACACAATACCCCCGCATTCACTACCCATCACACTTTGGACAAACACTGTCATCACATCTCAACTTCAAGTAGAACTCTCAA
Source organism: Rhinatrema bivittatum (assembly GCF_901001135.1). Lineage (NCBI taxonomy): Eukaryota > Metazoa > Chordata > Amphibia > Gymnophiona > Rhinatrematidae > Rhinatrema > Rhinatrema bivittatum. The sequence goes on along the minus strand of NC_042616.1, from coordinate 210,880,936 downwards.
CTCTGCTGACTACCAGGGCTATTTTATTTATTTATTTATTTAAAAGTATTTTTATACCGTCTTTACAAACAGTGTTTAGTCAAAACGGTTTACATATATCAAAAATAATAAAATGAAAAATAAAAACAAATTAAAATTAAAGTAAAAGTTAAAAGTAAGAATAATAATGATTGAAAGTGGGTTGACATATAAAAATATAAATTACAAAAATTTCATTAATATAAAATAACAAATTGTTTAAAATTAAATAGGTAGCAAAAAGAAATCAATACACAGAACAAGAGAATGTTGGGTGCCTAACTGGAGATATGTATTCTGGAAGTGTGAGATGATTATTTAGTGGGTGGTATCTGAAATGCGGTTCGAAATAGGTGAGTTTTAAAGATTTTTTGAAATGCTTAGGATTGGATATGGATCTGATAGGATCTGGTAGAGCATTCCATAGAATGGGACCTATGAGCTCTTTTTCTGGTGATATCAAGACGGGCTTGTCGAGGTGAGGGAATGTCAAGAAGGTTTTTTTCCAATGATCTTAGGTGTCTAGTTGGTTTGTAAATTCGGAGGATGGAGCATAAAGTAACCGAGTTGGGAGTGTAGATAAGAGAATGTATAATGGACAAAATTTTGAATTGTATTCTATGTTTAACTGGTAACCAATGTAAAGACTGAAGTATTGGAGTAATGTGGGTTTTTTTTGATGAATTTGTTAGGATACGTGCTGCTGCATTTTGGATTAGTTGGAGTGAGTGAAGTGTGTTTTCTGGGAGGCCTATATATAGAGAATTACAGTAATCCAGTCCAGAGAAAATGAGTGATTGAAGAATAGTCCGGAAGTCATGAAAAAAAAGTAGAGGACGTAGCCGTTTTAAGAGTTGAAGTTTATAGAAGGAGTTCCTAGTTAACATGGATATGTGTTGTTTTAGTGAAAGATCTGTATTGATAGTTATGCCTAGATTTTTTGCAGATTTTGAAATGGGGATGGTTGTTCCGTTGAATATAAGTTGAGAAGGGGGGCCTATAGATGAGTCAGTGATTGATGAGAGGTGAACTATTTCTGTTTTTTTTGGATTTAGTTTCAGACGATTATGAGATAACCATGTATCGATGGTTGTAAGATATAGTGATACTAATGATAGTGTATGGGTCCAGGAGATATTATATGGTACCATAAACTGTATATCGTCAGCATAGATTTTGAAGTTTATATTTAAAGAGGCTAATATGCGGCAAAGAGGTAGCAGATAGATATTGAAAAGAATAGGAGATAGAGAAGAACCTTGTGGAACACCTGATGCTATTGAACGAGTTCCCCGGTCTCAACAAAGCAAAGGGTTCTATTCCCGCTATTTCCTAATTCCAAAGAACAGGCAGCCTTTGTCCTGTCTTAGACCTCCGCAATCTCAACAAATTTCTTCAAAAGGAAAAATTTCAGATGGTATCTCTGGGAACCATCCTTCCATTGCTTCAACGGGGAGATTAGCTCTGTTATGTAGATCTTCAAGACACTTCTGCACACATACCCATTTCCACACATCGCAAGTACCTACAATTTGTTGTGGGAAAACATCATTACCCATATCGAGTCCTGCCATTCGGACTTGCCTCAGCTCCTTGTGTATTCACCAAATGTCTAGCAGTTGCTGCTGCACATCTACTAAAAAACAGTATCCATGTTTTTCCTACCTAGATGATTGGCTAATCAGAAGTCCATCCAGACAGGGAGCTCTGACTGCCTTACAAAGCACAATAAGACTTTTACACTCCCTGGGATTTCTAATCAACTAACAAAAATCCCACATCGAGCCGTCTCAGCTCCTCACATTCATCAGAGCAGACCTCGCCACCACAGTGGTGAAAGCTTTTCTTCCAAACAACCATGCCAACAACCTAGCACGATTGGCGAATTCAATAACCCACTGTCATTTTGCCTCAGCTCATCAACTTCTAGTGCTACTAGGACATATGGCCTCTACAGTACATGTTTACCCCTATGGCGAAGTTAGCCATGAGAAGAACTCAATGGACTTTGAAATCTCAATGGCTCCAAGCTTTCCAACCACTGTTGTACAGAGTTCAAATCACCCACCAATTACGCCTTTCGCTCCATTGGTGGACAAATCAAGCTGCTTTAAAAGCAGGTCTCCCATTCCAGCAATCAACTCCACAAGTCATCTTGACCACAGATGCTTGATATTTGGGATGGGGGGGCACACGTCAACAACCTTCAAACGCAAGGTACGTGGACTACGCTTGAAATGAAGTGTCAAATAAACTTCTTAGAGCTTCGAGCAATGCATTATGCCATTTATGCCTTCAAGGACTGCCTCTCGAACAAGACTGTGCTGATACAGACACAACACAGTAGCAATGTGGTACATAAACAGGGAGGCACAGGCTCTTATCTGCTCTGTCAAGAAGCAGTACAGATTTGGGCTTGGGCTCTCGAGCACTCCATGCATCTCCGAGCAACTTATCTGGCAGGCATACAGAACGTTCTAGTAGACAATCTCAGTCGATGTTTCCATCCCCACAAATGGTCTCTGGATCCAGATGTAGCGAGCAGAATCTTTCAGCGCTGGGATCACCAAGCCATAGACCTCTTTGTGTCCAAACTGAATTACAAATTGGAAAGATTCTGTTCCCTCCATGGACGTCGACCAACGTTCCCCAGGGATGCCTTTGCTTGCCCCTGGAACACAGGTCTTCTATATGCGTATCCTCCGATCCCGCTAATATCCAAAACTCTCGTGAAGCTACAACAGGACAGAGGGACAATGATCTTCATAGCCCCGTATTGGCCTCGACAAGTATGGTTTCCTGTACTCCTCGACCTCTCGATCAGAGAACCAATTCGCCTGCGCACAGCGCCCACTCTCATAACTCAGAATCAGGGCAAGTTGCGTCATCCCAACCTGCCAACTGTTGCCCTAACAGTTTGGATGTTGAAAGCTTAATTCTGCAACCATTTAATCTTTCAGCTCAAGTCTCGGAAGTTATTGTAGCTTCACGAAAGACACGTAAATCTTACCACTCAAAGTGGAAAAGATTTACCAAGTGGTGCACACAAAATGGTTTTGACCCCTTTTCTTGCCCCACTCCATCTTTGTTGGATTACCTGTGCCACCTTTCGGATTCTAGTCTACAGAAATCTTCCGTAAGAGTACACCTAAGTGCCATAGCAGCATACCATAAGGGAATAGGGGATGCACCGATAACAGCGCAACCCTTAGTGAGTCGATTTATGAGAGGCTTACTCCACCTTAAGCCTCCCATTCGACCACCAGTCACTGAATGGGACCTAAATTTAGTGCTATCGAGGCTCATGTGATCCCCGTTTGAGCCTCTGCACTCCTGTGATGAAAAAGTTCTTACTTGGAAAGTATTTTTCCTAGTAGCCATTACATCTGCTAGGAGGGCTAGTGAGTTACAAACTCTTGTCACATACTCACCCTACACAAGGTTCTTACATAACCGGGTAGTCCTTTGCACTCATCCCAAATTCCTACCAAAAGTGGTAATGTATTTTCACCTCAATCAATCCATAGTAGTCTTGCCTACTTTCTTTCCAAGACCACACTCTCACCAGGGTGAGAGAGTTTTGCACACCTTAGACTGTAAACGTGTGCTAGCTTTTTACCTGAATCGCATGGCAGTCCATAGAAAATCCACTCAACTCTGTTTCTTTTGCAGTGGGAAAACAAACTCTCTCTCCAACTGGCTAGCAGACTGTATCGAATTCTGCTATAAAAAAGCAGGCATTCCTCTCCAGGGGCGAGTAAAAGCGCACTCAGTAAGGGCTATGTCTGCTTCAGTAGCACACTACGGTTCTGTGCCTATTGCCGATATCTGTAAAGCTGCAACTTGGAGTTCACTTCACCTTTGCAGCAAGTTAGTTTGGACAAGGAAGGATGACAAGATTCAGCCTTTGGACCATCTGTCTTAAAGAACTTATTTCCAATATAATACCAACTCCTTCTACATCCATCCTACTGTGATTTCAGGCTGCCTCATTTTTTCCCAACAGTACACCAGTTGTGCTTGTTGCACAAGTTGTATGCTGTTGGTCCGATACAAGAATGACTCAGCCTGTAGCTTGCTTATCATCCTGCTTGTCCTGGGATAAAGCAAAATTGCTTATCTTGTAATAGGTGTTATCCCATGACAGCAGGATGTAGTCCTCGCGAAACCCACCCGCCACCGCTCGGAGTTGGGTCTGATACGTTTTTCTTATTTTTTCGCTCCCGCTTACTGCTACAAACGAGACTGAAGGGAGACCCCTGTGGCTGAGAATATGGCATGCTGGGCATGCTCGGTGGCCTCACTGTGCCAGTCAAAAGTTTCTAGAAACTTTGACAGACGTTTTCTGTACCAGGCCTCCATCTGATGATGTCACCCATATGTGAGGACTACATCCTGCTGTCCTGGGATAACACCTATTACAAGGTAAGCAATTTTGCTTTATAATAGATTATGTATAAATATCTTGTTTTAATCATAGCTTTGCCTAAAACTGTGTGACTGACAGTTAAAACAAGTTCCCTGTACATTCCCAGATCAGTCCAGACTCCTGGGTTTTGCTTCCTCTCCAGCAGATGGAGTCAAAGTTTTACTGACACTGCCATTTAAGACTATGTGCCTCCTGCAGACCCTCAGCATTTCTCTGACTCCAGCAGATGGTGGAGGTGCAAAGCCTGCAGTCTAACCAAAAATAAATAAAGGGCACATAGTCTTCTGTCTTTGCCTCCCAGAAGGTTGTTAGACCCTGGTGGGGTCATCCCTTCTAGTGTGTGAGGCTTGAGAGCAGGGGGTCGGGGACCCTGTGTTGCTTGGATCCCTGGACAAACAGGGCTACTACCCAGGGGTCCCAGATCACTTGCCCTGTGGGATCTTCACAGCCTGTCGCCTCTTCAGGAGCCTGCTGCTGCTTTTTTTTTTTTTTTTTTTAAGGAAAGTGCCCCTTTTTTCCTTTTGTTTGTTAAAGTTTGGGAAAAAAAATACAGCATCTACAGTGAGAGGTTTGTTTCTTTCCTTTGGGGACAGTGTGTTTTCGCCTTTCTTCGGTGCCGTCTGGCTGCCAACGACGGAGCTTTTATTTTCTTCTCTCCCCTACCTCATTTGGCCTCTATTCTGTGCGGCGCTCGACCGGGGTGGGGTGTCCCGGTCTCGATTGTGGATGCCACATGGGGTGGCCTGTTTTTCCTGTGCGGACGCGTGGTCATGTCTTTCCCCCACCAGCCTTTCCTCCCGATGCCTCCCCGGGGGGGAAAGGGACCATCAGCGGGTGACACAGGCAGTGTTTCGCATGTCTTGGGGCAGTGCGAGCTGCAGAGGCGAATTCAGATCTCCCTCCCCCATTGTCTCCGGAGCACCAGGCCTCCGGGGAAGGTCATCAGCGGGCTAGGGACCCTCCTGGCAGCAAAGTAGGATGACCTTGGGGATCTTTCAGTTTTGTCTTAATTTATTTCTGAGTTTGTGCTCCTGCTCCATAAGGCCTTGAAGGCCAGGAAGGCTGCACGTTGGGGTGCATCCAAGGAGGCCCCGGGGCGGTCAGCCAAAATGTCCAGGACCTCCACAGCTGCAGGGGTCTCTAGGGTCCAGGGGCTCCTGCAGCTGCCACGGATTCTTCCTCAACTGCCTCTTGATACCAAAGGAGCCTAGGGAGTGGATTCCCAGGAGTCTAGTCCTGGGGTCGGTCTGCTGGATCTGGTCTGTCCTTGCAGGGTACATCCCTCGAGGGTGATGACCCTAAGGTGGTCCATTTATTCCATAAGGAGGAGCTGAGCCCACTTATTCCAGTGGTGTTGGAGGAGTTGGGCATTGAAGTCCTGCCCAACTTTCCAATCTGGGGGCGGTGGACCTGGTCATGGTTGGCCTCCGGGGTCCCACAAAGTCCTTCCCGTTCCATAGTTCAGTCAGTGCTCTGTTCCAGGAGTGGGATACTCCGGACACCAGTTTGAAGGTCAGCAGAGCGATAGAAAGATTGTATCCATTGCCCGAGGAGGCTCTCGACCTGCTCAAGGTTCCCAAGGTGGATGCTGCAGTTTCTGCAGTCACCAAGAAGACCATCATTCCGGTCATTGGAGCAGCGGCTTTAAAAGATCTTCAGGATGATTTAAAAAAAAAAACAAAAAAAAACTGGAGGTACACCTCAAGAAGATCTTTCAGGTTTCCGCGCTTGGGCTGCCATGTGTGGCAGTTTCATGCTGCGAACTAGTCTTCATTGGGTTCAGCAGCTCCAAGGCGACAAGTCTTTTTCTGAGGCTGAGGCCCTCCAGGCAGAACGGTGGGAGCAGTGGCATTGCCAGAATTGATTTTTTGGGCGGGCACAAGGTTAACATGGGTGGGCTGTAGGCATGCAGGTCTGAGACCTACTAGTTGTTTTCTTATTGATAAATAATGCCATATACTGCATCCTAGAATGGCTTTTTAAGTAATTTGCAGCAGCCATTATGCATCATGCGTGAAACTTTAATACATTTTACCTCAATTAATTCAAGCACTTACCTGCATTGAAAACTTCCTGCAGGGGTACTTTGGGGGGGAGGGGGGAGTGTTGCTGCTATGCACAGGGCCGGTGCAAGGGTATTAGACACCCTAGGCAAACCTTACAGCCTGGCGCGCCCCCCCATACACAATTTTAAATTATGCATTTATAACATATTTTACATGAAAAGTGACATTCTGTGGTAAAATTAATATACACGTGATAATTTCATGCACTGTTGTGATGTCAACAAGAAAACTTTACTTATCCCAGGACAAGCAGGATGCTAGTCCTCACATACGGTTGACATCACCGACGGAGCCCTATTGCGGGAAAACTTTCTGTCAAAATTTCTAGAAACTTTTGACTGGCCCTGTGAGGCCACTGAGCATGCCCAGCATGCCATGATATTCTCTGCCACAGGGGTCTCTCTCTAGTCTTTGTTTTTCCACGCTGCTGTAAGCATCGCGGATCAAGGAGCCTTGTGAGTTTTCCTCACAATATTTCTGACTGAAATGTAAACCAATTCTCAGAAAATTTTCTCCCATAAGGAATCTCTCTGTTTTCCACCGGCCAGTGAGTAAACTCAGTTTCGTTTTTACTTTTAGTAAAAACGTTCTCTCATTTTCTTTTCCCGTTTTTTCATAGACTGCTGTCAACAGAAAATGGCTTCTGAATTTAAAAAATGTCCGGTTTGTAATAGAACAATGTACATAACAGATCCACACCTAGAGTGTGTTATCTGTTTGGGAATTAAACACTGTTTCATCCTGCCCTCAATGTGCAGAGATGACTCCTAAAGGAAGAAAACTTCAACAGGAGAAGATGGAACAACTTTCACTTTCAGCTTCTTCCTTCTCCTTCAACATAAACGGTCATCCCTGGTGGGGGTTACAAAGTGAATTTTATTGAAAAAAAATGGTCTGGAGGGATCAGGAGATCATCCATCGATTTCGGCATCGATAAGGTCGGTAGTCAAACATCGACCAAAACATCGCCACAGACATCGATACACATCGACTCCAGCGATGCCCCTCTCCCCAGGGGCACTGACCGCTAAACGGCAATAACCTCAGGAAACTTTGTTACCTTCGGCGCCGGGGCCTATACCTGCATCGATCGAACCTCCACAGGGATCTGCAGACGTGATATCGACGCCTACACCGCCACCACATACATCTGCTCTCCCTGCACCAGCTGTATCGCAGGAATTGTCAAATTTTATCAGACAAGCGGTGCTCCAGGCCCTGAAAGAACACACACCTACTCCAGTGCCGTCGCCGATGCCGGTTCTTGAACCGGTGCCGTCGCCGATGCCGGTTCTTGAACCGGCGCCGGTGACTACACTGATGCCGTCGATGCAGTTACCTCCACCGGTTCCAATTACGGTGACGCCGGCACGACCACCGAAAATACAGATGCCATCGTCTATTCTGGCACCGACACAATCTCACCTGGGGATCCAGGGCATCCAGAACTGGCACTCTACCAACTTCTAATGAAGAGATTCGATGAAGTGGTCGGTGCTCTTCCTCCCAAACCTGGGAAAGAACACCTGGAGGACTCACCTTTTGGAAGATCCACAGCCAGGTCCTTCAGGGATTCCTAGACCACCTAGAACTTCCACAATTTCTCCACCTGAACAGGATCCATATGACACTTGGAGCGATACACACTCAGATACCTCATCTGAAGCTTTCATGTCAGATCCTTCACCACCGGATCCAAGGAAAAAATCTCTACCAGATTTCTCATTCACGACCTTTATCCAGGAAATGGCTGACACCATCCCGTTCACTTTGGTCACTGAACAGGACATAAGGCAACAAACATTGGAGGTTCTTCAATTTGTAGACCCTCCAAAACAAGTGGTAGCTATACCAGTCCATGATATGCTTCTGCAATTACAACATCGGATTTGGGAACATCCATGCTCAGTGCCAGCTGTTAACAAAAAAATGGACACTACATATTTGGTGCAGTCTGCTCCTGGCTACCAAAAATCACAGCTTCCTCACCAGTCAGCAGTGGTAGAGTCTGCGCAGAAGAAGTCCAAGAGAATTAGACCACATTCTTCAAATCCCCCAGGAAAAGATCACAGATTTTTAGATTCCCTGGGGCGGAAAGTCTATCAAGGGGCCTTGTTGAATTCCAGGATATCTTCATATCAATTATACATGACCCAGTACGGAAGCAAATGCAGGACTTTATTCCATCACTTCCATCACAGCATCAGGAGGCAGCCCACATGATTATTCATAAAGGGCTAGAAGCGGGCAAACACGAGGTCCGTGCGGCCTATGATGGTTTCGGGACAGCTTCCAGAGTGGCTGCATCGGGTATAAGTGCCAGACGTTAGGCATGGCTTAAAGCCTTGGACCTCAGGCCTGAAGTCCAGGACAAGTTAGTAGAACTCCCATGTCTTGGTGATAATCTTTTCGGATCTAAGGTACAGGCTGCGGTTGCTCAATTAAAAGAGCATACCAAAACCCTGAGACAGCTTTCAGCAATCCCGCAGGATCCACCTACGCAGCCAATTCGTAGGCCTCAAAGTAAGGATTCTAGAAGACCTTTCTATAGGCAGGGGCGGTATTTACCCCCCTTACATCTAGGAGCAGGTCTTCTAGGCCACAACAAAGGGCTCAGCCTAGACCATCCAGGCCTCAACCTCCACCACAGACTGGTCTGGCTGCTGGCTTTTGAGGCCATTTCCAGGGAACACAGCCATCTATCCAATCCTCATCCAGAGCTTCCGGTAGGAGGTCGAGTATCCTCCTTTTACACCCATTGGGTTCAAATAATAACAGACCAATGGGTACTTGTAATAATATCTCGAGGTTACCAACTCAATTTCCTCTCAATTTCAACAGATTCTCCTCTGAGACCTCTTTCTCTCAGCGAAAATCACATAATCCAATTGCAAGTAGAATTATCCACCCTTCTGAAAGCCAGGGCTGTGGAATCAGTGCTCCGGACTCAGCAGGGCAGAGGATTCTATTCCCGCTATGTCCTCATTACAAAGAAAACCGGAGGCCTACGTCCCATCCTGGACCTCAGAAATCTCAACAAATTTCTAAAGAAGAACAAGTTCAGGATGGTGTCTCTAGGCACCATGCTTCCACTTCTTCAAACAGGAGATTGGCTTTGTTCTCTGGATCTTCAAGATGCTTACGCTCACATTCCAATATTCCCTCCTCATCACAAATATCTTCGCTTCATGGTGGGTCATCGACATTTCCAGTACAGAGTACTACCATTCGGACTTGCCTCTGCTCCCAAAGTAATCACCAAATGTCTGGCAGTAATAGCAGCACACTTGCACAAAGAAAGTGTCCATGTTTTTCCCTATTTAGACGATTGGCTCATCAGAAGTCAATCTCAACAAGGAGCTCTGGCTTCTCTCAGTTGAACAATTACTATACTTCACTCCATGGGCTTTCTCATCAATTATCAAAAGTCCCATCTTACTCCATCTCACCTGCTTCAATTCATCGGAGCAGAATTGAACACCATCCTCTCAAAGGCTTTTCTACCCGAGGATCTGGCAGAGACACTTTCCCTACTGGCAAACTCGATTCACTCAAAGAAACAAGCAACAGCTCATCAGTTTCTAACCTTACTAGGCCACATGGCCTCCACAGTTCATGTCACTCCTATGGCAAGGTTAGCCATGAGGGTCACTCAATGGACTTTAAGATCACAATGGATCCAAGCCATTCAACCACTGTACTCTCCAATTCAAATAACCCACCAGCTAAGTTCATCTCTACTTTGGTGGGCGAACAAGGACAATTTGCGCAAGGGCCTTCCCTTCCAGCAACCAGTCCCACAGATAAACTTTAACTACAGATGCATCCACCTTGGGTTGGGGAGCTCACATAAACAATCTCCAAACCCAGGGTACTTGGACAAAACTCGAAGCAACTTTTCAAATCAATTTCCTGGAACTTCGAGCTATATGTTATTCACTGCATGCATTCAAGGACTGCCTTTCACACAAAACTGTTCTCATCCAAACGGACAACACAGTAGCCATGTGGTACATCAACAAACAGGGAGGGTACGGGCTCGTATCTCCTTTGTCAAGAAGCTGCACAGATTTGGGACTGGGCCCTAACACACTCAATGTTTCTCCGGGCCACTTATCTGGCAGGCATTCACAATTTAGTGGCAGATCGACTCAGTCGTCAGTTCCAACCACACGAGTGGTCCCTGGATCCCTCAGTAGTGACCAGGATATTTCAATGTTGGGGACAACCAACAATAGATCTCTTTGCATCACACCTGAATCACAAAGTGGACAGATTCTGTTTTCTACACAAACAGAAAAACCAGCCAGCCAAGGATGCCTTTGCTCGCCCTTGGAACTTAAGCCTTCTATATGCGTATCTTCCAATACCGCTCATAACCAGAACTCTAGTGAAGCTACAACAGGACAAGGCAGATGAAATTTAATGTGGACAAGTGCAAGGTGTTGCATATAGGGAAAAATAACCCTTGCTGTAGTTATACAATGTTAGGTTCCATATTAGGAGCTACCACCCAAGAAAGAGATCTAGGCGTCATAGTAGATAATACATTGAAATCGTCGGCTCAGTGTGCTGCAGCAGTCAAAAAAGCAACTAGAATGTTAGGAATTATTAGGAAGGGAATGGTTAATAAAATGGAAAATGTCATAATGCCTCTATATCACTCCATGGTGAGACCACACCTTGAATACTGTGTACAATTCTGGTCGCCTTATCTCAAAAAAGATATAGTTGCAATGGAGAAGGTACAGAGAAGGGCAACCAAAATGATAAAGGGGATGGAACAGCTCCCCTATGAGGAAAGGTTGAAGAGGGTTAGGGCTGTTCAGCTTGGAGAAGAGAGGGCTGAGGGGGGATATGATAGAGGTCTTTAAGATCATGAGAGGTCTTGAACGAGTAGATGTGACTCGGTTATTTACACTTTTGAATAATAGAAGGACTAGGGGCATTCCATGAAGTTAGCAAGTAGCACATTTAAGACTAATCGGAGAAAATTCTTTTTCACTCAACACACAATAAAGCTCTGGAATTTGTTGCCAGCAGATGTGGTTAGTGCAGTTAGTACAGCTGGGTTAAAAAAAGGTTTGGATAAGTTCTTGGAGGAGAAGTCCTTTAATGGCTATTAATCAAGTTTACTTAGAGAATAGCCACTGCTATTCATTGCATCAGTAGCGTGGGATCTTCTTAGTGTTTGGGTAATTGCGAGGTTCTTGTGGCCTGGTTTGGCCTCTGTTCGAGGCGGGATGCTGGGCTTGATGAACCCTTGGTCTGAACCAGCGTGGCAATTGCTTGTGTTCATGTGTCTGTGACCACACATACCAGATCTCCCTGATCAGTCTCTCTCACACATACACACGTCACCTCTCTGGCCAGTCTCTCAAACATACAATGCTCTCGCTCTCTTACTTACACACAGGCTTTCAATCATACACATGCTCTCTCTATTTCACTTACACACAAGCTCTCAATCACACATGCCCTCCCTCTCACAGCCAGAAGCCTGCCAAAAACATGCTCCATCTCTCTCTTGCACACACATTGACACACAAGTACCCTCCCTGACTCACATACACACCACACACAGAAGCACCTTCCCTGTCTCACTCAGAAGCACCATTCCTTTCACACATACACACACAGAAGCACCATTCCTTTCACACATACACACACATAATGCACCATTCCTGTCACACATACACACACATGAAGCACCATTCCTGTCTCACACACACACAGAAGCACCCTCCCTGCCTCTCTCATACACACAAGCACCCTCCCTGCCTCTCTCTCACACACACACAAGCACCCTCCCTGTCTCTCTCACACACACACATACACACATAAGCACCCTCCTGGTCTCTCACACACACATAAGCACCCTCCCTGACTCTCACACACACACAAGCACCCTCCCTGTCTCCCTCACACACACACAAGCACCCTCCCTGTCTCTCACACACACAAGCACCCTCCCTGTCTGTCTCACACACACACATACACATAAGCACCCTCCCTGTCTCTCTCACACATACACATAAGCACCCTCCCTGTCTCTCTCACACATACACATAAGCACCCTCCCTGTCTCTCTCACACACACACACACACACAAGCACCCTCCCTGTCTCTCTCTCACACACACAAGCACCCTCCCTCTTTCACACACATACATACAAGCATCCTTCCTCTCTCACACACACAAGCACCCTCCCTGTCTCTCTCACACACACAAGCACCCTCCCTGTCTCTCTCACACACACACACAAGCACCCTCCCTCTCTCTCTCTCTCTCTCTCACACACACACACACAGAAGCACCCTCCCTATCACACAAACACAAGCACCCCCTGTCTCATACACACATACAAGCACCCTCCCTGTCTCATACACTCACACAAGCACCCTCCCTCTCTCACACACATACATACAAGCACCCTCCCTCTCTCACACACATACACACAAACACCCTTCCTGTCTCTCTCTCACACACATACACACAATCACCCTCCCTGTCTGACATACACACATACACACAAGCACCTTCCCTGTCTGACACACACACACACAGAAGCACCATCCCTGTCTCACGCACAAGAGCACCCTCCCTGTCACACATACACAAGCACCCCCTGTCTCATACACATACACAAGCACCCCCAGTCTCATACACACATACAAGCACCCTCCCTGTCTCATACACACACAAGCACCCTCCCTCTCTCACACACATACACACAAGCACCCTTCCTGTCTCTCTCTCACACACATACATACAAACAACCTTCCTGTCTCTCTCTCTCTCTCACACATACAAACACCCTTCCTGTCGCTCTCTCACAAACATACACACAATCACCCTCCCTGTCTCTCTCACACACAGAAGCACCCTCCCTCTCTCTCACACATAGACACAAGCACGCTCCCTGTCTCTCTCTCACACACACACACACAAGCACCCTCCCTGTCTCTCTCTCACACACAAGCACCATCCCTGTCTCACACACACAGAGAAGCACCCTCCCTGTCTCTCTCACACACACAAGCACCCTCCCTGTCACACACATACACACAAGCACCCTCCCTCTCTCTCACACATACACACAAGCACCCTCCCTGTGTCTCTCTCACACACAAGCACCATCCCTGTCTCACACACACAGAGAAGCACCCTCCCTGTCTCACACACACAGAGAAGCACCCTCCCTGTCTCTCTCACACACACACAAGCACCCTCCCTGTCACACACATACACACAAGCACCCTCCCTCTCTCTCACACATACACACAAGCACCCTCCCTGTGTCTCTCTCACACACACACGCAAGCACCCTCCCTGTCTCATATGCACACACAAGCACCCTCCCTCTCTCACACACACAAGCACCCTCCCTCTCTCTCACACATACACACAAGCACCCTCCCTGTGTCTCTCTCACACACATACGCACTCCTTGTTTCTCTCTCACACATACACACAAGCACCCTCCCTGTGTCTCATACGCACAGAGAAGCACCCTCCCTGTCTCTCATACACACAGAGAAGCACCCTCCCTGTCTCTCACACACACACACAGAGAAGCACCCTCCCTGTCTCACACTCACACACACAGAGAAGCACCATCCCTGTCTCACACACAAGCACCCTACCTCTCTCACACACACAAGCACCCTCCCTCTCTCACACACACAAGCACCCTCCCTCTCTCACACACACAAGCACCCTTCCTGTGTCTCTCTTACACACATACACACTCCTTGTCTCTCTCACACACATACGCACTCCTTGTTTCTCTCTCACACATACACACAAGCACCCTCCCTGTGTCTCATACACACAGAGAAGCACCCTCCCTGTCTCTCATACACACAGAGAAGCACCCTCCCTGTCTCACACACACACACACACACACACAGAGAAGCACCATCCCTGTCTCACACACAAGCACCCTCCCTCTCTCACACACAAGCACCCTCCCTGTCTCTCACACATACACACAAGCACCCTCCCTGTCTCTCACACACACACACAAGAACCCTCCCTTTCTCTCTCACACACACACAAGCACCCTCCCTTTCTCTCTCACACACACACAAGCACCATCCCTGTCTCACACACACACACACAGAAGCACCATCCCTGTCTCACACACACACACACAGAAGCACCCTCCCTGTCTCTCACACAGAGAAGCACCCTCCCTGTCTCTCTCTCACACACAGAGAAGCACCCTCCCTGTCTCTCTCACACACAGAGAAGCACCCTCCCTGTCTCTCTCACACACACAAGCACCCTCCCTGTCTCACACACACACACAAGCACCCTCCCTGTCTCTCACACACACACAAGCACCCTCCCTCTCTCGCACACACAAGCCCCCTCCCTCTCTCTCACACACACACACACAAGCACCCTCCCTGTCTCTCTCTCACACACACAAGCACCATCCGTCTCACTCACACACACACACACACACACACACAGAAGCACCCTCCCTTTCTCTCTCACACAGAGAAGCACCCTCCCTGTCTCTCACACACAGAGAAGCACCCTCCCTGTCTCTCTCTCACACACACACAAGCACCCTCCCTGTCTCTCTCACACACACACAAGCACCCTCCCTGTCTCACACACAAGCACCCTCCCTGTCTCTCACACACACACAAGCACCCTCCCTCTCTCACACACATACACACAAGCACCCTCCCTGTGTCTCTCTCACACACATACACACTCCGTGTCTCTCTCTCACACACACACACAAGCACCCTCCCTGTCTCACACGCACACACAAGCACCCTCCCTGTCTCATACGCACACACAAGCACCCTCCCTCTCTCACGCACACACAAGCACCCTCCCTCTCTCACACACACACACACAAGCACCCTCCCTGTCTCACACACACACAAGCACCCTCCCTGTCTCACACACACACAAGCACCCTCCCTGTCTCACACACACACACACACACGCACCCTCCCTGTCTCACACACACACACACACACACATAGAGAAGCACCCTCCCTGTCTCACACACACAAGCACCCTCCCTGTTACACACATACACACAAGCACCCTCCCTGTGTCTCTCTCACACACATACACACTCCGTGTCTCTCTCTCACACACACACAAGCACCCTCCCTGTCTCATACGCGCACACAAGCACCCTCCCTGTCTCATACGCGCACACAAGCACCCTCCCTGTCTCATACGCGCACACAAGCACCCTCCCTGTCTCATACGCGCACACAAGCACCCTCCCTCTCTCGCACACACAAGCACCCTCCCTCTCTCGCACACACAAGCACCCTCCCTCTCTCGCACACACAAGCACCCTCCCTCTCTCGCACACACAAGCACCCTCCCTCTCTCGCACACACAAGCACCCTCCCTCTCTCGCACACACAAGCACCCTCACTCTCTCACACACACACAAGCACCCTCCCTCTCTCACACACACACACAAGCACCCTCCCTGTCTCTCTCTCACACACCCACAAGCACCCTCCCTGTCTCTCTCACACACACACACCCTCCCTGTCTCTCTCACACACACACACCCTCCCTGTCTCTCACACATACACACAAGCACCCTCCCTGTCTCTCTCACACACACACAAGCACCCTCCCTTTCTCTCTCACACACAAGCACCCTCCCTGTCTCTCACACATACACACAAGCACCCTCCCTGTCTCACACACACAAGCACCCTCCCTTTCTCTCTCACACACACACAAGCACCCTCCCTTTCTCTCTCACACACACACAAGCACCATCCCTGTCTCACACACACACACACACACACAGAAGCACCCTCCCTGTCTCTCACACACAGAGAAGCACCCTCCCTGTCTCTCACACAGAGAAGCACCCTCCCTGTCTCTCTCTCACACACAGAGAAGCACCCTCCCTGTCTCTCTCACACACAGAGAAGCACCCTCCCTGTCTCTCTCACACACACAAGCACCCTCCCTGTCTCACACACACACACAAGCACCCTCCCTGTCTCTCACACACACACAAGCACCCTCCCTCTCTCGCACACACAAGCCCCCTCCCTCTCTCTCACACACACACACACAAGCACCCTCCCTGTCTCTCTCTCACACACACAAGCACCATCCGTCTCACTCACACACACACACACACACAGAGAAGCACCCTCCCTTTCTCTCTCACACAGAGAAGCACCCTCCCTGTCTCTCACACACAGAGAAGCACCCTCCCTGTCTCTCACACACAGAGAAGCACCCTCCCTGTCTCTCACACACAGAGAAGCACCCTCCCTGTCTCTCTCTCACACACACACCCTCCCTGTCTCTCTCACACACACACACCCTCCCTGTCTCTCTCACACACACACACCCTCCCTGTCTCTCTCACACACACACACCCTCCCTGTCTCTCTCACACACACAAGCACCCTCCCTGTCTCTCTCACACACACAAGCACCCTCCCTGTCTCTCTCTCACACACCCACAAGCACCCTCTCAGTCTCTCTCACCCACACAAGCACCCTCCCTGTCTCTCTCACACACAAGCACCCTCCCTGTCTCTCTCTCACACACCCACAAGCACCCTCCCTGTCTCTCTCTCACACACCCACAAGCACCCTCTCAGTCTCTCTCACCCACAAGCACCCTCTCAGTCTCTCTCACACACAAGCACCCTCCCTCTCACACACACACACACACAAGGACCCTCCCTCTCACACACACACACACACAAGGACCCTCCCTCTCACACACACACACACAAGGACCCTCCCTGTCACACACACACACACAAGCACCCTCCCTGTCACACACACACACAAGCACCCTCCCTGTCACACACACACACAAGCACCCTCCCTGTCACACACACACACAAGCACCCTCCCTGTCACACACACACAAGCACCCTCCCTGTCACACACAAGCACCCTCCCTGTCACACACAAGCACCCTCCCTGTCTCTCTCTCTCTCACACACACACAAGCACCCTCCCTGTCTCGCACACACAAGCACCCTCCCTGTCTCGCACACACAAGCACCCTCCCTGTCTCTCTCTCACACAGACACACACATACACAAACACAAAAGCACCATCCCTGTCTCAAATACATATTCACACAAAGGCCCCCAGATGAACAGCTTGTCTCCACCGGCGGCTAGCAGCACCGGTCTTCTTTTCTTCGGCCCCCGCCGGCATGGTCTCCGGCAGTGACTGTCAGCAATGCCTCGTGCTGTAGGGCTCGTCTCAGCCACGCGACACCCCTCAATGTGAGCAGGAGCAGAGGAGGCCACGTGATCGGCTAGACTGGCCCACCAGGGAAAGCCTGATCCCCCAATAGGCTAATCCACCCTGGATCCTGTGACGGCCTTGCAAGTCCGGTGCTCCACTTCTGATTGCAGTTGGGTGGGCCTGGGTCCAAATTGGGTGGGCAGCTGCCCACCCAGGCCCACCCAGTGGCGTAGCCACGGGTGGGAGGCCATTGTGGTATACAGTGCTGATGCTTTATATGACCTTCTCAGGATGTCTTCATGGACTATGATGGCATTGGTGTTGGCCCGGCACCTCCATTTGTTGAGAAATTGGTCGGCTGATGTTTTCTCCAAGGTACAGTTGGGATCTTTGCCTTTTAAGGGAAAGTTACTCTTCGGCAAGGATCTTGAGGAAATGATCAAGTCTCTGGGAGAGAATAAGGTCCATAAGTTGCCTGAGGATAGGCCGAGAGGCAAGAGTTTCCCATCTTGTTCCCGCTTCAAGGGCAATCGAAGATTCCGCGGGTCCAGACCCTCTGGTCTGGCTCTGAGATAAGTCTCTGCTCAACAACAGTCTTGGTCTCCTTTCTTTCAAGGTCATTGACCCGGGAGGGATGGATTCTCCCAGGGAGGCAATGGCGCCAAGTCCTCTCAATGAGGCAAGGCTGGTCTACTCTTCGGTTCTGCAGATAGGAGGATGCCTATTTCTCTTTTACGAGGAGTGGACCAAGATCACTTCGGACTAATGGGTCTTAAGTGTGAGAGACCGATTTCTCATGTCTTCCTGCTCATATCTATGCAGGGAACTCACAGTGAGGACCACCATCTGTGTCAGTTGGGCCATTGTCCCCATCCCTCCAGATGAACGAGGATCTAGACGCTACTCTGTTTACTTCATCGTTCCAAAGAGGGAAGGCACGTTTTGCCCAATCCTGCACTTAAAGAAGGTGAATCTTCCGCTGAAGGTTCCACTGTTCCGAATGGAGACACTGCGTTCCATGATTGCGGCAGCCCACAAAGGGTTATTTCTGGCCTCTCTAGATTTGACCAAGGCTTATCTGCACATTGGAATCTGATCGGATCACCAATTATGTCTGAGGTTCATGATTCTGGGCGATAACTTTCAGTTCTGCCCTCTCCCCTTCAATCTAGCTATGGTGCCCAGGACTTTCACCAAGGCACTCCAAAGGGAAGGGTGTTCTAGTTCATCCCTATTTGGACAACTAGTTGATTGAGCGAATTCAGAATCCCTGTACCGGACAGCAGTGGATTTGGTCCTCAGTTGTCTCCAATCGCTAGGGTGGATCGTCAATTTAGCCAAGAGTCATCTGGTTCGTTCCCAGAGTCTAGAATTCCTGGGGGCACTTTTTGACACGAGGACGGGAAGGGTCTTCCTTACTGAGCAGTGCATTGCTAAGCTTCAGGCTCAGGTTCGGGAGTTGTTAGCCAAGCGGGTTCCCAGAGTCTGGGATTATTTACAAGTGCTCGGGTCTATGGTTTCTACCTTGGAGTTGGTACCCTGGGCTTTTGCTCACATGAGGCCTCTGCAATCAGCCTTACTGTCTTGCTGGGATCCAATTTCAGAGCGTTATCAGCAACTCTCCCAGAGCCTGTACGGTCCAGTCTCTCATTGTGGCTCCGCTGGGACAAGTTAAGTTGCAGCATGCACCTTAATGTTCCAATCTGGACAGTCGTTACTACTGATGCCAGTATTTTTGACTGGGGAGCGGTATGTCAGCATCAGTCGGTACAAGGCCATTGGTCCCCGGAGGAAGCTTCCTGGCCCATCAATCGGCTAGAGACGAGGGCGGTACGTCTGGCCCTGCTAGCGTTTCTCACCTTGGTGAGGGGCCCATCGGTGAGGATCTTGTTAGACAATGTGACAGTGGTGGCCTATATCAACCACCAGGGAGGCACCAAGAGTCATTCCATGGCTCAGGAGGCTCGGCTTCTGGTGGAGTGGGCAGAGCAGCATCCGGAGCATCTGGCAACCTCTGACAATGTGCAGGTGTATTTCTAAGTTGCCAGCAGCTGGATCCTGGGGAGTGGGAGCTGTCCGATGAGGCTATGTCCCTTGTTTGTCATCAGTGGGGGACCCTGTGCGTGGACTTAATGGCGACCTTCTGAAATGCTAAGGCTTTGCATTTCTTCAGTTGGCAAAGCGAAAGAGGAGCAGAGGGCATACATGCCTTGGTCCTCCCTTGGACAAGGGACATCCTGCTGTATGTTTCCTCCCTGGCCTCTGGTGGGCAAAATTCTCCGAAGAATAGAGGTTCATATGGGACCAGTGATTCTGGTGGCACCAGCGTGGCCGTGGCATCCATGGTTTGCAGACTTGATCAACCTAGCAGTGGACGGACCTCTTCGGCTCGCCCATCTACCGAACCTACTGCGTCAGGAACCAGTTTGTTTCGATCAGTTCTGTCTAGCTGGTTGGCTTTTGAAAGGTGGCATCTGAAGGGAAAAGGTTATTCAGACGCGGTCATTGCTATGCTCTTGAATCTAGGAAGTCTTCCACATCTCTATCCTACAAGAGGGTGTGTAGCATTTTTTATTCCAGGTGTTCCGGCCTTCGAGTGTCTGTGCGCCCTATTTTGGCCTTCTTTTAGGATGGCTTGACAAAAGGGCTGTCCTTCAATTCACTTAAGGTTCAAGTGGCTGCGCTAGGTTGCTTATGAGGCAAGGTTCGTGGCAAACACTTTCGGCACATCCGGATGTTGTCAGTTTTCTTCGAGGTGTGAAGCACCTGCGTCCTCCCGTTTGATAGCCGTGCCTGTCTTGGATCCTTAATGTAGTCTAGTGGATCCTCTGCAGCGTGCGACTATAAAGGATCTCACTTTGAAAATGGTCTCTTTGGTGGCTATATGTTCGGTGCTCAGAATTTCCGAACTTCAAGCTCTTTCCTGCAGGGAGATCTTTTTGAGAATCTCCGATAAGGGGATTTCCTTGCAGGCTGTGCCTTCTTTCTTGCCCAAGGTAGTGTCATCCTTCTCAAATGTAGATCTGGCAGCGGCGTACACTAGAGATTTACGTCGCCTAGACTTCAAACGAGCCTTGCTGAGATACTTGGAGGTCACAAATAATTTGTGGAGTGGTC
The DNA here is from genome assembly GCF_901001135.1 of Rhinatrema bivittatum. NCBI lineage: Eukaryota > Metazoa > Chordata > Amphibia > Gymnophiona > Rhinatrematidae > Rhinatrema > Rhinatrema bivittatum. The sequence goes on along the minus strand of NC_042616.1, from coordinate 210,860,073 downwards.
CCAAGAAAGGGTATAAGGTGTCAAAAGCGACTATTGCGAGGTAGTTGAAAGAGGCGATTAATTCCGCATATGTTTGTCAGGGTCGCCTGAATCCAGAATGTCTCTGGGCACATTCTACTGGCTCTCAGGCAGCCTCTTGGGCAAGTGTCTGTTAGTTTCTCCTCAGGAGATCTGTAGAGCGGCTACGTGGAAGTCATTGCACACCTTTGCCAGACATCGCTTAGATGTCCAGTCCCCGGGGACTGGAAATTTTGGAGCGAGTGTGCTGCAAACGGGACTCTCCCAGTCCCACCCTACTTAGGGAAGTTTCGGTACATCCCAGGAGTCTGGACTGATCTGGGTACGTGCAGGGAAAGGAAAATTGGTTTGTTGATCCCACAGGTTTTGGTGTGAGAGTGTTTGTTGCCTGTTTTATGGTTATCCTCTTCCCCCTGTTCATTTAGGGGAGTAGGCATAGTACTTGATTCTTCTTTATATTTCTGGCTTGGGTACTATTGCGTCCGTCGGTCGCAGACGGCTGCAACTGCTCTGCCTTACCTCTTTTTCTCCCCTTTCACTCTCTCTGGGCAAGATGACTGCCTCCGGTGCCGAGGGCCTTGGCGTTTCCAAACCAGCATGGGCGCCCCATCCGCCATGCTCACTCACATGGCCTCCTAGGGCGCGAGCGCGCACATCTCCTACGCTCAAATACACGTCATGGCGGGAACCTTGGGGGCGGCCCCACCGCATGTTGTCAGCACTTCTGGATATATTTAGCCTCCGCCAACACTTTGAGTTAGCAAAGACTTCACTTCGCTACTCTGACTGCTCTAAGCTGCATGCTTAGATGCCGCTTTCACGCTAAGGGCCTCGTTCCAGTAAGAAGTTCAAGAGACCTGCTCCTCAGGGGTCTCTCGCTTCCAACTTCCCTTTGAGGTTCCTCACTAACTAAGACAACTGCTCCTCTGGCGTCTTTCTCTCTCTTCTACTTTCAGGATATTGGACCATTGGGTACTCGCTCCTCGAGAGCCTATCTACTAGAGATGTGAATCAGAACCAGAATCGGTTCGGTTCCGATTCAAATCGTGCATTTTTTTTGTCCGGCCCGATCGTTTTGTTTTGTTTTTTTTATCGGCTGCACCTGATTCGATAAACAAAAAACCCATCCCGACCCTTTAAAACCGCTCCCTTAGCCTCCACCACCCTCCAGACCCCCCCAAAAACGTTTTAAAATGACCTGGTGGTCCAGTGGGCCCCGGGACGATCTCCCATCTTTAAAAATGGCGCCGGCCATCCAGTGCTCCTACATGTGACAGGGGCCGGCCAATGGCAAGGTTACCCTGTCACATGGTAAGGGCAAAGGGCCATCGGTGCCATTTTTATTGGATGGCGTGGGCCATCTTTAAAAATGGCGCCGGCCGTCCAGTGCTCCTACCATGTGACAGGGGCCGGCCAATGGCACGGTTACCCTGTCACATGGTAAGGGCAAAGGGCCATCGGTGCTATTTTTATTAGTGGCAGCCGACGGCCCAGAGCGGGAGATCGCTCCCAGGGCCCACTGGACCACCAGGTAATTTTAAAATGTTTTTGGGGGGGTCTGGAGGGTGGTGGAGGCTAAGGGAGTGGTTTTAAAGGGTCAGAGTGGGTTTTTTGTTTATCGGCTGACAGCACAAGAGAACGCTCCCGGGACCCCCGCTGGACCACCAGGTAATTTTAAAATGTTTTTGGGGGGGTCGGGAGGGTGGTGGAGGCTAAGGGAGTGGTTTTAAAGGGTCAGGGTGGGTTTTTAGGTTGTATCCTAACTCCCGTTAGTGTGCACTAACCCGATTAATGATTTTTTTCACGATAAATCGGTGGAATTTCTATTGTATCGCACTCTTTAACGATTAATGACTATTTAAAAAATATCAGATGATATTTTAAATCGTCAAAAAACGATTCACATCCCTACTATCTACCTCTATATCCTGCACCACGGACCTTCGGTCCCACCATTCTACCAGCAGGAAGACGCCTTCATTCTGTGAGTACCTCTACGATCCGGCGCTCCAACTCCACCCACCTGCCGCAGCGTTACCCGCACTGCGGGCTCCCGCCTATCATGAACATCTGCGTGAGACTATACTTCTGACCCTGTTGCGCATACTGGCACTTCGTGGATCAGTGCCTTACCTTCCTGCTTTCACCATCTATCTACAGCAGTACAATAAAGACTCTCCATTCTGTGTCTGTGTCTGCCTATCGCAGTGGTTCCCAATGGGGCTCCTCCCCATGGGCGGAGTCATCTCCATTGCGACCAAGGGTCCACAATGCCTCAGACACAACAGGTACAGATTAATACTGAGGGATTGCAGGAGGCATCTTGTCTTAAGTGGCAGTAAAACTTTCTTTGACTCCATCTGCTGGAGGGAGGCAAAACCCAGGAGTCTGGACTGATCTGTGGTGGTACAGAAACAGAAATTAGCAGGTAAGAACCAATTTTCCTATGTCCTTCACAGTTGCAGGCAAATTTTGCATCTTATACACCATTCCAACTATAAAGAACTAAATGAAGTGTCAAGTTAATACATACTAATAAGCTTGGACTCCCTGTGACTAGGTGTAAAAACAGCTTATATTTGTATATGATACCGTTTATACAGAACATATATTGTTGTGAGGCCCGATCGCGATCGCATGCGATCGGGCCTCCCTACCTCTTTTCCGCCGGCGAGTCGGCACGCCATCCTTCCGGCCCCCCAGAGCACGGCTCGCAGCGTGCAGACGTCCTGCCGTCGCGGGACGGCATCGGGTGCGACGCGGCTAGCTCCGCCCCTTAAAGGGGCAGGATCGCGAGGACGAGGCCGGCCCCGGAAATTGACGTCAGCAGGGAGGGAGATTTAAGCGGTGCAGTGCAGGCATCAGACGCCTTCACAATAGGTCCCGTGCTTTGCTGTGCCCTGGTGTGACTTGCTGTGCCTGACTCTGCCTTGCCTTGCTACCTGCCTACCGACCCGGACCGTGCCTGACGCTGCCTTGCCTTGCTACCTGCCTGCTGAGACCCGGACCGTGCCTGACGCTGCCTTGCCTTGCTACCTGCCTGCTGAGACCCGGTCCGTGCCTGACGCTGCCTTGCCTTGCTACCTGCCTGCCAAGACCCGGACCGGACTTGACTCTGTTTGCCTGCTGCTTGCCTCGACCCGGATTGGACTTTGCTCTGTTTGTCTGCCTGCCTGCCTGCCTGCCTCGACCCGGATTGGACTTTGCTCTGTTTGTCTGCCTGCCTGCCTCGACCCGGATTGGACTTTGCTCTGTTGCCCGCTGCCTGCCTCGACCCGGATTGGACTTTTCTCTGTTTGTCCGCTGCCTGCCTCGACCCGGATTGGACTTTACTTTTGCGCCACCTGCTATCTGTCCGGACCCGGATTGGAGTTGATCTTCACAGACCCCTGCCTCGCGTGGAACCCGGCTTGGGCTCGCTGGCCTGTACCTGTCTGCCTTCTCTTGCTAGGTACTGAGGGGTCTTGCTCCGGATATCCACCCTCCGGTGACGAAGGACATCCTGGTTCCTCAGGTGGGTGTTCTTCTGTGCCGGGTCAAGGGTCCACTGTTTAACATATATAATACCAAAATTAGCATGTTTTTTCATGTGTTCTCAGAAGAAAAATGTTCAAACATCAGTAAATTCAAAATACCAGTAATGCTTTTGTTCTCTAAATAACAGGCTGTTAATGGATGTAAAAACACTGTTCCATTGACTAAGAAAAACTCCAGATATTTCAACAGATTTCCGATTGATTTACCTAAACAACTGAAAAGAAAACATATCTAACAATATGCTGTATTTATTTATTTATTTATTTAAAGGTTTTTTTATACCGCGGAACGTTTCAAACATCACCTCGGTTTACAATGAACAATAATTTAGCAACAGGCTTTACAATCAATTCAGGAAGAACAAGCATATAACAATAAACCAAGCAAAGAGTAAACATATAGTACAATTGGTTCCCATCTAATCTCCTGGGAGAAACTATGTATAATTACAAACTATATATGATTAGGTGCATTATGTACAAATATTAATATACAATCTATGTATAATTAGGTACGTTCAGGGAGAGGAAGAGGCAGATAGAGGTGAATAGGGGTGGGGGAGCGGGTGGCTAATTGAGGTTGGATGGCTCTTTGAGGAGAAGGAGAGGGAGGCTGATTGGGTAGGATGGCTGTTTAAGAAGTAGGAGGACATTATGTATAAGCTTCTCTGAAGAGCCAAGTTTTTAAGTTTTGTTTGAATTTCTTGTGACAAGGCTCCAGGCACAGTTCTAGGGGCATTTTATTCCAGAGGTTGGTTCCAGCTATGGTAAATGAACGTTCTCTTGTGGAAACATGTTTAATTTGTTTGAGAGCGGGAGTCTTGAGTTTGGCTTGGTGTATTGTTCTTGTAGGTCTATTAGATTTGTGGAATGTAAAATGGTCAGAGAACCATTGCATTTCTTGGTTGTGGATGGATTTGTGTATGAGGGTAAGGATTTTGTATGTAATTCTCGATGCTATTGGTAGCCAGTGAAGGAATTGGAGTACCGGTGTTATATGATCATGGCGATGCGCATTGGTGAGTATTCGGGCGGCTGCGTTTTGTAGCATTTGTAAAGGCTGTAATGAGTTTTATGGCAGTCTAAGTAGGATGGAATTACAGTAGTCCAGTTTTGACAATAATGTAGCTTGTAAAACTGTTCGGAAATCGTGCGAGTGTAGGAGAGATTTGATTCTTTTCAGAGTGTGGAGTTTAAAGAAGCCGTTTTTTACTGTGGTTGCAATGAATTTTTTTAAGGAGAAATGGTTGTCTATGATAACGCCAAGGCTGTGGACTTGCTGTAAGGCAAGGGGGCCAGCTTGTGAGTAATTGGTAGGATTGATAGGGCTGTTGCTTTGTGGAGAGATGATGAGAAGTTCTGTTTTGCTGGTATTGATTGCTAGAAAGTTTTCGGTGAGTAGATTCTTTATTTCTTCAAGGGCAGATTCCCAGATTTTCAGAGCATTGGGTAGAGAGTCCTTAATGGGGATGAGGATCTGCACATCATCTGCATTTATGAAGTGCGGGAATCCAAGTTTCATCAAGAGTTGACATAGTGGGATAAGGTAGATATTAAACAGTGTTGATGAGAGAGAGGATCCTTGAGGTACTCCTTGTTGTAGTTTTCTGGGTTTGGATTCGTGTCGGCCAATTTTAACACTGTATTTTCTCTCATTAAGATAGGAATGAAGCCAGCAAAGAGCAGATCCAGAGATTCCGATTTGAGATAGGCGGGTGATCAGGGTATTGTGATTGACAGTGTCAAATGCAGCTGATATGTCAAGCAGAGCAAGGATGTAAGAGTGACCCGTGTCTAGTGTTTTTAGTATTAAATCTGATAGAGACAGGAGCAGGGTTTCGGTACTATGGTTCTTGCGGAATCCATACTGGGACGGAAGTAGTAGTTGATGTTCATTTAGAAATTCTGTGAGTTGCTTGTTTATGATTTTCTCCATTATTTTAGAAAGGAAAGGAAGGTTCGAAACTGGTCGGTAGTTGGATGGTTCTGTAGGGTCCAAGTCCGCTTTTTTGAGGGTCGGTTTTATTATGGCATGCTTGAGTTGCGTGGGTACCAGGCCAGTGGTGATGGATTTGTTGAGAATCTTGGAAATGGGTTTGGCAATCCTTGCTGGAGAAGAAAGGAGTGTTTTTGTGGGTATGATATCAAAGGGGTGCATCGCTGGTTTAATCTTTTTGAGGATAGCTTCTATTTCTAGAGGGGTAATGGTTTCAAAGTTTGTAAGGGTGACCAAGGGTGGTATAGTTGTATTGGGGTTATGTATGTGTGCGTTAAGAGAGGGTGTAGTGATGCGTGTTTTGGTAGTAGGTGATTTGACAATAAGGGGGGAGGAGGTAAAGCGTGCCATGATGTTATTTATTTTGTCATGAAAGTAATCAGCTAGCTTCTCACACTTGTTTTCATCCTCATTGTCTGAGTTAACGTTTGTTGGAGGAGTAATTATGCTAGATACATATTGGAAAAGAGCACGTGGGTTGAATTGGTATTGATGAATCCTTGATGCGTAATAGTCTTTCTTGGCTTTGTCTGTATTTTTCCTGTATTCGTGTAGAAGAGAGCGGAACTTTAAAAGTAGCGCTGGGGATTGGTTTTTACGCCATTTCTTTTCTATTTTACGTAGTTCTGTTTTCATAATTCTCAAATCAGGGGTGAACCACAGTCTTTTGGCTTTCTTCTCCATGTTGATTTCTTTCGAGATTAGTGGGCATAGTTTATTTGCAATATTGCCGGTGATTTGGTGCCATGAGGAACATGCTGAATTAGCGTCAGTGAGGTCTAACTTATTGAGGTCTTCTGATAGTGAGACCATAATTTCTTCTGATTTGCAATGTTTGCGGAATGTTATGGTTTTCTTATTGTGGGAAGGCGTGTGGGGGATGCATTTGATCATGCAGGAAGAGTCAATCCGGTAGTGGTCTGACCAGGGAATGGGGGTGCATTGTGGAGAGCTGGTTTGGATAAGTGAATTAGTAAAGATGACATCAAGAGTGTGTCCAGCTTTGTGTGTAGGGCTCGATACATTTTGTCTAACTCCAAGAGCGTTTAGGGTGGCCATGGTAGCTTCACTAGCTGGTGAAAGGGGTGAGCGGTCAAAATGTAGATTTAAGTCTCCTAGGATGATAGTAGGGATAGTAATGTCGATGTATTTGGTATGGTATTGGTACATATGGTACATATTGGTACATATTGGTACATATGACGAGCAGTAATGCTTATTCTGTCAATTACATTTAAGTTGTGACCATCAAGCAGGCCCACATTTGAGTGTCAAATTCAGTGTGTGGTGTTAAATAGTTCCAAATGTTGCGAACTCAGAATCTATTTCAAAGTTATTTGAAGAAATATGAAATAAAAAAAATTCCTAGTATTTGCTTTTTTTAGAAATTAACATTTCCAAGACAAAGGTACAAAAGAAAGCAAAAAACAAACACAAATGCCATAAAACCGGGGTCCCCAAACTTTGTCCTTGCCCACATCCTTTTCAGGATTTCCACAATTAATAATCATGAGATTTATTTTCATAATATGGAGACAATGTATGCAAATAGATCTCATGCATATGCATTGTGGAAATCCTGAAAATTCAAATGGGTTGTGGCCCTCAATTATAGAGTTTTGGGATCCCTACCATAAATGGTTGATCGTACTGTAGCAGGAGTAGTCAACTCTAGTCCTTGGGTCACAAAAAAGTCAGATTTTCAAGATACCCATAATGAATATGTATGAGATGTTTGTATAGGTTTTCATGTACTGCCTCCATTGTATGTAAATATATCTCATGGATATCCTGGAAACCAGACCTGTTTTTGGATCTTGAATTCAAGAGTTTTCTACCCCTGTTCTGTAGGATAATAGCTGATAGGTCCATGTTTTATCATATACATACAGAATGAGCTAATTTGATATTCTTTATCCCCAGATCAGTCTAGACATCTGGGTCTTTCTCCCCTACCAGCAGATAGACTGAGAAGAAAAGCTTTACTGTATTTTATGCTTAAGACAATATGCCACCTGCAGTTACCCAATATTCTGTCTCCAGCAGGTGGTAGAGGTGCAAAACCTGCAGTCAGTTTTGAAGATTCAGATTGATCCCACAGGTGTTAGGTCCTGGAGTGGGACCATCCCTGTGGTAAAGTAGGGGCAAGCTGGGAGTCTTTGACTCTTGGATGCCTGGAACTTGGTTCAGGAAAGGGACTTGAAAGCCAGTGACCTGGCTCTCTTTCCCTTTCCTGTCTCCTAGCTGGTCTTGCAGTAGGAAAGTACTGTGTTCTGGTTTGGGAGACCTTCCATAAGGGACTGCAGGTTCCTTTAAATATTACATTTAAAAAAAAAAAAGCAGGACTGAAGCAATGGGTCAATTTTAGGCAAGAATGTGACTTATTGCAGTTCTTTCATGTGGGGACTTATGAACAGTAAGAGCTGGGCTGTGAGGGTGAATTTGAGAAGAAGGGCCTATTGAAGCTATGAGTCAGGAAGGTTTCCTCCTGCTGTTAAGTCTCCAGTACTGTTTTTCTGATGCACAGGTAAGTGTTATAGTGAACCATAGAGTGCAAGAAGTGATGCCTTGCAAAAGGGGGACCACAAATGGATGCAGCTTTCACTGCATCCGTTAGGTGGGTGACTGGCGATGAGGGAGGCTTGGGAGCATCTAGTTCAGTTGTGGAAAGGAGGAAAGCTTCAAAGATAAAGTTTACTGCACAGAAGCTGGCAGGGTTGGGGAGGTCCTCTGCACAGGAACCACCACCATCTTGCTGTCAACTCTGGTGGAGCAGGCAAATTTGGCAGACTTGCTGGATGCTGCTTGACTTCCTAAAGATGGAGGGAATGGACAGCGCCCAGAGTGATACGGGGGGGGCCTGGAGCCCTCAGATGAGGATTCAGAGTCCAATGAGTCCTATTTGGCCAGCAAGAGTGCTGGATTTCAATGTTCTCTCTCAAACAGGCCGATAACAGTACCAACGCGTATACAAAAACGGCCGGATTTACACGTGCAGGGCCCTCGTGGGCCGGCGCGTACGTATGTCCCGGGGCTTCGTAAAAGGGGCGTGTCGGGGGCATTCCCTAAATGACGCTGTGTTTTGGGGGCGGGCCCGGGGGTGTGGTCGAGGCCCGGGGGCGTGGTCAAGGCCTCCGCACCAGTCCCCGGGGCGGGTGATGGCACGCCAGCAGCCTGCTGGCACGCACAGATTTACGTCTGCTTTCAGCAGGCGTAAATCTGCCAACAAAGGTGTAAGGGGGGTGTTTAGATAGTGCTGGGGGGGGGTTAGGGAGGAGAAGGTGGGGGGAGGGTGAAGAAAAGTTCCCTCCGAGGCCGCTCCGAAATCGGAGCGGCCTCGGAGGGAACAGGCAGCGCGCACTGGGCTTGGCGCGCACAGGTTGCACGAATGTGCACCCCCTTGTGCACTCCGACCCCGGATTTTATAAGATGCACGCGTATCTTATAAAATCCAGCATACTTTTGTTCGCGCCTGGTGTGCGAACAAAAGTACGCGCTCGCGCAAAATTATAAAATCTACCCCAAAATGTGGCCGTGCTGGGTGTCCGCGCGTTTGACGCACACACATTTTGGTTCGCAAGCCGCTCGATTCAGTATTCAAATTAGATGCAAATCCAAGCGGTGGCAAAGGAGCGTCAAAAGCGTGCCTATGAAGTGGTAGGCGTTCGCAATCCATTTTTCTGTAAAGAGCGGTATACAGCGCCTATACGGTATCCAGGGTGCTCTGGCGCCATACCTGTCATTTCAAATGTCATTTCAAATGTCATTTCAGCAGGTAAGTGGATGGTTCTTTTCTACAGACCCCGCATGGACACTGGGGCCGCTGCCCTGAGCATTTGGACGTCCTTGATCGGAGACCACCCCCAACCTTCCACGTCCGGGAGCTTAAGGACGTGCAAGGACGTCCGGGCATCTGTGAAGGTCAGGGCCTCCGAGCATGGATGCCTGTAAGGAGATGGGAACGCTGCCTTCCAACGTCCATGGCCGCTGCCTTGAGCGCCCACCCAGATTTCCAAGGTTGGGGCTTCCGTTCATGGATGTTCCTGCCTCTTTCCGGACGTCCATGACTGAAAGGCCCCGCTACCTTTCCGGACATCTGTAAGCTCTGCATGTGCTCCTCTTCTGTTTGGTTGATTTTCCCTTTGTATTCCATATGTATGCTCTTCATGTGCTCCTCTTGTGTTAGGTTGATTTTCCCTTTGTATTCCATGTGCTCCTCTTCTGTTTGGTTGATTTTGCCTTTGTATTCCTTCTGTATGCTCTGCATGTGCTCCTCATCCTTGGCAGTCATTCTGTTCTTGATTAGCACCACAGAAGTTTATTGCCACAGTAGTTTAATGCAATAAATTGTTGAAATGAAACTCGTACAAATTTTTAAAATCAAAAATATATATTTCTCACAGGACAAGCAGGATGGTTGTCCTCACAAATGGGTGACATCGAGGATGGAGCCCAACCACGGAAAACTTCTGTCAAAGTTTCAGGAACTTTGACTGGTCCCTACTGGGCATGCCCAGCACGGCACTAACCCTGCAGCCAGCAGGGGTCTCCCTTCAGTCTTCTTTTTTCCGCGCAGCAGTAAGCCACGCGGTTAAGGAGCTCTTACCACATTCCTGACAGGAATTTCTTCAACTAATTTCTTGAAGAAAAATTTGCCCCTCAGGGGTCTCTCCTCTTCAAATTTTGCTCTGCGGTACTTCGGTAAGTTTTTGCCGTTGTTTTTGTTGACTACCGTCAAGTTCGGCCCTTGAGGCCTGTTGGCAGTCGACCGTCCCGCGGCTAAATTTTTGGCCTATGGCCATGGCGTCGGGGTTCCGTCGGTGCCCGGACTGTACACGTACTATGTCCATCACAGACCCACATAGAGTCTGTGTTTTGTGTTTAGGGAGTGAGCATGATGTCCTGACTTGCACCAAATGTGCCCTAATGACACCAAAAGGTCGCAAAGCCAGAATGGAGAAAATGGGACTCCTTTTCCATGCTCACACTCCGACGCCATCGATTGCATCGACGTCATCTGAACCGGCACCGTCGAAGTCTCACCATCGTCGACAGCCTCCCGGTGACCGCCTGCCATCGATGTCTCTGCGGCCATCGACTCCCGTCCCTTCCCCCGAAGATTGCGGGGATCGGAGAGAAAAACATCGCCATCGACGTCACAAGTCTCGGACCGTCGAGGAATCGAAGTCATTGACCTCAGTACTGTCCGAGCCTCCTCCGAAGAAGTCTCGACCAGAAGTGGCACCGTCCACTCCTGTCTCGCAGACACCGAGGCAACCCTCACCCCTTCGGGGTTTGGGAGCCGTGACTCCACCGGTGACGGTGGTCCCTCCAGCTCAGCCTCAGCCTCCCTCTCCCATGGAGCCGGGTATTGTTACCCCAGGTCTCCGGGTAGAACTGGACCGGCTGGTCCAGGAGGCCATCGACAAGGCGATGCAACGGTTCCAGATTCCTCCGGCACCGAGAGTGGAACCGGTCACTGACCCGATTCCAGCAGCACTGGCACCGCTGCTTGCCCGGATGGAAGCGCTTATGACTGCCCTTCCTCCGGTGATACCCGGGTCTCCGACAGCTATCTCATTGAGTGGAGAAACACCGTACTGAATTCCCCCTTTGGGGGGTAGTACCGTCAGTACCATGTCGTCCCTCGCCACCGATACATTCCATGGGGGCGATACGCACATCAGCTCCATCGAGAATTTCGATGCTGACACCGATTCCTTCGATACCGGCACCGATGCCATTGAGGACATTCTCGATACCCCCGGCAATTCCTTCGAGTTTCTCGGAGCCTCAACCGGGGGCCTTCAGGTATCCGATGGTTCCAACCACTTACACAATATAAGATTTATTTATTTATTTTTAATTTTTATATACCGGAATTCCTGTATACAATACAAATCAATCCGGTTTACATGAAACAATAAGTTACCCTGGTCTGTGCGGACCGACCGGGGCTTATTACAAGGAACATTGAACAGTAACAATAAACCATTTAACGTTTTCGTATTTTGAAACAATACACGGGTTAAACGTTTTACAAGGAACGTTGAACAGTGACAATGAACCATTAAATGTTTTCGTATTTTAAAGATAATTAGCGGGTTAAACATTGCAAATTAACTGGTGGACAAAGATAATCCAGGTTCTGTGGTTTGACTAGGTTAAAACCAAGTGCATGATAATTGCAGGGAGATAGGAACAAACTAAAACAATTTAAGATGTAATGCCTCCAAGCATCTTTTAGTCAACAAATATTTGTGGAATAAATTTGGATCTGAAATCACATTGACATAACCCAATAAACAAAGCTCCGCTGACCAAACTGTGGTTGGGACATGGATAGACGTAAAATAAGCATTTATCAATGTCTAGAATACCTGTATAGGCCCACAATCCCATAAACAGTGAACCAAGGATGCTGCCGGATGAGAACATTTCAGACAGGTCCCAGAAGAAGCCACTTTTGCCATATAGGCTCTTTTTGGCCAAAATATTGCCTTGTGCAAAATCCTAAAGTGAATCTCTCACCTAACACATTTCATTGCTCTCCGAGCCAAAATATCACAATCCAGGATATCATCGTCTGGCACAGTGATTCCCAATTGATGTGACCAAACCTTCGCCAATCTAGCATAAACAGTGTAATTGCAAGTGTTGTGCAGATATTTCTACATTGTTGAAATAGTCACACGTTTTCTTGCCAAACATAGCAGAAGCTGAAATGCCCCATTAGTGATGCTTCCCCCAGCATTCAACACCCACCATACATAGCTGCAAATTTGCATATAATCAAAAAATATCAGCCTGGGGGATTTTTTCAAAACCAGCCCACATGGGATCTGACTTGTGGGATCCCATGTGCGCTTTCCCTGCAGGATGTGTTTCAACAGTTCCCAGAAGCACACCAAACTGACCTTTCAGAGGTACATCATGTAACCTGGAGTCTGATAGAATTGAGCCAAAAAAGCTACAACAAAAATTGAACATTTTTCTAAATAATTAAGTAGTAGAACATACCCTAGACCAGGGGTGAGCAAACAGGGCTGCGTGCTCTCTTCTATCCATGCAAATCGGTTGCCGTCTGCCCCCCAAGTCTAGTTACATCTCTCATCTATGTCTTGGATTCATGGTCTGATATTAAAGTCTCTTGCCAACCAATTAGCTCTGGAACCAGTTGCCAAGTAATGTGACAACCACGCTATCAGCTAGGGTCAGACACTCACACAATTTCTTAGACATAAACACCCACACACATTCTTCCAGACACCCACACTGTGTCTGAGAGAGGGTGTCTCTCTCTGACATGAAAACACCCACACACACACACTCTCACTCTCAGTATATGGGTTTGTCATAGAGAGAGAGTGTGTAGGGGTGTCTTTCTGTGTCAGGGAGAAAGACACCCCAACACATGCATACACACACACACACTCTCTGACACACATTCCATCATTGTGCTGCTGCTCATGTGCTCACACAGTGAGTGCCCCCACTTCAGTATTGCCACCAGTATTATGTAAAAAGTTTTTCCTTGCTGCCAGCTTTTCCCTAATCTGCAGCAGCCCTCTCCCTTTCCCATTTCTACTCCCAACCTTCTTGCCCCCCCGCCCCTCCCCACTCCAGGAGACTCACTGGTTCTACAGCTAGCTAACTCCTTCAGAAGGAAAGACCACCCTGCAGAAGCCTCTCCAACACTGCACAGGCACTTCTTCTTGGCTCATCCCATCCCTTTTTGTGACTGTAGCTTGCCTCCACTTCTCCATGCCCCCACCACCATTCCAGCACGTTCCCATTGACTGAGTGTTACAGAATCTGATGGTTGTATGGTTCCACAGGCTCTGCAGTGCCTACTTACTCCAGGGGAGGGGCAGGGAGACCAGACGGATGTCTGTTCCTCCAGGGCTTAAAAATAAAAATGAAGCCCTGGCTGAGAGTGGAGAAAGCCACAGGACCCAAAGCAGTACAGCTCCAGACTTCTGCTTTCCAATGTGGATCCAGTGCAGCCAGGGCTGGTGCAAGGGTATTAGGCATCATAAGTAAACATTACAGCCTTGTATCCCCATCCTCTCCCGCCTTTATAACTGTTTTTACATTAAAAAGGACATTCAAAATAGTCTTATGAGGTAAAAATATCATTTACAGCATGTACATTATATTGACAGGCATTGCTGTGGTACCAATCAGAAAATCCTGCAAAATAAAAAATAGAGACACTTGGATCCCATATTGCATTAAGCATATTTTAACAGATGCTTGGTGTGGGCTCTGCTCTCAGAAGCCTTGCATAAACTGAACTACAATTAAAATACAGTAAAATCCCAATACCAAAACAGCAATAACAGCTAGGGATGTGCAGAGGGATGCCATACGTCGCATTCGGGATTTGTATTCGTCGGGGGGGGCAGATACGTTGCATTCGGCAAGGGGGCGCCCCGATACTTTTATACGTTAATTCTTATTCATTTTCCGGCTAAAATTAAATTAACTATAGCCCCCCCACCCTCCTGACCCCCCCCAAGACTTACCAAAACTCCCTGGTGGTCCAGCGGGCAGTCCGGGAGCCATCTCCTGCACTCACACCCTCGGCTGCCGGTATTCAAAGTGGTGCCGATAGCCTTTGACCTACTATGTCACAGGGGCTACCGATTGCTCCCAGACCCCCGCTGGACCACCAGAGACTTTTGGCAAGTCTTGGGGGACCCTTCTGACCCCCACAAGACTTGCCAAAAGTCCAGCGGGGGTCCGGGAGCAACCTCCTGCACTCGGGCCGTCAGCTACCAGTATTCAAAATGGCGCCGAAAGCCTTTGCCCTCACTATGTCACAGGAGCTACCGGTGCCATTGGTCAGCCCCTGTCACATGGTAGGAGCCCAAGATGGTGCCAGCCATCCATTGCTCCTACCATGTGACAGGGGCTGACCAATAGCACCGGTAGCCCCTGTGACATAGTAGGTCAAAGGCTATCGGCGCCATTTTGAATACCGGCAGCCGAGGGTGTGAGTGCAGGAGATGACTCCCGGACCCCTCGCTGGATCACCAGGGAGTTTTGGTAAGTCTTGGGGGGATCAGGGGGTGGGGGGTTTGTTTAAACTGGCTCCTTTAGATGGCTGAATAATTCTGCGAAGATTCATTGTATTCGTGGGGAATCGTGATACGTTTCGCTTCCCCATGAATACAACGAATATGGTCCTATACATTGTGGATTACCAATTCGTAGGGAATGAATGCACACCCCTAATAACAACCAGCATTCAAACAGTGACAACCCTACCTATGAAAAGACGATGCTACAAATATTACACCAGGACCTAAAACACCAGTTTGAAAACCAGAACAAGCTAAGCTACTATGGGTTCCTATACAGAAACTACATAGTAGCAGAATACCTCAAATCTGTCACATGTGCAGAACACAGATCATCCCTCACTAAATACAGAATAAAGAGATCATAAAGTATAAATAGAAATGTATAGCCAAAAATTGAACTGGAAACCGCAACAAGCTGTATTCTGTATTCAGTGAAACATGGAAAAAGAGAAAAATGACTATTCCTCATAAAATATCAAATAATGAAATCAATAAATATCAATCAGCAATAGTAAAATCTTACTTATAAAAAGAATAAATATTACAAAACAGCTGAACTTCCAATAATTAAACTGATATAAAACTTTTACACTTTCAAATAATAGAAGGACTAGAGGACATTCCATGAAGTTAGCAAGTAGCACATTTAAGACTAATCGAAGAAAATTCTTTTTCACTCAACGCACAATAAAGCTCTGGAATTTGTTGCCAGAGGATGTGGTTAGTGCAGTTAGTGTAGCTGGGTTCAAAAAAGGTTTGTATATGTTCTTGGAGGAGAAATCCATTAACTGCTATTAATCAAGTTTACTTAGGGAATAGCCACTGCTATTAATTGCATCAATAGCATGGGATCTTCTTAGTGTTTGGGTAATTGCCAGGTTCTTGTGGCCTGGTTTGGCCTCTGTTGGAAACAGGATACTGGGCTTGACGGACCCTTGGTCTGACCCAGCTTGGCAATTTCTTATGTTCTTATGAGAGGGAGGATCTTAGACTGAGGAAGGGGAGGAGGGAGCAGGATGCATTGGGGAGTGGATTCCAGGATCTGGGAAGAAGGTGAGGTAGTATGGGGGGGGGGGGGGAAGTTTCCTGAATCTGGGGGATAGAAGCTAAGATCAAGGGAGGGAGGATCTGAATTGCAGTGGGTGGGGAGGAGAAGAGGGAGGTGACCCTACCATGCTCCAGTCCTGATCTTCCTTGCATCCTCTAACATCCTACCCAATATGACATACTCATACACAAATACTTGGCACCAATCTCTTCTCTCACATACATTAACATTGAGCCCTACACATGTTCCCCTCTCTCACACATACAGACATACACTTCTCAGCAGATTCCTCCCTCATTCCCCAGCCTCTCTTCCCACCCTCCAATGATGTCCACGTGGCCCCCTTCTAATATGCAAAAAAAAAAAGTGATCCACCTTTTCTCTGTCTGTTGCAGGCTCACGCCCCCTCTTCTCTTCTTCCCTGCATGCTGCCTGGAGGGGAGGGGCTGGATCAGAAACAGAGTGCTTTTCTCTGAGAGATTTAGCACAGCTGAAATGCAATAAATCATCAGTCAGCCTGCTGCCCCCCCCCCCCCCCCCCGATTTTTGCCACCCTAGGCACAGGCCTAGTGTGATTGACAAATCCAGGCCTGGGTGTGAGGGGAGGCCTAGGAGCATTTCCTGCTTCCCCAGTGATGAAGGGAGAGAAGGGCGGGGAGCGGTCCCACAGAGATCAGCGATGCCGCGGGAAAGAAACCCCCCCCCCCAAAAAAAAAAAATGCAGGCCTATAGAGCAATGCTGCACCTATGGAAACAAGAAATAAAAGTGAAGCTTATGCCCATGGAACTGAGGCTACAACAGCGGGTAAAGAAAAAACAACAACACAGAAATAAGGGGAGAGCCTCTGTGGAGGCTTCTGCTCTGTCAGAACAGCTGCTGCGGGGCTCCACAGACATGGGGGCCGCTGTAAGCAACAGCAGTCATGAGACTGGCCTGACCAGCCCACCAGGGCAATCCCAAAGCCCCGAAATGCCAATCCCTCCTGCCCCCACCCCGCTCTTCAATATCAGCTTCACCATACTTTATGCTGAATTTTTCCACCTTTCTCTACTCCTAGACAATATATGCCTTCCTGCACAGTTCCTTTATACTGCAATCTTCAGTCAGGGAAATGTTTTCAGTTTTGCTTAATTTTCCTTTAAGGAATGTTGCCTTTGCACATTTGTCCAAGCCAAATGTCATCCTGATGTCATCTGTGAAAATTCTTCACCACACATAGTTGTTCTGCTAAATGAGCGTCACAAGGGCTTCAAATCATCGGCAAAAGGCAAGTGAGAGACCTTTGGTGGGGGAAGGGGAATTGGTTGTTCTAAGATTAAGGCTTATTCCATAACCCACTTGACGGGTTTAACGCCAGACAAATCAAAAGTGGTAACAGGGAATCTCCCTGAAATATTCCTCGCTGGACCTTAATATTGGAGATGACACAATGTCAATCCTCATAATTCACGTGGAGTGTAGCCTGCCACACAGCACCAATTGTCCTCATGTTGTTCTCTGGGTGTCTTCATGGCTGGCAAGGATCTAGAAGTCAGATAAGTTGGTCATGCACAGCTTGACCAGAGACGTCTCTCCTCTCTGTATTTGCTGCAGCAATACAGGCCAATTTCACTGAGGTCAGAGAATCCATCTTAGCTGCAAATACAGCTAGCAAGAGTTTGGGGTCTCCCTACAGTAGTCTTTTCCACGTTAAGGCTCCAGCATACCTCTCTCTCTCTCTCCATGTAAACCCAGGAGTTTGACTGCCAATTCTTCAATCTCCTGTTCTCTCTGACAAGTTCCCACTCCCACACACAGGCTTCCACACTCATATGCTCTCTCTCATATGCAAGATCTTGCTCTCACATGCAAGCTCCTATTCCCATACACACACACACATGCAAGCTCTCATTCTTACACAATCTCATTCACACACAGGCTCCCACTCCCACACACACACGTGCAAGCTCTTACTCTTACATACTCTCATTCACAAACAGGCTCCTATTCCCCCTCAGATACACACAGGCTCTCACTCTTACATGCTCTCTCACACGCAAACACACAGGCTCTCACTTGCAGGCTCCCACTCTCATACATACGTACACATTGTTAGGAGTTAGCTAGGGAGTTAGCAATCTGTTGTTATTTAGGAGAGTTGTGGGTGGATCCTTGGACCAGTGGCAGATGACCACGCCCCTGAGGGAAGATCCCGAGATGGACCACCGGTCAGGCTCAGAGTTAGGAGACAGACACACACTAGTTCTTTTATTAGACGGTATACTGAACCACCAGAGGTGGCAGTAGTGAGCTGGAATGGCCGGCTGGGCTGTATTCCCTCAGATACTGGAACAGCGATCCCTGGAGGCTGAGCTGTAGAGAAACTGAAATTTAGTGAGTAGGCAGGGTATGCAGAGTTCATGTACTGAACCTGATGGTAACACTCACACAATGTCTCATAGAAACCCAGGAGCTGGAATGTATAGGCCCTCGAGGAGCGAGTACCTGATTCCAGGGAAAGCTCTGAGAGAGCGATGGTAACTCACTGATGTAGTTGGCAGTGATGACTTCCAGGCAGAAGAGAATACGGAGCAAGACTGGGAACGAGGGCCCTCAAGGAGCGAGTACCGGTTCCAGACTGTCACCTGAAAAACAAAGAGAGAGCGAGGCCCCCGAGGAGCGGGTACCCCTGGTAAGTCCGAGGAGGCAGAGTAGCTTAGGTAGAGTAACCCTTGCTAACTCAATCTGTTAGCAAATTCTAAGACCTTATATATCTGTCGTGGGTGACGTCATCTCAGGGGGACGCCCCTGAGGCTCGCGCCATTGCCTGTACTTCTGTCGGGGCCGCGCGCGCCCCTAGACCTCCAGGAAACATGGCAGGTTGCAGCGTCTAGCCGGTCCGGGGACACTGGAGGACTTCGGCAGAAGGACGCCACGGCAGCCAATCTTCCCGCGGGCAAAGAGGGAGGCGCCAAAGAGGTAAGGAGGGCGGAGAGAGGTCGTCAGAAACCGACAGACACAACACACACACAGGCTTTCACTCTCACACTCAGGCTCCCATTCCCCCCTCAGACACACATTCTCTCTCACACAGCTGATATTGCCACACAAACACACAGGCTCTCACATGTTCTCTCTCACATGCAGGCTCCCACTCCCATACATACATACACACACACAGGCTCCCTCCATGCAGGCTCACACACCCACATGCTCTCTCTCTCTCACACACCCAAACATACACACTCAGGCAGGTTCCTATTCACATCCCCCCCAAGCAGGCTCCCATTCACATGCACACATAAACCCAGGTAGGTTACCATTCATACTATACACACACCCATTCCCACAGCCAGATAGGTTTCCATTCTCTCACACACCCCCAGGCAGGCTCCCCATTGGGTCGAGAATGCTGCCAGCAAACCTGATCCCGCCTGCATCCAAAAAAAAAGGCGCAGGCCCAGGAGGCCACCAGTGGCTGAGAAGAGGAGCAGGCCCAGGAGGCTGCCGGCAGCCGAGAAGAGGCAGGAACCTATTCAGAACTCATGGGGCTAGCTCTTCCTCTATGCTGATCTCACGATGCACAAGATCAGTATAGAGCACATACTGGCCACACGTGGTTTGAAGGCTGGCATACTTAGAGAAGTGGGAGAATGGGTTTCTTCCTCTTCTTGGCCGCCGGCAACCTCCTGTACCTCTTCTTTCTTCTGCTGCCAGGGGATGGGGTCTGCCAGTGGACTCCTGGTCCTGCTTCTCTTCTTGACCTTAAGTGAAATGGGGTCCACTGGTGGCCTTCCGGGCCTGCTCCTCTTCACAGCCGCTGGCAAGATAGGATCCACTGGCAGCCTCACGGGCCTCTCCCTCTTCTCAGCCACTGGCAGGATGGGGTCCCACTGGTGGCCTCTTGGTCCTGCTCCTCTTTTCAGCTGCCAGTGAAATGGAGTCAACTGGTGGCCTCGCGGGCCTCTTGCTCCTCTGTATCGCCACTCTCCTGAATGTGCACACAGTTGGTGGTGCATGGCCCACCTTGTTTAAAGTTGATGGTCCTGTGCACTATGGACGCTACACACAGGCCTGCTTTTCAGTTGGTAGGGATAATTTAGAATCTTTTAACTCAGGTGATTTTTTTTACTTACAGGCACATGGACTACTTTTGCTTTTATTGGAACCTCTCTGTTGGGATGCCCTAACTCTGCTGTTTCATTAGTATCCTTTGAAGATAGCTCCCTCTGAACCATGCGCTGCTGACCAAAGGTCGGCTTTTCCACTTGTTCTAGTTTAAAACCTGCTCTATCCCCTTTTTAAAGGTTAGCACCAACAGCCTGGATCATTTGGTTAGTTCCTTACAAAGTAGATAAAGCGATGGGACCAGATGGGATACATCCGAGGGTACTAAAGGAACTTAGAGATGTGCTGGCAGCTCCGCTGGTTGACCTTTTTAATGCTTCTTTGGACTCCAGAGTAGTCCTGCAGGACTGGAAAGGTCAGATGTGGATTCTATTCATAAAAGTGGAAGTAAGGAGGAGGCTGGGAAAAACACACTAATTACAGTTTTTTTTCGCTCCATAAGAAGCACCGGACCATTAGACGCACCTAGGATTCAGAGGGGGAAAATTAAAAAAAAAAAAAAAAATGGTGTGCTAAACCGGCTCTGTTCCCAGGCATCTGTGCGTCTTATGGAGCAAATTAGGGGTGTGCATACAATTTCTTTTTTATCCCCGTTTCGTTTTTGGGTCTGGGGAGGGCCATTTTGGTCCACTCCCCAGATCAGAAAACTTTTATCTTTCTGTTTTGTACAAAAAAAAACCAACCCCCAATCCTTCAAATTTAATTTACTACAACCCCCTTCCCTCCTGCCCCCCCCCCCCCCCCAAGACCTGCCAAAAGTCCCTGGTGGTCCAGCGGGAGTCCGGGAGCGATCTCCTGCTGTTGGGCTGTCGGCTGCCAGTAATCAAAATGGTGCTGGTGGCCCTTTGCCCTTACTATGTGACAGGGGCTACCGGTGCCATTGGTCGGCCCCTGTCACATAGTAGGAGCAAAGGACTGCTCACGCCCATTTTGATTACTGGCAGCTGACGGCCCAAGAGCAGGAGATCGCTCCCGGGACCCCCTCTGGACCTCCAGGGACTTTTGGCAAGAGTTAGGGGGGTCAGGAGGGAGGGCGGTTGTAGATAATGTTTTGTTTTTTTTTATATATTCGCTCCATAAGACACACAGACATTTTCCCTCCACTTTTGGGGTAAAAAAAAGTGCATCTTATGGAGCAGAAAATATGGTAATTTGACCTCTGTAGTGAACAAACTAATGGAATCACTGCTAAAACAGGATAGTGCAATTTTTGGAATCCAATGGATTGCAAGATCCAAAGCAGCATGGTTTTACCAGAGGTGAATCTTGTCAGATGAAGCTGATCAATTTCTTTGATTGGGTGACCAGAGAGCTAGATCAAGGGACAGTGCTAGACATAGTGGATTTCAGCAAAGCCTTTGACATGGTTCCACACGGAAGACTTATAAATAAATTGTTTACCCCTGGTATGGATCCTGGAGTTATTGACTGGATTAGAAACTGGCTGAGTGAAAGGCAACATAGGGTAGTGGTAAATGGAGTTTTCTCTGAGGAGGGGGTTGTTACTAGCAGTGTGCTTCAGGGATCACTCCTTGGACTGGTTCTTTTCAACATTTTTGTGAGCGACATAACGGAAGGGTTGTCAGGACAGGTTTGACTTTTTGCTGACGATAACAAAATCTGTAACAGCATGGACAGCCAGGAAGGCGTGGAAAGCATGAGGAGGGATCTAGTGAAGCTTGGGGAATAGTTTAAAAACAGCTAAGATTCAATGCTAAAAACTGCAGAGTAATGCATTTAGGATGCAAAACCCCAAGTGAAAGCTATAGTATTGGAGGTGAAATTCTTCTAAGCACAAAGGAAGAGCTGGATCTGGGAGTAATTGTATCTGATGATCTTAAGGGAGCAAAACAGGTGGATAAAGTGACAGCAAAAGCCTGAAAGATGCTTGGCTGCATAGGGAGACGAATGGTCAGTAAAAAATGGGAGGTGATTTTACCCCCATATAGATCCCTGGTGAGACCTCATTTGGAATACTGTGTACAATTCTGGAGACCTCACCTTCTAAAGGAACCAGTATCTTTAACTTAACACACCCCCTCATCTGATCACATTTATTAAACGGGCAGTATTTTACCAATCATGATTTCAGGAAACTCTGAAAGACAATTCCATTCAAGGTTAGGGAAGCTCATATGAGAAACCTCTTATCTCAAAGAATGTGGTCACAAGAAGAAAAATGGTTTCATATAAACTACCTAGAATTGACAGCCAATTTCAGTGCTCTGAATGTGTTTAAAAACAAGGCAGTCTTGCTCCAGACAGAGGACCAGGTGGCAATGTTCTATATCAGCAAAAAAGAAAGTACAGGCTCTTACAAGTTTTGGGCCAGATTCATTAAGACTTTTCTCCCATTCTGTACCTAAGGGGAAAATGCTTAGTAAATAAGGCCATTTGTCTGGAAGCAGTAAAAATCTGAAAATATTCAGTTTCCCAGGGGATGTTTCTCCAAGCTATCTACCTTCCTGGATAGCAGAAAGATTAGGCTGTTAACTTCAACCACAAGAGGGGTTCTACACAATCAAATAGTATAGGAACCTTTCCAACTTTGGAGCATGCTGCAAATAGAACTCTTCGCAACATCCTTCAAACAACAAAATGGCTCTGTACTGCTCTAGGAGACCAGCAAAGGGCAAAAGTGGCTCTGGATGCTTTCTGAATTCCATAGAATCTGAAACTTCTTTATATATTTCCCCAACTCCACCGATATTCAGGACAATCTAAAAATTTTAAAAAAAAGGAGATGGAATGATTTTGAAAGCCCCTTTCTGACCCTGTCAAATTTGGTTTCCATACTTAAAATGCCTAGCTATTCATTCTTTAGTTCTGACTGCTTGGATGTTGAAAGTCAGATAGTATCATCCATTGCAATTGCCTGTGGAGGTGAAGGGAGTTCTTCTAGCTTTGAGGAAATATTCTACCAGATCCTACAACTTTAAATGGAAGAGATTTATAACCTAGTGCTCGCATTTTATTTAGGACCCTTTTCCATGTCCTGTCTCTTTGGTACTTCAGTATCTATTAACCTTTTTCAAATTCTGGATTGAAAACTCAGTCAAGAGTTCATCTGAACACTATAACAGCATAACATGATAACTGGGAAAGTGCTCCTAATTCCTATCATCCTACAGTTGCCAGATTTATTAAAGGCCTCGCACACCTAAAGGCTCCAATAAAAGATCTTCCGGTTTCTTGGGATGTCAATGTAGTTTTTGCTTAATTCATGAAAACTTCATTCAAACAGTTAGCAACTGCAGATCTAAAGTTTCTTTCTTGGATTTTTTTTTTTTTTTTTTTTAAATAGCAATTACTTTTGCTTGAAGGGTAAGTGAACTGCAAGCCCTACTTTCATACGCTCCTTATAAGCAAACTTTTCACAACAGAATAGTTTTGACAACTTATCCTACATTTCTGCCAAAAGTGGTCTTTCAATTTCACTTAAATCCTTAAATTGTCTACATTCTTTGCAAGACCACGTGCCCATAAAGAGGAGTAGGCTCTTCATATATTGGATTGCAGTCTATTTAGTAGGGATGGGCATTTGGGAGAAACAAACTCGGAAATTTCTTATTTTGTTTTATTTCATTATGAAAGCGAAACAATTGAAAATTCAACAAAATTTCGTTGGTTTTCACGTTTCATTTTGAAAAACAAAATTGTTCCATCAGGCCTAGACTCAAAGCCAGGATCTTGTCTAGGGAATAGGCTGAGACCCAAAGCAAGGACCTTAGCCTAGGCCAGAGAAAGGCACCTTAACCTGGGCCTCAGCCCAAGGCCTGTGTCTTCCCTAGGCATAGGGTGCAGCAAGATGCAAGAACCACAGCCTAGGCCTGAGCATGATGATGGGGTCTCGGCCTAGGCCCACGCTTTATGCCGTAGCCTTGACCAAGACCTGAAAAATGAAAAAAAAAAAAGTACCTGTTCCGGGGATCTAGCGACTTGATCCAAGCCCAAGCTCGATGCTGCAATCTGGTCTGGAGATCGGGTCCAGATGCTGGGGCCTTGGTCCAGACCCAGGCCTAATGCTATGATGTGACCTGGAGACTGGATGCTGACACCTGGGCTTCAGCCTAGATCAAACACTATGACTCAGGCTGGAGACCTGGTTCTGATGCTAGGGCCTTGGCCAGGACCTAGGCTTGAAGCCGGAACCCAACCCCGAGGTCAGGTGCTGACACCAGGGCCTCAGCCTAGGCCACAGCTCAGACCCAGGCCCAATGCTGTGACGCAGTCTGGAGATCGGGTTCTGATGCCAGGGCCGTGGCCTAAGCGTCGGAGTATTCTGTCTTCTTTCTTTGGAATGCCGTATGTCAAAATGGTACCATCTGCTGGGGAGAATGTGCCCTGACTCCAGAGGATGGCATTAGTTGGCTTCAAGAGCTTAAGAAAGAAAACAGAAGCACTCTGAGGCCCTGGCTCCTTGAATGGGTCATGATGTTGGGTCGAGGCCCAGGCATCAGGACCCGGTCTTCGGGTTAGGTTCTAGGATTATAAACCATTCTCTGGACTGGGTCATGGTGTCTGGCCTGGGCCCAGGCCTCTTCCTAAGCTAAGGCACTTCCATCAGGTCCAGGTCAAAGCAGGTCGAGGTTGTTGCAACCTACCATTGCCTAGGCCTACTCAAAACTGAGACTTCAGCCTGGGCCTTGGCATTGTATTCCCCCCAGACTGGGTAAGTGGGGGCTGGGGAGGATCCCTGACCCCATTTTTTCGGGTGGGAAGGATGGGTGGGAGGCTTGGGAGGCTGTTTCTTTTTTTTTTTCATTTTTTGTTTTTTTTATTTAAAATGTTTATTTTGATTTAACATTTAGCAAAACAAAATTTGTGGAAAATCAAAGCCTGAAAATAAAATGAAAAACAAAATGAAAAATGTTCTTCTTCCCACTCCTATTTAGAAAGAACAAAATAAAACAAAGTTCTCACAAATGTTTGTTTTCTTCAACCTAGTTAAACAAGATTTTTCGGTTAAAAATGAGAAATTACTACTTACCTGATAATTTCCTTTTCTTTAGGACATTCAGATGAATCCAGAACAAGTGAGCTATGCACTCCTGCCAGCAGATGGAGACAGAGAAAGTAGATGTCACAGTAGATATACCACTGCAGTGACCTCAGCCTGCTAGTATTCTCTTCAAAAGCAAATGTGGACAGACTAGCAAAACCTTGATTAAAAACAGATAACCATTTCAATACTCAGCCAACAGACAACACTGAGCTCATGGAAGAACATAACACCAGTCTAGGGACTGGATTAACACTTACCAGTAATCCCTGTAACCCATTGGCACACAGGAGGATCATTACACAATAATTCGGAAGCCAAGAGAGGGAAGCTGGATTCATCTGACTGTCCTAAAGAAAAGGAAATTATCAGGTAAGTAGTAATTTCTCATTTCTTAGCGTCCAGTCAGATGAATCCAGAACAAGCGGGATGAACCCAAGCTACTCCAGAATAGGATGAGAGGCTGCCCGCGGTCCAGACAAAACCGCATGCTTAAAAGCCACGTCCTCCCGGGCCTGAACACCCAAGCGATAATACCTGGAAAAGGTGTGTAAGGAGGACCACATTGCAGATTGGCAAATGTTGACGGAAGACCACAATCTAACTTCTGTCCATGGCACCGCCTGAGCCTGAGTGGAATGAGCCCAAACCTGACTGGGTAACGGCTCCCCAGCATCCATGTATGCAGCTGTGACTACCTCCTGAATCCAGCGAACTACTGTAGCCTGCGAGGCTGGCTCTCCCTGTCTGGTACCGCCATGAAGGACAAACAGGCGATCCGACTTCTGCAAAGGCTAAATAACCTCCAGATACCCGACAGTATGTCTCTTGACATCCAAGGATCACAACAGATGATATTCCTCTGCATCTCTCCCTTTATCCGGAGATGGCAGGGAGATGGTCTGATTCAAGTAAAACTCAGTGACCACCTTTGGTAAAAAGGAAGGAACCAGTATGCAGCTGTACCACCCCTGGAGTCACATGGAGAAATGGCTCCTGACAAGAGAAGGCCTGCAGTTAGGAAACTCTATGCGCCAAACAAATTGCCACCAGGAACACAGATTTCAAGGTCAGCAACTACAAAGATGGTTCACCCCTTTCAGAAAACGGGCCACATCAGGATGAGCCAACAAGGATCCACCATTTACCTGACCCCTGAAACAGGAGAGAGCTGCTACTTGTACCTTTAAAGAATCAAGAGCCAAGCCTTTATTCAAGCCAACCTGCAAATTCCAAAAGAAGCAGAATCTTGACCAAGGAAGGAATTGCACCTCGATCCACACACTAGGCCTCAAACACTCTCCAAACTTGCACATAGGCCAAGGAAGAGGAGAACTTTCTAGCTCTTAGCAAGGTGGAAATCACTGCCACAGAGTATTCATGTTTCAGCAAGTGAGTCCTTTCAAGGAGCATACCATAAGACAAAATTGTGTCAGATCTTTGTGAATGACAGGACCCTGCTGAAACAGGTTCCTGTGCACTGGAAGTCAGAGGCAAATCCACCAGAAGTCTCCGCAGATTTGCATACCACGGTCTCCTGGGCCAATCTGGAGCGACCAAGAGCACTATCCCCCTGTGGCGTTCAATCCTTCGAATCAATCTGCCCAACATGGGCCATGGAGGAAAGGTAAACAGCAACTTGTCTTCTGGCCACTCCTGCACCAGGGCATTGATCCCCAATGACGTCAGATCTCTTCTGCTGCTGAAAAATCTCTGAACTTTTGCATTGCGCAAAGTCACCAACGGGTCCAAGAACCGGAGACCTTTAGCAATCCCGAATCAACTGAAAACGCCTCGCCTGACAATGTTCATTCTCCTGGGTCCAGATTCTCTCTGCTGAGAAAGTCTGCTCTGATGTTGCCTTTACCTGCAATGTGTGAGGCTGAGGGCATCTGGAGATACACTTCCGCCCATTCCATAAGTTGATCTATTTCCAGCAACACCTGCTGGCTCTTGGTACTTCCCTTCCGATTGCTGTAAGCCCCGGTGATTGCATTGTCCGATATTATTCAGACTGATCAACCTTGCAGCCTGTTGACGAACTGCAAACATGCTAACCAGATGGCCCTGATGTTCTAGACAGGCTCTTCTGCACTCCTGCACCCTTGTGCTGTCAACTCCTGACACTGAGCTCCCCAACCTAGGAAACTTGCATTAGTTGTCATTATTAGCCAGTCTAGTGGAGATGAGGAGACTCCCTACCATAGATGATCCACCTGCAGCCACCACTGCAGTTGGGAGGAGAATTCCATCAGCAGGTGGAGCTGAACTTAATAGTCCTGAGGCTGCTGATTCCACCGAGACAGCAGGGAGAACTGAAGAGGATGCATATACACCCTCGCCCATGGTATCACTTCCAAGGTCACTGCCATTAAGCCAAGGACCTGCAGGTAAAACCATACAGTCAGACGCAGAGAGTGCAACAACAGATGGATTTGAGCTGGCAACATCCGAATTCGATTTTCCGGAAGGAACACCTTGTCGAATCGAACCCCCAGATATTCCATGTCGAATTGAACCTCCAGATATTCCATCGACTGAGTAGGCTGAAGGCTGCTCTTGGACAGGTTTACCACCCAGCCGAGCTCCTGCAACAGGGAAATCACATTGCAAGTTACCAGGCGGCTCTCTTCCAGCGAATTGGCATGAATCAGCCAGTCGTCCAAATAAGTGTGAACCAGGATTCCATTCTTTTTCAACACTGCCACAACTACTACCATTACCTTGGAAAAGGTTCTGGGAGCAGTGGCCAGACCAAGGGGCAGTGCCCAAAACTGAAAGTGGCATCCCAGAACTGCGAACCGCAGAAAGCATTGATGCTCTAGTTAGATGGAAATTTGAAGATACTCCTCGGACAGATCCAGAGAGGTCAGAAATTCCCCCGACTGCACAGCCATTATCACCAAGCACAATGTGTCCATACGAAATGCCTTACTCGCAGATGACAGTTGATGCCTTTGAGGTCCAAGATGGGATGAAAGGAGCCCTCCTTCTTTGACACAATGAAATAAATTGAATATCGCCCCATAGCATCTTGTGACACGGGCACTGGGACCACAGCCCTCAGACTGAGGAGCCTTGTCAATGTAACCTACACCATCTGCTTCTTCTGTGGGGAGTGGCACGGAGATGCCATGAACATGTCCCGAGGAATACTGCAAAAGTCTATCACATAACCTTCTCTTATCACCTCCAGGACACACTGATCCGATGTGACCTCAACCCACCTCTGATAAAAGAGAGCGAGGCTACCCCCTATCTCCTGTACCTGGGAGTGGGTCAGCAAACCTTCATTGGGAGGGTCAGGAGGGACCATCACCTGAGCCTGCACCTTGTCTGGGCTGTTGGGGATGAAAGGACCAAGATCTACCGAAGGACCGAGTCCTTTGAAAAGTCATCACTCTCTAGGGACAAAAATGCCTGGATCCTCTAGAACGATCACTCATGACAAGGGAATGCTTTGTCTGTCTCTCATCTTCTGGCAAACGAGGAACAGGAGATTCACTTACTGGCCAGTTTCTCCGACTCACTGCCAAACAAGAGCGATCCATGAAAAAGCAATTTGGTGAGATTAGCCTTGGAGGTCGCATCGGCCGACCAATTTCAAACCATAACTGGCACCTGGCTGCCACAATCGAAACCACCCCTCTGGCCAAAATGCAGACCAAATCACAACTAGCATCAGTCAAAAAGGCAGCAGCTGGTTCCATAACTGACCTGGGATTTACTCAAGAGTCATCAACCTCCTGGGAGAGAAGTGAACCACCAAGGAACAACAAGAAGCGATCTTCAAGGATATTGCCATAGCTTTGAATGCCTGCTTAAGGATAGGCTCAATCTTTTATCATACGCATCCTTCAAAGCTGCTACTCCTTCCATGGGAATAGTGGTCCACTTGGAGATTGCACACACCAGTGTATCTGCCTTCGGAAAACGTAAGCGCTCTCTCATCATTGGGTCCGGAATCCAAAATCTGACCCCCTTTGAAATTAGCTTCTGGGGCACCCTACTCAAGATCAATCAATTCTTGAATGGTTTCTGTCAGAGGGAAAAATGAAGAGGTTTTATGCAAGGAAAACAAAATAGGATTTTTTCTTCTACTCAGAAATGGAATTTGCCCCAGGAACTCCAAGTATGGTCAAGGTCTGGAAAATCAAGGCTGGCAGTTCATCCCTGTGAAACAACCACAACATTGTTCTATAAGGTTCAATCTGGGGGGATTTCCCCATTCTCAAGAGAGGCAGGATCAGCATAATCATCCATGCCATCCGGATCTCCAGCCAGAGGAGCTGCTGTTGCTTGGGTGGTTTTCCGGCACAAAACAGAAGGTCCAGGCAAGGTTCCCACCTGTGCTTCTGCTGTAGGAGAATGGGACAGAAACGAGGATCATGCCTGAAGAAAAGATTGTAATCCCTGGAAAATATTCTATCCAGGAAGAGTAGAAACATCCAGACTGGGAGATATCTGAGAAGTACTCACTGAGCTACCTTCCCCTGCTGAGGAACCAGTTAGGGGAATTCCAAATTCAGGTGCCCCATCCGAGACATCTTTACCAGACCCACATCCGGCTGGGAAGGGCCAGGCTTAGCTAAATCAGAGGAAGACAATTCACCCTGAGCCTCCAAACAGCGCTGGCACAATTCAGCGGGCACTCCTGGCTGAGACATCTGAATATGACATGCAGTGCAGAGAGGGCCACTGAGGTTTCTTAGGCACAGGCGCTATTATGGCTGACAATGCACTGAACGGTGGCCAGAGGCATGCATCAAGCTGCCTTTTTTTTAATATATATGTACTCAACTAGGCGCCCAAAACGTATGTGTCCCATACTAGCACACATACACCTAGGTGCTCCACTATGCGCCCAAAAATTATGCATCCAGGACTTAAGCACACACACACCTAGGCACTCACCCAGGTGGTCAAAAGGAAAGTGCACAAAAAACTTAAGTGGAGTGCCTTATGTGCTGGCGTAAGCACGCAGCCAATAGGCAGCGCTGAATGTGGATGCTCAGAATTCAAAGCTTTACTGTGCACCCAACAACTGGGTGCATAACTGGACGCACACTCCAGACCGACAAGCCTATAGAGAGCAGCCTCAGAAAGTGCACAAAAAGCCATTGCAGCCTTCTACACTGTGCACAGCAAAAAGCCTTGGAGCTTGTTTTAGCCAACAGAGGCTGCTCAACCTGCCAGCTTACCCACATCCCTCAACCTCCCATGGAGCGGAACGAACATCAGAACAGCATGCCGAGCTCAGAGACTGGACGGAAGCCCTGTACAGTAAAACATCCTGCTAAGTCTCTATATAATTTTTTTTAAACTTACCGGAGCTCAGCCTTACCTGGCTGAGCACAGAGATGGTTCTCCGGCTGTGGGAGGAGAGGGCATGTACCGTCACCACTGCACTCTGCTTCCTACACCCGCTGCTTTCAGCTGCTGAAGCAGCTAAGCCCACACCAGAAAACCAGCTACCGGACCATGGCACACCTCTGAGGGACCACAGAAATCACCTCAGGAATTCTCAACTGGGGGAGGGACCATTTGGTATCACCACAAGAGAGGTGGGGTGTTAATTTTCAATCTGAAATTTCCTTCTTAAAATTGAAGCAATCCCCAGTGGGGAGATGCACGTCCACCATCTGCTGGAGACGGAGAATACTGGCGGGCTGAGGTCACTGCAGAGGTATATATACTATGACATCAATTTGCTATGTCTCCATCTGTTGGTAGGAGTACATAACCCACATGTTCTGGATTCATCTGACTGGACACTAAGAGAGAGGACTTTTTCTACTTGGATATCTGATTGCATCACTTATTGCTACAGTCATTCAGGACTACATCTTTAAAGTAAAAGGCCCATCAAATTAGGGCTACAGCAGATTCTTTGGCATATAGAAATGATGATGGCAGAAAAGGACACAATTGCCCATCTCGGCTGCCCAGCAAGCTTACAATCCTATATGATTCACAGACTGTCAGGGTCTGGGCCATATAGAGTACTTGTTTGAGTTGTTTCATGGTTAATTGGTTAAGGGTATTATATGTCGCATCGGTAAGCTCCCCCCTCCCCTTGATTATTTGTATACCTATACTTCCTCCTGTGCTGTTTGATTTACAGTTCGCACTAGCATGTCTCTCCAATGTTTACTTGTTTTCCCAGACTGCTCCCCCTCTTTTTTTTTCCTTTTTTCTTTCCTAGACTATAGCTCGTGTTTTGTTTCGTTTTTTGCTCTCAATCTCACCTCTAGGGATCTGCAGTGTTTATCCCATGCCCTTTTGAATTTCTTCACTGTCCTGGTCCTCACTACATCCTCTGGTAGAGTGTTCCATGCGTCCACCACCCTCTCTGTTAAGAAATATTTCCTGACATTCAATCTGAAACGTCCTCCTTGAAGATTCATTTTGTGACCCATAGTTCTCCTTATTTCTTTCCAAAAGAAGAGGTTTGTAATTAAAGTTGTGTCACTTACACCTTTTAAGTATCTGAAGGTCTGTATCCTGTCTCCCCTGCTCCTCCTTTCTTCCAGGGTGTACATATTTAGGACCTTCAACTGCCCCTCATAAGACTTTTGATGGCGACTCCCCACCATGCTGGTCACCTTTCTCTGGACTGCCTCCCATCCTATCTCTGTCCCCTTTGCAATATGGTCTCCCAAACTGTACACAGTACACCAGCTGAAGCCTCACCAAGGACCTGTACAAGGGAATTATCGCCTCCTTTTTCTTAGTGGATATTCCTCTTTCTATGCAGCCCAGCATTCTTCTGGCCTTGGCTATCGCTTTGTCACATTGATTTTTCATCTTTAGATTGCTAGAAACTATCATCCCTAGGTCTCTTTTTTGCTCTATGCACATCAGCCCTTCTCACCCCAGCTTGTATAATTCATTTGCGTTGCCGCTCCCCAGATGCATGACTCTGCGCTTCTTGCCATTAAACTTCAGCTGTCACGTTTCAGACCACTCCTCGAGTTTCCTTAAATCTCTTTCCATTCTGTCCACTATTTTGCATACCTTAGTGTCATCCACAAATAGGCAGACTTTACCTTCTATTCCCTCTGCAATGTCGCTCACAAAGATAATAAATAAAACTGGTCCTAACACTGAACCCTGCAGCACACCACTCAATACTGTTTATTTCTTCTGAGTAGTTTCCATTGAGCATCACCTGCTGTCTTCTATCCGACAACAAATTTGTAATCCATACCAACATCTTGTCACTCAGTCCTTAACTTCGCATTTTGTTCATGAGTTTTCTGTGCGGGACCATATCAAAAGCTTTACTGAAGTCTGTTTCCATTGATGATATCTGCAAAACTGCTACTTGGTCTTCTATCCAGCTCTTTTACTGCTCATTATTGCCTAGAAAACAGTCTACTAAGTCAACCAATTTGGTTATTTCACACATACACTTTCACCCGGTGCTTATTTTTATATAGGTGATTTTCTATGTATCCGCTCAAAAATTTTTTAACAATAATCTTTTGTTAACAATAATCTTTTGTTTTCATATTTCTAACAATTATATAGGAAAACGGGTGGTAGTTTCATATATTATAAGCAACCATCCAGGTGCCAATGTTTTCTTATGTAATCATTAACAACCTCCCGCCTCCAATTTTTATTTGAATTTATGTCATTAAAATGTATTGAGCTGGATCACAGAAGATCAACCCCATTTTTTCATGTTGATTTTTATTTTTTATTCATATTGTTTTAATAAAATCTTCTTTTTGTGACTAGCACTTTTCTATAAATTTTCTTTTTCAGCCGTCAAAGGAAGAATCACGATTACTTAGCTTTAATGAATGTCTTTTGTACTCCCGACTTGCGCAAGTTTCGACATTTGCTGTCTTCCTTAGGGTATATTCATTCTTTAATTGATCTTTAATTGATCTTCTTTAATAATAGGAAAGTTTAAATTCTCCGGTGCTCCATCGAGCCTCCGTCTTCATTCGATTCCTGACGGCGTCTATCAGGAATCGAATGAAGACGGAGGCTTGATGGAGCACCGGAGAATTTAAACTTTCCTATTATTAAAGAAGATCAATTAAAGATCAATTGAAGAATGAATATACCCTGAGGAAGACAGCAAATGTCGAAACTTGCGCACGTCGGGAGTACAAAAGACATTCATTAAAGCTAAGTAATCGTGATTCTTCCTTTGACGGCTGAAAAAGAAAATTTATTGAAAAATTTATAGAAAAGTGCTAGTCACAAAAAGAAGATTTTATTAAAACAATATGAATAAAAAATAAAAATCAACAAGAAAAAATGGGGTTGATCTTCTGTGATCCAGCTCAATACATTTTAATGACATAAATTCAAATAAAAATTGGAGGCGGGAGGTTGTTAATGATTACATAACAAAACATTGGCACCTGGATGGTTGCTTATAATATATGAAACTACCACCCGTTTTCCTATATAATTGTTAGAAATATGAAAACAAAAGATTATTATTAAAAGAAATTTTTGAGCGGATACATAGAAAATCACCTATATAAAAATAAGCACCGGGTGAAAGTGTATGTGTGAAATATATGGTAATCATTTGGTGAGGATCTTAATTGAAAGATAACCAATTTGGTTAGGCAGATCTCCAAATCTTATTTAACAAATTCCTTCACGTCTATCCTCCAGACTCATACTATAAAAATGGATTGCACTTATATACAAAATTCTCAAATAACAAATTAACTACATGTATATTTCAGCATGGGAGTCCCCACTTGTGTGGCCTTTATCCTGCCTGTCCATGGGGAAAGCTAAGTTGTTCAGCTGTAACAGGTGTTCGGTGTGGGCAGCAGGATAAATCAGCCACCAATCCCTCCCACATCTCTTTTACAGTTCAAGGCTGGCTTGCTATAAGGACTGAAGAGGCTTGTAGGAAGGTTCTGAGACAGCTTTCCCATCTCAGTGCCGTTGGATGACATCATTCACTCATGTGGCTGATTTATCATGCTGCCTACAGAGAACACCTGTTACAGGTGAGCGGCTTAGCTTTGCAATGATTAGTGGCTAAAAAAAAAAAGCATGGGTCAATCCTGGTGTTGGATTAAGTATAGAAACATATAATCTACTCAGGATGGTAGACCATCAATGAAGAAGCAAACCAAATGTGACTTGGATAAAAAGTGATATGCTTTCTATTATGTTCCTCTATATAGTGCTGTGTACACTTGGTGTGTACTATAGAAATGATTAATAATCATCCTAGATGCAGTCAAGCTTCTGTGGCTGACAGGATACATCCTTAGCAATGTGGACAGAATATCTGGGCAAATTAAATGGGCTGATTGGTCTCTGTCATCATCTACTATGTTACTATGCCTTACTTTTTGTTGTGTGTGCATGTTAAAAAGAATTCCAGTTTGAGCATAGTCTAGCAGTTCAGGAGTATATATTTTACTTTTTTTGTTCAGTCTAAATCTCATAAAAATTTGCTGCAAAAATAAAGCCATAATTTGCAGTTATTTTTTCAAAACAAAATTTTGCTAACTTTTGTTGTGATAGCTTCAAATCTGTAGAGATAAGAATTTTGGCAGCTTGGAGAAGAGACGGCTGAAGGGGGATATGATAAGTATTTAAAATCATGAGAGGTCTTGAACGAGTAGACGTGAATCTGTTGTTTACATTTTCAGATAATAGAAGGACTAGGGGGCACTCCATGAAGTTAGCATATGGCACATTTAAGACTAAGCAGAGAAAATTCTTTTTCACTCTGGGATTTGTTGCCAGAGGATGTGGTTAGTGCAGTTGGTGTAGTTGGGTTTAAAAAAGGTTTGGATAAGTTCTTGGAGAAGTCCATTAACTGCTATTAATCAACTTGACTTAGGGAATGGCTTCTGCTATTACTGGCATCAGTTACATGGTATCTTCTTGGTGTTTGGGTACTTGCCAGGTTCTTGTAGCCTGGTTTGGCCTCTGTTGGAAACAGAGGTCTGACCCAGCATGGCAATTTATGTTCTTAAAGCTTTTGGAGTGCATTTGTGGATTTTAAACACTGGTGATGACAATTTTACAACCTCCCACATCTCCTTTCTAGGACATCAGACATTGACAGAAGCGTTTAATAGAAGTTATATAAACAACTTTTTTTTTTTTTTTTTTGAGAAATGTGATGCACTTTCACTTTCAAATGTTTTCTAGTCATTTACCTTTAGGGCTAAAAGTAATTCCAGAGCATTAATGCTCAGTGACATCACACACTGTCCCAAGGAAGGAAAGGGAAGCATGAAATGTTTACTTGAAATATCTGCCTGAGTCATTAAACTTGCCCACATGTGATAGTACTATTCAATACAATTTAATTTCAATACAATTTTAACTGAAAGTTTCTAAAACATATTTTAAAAATTGTTTAAAATAGAGATTTTAAATTTTAAAAAGTGTATGTCACCATTAACAAATCAGTAGTGGGCAGACTGGATGGGCCATTTTGGTCTTTAATTTGCTGTTATTTACAATGTTACTATGGATAAGAAGAAATCTGGGAGCTAGAATATATCCTTAGCCAGGTAGATAGGACAGCTGGGCAGACTGCATTGGTCAGATAGTCCTTTTTTGCCTTCATTTGTTATGTTAATGGTTCATTGCCTTCACCCAGCACTTTGCAAGTTCTCATACCCTTTCTCATCCTCCTCAGTAGAAAGTACTTTTTCACTCAGCACACTATCAAGCTTTGGAATCTATTGCCAGAGGATGTGATCAAGGCAACTACCATAGCAGGGTTTTTGTCTGTCAGTCTTTAGGAGGACAGAAATTGTAACCTGAATAAATACACCTGGTCAATGCATGCAAGGTATGGCAAAAAAAAAAACCAAACAAATAACAAAACAATAGTAGAAAAAGCATATAAATTGTAGAATTTTTTTTTTTGTGGGTGGAATTTTGCAGCACCCCTGCTAAGGACTATCTATGAAAAAAACCCCAAAATCTCTAGTGCTTATTATTTGTCCCCACGTGCTGTACAAAGGAGCACAACCCTGTGTACAGAACCACAGCCATCAGAGAAGGAAACATTGATGATGCACTACACCTACATATGAGATGAATCAATTTATTTCCATTCTAAGGCTGAGTTCTAGTGACTGTGGGCTATAGGAGGCTCTTATCTGGTCTCACAACCTAATGTGCTCACCTGCATCATTCTTGGAGAATTCTTACATTGAGCAACTGAAAGGAATCCTAACCTACAAAACTCCAGTTTTCTATTTATAGTTCACGAGATGCTGTGAATACAGTGATACTCATTTAAAAGCAGCACTGCTAGCAAAAGTATTTTTAGATCATTCCTTTGACAGATCATGCAAAAAAAAAATAAATGTAATTATTCTTGCGCTGTTATTGTGGCCCACAAAAGAATTACAAACCCATGGGCACTACTTTCATTCAAAATGCTTTTATTAATTTTCCTATAAGTCATTAATACACAGCATATAATATTAAAAAAAACCAAAAACAAACAAAAGGAAAACCACAACCCTTGTCCCTTCCCAATTCATTTAGCCCAGCTCCAAGGGCCAAACCAAAAAACCTAAAATTCAGCCAAAAAATCTATAGAGGATTCAAATTTTGCAAACACTGTATCCTGTCTCCATATATTCAAAGAAGAGGGTGTTGGGGGTGCACATGATTCTTAATTCAAATGTTAATCATTCCCTGATGATATCATCACAATCCTTCCTTTTTCAAACCTGGGCTAACAGAGATCCTGCCACAACTATCAAACTGTTAATCAGATCTTTAAGATGAGCAGATGCTCACCACACCTTAGCTCCCAAAAGAAAAGACCTAAAAAGGTAACATTAGACCCACCAGAAAACTAATAGAGAAGTTGGTCTTCCACACCACTGTGCAACATATATGGACAGATCCACCGGATTACCACATGAACCAGTTTTACTACACATTTGCCACCATAGTGGTGAGACTGAAGTGGTGCTACTTATTAAATGTTAACGTTAATAGTTTAGCAGAATTTTATATCATGTATTAAGAAGACTGGGTGAAATGGAACATTCATGGATTTATTTCCATATCTGAGACATGCAGTTATGCCTTTAACCAAGGAATATTTCTCTCAACTATAAAGAATGCCAGGCCATTATCTGCCAAAGGAAAGCAGTATTTCAAAGTACTGAAAGAGATGGGGTGCGCACCCAGCATTGTTGAGGCTCGTTAAAAATAAAGCGAGGCTTCTAAAGGTTTAAGAGAACTGAGTTATTTTAAAAGCTTTTCTGATACGCAAGTCAACTGATTTGCCATGACTCACAAAATGGTTAGTGCCCATCTAGGACAGAGAATGATGGTGGCAACCATAGAAACATAGAAATGACGGCAGAAGAAGACCAAACGGCCCATCTAGTCTGCCCAGCAAGCTTCACACATTTTTTTCTCATACTTATCTGTTTCTCTTAGCTCTTTGGTTCTATTTCCCTTCCACCCCCGCCATTAATGTAGATTCTCCTTTGCAACCAGCGTTGCAAAGGAGTTTTTCCAGATTTTAAGAACTATTGGAATAAATGAGTGGCCTCTCACATTATTAACAGGGTTATCTGAAAAGTATTAGTGTTCCAGTTGGTACTAGACATGCCAACATTGCTTCTATTCTTATTCAGTAATGTTCTGAATAATTATTGTACCAACACCACTGTTTCTAAACAAGACCCTCTACAACATAACCTCAGATCTGGAAGACAGAGGTAACTTTACATATTAGGGTGGTGAAAGAAAAATCAGACTGGGACCTTTTAATTCTGCCAAATATGTAAAAAAAAAAAAAAAAAATGCATTCAGCGAATTAAAGAGGACCCATGCTATAAGTGTAGATCATATGAACAAGGATGATACAATTGGGAAAATTAACTTTTGAATGACATTCATGCAGTCCAACCTGGGAGTTGAACTTAAATTCTCCTGCTTGTCAGGAGACATCTGGGCAGTCCCAGGGAATGCAAATTCTTAAAAAACAAACAAAAAAATCCCCCAAAACTTGAAAAAATGTACACCCTATATTAGGACTACAAAGAGATCTGCAAATAAGAGGAAATGAATGTGGTTAATAGCCGAGACCTGGGCAGGGTTACTTTGGAAGAGTCTCATTAGGAACACTGCTTCAACGCAGTTAACTGAGATTGGTATAGCTATTAAAAGAATACAACTATCAGGCCCCAGAAAAAAATGCATTCATACGATGAGGGGGGAAGTGGGCAGTTCTGTCCACTGGTGCATGCTGCTATGCAGAAAACCTGCACTCAGTTCTCAAGCCCAGCTGGGACTTGGGAAACTACAAAGCAAACATTCACAGACCCTACGGGGTGGAAGGAGTCCCAGATACTGCACAACTCCACAGATAGTGGTGGCCAAACCAAAGGTGCCTAGACTAGACAAGCTTGGGGTAGGGATTACAATAAGGGAATACACAGAGTATTTGCAAATGAAGTTTCATGGTACTGTAGTCTTGGTAGAGGCTAGTTCTAAGTAAGCTGGAAAGAAAAATGAAACCACATTAAAGAGAGCCCTCAGAATTCCTTTCTTGACCCTGACAGTAGCCAAGTTGGCAAGCTAATCACTTACAACAATCTGTCATGACTGAAATCCCCAAACCTACATCTAAGTACAATGATGGTTAGTCTCAGCAGCCTTCTTAACTATGCATCTGCTGTGATAGCACTGAAGGTGAACCCTGATTGCAAGAAAAATCTGCATTTCCTGGATTGCAAGTTGCTTTTGAATGATGAATCTTTGGATTTCTCTAGCAGTGGATGGCTGTGTTGATACAGCTCAGTTTAAAAATCCTTTAAAACAAATGAAGTGCAGGATTAAAAAAACAAACAAACCCAAAAGTTTGCTCAATTATTTAGCTTTAAAAAAGTTACCTAGTGTTTTGACTTTGGAAAACATGAGAATTTTAAATTTAACTGCAAGCACTTTCTTAATTTTTCTCTACTGCAAGCCCTGGAAGTATATTGTAGTCCCATTTTGTAAGCAAATATTTCTTCTACTTTTGGTTCACTTTTTCATGCCTTTTATAAAAATGAGTTGTGCTATGGTTATTAAATATTTTTTTGTGGTGGCTTGCTCCCTCATTTGTTTTAAAAGAAGTTAGTTTGTACAAACATTAAAACCTTTTAAAATTAATTTTAAATAGAATCTTTCAGATTTCTGATACTTTGCCAGTCTACAAAGTATCTCATGAACACAAGTTCGGAGGACAAAGGTCAGAATGTGAGGAGTAAAAACTCTGCCCAGGCTTGCAGAGAAATAAGATTAGTATTGGCTAGCAGAAGACATTGGTTGTGTCACAACTATGGAAGAATTCAATCCAAGTATCTGCAAATTTGCCTGCAAATATAGAAAGCAGCTAGAAGCATCAACATAGCTGCCTCCTACCCAAGAGAACTCAGATTGAATATTCAAAATCAAACCTGCCTATTTTTAAATTTACAAATCATTCAGTAGTGCATAATTTGGAAAGGCAAGCTAAAAATCCAAATTATGATTATTTCTGTATTCAGACTAAACTTTGCATCTAAAATAGTAAGCTGGTTTTAGTTACAAAATTCAAACTTAGTTTATGGGTTCTACATTATTTTATGCAATTCTCACAAGTGGGGAGTAAGCCCTTTTGGACGGACTTCTTACTTTGTTCCAGAAGAACTTGCCTGATTGAAGGATGCATGAATGCCTTATGGCACCTACCTAGGAGCCACTAACAGCCACTAACAGTCACATGCTTCAAACGTCTTCGGTTCTGCTTATTTTTTTTTTTTTTAATTAGTGATGGCACAGGAAAGGCAAGTTTGGAGCAGTGAAGGCTAAAATAGCCATCGCATTAGTTGGCAGTAGTGTTGAAAGTGTGCCATGACATGTTTAGCTTGCTTTCTTAAAAGAATGCCATAGTCTTGTGTGCGCGTGCCTAGGAACAGAATAGGCACGTTTCTTTGTGCAATATCAAAATTCATTCACTACTGAAGTTATATGTACAACCAAAATGGCAGAAAGCAATGTTTTACAGTGGATAATGCTGCCACAAGCTACTTTTCCTTTATTATAGAAGTGGCAGAAGGCTTCTCAGGTTTGGAGGTGCACTCTAATTGATGAAACCAAATTTTGACAGAGTAAATCATCATAGCAACAAAAGGGGGAGGGGAGAATCACCTCCCCTCGGGGGGGCTTATCTTTAGTTTACTTCTTCATGAAAATAAAAAGACATCTGCATGAAAATACATTTTTATTTATAAAACTTTTCCATAAAATTGTTCCAGTTTGAGCATATCTAGTCATGTTTTTAGAATGCAAGTTTCCATGGAACAGCTGAACTGAAGGCTGGACCCTGCATTGCCCCACTTTTCATTAATGTATGATTACATAGGGGAAGGAGATAAACCCATCAGCAATGGAATAGTCTCACTCAACTCTGACAACTCCATTCCTTTCCCCTCTGTATTATTCTAGTCTAAAGAATGACCATTGTTCAAAAACAAGCTAGAATGCCAGAGGGTTTCCTGTTGCAATTCTTTTTGACATTTCTGTGATTTTCAAATTTAAAATTTCAGAAGTTTATTTTCCTTTTTTTTTTTTTTAGTACTAATAGGTAGCATTTGTACTATTCTAATGCTGCACAGTTATTTTTATCACAATGATTCAAAACAAATTTAATATTTATATATGCTTTTTGGATGAAAATTTAATTTATGAATAGTTTACATAGCAAAAAGTGTTCACTTCATAGCTGTTTTTAAACAAAACATGGTATGTTTAATTTCAAATTTTAACAGTGAACTGTAAATGTTTTTTATACTAAGTTTTATTCAGCAATTTCTGTAAGTGCTAAACAAGCCAAATTAATATTTCTGTTCATACTTAAATGTTAATTTTAAAAAGTAGTTAAAAAATGGTTTGTAATTGGTATTTTTGATATACTAAATCTGTGGATCTAGCACTAATTTAGAAAGATTAGTTTAACCAAAAACTACAAAATGAAAATATCAGAAAATTTATTTTGCTTGAGCCAGTAACATTTAGTTAAGGCTGTGTCCTAACAGCTACCAATGCAAAAAGCCTGCTTACAAACGAGAGTACTCTGATCCTGAGCAATCTCTGCTAGTGTTCCTCAGACCTCCACATTTTCTTCTTGTACAACTTCAACACAAAGTTCCCAAAACCAACACTAAACATCTTTTGGGATTCTGCCTGCTGGGTTGCCATGATCTTAACCATTCTGACCTTCAGCAGAGGAAAACTTTCTATCTGACTCTTGGGCACATTTGAAGAGTTAAGTGTTATTGTTTTCACCCTTGCAGAAGAATCCATCAGTTGGCTGGCCAGCCTTACATGGCCACTAGTTACAAAACTGAAGAGCAATTTGGGGGTGGGGGAAGACTAGAAAATTTACAGGTTTTTAAAATTTGACAAATAAGTTTCTGTATAGAACACAGAACCTGACTAGTTCCTGTAAACAAAATAAACCCCATTTCTAATTCTGTATCCCCCCTCCCCCAAATCAAACACTGCAGAGCATCACAAGACTTGTTTCAGAAATCATGAAATTCAGCTGGATTTCAAAATTCTTCTTAAATCTGAAATGTTTTCCTCAAAGTACAGTGAGTAATCAGTAAACCAGCAGGCTAGTTCAGAGCAGCAATTCTACATACATTGTTTCAGTAAATCTACTTCCCACTTTCATCTTATTTTAGGTTTCCTTTCTTTTTGGTTTCAATACATTTTATAACTTTTTTTTTTTTTTTTAAACACCTATTTTTTTTTTTGGCCAGGTCCTTGTATTTAAAAAAATCTAATTCTTTGAGTTAACTCTTCAGGAGTTCTCTTTAGTTTGCTTAATTCTCCTGGTTTGGACTGCATCTCAACAATTTTATCTGAAGTGGGGTCAGCTAGTTAGACTTTGACCCTCCATATTATACAGGATTTTAATCTCAGTCAAAAAGCCAAGATCCACCTTGTGTTTGATCTTAATCAAAAAAGGCTGAGAAGTGATGCTTTATCCATACTTGACATGCTTCCTCACTACAGCTGTATGAGGTTCCACTGAAGATTCAGACATTCACAAAAGGTAAGCATGACCAAGCTATGACAAAAAAAAAAAAGAAACTAGCATTTTAGCATAAATAGAAGGAAAAAAAAAAGCTATCCAACCATATTTTGTCTAGTAGTGTTGCTTTAAGCATGCCTTCCTAAATTCTTCTCATTTCAGATGACAGTGAGCTAACTTTGATGTTTCTGGCTCTAGCTAGAGACACTCCAGACTGTTTTTACTTTAAGTACAATTTTACCAAAGAGCAGGTTTTCATTGTTCTCAGTGGTGGGGGTTCAGGCTCAGCTTAACACATTTTATTGCATTATGTCTTAGTAAATTCCCCTCACCAAAGGCCTGAACCAAATGTGTAACAGCTGCCGACTTGCTCAATAATCAAGTAAAAATTATGTTTAACCAAACCTTAACATTTTGTCTTGAAAATAGTTCTGATTTGTTTTACATGTCTGTATATAGGGGTTCTTACACATGTCCTAAATGCTGAATATCACTTAATGCAATATTCTTGCAACATGATCACTATACTTTACTAGATGTTCCTAAACATTGTTTTCCATTACTGGAATTTCAGATATATTTCTACAAACTATTCATTTCATAAATTGCTTGTTGGTTATGCAGTACATAATTTTTTTTAAATAAATAACATTTTAAAAAGACAGCTACATCTGACACTTATTTGAATAAAAGGTAGCAGATCAAAATTGTGACAGTGAACACCAACATTATCTAGGTTTTATCTGATGGTGGGCATAGGTTGGAGATTATTCATCTATGTTAACTTTAAACAAATTTAAGCCTTGCATATCCTTTCGAATGTGCAAATTTGGTGGCAAGAATTTACTTAAAGTCAAGACATTAACCAAATTATTGGTTACCTACAGCATGTTTCTCCCCAGGAAACTTGTAGGAAAAAATTTTAAACTACTCCTTTGTGTATTGAACCATTCCAAAATATGTATTTATGGATAGCAAAATATTCTGCAGTCTATGAACAGCATTGTTTGCCATTAATATCAGCTCTATAAAAATATTTTATAAAACATTTTCTTCTTGCACATTGCTTTAAATTTTAACAAACCAATTCCTGCTTATATTAACAAAAATGGGATAGTAAATAATTTCAGGAACAAGATAGGTCTGTTAGCAGAAAACAAATGTACTTAAAAGTTAAATGGCAGACTAAATGTATTAATATTTCTCCTAGCTGATCCAGTTAGGAAGAAAAACCTGGAGCTCTTTGCACTAAGAGTAAACGCACAAATGCTGTACCAGTTTATTAGTAGCCTCCACCATGGGTGATTTTATCCTTCTGATAGGGCTGGATCCACAATGAAATTTTCCCCTCTTTACCAGTTTATATGGTTTTGAAATATCTCTTATGAAACTTTTAAAGACAAAGGAAGGTAAACAGAACTATGCTTGAGTGCATTCCTCCAAGACACATGGATGCAAGTTCCTCTCATCAGCACGACCTCTCAGCACATTTCTGGGAGCTAAAAGTCCTCTTCACATTGTCCTTAATGAATAAGGTTAAGATTGATCTAAATATTTAAAAAAGCTGGAACCAAGCAATATTCAGGTTGGAATAATTTGTACCTGTTTATCAGGAAATTAATACCCAGTAAACAACCTAGGGTTAAAGTATTTTTATTTTTTTTTTTTTTACTAACGATATGCATTTTATATTTCTTTTCTTAACATCCAAGAACAGATCAGACCCTAGTCTTTTGACCCTAACCATTTAATTAAAATGGAAGTCAGTCTTATAATTTTAGTCGTTTTTTTCTTCCAACCTAATTGCATTTTAAATACATATTAGCGTTGTAATAAAATGAATGTCTCTTAATTCCTGATTGTAACTAAGACTGAAATATACGCAACTGGAAAATAGACGGCCCGAACTATAAACACATGTTTCTATC
The DNA here is from genome assembly GCF_901001135.1 of Rhinatrema bivittatum. Classification (NCBI taxonomy): domain Eukaryota; kingdom Metazoa; phylum Chordata; class Amphibia; order Gymnophiona; family Rhinatrematidae; genus Rhinatrema; species Rhinatrema bivittatum. The sequence continues at coordinate 210,816,289 of NC_042616.1, read as the reverse complement.
TACTTCTGAAACAGCTGCCTATATGACTTCTCTTCGCTATCATTTTGTTTTTATTATAAACTTAAAAGGCATAAGTTTTGCACAGAAGGAACTCTCTCATGACAGGAAACAATGACTCAACCTTGAAAAACACGAGATTCTACACGAAGCTGGAGGATTAGTAAATCGGGGGGAGAATGTCCCATCGCCGCCGCAATCCCAAAGAGCACGCAGTGCCAGAGACTGCAGACCCGCCCGCGCCCCTCACCCTGCTAAAGGTACTCGCTGTTCAGCCCGGAAAGATAGGGTGACAGAGAGGAGGGAGCAGAGCGCTACTGTGCAACTCCCCCACCCCATCCAATAACGCTCAAAGTAGGCCAGAAGGGGAAAGAACAAAAAAAAAAAAAAACAACCCCAAGAGAACGCGCCAGAACTGCTTTCGCGCCACAACCGCAGGGAGCTACGGGAGAAGAGCCAAAGCTATGAATGGGCGAGGAGCAAGCCGTGCGCGCGACAACGAGGCTGAGCCGCTGCCATAGGACCCCGCGCCCGACCAATAGGAAGCTAGAAGCCCGACCTCCTCCCCCTCTTTCTTACTCACTCACACACACACACAGCAGTGACTCACTTACCTTTCAACCAATAGGAAGCGAAATTCCCATCACCCCCTCCCCCTCCGCCCCCAGTTCTTACTAGCGCACTATAGGTGCCTAGCAGTGCTCCAGAGCCTGGGGCGGGGCTGTTTTCGCTTACTACGACGCATTCGCACCGCCACCGCCGGATTGCAACTTGCCTTCGATTTGCTGAGTTTGCTAAATTGGGGGTTGGGGGTGGATTTCAGCTTCCCCTGAGCTTCTGCATAATTAGACCTTCTCAAACACAACAGCCACATCCTTTTTCGCACAGACTCGCCCCTACAGACATTCAGGTCCATGCGCTCTTTCTCACAAGAAGGAACTAGACAGTTCCTCTCCCCCCCGCCCCCAATTATTATTACCAGTGGTCGATGGTAGAATTTCGACTGCTCCATGCTAATTTTGTAGCTAATGTAAAAAAACAAACCAAAAGTTGTAATTCCCTGTCCCGTTAAAAGTAAGCCTCTTTTACTATACTAACAAGTACCGAAAATTAGGAAGCAGGCTAGCTGCATATATTTCAGCAGTTGACCTACTGGTGATTGATGTTTTACAATTGCAAACTCTTTTTCCCCGCTTCTAATCCAGGACTGTCCTCTACCTATAATGCAGCTAGAACTTCTCATTTTCTCGGAGCAGAAACAAGGAAAAGCGCTCGGCAAGCTGTCTTTCCCACTAATTTTTGTTCGGATTTTTTTTTTTAATGATGAAAGGTAGCGCAAAACTGTTGAAAGAAAAAAAATACTCGTGTTTCCCTGGTTGACGGATATTTTGCTGGGAACTGCATGTTTCCATTAAAGCCAGCCTTATAAGATATACTGAATTTATGCAATCATTTTTATCTGAAGTTGCATCATACATCTGGGACATGCTACGCAGAAGAGGCAGCCGAGCTCTGGCTACAGAATATTTGAGCTAGGCCATCTAGAAATACAACAGCGAATAGCGAGATTTATTAGAGCAAAAACAAAATGGTGCAAGATGATGCCCCTCATTTAGAGACCCTTCACCAATGTATTTGGCATTTTATCAGAAAACATGAGGTGAGGATACGTAGATTTAATAACATAACGCCACCCTACTTTATTTAGCTTTAGTTTGGTTTGCTATTATTCTATTTCTGCAGCAGACAGCACTGTGGAGCTCAGCGCCATTTGCACAGCACAATCTCCCTGTTCTGCCTACAGAGGTCAAAGTTCAGTACCCTGAACAGGAAGGAAACGAAGATGTAAGCGAGATCGCTTTCCCCCTGAAATGTACCTCATATAGGCTTGCACTTTTTAAATAAAAATAATTTTGAAAAAGGAGTAGCTGTACATTCACCTTTAGATTTTAAATTAGGATATTTGTTATCCACATAACATCGCCTGTTTAGAGACTAATGGCAATTAGACATCAGAGAGCTGTTATTAAACCAGAAATTCTTAATGTTTGAGCAGAGCTGGTTATATATCTCCAGCAAGTAAGTTCCCTGAATGAGTAAGTTTAATTATCAGCACAAACCCATGTATCAATTCAAAATATACAATGTATTTTTCTTGAAATATTATTATATTTCTAATCATTGGATGGAACACATGGCGAAGGGCACATGCATGTTGCTACAGCTATACCATTACATTATTGTTACAGAACAAATGTGTGCATTTCTGTCACTTACCATTTTTTATCTGCTCTGGATTCTTATAGTCAGAGAATGAGGTCAGCAACATGCAATAGTCATTCCATTTAAGAGGGCTGTAATTGGTGGGTGCAATGTTTATTATTTCTAAATCTAAATTGAATATGTGGAAGTAAACAGCCCCAAAGACATTTTGAAGAGCAAGCCTTGAGGAATTCTTAGAATACACACATCCAATCCCCTTACTCCTGACCAAAGGTGCTGCTGAGACCTTGCATGATTTTTAAAATTTACAATTAATGCCACAGTTTAAAAAAATGGCAGTGCATTGGATTTAACCTTAATTTTGATCCCTTGCTCAGCTATGCATCTTAATTCATAGACTAGAGACACTCAGATGGTGCACGCTTGTGGTTAGACAACACTACATTTTGAATTATTTCAATCCACAATAGTATGACAACTAAGGGAACAAGAACTTTAAAGAAGGTCAAACAAAAACAAACAAAAGATGGATTTTTTTTGTTCTCGATTGAATTACTGGAGAATCTTACACTATTTCACAGCATATAATTTGTTTATCCACCTTAACTATTCTCTCCATATTTACAGGAGTGTCACTGATAGATTAAGTAGTTCATTCCAATTTAATGACCCATCATATTTTGTCTACAAATAGTAAATGTTCACTTATCACATCCACTGTTCTGCCATCACACTGGTTTACATAAAAATGCACTACCAAAGGCTAATGAACAAACGTGCAAATTGTAGCAAACTATCATTGTTTGATTTTAATGGAAAAAAATTATGACATAATAGATCCTGCAACAGTTTGTTCCATGACTTGAAACTAGGCTTATTAATGGAATTTTATTATTACTTAATGGGGAAAAATAATTTCACCATTTCATAGGGGCTTAAAGGGATAAGTACATTACAGGAAAAAAAATATTATAACTAATCTGATAACTACAGTGAAAGCCAAAATAACAAATATTTTTCTGATATTACTAAAATGTTTCAAATACTTAATTATACTTAGTAAAAGGCAGCCATGTTCAATCTGAAACTTGCCCACAGAATTAGTGAAAGTTCAAAGTATATTGTCACACTAAACATATGTTTTTATAGTCATTGAGGAAAACAAGCTGGCTGCACCCAATCACCTTTTTAAAAATTGTCAGTCTTGCAGGATTTACACTCACATAGTTCTTTTTTCATTGAAGAGTAACTCCCATTTTGTTCTTAAGAAAAACTTACTCCATGGGGATTTTTAAGGCATGAGATCAAAATATGGCTATGCTTTCAGTACCTATGACTTCAGTTGGGAAAATTGGAGAAGGTGTAGTCAGAGCTTTGCAGGAAACAGGACTAACTCTCTCTGAATATAATGTTACTTTGTTGGGCAACAAATTATTCTTACAGTATTCATATCATTTTTAAGTGACTAAGTTCTATTCAGTTTCCTTTATCAAATCTCATTCTCACACAACCCTAAATTTGATTATCAAAAATGAATCTGATGATGATGTGCTAATTGAGGAACTGCACAATATGTTCCAGGAATTCCAACTTTTGTTAAAAGCAAGTGAAAAGAAACAAAAGCTCCTACATAAATAATTATTTAATAAGAAGATATTGCTGTACCTTTCAGAATGTCTGGCTATTAGCCAAGTTTGTACTTAGCATTTTTGTCAGCCTACACTAGAGAACTGCCCTTATATCATAAAATATCTATTTATACTAGAGTATTAACTTGCTTAACTAAATGTAACTTCAGAGTGCTACAGATGTAACTATTACACCACAATTTTTCTCTGGCATTCCGTTTTACAAATTAAATGTTTTAAAGACAAATAGTCTAAGTCTTCTATTTAAACACTTGAACTATGCCACTTGTTTCTGTTTAGAGCAAACATAGGTCTGTCTTAGAGCACTGTGCTTAGTTGTAAATCTAAAAATTCAAACCTGCCCAAGACTAACAAATCAAGTCTTTTAAAATAGTTTATTTACAGAAAATGTTAAAAGCTAACAGATTAGGGAACCTTCTGAAAATGACATAGGGAAGGTAGATCATGTGTATGCTGAAGATATGCTATTACAAGTAGGTTGCTGATATTTAATGTTATGTGTTTAAACCTTCCTTACTGGAAAAAAAATCTGTTTTTTTACAATGCCACACTGCATGCCTAGACAAAATTTGTATTTCAAGCCATACCATTTATTAATAATCCTGTCCCTTTATTATCTATTCACTTCACATGTCTTACTACACCATCAATGCATGTTACATGCTTATAGGGTTTCACGTGATTTCTGCTTCCCCAAGTACAACCCATTACAGTCTACAATTAATACATATTTAAAGAACACTTTTTTTTTGTCTTTAAATTCCTTCACTTTCCATCCATGAGTTTAGACTGCTATTAACGTGGTTTATATGGAAAAATTCTACAGCCACCACGATTTCTTCCCACCATTAAGTAAATATTAGCCCTTAACACGAGTTCCTCAGGCGTTCGAACCAAACGAAAGCCAACGCGGATGATAATCGAATTAAATAACATCGAACCGTAAAATAAAACCTACTATATCTGTATATTAAATACAGCGCTTCTGGCTCGCATGCTCTCGTCCTTTCTTCAGCTCCGGTCAACATTTTGTTTTCACTTGAGAGGTTGCTCAGTCCTAAACCCCTCCCCCCACCCCCAACCCACCCATTGTACTCTACAAATGAAGAATATTATGAATGGTTCCATGACTCAAATTGAAAAAAAAAAAAAATCCAAAGAACTGTGTTTTGACTACATCCACCCTAGTGGTTATGGAGACACACTCTGTCTCATCCTTATTTTTGCTGTTTTTCTAAGTGTAGCTACCTTAACCTATCCAAGAGTAGGTAAACACTTTACAAAAAAGACAAGCACATTCTTGTTTTCACGATACTCTTTCACCCACTTTTCCCGATCTCCCCCCCCTCCCCCTTTTTTTCGTCGTTTCCCACATCATCTCGTGCACTCAAGGTCCTGCCACAAACGCAGAGGAGCATTTATTGCCATGTGCGGCTCCTCTAACAACGAAAAGACCTTGCACCCCGCCCCCACCCTCATCTTTCTTCAGGACGCAACCAATCGGGAAGCAGCAGCGCGCACCCCCCCCCCCCCACCCAAAGCCACCAAAGTGGAAATCGCAGGCTCTTGCGGGGCGCCTGGGACAGCCCAAAATCATTTCCGGGGGGGGGGGGGAAGAATGTGAATGAGAGCGCACCCCAGGCCTCCCCCCGCCTCCATACAAAAGCCCAGGAAACTGCCTGAGCCCACCTCTAGCTCTCTCTCTGAATAACGCTAACACAGGGCTCGGCAGCGCCAGGGGGAGGGCATGCTTGGTTTCTATATTTAGATGTTGGGTTTTTTTTATTTTCCCCTGCCTGGGCTTATGATTTTTTTTTTTCGCCCGCGGGCAAGCGCCGGGAGAAGCAGGGGCTCCTCGCTGCCTCTTATTATGATCCTCGCACTCAACCAATGAAACGCTGCGCCGAGCTGTAAAACGGAAGGTTTGAAGGGAGTCTCATCAGAGACACGCGGGCCGAGGTAGCACCGCAAGAGCTCAGCCACCCACTCACCCACTATCTCTCCTCCTCCCTCCCTTACTCGGGCTCATCTCTCCTCCTACGCACCCATAAACCCCATCCAAAAAAGTTATCCTTTCTCTCCCTCCTTCCGGCTTTCCCCTTTTTTTTTTTTCTTTTCCTCTCTCCCTCTAGATCTGCTGAGGCGCTGGGATTCCTCACGTGAGAAGTTGATTTGTAGTTTGAACACGTGGCTCATTCAAAAAGCCGGAATATTAAAGTGATTTCTCTCCCCACCCCCGTCCTCCTCCTCGGTTTTATTTAGAGGCGGCGCCTGCATTAACGTAGTGTGACATTTTCACAGTCTGCCTGCCAAAGGGGTTTGGGGGGGTGGAGGAGGAGGAAGAGGAGGAGGAGGAGGGGGGAGACAAAAAGTAGTTTTTTCCCCTCCTCCTTTTCCTTTTTAAGCCCGCCATCCTACCAAAAAAAAAAAAAAAAAAGCTGGGTTTCATTTTCCCTCTACACATCCGGAATATACAACAAAAAGGACAAATTTACTGTGGTTTGTTTTTTTTTTTTTTTAAAGGGGGGGAAGGTTTCCAAATACTTTTCCTCCCCTGGTTTTTTTTTTTTTTTAAAGACTGCAGCTCTGATTTTTTTTCCTTCCTGTCGTCCCATTACCTTTTTTTTTTTTTTTGGATTTGTTTGCAAACGGTGCAGAGTAGATCGACACACACACACACACACACACACGCACGCACGTTTTTTTTTTTTTTTTTTTCCTTTTCCTCTGCGTTGTGAAAGAGAAAATGAATAAGCTGTATATCGGCAACCTCAGCGAAAACGTGAGTCCCCTGGATCTGGAAAGTGTCTTTAAGGAGTCCAAGATTCCCTTCAGCGGCCAGTTCCTGGTGAAGACGGGCTATGCCTTCGTGGACTGCCCGGACGAGAGCTGGGCGATGAAGGCCATCGAGGCGCTGTCAGGTAAAGACGACGGCGGCGGCGGCGGCTCCAGGCCCGGGCCGGGGTGGACGGGCGAGGGAGGCCGGGGGCAGGCAGCGCTGTTAGAGGGTGGGGGGAGGGAGTGGTAGTGATGGTGGGTGCTTCGGCTTGGGGGTGGGGGGGATGCTGGGTGAGTGTGTGGGTTGGAGGAACACGCGGCTTTTCTCTCTCGGGTCCCTAAAAGGGAGAGGAATTCCCCCGCCTTCCTCCCCCGTTACTGGGGACCCCGACCCTGCGCGCCGGCGCTTCCCTTCGGGGTGTGGGGAGGGTGACATGTGAAGTTGCCCTTCCTCTCTCTCCCTCCGACCCCCCGCGTTTTTCCTGCTGGACAGGGGAGAAGCGAGCCCGTCTGGGACCCCCTCCCCACCACCCCCGGCCGCCCCTGCCCAACTTTGTCTATGGCTCCGGCGGCGTCCGCGCGAAGAGAGCGCACCCCGTGCTAACACGAGCGATCCTTTCGGAGACTTTGTGTGCGCGCGCGCGCGGTTCCCTTGCCTCGCCGGGGAGTTTTCGGGCTGTAAACCTGCCCCCGGGACGGTCCCGGCCCGGACTACACCTCCTCTCCCCTTCCTGGCGATTTTCCCGGCCCGCACCCTGCACCTCCTCCACCACCACAGGGCAGATCTGGCGAAGGTATAACCCAATCTCCAGATGTAGATTGGCGGAGGGGATTTTCGTTGTACGGAGCTTCTGTGTGTGTTTTGCGCACTGGAAGGTGGCGGACAGCGATGCCTCCACTTTCTGCATCTCGTGGCTGCCGGTGAACACCGTGCACTTTCCTCGCATGCCCGTTACCGGGAAATAGTTTGGGTTTTTTTTTTTTTTTATTCCTTTCAAACCCTTTTGCTCTATATTTTGAGCTGTCTTTTCGAGTCCTATTTAAAAAGGGAGGGGATGTTGATTGTCTTTTCCTAAACCTTTTTTTTTTTTTTACCGCTTTGTTTTCATTGGTAGGTAAAGTTGAGCTGCATGGGAAAGTCATAGAAGTTGAACATTCAGTTCCCAAAAGGCAGAGGTAAATATAAATATATATATATATATTTTTTTTCTTCTTCTTTGTAATGTCCACAAGATTTGAACGGGGAGGAAAGGAAACCCACAACAATAACAAGAACAAACAAACTAACCCTACTCAAACTTTTGTGTTTGCAGTTGTAGCAGGAGCTCCAGCTCTTCTGCTCAGTCATGTGAACGTGGTATATTTTAATCCATTGCCTCGTGTATTTTATAAGCCAATTCCGGGCTTTCTGTGAAAGGGGTTAGTTGACTCGCCAATGGTTTGAGGATAGAAAATTCATCAGTTTAAAAAAAACAAAGAAAAAAAGTATATGAAAACAGCTTTATTTGGGCGTTAGCAGGAAATGGGATGGGATGTTTTGCATTATATCAACGGCCAAGCACGTGAGCTGAGCTCAGGAGTAAGGGAAAGCAATATACGTTTTTGTAGACATTTTTCATTGCAAAAAAAAAAATATAGATGTGAGACTGAAATATATACATATATATCTTTTATTGATTTTTTTTTGTTGTCGAAATTAGATGAAATCCTTGACAGGGCGGGGTTGGGGGATGGGATGGGTATTTAGGTTGTGGACACAGCCCATAGCCGTACTGTATATATTTTTCTGTTAAACATCCACATTGCTAAGCACTTTATTTTTGTGCTTAGAAAGTACAGGCTTGTCGCAAGCCCTTCTTTGCAGCTCTCACTTCGAGGAGGCGATTTCTTAGGTGCTGACCAATGCCTGGCTCGTGTGGCCTCATTTGAATAGGCCGTGGAGAAGCTTGGTTGGTTGGCTAAACAGTAAATTTAAATCGGTGGAGGTCTTTTCTTCTCTCTTTTTTTTGGGGGGGTCTTAATGCCTTGCCACTGCTTATAATATAAATTCGACGGTTCCCAAAAAGATTTAGCAGAAATGGACGGGAACTTTACCCGTTCTCGATTTCCTTCTGTAGCTTGCCTAGGCGCACATGGCTTCTTCCCATTGGCAGAAGGACCATACTAATGATCATTGTGAACCCATGCAGTGCATGTGTCAGTATCTGTAGGTATTTAAGTCGTTATAATAATGTGGACCCTCGATTAGTGTTCTTCCTGATTTGAAATGTACCTCACGGGTTAGGTGTTTTGCTTATCTTGCGTTTATTACTCTGTCACGTTAGTGAGTTGCCTAATGAAGGCAGGAACCCATACATAGGTGGGTGTGGTTTTTTTTTTGTTTTGTTTTTGTTTTGTTTTTAACCTAAGTAGGAAGCATTAATTTTCCACCTTAAAGCAGATGAACCATTGACACTGTTCTCGGTATCTCAGGCATGCCCTTTTATTGTAGCACAAGGCTGAAGGCAGAATCTCACGTGTTTGAGGCATGTATTAAGCTGGTGTACTATCTGGTTTTCAGTGGGATACTCTATTCCTCTGTAGTTCAAGTGGCTTTTTAGGCCTGAAATTTATTATGTAGTGATACTGTGTGTGTGTGTAATATACACACACATGAGACTGCTTTCTAAGAAAATAGAATGCTGTGATTTAAAATAAAATCCTATATCTATGTATCTGCATTTTCTATATTCTAAACAAAACATTTATTGCACACATCTGGCTGTTCCACTGCCTGTGAATTTTTTTTTTTTTTTGGTAATGACATTTTTATAAACTTCCACAATAAAGAAAATATGAAATCTAGGTTTTATTAGCAACACTGTTAAAGGTTGTCCGGTGTCTGCAAAATACAATTCTTGAAGGTTATGCAATAGCAAACTTTTTTTGAAGGTACTTAAAAAAAAAAATATATATATACATTAAACTTGCTATTTCTAGAGTAAATAGTTTCAATTTGAAAAATCAATTTCCAGTCCAAAAAATTCTACCATAGCAAGTAATTGACCTTGTGTTTTGAATCAGAATTCTGAATAGTTGGTCTCCTTTTGGGCATCCTGAATTTTAATACCTTTTAAAACATTCTGAAATAGTGAGCAGATCTGTTTATTTTCCAAGCCTACAAACTGCTTAATTTGCCCATTTGGAAGTATATTTATTTTAGCCACTTCAAAGTGGATTGCATTCAGGTATTGTATGTATTTTAGTGTAATATGGATTTCTTGCTAGACTTTAGCTATTTTCAGTGTGTTTTTTACTTGGTTTTGCTGTTTTTATTGTTGTTTGTAGAGAAGCACATAGAAACATTTTAAACATGGGTTCTAAAGTTTCTTACATTCTTACGAGCTCTGGTATGCATTGATTACACATGCCTTTATTTCCGCTTTGAGAGTATATTGTTTTCAGATGCGTGCTCTCCTGTATGGTCAGGACAGATTTTCATATGGTAAGCGTGGAAGGGTAAGTTCTTACATGGTGGCAGTTCATGTTTTAAGGGGAAGCCTGTGTGTGTGTTCTAGTGAAGGCCCACCCAGTTTGTTGGTATGTTGAAATTCTAGGGTTAGGTGTGTGGGTTTTTTTTTTTGTCCTCGTGGAGTTTAGTGTGTACTGAGTTATCTGCTTTAACTGAGTGCTGTAGTCTGTTTTTAAATGTTTAATTTGTAGGTAAGAGATTGCTTTTGGGTTGCAGAAGCATGTGTTTGCCTCTTTTTTTTTTTTTTTTTTTTGATCAGTGAAGTGATCAGTTTCTCATGTACAAGAAAACAGGCAAAAATGGTGAATTGGAAATGATTAAAAAAAAAAAAAAGCAAAACTTTTTTTTTTCTGTAGCAGACTTAATTACTTGGGGCATACCATGCACATCCCTGTCAGAAACTCCTCCCCCCTGTAATTGTTAGATTCTTCCTGAGGCTATGCATTATTTGGGGGAGGGGAGTTCCTAGTAATCTATATCCTCAGCACGTAAAGGAAGGTCAAGAGGTGGTGTCAGTTAAGGTTGCCGTAAAGTTGAGCTGAGTCCAGAAGACCAATCATTGTAAAGTGTGCTTGATTTGTTATTCAAAGTGAAATTCTTAGGCCCAGCAGTCACCACATTCCAACCCTAGCTGGGCCCTTCAGATCTGATGTGGGAACGCCCACATTGCAGAAATGACCTTTATACCTGCTGTGAAAGGCAGGTTGGGAATATGGTGCTTTAGAACGCTTATTGAAGCATTCAAAGGCAGATGAATGGCCACATTGCTATTGAAGGGGGCCTGAGCGAGGTTTCCCTGCTAGAAGGCTGGGGGTGGGATTTGGTAGGAGGAGGGGAAAACTGTGAACATAGTTCAGGCCAAATGGTTCCTGATTACTACCAAAGTCTCAGGGGAGCGTGAAAAGAATGTTGAATTTCTACTTTTCGAGCAGCTTTTAATTTGTGGAAGGCTACTGAAGTGCTTCCTGGTTCCCCCCCAAGTGACTTAAATCAAAATTTGGGAACATTTTGTGCGATACCGGGGCTTAACCTCTTTAGTCTGATCTTACTTTTGGGGGGGGGGGGGGGTGTGACATGAGAGAACCTAATGGTATTAGATGATTCTTACTCTGTGGCAGAGTTGCTGGTGCTCACTGGGGCAGTGTAGATGCTGCAATTTGTGCGCAAAGCACTGATGTCACTTGTGCAGTGGGCAGTGTGGCTCGGTGGGGGAGGGGTAGGGAGTTGCCACTGGCCACTTGGGGCTTGCACATTGAGCCAGTCTTTTGTGAGCTACACTTTTTTTCTTCACCTACATTTAGCATCTGCAAGGCTTTTAGGGGAAGGCAGCTAAATTTGACTATTTTTATTTTATTTGTTTTAAACCTGAGTGAGGCCAGGGAAGCTTCCTTACTGCATGCTGGCAAGATGTAAACTCTTCATTGGTGTGGTAGATATGGGCCCCCCCCCCCCTCTGAGTGTTGCTTGACATTTCCACATCCATGGTATCGGGGAAAGGGAAGAGGGGGAGGGGGGGGGGCAAATGGATAATTTAGAGTATGATTTTTTTTTTTGTTCTGAACATTTTATTCACTTTAATTTGGTGCTGGGTCCAAATATGTTAAATTTTCCTTTTATTTGGTGTTTAGTCTTAGTAATATTTTGAATTAACAACCAGGAGAATCTTGAAAAAGCAACGATTTGCTGAGAGTTTTATAACCCTACCCAAAAATAAAATAAGCCTCTCATTTTGGAACCCAGGGTCACAGTGAGTGATTAGTGAATTTTATAGGTGAGTTATTTGTTTCTTGCTGTCCTAAATGGTTAAAACATTTTTTTTTTTTTGTATATGGCTTAATGTTTTGTGCCTTACCTAAAATAACTTAACATTTATACCATAATTGTTAGACATTTGATAGTTCAATGTGACAATAAAGAATTCATACATTTTTCTGTGCTAAAGTGCATTTTAGACATAAGCTGTTCTAGAATAACCATAAGCTGTTTCCAACTGGCATGGAGTCCTTGGAACGTTTAAGTAAATGCTAACTTAGGCTTGATGGTTTCTTCCTTTGCACTCAGCAAAATAAGTCACTGGAAGGTATTTCTGTTCAGGCTTAAAATAACATTGCCTTTAACGTGTGAACTTGATTGTGTTCAAATTATTTAGAAAAGGGGGTCTGTCCTAGGTGGTTAAGTTAGCATTTTATTTACTAATGCAAGCTAGTTCTGAAAAGTGGAAACTTGAAGTATTTAGATCATAAGTCAGAAAGGGGGAGTGGAAACAGTTTTTGCTACAGATTTTGTAAGCATTACCTTGGTAGTAACGTGTTTTGTATAGAATCAAATTCTTTCCTTATTGAGAACATAGACTGGAAAATAGCACTGTTAGGGGTGTGTTTAAAAAAAAAAAAAAAAGAGGCACTGCGATTTTCAAAATGCTTTGTCCTTTTACAGATACAACTTAATTTATCTTCAATACAATGCACAGTCAGCATGTAATGAGGCATTTCCAACCTTTGCCCAGTTTATTTTCACACCACTTTCAAGAAAATGTGTTGGTTTTTTTGGGGGGGGGAAGGGGATTTGCTATGTGAACATTAAAAAAAAAAATGCTTTTTGGAGCATAAGGTTTAATCCACTTACTTTTAGTCTCTTTTGAGAACTATGTGAAAGCTTTTAAGCTTTTGGTTCTATAATAAATAATTGCTTTTGGTATGTCTAAAAAAAAAAAAAAAGCCATTTAATATCCAGCTCCCTGTTTTATACGTGGAGAAATCTGTGCATCTTGCTAGAAGTACAGTAGAGGTTCTCGGTGGGTGCCCTTTGCTACATTTTTTTGGTTTCAGCAAGTTGGTGAGCCCCTTGTTGAAATTTAATTTCTGTTCACTTTTAAGTATTCATCGAGCATAAGCTATCCAGAAGAATTCTGAGTGCTAATATTCCCCTTTTAGAAAGTGCAAGCTTGCTGTAGGCAATATGTTTTTTAAACTTCAGTCTTTTTCAGTGGTTAGTCCTGTCATCCAGTCAAAACTACTACACACTGCTTTGAAAGTTTTTAAGACCTAACTTGCCTTATCACATCCAGTAGGTTTACAACTAAATGCTAAATTAGTATGTTCTTTACTGCCATAAACTTTGTTATGAATAAAACCTGTTGCTCTTCCGTGACTGGGTGGATCCATGTTGTGCTGAGGAGCGGTCTTTGTAGTCAGTCCTATGTGCTGAAGATGGATTGACATCGCTCTTCCTCCTGAGCACAAGATGGCTGTGTCCTAATGGAGCAGAGCAGCATTTTTGTACTCCTCCAGCACACTTATTTTTTTTTTTTAAATCTAGTTCCCAGTCAGGGATACTTCCATCGGATTTTACGCTAGGGCTGCTTGCTGAAAAGGCTTGCTGGTTATTAAATACATAATGTGACACCTAGAAGTACTTTTTGTTGGGTATCCTTGCAGAGTTGGGAGGTGGGCACGTAGTGATTTTAGAGGTACCTTTTACAGAAATTCTTAAATGTTAAGCTTTTTCTCTTCTGAAGTTGGTATGGCGATGGGTCATTTTTAGTTGTCAGAATTCTGACATTTTAACACCCTTAAAAAAAAAAAAAAATTGTTTTTATTCATCTCATGTTGGTAGGGAAGGTTGTTCAAATGCATGTTCGTCTGTGAGTGACTTTAAACAGAATTTCTGCTGTGCTTTAATATTTTTGTTAGAGGAATGACAGTCTTGAGTTGGATTTCAGAGTAGGTAAGAGCACTTAACATTTGGTTTATTAACTAGCACATTTTTAAATGGATGCTGGAAACTAGCATAAAATACTTTAATCACTAAATGTAATCGCATTCCAAACAACTTACGTAATGTGCTTTAAATACTGCCATAGTCATAAGTGAGACACTAGCTAGCTATCTCTTATAAAATCCATCAAATTGCAGTGTGTATGAAGTAACAAGTCATGATCTTTTTTTTTTTTTTTTTTTTTTTTAACCCAGGTTTAGCAGTTGTGAGCTTAGACTTTGTCAGTGTTAGCAGCTTTTGGTGAGACTAAACAGCACATGGAAATCTGATTTAAGATGATTCTGCTTTAATAGAAGTATCTCATGACAGAAATCTGGAGAAGGCTACTGGGAAATGAGAATTTATTTCCATGTAATCTTTGGAAAAAAAAAAGTTTCCAAGTTAGGAGTCTGTTACCCTTGCATATGTTTTCAGTAGCTGTCATCTTTGTGTGTTAAAAACATTTAATGGATAAATACTACTGTATAGTACATTAACTTTCAATTCTGAACATGGATGCAAGTCAGCAAAAGAGGTTTTTGTATTATTGCTTATCTCCTAGCATAAATTTCCTATGCCTCTAATAATCTAAGCATATTAATACATGTCTAGTATTTCAGAAAAATGTTAAAATGTGTGAAATCCCTGTTCTCTTCCTCATCCTTCATAATAAGTACTGTGTCCACAAATATCCATTGTTACGTAGTCAGTGGCAGTTCCTTCCTGGTTATTCCTGTGTTTGAAGAAGCAGTGCTATACTTTATGAAAAGACTTTTTTTTTTTCCTTCATCTTGGCTATTGTTTCTGCATAAGAAACTGTGTAAGAAACAACTTTTATATAAGCCTTCAAAGATTTGCCTTGAGGATTTTGTTTTTGATTTCTTAAAATAGCCCTTTTGACTGAAAAGTGCTGCTTGCCACTTCTATCTGTAACTTTGTAACTTATTTTCCTTGTAAGCCTTCCTTAGCTCCCACCTTTATCTGTGCTCGTCTTGGCTCACTTAGTATCCAAACTATTTAGGTGAAGCCAAAGGATATTTAATTTCTGGACAGGCCCATGTATAGCAGGCATAAACAGCTCTGTCCTGGAGTGCCACAAGCAGATCTGGTTTCCAGGATCTCCATGATGTATAATCTCATGCGTAATTTATTGTGGAAGTCCTAAAAACCAGACCTTGTCTGTGGCACTCCAGGACCGGCATGGCCCACGCCTGTTGCATAGAAGAATAGATGTTAGCAGATGGAGCTACCTAGTCCGCCTGTTGTGCTGCCACTTTACATTTTCTCCTTCCCTCCCTCTGCTCCTAAGGTCCCTGTGTGTGTGACCCAAGTATGCTTGAAGTCTGCCACTGTCAATGGGGGGGAAAAAAAGTTGCCATAATCTTACTTTAAAAATTTTGGGAAAAAAAAAAGTAATCTTTCATCTTATTTTCCCTGTCTAGCATGTCTGATCTGTTGTAGATTTTTTTTTTATCATCTGCAAACAGGCACTACTTACCTTTTTAACACTTCTTCACTGCAAGTGCTGGACATATTCACATCCCCTCCAAGGTATCCCACAGCTCTCAGGGTTTAACTTGTTAGTCTTAAGCAGTCAATTCCTTTTTGTGAATTACCTCAGAACATACCAGTCTTCTATCTGTAGCTGTATTGTGCTAAATGTTAAGGCCCATTCCCAAAACCGTTATCTTGAAACAGCCAAACCTAAAAGCATATACTTGGTGGGTGGGTATATAACCTAAATAACACACACAATTTTGTAGTAATGTAAATAACCGAATACTAGTGTTTTCCCTTACATATAAAAAGGCCTTTGCAGATAAAGCGAGTTGAGTGCTGTGTAGCTGGACACTTAGGCAGTTGGACTAATTGCCTTTCATTTCTAGGGGCCCACACAATGCCATTTATTTGTGTCTTCACCATCCTGCCTAACAGCTGCCTATAAATTGGCAAAGGAAGGATTGTGAAGTGTTAAGAATGCCTAGGGCCAACTTAAGAGTTTGGGTCAAAAACGGGGGTGCGAAATCCTGCATGTTGGTGTGCTTGCAATTTTTATTTTGTGTTTGAAATGGCATGTTTTGCCAAACGATTTGAATTTCCTGTAGCTCTAAGAAGGTCTTTCTCTCTCTAAATGTTCTGTAAAAAGTGATATGGAACTTTTTTGCTTCTGGGTGGAAAAAGTTCAGAAAATGGGTGAAAGCCCTATACGATGTGTGGTATGTGTGTATGCAATGTTTGTTTTGATTTTATTTTTTTTTGAGTGGAGGGGGCTGCCCTTGCAGGACTTCTTCTGTGAAGTTATTTTCCCTGCCTGAACTTGCCTGAAGTTTTTTTTTAAATCCTTTGGTGAAAGTTGTCCTTTCAAAATTAAGTGCGTTGACAGGCAGGCTGTCTATTTATTTTTGCCCAGACCTTAAATCTGCCCCATTAGTGTCTCGCATGGTGATAGTGTATGATTAAAGGCTCTTTACTGGCTGGCTGACTAGTTCTAGCTAGTATTTGGGGGGGGGGGGGTGGCTAGGTAACTTTGAAATAAAACATTAACATAACATTTGAAAAAGCTGTGGGTTGTCCTGGTGCAAATGCAGGGCTGTGTAAGAGGTTTGCTTGTTTCTGAGGTTGATGTTACTTCCACTTGCCCCCTTCCTAAAAAACAAAAAAAAATTCCCCCCTCCCCCCACTGTTAAATGTAATAAGTGCATGCAGGCAGGATTGTGAGATAGGGGAGGGTTGTGGGCATGCACATTCTCTCTTCATCCTCTTTAATTGTGTGGGAAATGGAAGGATTGCTGCATGGGGTCTGAATCATTTGGCTCCTTCTGGAGACAGTGTACCTGTTCTGTGTGGCTTTCTGAGCTAGAACCCTTGAGAGCAAGCTACTGTAAAATATGAAGAAACCTGGAATGCATAGGACAGAATATAAAAAGTGTGTGTGTATATATATATATGTGTATATATATATATATCCCTAGTTTATATTTCTTTTGATGTACAGTGTCTTTCTTTCTACATGTTTATGAATTTGTGCCCTAAACTGGTGGTTTTGTTTTCATATATTAGGAAGGAGTTCAGTGACTTAAAAACAAACCCACCTCAAAAGCTTTTATATTCCTTGCATCTAGTTTGGTTTGAGCTAATTGTATATTTGCTTTCTTCCTCCACCCCTGCCCAGCTAATAAAAGAAACAAGTTGGTTGTACTCCTTTGGTGTGCAGCACAAAACTGCTTGTATGATGTGGGAAAAATGTGGCAGGATAACTCATCTGGTGGTTTTTGCTTTAACTTGATCCAGTTAAGTATTGTACTTTTTAAATACGTTTATCCCCCACCCCCCTACATTTTGAATCATAAGCTGGTAGAGGGGTAATTTGAAGAAGTAACTAGTCGGTCAAATACATTATGGTGATTATTGCTCTGAAATGGCAGAAGTTTGAAAAGAGGAAAAAAAAAATCTCCTGTTGCTGGCTCTTGGGAGTCATTTTACTTCCTTTGATGTTGCCTGGTTGACCCATGTTTTGTGTGTGCTTGCAGAACTAGGTCTCCATCCTTGTTACACTTGGCAACGTCCATGACAAAGCCATCACATTATAAAAAGGGATTTTGTCTGCCTTTTGTATGATCTGAGAACCTGTGGGTGGAGGCCACTGGTTTTATCTTACATTCTCTGTAGTCACTTTGCCATCTTCTGATCAGGAGGGTGTTGACGAACCCCCACCTATCCTGTTTTACTTCAGTGATGCATTAGCCAGTAGGGCTCATGGTCCATTTATCTGGTTCCTTTTTTTCCTAGGCTGAAACTAGTGGTCAGTCAGCATCTTGTGTGACCCCTGCCAGGTCGTTCTCTTAAGTTATTTTCTGTTTATGTTCTTTATGGTTTTGGAGGAGGTTGAAGTGGTAAGGAAGACTTAGAAAAGTGAGTCTGTGGAATTCAGGCTGTTATGGTTGTCTGTGCAACTGATTCTACCTACATAATTTTCATAAGCACATAGATTATGATTAGCAATACACAACTAATTTGCTCTTTGGTGATGGTGGGAATCTGTCAGATATTTTGATTCTCCTGATGCCATGTTTGACAAATAGTGAAATGATGGTAGGAGGGCAACCAGCTTGGTCCTCAAAAGCCTCCAACTCCCACAGTGCACTCCAGGTGGTGATGTACAGTGCTGAGAGAAGACATTTAAGAATGTAGGCTCCACATTCCAGTACTTGAATCAGAGGGTTATATTTATCTTCTGACAAACTAGTCTGTAAAGCTTAGAAATACTGTGAAACTGCAAGTCTCTTCCCCCCTCCCCTGCTGGTGATAGGTATGAGTGCTTCTCTCTGCCACGATGCAATACACCACCTAGCCTCACATCCTTATCACAGGAAGCAAATTACCATCAGTGCCCTGGGACACAGCAGGAATGCTGCCCGCCATGGAATTGAGCATGGTTTAGGGTATAATTAAGAGTCCAAAACCAGGCAATTAAATGGGGGAAATGCCTGGCAAAGTATCCATTTTGCTGCTGCTTGAGATTATGTAAAAGGCATATTTTGAGAATTTATATATAATTTGAAGGTTTTAATTTTTAGTTTTGGTAGTTTCTGCCTCATCTGGAAGCAGCCTGTACTTGAGATGCAGCACCACGAGCCACCTTTGCAGGTACCTGGCCCACCTCTCCCCCTTAAATAAGAATTAGACAAACTGAGCCATCACTGCCACGCCCTCTGGGTGCAAACTTCCTTTCCCTATGTATGCAGTATCTGTTTTTAATATGCTCATTAAGACTATCCAATTACCCATGGTAGAGCAGTTTTCTTCCTTAAAATGAAATTTTCCAGATTATCAACAGAGAACAGGTTAGTTTTGTGTTTTGTTTTTTTTACCAAATGCACAGTTCTGATTTGTGTTACTTGCTGTAATGAAACTTGAGGGTGTGACAGGAAAAAACTTCATGTGCTATTTCTTTAAAATAAGACATTGCCTTTCGGAATGATTTAGTTAGCAATATTAGAGCATGAATGATTCTTGGAAATTAAGCGCTCTCCATGGTTTGTTTGTTTTTTTAATTTTTAAATTTAAAATTATTTCTAATCAGCTCTTTCTGATCCCAGCCAGAGTGCATTAGATTGTTTGTTTGTTTTTGGGGTGATGCAGCAGTCAGGTGTGTGTTAAAATAGCTGCTGATAGCTCCTAGATTAAAATATCTGGTGGAGGCTTATTTCTGTTTATACTTCAGAATAAATAGAAAAAATTATATTCATGAACAACGTACTTTGGCTGTGTAATGTTTCAAAATGCATCCACCTTAAAGCATAAGGCAAAGCCAGCATAGTTTGTTTTGAAGGGGTGGGAGGGGCTTAAGACAGCAGTGCTATATATTTGCTCCAGTTTAAATTTGACTGAGTTTTTTATTTATTTGAAGCTTTTATATACCGAGGTTTAGCACATGCCTTCACCCCGGTTTACATTGGAACGAAACAATGATACATAGAACAATTTGAGAAACAAAAGTATATGCAACTAGCATATGGAGAAGGAAGTAACAGGAATAACTAAAAAATAATTTAATTCAAATAACGAAAAAGAAAATAGAAACGAAAAACGAGGAAGGTATGTACAAACTCGTGCTCTGAATACAAGAAAGTCTGAATGGGAAAAGTAGGAAATGAGGGGGGGATGGGGTAGGTAATGGAAGGAGGAAGGGGTAGGTAAGCGGAGAAGAGAAGAGGTGAGAAGGATGGGAAGCATGAGGCATCACAATTGTGGATTGCTTAAATCATCATTGAAAGTCTGGCTGAAGATCCAGGTTTTCAGTTCTTTTTTGAATGATTTATTTTCGATGATAGTGGTGAGGTAGCATGGTAGGGCGTTCCAGAGTTTAGGCCCCGCTATGGAGAGAGCTCTATTTCTGGTGTTAGTAAGCTTAGCCATGGGATATGTGGGTATTTCGAGTAGACGTTTTTCAGAAGTTCTGGTGTTCCGTTGAGGTTTGTGGGGGTGGAACATTTTACTGACTGCGGAGTTAACTGAATTGTGTAAAGCGTCATGGATGATCGTCAGGGTTTTGTATTCAATTCTTTGAATGATTGGTAGCCAATGTAGGCTTTTTAGTATTGGGGTGATGTGATCCGATTTTTTATTTCCGGTCAGTACTCTTGCAGCGGCATTCTGCAGTAACTGCAGCGGTTTTAAGGTGGATTTGGGGAGACCTAATAACATTGAGTTGCAGTAGTCTAAGCTGCTGAAGATCAGGGATTGTAGAACTGTTCGGAATTCCTGATGGTGGAGGAGCGGCTTTAGGTGTTTTAGTACATGAAGTTTATAGAAACCTTCCTTGGTTTTGGCTGCTATGTGTGTTTTTAGGTTGAGATCTTTATCGATCCATACGCCGAGGTCCTTTGTTGAGCTTTTTAGAGGTATGGATATGTTGTTGATTAGAATTCCTTCCCCTTAAAGGTAAAAATTCAAGTTGGTTGTCTCACGTTTTTCATAATCTGTACAGTAATACTTTTTGGAAAGAAAATTGAGGATCCTGTTAAAATGCCCACTAGAGCACATCCCATTCTGTTTGTGTTGTATAACATATCAAAGTACCCACTTCTTTAACTTAATGTTTAAAGGAGGAAAAAGACTTCAGAAACCAGCAAATGCAACCAAGTGCTGAAGTGGTTGGGTTTCTTCACAAGTCAAAAAACCTCCATTTTATAGTGACAAGTGTCTTCAAAAAAAGTGAAAAAAATAAATAGTGAACTTAATTTATAAAGATCCTCAGTTTCTTTTGTGGTGTAACCAGATATCATATATAAATTGCCACTCCAATGTATACACTCCCAAATCACCAGGGATTTGGCTGCATTGCAGTCATTTGAATTGCTATTTTTCAAAAAGCACACAACTGTATAATCCATAGATCTGACATTCAACTGCTCAAAAAAAAAACAACTTTTTGAATTGACACATTTACTGGTGACGAAACGGCCACCATTGGAGCGTATACACTCAAGTGGACATTTTATATATATCTGGTTGCAGCACAGTAGAAACTGGATCTTTATAAATTAAATTCACTTCAAGTTCACTTTATTTTTTCACTTTTTTGAAGATACTTTTGTCACTTTAAAATGGAGGGTTTTTTTTAACTCATGATTTTAAGAAATCCAACCACTCCAGCACTTGGTTGCCTTGCTGGTTTCTGAAGTCGTTTTTTTTTTTTTTTTCTTTCCTCCTTTAAACACTATAAGTTACATTTCTTGAACTTTACCTTAACATATATCAAAGTACCTGCTTAATTTTATCTGACAGGTATCCATCTGTGTTTGTAGCCACATCTTCTCTACATTTGTTTTCAGGTACTTGGGGGTGGAAACTGAAAAATGTAGGGCTATTCCTGCCTTCAGTGCAACTGTTTAAGAGGGAAGAAAAATTTCAAATGTAAAAAAAAGAGAATTCTGAGGAGAGAACCACAGAAAGAATGGCCTTGGGATAAGAGGGAAAACATTTTATGTATTTTGAGGGGCTGCTGCTTTAACATGAGGAGTTGAGCTGATATAGTTGAATCTGAATCTGATGGTTTGAGCTGAGGTTGTGTCTTTTATGTACTTTCAAGAATGAGTACAAACGTTTAAATAGTTTTATGCAAAATATAAAAAACTGAATGCGTTGTTTTATTTGGTCCTTCAAATGTGTGTTTGTATTTTTAAAATAAGACCTGAAGATTGTAGGTTGGTTTGGTTTGTTTTTTTTTGCAGGAAAATAACATAGAATTTCTAAACTTGTAACATTTTTTGTTACAATCTGGTCAGGTTTGCTTATGAAGCAGAATGTTGTGATTTTGAAACTGATTGCTCTGTAAAGCTCCAGGGCTTTATTATATGTAGGCTCTCCTCCCCAATAAGTAATGAACAGGAACAAATTCACATATCAGGCTGCATGCTTTACATGGAGTATTTCTAACCTAAATAGTTGTGGGGAGGGGGGGGGGGTATTTTTGGTGAGGGTGCCCCTTATTGACAACTTAATTCATAAACCATTATTCCTGGGTATCTAAACTTTGGCCAAGCTGCCTATATTCATAATCTGGTTTATTCTGTATATTGGATGGCAGTGTCTGTGGTAGGTGGCCTTATTTTCTTATGAAGTCCTGTTTTTTATTCTAAACTTTATTGCATGTTTATATGAATTTCAAAGTTTTAGAACTTGCTCTGTAGAAAGTTCTTGGCGCTCAATAGTTCTCAGATTGATCCCTCACCATAAGTGCTAGCATATGGCCAGATTTTTTTTTCCCTTCACGAATATTGAATACTTAGTCCCGCATTTTGGGGCTGTTGGTGATCCAAAATCTTGGACAAGCTGAAGATAGCATGCTGCGGGTTGTTATACACTGAGCAGCATTGCTGCATCATATATGCATGTGAGCCCCTTGAAGCAAAGGCTAGTAATGGTTTGCTATTTTCCAGAGAACTTATATGGAACCAAGTAGTACCCTTGTAGGGTGGAGGGAGAGGACATGGGGGTGATGTGCACTTTGAAGCTCATCCGCATGTCTCTGCTCATCTGCAGTGGCCTCCAACTTCATTGTTTTTTAGACAGGCACTTTTATGTGGAGCTAACAGATGATACAGGTAAGTCTCAGGTAGATATCCTTTGCAGTGAAGGGCATACAGAGGGCTAAAGCTTCTTAAAATGTGCAAGTGTGTTTAAAATACTAATTGTTGGTGAGTGGTTTTTTTTTTAAGTACATGTAAGTATACATATAGATATTTTAAATTAGCCAGACTAGAAGCACAGTCCTGCCCACTACCAGTAAAAATTAAAGCAGTAAGCCTAGGTAGGTGGTGGTTTAAAAAAAACAAACTCCACAAAAACCTCAACTCAAAATATTTTAAAATTAGCCAGCCAACACTGTCTGGGTGGCTAAAAGAACCATCTGGGCAAACACCATTCAGCATCTTTAGCCATTGGTTTGGTGGTGGTTGGATAACTAAAAAAACAAACCCCCTAAATATTTTACTTGAAATAAGACCTGCTGTGGATTATGACTTTAAGTTTTGATGATGGGGCTGGATTTTTTTTTTTTTAATTCTGTTTTGGCTCTGGATTTTGGTTTTGCAGCAATTTTAAAAACTTTCCTGTTCAAGCATGTTAGGTTTTTGGTAGTCCTGCTGAATTAATTTTTAAGTAATTGTATGTTAATCAAATTCCTTAATGTTAGCAATGAGTTGTAGCTTTGTTCCTGAGGAAATTTTAGTTGTATAGAGTGGTGGTGTGTTCTTATTTATTTATTTTTTTGTTTTTAAATTTTGGAAAGTTCTCTTGGCTGCTCTGACTTAGCTTCATAAAAAACAGCTAAGCAAATTGGGGTGCTGTTGGGCTGCTTCTTTTCGAAGCCCTCCATGAACGTCTGCTATTTATGAGCAGCTGAAGAGGTCCGAGCCATCTCTTAAATGTGTAGAACACTGTATAAAACCATGTGCACAGAAGAAAATGTAAAGCTGGGCTAAATGTGCTCCGCTGTGATCAGAAACTGCAGATATGCTGATATATTTAAGCAATATACAGTGGCTTACAAAAGTGTTCAACCTCCTAAAAAGTCAGCAGATTTGTGTGGATTACATATGACACACATATTGTTCCCGACAGTATGTTTATTGCAAACAGGTATGCTCTTAAGTACATTTTCAAAGTCGCAATCCATATTTCTCTGCATTTTTTGTAAGAAAAAAATTAAAAACAGAAAAATGCTGCTTGCATAGTATTCAACCCCTTCAGACTAGTACTTGGTAGTGCCACCTTTTGCTGCCCATGACAGCGTTAAGTCTCTTGTGATAAGTTTCTACCAGCTTTGTACACTTTTTGGGAGTGATTGTTGCCCATTCTTCCTATCACATTTGCTGCAGGTTGTTCAGGTTGGTTGGATGACTTATGGGATTGCAATTTTCAAATAGTGCCACAGATTCTCAATTTGGACTGAGAATCTGGACTTTGACTTGGCCATTGTAGAACTTTCACCTTTTTGTTCAACCATTCCTGTGTTGCTTGGGCTCATTGTCCTGCTGAAAGGTGAACTTTCTCCCAAGTTTGTTTTTAGCAGACTGAAGCAGGTTGCCGTGCAGTGTCTCCATGTACGTTGCACCATCCAACTGTCATTCAATTTTAACAAGATGCCCAGTGCCCGCTGAGGTAGCATCCCTGCAGCATGAGGAGGCTGCCACTCCCATTCTTTACTGTTGGGGTGGTATTTGCTGAGGAATGGGCAGTGTTAGGTTTGCATTGCTTTGTTTTTGTCTCCTCTGACCCCACCATATCCCACACTTTAGCTGGGTCACTCACTGCTTTTTGGCCAACTCCAGATATGCTTTGATGTGACTTTTTTCTTCAGTAATGGCTTCTTTCTAGCCACCCTCCCATGCAGGCAAGTTGTCTGCAGAGCTCTTGATATGACTGACTGGTGCACCTCCAGTCTCAGCCACTGAACTCTGTAGCTCCTTCAAAGTGATTGTTAGCCTCTCTGTGGCTTCCTCACAAGTCGTCTCCTTGCTCTAATGCAGAGTTTTGAGGGATGGCCTTGGGTAAGCAGTGTCTGGGTGCTATGATGCAGCTTCCATTTCCTCACAATTGATCCAAAGGGCTCACTGGGATATCCAAGCACTTGGATATTATTTTGTAACCTTTTCCTTTCTTTTGCATGTCTATAACATTTTCATTTCCTTAGAATTTTCTTTAGTCTTCAGATTCACAGTCTGACCAGTGGTACTGGAATCAGGGGGTCTCTTATCCAGAAAAGTTGACCTTCCCCACCCCCTTTTTTTTTCTTTTTTAATGATTCACAGGTAGAGGCTAATTGTAAGTAAATTGTCAGGGCAATAGTGTAAACTTGGCTGCATAGGGGTTGAATTCTTATGCAAGCAGCTTTTTCCAGAGTTTAATTTTAATTTACAAAAAATGCAGAGCAATAATGATTTGTGACTTAGAAAATTTATTTTGAGTGTACTGGTTTGCAATACCAGATTTTTCACAGAGTATGTTTGTGATTTGTAATCCATCCAAATCTGATTTTTTTTTTTCAGGGGTTGGACACTTGTGCAAGCTGCTGTAAAATACCTAGAACTCTCTGTTGTAGGGGGTTCTTTAACATGCCTCTTTGTGCAAAAAAATCTCAGCGTTCACTGGTATGTCACCTTGAGGCTGAACGTGCATGAAAACAGTTTATTTTACATGGTATTACAATAGACCATGCAGGGGTATTTATTTAGCTATTTTTTATGCCGACTTCCCAAATAAAGATCACAGCATGATACATTGACAAATTTTCACTTGATGCGTTCATAAAACATACATTTTAGAGTCTTTCACTAATGTGACAGGGGGTGACAAGATATGCAGGAATGAGATCCTTTTTAGCACTAGGTAGCGGAGGGATATTAGGTTGGTGATAAAATGTTTCAGTTTTATTTGGGAAGGATGGAAGGTGAAGAGGGATTGAGATCAAATTTGTCCATGTTGTGGGAAGTACTGAGTTCAGAAATAACCATGACATTATTATTTTGCAAAAAGCATGTTTTTAGGTCACGTTTTAATTTTTCTTGGTTTCTGGAGACAGTCATAGTCTCGGGTAGAGAGTTCCATAGAATAGGGCTGCTATGGTGAACATACAATTTTATTTTTGTTAGATGCGTTTTCCGGAAGGATGGCACAACTAGTAATCCTTTGTTTTGAGATCTTGATGATCTCTGTGGCTTGTATGGGTGTAACGCTACGCCTACCATCCTAGCTTATCACATTCGTCATGACATGACCTTTCTATCAGTAGTCGGTGTATATTTTGTGTGCAGGTTTCCTTTGGTACTTGAGTTGGTTCACTCAACAGTAAGTGCCACTGATGTGGTTCTTGTTTTGAGCTGTATGAAACGAAAAGTAAAACTCGAGCAAAGAGGAGCTGTAACTTGCAGGGCTGGAAAAAAATCCAGAAGCCAGGTCACTTGGTGCCTAGAATTCAGAGTAGCTACCAATAAAACCAGGAAACATGCATAAAAAAATCCTAAACTAAAAAAAAGAGCAAACTAAGGAAAAACAAATGAGAAAAAATAGAAATTATCCAGGGCTCCTAAAAGTCTTTTGTACCAGTTTTTTTTATTTATTTTTGTTCATCCCTTGTAATATGTATTCCATCTTCAAATGTCAAATGAAGTCATTGGTATCCTAAAAAGGTTTTTTTTTTTTTTTAAATATTTCCCTTTATAAACTTCTCAAGTCAAATTGCTAGTGTCTGAGTGTCAAACTCATTTGTTCTGTTTAATATATTCTTTCTGATACTTGCATCCTGAGCAAAGGAGATGCTTGAGCTTATTTTCTAGCAGTTTTTTGCTTTTTCTGATTTGACTTGTTTCTGATTTTTGTTATTTTTAAATTTCGTATCTTTATTTTTGTTCACAGCCTACAACCTCAGTATTTGCAGTCTATAAATTCCAAAGGGAAAAAAAAAAGGGGGATCATTTTGTTAGTGGAAACCATTCTAAATCCAGGTGTCATAGGTTCATTAGGGATTTCTAATAGGAACAGTGCTGCCTTTTATTTCATTTAGTGTTATTCATATAAATATAGAAATGCATTTCATCTGAAAAATAGAACATCTGGTTGCGGTTATGCCCAGAGAGTTCTTGGGGTAGCACTGATCAAGATTTCCGTGAATGTTTCTCTACAGTTTACTAAATATTTGGATGAGTCAGTTAAAACATCTACAAGAGGGAATTAAGGAGATCAGTGCATTGCCACCTAAACCAGCCACGTGCAGGGTGGTTAACTCCTGTGGAAAGCTGTCTCTGGAGACCAGATGTGGGGAGCAGTTGACACAGAAAACTTGGCTCCTTTCCTGCTGTAGGATTTGGTATCCGAAGTGTTGGATCTCTTCTGCATATGTCCTGGCACTGGTGGTTTGACATAGCAGCTCCTAGTGGAAGAGAAGAGTATTCTAACCCCTCTAAGAAAACTAGTTACATGAACTGGCGAAAAACACCCTCACAGCAAAGCAGATGTTTCCAGTCAGGGCCAGCAAAATTTTAGGTACCCAGATCACTTGGGTACCTAAAATTAGGAAAAGGCAGGGGAAAAGTAAAGGGAAAGCAATTGTAGAGCAATTTTGTATGAATGTGTGGGGTTTTTTCCCCCCCTGAAACAATTTTGCACTAGATAATTTTTTCATGGAAAAAGATTGTATGGTGGTTTCAGTCTTGGGCTAGATCCATAAGATATGGGGATAAACTTTTGGTGTCTTAGCCTTTTTAAATAGATATATGTATCCTGAAAATTTGGTTACTGTAGATTGATTTGGAAGAAGGTATACAGGCACAAAGAAAATGCATGTTTTTTTTAAATAAGTGCAAAAATTTAAAATTGAAGCAGAAAATTATGAAAGGCAAACAAAATAGTAACAAAGCTTTAAAAAGTGAAATCTTTTATTAAAAAAGTTACTGAGTTTTCTAAATCCTTCCTCCCCTAATCCCCCCCATTTTTGTACTTCAGTGGGTGGTATACTTTGCCATATTCCCTTAAAATTAACTGCAATGGTTTTCACATTTGTTTCCCTCTTGTATGTTTCTTAGTGAGCAGCAGCAGTGGGTTACATTGAGAGTTGGCTGCGTAAATGCCTCAGATACTCCTGTATTGACTCTTTTTGGTTTGAGGGGTCAGCTAAAGTCTGTACGAGTCCTAACCAAAGTTTACAGTTAGAAGCTTGTTTATTTACTTCCATTTATGTCACTCTTATCAGCAAACTGCCCAGAGCAGCTTACAGACTAACGAATAGTGAATTGCAAAATTTCGTTAGCGAAACCACATCATAACATTCAAATAATACAAACTTACAATACTGTAAGCAAGTTGTATAGGGTGGTGTGTTGTGTGTTTTTGTTTATTTTTCCTTGAAATCTTATTCATAATGTTCTCTGCACTTTTCTGGTGCAGAGAAGCAGTGGGCACTGTGCCGAATTTTCAATAGTTAGGATTTCTCGGCGCAAACCATTGCAAACAAAAGCCAGGATCCTTTTTTAAAGAGGAGCCCCCTACCCCTTTTCAGCCTTGTCAGTAATTGGGCAGGTAGCCAGTGTCCTGCGACTGCTCAAGGTCGGAGTCAGTAACAAAGTTTAGAAACTGCCACATGGATTTCAAGATTCTGTAGTGATTAGCCTGGTTTTACTTGACGTACACAGTCGGGTTTTAGGAAATCTTTTCCAAAAGGAGGGGAAAACCCCACCCTTATGTCTTGATCATAGATCGAGGGGCCAGGACCCCCTTTTTTTTTCTTTCTCCACCGATGTGTGCAGTGGAATAGCAGGTGGCGTGCTTTTGTATCAACTTAGCAACACCAGGCTGCTAGAGAGGTAGCTCAGTCAGCAGCAGGGAGAACCAATTCTGCTACTGAATCCTTGAAAGTTTGGGATAAACTGGTGGGGAGCAACAAGGAAATTTAGGGCAGGGAGCTTGAACAATCCTGAAGGGGGGGGGAAGGGAAGACAAAAACTGGCTTGGCTGATGGAGGGAGCTGCCAGAAGCTAGGGATGCCACTGTAAGTGTGCCACGGCTTAGCTATGGGTGGGTGTCTGTCAGTGGGCCAGGAAGAGGAGCTGCTTACTCTACAGCAGAACCAGCCCAGGAAGAGTCACCACCCTCAGTCCGGGAGAGGGAGATCCCAGCTCTTGCTCGCTGGAGGGGGAAGAACAAAAGCCCAAAAGTTAAATAAGCAAATCAAAACATAAGGGAAAAAAGATGAGCAAGCTAAGAAAAATAGGAAAAAGTGAAAAGTTAAAAAAAAAAAAATCTAAATTGAGCCGGGTGGGATGGAATTTCTCCGCTTCTAACAACTTTGGCTGGCAGCTAAGGTGTTTTTTCTTTTTATTAAATTTTCCAGCCCTTAACCAATTGTGGTGTGGAGTCTCTGGGTTTGCTGGTGTGCTGTGGTTTGTTTCTGTTTTGGGTTGGGGTGTCTTTGTGTCTGCCTGGATATGCTTTGCGCTCTGTCTCTGCATGGGGTGTCGGGGTGGATATGAGGTCTCTGTGTCTGGGTACAGGGTGTCTGTCTACCTCTTCCCTGCTTGTGCGTGTGAGCTTACTCCTTTCAACATGAAGAGGAAAAAGATAGGGGCTTTGAGCCACTGGTTAGCAGTGTGGCTGTCTGAGAATAGCCTGTGTGGGCCTCCCCACCTCCAAGGCAGAATGACACAATCAGTTGCGTGAATGGATTGGGGGTAAGCTTGAATCATGTGCTCACCCCTAATCTAGGTGATGGGGTTCCATCATGAAGGTAACTATATCCCGTGGGCACACAGCAAGGCACAAATGCTAAGGAAGTACTGGAGCCTCTGCCTGCAGTTCCTTTTTCACGTTTTTGTAACCTGTTGGTTTCCTCTTGCTTTGGGCTTTCAGCTCAGTCAGGGCCATCCTCTGGGTTATGGTGCCATGAGCTTTTATTTGTAACCACTCCTCTTTTTTTTTTTTTTTCCTTTTCCTCCTGCTTTTATAGCCCCTCCCAGTATGTTAAACCTCATTGGAGTGACTGCCCTAGGCTGGGGGGGGGGCAGTATGCGCTTCTGGAAGCCTGCAGTCGTGAGCCCCCTGAATCTGGCATGGAGGTGACTGAGCATTGCCGCCACGGCATTTCCGGCCCTGACCACTGTCCCCGAGCCACCAGGCTTAGCAGTACAAGTCCGTTTCACGCAAGCCATTTACACTGTAATACTTTGCTCAAACACCATTTCAAACCTTTATGGACGTCTGGTTAATATCTCTTATATTTTTAACCCCTTCTTTCATCACACAGCTGTCGTCTTTGTGAGCCTCATGGTGCTAGCAGATAGCTCCATGTTGTTGCCCTTTTACCGGGGGAGCGTGGAGTTTGCAGCCTGTGCTGCGCAGCTCCTACAGGAAACGCGTGTGGCAGGTTCCAGAGGAGGAGAAGGATGGCAGCAGGGGGGGGGCGGGGCATTTTTTTTTGCGGTTTGCGTTGCCAGGACCATGCTGGGGCCACAGGAACCCGAAGGCCTGGGTTCTGTTACTGTAGCAGTGGGATCTGGTCTCCTTTCTTAAATAACAAATGCCAGCTAGATTTGCTCAGATGTGCGCTTGGCAGCATCCAGGCTTTTCTGCTTTTAATTCCTGGGTTTCATTTGTCTTCTGTGTGTGTTTTTTAGCCTTGCTTTATGGCCACACCCATGGGTTTTCCGAAGAATCTCTTGCATTCTCTGTGTGCTGTATTGGTGTAATGCCTCTGCCCGAGGTCCTGAGTAGGATTTGGGCAAACAGTGTCTCAATTACTTGAACCACTTCCATTTTGGAGGAGCTTAAGAAAAAAAAAAAAAAATAGAGGACTGCAGTAGACCACACATTCCACGAAACAAAGCACCCGGCTGTCTTTTGTTAAGATTTTAAGTTATGAGGTAATAGTGGTCAGGGATGGAGAAATCCTGGGTGCCAGCCTGGGAAGAGAGAGGATGGGGTGGGGGGTGGGGAAGGGGGCAGAGTTTCCGTCATGAGGGGGAGGGTGCTTGGTGGGGAAGGGAAAGTGAAGGAACAAAACAATAGACCAAGGTGAAAAAACTATAGAGAGAGCTTTCCCCTTGCTCCTGGGGGGGGGAGGGAAAGGTCTGGTATGATCCTTTCCTTAATTATTCTGTATTTTAATTACCAGTGGGGGGGGGGGGGGGTCATGCTGCTGCTTTAGAGAGCCTCCTGAGTCCTAGTGCCTCTGGAGCTGTGCCGCCCTGATGTAGCCCTCACTCCCTTTCTTGTTACCGTGTAAAACACCTGCTTTAGCAGTTTGGCATTTGCTGGTTACCCTAACTCCTGTACCTTTTTTTTTGTTTTTGTTAATGTGATTTAGGGACCCTGTGTATCTTGAAGCAGGGCTTTCAGTCAGTCCCTCCTGGCTCTTCCACCTGGAGTCTGTCCCCTTCAGATCCTCCCCCCCCATGTCCGTGTGGTGTGAGGCATTCAGAGCCCTTTTAATTGTGCTCTTTGCTAGGGGCTTGATTCAAACAACTGAACAGTGCAAGGATGTGCAACATTGTATTTGCTGATAAAATGGATGTGCGCTGTGGTTTACTTTTTTCTGTAGCGCTCTCTAGTTATGATACAGTCTTGTGTTGTGGATGCATTAATATTTAAATGGAGTCCCTTTAGCTCCACTTTTTTTTTAACCTTTTTTTTTTTCTCAAATGCCATGAAAGAGATTCCAAGTGTCTTTTTTTGTCATAACAATGTAAGCTGCTTTCTTTATTTTTATTTTTTTTTAGGAGATGTCTAGCAAAATGTGCTGTATACTATAGGAGCATTAACTTTCTAGGAAAGGTGTTTGACAGCAGATCCTGTCTATTTCTTTTTTCTTTTTAATTCTTTAATGAAATGAATGGAGGAGTTTTGGAAAGCTACTTCTTAAAACTCACCAAGCTTAAATTTTGAGCAACAAGGTTGTTGGTTTGAATTGCACAGCTTCCTCCACCACCCTTGTTTGGTTTTTTGTAATTTATCCTCCTTCATGGTGTTCACTTCCAGTCTGTGGCAGTTCAGAATTGCTGATATTTAATGCATACACCAGTGATGTTTCTCTGTGCACTGGGGGAAGTCCTACCGTCAGGCACCAGAATGCAGCATGTCGCAGAAGCAGATCAGTGCCTCGAAACTTCTGTCTTCAGATAGCTGGAGACATTTTAGCTGTGTACCTTTTTTTCTTTTCTGGGCACTTCTGATTCAGTAGAGTTCGGTTTACAAGTTACCCTGAAATATTTTCCATGTCAGTAGAAGAGTCCCGGTTCCACAGCCCTTGGGGGTTGAAACCCAGCTTTCATTTTATTTATTTATTTGCAATTTTTATATACCGACATTTGTTTAGTAACCTCACATGGGTTACTCACATGTTTGAAAGCTCCCGTTTCCTTCCTTCCTGGTGGCTTTTTAACATCCAGTATGCGTCTTGACTCTGTGCTCTGAGTTATGGCATGGGTTATTGTGTCCCTAGCATAATCCGGTGTACGCGCTCTCTCCCTCCCATTCCCCCCCCCCCCCTTGCACTTTGTGATGCCTGATACAGAGTTTTTTTCATTGCTGAGGGGAGAGGGGGGGGGGGATCCTCTTCCTATCAGTTATTCTGATCTCTGCTGTAGAACTAAAAGGGGGATAGAAGCAGTGACAGCTGCAGCCACAAAGGAGAGCTGAGCCATGTGAAAAGCAGAGAAGCAACTGCAGAGGGTGGCTGTAAACATGTGCCTGGGGAAGGGGGTACAAGCGTGACTTAACAAAGCAGATAGGAGCTGGCTGCACTTTTGTTTTCCTTGGTGGTAATATTGGAAGCTGGATTAAATAATACGAGGGTATTATACAGGAAACATGTTTGCTTTCCAGACTAGAATCTCATCTAGAACTTGTATTTTGCTCCCATGTGTTGTGGCAATGGTTGTCTTTTTTTTTTTTTCCTCCCTCCCCCCCCCCCCCCCCTGTCGCTGCTCTCAGGCTGAAGTGCAGTGTTTGTAGATCCAAATGGGAGACTGGAAAACTTGAATACGACAGCTCAATGAAATCTTCCCTCCATTTGCTTGTGAAATTCACTAATCCCTGTAGCTAACCTCCAAAAATGGTCTAGGCTGAGTGGTTTTTTTTTTTGTTTTTTGTTTTTTGAGATGTTTGACTAATAAACTTCCTGGCGCTAAGCTCTCTCTCCCAGACTTCCCCTTTTTGAAAACCGTCTTGAAGCTTGGACCCATTGCAGGTTACTGTGAGTAATTCTCCTCCAGGGCAGTACTTTTCCAGTGTTGCCACAACTGTTTGAAAGTGAAAGTACTGGAGAGTCGGTGAGGAGGGGTTTAAAAAAAAAAATAAAATTCCTGAGATGGAGCAGGCTTGCCAGGATGAGGTTCGGAAACGAAAGCACTCCTTTGGTTTGTTAGCTGGATTGCTGTTTTTAACCAGTTTCTCTTTTGTCCTGTAGACAAAAACCTGACTGTTACAGCATGGGCATGTGGCAGGGCGCTCCTCCTTATTTTTACTGTTAGAAGGGGGTGCATTTGTTGCCAGTTTGTTACCTGTAGGCTTTTGCTGGGTGAGTCTGAGTACAGTCTGTGTGTGTTGTGGAACTAACCACAAACGACTGAGCAGCTGCAGCAGGTCCTAACTTTGGGCTGATATTGAGTGTTTGAGGCATTTGTATCTTGTGCAAAATCTCTACCCAAGGAATTTGGACTGTCTTTAAAAAAAAAAAAAAGACCTCATTTACAAGTTGAGTGTGGTGAAGTGTTAATTTTTTTTTGTTTTTGGGAAGAATGCTAAATGCTAGCTCCATTTTAGACTTTGTCCACAGTACCTGCCTGTTGTAAACAGCCTTTTTCTGGCCGTGTCCCCTACACGGAGCTTCACCGTGCAGGAAAGCCTGCCTAACCTGCTTCACTTTGCTGAAATGTCTAGCTTTCATTAAATAAATGTGACTTTTTAAATTCTTGCTCTTTTTGGGCTTAGCAGGTCTTAATTGATTGGGAGGGGGGGTTGGTGGGGGGGGGGGGGGGGAAATACCAGGCCCAAGGGATGGGCCCTATCTCAGGACTGCCCCTATCTGCTGGACCAAATATAGGTGGTGGGGGAGGGGAAAGAAGTTTTAAAGGCTGGCGAAGGGAGGATAAAGATGTGGTAAACTGAAGGGAAAAGGAAACAAAAAGATCTTCCTAAAAATGTAAGAAACGTCCCCCCTCTCCACCCCCCAAGCAAGACAGATCCCAATAGTAAAATCAATACAGCCCCACCTCAGAGTTGGGGGTTTGTGTATTTTTTTTTTTTGTGCTGAGGAAAATATTTCCCTGGCGCCTTAATGTTTTTGGTTGGTGCCTAAGTTCCCCCTCCCCCCACCCCCCCAATGCTGAAAGCAGGGGAAATAAGGGTCACACACATTTTTATCCTGTGCTCTGTGAAATCTTAATGGCCTCTTGCCTACAACCAGCCTGCTTCCCCCTCCCCCCCCAGCAGCTTCGCTCTTGCTGCTGCCTCCTCCTGCTCACCAGCCTTCCCTTCCCTGTGGTAGGCGCCTCCCTCCTGCCTCTGCGCACTGCATGTACCTATCCTGGGGGGAGAGGAAGCACTGCAGGCCAGAGAACAATTTACATTTTATAGTAGGTCAGTTTGGGGACCTCTGATCTAAGGCCTGAAGTATGAAAAATTGTGAGTTTGCCTTGCACCCTTTCAAGTTATATTAGAGCAAACTGAACTAAATGTGTTATCCCACAGTAATGGAAGCATTTTATTTTTTTCATTTAGTGACCCAAACTAATTAACCAAACTTAACTCTTCCTAATTTGTAGCTGGCACACCTACAGCTTTTATTTCTTTTTTTTCCCATCCTGATGCCTTGTTTAATACTTTGTTTCTTCTGAAAATTTATCAGCAGATAAACCTGAAAGGCAAAATGGTTACTCCTGATTAAACCACTGATGCACTCAGAGGTCTGTGCCACCCCTGGTAAACTACAGTGTGCAATCTTTGCCAAACAGAACCATATTTTACAAATGGGGTTCTTCATAATTTTGGTACCATGTGGCACTGTGAATACTACATACAAGCTCCTGGCAAGTCCAATTTATTTGAGCACTGTCCTGTTATAATTGTCTCAGCTAAGTTAGACTGTAATCCGCTAAATAGTTCATTTAGGTAAAAGTCTGTTCAGAATTTACTTATCATTCCTAATTTAAAGAAGTCCCCGTTAGCTGTGAGTAGCTTTTTTTTTTTTTTAAATACTGTTTTAGTATGAATAATTGTCACAAAATAGGCATAAAAATGTATTTTTCTTCTCCTCTCTCCCCAGTGTTCTTTCCGTGGCAGCTTTTTATGGGGATGGCTTTCTTATGGTCAGCCTTTATTGCAGCTAGACAGGTCGACTTACATTTCCTGCCACAAATTCTGGTGGTTTTTTTATTCTAAAATTTTTAAGACTGGCAGAAGAAACTTTGTAGCTAAAACTTGACAGCTGCAGTATCTGAGAGAGGTTTGCAGTCCAACTCTGAATTTCTCATGGTTCAGATTAAATGGATATGGGGACGTTTAATAGGCACCCATTAAGTACCATGCCTTATATCCATATATTAAAGCACTAGGGGGCCTCTCCTTTTGCAAAATTATTGCATTGCATGAATGGCTAAACTGACACTTGACCTGTGGTATTTTTGTTCTCATGCTGCCAAACGCTCGTGCACACACAAAATAAAGTAAAATTATCCAGGAATATTGAGCTGTGTTCCATAAAGATTTACTGCTGGTTGGTTTGCATTTTTTTTTTTTTTTTTGCATGTTTCTAAATTGGGCTGAGTCAGGAGGGAAACAGAAAATAGGGGGGGGGGGGGAAATTCCCAGGTAATTTTCATCCCAACTCCTCAAGAAATAGACCTGCAAACTCAATAACAATTATTAAATATTTTTGGCCTGGCAGTTTTTCTGTTTGGGCTACTAGTGCAGTTCAGGACTGGGCCTGGGAGCCAGCCCCATGAGCCTTCCCTGACAAGTACCTGGGAGTTCTCTCCCCCCCCCCCCCCACTATTTTCCGTTTCCCTCCTGACTCAGCCCGGTCATCGCAGCCCCAGCTCGGGGAGGTGAGGCCAAGGCTCCTGCAGTCTTGGGTTCTAAGTGACGGCTACTCCAGGCCTGGGAATCCCCCCCCCCCCACCATTTGGGCTGTGAATGTTGCCCTGCAAGCCTTTCCAGCCCAGAGAAGCAGGATTCTGGTTCTCCTCCTGAATCACTGGGCCACTGGTGCTGCCAGCACCTTTTCTTACTTAAAGAAGCTGGAGTGTGAAACTCGCTGTGATATGGAGGGAGTTAAAAGCCCACAGGCGTGTGCTGCTTCTAATTACATTGCACATTCTCTGTAATGGCCTCCGTAGCACTTAAACTTTCCAGATTGAAAGGGATGAAGTTGGGCAGCCGTTTCTCCCCTCCCCCGTGCCCACCTGGTCTCTGACCATGTAGACAAGCTGCGGATTGGGATCAAAGATCTGATGTGGTGCTAGAAAAAGAATAATTTCAAGGCCTTTCCCCCCCCCCCCCCCTCGGGTTCTGCTCCCAATCCCCCTGGTGCTTTTCTGTTTAGAGGTGAACTCACATGGAGATCACGAGGGGTAATAATAAACACTGCAGCTGAGCTCATGGTTCTGGTGAACCCTACAAGGAAATGGATTGTCTTGTGAAATTTCTCAACAGTGGGTCCTAAAATACATTTCCCATGTGCTTTATGGGTACAACCTGAGTGCATTCAAAGGGCAGGAATTTGGTGGGAGTAAGACCTTTTTAGTGAATTGTCATCTTTGGCATGAAGCTTTGGCAATAGATGTAGACTGCAGTGTTCTTTATGTAGAGTTCTGTAATGGAACTTAATTAAAAATCTATAAATCTAGAAAATGTTGAAGCACATATTTCAAAGTGGATGAATTCTGATCATCTTTTTGGCATGGCTTGCAAACGCAGCAATTAAAATGAAAAATAAATCCTAATTCTGTTCTGAGCTGCCTTAAAATTTTTGTTTTTGTATATCAACATGAGTATTCATTATATGGTGTTTTTTTTTTCTTTTTTACAATAAATTGCACAGGAGAAAAAGGCATTTTACTGTTTGTCTATATGTTACATTGATTTAGAGAATTGGAAAATATATTGGAGTACATTGGCTGAGCACTGGGGTGTGTTTATTTTTTTAAATCTTAGATTATAGCCTAAACTTTATGTAGTTTCATAGGAAGATGTTTTTTTATTTGGACTTGTCCCCACTAAATACATATCTTAGCATTCATTGGTGTGTTTCACATGGCTAAATAGTACCAGATTCTAATAATTTCAGCCTCTGTTCTGTAAAACTCACCTGTAACAAAGAACTTGAATATTTACAAATACTGATATGATTCCCCTCCTCTTTTTTAAATTTTTAAATTCTCTTGGTTGAGGGGAATATTCCGCATTGAAGCAGAGCAGCAAAGATCCATGGGCAGTTTTGTACGCCTTAGAATTTGTGCGGTGCATATTTATAAAACATATATAATACTTTTATTGTGCAATTAGAAAACTCATATACTAGGCATTCTCCCATCCCTACACACAGCTTTGTGCTGTGTATAGATACAGACGCAGCACAAAGGGGATATGTGTGAATATGGGAGTAACATTTTCCAGTGGCTCGCTGCAGTACAGGGAGTAAAATGATGGTGTAGGGCTTCGTTTTTCAGGGACAGAAAGTAGTAATTAAACATGTTGTAGTGCTTGAATACATTTACATAAACTGCTTTTTTGGAGGTAATACTGATGGGGAAAGAGCCTGTGAAATCTCATGTTTTGACCGTCAATCCAAAGGCCTGTCCGTAAATGTGTGCAGGCTTACGTTTTGATCTTATTCTAAAATGTAAGCACAGTGCTAGGGGGGGGTCATCTGATTCGTGCTCTTTCTGTTTATATTCTATTTAATTTTAATGTAACGATTAAATTCAGTGGGGAGGGGGTAAAGATGTTAGCATGAGCATTGGTATAGGCTTAGCCAGGCTAACGTTGCGACTGGAGGGATCCATTGCTGTTTCCGTAGACTTGGGTGTTAACACTAACCAGGGCTTGAATTGGAGGAAAAACCGTAATGTACATTGGGTTAATAACATGCAGTGACTTGTGTGGTGAAAACGATTTTAGCTGGGTAACTTAAAGTGAGCCAAACCTGGTTGCTCAGGGTTGTGCACTAGTGCTGAGTGGGAGCAGTTTGTGTGTGGGGTGAGTAATTTTGAGACCATTCCTTGTCTCTGGCGGAGGCAACCTATTTTGTTAAATGCATTGTTTCATCTCCTCACCTCAGGCTAGCAAACTGATCTGCTTGAAGTTCTAGCTGATTGATGAAGTGCATCTCTCCCAGGGTGTGTACATTTTGTTTGGCTTTTTTTTTTTTTTTTTTTGTATACCGCTATCTTCTCCCCCCCCCTCCTCCCTGCCCCCCGCCACGCACTTCCAGATCCACACCAGGAAGGGCTGGGGATGCTGATGACCAGATACATATAATCATAAATGCTTGCCAGTAGAAGAAGAGAGAAGCTCCTCTTTCAGAACAGAAGATTTTTACTGTACACCCCCTACCCTAGTATTTTCCAACATTTTTTGCACTCAGGGCACACCTACATTTAAGAAAAATGTTGTATGGCATACCAGCTGCCACAGAGCAGGCAATGCTGACATGAAGAGGAATGATAAGCTAGGGAAGCACTGAAAGCCCCCCCCCCCCCCCATCTCTCTTCCAGATTTTAAAACAAAAGGGGAGAGGGGCGAAGACTCACATGGCTTCACCGGCTCTCGCAGGAGAAGGGAGAAGTCTGTGTGGTACAGGCAAGCACTTCTGTGAGTTACTTTGGCTGCCGCATGTAACTGCCAGAGCTCCTTTATTGCTGCTGCTCCCAGCACTCGGGCGTGAGTCACATCCTGCCCTTGTTGCATGCTCTCCTTGTTTCATTCAGCCTGGTGATAAGACAGACTGGAAGGACTCAAAGGATGAGGAAGTGCTGTGTGCAGTACATGACCTACAGCAAAGTAAAGTCCCAGCTATCCATGCCCTGGGTGTGCTACCCATTAAATGCCCGCATTCTGGCGCGCTTGCTGGGGCTAGGAAGAGGTACATGGTTGCACCTTGTCAGAAAGGAGCTCCCAGGAGTTTGAACCGTCAGGTGCTCATGGAAGCTCAGTGTCAATCAGTGGTGACTTTTCTGTGGCACATCTGATCAGGTCTGAAAGCAGACCAGTGCACCACGATACCACTGATTGGGAAACACTACCTGGAATCCCTGGGCAGCACCAGGAACACTTAGTCTTTCGAAGGGCTGTAAGGATTACATCTCGGAGTTGATACCTTCAGTATTGCTCTTTTATGCCCAGTAAGGGATGGCGCATCTCTTTTGTGCAGGGCCAGTGCTAGCTATGTTGCTGCCCTGTGTGAACAGTTACTGTGCTTCCCCCCCCCCCCCTCCCACCACACACACACACAGTTCATTCAGCCTCTGTCCCAGGCCGGAGAAATAAAGCCCAGCTCCCTGCAGAAATCTATATTTTTAAAAATTGACACCCACAAAACCCATGGTCAAGGGGAAGGGTATTACATACACCCTAAGGAAACCTTACAGCTTTGCACACACACACACCCGCCCCCCAAACTGCCACACACAATGTAATTATGCACTTGTAACAAATTTAACACGAAAAAAAATTCACAAGTATAGTCTTGAGGCAAAATATATTATATTTACATGCACTGCTGTGGTGCCAACCAGAAAACTCTGCAAAAAAAAAAAGATACTTGGAACTTGTATGAAATTTTATAATGGCACCTCAAAGCCATGAATAAATGTAATTTCCATTACAATATAGTAAACCTCCCATACCAAAACAATCTTAACTACGAGCACTCAAAACAGTAGCAACCTTATCTATGAAAAGGCAACACTGAAAATATTACACCAATTCCTAGAACACCAATATACCTCCTATTGGGAAAATAGAACAAGCTAGGCTGCTATAGATCCTTACACAGAAACTACATGCCAGCAAAATCCTCACCTTGGTCACATTATGCAGAATACAGACAGACCCTGACCAAATACAGAATAGAGAGTCCTGAAAGTATAAACAGAAACTGTGCTGAGAAGAACTGAACTGGAACCCACAACAACCCAGCCTCTACATGCAGAGCAACAATGGAAAAACAGAAACATTACCATTCTTCATAAAAACATTAAAAAATAAAATTGAAATATATAAAACACTAGTAAAATCATATTCATAAAATATTTCAAACCAGTAAACGAATAGAATATCCAACATTTCTCAAACACCAATATTTCAGAACATTTTTTAATTATTGGATTTTTTTTTAACTTCCCAAAAGCAATAAAATATTTCAAAACATCAAATTACACCCAGTAATTAAAACTAATAAGGATTAAAAAAATCTTCTGCTCTCCATACTTGGGATCTTTTGATTTCCAGTCGCCCTAAAATTTTTGTGGATTCAGGGAGATAGGGCCGCCCAAACGTTATCTTCTCTCTTTCTCAAACATATAACACATTGATTCTCTCACACACTTCCTGTCTCATGTACATGCCTGTGCTCCTCTCTCCCTCAGACGCACAGTGTGTGTGTGTGTGAGCCTGTGAGAGCCTATATGTGATACACTGGCTGCCCAAAGAGCATATGTATGAGAGCCTCTATCAGAAAATAAGAAAAAATGGCCGTGCTGTGGAGGCACTGTGCAAGCTCGGGAGGGAGGGAACGGCTAGAAGGTAGAGATCTTTTTTAGCCTGTTGTAGCTTAGTCATGCCTTATTCTTTTGGTGGGCCAGTAAGAGGAGCTGTTTCTGCTGGGGTGGGAAGCCTCTTGCTCTGCTGCAGCAGGATTGGACGTGAGAACAGCCACTGCTGTGCTCCTCACCCCAGGAAGAGCTGCCGCCACCCTCGGGGCTCAGCTGCTGGGTCCTTGCCTAGGGGGGGGAGAGAGCACAGCTGTTGTCCGCTGGAGGGAAAGGTGGTGAGGGGAATGGGCGAAGAGGTCCTAGAGAATGGAGGGGTGGAGGAGATGGGGAAGAGAGAATGAAGGCAAAAAAAACCAAATTAAGCAAATGAAAGAATAAGGTAGGTAAACTAAGAAAAATAGGAAAAATTGAGCAAAAAGCATAAAACAAGTTGGGCAGAATGAAGTGACCTTTCTGTCCCTAAATTTTGGATGGCACCTACTTTTTTTTTTTTTTTAACAATTTTCCAGCTCTTATTAGTGTGGTGTGGAGTGTGTGTCTGTTTGGTGTGGACCATCTGCCTGTGGCAGAGTGTGTTTGGGGGTTGTGTCTGTCTTTGTGCCTGTTGGGTGTTTAGTTTGTGTGTCTCTCTGTTGGGTGTCTGCTTGTGGGGGTGTCCGTCTCTCTGTCTGTCTGGGTATGGGGTCTCTGTGTCTGTCTGGATCTGGTATAAAGTATCTGTTTCTATTTGTGTGGGTGTCTACCGCTGTACCCCCATGTGGGTGTACGTGTGAACTTAATCCTTTTAGAAACTTGAAGAGAAACAAAATGAGGACTTTGAGTCACTGGCGGTGTGACTGCCTGGTGAATACACTTCACATAGGTGTGGGTATAGATATGATATACAGAAATCGCTAGTTATTAGGCAATATAAATAGTTTGAAGTGCTCAGGTCATAAATCCAAGGAAAAACACTGATGTGAAATGTAGATCAATTACAGGCCGATACAGTACAGTGTGCTCTGACGG
The DNA here is from genome assembly GCF_901001135.1 of Rhinatrema bivittatum. NCBI lineage: Eukaryota > Metazoa > Chordata > Amphibia > Gymnophiona > Rhinatrematidae > Rhinatrema > Rhinatrema bivittatum. The sequence continues at coordinate 210,775,103 of NC_042616.1, read as the reverse complement.
AGCGCACTGTTAACCTGCCCTTGGACGTGCATTTTCCCTTACCCCTTATCCAGTAAGGGGCGGAAAACGCGCGTCCAACCCGCGGCACCTAATAGCGTCCTCAACATGCAAATGCATGTTGATGGCCCTATTAGGTATGCCTGCGCGATTCAGTAAGTAAAATATGCAGCCAAGCCGCACATTTTACTTTAAGAAATTAGCGCCTACCTTTTCTGCCGGCACCAGGAAAGTGCACAGAAAAGCAGTAAAAACTGCTTTTCTGTGCACCCTCCGACTTGGTATCATGGTGATATTAAGTCGGAGGTCCTGAAGAGTAAAAAAAAAAGTTATAAAAAAAGAAAAAAAATTAAAATGGGCCGGCGGCTGTCGGGCCGAAAACCGGACGCTCTATTTTGCCAGCGTCCGGTTTCCGAGCCCGTGGCTGTCAGCAGGCCCAAGAACAGACGCCGGCAAAATTGAGCGTCGGCTGTCAAACCCGCTGACAGCTGCTGCTCCGGGCTAAAAGGCACTATGGACGCGCTAGTGTCCCTAGCGCCTCCCTTTGCCTGTTTCTACTGCACTACCTAATTTAAATACTGAATCGTGCGCGCCGGGAGAGCGGGCGTTCGTCCGCTCTCCCGCGGACTTTACTGAATCAGCCTGACAGCTTTATTAAACAAATTTCATAAAATGAGTGCTTATAAATTTGTGACTATACACATACAATTTTATACACAAAGAGCATTCTTGATGTAAATAAGTTCTGTTGCCACTAATCTACATACAATAGTCATGTTGCATTATTCTATTGTAACAGCACAGAGAGGATATACAATATTCATACTATTTTCATATTGCAATACCAAAAGTGTAGAACAATTCTGAGAAAGTTAAACACAATTTCAAGAAACAATCTTTTATATATTGTAGTGCTCTAACATATTAACCATATAGAAATATATGCACAACTGCATGCTTTTAGAATATACCATAGATTCTTATGACCTCCAAAAAAAAAAACAAAAAACCCTGGTTCATAATTAACTGCTCTCCTTATAAGCTGCAAATGTGTGTGTGTGACTAATAATGAACCGGTGTGATGTAGTTCTTGGATATGACGTGAATTCCCTGTTAAGGCCCTTTGTTTCACTGATAACTGTTTCCTCAGAGGGAACCCTTTTATAAAAAAAAAACCAAAACAAAAAAAAAAAAAAACACACAGTGGTTTATGATCCTTTTTCAAAGGGAACTTAACATTGGTGATGAGCAAACTTAACTCTCAGTGGACGGTATATAGCAAAGGGTGTCCATTAATAGTAGAGGCTAAAAGCACTCAGAATGCCATGCTTGAGTTAAGTAGTCTTTATATTTAAAAAAACAAAACAGATTTTGCATCAACCAGTGCAGACAGGTGATCCACAGACGCCGTAAGTGTGGCAAGTGCTGCTGCTTAGGTTACCCATGCTTTCTTCCCAGTTGGGCTCTTTACCACAGGAATCAAAATGATTGGTCACTGCTAATCTACATACAAACTTGTGTATATGCATACACACACACACATAATTGCCGCATTCTCTATGGTAAATGGCTCAGGTATGGAGTCTTTTTACACAGGAGAACAATCAGTCTGCATTGACATATTATTGCTACTAAAATACATGAAGGCAGTATGATGCAGGAGAGACTCTCAGCCGATGGCAGATATAGTCCCCTGATGAAGCCTACACAGGTGAAATAGAAACCTTTGTAGGGTTAGAGCAGGGAAGGGACCAAGTTGGGACCTAGCCATCATAATACTGGATCTGATTAGTACAATAAGAACATAAGAAATTGCCATGCTGAGTCAGACCAAGGGTCCATCAAGCCCAGCATCCTGTTTCCAACAGAGGCCAAACCAGGCCACAAGAACCTGGCAATTATCCAAACACTAAGAAGATCCCATGCTACTGATGCAATTAATAGCAGTGGCTATTCCCTAAGTAAACTTGATTAATAGCTGTTAATGGACTTCTCTTCCAAGAACTTATCCAAACCTTTTTTGAAGCCAGCTACACTAACTGCACTAACCACATCCTCTGGCAACAAATTCCAGAGCTTTATTGTGCGTTGAGTGAAAAATAATTTTCTCCGATTAGTCTTAAATGTGCTACTTGCTAACTTCATGGAATGCCCCCTAGTTCTTCTATTATTCAAAAGTGTAAATAACTGAGTCACATCTACTCATTCAAGACCTCTCATGATCTTAAAGACCTCTATCATATCCCCCCACAATTTATTTACAGGAGTCTAAATAAATTATTGTGGAAGATATTTATGGTTATAGTTCATAAATAGCATTTATTCAGTTAGGGAATGCATTGAGATTTCTGGAAATTATGTGATTTTATTAGTGCAGTTTGTGGCATACATGAGTGCAATAAATGGGATTTTTTTTAATGAGCCGATTGTGACCGGAGCTTTAGAAGAATTTCACCCTTTATATTGTACCTCTCTCATGTTTTTGCATCCTAAATGTCTAACACTGCATTTTTAGCATTAAATCTTAGCTGCCAGACTGTAGACCATTCCTTAAGCTTCACTAGATCCATCCTCTTGTTTTCTACACCTTCCTGGATGTCAGCCCTGTTGCATATTTTGGTATCATTGGCAAAAAGGCAAACCTTTCCCAACAACTCTTCTATAATGTTGAAAAGAACTAGTCCAAGGGACAGATCCCTGCGGCACACTGCTAGTAATACCATTCTCCTTGGTGTGAACTACATTTTATCACTACCCTGTCTCCTCTCCCACACAACCAGTTTTTAACCCAGCCAGTCACTTTAGGGTTCATACCAAGGGCGCTCAATTTGCTTATAAGTCACCTATGTGAAATTGTATAAAAGGTCTTACTGAAATACAAGTACACTATAGATAGCACTCCCTCTTGATCCAGTTCTCTGATCACCCAATCAAAGAATTGATTAGATTTGTGTGACAATTTACGTCTGGTTTGGAAAAAACAAAATACTGCCTCAAATCTTGTAATCCAGAAATTGCACTATTCTCTGTTTTTTGAAGCAATTCCATTAATTGCTCACCACAGAGGTCAGACTAACCAGCCGGTAGTTTTCAGGCTCTGTTTAATCTTGTTTATGGTCCACCTAGGAACCATCAAATAGTGTGAAGAATGGTTATATTTACTAACAGACTAGACAGAAGTTTATAACAATTAAGATCCTGAAGTGAAGCAACCTTTTTACTCTGGCTCTTGCTGCAAGTAAAGGGAGGGCTTATCCCATGGGTGCATCTGTCCTGTGACATTGGCAGGCAGCTAGGCGTCGAGACCGATCAGCCCCTTTGGCTTCACTGGCTTCTGAGAAACAGGGCTAAGTGTGTTAGATTTAGCTCAATCCTTGTCATTGATAGTGAGTTACATTCAGGTACAGTAGGCATTTTCCCCTGTCCTTGGAGGGTTTACAATCTAAGGGCCTCATTTATTAAGTGTTTTTTTTTTTTGTTTTGTTTTCATTTTTTTCCCATTCTGTGTATGGGGAAAATAGCTTAGCAAATAAAAGTACCAAGTTTATACCCACATTGTAGGTATTTTCCCAGAAATGTTTGTTCTGTTAAGTTGGTAGTCCCCTCGCAGTATGGGTGTGGCAGATTACCAGGAGGATGGGAGTAAAATAATTCTCACCACCTTCTCTTCCCTTTCCCTCTGAGAGACAGCTTTCACACCCGCACCACTATGGCGTTCCCTCACCTTGTATCTTGCCCCTCCCCTTCCTCCATAAATATAGCGATAAGCCAAGGCCTTTACTCTCCCCATCATACTTTATATCCTTGCAAATAGAACCCAAAAAAAATCTGCCTGCGAAGATTAGTGCCATCAGCAGTGCCGCCAAATTCCTACCAAACCTCTACAAATTGCTGAATATTGAGGTCCATTCTAAAAGAAAAACCAAACAAACAAAACTCTTACTACATGACTTACTCATAGACCAGCCTGCAGATAATCAGGTGCCTGATGGACCTGGGTGCAGAATGCAGACTCCTCCTTCGCCCATTCCCAATTTTTCCAAATGTGCTCCCAAGGCTATACCGAAGTCCCCTTCCTACACAAATGAGGTGCAGAGGTGGCCATGCTGCTCGGCCTAACATGCTCCTCCACCCAGACTTGATGGCATTGAATCCATTTTTCTACAAACTGACACCCATCCCAAATGAGTCTGAAATGCTGCCCATTATCACATGAGGGTGAAGCTCACCCAGACCACCAAGTAATCATGGCAGAGAATACTGGAGCACCCAAGGCATTCTTCCTTGGTGACTTTAACATTCATGATGATACAATCTTAGCATCTGCAGGTAACTTCCAGATCTTCCTTGCAGGTAATATCCTCAACCTGGTACTTGCACTATGCAAACTACTCCAATAACATACAAATCACTGCACTTTCCAGGTCAAACCACCACTTAATATATCTGGAGATGCAGCTGCCTCCAATCAGGAAACTCCCTAGTATTTTCCTAAGCAGGAAGATGATGTAGCACAAATGGCAGAAATCAAGATCTCAAATGGGATAGGATAAAACTGTAGACCATCAAGTGTGAAAAATATCCACTTCACCAAAGCAAAAAATAAACTTGCCAGCTGACCTTTTCCAGACAATCCAGGGATTCACCACTCTCCCCTCCCCCCCCCCCCCCAAATCCTTTATAACAGAGGCTCACTGTAACAAACTAGCTAGGTTCTTCACTGCCAAAATTAAATACATCAGAGCAGAGCTAGATGTCACCACATAGTGGTTCGTTCTATCCAACTCTCATGATTTTCCATCCGCTATTAGACTCCCTCAACATGCCTGGGAGATCTCTGCCCCTTCTGGTGCATCAAATGAGCTAACTCTGGACTGCTCTACCACCTTCATCCTAATCAGTGGGCCACCTACTCAAATGACAAAAAAAAAATTGGATCCAAATGACCTAAGCAATTGTGCCCAGTCTCTCACCTCTTTCCTCATTAACATAATTAAGAACACTCTTAATACAATTAACAGACTTTCTCCAAATCACAAACCACTTGGACCCCTTCCATTCTGGGTTCAGACACCATAGCATCAAGACTGTTCTAGTTGGCTTAGTTTGACAATCTATGACTTTTTATAGACTGTGGTCAAAATGCTGTCCTGGTACTCCTGGACCTCTTAGCTGCTTTTGTTGCCTAAGTGACATGAGACAGTTAGGTCCAGTACTAGTATGGTTCCAATTCTTCCTTCATGACCGCACTTGGACCATTTCTTTTGGGCAAACTTATTCCCATCCTTAACTCTCATCTTGGAGTGCCACAAGGATCCATCTGTGCCCCAACTCGAATATCTACATGGCTTCACTTGGCAAGTTTTTTGGAGTCCCAAAATTCCTTTCTGCACCCACGTATACAATATCCAGCTGATGCCATCTTATGCTGCTGATCCTGACCTAGCAATCTGCAACCTAAACAACTGCCTTTAAAATTCTCTGTCTACACCACAACACATTTTGAAATTCAGCACTCAAAAAGCAGACTACTGTGGATTGTAAAAACTGACTGCAGCCATATCCACTGGAAGAAACAACCCTACCAAGTCCATAATCTAGGATTCTTTCTAGATGCATGGCCCAAATCAATCAGTAACAAAATCTACTTTCTTTTCCACCTGTGCTAGTTATGCTACTTTCACTTTTTTTTTTTTTTAGCAACCCCCGCCCCCTGTCTTTGTAACAGTGATCCAGGCCTGTTGTAATTTCCTGACTGGACTACTGCAACTCCCTCTACATCAGGCTGCCTAAGAAGCTAAACCACCACTGGCAGCATAAACCCTACTAAATGCCAGAAAAATTGACCAGGTCACCGTACTCCTAATGCACTCCTGTGTCACTTTCAAAATCTGGGGTGTACAACAAGTTCTGGTATTCAAGTCCCTCGGGAGCTTGACACCACCCTACCTCACCTCATTACACACTTTCATTGCACTCACTCCCTCAGGCCCACCTTAGTGGTTCCAGCACCCAAAGAGATGCATCTCTAAAAAGTACTAGAGAACTTTCTCAGGAGCAGTCTCTGCTGCTAGAGGTCTGGTTTACCCCGACCATGTCACCTTTTTTAGGGAGAGACTTAAAACTTGGCTACTTGTAGCAGCCTGAATCATGAACTTGAGCCAATCTTAAACCAGTCTTGTCCTCCACATCACAACTCGCTCACAAATTTCTAAACTCCTACCAAACCGTTGCACCTGACGTGTATATACCTTTTTATATTTCCAGAGTTCTGTTATCTATATAGCCTATAGTAACATTAAATCTAAATGTACTGTAACTGTTAATTTGCTGTAGGGTATCTGTGCTTAAAATGTTTCCTATAGCATTATCACCGATGCAGTGTGTTTTTAATTTCTGTATGAGTATAAACAAGATGGATGCAATCATCGATGTATCCTCTACTTGTAAGCCCCAGATTCTGCTGTAGCATACTTTGAACTCCTCTGCTGGAAAAGTGTTTTGTGTGTATGTAAAGATGATTTTCCTTCCCATTAATGTTGCAGCTATCATGCAAGCTGGTTGCTAAAACTTCTCCACTTAAAATTCCTCTAAAAAAAAAAAATAGGGCAAGGAGATACAACAGGTACATTCTGTTAAATGGTCAAAGGATCTTGCTGCTGAGTTGCTAGTTTAAAGAAAGTGTGTGTGTTTTTTTTTTTTTTTTTTGTATGGATAATCCTCCCATGTCATGTAATTGCCCTTATTTAGATAATTGGACTTTTTTGACTTGGGGTGTACAAGTTTGGGCATGGGCTATTATCTCTCTGTAGAACCCACTACTGTGGGGGGGGGGGGGGGGTGGAATTGACACTTGCTTGATTTTTAGCTGATCTGCTCATGCTGCAACAAAAGGAATCTGGAGACGAATGGCATGTTACCTTAAAATAACTAGCACTGTCAAATTTTGTGCTGTCATTCTGAACTTGGAAAAAGAGGCTTTTCAAACATTTTATGAAGGTCTGAGTTAATTGCAATTTAACATAGCAGCTTAATATGGCAGATCATCCCAAGTGTTGTCCTTCAGGAATTTAATTTTTGATGGAGGTCTTGTATCCTTCCAACAGAGGTGTGCGAATGTTTCAGCTGTTGGTTTGGCCTTTTTAAAGCTGTTCCCTTTCAGTATAGGGCTTCCAAACTTATGCAGCTTGGTCATATGTTAAACCAATTGATTGATCAAGTAAAAATTGAGTGGTGTTGGGGCCCGGACTGTTCTCCTGAGGCTTTGAGATATGAATTAGGGGGGGGGAAAGGCTAGTTTGGAAGATTCAGGCTTTTCAGTAAGGTAGGGATAGGTATGCTCACCAGGCAGATTAAACTAGTACTCAGATTGGAGACTAAAGAGCAACAAAATCCAGGGACAGACCTGATTGGGGGATCACCTTATGGTAGAGAAGATGATAGGATTAGACTCGTGCAAGTAAGAAGGGATCTTTCCCTAAGAGATCCTATAAACCGCTCATGCTCCCTCAAAGATGGATCAATGGACAATGGGCCCCAGGTAGATAGCTCTTGGGTCTCTCTAAGCACACATCTATGCCAGTTGAGCAACTTGCTTTTCTGATGGTACGGACATGACTTGCTGCTTTTGAAGTGGACAGTTGCTTCCTGCAGGTGGCAGTGTGCTTGCCTTGCATATCTGTAGCCATGATGAAATGGGCCCAGCAGGCGTGGGTGACCTCATTTTGAACAATGTTTCAGGTGCTGACTGTGATCCAGTGGCCCAGGCAGTGGAATATGGGGTTGCAGTCTGGAGGACTGTAGTTGAGATGATAGTCAGCTGATTTTTCTTTGGAAGTATATTTTTGCATTAGGGATTCCCTTTTATAGGAACCCTGCTGTTTGCAGAGAAGTTGGGCAAGATTGTGAAGGATTATGCTGAGGCCAAGAAGTCCCTTCTGGCACATCTCCAGCTAGGAGATGTGTGGACTGTTCAACTTGCAAGTCGTTTTTAAAATGGTACCCATTTGAACATCAGAGATGCAAGAGGAGCCGAAGCACATATGTCTTTGAGGATGGGGTGGAAAGTTGCCAACTCCTGGGAAACTCCCCTCACCCCTCCTTTAAATCTATGAAAGGTTGCTGACAAGAAAAGTCTTGACTTAAAGCGTAGATTCTACTTTTTCCCAATATGTTCTTTTTATTCAGGATTCTTGGGTTCTGAGTGCTGTGAGGGATGGATAGAATTCACCTTTTGAGGTTTTTCAGGTCACGTAGCCCCACAAAAAGAGCTGTAGTGCTAGATAAACACTTGGCGTGCACAGGTGCAGGGGCGTGCACACCACCTACTTTGTGCATGTCACAAGGTTAGGTCCAGGATGAATAAAAAAACCCAACCTAACGAGATTCAAATTTTACAAGATGGCAGTCTTTCAAGATAGTTTCAGGTTTTTCTTGGTTCAAGCTGTCAGGCCATGAGAGTTCCTGTGCTATCTGGATCTCCAGATGCTTTTCTCCCTACATTCTTATAGCAAAGACCCACCAAAAGTACTTTCTGCTTTTGAGGAGGATTGAGTGCATTTTCAGAACACAGCATCATTATCCTTTGGGTTGGCATCAACAAAAAGGGGTTTGATTAAGTTCTGATGACTCTGGCAATGGTTCTGCATTCGGCTTGTACTTTAGACCTGCTGATTATAATTCTCTCGTTTCAGGTGGCCAGTGAGATTTTTTTTTTTTCATATGCCCAAACCTCATGCATGATCTGCTAGCTTGAGGGTAAGGTTTCAGACCTTGGCATGGTTAGACTCCCTGAAGAGGCAAAATTCCTGTGAGACTGATAGCAGCACAGGAGCAAATCATAGAACCGTGCCTGTGCTTTCTGGGACTGATGCAGTCTTCCTTTTCAGATAGTTCCCAGGGCCAGCGCTCACCTGAGTGCTCCAGCATAATCTGCTAGAATAGTGGCAGCTGCCTAGGATAGGACCCCCCCCCCACCCCCCCCCCCCAGTGTATCCAGCTATTTCCCAGCATGAGGATTTTAAGCTTGGTGGCATGTTTTTTGAGTATTCTTTTCTCTCTGGATGTAGGTCAGTAGAAAGGGTGTTTTTGTGATTGGGGGGGGGGGGGGGGGTGTCACACCCTGCTAAGTTGTCAGTCCTGAGAAAAGAAGAATCTGTGAATATCATAGAAAAGAGGGAGGGGCATACAAGCCCTGATGGCTTTCCTGCTCTGGCTTCACCACAAGGAGGTCCAAAATTCCATGATTGTGATGCATCTAAGCAAGCAAAGAGCAACGTACAGTTGCAGTATGGGAGGGCAGAGATGCATGTAGAAAGGAGGCTGAATTTTCAGGTTGTCTAATGGAGCCCAAAAAAGGTTTCTAAAAATAGGAACTGAAATAGTCTACATTTCAGTGCATTTGTAAAGAATAAGATTCTCCTGGTGTACAGTTTAAGGTACTTGTGGTGTATTTGGTTTTGTTTTGTTTTTTTTTTTTGTTCAGAGGTTTCAAGCAGCAGATGCTCTCATACAGGTGGAGCTCTGTCTACTTTGTATGTATTCTCTTTCCACTCAACAATTAGGGAGTTTAGGATAGATGAAACATCATATCTCATGCTCCTTGTGATCCCAAAATGGCTCAGGAGACCTTTGATTTTCAGGAGTGATCAAACGGTATCTGAACTTACTAGAGCTCTTGCTAGAGTGTTAATTTCTAATACTTCATCCAGACCTATGGCCGCTGTAGCTGAGTCATGGAATTGAGGAAGGCTGCGAGAAAAGAGGGCTACTCAGGTACTGATTTCCAGCCTACTGGACTTTAAAAGAAAAATGTCCCCCTAATAAGTCTCACTAATGCATTTGAAGAGAGACTTCTTTAGCTAGGCCATATGGTCTTTCCTCCTATTTCTGTATAGTGTGCCCATCCACACCAACTACTCAGTTCTACATTCCCTACCCTTCCTTTGACTTATGTTGCATTTTGTTTGATACATTTGTGCGTGTGTGTTGTGATTTGCCTGGAACTTTGGATAAGAGTGGGATAAACCTTTTAAAATACCATAAGAGGTAACTTGACATTCACATTTGTCAGTTATTGTGGCGTTCTTGGTGGATTGCTCTGAGATGCCTTAAGATGGATTTTCTTTAAACTTAAGATGGACTTAAATTGCTTTGATTGGCAGCCCTGTTACAAAAAAAGCTTTTGCTCATTTTTTTTTTTTAGAGCAACCAAGCTGACTAGGTCAGAGCTAGTAAAATCCCAGTTCTTCAGTAGCTTAATACAATATAATACATAGATACTTCAGTAAAACACAAATACCATAAACTCACATCAAATGAACATAAAAATTTAAAACATAATCATAATAAAACCAGCAATCATTAAGACTAAGACTAAAACCTGGAGCCACAAATCACTAGCATAACTATTCATGTGACTGAAATACATCCAAAACTGACTATTCATTGATTGCAAATGCTAGCTTTAAATAGCAGTTTTGTGGACTTTCCTGATTATCTCTATAGTTGAGGGCATACAGATTTGCTCAGGCATTGAATGCCACAAAAAGGAATTCCTGCTACTGAGAGTGCTCATTCTCTGGTTTCCATTAACTGTTCAACGCTAGGCTAGGTCCTGGAACTTCATCTAGGTAATTCATACAATAGCTTATAAATCTATAGAGTAGTATGATATCCAAGGTGATGAAGTAGAAGTAATCAATTTTTATATTAACATCAAAACTCTACACTTTCTACTGGAATGGAAGCCGGTGCAGAGAAAACGGAACCTGGAAAACATGATCTTGTACAGGTGTGCCAGAAATATAATTGCAGCAGAATTCTTTAATATCTGTAATGATCTAAGTATAACTACTAGAAGTCCAATAAATAAGCTACAGTAGTCCAAACCTGAAAAAGGCTGATGTACTGTACAAAAATATTCTGGCTCTAACAAAAGCTTTAATCTGTGCAGCATTCTTAGTTTAAAATAAAGTCTTAATGATATTCTTAGTTTACCTTCATTGATTGATCAGTCAAGACTCTGAGATTATGCATAAGAGATTGAAACATTTAAGGCAATGCACAAAGCAAACAGTTGCGTAGTAATAGTCAAACAAAAGTAATACAATAAGTCAGTACATCACCCAGTTTAGTTTTTAAGTAACACAAAAACTGCTCCAGTAGTGAACATTACTCAAGACTAACAAACATTCAGATACCATTCATTCATCTCAGCATAGACACAAATTAATTATAGATTTGTACTGTCAGTGAATTTTTCCCAGGCTAAAGCATATGTTACACTAATAAGAGCATAAGATATGCCATACTGGGTCAGACCAAGGGTCCATCAAGCCCAGTATATTGTTTACAAAAGTGGTCGATCCAAGTCGCAAGTACCCAAACAAAGACATTTCAAGCTACTATTGCTTATTAATTAAGCGCAGTTTATGGATTTTTCCTCTAGAAACTTACCCAAATCTTTCTTTAAACCCAGTTACACTAACTGCTGTAACCACATCCTCTGGCAATGAATTCCAGAGCTTAACCTTTTCTTCGATTTGTTTTAAATGAGCTACTTGCTAGCTTCATGGAGTGCCCTCTAGTCCTTTTATTATCTGAGAGAGTAAATGAACAAGTTAAAGTAAATCTGTTAAATCCTTTCATGATTATGTAGACCTCTCATATCCCTTCTGTCTTCTCTTCTCCAAACTGAACAGTCCTAACTTCCTTAGCCTTACCTTATAGGGCAGCAGTTACATGCCACTTATTTTGATTGCCCTTCTGTGTGCTTTCTCTAGTGCAACTATCTTTTTTGAGATGCGGCGACCAGAATTGCACTCAGTATTCAAGGTTCGGGCTCACCATGGAGCGATCTTCCCTTCCCTTCTTAATTCCTAACATTCTGTCTGCTTTTTTGATCGCCAAAGCACACTGAGCCAGTGATTTCAATGTATTATCCACTATGATGCCTAGATTATCTTTCCTGGGTGGTAACTCCTAACATAGAACCTAACATTGTGTAACTACAGCAAGGGTTATTTTTCCCTATATGCATCACTTTGCACTTGTCCACGTTAAATTTCATCTGCCATTTGGAAGCCCAATCTTCCAGTCTCACAAAGCCCTCCTGCAGCTTATCACGATACGCTTGAGATTTAACTATTCTACATAATTGTCATCCACAAATTTGATCACCTCACTCGTTGTACTCCTTTCCAGATCATTTATAAAAATATCAGAAAGCACCAATCTAAGTACAGATCCCTGAGGCAATCCACTGTTTACATTTTTCCACTGTGAAAAGAGACCATTTAATCCTACTCTGTTTCCTGTCTTTTAACCAGCTTGCAGTCCACAAAAGGACATTGCCTCCTATCCCATGACTTTTTAGCTTTCTTAGAAACCTCTCATGCGAGACTTTGTAGAACGCCTTCTTACTGGTTCACCTTTCTCCACATGTTTGTTCACCCCTTCAAAAAAAAAAATAAAAAAAAAAATAGGAGATTTGTGAGGCAAGTCTTCCCTTGGGTAAATCCATGCTGGCTGTGTTCCATTTAACCAGGTCAATCTAAATTTTTGTGATTTTTATTCTTTAACAGTTTCCACGATTTTTCCTGGCACTGAAGTCAGGCTCACCGGTCTGTAGTTTCCTGGATCACCCTTGGAACTCTTTTTTTTTAAATATTGGGATTACATTGGCCATCTTCCAGCCTTCAGGTACAATGGATGATTTTAATGATAGGTTACAAATTAATTGAAATAGGTCTGAAATTTCATTTAGTTCTTTCAGAACCCTAGGGTGTATACCATCCGGTCCAGGTGATTTATTACTCTTCAGTTTGTCAATCTGGCCTACCACATCTTCCAGGTTCACCGTGATTTAGTTCAGTTCATCTGAATCATCACCCTTGAAAACAGTATCCAGAACGGTTATCTCCCCAACATCCTCTTCAGTAAACACCGAAGCAAAGAATTTCTTTCCACAATGACCTTATCTTCCCTAAGTGCTCCTTTAACCCCTCTATCATCTAACTGTTCAACAGACTCCCTCGCAGGCTTTCTGCTCCGGATATATTTTAAAAGTTTTGTGAGTTTTTTTTGTTTCTACAGCCAATTTCTTTTCAAATTCTCTTAGCCTGTCTTATCAATGTCTTACGTTTTAACTTGCTTATGCTAAATCCTATTGTTTCTTCTGATGGATCCTTCTTCCAATTTTTGAATGAAGCTCCTTTGGCTAAAATAGCCTTTCACCTTACTTTTTAGCCATGCTGGTAATCATTTGACCTTCCTTCCACCTTTCTAAATGCAAGGAATATATATGGACTGTGCTTCTAGGATGGTATCTTCTAACAATGTCCATGCCTGTTGCACACTTTTTACCTTTGTAGCTGCACCTTTCAAGCTTTTTTTTTTTTTTTACTATTTTTCTCATTTTATTAGTTTCCCTTTTGAAATGTGCTACAGCCGTGGATTTTACTTACTGTCCCCCTTCTAGACATTAATTTAGATTTGATCATATGTTCACTTTTGACAAGCGGCACCACCACCATTATCTCTCACCAAATCCTGCACTGCATTCAGAATTAAATATAAAATTGCTCCCTCTCGTCAGTTCTGAACCAGTTGCTCCATAAAACTGTCACTTATTCTATCCAGAAACTTTATCTCTCTAGCATGTCCTGATGTTTCGCTTACCCAGTCAATATTGGGATAATTGAAAGCTCCCATTATTACAGTGCTACCAATTTGGTTAGCTTCCCTAATTTCTCTTCCATTTCACTGTCCATCGCACCATCTTGGCCAGGTGGATGGTAGTATAATCTTATCACTATACTCTTCCCCAACACACAAGGGATTTCTACCCATAAAGATTCGATTGTGCATTTAGTCTCATGCAGGATTTTCATCCTGTTGGACTGTATGCCATCCTGGACATAAAAGCGCCACTCTTCGCTTTTATGTACCATTTTTGCATCTAAATCTTTAATGGATTTCCATTCCCACCATTGATTTATACATGCTTGAAAGGATGGAGACCTTATGTTCACCCAATATTGCAATACTACCAATTTTGCCAATAAAAGCACAACTTGTACACATTTTTGATTGCCCATAGATAGGAGATATTTCTTGAGCTATATCCTTAACAGCAATATTTTCCCCAAAAAAGGTGGCCTTAAGAGTATTATCCTTGAGATCATATCCAGCATAGCAGCCCAAAAATCACATAATTGTGGACACTACAGAAAACTGAATCATATTGGTTCGTGCCAGTTTACATTTTATACATTGGTCAGACATCCAAGGACCCATTTGTTATAGTTTTGCCTGTGTAAAATAACTCCTATGAATAATATGAAATTGCTTCTCTTGTAGTTTTGTATTAACTGTTTATCTTATTCAACTTTTTAAGTATGTTATACAGCTGTTCACTTGTTATCGAATTCTGTAGACCATTGATTGGATAACCTTAACACAGGGTGCCTTGATCTAATGTTTTCAGATCTGTTTATACCAATAGGAAACTTTATTACAACAACTTTTGCCAATCTCAATAATAAAAAAAAGTATCAAAAAAGGTTGGCACCAGGTGCAGTAAGGAAGAAACAATGCCTAGCCTGTATGTAAGCATAAGTTTGTTAGGAAAATCGTAAATTCTGTTCAGTTCAAATGAAAAAAGTCATCAGCTATGGAAAAGAAATCTGAAACAGCTTTAAGGCTATTTCTTTGCCAATCTTGAAATACATTTTGCCTACTTGGTTTGAAATCCTCAATCCCTACAAATAAGTCTGAAATCTTATAATCTGATCCCCCCCAAGAGCATAATTTCCATGTGCTATGAACACTTTGGAATAAGGGATATGCTTTCAAGGCCACTGGTAAAACTGAATCTGGTAAATACAACTCCTCTCATGGCGAGAGGGGAGACTATACCGAATCAATCAAACCTGGTGTACAAAATTGATATTAATTTCCCATATTCTTGCAAATAAAAATTGACAAGCAAAATTATAAAAGCAAAAATCAGGTAAACATATACCAGCCATAATACATTCCTGTTGCAGTGTTGTATAGCTAATGCGCCTAGCTTTATTCCACCATAAAAACCCCTATTACTAATGATTGTAATCACTTTATATCTTTCGTCCGAAGCCAACAAAACAGCATATGGAGTTTATAACTATTTTGGAAATGGGACCATTTTAAAAAGTGTAGCTGCACCAAATAGTGGGAGTTCCATCCAAGACTGTAGTATTGTCTGTACTGAGTTATGTTCAACCGATACACCTCCCGATAATTAGAAGAAAAATTTAATCCCAAATATGTGAAGTTAGGGAAATCCCCTGGTCAAAAATCTTTAATAGATGGATATAAAGCTTAATGTCTCTGATTTTCAAGGTTGTCCATTAATTATAATAAAAGTACCTAAATACTGAAAAGTGTTCATAATAGGCAATGAACCGACCGGGTCAGAAATAAAAAGATCTGCAAACATATCTTCTGTTCAAAGTGGCCAGAAAGGAGGCCATGAAAATCACTATTACCACACAGTTTAACAGCCAACAGTTCGAGAGAAGACACACCAAAGGGGCGATATGGTGCAGCCTTGGCATGTATGACCCTATAAAACAAGAGAAGCAGAAATCTGACTGTTAAATGGTCAAATCATGCATTAGGGTTGGTGTGCAATCATTTTAAGCATCTTAGAAAAATCACTTTCAAACCCATAACATTCCAACAATGAAAATAAATATTGCCACTAGACATTATCGAATGCTTTTTCAGTATCTAGACTAATTCTATCAGAATCCTTAGATGCTGATAACCATAAAGCATGCATTAACTTTGGAATATTACAAACACCATAAACTAAGTCGTCTTGCTAGAATGGAGATCAACAAATTAAGATCGAATTTGAGGGAAATGGTTCTTTAACTTTCCGGATTGGTTAAATCTTTACCTTTCCTATGGTAATTAAAGCTTAATTAGTAACTCCACTTCCAATGAGTGGTTGTAAAACTGTAATCTCTTATAAAATTCAGGACTATAACCATCTAAACTCTGGCTTCCCCTAATTTCAATTGTCTAATCGTACAATCTAGTTCAATCAGACTGATTGGTTCATTTAGGTCAGCAATTTGAACATAGAAAGGGAAGGTAAAATATTTTCAAAATTTTTATAAATATCCTCATTTGCTGGCTTACCTATATATAAAGACTGGTAATACTCTAGAAAAATCTGTAATATTTCCCCAGTATCAATTGCTATTTCTGCCATTTTGCTGCACATTCATGTCACATAATGTTTAGGTTGGGCATTTTTGATCTCATCATGACTGTATTGACTTTACCATATCGAAACATTGAACAGATCTCTGTGACCTTTGTTTAAAAAAAAAAGTTATTTCAATCTCTTTATTAGTGAGACAAAGCAGAGCACATGGGCAATGGAACTGAAACCATACAAAATAGAAGTTCAAATGCTTAGAACATAACTAGACAGCATATCACCTGACCTCACTGTACATATTTTCCTTTATCTCCCCCTTCCATCCAACATTCATCACAATTGCATCTTACCACATTCCACTAGAATTACCATTGCAGTGTTATTAAAGATACCGCTTCTATATACTTTGCATAACTGCCTTATGATGTCTCACCCTAGCTTTTCCCACAATGAGAAATATCCTTTTAATGTGCGCCAAACTTTAGGATCAGTGATGTCCTCCTTATGCAGTACTGTTATCTGGGCATGAGTGATCATCACACTCCAACTCGTCAACGGTGCTTCCTTCTCGTTCCACGATGAGAGAATCACTTTTTTTTTTTTTTTTGCCATAGTGATAGCAACATTCAGAAATTTGCCGCTACCACTTGGCCAGCCAGTACCCCACTGAAACAGGGGAAGGTATATCACTTTACCAGAGCAATCAAGTTGTACTCCCATAACTTCGTCCAAACACTAAAATTTGAAGCCAAAAGGGCTTAATTTTAGAACACTCTGAATGTATGACATCCCCTTTTTGAATTTTACATCTAAGACACATCTCCAAATTCCACAGACCCATTCTCTCCCCCTTTGCCCAAGTAAGATATATATATTCTCTAAGGTTTACTGCTCTCAGATTCTGGTATACCACTCCAAATGCTATCATATCCTCCACCCCAATATCCCGCTATAAATCTGCTTCCTAAAGCTTTGTCAATTTGACTAAATGCTCTGTAAAAGTATTTTCTTTAAGGAACCCATATACCAGTCCTATTGAACTTCAGGACAGTCTCTAAAAAGATTTCTTTTTCATCAGAGAAAGTAACTTGCAAGAATCATCTTTACAAACCTTTAAACAGTAATGATGTTCCTGTAGATACCCACAGAATTGCTTAGTAGCAAGAGACCAGCTCTCTTGCAATTGTTGAAAAGTATATAGACAATTTTAAGTCTGAATCAAATCAGTTGGCCTAGACAAGAGACCCCATTATGCCTCTAATTATGAAATATTGACATCTCTAGCCCTCTCTGAAAATCTCTAAACCCAACAAGCAGCAAGATAGTTATACAGTACTACTTTTACGTATACACATTCTCCACCAGTCCCACGCTTTCCTTATGGTGCTAAACCAAAAAGTATTAAGGCACAATGCATGAACTACTTGGTTTGGATAGTGTAAAAGATTGATTAACTTATATGGCAGAGTCCATTTCTCCATTAACCCTTCGTTATCGTTATGACCCGAAGTATATTCCTGGATATGACAGAGCAGGCATGCAGTGTTATAGATACATAAGGTCAAGCAATGCCAGCCTCCCTTGGCCCTTACCACCGCTTAATACATCCATCCTAAGCTGGCCTGCCTAGTACCCCAAATAAAGCCTGAGACTATATATATCTCAATCTCTTAATATCCATCTCCTTCAACCAAATAGATAACATTTGCAGACAGTATAGTATCATGGGTAAAATCACCATCTTAACTATTGCACACCTACCCATTAATGAAAGGGGAAATTGCATCCATCTGGAAAGTGAGAACGTAAGCTTCCCTAACAATTGAGTTACATTCAAACTATAAAGATCCTGACCTGCGTGTGCCAACCATATACGCAAATATCTAACAGGTCGTAGCCCATTTCAAAGGGACCCCCCCCCCCGTCCTCAACCACCATCTACTTGGCAAGCCTGGGTCTAGGGGAAAAGCCTCTTACTTGTCATAACTTATTTTTAGAATCAATAAAGCAACATTAGGGATACACAAATCTAATACGAAATCTGATGTACAGTATTGCTTTTAATGGGTAGTAATCGCTTTTAGGTTAGAACGCAATCAAGACAAATACCGCTTTGCTCTATTTAAAGCAAGAGAGCTATTGGTTGCTTTGTTTTCTAATGCAGATAAAATACAAAACCCTTTATTCTTAAAAATATTTCAAGGTGCTTGTCCTAAACATAATTTATTTTTAGACTGGAAAAAGAACCATACCTGTATATTCTCCATGATAGTTTGAAGACTCTCCTTTAGATTGCTTACAAACAGCAACATATCATCTGCAAGCAGACTTATTTTGATAGTCTTGTTCCGTATCTTCAGCCTGTGAAACGCTTCCAAGGCTGTTTTATAGCTAGAAGTTCTAATGTCAAGATGTACAGTAATAGGGACAAGGGACTTCCTTGCCTCGTTCCCCTAGTGCGACAAAAAGTCTGGCAAGGGCCCCATTAACCAAAATCTGTGTCTGGGGATTAGCATATAGTAAATGGATCCAATTCAAGAACAGTTCCCCCAACTTATACCACATGTAAAACCATTCAACTCAGTCAAAGGCCTTTTCCAAATCCAGGCAAACCAAAAGCCCCTCCTGAAAATCCTTATTGACCACATGTTAGGCTATTAAGCTTTTTTTTTAATAAGTTCAATGAAGTGTGCCTACCTGCTACAAATCCTGTCTGGTCCACCCCCATTATTATTTTCAGTCTTGATAAGCCTATTTGTAAGTACTGATGCCAGCAGCTTAATATCGAAATTGAGCAAAAAGATGAGTCTATAGGATTTGAATGTGCAGATCCTTTCCCTGTTTTAGTAACAGCACCACCATAGCCAAATTATTACCCCTGTTTAATATAACCCTATCCAAAGTATGTCGAGGGTTCACACAATCCCCCAATATTTTGTAAAACTCTGCTCCAAACCCATCAGGACCCAGGGCCTTCCCCAATTTGGACACTTGTATAGCCTGCTTAATCACCCCTTCCTGTATAGGGGTATCCAACAATAGCTTTTCATCCTCTGAGATCTGTGGGAGAACTAAAGCAAAAAAAAAAGTTCCCAGGCCACCTCAGATATACCTTCGACTGC
Organism: Rhinatrema bivittatum; assembly: GCF_901001135.1. Classification (NCBI taxonomy): domain Eukaryota; kingdom Metazoa; phylum Chordata; class Amphibia; order Gymnophiona; family Rhinatrematidae; genus Rhinatrema; species Rhinatrema bivittatum. Next base: position 210,755,768 of record NC_042616.1, on the reverse strand, counting down.
ATACAGTTTCTTGGAAAAGGCCTCAAAGCCTGTGAAGTTCCTCCCATATTATCCAGTTGTACTCCCCCATAGTGCAGCTGATTAACCACTGGTTTGACTCTTGACTGTTTCAATAGATAAGGTGAGCGATTTGCCCAATTTTTTTTTTTTTTTTAATTTCCCCATTAGAATAGCTTAAATTTTTTTTTTTTTTTGTTTGAGAGCATTCAATTCTTTAGGAAGCTCCAAAATTTTCCCTTTAGTGTCAGGTTCTAAAAAATATCATGTGCAACCTCCTCAAATTGGCCAATCTTTTTGTATCCAAAATTTTTTCCCTTTCTAATTTGATAGGCAATAATACTCTAAGGAACAGCCCAGTAGGTCTCTGCATCCACTTCTGGAGTAGCATTAAAGACCTTATGCTCATTTTTATTGCATACACAGCTATTGTTTAAACTCCTTATATAGATGCAATACTACAGATATCCGCCACACAGGCGACGTCCTCTCTCCCAACAAACTTCAGTTGCATTGTTCATATGGAATGGTCCGAAAAGACTAAATCGTGTATTTTATTTAAGAACGTTGTCAAACTTTAGCTTTGATTTAAAAAATAATAATAATCTAGCCATGAATATACCGTGTGAACATGAGTAAAAGTTCTCTATCCTCAAGGTGTAACATTTGCCAAGCATCTATTAATCCTAATTCTTGGCACATAAAGCCCACTCCTATATCTTGATTTTGTTTTGGTGTTTGATGTCCCCTCCCAAGCAGCCAGTTTTGTTAGTAAATCTGAAAAACTTGTGAGAATACTTATTGGGTGCATATAAATTCATCAATATTAATTTAAAGCCATATAGTTTGCTCAAGACCATTATATCTTCCGCCTGGGTCTGTACACAGTTGCTCCAATTCAAATGGCAGATTTTTATTTATCAATATAGCCACCCTTCTTTTTCTGTCTGAAAATGAGGAAAAGTAACAGTAACCCGCCCATTTCCTATGCAATGTATGTTCCCCCTCGTCCAAATGGGTCTCTTGCAGAAATGAGATACCAATTCTGTGCTTATTCAGGGCAGACAATATTTTCTTTTAGGTGAGTGAATGCCATCCACGTTAAGCATAGGCACCTGAATATTACACAATTGTCCAGATATCTGTGCAGAAATATAGCTTGCCGTATAACGCTCAATAAGGAGGTGGCTCCCTAGCCTAAGCCGCCCCCCCCCCCCCCCCCCAATAACCAACCATTTGAATGCCTTCATGAGGCCATCTATACCATACATGCATCCCATACACATTCACAAATTCCATCGTCCACACCCAAGCACCTTCATTTCTCTTCCAGTTACAGCTTTAATCTGACTTATGTAGCAGAACACCCCATATCCACAGGAGTGTCCAGACCCTACCCTTTTCCGACAGAGGTGATTCCTTTCCTCTTCATTTGAAAAATGAAGCTCCTTCACTCCCAGGACACCCGGCTCTGGCAACTTCCCCTAACTGTTGATCCACGAACAAAGTGCCCATGTAAAACTATAATTTTCCAATGTGTCTCCATGTAGAGTGCTCCACTACGGCACATTGAGTGCCGGGTCCATATGTAGCCAAAAATGCAGCTATTAAGTGAGACTGGCATTTGTGTACCTTATTTTTAAAGCTTCTCAAATGCTGTGCCAGTGCATGCAGCTTCAGTCTCACAGCAAACAAAGATCGCTCTGCTCTGCATACAGCTGAGGAAAAACACGCAGGTGAAATCCCATTCTGTCTGTCATGCAACAACTTCCTCGATACATTTTATAGGCTTTCCACAAATTCCTTGGCCTCACTGCCTGTGTTGTACGAATATTTATCACCTTGATGACAAATTTTTTCAGCCTGGTTGAAACAGCAAGCAGAGCTTAACCCCCTTTTTGGAAAACAATGTGCAGTAAAGCGTAAATTCTCTGTGCCGTTCTTTGGTGGAGAAATCAGGGAAGAGAGAGGAGCTTGACAGATTTAAACTTCACCTCTGCACCCTTGCAGTAAGCGATGAACAGCTTCATTTTGTCAGTGTAATTCAAATCTTTGACAATAACTTGCCTGGACTCGGCCAAATTTAGGCCTCCAGCACCCCCAGCCTGTGCGTGCTCCATGAGGATTGGCCTTTCCAGGATGCTGTCTTCCAGTAGGCCTGGCAGCGTCCCCTCTCAAAACTTTTAGGGCCTCTCCCTGAATCAATTCGGGCACCTCCAGGATCCACAGACTTATTCCCACGGCTCCTGTTCTCAGGATCATCCATGTTTTTTTTTTTTTTTTTACGAAGCTTTGGTTCTTCTGTCGGGGCCTGCAAGCCCTCCACTCGCGCTTTGTTCTGCAACATAGCGTTAGATAGCCCTGTCAAGGTACCACTATAAGCACCCACTTTCTCCTGTAATGTTTGGAGCTGATCGGTTATTGCTGCGGTTACTGCTCTGGTGAGCTCTTTATTACCGCTTCAGACAATCCTTCAGCCTTGCCGCACACTCCCGCTGCTATTTTTGTTTCCCCCTCCTGTACCTTTATCGCCACCTAATCGCTTGGATTTCCCAGCCACCTCACCATCTTACTTGCACGGTTCACTCAATCTCACTGTCCCATAGCTGTAAGATATTTTTATTCCTGCGATTATGGGCTGTAACTGATATAATTTAGGGGAGAGACCTAAAGTTGCCAGATCAGGATGATGTCATCACCGGAAGCCCCTAATTGTTTGTTTTGTTTTAATATGCAACATATTCAACTTATCTATATCTAAACAGGATTGGATGTGGTGCGTTTTTTTTTTGTTTTTTTTTTAGTACGGACGAGTAAGTTTTAAAAAGCATCTTTTTCTTTGTTCCAATGACTGACTCCTATGGAAACTCTCGCCCCTCAAGACGGTTTTTTCCTGCTTCCCAAAGAATTTGAGGGGATTCTTCCACAGATGTATTCTCATCTGAATATTACTGCCACTTAGTTTCCAGGGAAGACTTACGTTTTCCCTCTTACTTATAGTTAGATGATAAATACCATCTAGGGAGAGCAGCCTGAGGAATCAAAGCTAATTCCATGGCGATTGGGGCATGATCCAAAATGGTCATTGTTCCAGTCGTAGCAGACTTGATTCTAGAAAATAAAAATTGGACAAAAGGAGATAATCCAGTGCTAGAGGTGCTGAATAGAATGCAAAATCAACGGCCTCTGAACATAAAACACGCCAGATGTCAATTAACTGCAATTCTTTAAATAAAAATGGCATCCCATCCCTTTACCCACTAGGCATTGCAACCTAGAAGGCTTTGCATCCACTAGAGTCCAAGACTACATTGAAATCCTCACCTAATATTAAAGCATATTCGAAAATTTACTGACAGTAGTTACCAATTCAGAAACAAAAGCATGACTATATACATTGGACATGTAAACATTTCTTCTTATACATTGAACCAGCAGCCAAAGCATAGCAACCATTAACATCTGCAACCACTTCCCCAGCTGAATTTGGAGACTTCTATGAATTAAAATTAAAACTCTTCTTTGAGGTGAAGACGCAGAAACTATTTGTCCCATCCGGTCTCTCTTGAATTTAAGATGTTTTCAATGTCGAATGTTTCCTTTAAAAAAGGTCTGAGAAGCAGATTTTTTTTTTTTAAAACATTTAGAATCTTGTTTTTCTCCTTTTTATTTTAAAATGGACTCCCTAAACAATTCAGTGAGCTAACTTTCAGACTATCCATAGATAATATAGAAAGAAATGGAAAAAAGTAAAAACTGAAAATAACTTTGCCTCTTGAGAAGTAAGAGGAGAGTGTTCACCAACTTAAATAACCCCCAAAAATATACACATGCTTAGCATAATTACATAAACAACCCCAGATAGAGCCATATTTGAATCTCTGCCTCAACAAGCAAAACCTGTTTTTCAATATGTTTATGAACATTTGATATTCTGTCTTTTCCCAATGATCTCTTTAAATGAACAGAGGTAATAGAACAGATTACAGTCAGATCGGCAATGTCCATCATTTGATTCTTCCAGTGTTATAAATTGTGATTATATTTCCATGTAGTGGTTATTGTGAACGGATCCACTAACATTTAACTGTGAAACAAAACCCTGGTATTCTGTTGGATCCCTGATCCATTCCACCTGCCCTGGAGTCCTACAGCTCTTGTAAGATTTCTTGTCATGGTGTTCCAAAACAGATTAATCCCTGGACAATCCCACATCCTCTCCAGTACCTGGGGTCCACGTCAACATACATGTTGGTGAGCTAACAAGAAGTATAAGTTCTGTGTAATAACATAACAATTAGTTCCTCTCCTACCACAAATAAGATATTTTATGTACTGCGACCCACACATTTTTCCAGTTCTTTTCACCGAGAGTAAGGTCTTATCTTCTTTCAATGTATTTATTCAGTGTAGGTCTGTATCCAACCCATATTTTACTAGCAATAAACCAGGATAGATAATAGAAATGCTACAAGACATGGAATCTGGTTCAGTGAGAGAAGATGCTATGCCTTGGAGATCTGAAATGGACCAGAGATGTTTACCAAATACTCCAGTGGTTCTCAACCCTGTCCTGAGGACCTCCCCAGCCAGTCGGGTTTTCATGATATCCACAATGAATATGCATGAGAGAACATTTGCATGCACTGCCTCCATAACATGCAAATTTTCTCTCATGCATATTCATTGTGGATATCCTGAAAACCCGACTGGCTGGTGAGGTCCTCAGGACAGGGTTGAGAACCACTGAAATACTCCAACCACTTCTGCAGCTGGAAATCTAGTGACACCAATCTGTCTCCCAAATTAAATTCTTTTTTTCAGCGTATCAAAGAACTTGAACTCCATATTGTCCCAAACTGAAAAATGAGTACTAGCCCTTCTCATGCCAACTCCTGAAATCCTGGATTTCAGATATACCTGAGTTCCGGAAAATTGGAGATAGCAGTGATTTATCTTTTCTTCCTAGAGGTTTAGGAATCATGTAACAGCATGCCATACTCCAGTGATATGCATAAGTATTGAACTATGTTGAGAAATAGTCCTAACACATGGGCCGATACAGTACAGTGCACTATCCGGTGGAGCGTACTGTTAACTCGCGTTTGGATGCGCTAGCTTTACCCCTTATTCAGTAAGGGGTAATAGTGCGTCCCTAACGCATGTCCAACCCCCCGAACCTAATAGCGCCCACAACATGCAAATGCATGTTGATGGCCCTATTGGGTATTCCTGCGCGATACAGAAAGTAAAATGTGCAGCCAAGCCGCACATTTTACATTTTGGCGATATTAAGTCGGAGGACCCGAAAGTAAAAAAAAAAAAAAAAAAAAAGAGAAATTTGAAATCGGCCCGCGGATAGAAAACTGGACGCTCAATTTTGCCGGCGTCCGGTTTCCGAACCCGTGGCTGTCAGCAGGTTTGAGAACCGAAGTCGGCTGTCAAACCCGCTGACAGCCGCCGCTCCTGTCAGAGGCGCTAGGGATGCGCTAGTGTCCCTAATGCCTCTTTTTACCGCCGGCCCTAATTAAAATACTGAATCACGCGCACAGGAGAGTGGCCTCCCGCGTTTTTACTGTATCGGCCCGATAAAGAGAAGATGGAGTGAGTAATATAGAATGAAGTCAGGAGACTTCAGCTAGCTCTCACTTCAGAGATATCCAGAAGGGATCTGAGCCTTGGCCAAAATAAGACTAGAGACACAGTCTGGATGCCCAGTAAGAATGAAGATTCAGAAGGGCCATTCTCCCTGATTTTATGTATCCACAGGGTACTCCACTTTAATTCTAGCTTGCTTATGCTGCCAGATAAATTTTGCCATAGCATGATGATAATTAAAGACTGAAGCTGGAGTATTAAAAGACAGGTGCGGAAGGACATTCATTTTGAGCAAACCTATCCTACTAGAACAGGAAATAGCTTCATCTTCCCCTTTGGATAGATCAGACTTTATTTTACTAATTATAGAACCATAATTTAGTTTTAAAAAGGTCCTTTTAAGAATGAACAATTTTAAATTCCAAAATAATTAACCCATCCTGGGCAACCCTTCAGATAGACGACAGTGAGTGAGAGATGGCTTGTGGACAGCAGAAAAAACCACTAAAATGACTGTACTCACAATATAAAGTTGTTAATATGTATTGACCACTGAACATTGCCACACATTTACGTTGTATCAACCCGAAAAGAGGACATTTAGGGAACTTTGCACAGACTTTTGAACCACTGTACTTTTGTTTCCCTTTTATTTCTTCTCTCCTCTTGCTTCATACATTTTTCCTTAACAAGGTGGTTTTCTGAATAGTACAACATGTGCGTCTCCTTCTTAAGATCAGCTTGGTCTTTTTGTGTAGGCCAGAAGAGATTGTGAACAAAGACCTGAATTGCAGATCTTTGCTTTTAATGTCTGAAGTTCCACTCCCACAGAACCTTCCAGCTCTGTGATACTGAACATTTTGTACCATACAGGCCAAACCAGGGGCAAATCTGCTTTCATCGCCATGTGGGAAAATATTTTGTATCCTTGGGGGGCCTATAAGGTAGATAACGATCAGATGTCTGAATTTGGTGAAGGTATTGGCAACCTCTCATAGTAGATGCCTTACTTGATGATAACTGCAGAGCTGATGCATGCCTTCACAGAGTATTTTTACACTTACTGATGGGAGTCTGCAGATGCATGAGTTATCCTGCCCATGATCACCTTGAAGGGGGGACCACGATGGTAGGGCCTGTCTGGGATGACATGCTGCAGAATATTTAATTACTTGGTTAATGCTTTCTAAGTCTTTCACCAGACTTAATCATCTCATCTGTGCACCCTTGATCATAGCAGGTTGACAAGTAGGCAGATATGTGCTGAAGGTTTTTCTTTCTTTGAGGGTGGATAAAAATGAGTTAAACTGAATTTATTATTTGTTTTGTTTTTTTAATTTAAGGTTTGTTAAAATTCAAAGATATCATAATATAGCACAGGGATTATAGCTTCTGATAGGGGCTTGGGGATAAGTTAGAACTGGGACGTTTGGGAAGCCGTGAGGGCTAATCCTGCTGGTTGTAAATGGTACTTCTCCTTGTACTTGGAGGGCCAAAAGAAGTCACAGGTGGCTGCTGCAGGAGAGCGTCTAAAGGCACAGTCCGTTAGGTGGCAGCAACTTGAAGACTTTTTGTTTTTATGTGGTGGAAGAAGAAATATAGGACTATGGTGTAGGGTTGAAGTGTTTGGTGTGAAAAAGGGTCTGGGATGGGTTTTGTTTAGGGCTGTAGGATTTTTTTTTTATGCTGTATCCCCAGCCTTTTGTCGGGGGAGGGGGGTAGAGTGGGTTTGGTTGTGAGCTGTTGGAATAGGGAGGGGAATTTTTTTTTTTCTGGTTATTTTGTAATGGGGAAATATTCTGTATTAAATGGTTAACTTTTTTCATTGTAATTTTGTAACTTTTTTTTTTTGCCCAATAGTTAATTCCTTCTTTCCCTGTTTTTTTTCTTTTTTTCTAGCTCAATTGAAGTTGGTATTGTGGTGCCATGGGCCTTCATCACAACTACCTGGGATTTTTCCCTTATATTTTAATAGACCTGTTCACAGTTTCTAGTCTGGTCTCTGCAGCAGTGGCACTGCTGAAAATCCGTATTGTGGGCTGTAAATCCAGCCACTTAGTTGCCGTTCTTAATGATGATCACAACTACCTACCCTTTTCCCTCTGCAGCATTCCCAGCCGACCTGGGTTACTAGAGGGTCCTGTCTGGGAATCAAACCAGGTGCCCTCTGCATGACAGTACACAGCACTGCCACGGAGTTATCTGGTCAACCCCATAAATGTATTTTTGTGGGCTAGTCTGAGAAGAGTGGGATATAAATTTATTACATACTATCTTGTCACTTTTTTTTTAATCTTTAAATGTCACAGCAGGCCCTAGCCTAGACTTATGTTCGGGACCCAAACTTATAGGGTTCCTAGAGACTTCCCTGTAGGTTTAGTGAAGACTGAAGAAAGCCATTCTACCTGTTGGAGCCAGCTGTTTAAGCTATCAGATCCATTCAGCATCTTTTATGGTTTTACTTAGGTTACAATTACCCGTAAACCAGTGAAAGTATCATTAAAATCTGCCACTGAGCTTGAGCACTGGAGGGGATAGCCCATACATTGGCAGCTTTTTAAAGAAAGTGTCCAGGGATGCTACAGACCTGTGAGGCTGCTGTCTGTGCTGGGCAAAGGTGGATTAACATGGCATAAAGAGGAAGTGTCAGTATTTATTTAGTAAAGGAAAGTCGTACATGGCTAATCTTTAGAATTTTTTTGAAGATGTGAATAAGGATGAGGTGGTCTATAGTATATTAGGCATTTGAAGCCACTGTGGACAATATGTTTGTTTGAAATCTTCAGCTCAATATGTGATGGTAGTCAAAAAAAGCAAATACAGGGTGGTGCATGGAAAAGTAGCCCGCCTCTAATATCAGTGCTACGCAGCCAGGCTACTTTTCCATGGGCCACCCTGTAGAATGTAAGAATTATTTGGAAAGAAGTAGAGGGAAAAACAATATCATGCCTCTGTATAAAACTTTGGTGTGACCTGCATCTTGAGTATTGCATGCAGTTCTTGTTGTCCCATCTCAAGCATATAGTGAAACTAGAAAAAAGTAACAAAAATGATAAAGGGGTTTGGATTGGCTCCCTTATGAAGGAAAGGCTGATTGCCTCATCTCAAAGATAAAGCAGAACTAGAAAAGATGCAGAGGAGAGTGAGAAATGATAAAGGGGATGGAATATCTCTCCTCTGAGAGGCTACGCAGGCTAGGACTCTTCAGCCTGGGAAAGAGACAGCTGAGAAGGAGACATGAGAAGTTTATAGAATTATGAGTGGGATGGAACAGATAAATAGGGAATGGTTATTTACCCTTTCAGTAGTACTAAGACTAGGCTTACTTCATGAAACTAAAAAGCAGATTTAAGTGTGTGGAATCTGTTGCTGGAGGATGTGGTCAAGGCAACTAGGATAGTTGGGTTTAAAAGGGATTTTGGCAAGTTCCCAGAAGAATGTCCATAAATAATTATTAACCGGGTAGACTTGGGAAAGCCACAGTTTATCCCTGGGAATGAGCAGTGAGGAAGGATCTAACTCATCTGGGATATGCTGGGTACTTTAGTGACCCAAATGGGGTACTCAGTGAAGGAGTGTTGAGCTCACTGGATCTTTAGTCTGACCTAACATGGTACATCTTTTATGTTTTTATGATATAGCAACTTCTGAGGGACTCCTCAGAAAATTTGGATAGGAGGCATTGTCTGGTAAGGATTGGCAATTACTGTATTTTTTGCTCCATAAGACTCACCTAGGTTCGGGGGGGGGGGGGGATGGTGTGCTAAACCAGCTCCGTTCCTGGGCGTCTGTGCGTCTTATGGCGCGATGGGAGTGCATACAATTTTTGGAGCAAAAAATACTGTAGTTAAATGATTGGAAATAGGGTTGGAATAAAGATTCACGTTTCCCTATGGAGAGAGGTGAATAGCTGTGCCCAAGGGATTTGTCAGGGACCAGTGTTTAATTTATTAATTTAATTTATTTAAAAATGTTTATATTCCGCTTAGTACAATAGTATGTGCCTAAGTGGATTACAGAATATGGTTATACATAAAAATGTTAAAACAATAAGACACAGTATATAAAAATATAACACTACGTAAACCTATTCGAGCTGCATTGGCACAAAATCAAAATCTGTTAATTTCAGTTCATAAGCCTGCCTGAAAACTTTTTTCGAAACTGTCTAAAGTCATCGATCAAGTGCAAAGTAGGTGGCAACGAGCTCCACACTAAGGGTCCTGAGACGAAAAAATTATCTTAAACATCTCAATCAGCCGTGCCATTTTTTACTGTGGGAGCAGTAAGGAGATTTTTTATCTGGAAAAGGGAACAGTGAGGTGATTAAATTTGCAGACGACTCATCAGAATTAGTTATAACCATACTTAAGAGCTGTAGAAGGAGCTTCCAAGACTGGGGGACTGGGTATCGGAATGGCAGATGACATTTCATGTGGAAAAGTGCACAGTGATTCTAACTCTAGGTACTGTTTGCCAGGTTGCATATCAGGAGTTACCACTTGGGAAAGGGATCTTGGGAGTCACTGTGGGAACAGTACGCTGAAATCCTCCACACCGTGTGCAGCAGGCATGAAAGTAAAGGACATGTTAAGAATTGTTTGGAATATCCTAATGTGTTCATTGATCAACGGTGCAACTACACCCTGACTCCCGTGTGTGGTTCTGGTCACCCCATTTCAAAAAAGATGGCCAAACTAGAAAAGATACAGGGAAGGGCAACAGACATGGTAAAGGCCATGAAATGGCTACTTTATGAAGAAAACTTTGCCAGGTTAGGGCTCTTCAGCTTAGAAGAGACAACTGAGAGGATATAACAGATCTATAAAACCATGAATAGTATTGAACAAGTTTATAGGGAAGGGTTATTTACTCTTTCAAATAATACTGGGAGCACATGTCAAGAAACTAATTGATTGCAGATTTAAAACAAGTCTTAGGTTTTATTTTCAGTGAAGATGGAGTTTGGGTGCTGGAGAATGTTAGAATAGCTGAATTTTGGGGGGGGGGGGGGGGGACCAGACAAGCTTGTGGAGGACAGGTGTGTGAAGTTAGCTGTGTAGACTGGGACATGGCCACCACTTAACTGCTGCATATCCCCTGTTAGAATCTGCCATGTACTTCAAACGAGTCAGTTTGACCGCTGGGCTTGAATTATTGGTCTGACTCAGCTTGACACACACCTTGGGGATAACTGGGTAAGTTGGACTTTTTCTGCAGTCTTCTACCATATTAGTATGTTGTGGTATGCCTTTTATTGGAGGAGCTAAACTACATCAGGTAAGCTTTGTTTTTGTTTTGGGTGGTTCCGCCCCCCCCCCCCCCCCCCCCCGGCTGATTGAACTGCGGAGACCGTACTTTGAAGGGGGGTAATTTTTACTTTCCTGTTCTTTTAATTTTTGAAAGATTGTTTGCATTGCTATTTTTTAGGCATTTTTTCAACTTCGTTTTAGAAAGGAAGAGTAGAATGAAGGTTTACCCTACCCCTACCTTCACTTCTAACTTGATAGACTAACCCACTAGTTGGGGGGGGGGGGGGTGGACATTGGTTGGCAGAGTATCACAAGGAAGTAATTTAGATAAATTTAATTACTGTGGAATCAAGTAAAGTTTTAGGAGGAGATTAATTAGTAACACCATAGTAGATATTTCAGGTAATTAATTTTCCGGATCTGGTTGGTACCAGAAAAAGGAGTGAGAGCAAGTGAATTAGCTTTCAAATTAAGCACACTTCTTGTGAGCTGGTTGGTAGCATCATATTAGATCTTGTGGAAGCGCCGAGAGGAGAGGATCACCTTGCTGGTGGCTGAAGAAAATCAGTAAGTACTGCTTTTGGGAAAATTTATAACTTAAGTTTTGGACAGAAGTAAACCATTAGCATATTCTTTAGTGCAGTGGTTCACAATCTTTTTCCCATCATGACAGACCACGCTCACATGTGTGACACACTGCTCATTACATTTCACGGCGGAAATTAAAAAAAAAAAAGTTAATGTCCAGTATTTTTATTGTTAAGAATGACACAAGGAAAAGATTAGAGATGTGCTTCGTCTTTTTCTACCGGGTCGTTTTTTGACTCTGATACTTCGTGGTAAAATTCGGGTTTTCTCGTTTAGCTTTTTTGAAAAACGAAACGAGGAAACCCGAAACCGGGCCAAAAAACGAAGCGGAAAACGAAGCTTAAAAAAACCCCACCCCAAGCATTTAAAGTCATTTTCGTACATACAAACTCCCCCCACCATCCCGATCCCTCCCCAAGGCTTACAAACATCCCTGATGGTCCAGCGGGGTCCCGGGTGCCATTTGTTCCTCCGTGCCCATGTACGCCATTGCCAGCCTTGCTCAAAATGGTGCCGAATAGCCTCTGAACTACTATGTCACAGGGGCTACCGGCGCCATTGGTCAGCCCCTGTCACATGGCCATCGGCGCTATCTTGTGCTCCTATCATGTGACAGGAGCTGACCAATGGCGCCGAAAGCCCCTGTGACATAGTATGGGCAAAGGCTATCGGCGCCATTTTGATTACTGGCAGCCGACAACGAAATCGCTCCTGGACCCCCAGGGATTATTGGCAAGCCTTGGGGGGGGGGGGGGGTCAGGAGCTTTCGGCGCCATTGGTCTGTTCTCCTACCATGTGACAGGGGCTGACCAATGGCGCCGGTAGCCCCTGTGACATAGTAGTTCAGAGGCTATTCGGCACCATTTTGAGCAAGGCTGGCAATGGCGTACATGGGCACGGAGGAACAAATGGCACCCGGGGACCCCGCTGGACCACCAGGATGTTTGTAAGTCTTGGGAGGGATCGGGATGGGGGGGGTTTGTATTATAGTAAATCTAAATGTTTGGGGTGGTTTTTAATTTAAAAAAAAAAAAAAAAAAAAAAAAAAGTGCCCCTCTCCCCATGCAAACCCAAAAAACGAAATTTCCCCGAAGTTCGGGGGAAAAACCGTTTCGGGGCCCCCGAACCACTACGAATTAGGCAATTTTGTTGTAATTGCCTAATTCGTGATAAAAGACTGCACATCTCTAGAAAAGATACATATTCTGTCTGAACAGAAATTGCATAAATAGTAAACATCCCACACCAAAACAGGACCAATTTCCAGCACTTAAAACAGTAACCACCTTACCTAAGAAAAGGCAACACTGAAAATATTACACCAGGCCATAAGACACCAATACATCTCCTATTAGGAAAGCGGACCAAGTCAGGCTGCTATAGAGCCCTACATAGAAACTACACGCCAGCAGAGAACCTCACCTGAATCACAGGTGCTGACCCTCACCTAACAAACAGGCCGATACAGTAAAATCACGCGATACAGTATTTTATCGCGCCTGTTAGAATAAAGAGACCAAAACGCATAACTAGAAGCACGCAGACAAAAACTGAATTGGAAACTGCAACAAGCCAGAGTCTCTGTATGCAGTGTAACAAAGGAAAAAGAGAAACATCACCCATCTGTATAAAACAAAACAAGAAATATAAAATCAGTAGCAGTAAAACCATACTAACAAAAAGAACAGATTAGTTCGAAACAGCTGATGAGTGGAATATCCAATAATTAAAAACTCATATCAAAAATTTCTAGATACCAATAAAATATTTCAAAATAGCAGACACAAAGACCCAGTAATGAAAAATGATACAAAACATTTTTTGCTCTGCATATCTGGGAACGTTTGATATCCAGGTGCCCTGAGATTGTTTTGAATTAGCAGGAGGGATGGTTTGCTTGCAGCTCTTTCTCTTTCATATAGGCTCTTAATTACACATACATACACGCTGTCTTTTTCTCTCACACACAGGCTCTCAATCACATGCTCCCTCACCTAAACCAGCTTTCAATCATTCACATACATGCTGTCTCAAACACACATGCTTGCTCATTCACTCACTCTCTCCTCCCAACCCTAAAGGCAGCAGCAACCTCCTTCATTTTCAGCCCTCTCAGAGAAAGGAGTCCCATCGGCTGCGGGGGTTGATGTTCCTCATTTTACTCCGAGCTATGCTGCCCGCACTAGCATGGTCTCTACTTCCCGCACATGCACCTGCTGCTCACCACTTCCTCTTCCAGGATGCGGGAAGAAGAGACTGTGCCGCTGACTCCAGCTGTCCTGCGTTCTGCCCAGGCTATAAGCATTTTAAGCCCAGGTGGAGGACCTATTTCACTTGGGTAGGGGGAGCAGCTGGGTTAGTGGGAGACCGGGAAGTTTGGTAACACACCTGCGTGTTCATGGTGACACACCTGCTGAGAACCGCTGCTTTAGTGTGTTTGTTTCTATATTAAATAGCTAGTCAGAAGGCAGGCACAAGCCAGGAGTTGGGGTGTTGTGATTTCCCTCCCTCCTACCCACTCCTAGCTCATCCTTTGATTTATAGGTAGGAGACACTTTCACATACAGGTTTGCCCCATGCCTTATCAAGAGTTTAATCATCCCCTTGTAGGTCACTACCAGATACATAGTGAATACACACATGAATGTAAAGAACTCAAATTGTATGCATCTCTACTCCCATAGCAACCTAAACTTAATTAGGAACTGAACAAAATTAAGATGAAGGCAGCAGTCCAGCAGCAAGAGGGGGGGGCCTTCCAGTCTTTTTCGTTGAGTGTCACACGTATGATTTTTTTTGTTTTTACCCACCAGTGAGACGGATGTGTACATTTGGTGCAAAGAGTTGCTGTGTCTCATAGAATGAGTCCGAGCTCTGGAGACTGCTGAGGCAGACAGAAGTACATAGATGAGACCTTCAAGGACATAGTAGCCTATTCCCATGGTGCTACCTTGGAGGAGGAAGGTCTCCTGGTTGGAGAGCATCAACCTGTTGCGGCAGGAAATGATCCTGTAGTAAGGCCCTGCTCTCCAGGTGATGCATTGTCCTCTCACAGGACGGAAGGGTTAGGTTGGCTGTCATCGTTGGTGATTCGATTATTAGGAAGGTGGGTGCTGGGGGGGGCATGAGGATCTCCTGGTAACATGTCTACCTGTTGCAAAGGTAGACATGTTACCAGGATTTTAGACAGTACTGGGGAGGAGCCGGCTGTCATAGTACATGTGGGCACCAATGACATAGGAAAATGTGGGAGGGAGGTTCTGGAAGCCAAATTTAGGCTCTTGGGTAGAAAGCTGAAAAACTAGAACCTCCAGGGTAGCATTCTCTGAAATGCTTCCTGTTCCACCGCAGGTCCCCAGAGGCAGGCAGAGCGCCGGAGTCTCAATGCGTGGATGAGACGATGGTGCAAGGAAGAGGGATTCAATTTTGTAAGGAACTGGGTGACCTTAAGGGGAAGGGGGGAGTCTTTTCCAAAGGGATGGGCTCCACATTAACCAGAGTGGAGCCAGGCTGCTCACACTAACCTTTAAAAAGGAGATAGAGCAGCTTTTAAACTAGAATATAGGGGAAAGCAGACAGTTGCTCAGCAGTGCATAGTTCAGAGGGAGGTATCTTCGAAGGATACTAATGAAGCACTAGAGTTAGGGCATCCCAACAGAGTGGTTCTAGTAATAAAAGTAATCCATGGGCCTATAAGTAAAGAATCACCTGATCTTAAAATATTCTAAATTATCCCTGACAACCGAAAAGCAGAATGTTAATACAAACAAAAAATACACTTTGAAATGTTTCTATACTAATGCCAGAAGTCTAAGCAGTGAGATGGGAGAGTTAGTGTATAACTCTGAATGATGACATTGACTTAATTAGTATCTCAGAGACATGGTGGAAGGAGGATAACCAATGGGATAGTGCTATACTGGGGTACAAATTATATTGCAATGATAGAGAGGAGCAACTTGATGGAGGGATGGTGCTTTATGTCCAAGATGGCATAGAGTCCAACAGGATAAAGATCCTGCAAGAGACTAAATGCAGTCACATCTTTATGGATAGCAATCCCTTGTGTATTGGGGAAGAGTATAGTGATAGGAGTATACTACCATACACCTGGCCAAAATGATGAGACGGATAGTGAAATGCTAAGAGAAATTAGGGAAGCTATCCAAATTGGTAGTGCAGTAATAAAGGGAGACTTCAATTATCCTAATATTGACTGGGTAAATGAATCATTGAGAAATGCTAGAGAGATCAAGTTCCTGGATGGAATAAATGACAGTTTTATGGAGCAATTAGATCAGGAACAGACAAGAGAGGGAGCAATTTTAGATCTAATTCTAAGGAGACCAGGATCTGGTGAGAGGTAACTGTGGTGGGGCTGCTTGATAGTAGTGATCATAACATGATCAAATGTGAATTAATGACAGGAAGGAAGACAGTAAGCAAATCCATGACTCTAGCACTAAACTTTCAAAAGAGAAACTTTGAAAAAATGAGGAAAATAGTTAAAAAAAAAAAAAGTGGTGTGCAACAGGCATGGACATTGTTTAATCAAACCTTCTTAGAAGCACAGTCCAGATGTATTTCACATGTTAAAAAAGGTGGAAGGAAGGCCAAATGATTGCTGGCATGGTTAAAAACTGAGGTGAAAGTGGCTTTTTAGCCAAAAGAGGGTCATTCAAAAATTGGAAGAAGGATCCATTAGAGGCAAATAGGATAAAGCATAAGTGTTGGCAAGTTAAGTGTAAAACGTTGATAAGACAGGCTGAGAATTTGAAAAGTTGGCAGGAAGCATGCGAGGGAGTTTGGACAGTTAGATGATCAAGGGGTTAAAGGGGCACTTAGGAAAAATAAGGTAATTTGTGGAAAGACTAAACAAATTCTTTGCTTCAGTGTTTACTGAAGAGTATATTGGGGAGATAACCGTTCTGGAGACAGATTTCAAGGGTGGTGATTCAGATCAACTGAACCAAATTATGGTGAACTTGGAAGATGTAGTAGGCCAAAATGATAAATTGAAGAGTAATAAATTGCCTGGACTGGATGGTGTACACCCCAGGGTTCTGAAAACGAAATTTCAGACCTATTGGTAAAAATTTGTAACCTATCAAAATCATTTATTGAATCTGAAGACTGGAGGGTGGCCAATGTAGCCCTAATATTGAAAAAGGGCTCCAGGGGAGATGCAGGAATCTGTAGATCTCTGAGGCTGATTTCAGTGCTGGAAAAAATCGTGGAAACTGTTAGAGAATAAAATCGCAGAGCATTTAGATAGATATGGTATGAAGGGATGAATAAACGTGGACAAAGGTGAACTGATAGATGTGGTGTATTTGGATTTTCAGAAGGCTTTCAACAGTCCTGCATGAGAGGCTTCTAAGAGAACTAAACAGTCATGGGATAGGAGGTGATATCCTTTAGTGGAGTGTAAACTGGTTAAGACAGGAAACAGAGAATAGGATTGAATGGTGTTTTTACAGTGGAAAAAGGTAAACAATGGAGTGTCTCAGGTATCTGTACTAGGGTTGGTGCTTTTTAATATATTAATAAAAGATCTGGAAAGGGGCACAAGTGAGGCGCTTAAAGTTGCGGACAATACAAAATTATGCATAGCAGTTAAATCTCAATCAGATTATGATAAATTGCCGGAGGACCTTGAGGGACTGGGAGATTGGGTGTCCAAATGGCAGATGAAATTTAATGTGGGCAAGTGCAAGGTGATGCATATAGGGAAAAATAACCCTTTCTGTGGTTACACAATGTTAGGCTCCACATTAGGCGTTACCACCTAGGAAAGAGATCTAGGCATCATAGTGGATAATACATTGGAATCGTTGGCTCAGTGTGCTGTGGCGGTCAAAAAAGCAAACAATTTTAGCAATTATGAGGGGAGGGAATGGTGAATAAAATGGTGGATGTCATACTGCCTCTGTATCACTCCATGGTGAGACATACCTTGAATACTATGTGCAGTTCTGGTTGCTGCATCAGAAAAAAGATATAGTTGCACTGCAGAAACTACAGAGAAGGGCGACCAAAATAATAAATGGAGGAAAGATTAAAGAGGTTAGAGCTATTCAGCTTGGAGATGAGGGGGGGCGGGGGTGGATGGGAAATGAGAGAGGTCTACAAAATCTTGAAGGGACTTGAATGGATAAATGTGAATTGGTTATTTTACTCTTTTCAGTTAATACACCGATTAATTCTATTCAGCCAGATTCTACCACTTCCACATGTAAAAATGTTATTACTAATGTAAATACCTATACCTAATGTTATTCTCTCCCTTTTCTTCTCTCCTCCCAGTTCTATTACCTTGTTATTTGTAACTGCTTCCTTCTACACAAATAGGTTATTGAATTGTTCACAGTACACCCCTGTTATATGTAAACCGGCATGATGTGTTTGCAACATGAATGCCGGTATATAAAAATTTTAAATAAATAAATAAATACAAGGACTAGGGGGCACTCCATGAAGTTAAAACAAATCTGAGAAAATGCTTTTTCACTCAATGCACAATTAAGCTCTGGAATTTGTTGCCAAAGGGTGTGGTTAGTGCAGTTAGTGTAGTTAGGTTTTAAAAAAAAGTTTGGATAAGTTCTTGGAGAAGTCCATTAATCAAGGTGACTTATGGAATAGCCCCTGCTATTACTGGCATCAGTAGCATGGGATCTACTTAATGTTTGGGTACTTGCCAGATATTTGTAACCTGGGATGGTCGCTATTGGACACAGGATACTGGGCTTGATGGACCCTTGATCTGACCCAGTTTGGCATATCTTATGTTCTCAAGTTGTGAATTTATATCTAGAGAAATAATACCTTTTGAAGACAGTATAAGGAGTTTAGTGGTAACAGGCTTAATAACCTAACCAGCTGTTTCCCTGTAAATTTGTGAACACCATCAAACACTACCTCTTTCTAAAGTTTGTTTAAAAATATCCAGTACATAAACTTGTGTTTAAAATTCAGTGTAAAAAAAAAAAGTTCTTTGGTCAGTGTGTTCCAGCCAGAGTGCCATAGAAAAATCATCACTGCCTGTCGCTCAGATCCAGGCCCGCACTTGGGCTGTGCTCTCAGTACCTTACAGCAACAAGAGGCGCCAGCAGTGGCTTGTAAAACATGTGAGGAATCTTTTCTGAGAACAGGTGTAATCATGCATGCCTCTTCTAGCTACAGCGTGAGCCCTGGATTGTGGTAATTAATAGGCAGCATGCAAGGCACAGATCTGGACCCCTCTGTACCCTTTTTTTTTTTTTAAAGCGATATTCATCAACTCTACAATCCAAACATCGATGTGGCTTAACAATATTCCAATTGAAAAATGAAGGCTACTGATGTGAGCAATAATTAAAGTCCTGTTCCGTTAGAATTCTTTAAATTTTTCAAATCTTATTTTAAATATTTTTCTAAGGTGTCAGCCAGCCAGACAGCGTGTTCAACTTTCAATGAACCTCCCGGTCTATTCAATCATCCGCCTTGACTCTTTTTGTAAAGTGCCAACTAAAGTTTAACAAAATTCTTATAACAGTTCCCGGGCCGGGCGTTGTCTGAGATAAATAACCACCAGGAATCGGGAACTGTTAAGAATTTTGTTAAACTTTAGTTGGCACTTTACAAAAAGAGACAAGGCGGATGATTGAATAGACCTGGGCGGTTCATTGAAAGTTGAACACGCTGTCTGGCTGGCTGACACCTTAGAAAAATATTTAAAATAAGATTTGAAAAATTTAAAGAATTCTAACGGAACAGGACTTTAATTATTGCTCACATCAGTAGCCTTCATTTTTCAATTGATTTGTTTGGGTTTCCCTCTTTTTTTTTTTTAAGTATATTATATATAGGTAACCTTGGTGGCTTTTTTTTATGTGATTGTTTTACAATAGTGCATGCATAACATTTTAAAATAGCATAAATACATAAATGCACAAAACAAACCAGAACAAATGCAAAATAGGACTAAGCTATAAGAATAATAAATAGTATTTAAATACATAAATGCCTAATTACTACTCTTATAAAATAATTAGAATGCAAATAGCTATCTAAAATTGTGTAACACTGAAACTGAAAATGTAAAATGAATGCTTCATCTCCCCCCCTCCTGAGCATTAACCTTTTAAGTCCTTCCAGCCTCTTATTTGCAGGCTAAGGGAGACAAACAGCATGCACAGAGTGCTGGACATGACTCAGTTTGTGTGTTGGGAGCAACAGCAGTGAGGGAGCTCTGGCAGCTGCATGCAGCAGTCACAGTAACTGAGCTGATGCCTACACCAAACTTAACTTCTTTCTTCTGTATTTGCATGTAGGGGAGCATGGCCTATTGTGATGGTTCATATTGTCTGCCTCCTCTCTTCCTTTTTTGTACAATTTGGAAGACAAACTGTTGGGGCTTTCTGTTTTTGCCCATGCGTATAGCTTTTCTTTTGCCCATTAGTGTCCTTCATGTCTGCACTGCTTGCTCAGTTTGATATGTCACACATGCATTTTTGTTAATGTAGGTGTGCCTTGAGCTTGAAAAAGTTGGGAAATGCTGCTTTTAGTGATGGAGTGGGATTTGTGCTCTTAAGTGTGGAAAGGATAGTCTCCAAAATATAGATGATTGTTCTAGGCTTCCTGACACCTTTTCGCTGAAGTGAACTGAAATTTTGAGAAATTATTTGGGATATGTGAACAGAGCTTCTACACTATATGATCTGGTGAATAAAATAACCAAATCATCCAGTTTTCTGATGTGGTGGAAAAACTTATCACTGCTTAAAAATACATGCTGTTTACATTCTAAAAGTGAAAACTTGAATCAGTTACAATATGGCTATATAAAAATGCTTTTTTTTTTGGAAAATCACTATTTCTCCGCAGACAAGCAGGATGGTAGTCCTCACATGAGTGACATTGGATGGAACTTTGATTTCAAGGAATCTAGAACTTTCAAACATGCCCTACTGAGCATGTGCAGCTGTAATCATCACCCTACCCCCCCCACACACACACACAGAGCCTTGTGGTTGCGGGAGCCATGTATCTCAACATTATTCTGCTTTGCTCTCTCCTCACAGTTTTTGTAAGCGATTTTTTTTCTAGAGCTGCAGCTATTTTCTTTCCTTTTCCGTATGGTATTTTTTTTTCTTTTCCTTTTTCTTCTTTCCTCGGTCTGCCAGCAACATGGTAGGCCTTAGTTGCTGTGCAGTCTGGCAGAGTCTATTTCTATCCCTTATTTAAAATAAAAATAGATTTATTGCACTGGCAGTTCAGTATGTGTCCTCTCCTTGCTCTATTTTTGTACCTTTGTCAGGTGTTGGTAGAACTGACTGAATGCAGTCCATGGGTGATCCTTGTAGACCGCTGAGCCTAGGGACTCAACCTAAGTTCTACCCAGGCAGGAGTTCCATGTTTCCCTGATCGGCATCAGTGTAGATTCAGAATATAGAAATAGAGGAACATACTGTTCCTGTGTGAGGGGAGGGGGATAGCTAACTTTTCTCACATTCCAAGGAACTAGTCTCCATGGGCAGGAGCCATGGATGACATAGCCTCCCCTCCTGCTTGCCGGTGATGACAATGCAGTCTCCTTGTGAGAGAGGGTGAGCAGGAGACTGGGAAGTAGCTTGCTGCTGCACCTTTGGTGCTATGCCCAGTAACAGTTGCCCATGCACATCTGTGACCAGCGCACCATTGATCTGACACATCAATGTAAAGACCGTGTCAGGGACCAGGACTGCCATTGAGTGCTGCGGTCACCCTTGAAGCTGTTGAGGTGCTGGGGTGCTTTTGATGCCATAAGGGCCTTCTGTGCTGTAGGCATCTGTGGACGTGGAGTCTTGATGAACTGGGGTCAAGTGTCTTGTCTTGATGTGGTGGAGTAGTGGCACGGACCTCTAGTGTTGGGGACCAGGTCTGCCATCAAGTGGCCTAGTCCCCCTTGGTGCCCTCAGTCCCAAAGAGGTGAATTAGTGGCCACCCTCAGTTGTCAAGGTATATGGCCTCTATGCTGTCGTAGTGCGTGGTCATTGATGCCATTGAGGTGCGGGGCCGCCATGGGGAGGCCATTAGGCGTGTTGGCCACCGATGCCTTTTGTTGCCACTTTTGACAAGGTCGAGCACCACCGAGGCACTGGGATTGCCATTGAGCACCTTGGTTATCCTCGAGGCTGTCTGGGCTCTTGAGAGCCCTCGAGTGATAGGGATTTCGGCCTTGAACAGATCGACTGCCGGAATTTCCATTTACTCAAGGCACTCTGGTACGCCAAGGCATCCAGGTGCAGTGGTCTGGTGCCCTCGAGCTCTTTGGTGTCCCGAAGGGGCACTGAGGGTCATTGTGCCATCTTATCACTGGCCTATGGCTATCGAGCAACATGGATGCCAATGATCTCGGGGGCCCTGAGCCGCTGGGATAGGGGGCATCAGAGAATTCATGTACCATTGATATTAATGAACGTTAATAAGGCTATCATAATGCTAATGGATAATTATCCATAGCCACTATAGGGGGATGCCATCGAGCTTGCAGCATCTACGTTCTTTGACAGACAGGTGAGCTGAGGGGGAACACTCATTGGTGCTGGGAGTCATCGGTTCCTGTGGGCACCAATGAGGTGTCTCGGGGCTGCAGAGCCTCTGCCTTCAGGCACCCATGGCATCCTTGGTACCGTTGGTCGATCAATGCCTTCTGGCACTGGGGTCTCTATTGGTGCCTCCAGGCTGAGGTCCGAGGGCGCCTATGGCCCCAGAGATGTCGAAGCCAGGGTGCAGCATCAAAAGCGCTATGGGCCCTACAGGCACCATGACCACTGTGCACACCAGTGGATGCGATCGGATACTGCAGGACACTACTGCATAGCACCATGGGCACAGTTGGTCGCCATGAACTTTGCTGCTTTCTATGAGGGAAATGGCAGTGAGCATTCCCGATGCAGGTTCACGGGCTGTGTCCAGCCTCTTGGAGTGTTATTAGGTATTGAGGGGATGATGCCATAGAACACAACCTACCACCATGCCCAGAGTCCCAGTGGTACTGGGGACACAGTCATCACACTGTTCCTATGCACTCCACTGGGAGTTTCTGTGACAGTGGAGCACAGCCTCTGTGGTCTGGTATGGCAAGGCATCTACTCCTAGCGCCTCAGGGAGAATGCTGCCTGCCATCACTTATCTGTACAGTTCTCAGCCATGCTAGGGTTCAGCCATTGTAAAGTCAAGGTCTCTGGCTCCTTGTCATCTCTCACCACAAAGTACTGGGGAGCAATGGCGAGGAAGGTGTCATCACACACTCTGATTTGCCTTTTGGCAGTATGCAGTCACCAACTCTAGCAAGTGGTACTCTGTCCTTGCTGAGCTATGGGATTCTACCCACAAGCACGGCGAGTGAGGTCATAGGTGTGCTGCCATCCATAAGATGGAATACCACTGTATTGGTTGGAGTGCTTTTACAGCGGAGGGCTCTCTTCTCCAGTTGCAGTCTACCATATGGGTGGGTGAGGCTGTGTGTGTGTTTCCCTCGTGGCAAGCACAACAGGTTGTGCGCCACAGTCACAGGACTGACCTAGGACTGCGTTCTGGGTTGAACCCTAAGGGGAGTAAGTTATCAGGAGGGTTGTGTCGGGAGTCTTCTCCTTCCTCAGAAGAGGATGTCAGTGGACCGCAGTTTCTTTCTGGGGAGTTCTCGAGCTCCAGTTAGTTTTTCGGTTGTCTTGTAACACCGAAGGAAACTGCAATTTTCATCCTAGGGTCCTTCTCTTGTTAACATCGCTAGACTATTT
The DNA here is from genome assembly GCF_901001135.1 of Rhinatrema bivittatum. Classification (NCBI taxonomy): domain Eukaryota; kingdom Metazoa; phylum Chordata; class Amphibia; order Gymnophiona; family Rhinatrematidae; genus Rhinatrema; species Rhinatrema bivittatum. The sequence continues at coordinate 210,732,571 of NC_042616.1, read as the reverse complement.
CCTGCATCCAGGAGGTTCTAAACCTAATGTCATCGTGGTTTACTGATCTGAAACCCTACTTGTAATGTTTTCTGTGATGCAGAGTGTTTCTTGTTGGCACTCGCATAATTCCCCTGTCTTAGGTGTCTCTGCTACGCATCAGGGTTTTGACTCTTTTCTATGGTTTTCTCTTTGTAGAACCCAACTTTTTTCCCACCTAGACCTCTTTGTGAGTCTTTCAGCATGGTGTGATTTCCCACTTTGTCCTGCTCAGACAGCCAATAGCTTGAGATTCACCCATGAGTGAGGACTACTATCCTTCTTGTCCTCTAAGAAAGCAGAGTTGCTTACCTGTAACAGGTGATCTCCAAGGACTGCAGGATCTTAGTTCTCATGAAACCCACTTGCCTCCCCTGGGAGTTGGTTTCTCCATGTATTAGCTATCTTATGGACTGAGGGACTCTGCCTAGGGGGCACGGTGATGACTATAGCTGCACATGCTCAGTAGGGCATATTTGAAAGTTCTAGATTCTTTGAGTTCAAAGTTCCATGCCGGGCTACATCAGATGTCACCCACATGTAAGGACTAACATGTTGCTGTCCTCTGAGAACACCTGTTACAGGTAAGCAATTCTGCTTTACTTAAATTGAGGTTTCCTGACTGATATTTAAAATCAGGTCCACCCTCTTTCATGTTAAGATGCAAGTGGACTGAATTTATGCTGGGGAGGAAGTCTCGTCAGTCTAAGTTGAGAGGTGGACAAGTGTTACTGGTGTCATGCCAGTGGACAGTTTTGTACCCAACTGGTTCACTCTAGTATGAGACTAATGGAAAGGAGTTATCTAGTCAGCAGCACCTGTTTTTTATGGCATGTGAATCTGAATCTGTATCTGTTTTTAGACCATACTGTATATGTTCCTATTGTGAGTACACAAACTGTATGTGCATGTATTAGACACAAAAAGGGGTTGAATTAGCTCAAGTTTAAAACTTGCGAGCAGTAGTGCCAATTGTCAAGGCTCCAACCCTAGCTGCTGTACATTTGCATATCTTTTGCATACACGCATAATTCAGTTAATTTTTAAAAAATTTGTCTAGTGTATCAAGGCACAGTTACTTAGTGCATTCAGAAAGTATTCACTCTTTTTCCACATTTTATTACATTATAGCCTTTTTCTAAAATGGATAATATGCATTTACCCCCCTCAATCTATACACAGTAACCCATAATGTCAAAGCGAAATCAGGTTTACTAATTTTTTTTTTAATTTGCACAAACTGAAATACCACATTTACATAAGTATTCAGACCCTTTGCTAGGACACACAAAGTTAAGCTCAGGTGCATCCTGTTTCGATTGATCATCCTTGATGTTTCTCTAATTTGATTGGAGTCCATCTGTGTTAGATTCAATTGACTGGACATGATTGGAAAGGCACACACCTGTCTATATAAGGTCCCATAGTTAAAATTGCATGTCAGAGTAAAATCAAAACAATGAAGTCAAAGGAATTGTCTGTAGACCTCCGGGACAGGATTTTGTCGAGGCACAAATCTGCAGAAGGGTACAAAAAAATTGCAGCATTGAAGGTCCCAAATAACACAGTGGTCTCCGTTATTATGTTTAAATGTTTTTCTGTTCATAGTTAATAAAGATAAATGATTAGTAACAACTTTCACTGCAATAATAGTCTGTGGAGAACATAATTGTACAGGGAAAATAATATACAATTGTACCAAAAAAATCAGTATGACTAACCGTATCCATTTTACCCCATACCTCCCCCCCCCCCCCCCCCCCCAAGTTAAGTTCACAATATTCATGACCAAAGCACTACTCAGCTAGGTCAAACATCTGTTTCTGGTATATCTGACCTTTCTTCAACGAAACCTCCCCCCCTTCCCCCACTGAAACCATAAGGAGCTCTATCCCCCTCAACTCCCTTGACATTCGAAGACATGACCTAAGCAAAATGGAGGAAACAGTGTATTCAGGATTAAACTCCTGGCTTTCCTAGAGAGACCTTGAATATATGGTTCCCAAATGTCCAAGAACCTAGTTTTGGAACAGAAACATGAACGAGCAACCATAAATTCCATAACCATCATTATCTACAGCATTACACCATAGCCAATAAGATGGTGTCAGTGTTTCCATCCACACTAACACAATGGAGCGCTTCCCTTGAGCTAACATGTTCCACACTAAAAGGCGTTTCCCAGTTTTTTGTACTTAAGTGGATAAACCTACATCAAACAGTATCAAGTCAGGCTGCAGAGGTATAGCACAGCCTAACAAATCATTAATGTAAGATATAAGCCTGGACCAGAAGCGAGAGACTAAAGGGCAACCTCAAAAAGCGTGGGAGAGAACCTTTAGCCAAATTGCATTTAAAACAATCTGCTGTTGGGGCTAAATGAGCTTTAAATGCCATTTGTTGAGAAAAAAGGAGCCCTGTGAAAATTTTAAATTGAATCTCACGCAACTAACTATTGACAGTCAAACTCTTTATTGTCCAAAAGCAAGTTAACATAGTAACACTGGACAAAGACAGACCACACTCTTGTCTCCATCGTGCTCCCAAGCCCGTAGTCCAATCTCATTGCTCCAATTTCTATATTTCCTTATAAATAAAGGAGACATTTTCCGGCATTCAGCATTAAGTATCTATTTTATCAATCACCGTAAGGGCAAAGCGTCCCTAGGCAAAGTATTAATATAATGGTACAACTGAACATAAGAGAAAATCTATAGCCCGAAATCCAAATTGACTTTGCATCTCTTGGAAAGATAACATAGTACCATCCCCACATAACACCTTTATGTAACAATGTGATTACCCCTCTGTTTCCAAAACTGAAAATTCCTAAAAGATAAGCCTGGTGAAAAATTAAGATTAAAAGGGGGTACAATGTGCAGTGATTTCCATGCCCAACGTTAGAGGCTGAACCATAATTTGTACAGTCAGAAATGTAGAGAAATTAGCGTTTTTTTGATTGCAGTAAGTATCTTAGATCAAGGTTAGAAGCAGGTATCTAATCAGCTGCAATGGAAGTGAAAATGGAGCCATCATATATCCAATCCCTCGCTATCAGTAATAAACTGGCCAAATTATATTTTTCCATATCTGGCAGCCCCAACCCACCCTGTTTCCAGTTCTGTTTCAACATTTTAAGGGCTATTCTTGGCGGCTTTCCCACCCAGAGAAAACCAAGAAGCATCCCGTCTAAAGCTTTTAAATCCCTTTTCAAAATATGGATGAGTAAAAGCTGAAGAACATTCAACCATTTAGGGAAAACAACCATTTTAAAAAGATTGATCCTGCCTTCCAAGGATAATGGAAGATGCTGCCATACAGCAAATTTTTGCTGAGTACCATCAAGAAGAGGACGAATGTTGAGACACTGTGATCTAATTTCAAGGAAATACCCAAATGAAAAGATCTAGGCACCCACTTCAATGGAAAATCCCCTATCCAGGCATCTCTTTTTTTTTTTTTTTTTTTTTTTTTTTTTATTCAATCAGACATTCAATCAGACATATTAGTAATCATTTACCTATAAATAATATTTAGAATACTGAAATCATTGTTACATTTAAGGCAAATACCAGGGCGAAACTTATTTTCTGAGCGATTTTATAAGGAAATTTTTATTTACTTTGGGGGGGGGGAAGAAATTATCCTCCCTCCTCTCAATCGTATTCTAGAGATTACAATTGGTATCTTTATCCAATGCTCCTAACCTGGTACTGTACTGGGGGGATGGAAATCTAAAAAAGCCTGTAACTTGGATATTTCATAAAAAACATTTATACTCCAAGTATCTAAGTTCACACCGACAGGGAAATTTTAAGATAAAACCAGCTCCTCTAGAGACAACCTCTGATCTTAATTTCAGAAATTCTTTTAGTCTATTCTGAGTAGACCTTGTTAGGCATCTTTGATAGTCTGAATACACCAATACTTCAGATTTAGCAGTATTTAAATTAAACTCAGAAAATGCCCCCAAATTCTCAGAAAAGATATATAATAATCCAGAGACTGGGCTGAATCCCCTAGAAAAACCAGGAGATCTGCAAAAGTTGCATATTTAAAAGTAGAGATCCCCATTTAAACTCCTTGAACATCTGTACTTTGCTGTATGGCCAGCAGTAAGGGTTCGAGGGATAGAAGAAACAGTAACGGCGATAACGGGCATCCTTGTCTGCCTCTAGGGATGTGAAAAACATGGGAGGCTTCCCCATTAGCTGTTAACACTGCTAAAGGATTGTGATACAAAAGTCATATCCCACTGGAAAAAAAAACCCTCCAACTCCATATCCTGAAAAAGAAACTGCCAATCCAACCGTCAAATGCCTTTTCCGCATGAAAACTAACCACCATAAAAGGCTCATAGGTATTAATACAGGATGAAATGGCAGCTAAGATATGACACATATGTTAGCAACCGTGTACCGACCTTTTAACAAAGCTCACCTGAGAAGGCCCAATATACTCTGGCAAAATTAAGGCTAACCTAGTGGCCAGAATTTTTGCTTGTAATTTTTGGTCTAAGTTTAAAAATGAAATAGGCAGATAAGATTGTACCAAAGTATGGTCCTTCCCAGGTTTTGGAAACACTGTTATAATTGCTTAGTTTTCCCCAACTGGGTAGGATGTTTGAGCTACCAAAGGTCTTACTAAGTAGAGAAGGAATTTGAACTAACGAGCTTATAAAATCCTCACTAAACCCATCCGATCCAGGGGCCTTCAACAACTTTGCTGTTTGAATGCCTACTATGACTTCACCTGTACTAATTGGTCTATTTAGTCTTTGCAAATGGACTTCTGTAAAAGGCTTGAGGCCAAAATTTGCCAAAAATGTTTGACATTTGACAGAACAAATCCCTCAAAGGGTGAGTAGTAATCTGCAAAAGAATGCAAAATCCCCTTTGATAACACGATGGTCCTCCCTTCCGGCCCCTGTAAACGATATAAATTTGGGGCCTCTATCTACTTTTATCAAATGTCATAAGTTTCCCCGTTTTATTAGCAGGCTGGTATGGCTTAAATTTGTAATACAATATACTTTTCTTAGCTCTTTGATGTGATAATGAGTTTAAAGCTGCTTGCGCAGAAAGGTATGTCCTTCTATGGAAAGTCGTATTATGCATAATCAGGGCTTTCTTGCATTTGGCTAATTCACGCTCTAAGGAGAGAATTTTTGTTCATGGATTTCCTCCTCCAGACTAGGAAAGAGATCACCCCTTAAAACAGCTCTAGCTATGTACCAGGACAGAATTGGGGAGTAACCGAAATGGCCACAATTATACTTTTCATAGTCTGCCCATTTCTGCTTCAAATAGTCTTGAAAAGAAGAATCTGTATATAAGTTATTTGGACATTTCCACCCTACATTAGTAAATCTCCCTACCAAACCACGGAGAGTTAATCCTATCAGATCATGCCCCTATTTGGTTATGTGACCAATTCCCATTTCTTTAACTTGCACCAAGTTAGATTGAGAAATTAATACGTAATCCTAGTCTTGAATGTGTGCCATGTGCTCTGGATAAGTGAGTAATATCTCTCTCCATGGCATGAAATAAATGCCATGCATTTACAAGATGCAACTCTGAGAGGAAAAAAAGCCATACCTTTCTTGGGACCCATTTGGACACCCCTAGAAGGCTGAGATTTATCCAATTGAGGGTCTGCAGCAAGACTAAAATCTCCCCCTAGTAAGACTACTCCCTCCATATTGGACAACAAAAGAAGGAATGGTCATAATTAGTCGGGGCATACACATTACAAATCGTTACAGGGTTGCCTCCCATTTCCCCTACCAGAATTATGTAACCCCCTTTAGGATCCCTAATATCATGAATAATCCGTAATGAGATTTTTATGGACTAATATACCTACTCCTGTAGACCTAGATGTGCCAGAAGCAAAATACAGCTGCCCAACCCAGCCCCTCTTGAACTTCAAATGTTCAAAATCATTTAAATGAGTCTCCTGTAAGAGTATAGTGACGACAGCTTGCTTCTTTAAATCCTAAGAATATTTTTTTCCTCTTAATAGGGTTATGTATCCCACATATGTTCAATGACTCTAACTTCAGAATATCTTTACCCAGGGGTTATCTATTGAGGGGGATATGCCACAAAGAATAAAAAAAAAATATCAGTACAAAGCGATCACCCCCCCCCCTAGCTAGGGCAAGCGCCTAACATGCCCCCCCCCCCCCATACCTTTGAAACCCTTCAAACTGGAATTTCTCCACACCTTCAAGCCATACTTATACAACCAATACCCCTCCAAACCCAATATGCACACCCAAAAAATGTCACATTGAATACCTAACCCCCACCTTCCTGCCATCATTCACCCCCAAGTTGTTTGTGAAAAGAAATGAAATGTCCGTAAAACATGTTCTACAACTTGTAGGGAAAAAGAGGGGCTCTCAAACAGGAATAACACAGCTGAATAGGAGTAGTCCAAAGACCCCATCATTCAGAATAGAACTCAGCATTTGCAGTCACAATGTGAAGAGAGAGAAAATCTCTGCTTTCCAGGTACAGAGCTCAAGCACTCTTGCAACTCCCAATGTTGGAAATAATTAGAATTAATATTATCTAAGAGGCAATAGTGAACACGAGGAAACCCCCAAGTAAAAAAAAAAAAAAGGGGAGGGGGACGGGGACGCCCCTCCTTATCAGGATCAACCACAGGAAACCAAAGGCCACTCAAAAATCATATACCACACACGAGAAAAACAAATGTGACAGTCCATCAACCGGTTTGGGAATCTTGCTGGGTCTTCTCCATTCAGTCTGCTAAGGTTACCATCTCCGTAACAGAGGAACACCAATGCACTCCATCAGTGAGATGTACGTGGAGCCTAGCAGGCCTAACTTGTGGAGACGGGAGCAAACCGGCGAAAATCCCCTCCTCAAAGCAGAGAGTTTGGAGGAGAAATCTTTAAACACCAGAATTTTGTTTTATTGTCATGTGAGTTTCCTGCCCCGAACGTAAAGCTTGTAGAATTACACTTATGAGCGAAATCAAGCAACTTGCAGTGACCTCCCACGGTCTTTCTGCTCTGTCACGGCATACACCTAACCAGTGAGCTCTTTCTATACGTATCAGACCTCGGGACTCCTCCAGCTGAGACCCGATCACCAAACCAGGATTCCAAAATGAAGCCAGATCTGCATCAGCCAGGGACTCTGGAAGGCCAACAAACCGAAGATTATTTCCCCTGGAACGATTCTCCAGCTCTTCAATGTGTTCCTGTTATTTAGTGAGCAACGATTGCATCTTCACGTCAGAAATCTGTGCCCAGTCTCCCTGAAATGTTTCAAAAGTAAGCATCCTATCAGACACTTCATCTATTTATCAGATAGCTTCTGAAATTCAGGTTCCAAAGCCACCAATGACTGCTGCTTTTAATTCAGCTATCACTGCGCTGTTAAAAGGGAGCGGATTGTAGTTGTGGCCCTCCACCATCTTGATAGAAAAAATCTGGCCTTACACTTTCTCTCTATCCTTGTCCCTTCCCATTAGACGAGCCGACATGCCACAATTATTGATGGTAGATACTTTGTAGACAGGCAGCCCTTATGCCCGATAAGAAATCAGTGAAAAAAGTCTATGGCGATGAATGTGGCAGGTGGTGGCTTAGATCAAGAGATTTCCCTCCTGCTCCGTGCATGGCATCACGTGACCCCCTCCATCATTCTTAAATGGAAGAAGTTCAGAACCACCAGGATTCTTTCTAGAGCTAGCTGCCTGCCCAAACTTAGCAATTGGGGGAGAAGGGCTTTAGTCAGGGAGGTGACCAAGAACCCAGTGATTACTCTGACAGAACTCCAGAGTTGGAGAAATGGGAGAACCTTCCAGAAGGACATCCATCTCTGCAGCACTCCACCAATCAGGTCTTTATGATGGTGGCCAGATGGAAGCCACTCCTCAGTTAAAACACATGACAGCCTGCCTGGAGTTTGCCAAAAGGCACTTAAGACTCTCTGAGCATGAGAGAAGGTTCGCTGGTCTGATGAACCCAAGATTGAACTATTTTAGCCTGAATGCCAAGCATCATGTCTGGAGGAAACCAGGCACAGCTCATCCCTTAGCAAATACCGTCCCTGCTGTGAAGCATGGTGGTGGCAGCATCATGTTGTGGTGTGTTTCAGCTGCAGGACCTGGGAGACTATGTAGGATTGAGGGAAAGATGAATGGAGCAAAAGTACAGAGAGATCCTTGATGTAAACCTGCTCCGGAGCGCTCTGGACCTCAGGACTATGGCGACAACTTAAGCACACAGCCAAGACAACGCAGGAGTGGCTTCAGGGCAAGTCAGTGAATGTTCTGGGTGAGTGGCCCAGCCAGAGCCCGCACTTGGACCTGATCAAACATCTCTGGCGAGATGTGAAAATAGCTGGTGCATGAACGCTCCCCATCCAACCTGTCAGAGCTTGAAAGGATCTGCAGAGAAGAATGGTGAAAATCCCCAAATCCAGGGGGAAGCCAAGATTTTAGCAACATACCCAGGAAGACTTGAGGCTGTAATCACTGCAGAAGGTGCCTTAAAGTACTGAGTAAAGGGTCTGAAATATTGGGGTAAATGTCGGTGTTAGTTTTTTTTTTTTTTTAACTTGCACAAACTTCTACAAACCTGACTTAGCTTTGTTTTGAAGTATAAATTTGAGAGAAAAGTGCATATTATACATTTTAGAATGTGGAAAAAGGGAAGGGGGTCTGAATACTTTCTGAATGCACCGTACCTCGTGCCTGGATCATAAATGCTTAGCCAGCATGTAGGCTGAAACTCTTTAGGAGGTGCCTTGGGAAATTTCGACATCCAGTAGGTGAACAGTTTGGGTGTGATTTGTGTAGGGAAGGGCTGCCAAAACGTTCACCCCACCAAGGCATACCCTGCACAATCTCACTCACCAACAAATCGTTCACCTATTGATATCTAAATTCCCCAAGGCAACTCCTAAAGAGTTTCAGCCTACTTGCTGGCTCAGCATTTATGATCCAGGCACGAGGGTAAATAAATGTGCTTTGTTATGCTTTCCACTTTAGATAAAAAAACAAAACAAGAAACTGGGTGAGTGAATGTATGCAAAAGATCTGCAAATGGACAATAGCCAGGGTTTTGAAACCTTAATGATTGGCACTTACTGACAAGTTTCAAACTTGTGCTAATTCAACCCCTTTGTATGTCCTGAGTCAAATCCTTTACTACTTTTGTGTTTTGTGTGTGGTTTTTTTTTTTTTTTCTTGGGGGAGGGCCCACAGTGTTGGTTACTCAGATGCAAGGAGCTTCTGGGTTCTTGTTTTACGGCTTTGGTTCTCCCACACAGATTATAATGGCTGATCAGAGTAAATTCCTTCCCAGGGAAAGATGCTGCAGTATTTGTGGAATCATGTTCAAGTCTCTGAAGCGGGATCCTTTTATCTGTTGTGTAGGTGTGTCTGTCATTAAAGCAATGAAAGTAGAATTTTGAGATTTTGGGACTTTCTGGAATGCCTGCACTGATATCTTGAACCAGGAGGTGGTGCAATTGTCAATTCTGCATCAGAAAATGCACATTTTCCAGGTGCTCTGCTAGAAAGGCAGGCAAGCTTCCTAGGAAGTTCATTTTAATAAGACCCTACCTTGTTCCACTGTAACAAACTTTGTTTCCCCCCCCCCCCCCCCCCCCCCCCCCCTGGTAATATGCCATGGGTTTAGGATTGAGAAAGCAGTGCGGCCATTCGTAGAACAGATTTGGTTATTTAGTGAGGCCTGCCGAAAAACATTTGTGAGAAGGTTTGCCAGGATCCCTAGAGGCTTAAGGCCTTTCCAGACTGGTCTCCTATGGCCTATACTGGCTGTGTTTTTAAAGGTGTCTGATTTTTATGAATGTGTTTTATTCTGTGCCCTGCCGTGAACATCATGGAGAATGTGGTTATAAATTCTTCTAAACAAAATAAAAAGGACACTGTCTGGTAACTGTTAATGGTACTGTAGAGTACAAAACCTCTGTTTAGCACAGAGGCTAAGGGCAATAAGATATTGTAGGGCTCCATTAAGGAGAACATTGTCATATGGAAATGAAGGCCACTGTGCCAAAAGCCTTGGGCTAGGCTTTAGCAGGCTACCTAAAGATAGCATGAAACTGTGACAAGGCTCCTAACTATCTGTACCATTGTTGGAATATCTCTCATAAAGCCACTATTCTGTACTGTAGAGGATACTGCTACTCTGAAGCATACCAGGAAAGAGAACGGAGACTGCCTTGAAAAAGATGCATGTGATTACTGCCTCCTTATCATTGTGCATCGTGCACTTGCCTGTATGTGGATTCTTGGCAGGTGCTTGGTGTGTGGGGGGTAACAGCTAGGAGAAGCTTGTGACACTGATCTGTGGACAGCTCACTTGTTCAGGATTACTTTTGAAGGTGCAAAATGTATTTTAGTTTCTCAGTTTGAAAAGCCATTTAAGAAGGGGTGGTAAAGAGAGAGCTATTCCTACCACGACACAAATCTGCAACCCTGATAGAGATTTATAGGAAAGGTAGTATTTCTCTGGGTGGTGGGGGACAGAGGGACATGTGCTGCCTCCCAGAACACCCAGTTTCACCAAATAGGGAGGCTGCAGAGCTTCTTCCTGGTCTGGGGAAAAATCCATTGTAGATGTTTGAGTCCTGGATGTTAAAAAAACAACCAAAAAAAAACCCAAAACTCCATGCTGCCTCAAGCCCACCTTAAGCGCCTTTTCATTAGCTTGAATTCCCCAGGAATGGGGGAAGGCTGCAGCACTGACTGACACTCCTTGAATCAACTTGAGAGAATGTAGGCCATAGCTCTTGTTGCTGTGTTTCAAACGTGTGTGCAGGCTTAGGCCTGCTGCTTTCTTAGTCTGTGTGAGCTTCACATCTATTTTGGATTCCAAAGAAACTGAGCAGGCTTGTATGGGTTTGAGGACTTCAGCATGGAATCTTTTATATTTTTTTATTCAAGCTGTCAGACCAGGGAAGTTTTTGCTGTTTGTATCTGAAAGACTTGTGCTTGCACATCCTAGTTGCCCTAAGTCATCCGAAATACCTCCATGATGCCCCTAGGGCAAACATCAATGTAGGTCTCCCACATTCAACATTGCTGCAGGCCCCTAAGTATTTACCTAGTGTTAGTAATACCCTGAAATCTTGAATTTGGGATTTGTAAGCGGGCCTGAGCAATATACATTGTAAAAGCATGAATGGATATTAATTGGGGCAGAAGTTTTCTGGTCCTTTAATAGGATGATTTTTTTTTTTAATTTAGAGCCACATTTTGTACTCATTTGGGACCAGTTGGTTTTGCTGGAGATATTGGTCTCTGGTTTCCTGTTGGAAGTTTGGGTTGCAAAGAATTTCGCTGTTGCAGATCTGCCTACAGATGCAATATATTTAGCTTTTCTTTGGATTATCAAGTAGAGAACAGTTGGGGAAAATGGAAGAAGGTTGGCATGGAATGGATCTGTTTTTCTTTTCACCTAATGAGCAATATAAGCACAATACTTCCGGTTGGAAAATTATTTTCTGCAAATAAGCAGGCTGAATTAGCCTTGACTTCGGGGAATGTCCTCTAGGAGGTTGAGCTTTCTCAAAGCACACAGAACTGTACTCCGTGCCCATGTGGGAGTATCTCCCATGTGACTCCCATCCTGCCTCAGTCTTGTTCTTTCTGCGCTGCTGGGTGCATGCGGAGCTCTTTCTCTTACTTAATTTTTGTTATTAATTTAGTTACCTTCGTGGTTTGTTTGGAGGAAGATTCACATTGGATGGTGGGAAGCTGGGTCTGTGCTGCTTGTGTCAGATCAGGTGTTGTTGAGTCCGCTCTGCCCAGATGGTACTTCCCTGAGAGCGAGGACAGAGGGCCTCTTCTGCAAGGCCCTATGGCAAGCGGGGACTCTGTTTAAACCCCCAAGCCGGTTCGAGTTGAGCATCGGGGGAATGTCCAGACATTTGATGTATCCAAGTTCTTCCACCCATTCGAAGAGCTTCCAGCCGAACCTGACACATCTGTGTGCCTCATCAAGCTTGAGACTTCCACGTGCTTTCATCGATGCGATTGCATCCAATGCAGCGAGGCATTTGCAATGAGGTATCGGAGTGACTGGTTGAAGCCAGGGGCATCTGCTCATTCAGCCAGCAGGGATCCCAAGCTGCGTACTTCCCTTCACCGGCACAGAGGTGTCGTGACCTGATTGAGAAGATGCAGGGGACAGTTGGGCCGAATCATTGACATGCAGAGTCCAATGCTGGAAGTATGCTGACCTATGGAGGCATTGCTCCAATATAAATATAGGCAAGGCTTAGGAGGCCGGCCAGCAGGTGTACGTGGACTCCTTGTTAGGCCTCATTGGAGGAGAGCATTGCCAGTCTGTGAGATGACTAGCACTTCTGAGATAGGCCCCTTTGAGAAACTCTTCCTGTGCGAGGCCTATACTCAAAACTCTCCGACCGAACACCTCTCTGATCAGGATGACAGAGTAGTGAGGCCTGTCAGTCCATTTTTGCTTACACACATGGGGTTGAACCTATCCTCTGCTTAAGGAAAATGTTTTCTCCTGTCCAGCGCATTGGTCATGTCTATTTGAGGTTCCTGCCCCCAGAGTGGAGGTTCATGGCATACTACGAACGCTTCGGATATCGACAAAGCAGTGTTAGTTGTGGCTGGGGCACCAGTGATCTTGCACAGCGCTGAGGAAGCTGGCCCTCGCTATCAGTCAACATGGGGCCCAAACCCTTCAACTCATTGGAGAAAGGGATGACTTAGGACTGTAACAATGTTACAGACTGGAAAAATGAAGTGACAAATTCGGCAAATTTCTTTGGCGGCCATGGGCAACAGTCTGCATAAAAGAAAACAAAATGTGACCACCCAAATCCAAGGACCATGGTCTGCGGCTGGATTAGTGGCAGGGCGCAGTGCCCAGCCAGCAAGTGTCAACCAGTCGGGAAATGATAGTGGCGTCAGCTATGCGATTATACGTAACCTGCAATAATCGAGGCAGGCAAGTATGGGGATCAATGCCTGCCCCCTCACCAGGCCAGATCAACATATGAGTGTAAGAGGTGGCAACTCTGGTGGCTAGTCAGCCTTCATCGTGGCCCAAAGGAGGGCCATCCACCAATGGATGTACAACACTATCCAGTGAGACAGGGCGCCCATACACATCAGATTCAAACCCAAGCAATTCCGATGAGGGCGGTAATTGTGGCCCGCACGGGTAACCGGAGGATGATAGACTCCGCAGACGGCCGCTGAAGCGGGATTCATCTGGCAGTAGACAGGAGACCAGACCTTACACTCTGAATAGCCACAGCCTGTGCAGGGATTCCACAGTAGACTGCGGTGATGCCTTACTCCTGAGAATGGGAATCTAGGCACGCAGTGGCAGGTTACCTCATCAGGTGGGGTCTGCCCTAGTACACCTTACTCACCAAAAGCAATAGGGAATCCAGGCTCCCTGGTCTGCCCACACGATCTTCGCCTAGTACAAGATACTTCCCTCTTCCCAGAGACAAGACTACCGTAAAATTTCCTCATATCCCGCATACAATGAGGACCACTCAGACTAAGCTCGAATGGGATCAGTATCACACTCAGGACCTTGATGGTTCACAGAGACCATGGGGTGCTTGCCTGGTTCGTCCACCCATTGGGAAGCTAACACCCATGGATACACACGAGACCTGCTGTCAGGAAGGGTGACCCTTCCTCCACCTAATGTACTCCTGCCAGCATCCAACATTGGGGAGGTTGAAGGACCCATCAACATACCTGAACCTACCGGTCCGGAAGCTCGGCGTAGGGGGTTCTTCCAGTAAGTACCCTGCCTGGAAGGACTACCATGGTAATTGCACCAAGCATGCAAGGTGGAGTGGAGAACACAGATCAAGCCTTCTCTGCTACCCAGGAAGCCTGTAGAAGATTTTCTCCCCCATGCCGAACAAGGACAATGGCATTGGACAGGGCACATCAGCACCATTGCAGCTTATTTCCTCAGGATGACTCCCTGGTATACCTAGCGTTGAACTCCAGATTACTGAAGGATCCTCCAGCTACGTCAGCAGTCAAAGTGGTGGTCCCGTGGAACTCTAGCCCTAGTCTGACTCAACCCAGTTTTCTGCTTATATACATCGTTGGACAGCTGTCACCAGGGACATCATGCCAGAGGGAAGTCCGCCAGGTTGCCCTCAGTTCAGGAAAGAGGGTCTGTGAATGATGGGCGCTTATCCACTGCTTCATCGTACCTCGAAATTCGCTGCGATGGGGCAGCTCTGTGAATAAGTCCTTGCCCTTCCTGGGGTTATCTAGGCTCTCCGTCCCAGTGCAATCCTGTGTTTGCTCCAGCAAACATAAAAGCACTCTGCTGCACCAAGGCTACCAAGAAAGAGCAATTGCGACATCCATCGCACTACAAGGGATGCGCTTGTTATGGACATTCGCGAGCTGCCATGGTGACAGTTGTTGCATGCCTTACATATTGGCCCACTGCTGATCAGCAGTGGCCGCAGAGGGTAGAGATGATCGACCCATCCTCTGTCAAGGACAAATGAGGGGGACTGTCTGTGACCATGGGTCAGGTTGATCGTACAATTGGAAACTGGAAGAGGCTCCAACCTTCCAGCTGGGACTCCACAAAGTTCGTGGCTAATTAAGCCTTCTTATCTGCAGAAAAGAGCAAGTTTGGCTTACCGTAAACTGTTTTTCGTGGATAGTAGGATGAATTAGCTATGTAATTCCCGCCCGCCTCTCTGGACAGTTTCTTACCGGACTTCGTCCAGAGCTTGGATAACAGACTGAGGCAGGATGGGAGTCGCATGGGAGATACTCCCACATAAGCACATACAGCACAGCTCTGTGTGCTTTGAGAGCTCTGCCACCTAGAGGACCAAAGGACGTTTCCTGAAGGTCATGGCAATTCATTCTGCTATCCATGGAAAACACAGTTTACAATAAGCAAACTTGCTTTACAAGTCCTGGGACTAGTAGTATTGTAGAAATAATTCCCTTGTTCATGGGGTGGTTTTTTTTTTTTTTTTTAAATCTTAGAACCTTGCAGTTCTAGTTCAAGGCAAAATATGATCTGTACTCTGATCAGACCTGCCATAGCCGCTGAGCCTGTATTAGGTATGTTCTAGATTTTGTTTGCGCTGGGTGACCAGAGCAAATTGATAGGCCGATGCAACAAGATATGTTCAACAGAGCACACAGTTTAACCCTCAGTTGTGCGCCAGTTTGTTGTGCACAAACATTACTGCTAATGCAGCAATGTTTTTGTGAACAAAAATGTGTATAGCATTGTGCGTTGGTGCCCTTTTCTTTGTGCATATATGTTCGTTTTTGTGTTAAACTCCTGATGCATTAGTATGCTATTAGTTTACTGCAGGAGTTTAAAAAAAAAAAAATTAGTTTCTGCGCTGAACTTCAGACAAGCAAGACCTTGCATGTGCAGATCACTGCAGAAGGTAAGGGCTTGATTTTGGCCTTGACCCTTTTTTATTTATTTTTAAATTTTCCTCCAAGGCAGTGTGTTGCAACCTTTTCAAACTCAAGGCACATCTATGTTAACAAAAATGTTGTATGGCAGACTAGCCTCTATGGAGCAAGCAGTGCAGATGTGGAGAGGACTCGTGTGGTTGGAAGAAGAGCTAAGGAAGTAGTGAAAGCCCCCTTTTCCAAACTTTAAAACAAAAGGAAAGAAGGGGGCAGAGTCTCTCTCACACACACAATCACTCACACACTCACACTGTCACAATGAACCTGCTCCCTTTATGTACAAGTCATTGTACATAAAGGGAGCAGGTTCATTATGTCATTACAAGGTTCGCCTTAGACATATTATTATATGTAGACTGATGTGATATGCCAGCTCGAATGTCGGTATAGAAAAATAAGTTCAGGAGAAGGAAGAAGTCATTGTGGTGTGGGCAGCTGGCTCAGTTCTTTTAGCTGCAGAATGTGGTGCTAGAGCTTCTTCACTGCTACTTGCAGCACTGAGTCACACATCAGGTGCTCAATGCATGCTTTCCCCATCTTGCTCATCCTGAGGATAGAAGGAGGCTGAGGACAGGGAAAGATGAGGTGTTGTGTGTGCCTGTAGCAAAGTGGGTCCCAGCTGTTGGTGCCCCTTTTGTGCTGCCCATTAAGTACCCCCACCACTGCTGAAGCTAGGAAGAGGAGCTCCTGTATATTAAAGAGCCACTATTGGGTGTGTCTTGTTGCAGAGATGTGCTGAGAGTAGAGTACAATTAGTGGCCTGGGTCCGAGCACCAGGCAGTGTGGTGTGTGTGTGGGTTTTTTTTTTTATGGCAGGCCTGATCAGGTCTGAAAGCACACTAGTATGCCATGGCACTCTGGGGGGAAATGCTGCTCCAAGGTCTGGTTTATCTATCATACATAAGACTACAATCAGATGATGTGGGGGTGGTAGGATGCAGTTGAATGTGTACTGTAGGTGGCATTCCAAAGAATGCTAATATCATCCAGAGCACAGGCAGAGCAAAATCAGGTCAGTCTGTCAGCCGTTCACATTGCAGAACATCTTAAACATGCAGGCAGATGGATTTGGAGCAGAGTAGTCGATCCTGGAAACAGGAGCATATATTGTACCTCGTTGTGTAGCCTGGTCCTGAAGGCATTAGCTGGCAACATAAAGCAACTGAGGCCCTTTTGAGGAGGACCAGGCACAGTGGCAACTAATGTCCTCGCTCATATATTTTTCATCTGTGTTAACAGGTATAACAAGACCTAAGACCTTGCATCAATCTAGCTAAGGTGACTTTTTAGTTTTCAGAGTTGTTGGATCTGAAGCTGGAGAAATCTTGGATTACTAGGAGTTTTCAGACATGAGTTTTTCTGCAGTTTCTGAAACTGGCAGTCTGGAGGTAAAGCGGAATATCCTGAGCTCGAAGGGCTACTCTAAAAGAAATTTCGGGTCTATTATGAGCAAGGAAGTTTTCAGACCTCATACTGTCTCTACAGATGCTTTGCCTAAGGCATGAGAGGCGAGCATGTTAGGGACTCTGATTTCTTGGTTAGGCAGATATTTTTCCTTTTGGTTTCAGGGCTTAGGCATGAATGTAAGGCTTGTTGAGGGTTCACGTGGCTATCCTTTTTAGTTTGATTATTTTATTCTTATCTGGATGTAGTAAAATTGTAGGGTCCAAAAGAATTCTGAGCCACCATCATTTTGGACTTTGATTATTGTGTTGAACTCTATCTGAACGTATGACTTCAACTTATATTTATGACCAGAATATAAGATATTTTTGGTTGATATTTCTGAATCAGGTGGGTCTGTACTCAGGCTTAGCTCTTGTCTACAGGTTTTTTTTTATCCAGTTAAAGTAATTATATGACCAAAATCACCTTTATTTTTTATTTTATAAATGTGCAAAACAGAAACCAATAGTATTAAGATTCAAACGATAAATGTAGCACATCTCAGTCTTTGAAACTTAGGAAGAAAACATATAATTCCAAAGCATTAACAGGGAGAGGACATCATTCATTTATATTCATACATGCCCAAGTACATTCCCAAGATCAAGCCCATTGGACCAAATACCCCAATATCTTTAAATGATCTTTAATAGAATTAGGTAGCAAACCATACATGTTTTTGCAAGCCTGAAATATAGTCTTTGGCCAATAACAGATGTGTGAAAATATCTAATTTTTCTAGTTGCATTCAGTCAGACGTAGTCTGGAACCTTAGCAAGATTGGAGGCATATTGGCTTGAATCCAAAATTTCTAAATACAAAAGTGAGCCGTTAAACAGCTGCATAAACAAATTTCATAAATCCCTTAGACAATGATAAATGAAATTTGGTTGAGCCAGGCAACAGTAAATCTGTCAAAGGATGGATGAGCCTTAGTAGCTTTCTGAATAACCAGTGTTACCTCTTCCCACATGGATATAACTTGGAGCACCAATAAAAATGTATGTGCTGAAGTACCACTCTCTACCTGACATCTAATACACAATGCTTAACTTAGAAGCCTTTACATCATAACTATATTAATGATGCAAGACCTTAAATTGCATTTCCTGGTATTTAACATACATGGAGACCTTATTACTATTTTCCAAACAATGTACAATATCCATAGAAGTGACCTCTGCTCCTAAAGACAGCCCAGTATGACACAAGCTCACTTAACATTTCTGGTTTATATTAACCAATCACATTTTCTACCAATAAGAGAGGTTATTAACTTTTATCCCCACAGATCAAAGAACCTTCTCCAGTGAGTCAGGATGGAATTAACCCACTGAAGACCGCTGTACTTGCCAAATGAAATGCCTAGGTTGTAAATATGCCTAAAAGTGTATACTTGGCAGATCATACTGTTTTTGTAATTGTTTCAAAGTATGGAATTGTTTCAAAGTATGGAATCGTGTAGTGCAATAAAGTAAAGCAATATCCACTATCCCTTTTGTCAGTCATTCCTTAGACACCACTCGAAGGCCTGGGGGAAACACCAAATTACCTACTAAAGGGTGAAAACTGGAAGTGCTGGGAAGTGTACACAGCCATTTACATACAGGGTGCCAAGATAGTAATAACTGGTCTAAGCAGCATTATTTGAACACTTCTGACATTTCACAATCAGCAGCATGCTAACGTACTGATGAGTGAGAGAGCAGCAGCCTTGGATTCCAGCAAATTTGAAGTTCAGTAGCTATAAATCTTTGTAATCCATTCCCCGAAAAATTCCAAGTTGACAGGCCCCATTATAAAAGTGAGTTAGTCCAGTTGAACCCAAAATGTTTTAGGGTACATTAAATATAACTTATTCTTGCACCCTGTCTTTTCTGAATAAATTGTACAATGATGGATTGTAGTCGGGCAATGTCTTTGGTTGGAATCCAACATGGTAACATTTTTCTTCTATGTAAGTTTAGGCATAGTGTGTATCAATTTAAAATAGCAGTAGATCTCACCAAGCCATAAGTTGCTCCTGTGTAGCAACCAACAGAGAACCAATATTCAACTTATAACACAATTCTCTTTTGCGGAACATACATATATCCCCAAATATTTAAGCTTGCGTGGTCACCCAACTGAGAGGAAATAGTGCAGGCCAGTTGAATCTTGTATTTGCATGTAGTAGAGAACAAATTCAGTAGTACAGGTAATGTTGTTGGAGAATTTTCCAAAAGTAACATTGTCTGCAAAAATACTTTTTATATTCAGACGAACCCAATTTAAGAGTGTATTTCCAAAGATTTGAGGTTCAGCTGTCAAAATATATAACACTGGTGAAAGGGGATAACCCTGTCTAGTACCACAATAATTGAAAAATAGAAGAAACTTGCCTGTTAATTCTAACCATGCCTGTGGGGATGCATATACTAACTTTATCTATTGAAGACTTTTTTTTGTATATCATACTGTTTTTTCCTTTTTGTCCGTTTAATTTGAGAGTTGGCTAGTTGATGTTTTACCATTCTTTTGGGTTTTTTTGTAAACCATTTTGAGTTGTGAAAGGGATGGCATATAAATATATGAAATAAACATATCTCCACTGAACATTGAAGGCCTTTTCAGCATCCAGTTTAACCACCATAGCTTCTTCATTCCCCACATGAGGAGTACATAAAGCAGCTCTAAGTTTCCTAATATTAACTCTGCCTGCCTTTGACAACCCAGTCTGATCAGAAGGTATCAAATTTAGGAGAATTACACTTAGCCTTTTTGCTATAAGAAGAACCAGTATTTTCAGATCTACATTAATCAAGGATATGGGCCTTTGTGGATTTTTCCCCTTTTTAGGAAATATTGTAATCGAGTGATTATAACCCTGAGAATTTCCCTTTGAATACAACAGTGATTATACATCTACAATAAGAGGAAATGTTCATAACATTATGTAAACTCTCTGAACCTAATCCATCTAAACCAGGTACTTTACCCACTTTTATAACTTTAACACAGCCCACCACCAGTTGAGTAATAGGAGCATTTAACAATTGTTTCTGGGTTTGAGAGAGTTGTAGCAACTGAAATCCTTCAAAAAAAAAAAAAAATTTCCTACAAAACTGTCTTCATCAGAGTATAAATCAGAATAACCATTTTTCATCTGGGAAATCTCTGAATGAAGGTACTCTGCTTGCTTTTCCAAGCTAATATGTAATATTGCAGCTTACCAGTCTAGTTAAGTTTGCTTGCTTTGTTACCATAATGAAATTTACTTTGAAACCATTGTATAGATCTAATAGCTCACTGATGGAGCAATTGATTTTAAAGTGGTCTTAACATCAGCCATCTTGGATTTTATCTCTGACAGAGCCACCTGTGTGTGAAGATTTAAGCAAAGCCAGCTGTTTGATTTTAAATGCAAAATCCCAGCAATCTCTTACCTTGTTCGTTTGAGCTACATAGGCTATAATTTCCCCTTCATGACTGCTTTAACAGCCTCCCAAACCATATCTCAGGAAAGGTTGCAGGAATACAATTGTTTTAAGTAGTCCTGCCATTTGCATTTGAGAGATTCCTTAAAGAAACAAAAAAGTACCCAAATACAGGAAGGGCATGAGATGCCATTTAAATGCTGTGACGAAGGTATTCTTGCCAGAAATCACAGTGAGGGGTGGAGCATGATCAGAGGCGGCGATGTCATCTATAGCCACCTGCTTAACTTGAGAAAATATAGACTTAGAGACCAGTAACTATCAACATGAGTGAGTTATGCAGTTCTGAGTAAAAAGAGAAATCTTGTTCTCCTGGATGTAATATCTTCCAGACATCTAAAAGCTGGAGCTCTTTCATGAGGAATTGCAACCCCAGAATCTGCGAAGATTTCTTTAACCAGTCTAGGTGGCTTACGATCTATAGTAGGAGCAGTTCAAAAATTGAAATCCCCTCCCAGAAATAAGAAATCTGGATACCAACTCAGTGTCACAGTTGAGAAAAATAATATATTTGGGGTGTGTGTAGATGTGTGTATACACATATATAAAAGTCCTGCAGGAATATTAGGCTTCAAGAAGAAGCAAACCAAAAATCTCCCCACAATTGTGAAACTTACAAACTGAAAAATTCATTTTGAGAACGAGAAAACAACATAGACTTTCACATTGTCGCATCTCAAAATAATCTGGGCAGAGAGTAACCGTTCACTGGTAAGAAACCATAGCCAACATATAATAGCTTCAATTTTGTAGTGTTTGCATAAAGCAATCCACTTTATCTTTAGTAGATGGAAACTGCAGGGAAGCTGATTTTTTTATTTTCTTTTTCAGTCTTTTGCACTGTGGTGCAGGTATTGGTGCTGTCGACTTTTAGATTAATGTAACCGACTTTTGATCGGGCTTCCATGTAAACAGATTCAGTGCCTACAGGTTATTCTGCAAAATTTATTCTTGTCCCTTCCAAGAGTGCTGCACCTTACAATCCTATTCATTAGCTCCCTGTAAAGGAGAGAGCACAGTTTAAGATCATGACTCTATTTTAAGTAGCCCAAGGTGTTGGAGCAACTAAGAAGTCTCCAGTTATATCCCAGATGTAACCTTCGTTCGAAGGCTGGTACGTTGTTTTAAGTGCCCATGGTGCATGAGATTTGTAAAGTGTTACCTCTGAGGATAGCCTTTTCTGTGGTGGGGACTGAAACTTGGAATGCTGCTCCTCTGGATGTTAAGTTGGAGTCAAATTTTTTTTTTTTTTTACTTTTTTCTAAGAAGATCAAGGCATGGTTGTTTCCTTTGAGATTGTTCCAGTGAAGGGCAGGAGATGACTTATCCAGGTACTTAGTTTTTCCTGTATTTTATTTTTCTTGTATTTTGCCTTTTTTTTAATTTAAATAACCTATTAACCTTTTTTGGTTTAAAATATGCTAATGTAAATGTGTTTTCTTTAAATGTATATTTTAAAGTTGTACACTACTTTGATCAGGTTTGCACCTGCATGGGTGATATATAAAAAAAAAAAACAAACCAAAACCAAACCTAAAACAAACAAAAGTAGGATCCTCAGCTTTGCAGGAAATGCAGAAAATTCAGTTCCCCTAGGAAGCTTTCCTGCATGTAAGGTTCAGGGTCTTCTAAGTAGCTGAGACTTTAATATAATAGACCTTTAAAAAGTAGGAGGTAATTTTCAAAGGAGTTGCACTTATAAACGTAACATACGATTGTAGCAATTTTCAAAAGCTATTTATATGCATAAAATGCACATATGTGTATAACCTATGGACAATTCAATGGCTCATTGTAGCAATTTTCAAAAGCCCACTTTTTATGGGTAAAGTGCATGTACATGTGTAAAACACAGGTTTATGCATGTAAATCCTTCTGAAAATGACTCCTAAAGCTTTTCACCTTCATACGCCAGACTCCACCTTTTTGTATCCCAACAATCAATTTAACGTTAACATTGTAGTTAAGGATTCGAGCTATTGCTGGTCTTGAGTGTGACGCAACTTGTTTTGCTGGGCCTACTCTATGCCCTTTCTACCAGCGCTGGCTCTGTGGCAAGACAAAGGCCCACTTACTCCAGTAACTAGATTTGTACCATTTGTATAAGCTGAGAGTCCCTTACACTCTGGGATTCCAATAATGCGGATATTGTTTCTCCTAGTGGCCTATGTGTTGAAATAATTGTTCTTTCTTCAAAGCATTAATGGAGATGTGAAGTTACTCAGATGCCATATCTTGATTTCCAACATTCTGGTCTATATTAGTAATCTTATCTGTGTGCCACACCACCTCTTGGTTTCCTCCAAAGGGGATTAAAGATCACCTCAGTAAACTTCAAGGATTGCAGAAACGTTATGAGAAATCTTGCACAAGTACATAAGATTTTCCATACTGGGTCAGACTAGAGATCCATCAAGCCCAGTATCCTGTTTCTAACAGTAGCCGATCAGGTCACAAGTTTCTGGCAGGATACCAAGGGGTAGATAGATTCAATGCTGCTTGTCCCAGGGATAGGAAGTAGATTTCTTCAGCTGCACCCTAATAGTTGTTTAGGGACTTTTTCTCCAGGAACTCTTCTAAACCTTTTTTTTTAAACACATCTATGCTAATAGCTTTCACTACAACCTCAGACCACAAATTCCAGAACTTAATTATGTTTTGAATTTAAAAAAAAGTCTTTGTTTTAAATGTATGTCCTAGCAACTTCATTGTGTCTCCTAGTCTTTGTATTTTTAGAAAGAGTAAACTGACTATTTGCACCATTCCACTCATTAATTTATAGACCTCTATTATATCTCCCCTCAGTCGTTTTTTCTCCAAGCTGAAGAGTCCTAATCTCTTCAACCTTTCTTCGTAGAGGAATTGTTCCATACCCTTTATCATTTTGGCCACCCTTCTCTGTAGCTCTTCTAATTCTGCTATATATTTTTTGAGATGTTGACTAGAACTGCATACTGTACTCAAGATGAAGTTGAATCATGGAGTGATAGAGAGGATTTATGATATTCTATTTTATTCTCCATTCTCTTTCTAATAATACCTAGCATTGTATTTGCTTTCCTGGCTACTGCTGAACACTGAGCAGATGATTTCAACATATCAATGATGATGAATAGAACCTTTTCCTGAATGGTGACGCCTAATGTGGAACCTTGCATTGTTCAGCTATATTTTGGGTTACTCTTCCCTAAGTGCATCAGTTTGCACTTGTCCACATGAAATTTTATTTACCATTTGCATGCCCAGTCCCTCTGTTTTGCATGGTTCTCTTGCAGTTTCTCACAATGTTCTTGTGACTAATTTTGTGTGTTTGGCAAATTTGATCACCTCACTCGTTCTCATTTCCAGGTAATTTATTTTAATACTTTTTATTTATAAATTTAAAACAAACGCAAGCATTGATCTTGTACAGAAAATTAGGGCAAAGTAAAGAAGAATGACTGAAGTTTCCTCTACAAAAGAAAGTCCTATGCCAAGTCCACAAAAAAGGGGTTAGGACTATTGGAACAATCTCCTTCCAGGTCATTTATGAATATATTAAATAGTGATCCTAGAATAGATCCCACTCCACTATTCACCTTTCTCCATTGGAAAAGTATTTACATTTAGCCATACTTTTTTTTTTTTTTTTCCTTTCTCCTTATAAGCAATTTGCAATCCACAGTAGGATACTGCCCCCTATCTTATGACTTAAGGGGATTCTAGGGGGTCCAGATTTGTAGATATTAGAGATGTGAATCTGAATTGGTTCAGATTCCGGTTCCGATTCACATTGTGTTGTTTTTTTTTTTCGTCCGGCCCAAGCTGATAAACAAAAAACCAACCCCGACCCTTTAAAACTAATCCCTTAGCTTCCCCCCCCCCCGCCCCCCCAAAAACATTTTACAGGTATGTGGGGGTCCTGGGAGCGATCTCCTGCTCTCGGGCCGTCGGCTGCCACTAATAAAAATAACGCCAATGGCATTTGCCCTTACCATGTGACAGGGTATCCGTGCCATTAGCCGGCCCCTGTCACATGGAGAGAGCACTGGATGGCCAGCACCATCTTTAAAAATGGTGTGGGCCATCCAGTGCTCCAACCATGTGACACGGGCCGGCCAATGGCACGGATACCCTGTCACATGGTAAAGGCAAAGGGCCCTCTGCGCCATTTTGATTAGTGGCAGCCAACGGCCCGGGAGTGGGAGATCGCTCCCAGGACCCCCACTGGACCACCAGGTACCTGTAAAATGTTTTTTGGGGGGGGTCGGGAGGGTGGGGGAAGCTAAGGGATTAGTTTTAAAGGGTCGGGTGGGTTTAGGGGTTATTTTTGTGTGCCGTTTTTCCCGCCCTCCCCCAAAACGATAAGAGAACCCCCACGAACAATATCATGGGGTTTTCCTATCATTTTGGGGGAGCCCCTGATTTCTGACTATTTTGAAAATATCGACGATATTTTCAATCGTCCGAAGCCCGATTCACATCCCTAGTAAATATAAGGGCATATCCTGGCTGTGTAATCGGCTAAACATGTTGGATTTCTGGCATATACTGGACCGGATGGTATACACCCCAGAGTTCTGAAGGAACTAAAAAATGAAATTTCAGACCTATTAGTAAAAATTTGTAACTTATCATTAAAATCATCCATTGTACCTGAAGACTGGAGGATAGCAAATGTAACCCCAATATTTAAAAAGGGCTCCAGGGGCGATCCGGGAAACTACAGACCGGTTAGCCTGACTTCAGTGCCAGGAAAAATAGTGGAAAGTGTTCTAAACATCAAAATCACAGAACATATAGAAAGACATGGTTTAATGGAACAAAGTCAGCATGGCTTTACCCAGGGCAAGTCTTGCCTCACAAATCTGCTTCACTTTTTTTGAAGGAGTTAATAAACATGTGGATAAAGGTGAACCGGTAGATATAGTATACTTGGATTTTCAGAAGGCGTTTGACAAAGTTCCTCATGAGAGGCTTCTAGGAAAAGTAAAAAGTCATGGGATAGGTGGCGATGTCCTTTCGTGGATTGCAAACTGGCTAAAAGACAGGAAACAGAGTAGGATTAAATGGGCAATTTTCTCAGTGGAAGGGAGTGGACAGTGGAGTGCCTCAGGGATCTGTATTGGGACCCTTACTGTTCAATATATTTATAAATGATCTGGAAAGAAATACGAGTGAGATCAAATTTGCAGATGACACAAAATTGTTCAGAGTAGTTAAATCACAAGCAGATTGTGATAAATTGCAGGAAGACCTTGTGAGACTGGAAAATTGGGCATCCAAATGGCAGATGAAATTTAATGTGGATAAGTGCAAGGTGATGCATATAGGGAAAAATAACCCATGCTATAATTACACGATGTTGGGTTCCATATTAGGTGCTACAACCCAAGAAAGAGATCTAGGTGTCATAGTGGATAACACATTGAAATCGTCGGTTCAGTGTGCTGCGGCAGTCAAAAAAGCAAACAGAATGTTGGGAATTATTAGAAAAGGAATGATGAATAAAACGGAAAATGTCATAATGCCTCTGTATCGCTCCATGGTGAGACCGCACCTTGAATACTGTGTACAATTCTGGTCGCCGCATCTCAAAAAAGATATAATTGCGATGGAGAAGGTACAGAGAAGGGCTACCAAAATGATAAGGGGAATGGAACAACTCCCCTATGAGGAAAGACTAAAGAGGTTAGGACTTTTCAGCTTGGAGAAGACGACTGAGGGGGGATATGATAGAGGTGTTTAAAATCATGAGAGGTCTAGAACGGGTAGATGTGAATCTGTTATTTACTCTTTCGGATAGTAGAAAGACTAGGGGACACTCCATGAAGTTAGCATGGGGCACATTTAAAACTAATCGGAGAAAGTTTTTTTACTCAATGCACAATTAAACTCTGGAATTTGTTGCCAGCGAATGTGGTTCGTGCAGTTAGTATAGCTGTGTTTAAAAAAGGATTGGATAAGTTCTTGGAGGAGAAGTCCATTACCTGCTATTAAGTTCACTTAGAGAATAGCCACTGCCATTAGCAATGGTTACATGGAATAGACTTAGTTTTTGGGTACTTGCCAGGTTCTTATGGCCTGGATTGGCCACTGTTGGAAACAGGATGCTGGGCTTGATGGACCCTTGGTCTGACCCAGTATGGCATTTTCTTATGTTCTTATGTTCTTCCTCTTGAGTGAGATTACTTATGTGTTCCATGCTCATGCCACTTAATTTAGAATAGATTTATTTTTATTTATTTATTAGGTTTTATATACCATCACCTTCCTTTTAGTTTGGAAAAACAAAAATGAGAATTTCTGTGGTTATTGGTCGTAGAGAAATTTCTGACATGATATGGTTAGCTCTGAAATGGAATGAGCAATGGGATGTCATTGGAACTTGATGTTTCCGGCATTCATGTATGAGAATACTGTCTTCCAAGAATTCATTGAATAAGTGGAAAGAATATTAAGAACATAATTATGAACATCTAATCTTCTTTTCTGGCATACAGCTAAAGCTGTCATGCGGGGAGAAAAAATTGGATATATGATAACATACAAAAGATCTCGATGCTAACATTTTTAAACTAGAAAAAGAAGTTCAGAAGCTTAAGGCAATTTTAGCTACGCATTGGACAGAGATGGTACACATGAGATACCTAATGGTGCAAGCAGCCCTAAATTCAGATCCACCATAGAACAAAGAAATACCTACTTAACTATAAATTTAAGTTCTTCCAATATGGGAATGTCTGGCAAGTTATTGGCTTCCTTGATTAAAAAAAATAAAAAGGGCAACAAATTTATTGCAACAGTTAAATTCGGAAGAACATCGGTAAACACAAAAATCCCAAATATACCAAGTGTTTGAAGTTTTGAATCCATTAGTCTAGATAATCAAGCAATATTTGAGTAATACTCATATGCCCCAGATAACATATAGGGCATATGAATATTACTTGAGCTTTTAAACACTTCAATTACTGATCAAGAAATAGAACTGAGGATTCAGCAGGCAAGTTGTACCAAGTCCCGGGGCCAGATGGTTTTGGGGTGAATTTTATAAGTTGCTTAGGGGACACCTAGCAGTTTCTATGGCTCCCATGTATGCCCAGTGTCAAAGCTGGATCATTTCAATATGACACCAATAAGGCTATAATTACTTTAATCTCTAAGCCAGGTAAAGATTTGAGTAAGCCTGACTCATATAGGCCTACATCTCTGCACAGTTTTGATACAAAACTGCTTGCCATGATTATGGCAGGGAGGTTAGTCCTATACTTCCTGGTTTTATTATTGATTACCAAGTAGGTTTTCTGCGATATAGGTATTCATTGACTAACATAAGAAAAAATCTAGTTTCTCTAGCATTAGTTCAGCTCTTTGCAATGGATTCACTGCTGGTGAGCTTTGATGCGGAGAAGGCGTTTGAGTGGATTGGAGCTATTTGTTTGCAGTTCTGTGTGGAGTGAGCTTGTAGGTTGCCTTTTTAGAGCTGATAAAACTGTTGTACTCCGATTCCTGAGCAACTCTGCTAATGGTGGTTGAGATACAAAGGGGAACTTGGCAGGGGTGTCCCCTTTCTCCTTTTTTGTTTGTCCTTTTGCTAGATCCCCTACTCCAATGCATACAATTCTCAGGTAATTTAGAGGTTTTATTTAGAGGTTTTTATATACCGCAGTACGTAATATCAAAGGGGTTGCTTTGGGATACTATGACTTCAAAGTGGCTGCATTTGCAGATGATACTTTAGTCCCGTTTACTATTCCCTTGCAGAGTTGTTGAGAATTTCTTTGTTCAGGGAGATTTTGGTATTTAAATTGAATTTAGAAAAATCATGAGCTCTTGCTACTTCTCTCTCTGTGCAAACTTTATGGAACAATGGCTTTCCACTTGCGTGGTCGATGGGTTCTTTTAAATATTTGGGGATTATTCTTCCTGCTGACCTTAAACGATATAGATGGATTATTGTGACCCTGCTTACACGAGAAAAAGTTATTTCATTATTGGACCTCTGAGGGAATCACACAGCTTAGTTGATAGCTGCAGATCGAATGCTACTATCCTTTCAAGCTCTTAAACAATATCATAACTTCATAGCATGTGATCATTTCGCCTACCTACAAATCACACATGTAAAGAGCTTAAATCTTCTCAGCTTTTAGATATTTCTGTGACAAAGTGGAAGAATTTCTTAGAAGTTAGGAATCTGAGGGCAAAGCTAATGTCTACAAATTTTTATTACCGATATAGCCAAGAGGGGATTATAATACATTAGATAAATGGAAGAGAGATTTACCTCTTACCCTTAAGGATGTACAGCTACGTTCTAGTTTTTAACATATTTCTTCTCTTGTTGCCAATGCTGATTTGAGGGAAGTGAAGTATAAATTTTTAAAACAGGCATACATATCTCCTGTTCATGTTTATCATGCCAGCTTTGTAAACAGATTTGCCAGAGATGCAAGGTGACCCAGGGCACAGTGGTACATACTTCTGGACATGAGGTAATTGCTAAGTTTTGAGATGGAATTCATGTTTTTCACTTTTAGAATGGGTGGCAGGACATTTATAGATCTCAGCCTCTCACATTGCAAGAAAATACAATGTAAGAGCAAACTTTCTCAGCAGAGAGAATCTGGACCAGGGAGAATGGGTGTTGTCAGCTGATAGTGAATATAAGAACATATGCCATACTGGGTCCATCAAGTCCACTATCCTGTTTCTAGCAGTGGTCTATCCAAGTCGCAAGTACCTGGCAAATACCCAAATATTAGATAAATTAGAGTTACTATTGCTTATTAATTACCCTAATAGCATTTTATGGGTTTTTTTTCTCTAGGAGAAAAGAGAGAGGCCAAGTAGTTGCGTGATGGGAGAGATCATAATAGGAATCAGCCTCTTTGTTGGATGGTGGAAAAGGTAGAAGCTTTGGTGTGGTTTCTGAAGTGTTTGCTGATAATAGGGATAGGGAAGGTACGCATCTTTGGGTAGTAGTAGGAATTGGTGAGCTGAGGGGAATGAAGTTAACAATTTCATGGGTTGAAAAAAGAAAAATGACAGATAAAATCAGTGTTTGAGCTTTAAAGAACATTAGAGACACATGGGAATGTTTGATTATTCTTTTTTTTATTTTCTATTAGGAATGTTTTTAATTTGTTCGGTGAAACAGAATGGCATTATATAAATTAAATGTAGTTTTTAGTCCTCTGGGATGGATGCCATTTGGTCCCTGTGATTTGTTACTCTTCAGTTTGTCAATTTGATCTGTTACATCCTCCATTGTCACAGATGTGTATGTGTTTTTCTCAGAATCTCTGCCATTAAAGAATGTTTGTTGTGGTTATGTTTCCAATATCCTCCTTCATAAAGACTCGGGCAAATAAATAGAAGAAAAATTGAATGAATTTTGTCTTCCCTGAGTACCCTATTTCCTTTGGTTATCTAGTGTCCCAACTGGCTCCCGCACAGACTTTTTTGCTTCAAATGTACTTGAAAAATTATTTTAATTTTTGCCTCACTTTGGTTTTTTCCCTCAGTCTCTCTTGAGCTGACTAACTACTGTTTTATATCAGCCTTGCCAGTGCTTATGCTGTTGCCTATTTTTATCATTTGGATTTGTTTTCCATGTTTTGCTCAATGTTTAGTTTTGTCTGCCTCCTTTTCCTCCTCATTAAACCATGTTGGCAGTTGTTTGGTCTTCCTTTGACCTTTTTTTATGCACGGAATACATTTTATCTGGGCTTCCAAAAGGGTATTTTGAAACAATGTCCACGCCTCATGCAAATTTCAATACTTGCAACTGCTCCTTTTAGATTTTTTCTAACTACATTCCTCATTCTGTCAGTCTCCCTTTTTAAAATTATATGCTACTATAGTAGTTTTACTTAATGTCCTCACTCCAGTGATTGTGTCAGATTTAATTGCATCGTGATCGCTATTGCTTAGTGGTCCCTACCCCACAGTAACCACTTGCATTAGGTTGTGCATTCCAGTGAGGACTAGATCTAAAGTAGCTGCTCCTCTCATCAGTTCTAGGACCTGCAGCTTCATGAAAGTATTTTACGACATCTTGAAACTTAACCTCATGTCTTGATGAGACATGAGGTTAAGTTTCAGTGGTAACTGAAATCTTCCATTTATTCGGTTGCCAAATTTATTTGCGTTTTAAATTTCAGCTAGTATTTCTCCTCATTTTGGGCAGGCAGCTAGTGGTATCCACCCACTGCTATATTATTAACTGTCACACATAGACTTTCTATTCATAAGGATTCCACAATGCATTTTCTTTCCTGTAGGATTTTTATCATGCTTGACTGTTATCTTTTTTTTACATAGTGCCTACCTTGCATCAATTTGATCTCCCCTATATTCTATCAGTGTCTCATTGGTTATCTTTCTAGGAAGTTTCTGAAATGCTTATGATGTCTATATTCTAGTATAATGCCATACATTCTAACTGAACAGTAAGACTGATGAGACTTCTGGCATTTGCATACATATATTTGAAAGTATGTTTATTTGTACTTTCATTTCTTTTTTGGATTCACACCCTTATTAATAAATGGTACAGGTAGTTTACAGTCTTCATAACTGGATGCATTTTGTCTGCATTCTTCTGGCCACCTTCAGCCTTATACAGCCTCTCTACTGGGATATTCTAATGTCTCTTCTGTGAGTATCTTTGGAAGATCATCCCTCCAGACCATGCATTTCTGAGTGAGTGCTTTTTTGACAGTGATCTAGTTTAAAAGCTGCTCTGTCCTCTTTAAATGTTAGCACCATCAACCTGATTCCACTTTAAGATGGAGTCCATTCCATCAGCATAGGCTTCCCCTTCTCCAAAATGTTCCTCAGTACCTAACAAACTTAGTCCTCCACCATAGTCTCATCCACGCGTTGAGACTTGAGCTCAGCCTGCCTCTGGGGTCGTGTGTATGGAATGGGGTGCATTTGGCTCCTCCACAGCATTCTAAAAACATATCTAGATGGCACGTGAGGTCTATCTTTGCACCAAGCAGACAAGTTATCAAGTGATCCTTGTGCCCACTAGCCATCTAACTATCTACATTACTAATGGGTGAATCCCCCCACAATCGCCATCCTAATCCTTCCCTGCTGGGCAGACAGCTTCCAGGTGATGCTTTATCCTCTTGCAGTACATCACCAGTGCTAAGTCCTATTTCTGGGATTGCTTCCTGCCACACACAGATATTCTGCTAGATGATTTTGCTCCTCCAAAACAGCAATAAGGGCTGCTTGACTGGAGTTGACCACTCTATGTTCCTGAAGGTCTCCCTTTTATATAGTTCTCTGTCTCAGGTTCTCCAGGTCTGCCATTGTGATCTCCAAAGATCACTCATTCTCAGAGCTAGGAACTCTGCACCAGGTGTACACATATAGCCTCTCTGCAATAGGTAGACAATTGTACATTTTTATTTATTTTTTTAACCTTTAATTCCTGTTCTATTAACTCTTGACAAGTCCAGACTGGTCTTCCCATGAATGTTTTGGGTATTCTGCTTTTCTGTGTAGTATGCAACCTAATATTTTCTTTGATATATAAAGATAATCATAACTCTAGGATTGCAGAACTTGGATGCATGGTTAGAGGGGACAATTCCAATGCCAGTCACAATCAACATTCAAAGCAAGCAGAATGCTGAGGTTAAAGGGATGATTCAAAAACCGATCACTTACAAACTTCAAAAGCAAACATCTAGAAGCTTAGTATTTGGCTTGAGATACCACTTGGCACTTGGCATTCTGGATAAAATGTTGAGGACTTCTTGCTGACTTACCAGTGACTTTCCTTACTTTTTAAGTTCATCTCAGACCTGCATGATAAAAGGAAAATCTTATTTTGTTGTTCGATGCTTTTCTCTTCTATGTGAACATTATGAAGTTTTGTTTCCACATATAAATGAAAAAAGTAGAAGATAAATTTAGACTAATGAAGCAAAAGAACAATAAATGACTTATATCAAGGCTAAACAGAGAACAAGTGGAGAGATATAACAGATACAACAGGAAAGACTTCCCAATCATAAAGGGTAAAGCAAGTGAAAAACAGGCACGTTGAATCATTAAAACAGCTCGAGACTTCAAGAAGATCAGGCTTCGAAAGAAGAGGGCAGACACTGTGTATGAACAGTATTGGAACAAAATGAAATATATTTGCATGCACTGCCTCCACTATGTTCAGATATATCTCATGTATATTCATTGTGGATATCCTGAAAACCTGTTTGTGGTACGCCAGGATCAGTGTCTCCTATCCATGAGACATAAGAGGGGGACACAAGGAAAGAAGGGTAGAGGAGGGAAAAGTGAAAAAGAACAAAGTGAAATGGAGAAACATGTAAGAGCTCACTATCCAGGCTTAAAAAGAATACAAAAAGAGAATTAGGGAACAGGAGGAGAGACTGTAAGTACTTTCATTTTCAGAGTCTATCATATCTTCAGACTTTAATGCCACAGAACATTAACCATTATTGTAATTCTCCACTTATTGTAATATAACACTTTTTGCTAGTATGGTATTAAAGAACATTGGTATATACAATCCAATTTCTATGTTGTTCGACGTGGTCAGACTGGGCTGAAAAGACCCCTGCAGGAGGAGGTAAGACCAAAAGTGCTCTGATGCAGCTCTGATGGTCATTTACACTAGCTGAGTAGAAGAGTTGATAGGTGCTGACTGCTGTGTTGACCAGGAGTTAATAGTAAGGAGAAAATTGTATTTTAAAAAGCTTTGAGAGAGATGCATATTTCAATCATTCTTAAAATGATTACCTACAGACCTTAGAGTACTACCATGCTACTGGGGGAATTCTGTAGCAAAAAAATTAAATTCTATGTACAATATTTAATTCTGCAAGATACTGTATACTTTGTCCAAATGACAAATGCAGTACAGAAAAGATGCAGAAGTGTATAATTCTGTACAAATTCTGAGTTGTGCAGAATTTCACTAAGAATATTCAACTTTATTGGTCTTATCTCTAGATAATCTTTTTTCTATACGACACATTTATCAAAAACAAAATTGACACATTTTGTATTTGTACAAAATTTTACATAGTAACATAGTAACAATACAAAAAGACAAAACGGTCCACCCAGTCTGCCCAGCAAGTTTCATAAGATAGTTACTACCTCTCCATGCTGGTTTACCCCCATGTCTCTGTTTTGGGTAGTAACTGCTGCTCTGTGCTGATTGCTCCTAAGCCTTATGTTAAAGGTAGTAATATTTATAATCTGACATGCTGCTTGAACATGCTTTTGGTTTTGGTCTTGGCTGTAGAAGCGGTCCTGTGCTTCTTCCTTGATGTCTATGTATCACTACTCTGGACCATAAAGGTCTGTCCCAGCATTGGCTGTGTTCTGAATCCAAATTCCCCCTATTGAAGCAGAGAGCAATGTATGTGTTGCATCAAGGTTAATCAGTTAATTAGTAATTCCATGCCTTCTGATTAAGGGTACTAACTGCCGCTCCTCGCAGGTTACCCCCATGCACCCATTTCCAACTTGTATCCCATGTGTGAAGTGTTTATCCCATGCGTAAAGAAGTATTTCCTGATGTGGGGGATTCCAAGATGGCCGCCTGTTGAGAGGCACGGGATGTCTGTGCTCCTCTTTCTGCTAAAATTATTACCATTATGCCACATACCAAGAGGAAGGCAAAGATCCAGGAATAGGGGTTAACTACCCCTGGTCCAGATTCTTCGCAACCTACTATCGAGAGGTTTCTGTTCCCGGTCGCAGATACTTTACTCCGATGCCATCCTTGGCGTCTGCCCAGGAGGAACGGACGGACCAGTCACTGGACTTAGACCACCTTAAGCCCCAGAGCACCATTTACCCCTCTCTTTTTCCCCCAATACCTCTTAATCTGGATGCTTTTCCACCACCATGTGGACACTCTGGTTCTAGAATGGTGACTTTTAAAGAAGCTTCCCCTACCACGATTGTGACAGAGCCAGTAACTTTCTGCTTCCGGTTTTGAGATCTCAGCATTTCTGAAGAGCTCCGTGCCAGGAATAGATGTGCCGGTCCCTTTCCAGGTGATGGTTTCAACTCCACAGGGGAATAATGAAGATTCTGGGGAGTCTAAACTTAAACAGAAAAACCGAGGTATGAAATCCAATTTGTTGCACCCTGCCAAAACTTTCGGTAATTACCATGGACTCTCTCTAGTCAGCCTTAATGGTATTAGAGAAATCCATATCTTCCTTAGTGGATGTTATCTCTGCTTTTGCTGGAAGATTTAAAACTTTGGAATCTGAAACAGTTTTTCATATACAAAAAATTTCTGCATTAGAACTTCAGGCTTCTTCTTTACAGCAAACTCAAGATTTGCTGGTTAAATCTGATTTCTCACATCTATGAAAATTGAGAACTTTGAGAATTCTATTTGTTATTAAAACTTATGCGTTCTAAATTTTCCTTAGTCCAATTTAATTTCTCCAATTGATATGATTAAGAAATATATAACTGAGATATTAGAAGTTCCTAAATTAATTATGCCTACTTTTGCCAAAGTTTATATGACAAAGTCCTTAAAGCTGGATACGACTGATCATACCTCGGAAACAGAGTTGGACTTAACTCAGTTATTGGAAACCTCCACAGATATTACAATTTCTAGATGTGGGACTTTTTTTTTGTCATGCATTTTTTCTCGTGATAGAGATTTGATATTAAGATCTTTTTTTTTTTTGTCAGACAATCTCTTTTCTTTGGACAACCAGTGTGGATTTTTCCAGATATTACTCGTTCCACTCAGGAATGTAGGAAAAAGTTTCTTCTAATGCATCCTGAGGTTTTGGCTATGGGTGCTAAGTTTAATCTTAGATTTCCTTGTCAATGTATTATAATTCATCAGTGTTAAACATGTATATTTTGATCTGCACATTTACGCTCATATTTGGATGCTCATCCCACAGTTGATCCTGTTTGACTTTATAATTTTGACTAACTGCATTTGTTATGTAATTGGTATTTGTGAGTGCCTCCCAATTTCAGTAATTTTTATTCCTTCTTAAAGGATTCACTCTTGTATCCTTTCTTCTAGGAATTCCCCCAATATTTCTTTAATATTACAAGCAAGATAACTATTTTAGCAATATAATATATTTCCTAAGGAACTATTGCTTATTATTTTCTCTTGTATGTTACTATAAGCTGGTGTGCTTGATAATATTTTTTGTGAAATTTCAATAAACAAAGTTAAAAAAAAAATATATATAGATTTCCTGATGTTGGATCTGAATTGCCCTCCCCGGGAGTTTACTTTCATGACTCCTAGTTCATCCGTTTCCTTTCCAACAGAAAAGGTTTGCAGTTAGCATCATTAAAGGTCTGTATCATATCTCCCCTGCACCTCCTCTCTTCCAGGATAAACAAATTTAGGTTTTTCAGCCAATACAAACCCCCACACAATTTTGGTCACCCTTCTCTGGTCTGCCTCCATCCTGTCTGTATCCTTTTTGAGATATGGGCTTTAGAACTGAACACAGTACTCCAGGTGAGGCCTGTGCAAGGACGACATCACCTCCTTTTTCCTGCTAGTTGTTGTTCTCTATGCAGCCCAGGATTCTTCTGGTTTTAGCTATTGCCTTGTCACATTTCTTTGCCACCTTCAGATCGCCAGACATTATCAGCCCAAGATCCCTCTCTTGGTCTATGCAGTCTTTCATGCTCCATCACATACAGCTCTTTTGGATTACCGCACCCCAGATGCTTGACTCTGCACTTCTTGGCATTGAATCCTTGCTGCCAAATCTTCAACCACTCTTCGAGCTTTCTTAAATCACGTTTCATTTTCTCTACTACTTCAGGCATGTACACTGTTGCAGATCTTAGTATTATCTGCAAATAGACAAACTTTTACCTTCCCCCCTTCTGCAGTGTTGCTCACAAAGATAATGAACAGAAATGCACCCAAAACTGATCCCTGGGGCACTCCAATTAACACCATTCTCTCATCAGAGTAGGTTCCATTTATCATTACCTGCTGTTTCCTGCCAGTCAACCAGTTTGTAATCCATTTCACCACCTTGGCACTCGCTCCCAAGCTTCTCATTTTATTCTCAAGCATCCTGTGCAGGAATGTATCAAAAGCTTTGTTGAAATCAAGGTAAATCACTTCAAGTGCTCTTCCTTGATCCAATTCTCTAGTCTACTGGTTTTCAACCAGTGTGTCAGGATACACTGGTGTCACCAAGGGATGAAAGGTGTCACCAAAAATTTGAGATATCAAGCCTATGCTTTCTATGACAGCCACATGTGTTTGCTGCTTGAAGAGAGTGCAGAGTAAGGAGCTGGCACTTAAAATTCCTCATCACTCCCTGTTGCTGCTTTCCCCAATGTCATCACGAATCCAAGCCAGAAATGTTGCAGGAATGCTGTGTCCTGTCCTGTCCCGCCCCCCCCCCGCCCCCCAAACCTTGGAGTTTGTTTTTCTCTGTATGCTAGATTTACAATTTATGGTCTTTTATTCTGTATTACATAAGGGTCAGTCTGCATTCTGCATGTTTGACAGAGGTGAGGGATTCCACTAACTAGGATGTAGATTCTGTGTACGAATCTAGAGCAGTCTGGCGTTCTTTGTTTTT
The DNA here is from genome assembly GCF_901001135.1 of Rhinatrema bivittatum. Lineage (NCBI taxonomy): Eukaryota > Metazoa > Chordata > Amphibia > Gymnophiona > Rhinatrematidae > Rhinatrema > Rhinatrema bivittatum. Next base: position 210,695,553 of record NC_042616.1, on the reverse strand, counting down.
CCAATAGTAAGTGTACTGAGTTCTATATTTGCAGTGTTGCTTTTTCATAGGTAAGGTTGTTGCTGTTCAAGTCCTGAATGTTAGTACTCTTATGGTATAGATGGTATGCTATATCATTTCTAAATGTCTTTTTTTTTTTAGCAGGTTTTCATATTTCACAAAGTGGCTGGTAGAAAAGGGATTTTGAAATACTATTATTGAGGGGATTTCAGAATTTGAATATATTTTTTGAGTTGAAATGGGGAAAGTTCCTAACTCTGCTCTGTATAAACTCCAGAAGAGGTTAGAACTTTCAGAGGTTGACAGTGAAATGCACAAGACTTTGTCTGTATTGAAAAACTGTGCGCTACATATGCATATCGGTCCCAGATTTCTCACTGATGCAGTAAGCAAAGATTAAAATTTTTGTGGAAAAAAATATTTTGTAAAGAGTTAATGAAATTAAAGAATGTTATCTTTTGCCTGCATTTTCAACAATAAAATATCTAGGATTTTTTTTTTTTTTAGTATAGTTGTTTAAAAGTAGTGCGCAAAGTATTACGCACGTGAGCATCATCTTCCAGGTGTGACATGACGGGGGGAAGATTGAGTCGACTAAACAAACAAAATCAGATTGGTCTGACAGGGGCTTCCCCTGGTGAATCCATGCTGCCTGGGTCCAGCAATCCACAGCATTGTAGAGAATTGCTTCTCCTTTCTTTCAACAAAGTCTCCATTAACTTTCCCACCAGCCAAAAGCTCAAAATTCAAGTTTTGATTCTCTTTAGGTTACTGATTAGGAGCAGTCTGGTACACAGAAACAGGCTGATGCAATATTGGCCCGCGGAAAATGGGCACTCGTGAATTGAGCACCCGCTCTCCTAATGCGTGCTGATCGATCTCCCGGGCGCCCGATGCAATATGGAAATGGACTACCGCAGTAAAAAGGAAGCACTAGGGGAAACTGTCAGTAGGTTAGGAAAACCGACTCAGTTTTCAGTCTCCATTTTCCTAACCTGACCTCCAGCATGTTTTTTCTTTAATTGTTTTAACACGTTTTTCTGTTTCTCAGTAATATCGCCTGAAAGAGAGGAAGATACGTAATATTGCCATGATATTAAGTCGGAAGAAGTACAGAAAAGCAGTATTTTCTGCTTTTCTCTCAACTTTTTGGGCTCTTCAAAACTTAACGCCTGCTTGGGGCTCACTCCTGTCCAGAGGATCTAGTTCATAGGAGCATGGATAATCCACTTTGGGATTGAGCGTTCCTCCAAAGCCAAAGGGCCTTAATACTAAAGAGATTTGAAAAGGCTCTTCTGCAGCCAAGATCAAGGTCCGTCCTAGTAATCTTGGGACATATGGCAGCAGCAACAGTTCATGTTGTCCCGTTGACTTAGTTATATATAAGAGACATACGGTATATTTTTTGGTGTTGGTGGGACTAATTGCGACAACCCTTGGCACACCACATCAGGTTAATGGCTGGAATGAAGACTGCTTTTTGATGTGGGTTGAAACTATTTGTTCTGGATGTGGGCTTCCCCTGCAGATGCCACCTCAAGTGACTAACAACTTCAGCAGAGAGTGGAGCACTCATATCGGTATGGTTCAAGCCAAAGTTATGTGGTCCTTAAGAGTTTCTTCTTCAGATTTATCTCCTGGAACTGTGCCATTTGAAAGCTTCTGAACTCTTTCTTGCCTCCTAACAAGAAGGGAAATCTTGATTGAAACAGACAATCGGGTTGCCATTTTCTATGTGAACAAGCAGGGAAGCACAGGCTCCTTTTCCATTTGAGTCACTCTTGGGTTCTGGGCATGGGCTATCCATACTAGAGCTCCTCTGCAAGAGACATGCCTTCTAGGTTCCCAGAACACTCTGGTGGACCACCTTGGCCAAATTCTACTTTCTCATAAGTGGTCTCTGGATCAGCAGGTGGCAGACCTAGAAGGCGCTAGGGCTTTTTAACCATTGGAATCCCAGAGTTGATGATTCTTATACATACAGCCTTTTAGAGCTGTATGTATAAGCTTGTAGCCCCTAGTGGCACTATATGAGGTTTCCCCAGAGTTCCAACAAACATTCCCTCTTGAGCTGGATATCTTCTAATTTTGATAGTTTTTTGTAAGCAGTTTTTGTAACCTGTTCTCCCAATAGTTCACTCTCCACTGGTGGGGGCTGGTTGTTCTTCAGTAAGTGCTCTGTTGCACAATCCTCAGCTTGGTACTCCCCATGTATCATAGCTAATTCAGCCCTGCTTTTCAATGGAGAAAGCAAGTTTGCTAACCTGTAAACAAGGTTCTCTGTAGACAGTAAAATGAATTGGCTATTCTTAATACCTGCCTGCCTTTTTGAAGAATCTACTACCTAGCTAAAGCTTAGTAAGTTTTGAAATTGACTGAGGGGCTCACAAGGCAGCACAAGTGAGGGAACCTCTGCCCATGCTCAGTAAACCTTTTATGGGAGCCCTCATTACAGGTAAGTAAACGTAGGTTTTATTTATATTTATAACTTTTTTTTTTTGAGTTGTTCCTTTGGAGACCATTCCCTCAGTCCCACATTTTAGAGCTGTAAACCTGGCTTCAAATACTTGTTCTCGCTTGCTTAACATTCTATTTAAAATTCATTTGGTTATAATTCTGGCAACATGTTTATGGGTAAATGCACATATTATATTTGTAGTTCAGTTAAATTTGCAAAGCCCTGTGCAGGAGTCATGTCATATTGGGGGAGAAATGGTAGAAATTAAAGATCATTTGGCCCATTCAGTCTACATTAATTGAGGTTCCCCCCCCCCCCCCCCCCCCCGGTTGTCTGTCACTTCAGGCAGTTGAGCTATGCTCCAATTGCTTAGCATATAAATTCCTAGTAGATTTTCCTAATCGACTATCAGCTAGAATGTGCAATATCTTCTAACTGAAATTCATTAGCACAGAAGCATGTTAGGGTTGGGGAGAAAAAAGAAATACTGTATGGAATAGAAACCCTAAATCAGCATCTTAATGTGAAGTCTAGTTTGGAAATGCAACCACATAAGGTAAATATGGTTTTCCATCAATAAGTGAGTGAAAGAGCCATGCTGATTGGGTGCAGTGTCTCCTGGCAGCACGGTTCAGAACTTTCTCCAATAGCAGAGTTTTAGCTCCTCCTCAGTTGCTGTTAATTATTTCGACGTATCTGTGAAGAAAGCCCCAGGATTCAAATATTGCTCCTATGGGCATATGTCCCCTATGGATGAACATAATTACTGTTACTGGAGTACGACCAGGCTGCTGCAGGGACACTGGCTGCATGTCCCCTTGGGCCCGGAGGCAAAGGGCTGAAAAAAAAAAATTGCCAGACTTTGAGGAGACGGGATCCTCGCTCTCAGGCAGCTATGCGCCCTCTCAATTACACTCAACCCAGTCTGCCTCATTACATCTTTTTCTCTTGCCACTTCCTTGGGAGCCCCTCCACAGAACTTTCTAGCTTTATAATAAAAACAAAACAAAACAAAAAACACCCCTCCAAGATCAAGAATCCTGCAGTCAGCGGGTTTAAGGGATGTATTTGTGGGTGCTAGATAACTTACAGGTACTCACTCTATCGCTGCATGAGCTCAGATCATGGGCTACCAATTGTAAAACTGTTCAGATGTCCCTGAGAATGCAGCAGGAGGGTGTTAGGTAAGAGCCTGAAGCTTTGTAGCAGGCAGCAAAGTGAGATGACAGATTCTTGTCACCACATAGTCTAGGTGGGAATCTGCTCCCCATCTTTCTAGCAAGTCAGGGAAGATCCTCCCTCCCTTCCCCATGGTACTGGTTCCTGGATCTGCCACGAGTCAGGGATTGAGTGAGGCATGAAATGCCATGGCACTGGATGAGCTGCCCAGAAGAGCACCTAAGTGCATGAGGGATAGCCTCTGGGGCAGTCTACCTTGGCACTGAAGACAGTGCTGTCTAAGCATGGTTCTACCAGAGCAGATCTATCATTAACTCGATCAGATGTCTCCTTGACTTGTCCTTCCTGGCACAGAAGATGCCTATGATGCAGAGTTGCTTATTTTTCTGGATCCAACACCTATGAAGTTGACCTCCATCTTATCAACGCAGAGTGCAGGTTAGGATACCTCGCATTTTTTGTGGCAGACTAAGGTCTCTTTGATTTCATTGGAGCAGAGTACCTAGGCACACGAGTCCCTCTTCAATGGAGAGTACAGCAAATGGTGCAAAAGGAGATCCTACTGGTGCTGGCAGTCTGATTGCAGAGCACTTCAGAACCCACTTGTGCAGCTGAATATGTAGGGTCTTTAGTGGGATCAGCTCTATCGACCTCCAAATCTCTAACCCTCGAGATAAGAGCATCCCTTAAGTGATGGATGAACCCAGAGGTTCTAATGGTCAGTCTTTTGCTATGCATTTGGGCACATCAAGTAACCCTATCTACTGATGCTATCTCCAGTGAGTGGGGAGTGCACACTGGTGCTACATGGACCCAAGGTTCACACTCTTAGCTTCAATAGGATGATCTAAAGATGATTCTCCGCTATGAGCCATCTGTTATGCTCTAAGCTTTCTCTCCCCTACTCTTGGGAAAGAAAATCTTGATCCATATGGACAACCAGGTAGCTATGTTTTATGTGAATAAACAGGGAGGCATGGACTCAGCCTCTGTGTGCAAGCTCTTTGAGTCTGGCCAGTCATCACAATGCTCATCTCTGAGTGATCTACCTTCTGTGAGTCCAGAATATATTTGCAGACTGAGTGCTTTGGCCATCTGAGTGACCCTTAGATCAAGGGGTTGCAGATGACTTAGTTGCTCACAGGGGGAAAATCAAGCATCAACTTGTTCACTTTAGAGGACAACCAGAAGGTAGAAGTTCTGCACCTTGCATCCAAGCAGCTACAGATCAGCTGCAGATGCTTTTGTGCTAGACTGGAGTGCAGGTCTTCTCCATGCATACCTACCAATTCCTTTCATTGCCATGACTGTCCAGGAGGCTCTTCAGAGCAAGACAGTGGTAATCTTCATAGTGCCTGCCTGGCCATGACAAATGTGTTATGTAACTTATCTGTCTTTCAGTTCAGCCTACAATTCCATTGGGGATGTGTGACTCATCAAATAGGAAGATGGCAGACTCTGCCATCTGAACCTGCTGTCGCTGGCCTTCAGTGTAGATGTTGAACATGCTTGCATGTTCAACATCCTTGCACCTCCCTAAGGAAGTGGAGGATTTGCTCATTTTGAGCTATAAAACCTTCAACCAAAAGATCCCGTGGTTACAAGTGGGAATAGGTTTTCAACATGGTGTGGGACCAGCCAGTTGGATCTTTCCTCCTGTGGCTCAGCGGACTTGTTCAGTACCTGTTCTTTCCCTTGCCCTCGGGCCTTTGCACTTTTTCAGTTAAAATTCTTCTTCGCACCATTGTGGCGTATCACCAGCAGGTGGAAGGGGCTCTGATTTTTCATGAAAGGTTTGTGGCATTCTAAGCCTCTGATCAGTTCACCTCCAGTACCTTGGGATACTTTCAGTGGACTTGAAATTTCTTAACTGGAAAGTGTTTTCTTATAGCTGTCACTTCAGCTTGAGGAGTAAGTGAATTACTTGTTCTACTTTCCAACTCATCATACTTGCAGCTTTTTTTTCATATTAAGGTGGTTATGTGTGTTTGGCTTCGTTCCTTCCAATCTGCCGTATACATTTAAACTATTGTGTTGCCTGCTTTCTTTCTAAGAAGGCATGTGCACAGAGGAGAAAAGGCTCTTTAATCCTTGAACTGTAAGAACCCTAACATTATTTGAGAGAGACTCAACTTCGTCTAGCTTCTTAGCTGTTTGTATTTTTTGATCCCAATAGATTGGAATAGGCAGTTGCAAAAATAACTAATTAGCCAGCAGACTGTATTGTGCACGGATTGACTGACCTGTAGATTCCTGACTTGCAGGCCTGGATTTGTCAATCACACTAGACCTGTGCCTAGGGTGGCAAAGATCCTGGGGGCAGCAGGCAGGCTGAAGATTTATTGCCTTTCAGCTGTGCTAAATCTCTCTCGGCAGAGAACAGAACTCTTTCTGATCCAGCCCCTCCCCTCCAGGCAGCATGCAGGGAAGAAGAGAAGAGGGGGAGGGAGCCTGCAACAGACAGAGAAAAGGTGGATCACTTTTTTTTTTTTTTTTTTTTTTATATTAGAAGGGGGCCACATAAAGATCATTGGAGGGTGGGAAGAGAAGCTGGGGAATGAGGGAGGAATCTGCTGAGCAGTGAGAGAGGGGAACATGGGTAGGACTCAATGTTAGTGTATGTGAGAGAAGAGATTGGTGCCAAGTGTATGTCATATTGGGTAGGATGTTAGAGGATGCAAGGAGGATCAGGACTGGAGCATGGTAGGGTCACACCTCCCTCCTCTCCTCCCCACCCACTGCAATTCAGATCCTCCCTCCCTTGATCTTAGATTCTATCCCCCAGATTCAGGAAACTTCCCCCCCCCCCCCCATTCTACCTCTCCTTCTTCCCAGATCCTGGAATCCACTCCCCAATGCATCCCGCTCCCTCCTCCTCCCCTTCCTCAGTCTAAGATCCTCCCCCACTCTCCCTCCTTTTCTCCATCCCAGGTTCCTAATGTTCCCCATCTCCCATCTTCTCCATCCTTTGTCCTCTCCTCCTTCTTTCTCCTCTCACCATTCCTGATCCTCCTGACCTCTCCCCATTCTTGAGGTAGTCTTGTACTGATACTTGATCACTTTTCTTCACAATTAAAAATAAATTATACTAATTATGCTAATATACTATAACTAATTTTTAAAATATAAAAGATGGAAATGTTTTCCAATTTGCTTCAGAATTAAACATTTTTTTCCACAGAATCTACCCCTGAGCTGCCACAGGAAATGAGGGGGTCTGTACCTTAGACCTTCTGCTCCCTGTTTTCCAAAATCAGTGGGCTAGGGGGTGATAGCCTAGGGGTGCCAAAATCCTAAATCTGTCTCTGCCGACTTAGTCAAGGCTTAAATGAGAGAGGCTTGGCAACCTCTGGCTCCTCTGTGTGCATCCATTGAGGAGATATGCAAAGCCGTTGGTCATCCATTCTCAATTTTAAAGGTTTCTGCTGTTGACATGTCTTTATGGAAACAGTACCATGGGATCCAGTTGTCTGTTTTCAGTACTTGCTTTGCAACCCTCAAACTCCTTGTGTTAGGACTGATTCATGCCTGCTTGTGGACTTAGAAAGCAAGTTTGCTTGCCTGTAAACGGGATTCTCTGTAGAGGGCAGGATGAAACTTATTACCCATCCTCTTCCCTGAAGTTTACTACTTTGCTAAAGCTTAAGATCTTGAAGACACTGAGGGGCTCATGAGGTAACATGCACATGTAGGAATTCTTGCACATGCTCAGTAAAGACACTGAGCTCCATGCCTGTGCCATTAGTTGAGTTCATGCTGTCGTCGTGGCTGATTCATCCTGCTACCTTGGAGATCCCTGTTTAGACGTAAGCAATCCAGCATTCCATCTGCATCTTTTCTCCTGATTCAGGAAGGCCAGAAGAGTATTACCTGCAGGGCTTTCTGCATTTATGGCAAGGGTTCCCCATCTTCAGCACATATAGTTGCTTAAACTTTTCTCCAGTAGCTCTTGTAGTTTAAGGTGTGTTAGATGAGTTCTTCTCTAGAGGTCCATCTTTCAAAAAGAGAACTTAATTGCTGCTGCCCCCCCCCCCCCCCCAAAGGAGCACTATAGAAGCCTCTATTCTTAAATGAAAATGCATGTTTTTCAAGTTCCCCATTGTATCTATGAGCAGGTTTGTCGGACTGCAGCTGGGATAAGGGCATGAGTGTCCCTGGGTTGCTGTGTGGGATTTGTCATAGTGCATTATGGAATTTTGTGCTCACCGCTCTCCTGTCCCAAGGATTGTAAAGCTGCTTTTTCTGTTGATAAGGATGAATTAGCCATGGGGGTAATGTCATCTAGCGGCACCGAACAGAGACTTCTTGATTAGTTGAACTCTGTGCATGTGCGGGAACTCCCATGCAGGTTTTAGCTCATGATCCTTTGCAGTTATTTTTTGACCGAGCACAGCACAGATGTGTTCTCAATCTCTCCAAACGTATTTTTCAAAATCATTTAAAATGTTTTATTTCCTCTTCATTATTCTCTTCGGTTTTGCTACTTCTAGTTGCCTTGCTGAATTACGATACCACTGAACTTTTATATTAGGATTGAGTTAAACTATTTGACATTCTGGAAAAGGGTGAAAGCCTGGTTGTTTTGGGGTGAGGATGGTTAAAATGGTTTGATATGATCTGCTCTTAATCCTGATTTGGGTAAGCGTGATGTTGAATATTTTTAATGTATTTATTTTTTTATTGTAATTTTATTATTGTACATTGTTCAATGTGCACCATTCCGGCCAGCTTTTGCTGAGTGCACGTATATATAAAAGTTGGAAATAAACTTTTTCAGTGCTATTTAAAAAAAAAAAAAAAAAAAAAAATTGTCACTTCAAAATGGCCAGCAAGAAGAAACCCACAGTGACATGTTCCGAACTCCATCTGTAGTAAGGTGTCTCTCTCATGGAATGTTATCGTTGCATGGGTCCAGACCATGATTTACCTGTGGACAGATGTCCCTGTGTTCTCAGCATTCCAGGGCGCACTGCATAAGTCTTTCAGAAGCTGCAGTAGATCCTCTGGCAGTGCAGTGTTGTCTGCCTTGCTGGGACATGTTGAGCAGGAGCTCTCAGGCTCCTCCATCAGCCCACGGGGATGAGTGATACAATCCGCCCTGCATTGAAGGAAAAAGCAGCATCATTTGCTGGTGTCGGAACCTGCATCAAAATCATGTCAGCTGTCTATGCATTGATGCAAAGAAGGCTTTGAGGCACGGGGCTTGTACTTGTGCTCCTTTGCATCTCAGTGCATGAATTTGTCTTTCTATAGGCCCATCATTGCACTTCACAAAAACAAATGTGATTTCCTATTCAGTCAATCACTTTCCAGCTGATGCATGCATTGACACATTCTTGCTTTCCATTTAATCGATTATTTTCTGTTGCCTTGCTCAAATACTTTTTCAATAAATCAGGTATATTCCCAATAAATTTAATAGGAGGAAGAGGATGGTTTCATACCTTTATCTGTGGGCAACCCCCTCGGTGCTGCGTTATTCTATCGTTAACACACCCTCCAACCTCCATTTCTTTTATTAAATATGCTGTTTAAAAATGTTTTAAGAGCTAGACAACAGGAAAGTCCCTGTTTCCATTAAACTTTTTTTGTATGTTTTTAACTTTCGTTCATGTATTTCCCCGTATGAAACGCTCTTCTTATCAATTCATTAAACCATCAGAAATATGACCACTTTACTTAGCTTTGAAATGTCAGTTCCCATCCTTGCTTGGTAGAGCTCAAAGCTCTACTAGCTAGGAAACACTAGTCTGGTTTGATGCCGCCTGATGTCACTCACATGTAATAGATAATTCATCCTGCTATCTAAGGAAAATACAATTTATGGTAAGCAAACTCGCTCTCCTGGTTGGTTGTTGGTTAACAAAAGTGGAATTAGACTGCAACACCTTGATCGATATAGCCCCATCAATGTGTTTGTGAGGTATATTGTGATGCTCAATAGCAAGACTGCTCCCAAGAGCAGACAACTTTGAAAATTGCACTTTATTCAGTAAAACTTTACCCACAAGTTGGACATATCCATCCTTAAAATAAGTATACTTATTTTAATAAATAATGTAGCTCTGTGGGATGGGGGACTATTTATTAAAATTATAAACTAAAAATCCAGGAGGTAAAACTGGAGCTGTTATCTAGGTGACTTCTTTTTTTTTTTTAAGGTTTTCTCTCACTTCCTGAGAAATGTGAAAATCTTCTGGTTCAAATAGTTCTGTGCCACCTTCTCCCCCCCCCCCCCCCCCAAAAAAAAAACCCAAACCTGAATGAAATTGCAAGAAAAGTGAACACACAGCCAAGATGTGGATGGTTACTCCAGAAAAATATCTAGTTGTGTTTGTGTAATGATCCCTTGAGGAGTTAAAATTCCTGCACCAGTTCTGTATCCAGTGTGAGGTGAAAGAGCTGGGGCGGGGGTATTTTTTTTATTGGTTTTGCCCCTTCCTTTTGGAGAGGGACTCCATTTAGGCACATCTAGTTAAGGAATGGATAAAAGGAAAGAAGAATGAAAAAGTGTAATATCAAAACCACACAGGTAGCACAACAGGATACTGCAGCCTAGACAAGAGGGTCACCTGCACAGAAGTAAAGGTTAACACATTAAGAAAAAAAAGGGATCCCTTTTTATTGGACTAAATACATTTCTTGACTAGTTTTGGAGAGCTAATGCTTTTTCTTCAGGTGAAAATTGAAATGAGGAAAAGATGACATTTTCCCAGGAAACACAAAGTAGTGTGGTTCGGCTGGCGATTGAGGGGTGTGTGCGGTGTGTGGGGGTGTGTGTGTGTGTGTGTGCGCTTCCCCGGGACCCTTTTGCTGAGATTATTCTAACTCCAGTGGAGCAAGCCTTGCTTGGTAGTAGGAATGCCTGCATGTGGTTTCATAGCCTGCTCATTGCACTTTCTTCTGCAGGACTGTACCTTTCCCATTTTTTTTCTCTTGTAAGAATAGTTTTACTTCTATGATTTACATTAGGTAGAAGTTGTCTTTTTTTTTTTTTTTTGCATTTGATTATATCAGGAAACTGTTCTTGATACATTTTAGAGAATCCTGAGCATTATGGGGTCCTTACTAGCATTTGTGGGATGTGGAATATTTACCCCCCCCCCCCCCCCTGGTAGCGACTAGAGTAAGAAGACCAAAGTGTGAAAGCAGAGATTTCTTACCTTTATCTGCTGCTGCTCGGTGTAAACATTTTTATTTATATAATAAGACCCATAGATTCTAAGCCCCCCATCACCTCCTCCCCTTCAGAATGAATGCAGGAACACAATGAGCTAACTGAATGGCGCTGGCAAAGGCCAAGAATGCTAGGAATCCAAGTGTTTAAAATGTGATTAGTTAGGCTATTCAGTTACAAGCTAAATCTAGCTACTTTTTTCCTAACCCAGAAACATACTTGCAACTTTTATCAGGAAGCAGCATAATGCACGCTGCTTTTATGCTGGGGTGGAAAATACTATCTTGTGTCTTCAGGGTGTCACTGGAAGGGATTGAGCATATTTTGCGATGCACAAGTTTTTCCATTTCTCTGGCATGTATCTACAGATTTTTGTTCCTGAAGGTTGGAGTGGTGTGCATGTTTTACAGTAGTCCATTAAATCGACTGTTGTGAAGTGGATTTCTGTTGCTTTTCCAACCTTGTTTGATGTAGTAATCACCAGAAGGAAATGCAATGAATTGGGTATTTACTCTTAATAATAAAGTTAGTTTTCAGCCTTTATGCTGTTTTCTTTACCTTGTTTTCCCTTTTTTGCTTTATTTTTGTTTTGATTTGCATTTTTTTTGTAATTTTTTTTTCCACTTTCATTCATCCACAGGAGTCGGAAGCTTCAGATCAGAAATATCCCGCCTCATTTGCAGTGGGAGGTAGGAATTAATATCCTTAAATTACAGATGTTGGGATGGCTTGCTTGTGTGTCAAGACTTTCTTGCCTTTTTTTTCCATCATCTTCTGATTTGGAAAGTCAAACCAGTTTGGGGGGTCTGTGTACTGGGGCTTTCTAGAAATCAGTTTAACTGCTGTCATTGCTGCTGTAGTTAGTGTTAACTCCCTTTTAGGTCAATATTAAAGCTCGATGCCTGACACACAGAGGGGACTTGCAACGGACCAGTTTTGTATCTTACTGTGATTTTAAGTTTGTGTGTTTTGTTTTTTTTTAAGTAAGTTAATTTCCATTTTTTGTAATCATAATATGTAACACCCTTCCTTTTCCAGTTCTGAAATTTATATTTAGTTCTCAGAAAATTAGATGTGCATAAACTGGTCACAAAAAGGAGATGAATTAACCCAAGTGTGAAACTTGTGAGAAGTAGTGTCGGTTGTCGAGATTTCAAAGAGGGTACTGCCTTCCCCCCCCCCCCCCCTGTTTTTGTAACTGATCAGCCACCACTTCAGTGGACTTACATTCAGGTACTGGAGGCATTTTTCTGTCCTCCGAGGGCTAAAGCCTTGGTTAGTGCTACTGCTCACAAATTTACAAACTTGTTCTAATTCAACTTCTTTTTGTATTTTGTTTTGAAAATAACGAGCGCAAACTTCCCCTCTCATGAAGAAGTACTTTTAGAAATGGTAATAGAACAAAAAATACTATGTTGGTTTTCATGAAGTCAAACCAATGCATTTAAGCTATGCTAGGATTTGTGTGTTGACTATGAAATTTTCCTTTGATTTTAACTATTCTAATGTGTGTGGCTAATTGGAAAAAAAATCTTATTGCCAGGCAAGTTGCTTTTCAATGCCTTCTCGCTCCTGAATAGTGTTAAGGTAATGGTGTATAAATAGAAAGTGCAGTTTGCTTGTATGATTATATCCAGTATGTCATCAGTCATTCCCATGGCAACAGACTTATATCACAAGGAGAGTATTGTGACTTGATTGAAAGTGAAGGAAATATGAATGTATGATTCATTGTTAATTAGTAGTATAGCTGGTTAGGCAACTAAAAAAAAACCGGGATGGGTTCTCACCCTGATGGCTCTCTGTACATAAGGAAGGTGAACCCCCCTCTCCACTACAAATGCATCTGGACTGTCCCTGTGTGGCGGCTGCTGTGGATTTAAAGCATCAGCAGTGACGTCTGTTTTTCAATACTCTCCGTATGGTAGTCTAGGGGAAGGTAAACCCCCCCCTCCCCACTAAAACTAGAAGCACGGGGAGGGAGGGTAGAGGTGTAGTAGGAAATGGGGGGTGTAGATTGAAACTCTGCATTTTTAAGAGGTGCCCTTCAAAGTTTAAATAAAGGCAGAAGCCATAGTGTGTGCTAGAAAAAATGTGGTTGCTATTTTAGTCCACTTGGATACATAGAAGTAGATAGCTCGACAAACCAGCTGTAAGTTATACCTTTATATTGGCCTAATGTAATATGTTTGTCACTAGCTTTATCTAAATTGACCCAGTAAAGAGAATATAGCTCTCAAAAGCTAGTCACAAATGTGTTAAGCCAGCAAAAAGATATCAGTTGTAACTTGTTGAGTTTTGTACTTCTCCATACTCTTTTACGAAACCCATTTAAAGTCTTTTTTTTATTTTTTATACCTTATGTGCATGTGAATTTATTTTTTTGGTATTTAATTTAGAGTATTGCTTCCTTTCATGCAATTGGCTGAAACATACTTGTGAAAGTTTATTTCTTTTGTGTTTGTGTCTTTTTTGTTTTGCTTTTTAATTAGTATTCATACATCACGCAGGCCTCTGGAACAGCTCTCGCTATAGAACTAGTAAACCTTGTAGTGGAATATTTTGTTTAAAACCCATGGTCTATGGGGTCTGCCTGTAGCTTTCTGTGATCATTCTGTGGCCGCCTGTTCAGGACTGGCAGATTTTTGATGGGTATTCCCAGAGGACGGCTTCCTTTTGGTCATGTACTGATAAAGTGGAAGGAGATCCCAAATCATTCTTTTGGAGTGAGCGGTAGTGATATGAGGAATTAAAAAAAAAACCACACTTCAGATTCTTGTCAGACCACCATTTATCCATTTACATGTTTTCCCCCACCCTTACCTTTCACTAGAAAAACAACCTGATAGCTTGTGTGATACTTTGTTCCTTCCTACATTTTGTTTCAGGAGTTTGATGAATCAAAGGCCCCTGTGTGGCAGGAGTGGATTAGATTTTTAAGGAAAGGCCAGAGGTCATGAAAAGATTGTGGTTGGGCAGTCTCTGCCCCTTCACTCTGTGCAGAGGAGCGCCTGATCCCGGTTTTAGTCTGTGGGGTAGGAATACCTTATAACAATCCCCCCCCCCCCCACACAAAATGGTGGCATGATGATTACATATTCCTTTTTTTGACATCATTAGATGCAGCTGCACGCGAAGCATGTAAGATGCTGGGAAGGGTAGGAAATGCTGGTGCTCCTCTGGGACCGCAGTTGCCTCTGCTTGCTTTACATATGTGCTTCCGTGCTTTCGGCCGTGCTGCGCTGCATTTTGCGGTTTTCAGCTGCCCTGTGCCGCTTGCCTTTGCCTCCTCTCTGGATTTAAAGCACCAGCACTGACATTTTCAGCTAATTATTATTAAAATGAAAGATCAGCATTTTAATAACTTCAGAAGAATAATAAATGCCTAACCCTCCTCCCCCCCTCCCCTTGTTTGGTTGCACTGCAAGGCTCTGAGGAAGCCGAGGTACTGCTGTGATGAGTTCTCTGCACCTCAGGCAGACTTACTGTATACCCCAACGCTTCCCTGTGCAGACGTTCTGCATGCCTCATTGTGTCTTGTCTGCATTTAAAAAAAAAAAAAAAAGAAAAACAAAAAAAAAATTACAAATCTAACTCTTGCTAGTGCTTTAATGCAGTTGTAACTATTTGACACTTTTGTTTCAAAACAAATGTTCATTTGCCTTGATGTGTACTTGTTTGTCTTTTAATTTTTCTTTTCTATTCGATCTTGCCCCACTTTTTATCTCTCACTCATCTCACAGCTTGACAGAAACTAGCAAAATTGTAAGAAATGACAGTTGCAGGTTTCAGCATTCCCTTTGACTTTGTGCTCTGCCCGACCCCCTTGGTGGCTGTGCACACCAATAGTAACAGAAGCCTATATTTCGGTGAATTAACCCGGTGTAACTGATACTCTTGAAAGGTGAATGCACCTAAGAGGGCCTACCTCGTGGCCTCTGGCTTGAAATGGATCCGCCAGTTTGATGTACTTTAGGGAGCTTGTGCTGCAGCACGGTCAAATCCAGTGCTGGGTCTAGTGATTTGCCATGAAATATTAAAACTTAATTATGTGCATTCTGTGTGTAGGTCTTTCACTAATGATATACCAGCTTATGAAACAGCAATGTTTCCACCCACCACATAGTTTTAATATAGCAGTAAGGCTGAGTGGGAATGGGAAATGGAAAAAAACATTTCTTCCAGCCTCTCTCAAACACTGGTAAGACTTAAATGGGAGCTCCAGTTTAGCAGTTAACTAGTCTGAGGCCATGCTCTTAGGGGGGCAGGAGCTCCTGCTTCTTGGGGACTCGTCTGTCAGCATATCACCAACTGTGCTGCTTCTGGTGCTCGCAGTCGGTGATCTGCATGCTGACAAGACAAGGAGAGACAGAGTGGGACAGAAAACTTTTTGAAAATGTAATTCTCAATGGTTGACTTTGAAACCATGAAGGGAAGAACAAGAATAGCAGCAGTTTTAGAATGTAATGGTGTTAACTCTTTTTAGGAAACCTAATGTTCTGTACTGCTTGTAAAGAGTTTTGCTTTTGTTGTAGAAATCTTAACACACAGCTCCTGATAATAGTAATTTTCTTTTAAAGACAAGAGTACCAGGTTGGGGTTAATGGCTGCTTCCACCTTTTACTCCAGCTGTAATTGTGTGTGTGTGTGAGGGGGAGGGGGAGAGAAAAGAGGAGAGTACAAAAAAGGTTCTCAGGTTGGTGACCTGGCAGAATATTAATGTTAGGTCCTTAAGTTAAATTTCATATAGAAATGGCTGCAGAAAAGGACCAAGGGTCCATCCAGTCTGCCCAGCAAGCTCATGGTAGTTTCTGCACTTATCAGTTTCCCAGACCATCAAGGTCAGGGCCCTTGTTGGTTTCTGTTTGAGTCCAAATTTCCCGTTACCTCCTGCTGTTGAAGCAGAGAACAATGTTGGAGTTGCATCAAGGGTTTCATGCTTATTGGTGAAGGGTAGTAATGGCTGTATCAGCAAGTTACCCCTTTAGCTTATTTGCTTTCCCTGACCGCAGAGGTCAACGTCCTTGTTTGCTGTCTGAATCTGCTTCCCCTTTTATCCTCTTCCCCCTGCCATTGAAGCAGAGAGTACTGGTGGAGTTGCATCAACAGTATGAAGGCGGCTTGGTTAAGGGTAGTAACCACCACACCACCAAGTTTACCCCCATGCACTCATGTTTTTTCATTCCCATCCTCTAGCCTTGAGAGCCACAGTGTTTATCCCATGCCCCATTGAATTGTTTCACTGTTTTTGTCTTCACCACTTCCTCCGGAAGGGCAATCCAGGCATCCACCATCCACTTTGTGAAGAAATGTTTCCTGATGTTGGTTCTGAGTTGTCCTACCTGGATTTTCATTTCATGACCCCTAGTTTTTCTGATTTCTTTCTAATGGAAGAGGTTTGTTTGTGCATCATTAAAACTTTTCAGGTATCTGACGTTCTGTATCATATCTCCGCTGCACCTCTTCTCCTCCAGGGAATACATATTTAAGTCCTTCAGTCTTTCCTCGTGTCATTTGATGGAGACCACTGACCAATTTGGTCGCCCTTTTCTGGACAGCATCCATTCTGTCAATGTCCCTTTTGAGATACATTCTCCAGAACTGAACACTGTACGCCAGGTAAAGCCTCATCAAGGACCTGTACAAGTGGATTATCACTTTCTTCTTATTAGCTATTCCTCTGTGCAGCCCAACATTCTTATGGCTTTAGCTATTGCCTTGTCACACAGTGTCTGGCGATCTGAAGATGAAGCAATTGCCCTAAGGTCCCTCTCTTGCTCTGTGCACAACAACCCTTCACCCTTCAGCTCTTTTGATTACCACACCCCAGATGCATGACTCTGCACTTCTTGGTATTGAATTCCAGCTGCCGTATCTAAGACCAGTGGTTCTCAACATTTTTTCAGCCGGGACACACCTGACAGATGGTTCTCACATGTGTGACACTGAACATGTGACCATCATAGGGCTAAAGGTAAATATACATTCTGCATCCTCAGGAACCCCCTCAACCCCCCAAAATGGGTGCAGAGCAGAACTAGGGCATTATCCATACAACTCACCATATAGAAAAAGATATATTCTGGTTCTGATGACATCTTAGTAAAAGCAAAACAAACTCCCTTTACTTGCAGGCACAATACCCCTCTTATGAAAAGACAGTAATTTACCACTAATGCATATCCTATTGAGAAAACACAACAATTCAGTGTGGTAGTATCTATGTGGTAGTATCCATAGGGATTCTTAATAAAAAATCTACATTAAAGAAAAACTGAAAACAGAAATTGAAGAAATGCTTTAGAGAAAAGCTAGCCTTTTAACTGCTTTCTAAACTTCAAGTATTCCTTTTCTAGCCTTAGCATAAGCTAGTGCTAAAGAAAAATTTGTATCATGAATTTAAAAAAAAAAATCTGCCTAGGTGATAGGAGTTTCAAAAGCTCTTGTTACGATTGTACACTATAAACAAAATCATATTTTACAATCAGGTTGCTAAGGTAAGAAGAACTTCTGTGAAAAAATTTAAAAATAAAACAAAGGATCTTGAATTGAATTTGTGAAGTAAATGGTAACCAATATAATTCTTGCAATAGCTAAGTTACATGATCAAAATATTTCCCCCCAAATATTACCTTTTCAGCAGAGTTCTGAATCAGTTGTAACTGGTGAATACAATATGCCAGAAGGCCATGAAGTAAGGCATTACAATACCTGAGCTTGCGACCAGAGAAGTTTAATTTTTAATTTAGCTATAATATAGACTGACGTCTTGCTGATATTGTTCTATCTGCTATATTTGTGATATTGTGAACCGTTGTGACGGCATCTAGCTTAATGACTGTATAGAAAAGATTTTAAATAAATATTTCCTTTGCTGCTGCATGATTTGAAATCTCTAGCTTTAGAAATGTGGCCAGAGTGCATTGAAATAATAGTTTGTAATTAATAGAGCAAAGGCTGGTATTTGCAGGACATATTTGTAATGCATTTTCTGCTTTGGAAAATGAAGCCCCATCAACAGAACATGAAATGATGTCTGAAAGGGAAATAGTCACCCAATGTACCCAGAAACCCTTCAGTACGGTCAAAGGTCATAAGAGAGAGCTGCTTCTGCTGGGAGATTTCAGTCATCAGAAGAACCAGCTTGGGAACTCATTTTGATGGGGACAGAATGGTTAAATGCATTCTAGGTTCCTCAACTAATAGAAATGCAAGCCAGGTGGTCAATGCAAGTGAGAACTCTATCAGTTATCCATCTGGAGATCAATGACCTCACTAGAAACGGTGACCACAAAGCACAGGAAGATTTCCAAAATCTAGGGGAGAAGATTACACATGGCAAAGACTATTTCCTTTTCAGAAGTAGTATCTGCTCATGGAAAGGGCATGGAAAGATTATGCCATGTAGATAATTTCAGTGTCTGGCTCAAAACCTGGTGCAAATAAAATAATTTTGGATACATTGGAGGCTGGTGCTGTATATGGAGCAATAAAAGATTATATGGTAAGGATGGCTTACATTTTGTCTGTGGCAGGTAAGAGGATGCTAACTAAAAAAATTCAGATCATACTTCATCAGGCATTTAAACTAGGGAGTGGGTATGGCAGGAGGTGGCCTGTGAATTTGGCAGGTCACCCCCAAGCAAAACAAAAAGAGAGAAGGGAGAGTAACAATTTTTTTCAAAAAAGCAGAAAAGGTGAATACAAAAATCAGTTGGAAAGCTATGACTACAAGTGCTCGTAGTCTGGGCAACAAAATTCCAGACCTCAGGTCCTAATGGTGGAGGCAGACTTGGACATTGTTGCTGTTATGGAAACCTGGCTTACTGATTCTCATTATTGGGTTATGGCCATCCAAGCTATAACTTGCTAAGAAAGGACAGAGGTCAGAAAAGGGGAAGGAGTATCTTTGTGCAAAAACAATGTCCGAAAAGTATTACTAATAACCCCCGCTTGCAACTTAAAAAAAAGAGGTATAATACTTCTGTTCAAAAACAAACTTAGTCAACCAAAATAATTGTAAAGTGGAAGAGTGATAGTTTCTTATATTGACCACTTAACAGAGCACCATCCTTATGGTTGCTGTCTGGTCTCACTTGATTGTGTAATTATCAATTCACCACCTTCCACCCTCTAATGTGACAGATTTTGTCTGTCACATTAGATCTTGTTTAAATTTTTTTATCAAAAACTGCTTGTGTGGCAATACTTGCGAAAACCACTAGGCATGTCGAATCCCACTCAAATCGTAAAATCAAATCCCACACATCCAGGTCAGATTGTGTCAAACAGTTAAAGCCTCAAAATTCAATAGTACTTTACTTAACTTGGATGTTACTGTATGTAACTTGACAAATCTTCCATTAGAACTTTACTTGACTTAGATGTTACTATGTTTAACTTGAAGAGTCTCCCGACACAGCCATGTTTCGAAAAATCAAATCCTTGTCAGGGGAGTGATGGCTTTGATCATTAAAGACTCCAGTCGACAAACACAATTGTTTGGTGTAGACGTGGATGTCTGCTTCTGTCATGGTATTTATAAACAACCTCATAATTCAAATGAATCAATGGAAAGGAAGCATCTACCCATTCAGCAAAGAGGACCAATCCAGTTTCTGATTAAGACCATTAGGCATCACTGTGTTCAGTTTATAAATCCAAAATTGTTCACAATAGTTTAAACGTGCTGCATGATCACCTCCTCCGATGGACCATTCAACTTGATCAATTATTGTCCACCGTAATTGATCAAACTATGCTCCTGCTCAATACAATGCTGAATTATCGGGGCTGACAGATTCTCGGTATGAATCCGCGATAGATGTTCCAATAAACTTACTCTAATTGTACGACTCGTGCATCCTACATAAATTTTCAGACAAGGGCAGATTAAAACATATCACACTTTTTGATGTACAAATCTGTTTGATATCTGCGTTTAACTCGATATCCCGTTACCAGCATTCAAGAAGTATAAAGATCCCAAAAAAGGAACACAAGGAAGAATGTCTGTTAAAACTGAGGGAGACAAAAAAATAAGAAAAGCAAAAGGTCAAGCGGAAGAAAAGATGGCCAAAGAGTTAAAGCGAGGAGACAAAACAGTTTTCAGATATATCAGTGAAAGAAGGGAGGTCGGAAGCAGTATAGTGAAATTGAAAGGTGAGAAGGAACAATATTTAGAGTAACAAATAGTGGAAATATTAAACACATACTTTAAGGACACTTGCTGGTTAACAAGACCATAGATAGGGATGGAGTAGATGAAACTCTGTTTACAGAACAGAGACTAAAGGATGGAAATGAATGTGTGGGGGTAACTTGCTGGTCTGGCAATTACTACCCTTACCCAATAAGCCTTCATACTGTTGATGCAACTCCATCATCGCTCTCTGCTTCAATGGCAGGGGAAAAGGGAAATTGGATTTAGACAGCAATCAATGAGGCCCTCTACTTTTATGGTCTGGGGAAACAAAAATGGGGGTAAACCTGCACAGTGCAGCAGATACCATCATAAGCTTGCTGGGCAGACTGGATGGACCATTTGGTCCATTTTAGCTGTCATTTGTTTCATACCATAATATGCATTAAAGCTTTCAAATTTGACAAATCTTTAAAAAAAAAAAGAAACTCCAAATAAAAGGTAAAACATTTTTTTTTCTGAACTAGGCTTGAGATATGGTTAAAAGTTGTCAATCAAATTTGATACCTAATGTGGTAACTATCTCTTTAATTTCAGTACTAGATTCTCCCATGACTGGAGACTAGTTCAAATAATAATTTTCTAGGAAATCAGATGGCCTCTGACTTCTGAATGAACAGTTTGTGTATGTGTACATTTTTATTATTTCATGGACTCAGTCATATGATATCTGAAGGAAAAGTTTATCATAAATACCTGAATACTTGTATTACTATGGCCATCAAAGGTTGGGCTTAAAATATTTTGTTTAGGATGGATATTGTATGACTAAGTGATATGTAGTTATGCACACCACATAGAATTTTTATCCATAATATACAACATAGATAGCAATACACATGTTTTGTGTGTAGTTGGTTAAATGAAAAATCATGATTCTGTTGACTATTTACAATCCTATCCAGGAGTGTGATATATTGGATTGTTCTCGCATCCTATGATAAGAGCCAGGGATCTTTCCACACTCACCCCATTCTGCACCTCTAAGATACTCTTCCTCCTTGAGACTTCAATCAAATCCTAAAACATTTGACAATCAACGCTGCTTCCTTTTTTTTAAACAATTGTTTTATTGAAAAATGTAACACATAATTGAATGAACCAATAAGAACACAACCTTCAAACATAGCTCTCCCCCTAATACAGTATCACTCTGCACATCTTAATGTAGACATCTAGAACTCTTGAAGGAAAACAATTTTAGATTTCAAAACGTAATACTTAAAACACAAGAATCAAGATTTTTCCAATTGTGTCGGGCTCAAATGCTGCTTCCTTTATTCCTCAGCACCACCACCATCACCACTACCACTTATTTTATTTATTTAAAATATTTGTATACTGCAAATCAAAATTTCCATGCGGTGTAACATAAGTAATATACATAATAGACTCATAAATCAATGACAATAAACAAATTATTCCCCCAAAGCATCTCTGAGGGAGTGAGACACTGTACTGCGCCTTAAGACAGTTATTTTAACCACACCCTTCAAACGTTATCTACTAAGTTTCTTGAGCCACTTTCTTTTTGTGGGGAAAACTATTCTGAGGTGCATGTACGTACCAGTAGCCAGTTTTCAAGTTTTTATTGATGGTAGAAAATTTGAAGCAGTGTGTCGACTACAGGATTTATTTTTTTGGTGAGGCCATATCATGTAAGGCTGGACCCCTAGTCCTTCAGATGCTCTGTAGTGCTAAATATACTGAGTTGCAATCTTAGAATCTCTTGTCTATACATAAAAAAAAAAAAGAATTTGGGGGGATTTTTCATCACTCATAACTTACAGAAAATAAGTTGACACTGAAATCACTTTGAAGAACAACATCATATTGCCCATCTATTAACTTTGACTACTCTTACATAATATATAAATCACCACTGCATATCAAATCAGAACTTTCGAAAATGGTCATCACTGCATTATCTGGTAGGACAGCTGTTCTAGTCTTGGAAGCCTTAAGGAAGATATGGATAAACATAAGGGCAGAGCACCAAAGTATTTATTTATGAATTGAGTGGAGCTATGATGCCATGAGTAGCATTATCCAGGGCTGTGATGAGGAATCGCTACAGTCTGAAAATGAAAAACATTTGCATTAGTAGCTAATGATGATCATATGCATGTTGCTTTGGTAGTGAAGCTTTTTGTAGACATTGAATAGAACTCAATTGCTTTGCCTGCAGAGTCTGTTGGCATGCTGTTGGCTAGTTAACCAGAACAGGTCTCAAGGTGATACTTAATCTTATTTCACTTTCCTTGAATTTTATTTATTTAAAAGGATTTATTACCCACACCCTCCGATGTTCAGGGTGGGTGACAAGTAGTACAATCATAATCAAACAAAAAAAAATTATAATTAAAATAAAACAGACAGGCCTGGATTTAAATCCTGGCTGAAATAAGGATAGGAGGACAGAATAGAGGTGGAAAAATAGGCTAACACCAGCAGATTGAGAGCTTGAGCCAACTTTGCTGATCTCATCCCTATTAGAGCTGGCGTAGCAGACTGCCCATCCAGTATTCTCAAAGCACAAAACTCTTCAGAACAAAAATCTTACACTATATTAACCACATTTGCTAACTGGCCAGTCCAAATATAATCCACTGTTCTCTCCTCCCCAAGCTCCAGCCATGCTGAAGTAGAAAATCTATAGTGAAAAAAAAACAGGAGGCAACTCAAACCTTGTGTTGCATTTGGCGGTTCATAACTTCCCATGAGCTGCCACACTTACCTCAAGAGTTCCCAGACACCAGGGAAGACCACCCACCAGGATTTCCGTGGAGTGGGAATGCCAATGCAGCTTCCTGGCTGGCCGCTGCAATCTCCCCAGGTCTATCCTAGGTGTGTGCCTGATCTTGCCCTTCTTACAGGGTTAGTGGTGGGAAGGGATGCCCAGCACCCACCAATGACATCACCTCCTGGGACTATTTTAGGCCGGCTACCGCCTCAAGACCCTGTCTTGGCAATGAATCGACTCCTCTTGGAGCAGAGTACTGCCTGCATGCCTGTCTTGATTTGTGGTTCCGGTCTCTGTTTCTTCTGTCTGTGGAACCCTTCGCCTGTTTGTCCTTGAACTTTCTTGTCTGTGGTCAGTTCTTCACGTCTGTCTTCAGCATCTTCTTGTGTCCCTATAGTCTTCGTCTTCCCCCTCTGTCTTCCTTGTGGTTTGATCTTCTGGCTTTGAATCTGTCTCTGGATTGGACATCGATGTTACTTTTTCACCACCTGCCTATGACCACGGCCTGGACACAGATGTTGCTGTATTCCACTTGCCTTTATCTCAACTAGACCCCAGACTGTCCTACCGTTGATCCCTTAGAGTGCTGGCCTGCAGCATTTCCCACCTGCATGGACTTCCACCTCAGAGGCCCCCTCCTAAGACCAACTGACCCTGGCACCTGAGGGTCAACCTAAGAGGAACATGCACTGGTATTGGTGAAGTTCCACCTGATGGCGGTGGGGATCTGTGGGGCTCTTCCCTACAGGTAGTGCCAACTCCCCCCCTCGGCCCAGGGGTCCACAACCATAACACCTTGGAAGACTACTCTTAAAGGCTGTTTGGTCAAACACTAAGAAGACCTAAAGTTCTAGCAGCCTAGGCCTACTCTTGGAAACTGGGACTAGTCTGGCACAATTCAAGGAAAGGAAATAAGTAAGATGACATTTCACCTTCCTTTTCCTGCCAGATCATTCTTGATATGTGGGAAGTACCCAAGTTGTCCTAGACTGGATAGGAAGAGGCGCACAGGCTGCCCTCAAGATTCCTCCTCAAGCATCCTCATCCTCCTTTACCTTGTGTATCTGACCTGTAGTGCCTAAAGAAGGTATGCAAGGGGCCCAAATAGCTGTCCTGCAAACCTCCTCCAGCACTGCTTGACCTGCTGCCCAGGATGACACTTGTGCCTTGGTGGAACTACCTCTTTTGCCCCCTCATACATGCCCTTACAGCTATATGCAGAAGCCACCACTTTCTGGATTAAATGAGCAATGAAAGATTTTGCAGTAGTATTTCTTTTCTGTGCTACCAAATACCATAAGATAACATTCAGACTTACAACATTAATTTGGTGCCAGTAAGTAGTGCAATACATCCCTTTGAACATCCAGACTATTTTATTTTGAGAATTTATATGCCACCAATCCAGCAGATTACAATAAAACATACATCAAAGAAGCATAGAACACTAAAACAAACATACAAAACACAATAAATCCTCGTAGCAGACAAGAATAACGATCATTAATAGGCAGTCTTCTGCATCTTAATCCTTAAACGCCATAGTAAACAATTAAGTCTTCAATAGTGAGGGGTTTTTTGTTTTTTTTTTGGTTGAAGGATTTTGGTGTATTCAAGCATGCATAGCTCCATAGGCAGTGTTCCAGAAAACTGGTCCTGCAACTGAGAATGTCCACTCTTGACTATCTACAAGATGTGTATGCTGAACAGAGGGAATATCAAGTACGCCTCTCAAAGTGAACACATTTATTCTCGGAGGATTATGCACTTGCAGCATTTGGTTAATCTATGGGAGAGAGTCAATTTTCAGCAGTTTATGTATCAGCAAGGTGATCTTATATTGGGTCCTCTTTCTAATCAGGAGCCAATGTTGATCCTTCAGCATAGGAGAATTATGCTTTTGCTCCCCTCATCCATACTAAGCAAGCAGTAGAGTTCTGTGGCACCTGTATTTGCTTGCAAATGAGTCAAGGTGTCCCCAGCGGCAGAAGATTACTATAATCAGAGTGGGAAGAAGAAAAGCTTGCATATTGATCAAAGGTCATGGCTATTTAGTAATAGTTGCAAAGGTCTAACTGAAATTTGAAATATTCCAAGCAGACCATTGCCCCAATCTGTGCCGACATATGTTAGAGTATTGAAGTACTACAGGGATAGAAATGTTTTTAAACACAAAAGAAGGAAACACCGACAATCTGAAGAACCTTGATTTCTGCAGTCTTATTGATGATCAGGGCCAACGTGTGTCAACTAACGTTTTACTGCTGACGCACCACTTCAGATGTTTCATCCCAGGATGATACAGGAATTAAATGCACTTTCAGCACCAGTAGCATTTGCTGCTGAGGTGCAAAGGGGGACCATAAAAGTGTGTGAAAGTGGGAAATCCAGTCCCAGGAGTTTGTTCCTCTGCAATTTCCAAGACTCGGTGATCTGAGTCCATGTCCACCAAAACTGGGTAAGTCTACTTTCCACTGTAATTACCCTGGAGCAGGGCTTAATTTTACTCCTGGGGGAATTCTGCGCTACTGCGGAACGCAGAATTTCCTCCCTGTGTAGAATTGCCAAATTCTACGCAGAAAATGGCAGAGGAGACCCCGGCATGCTGCGAACGGAGCACGTCTTGCAGCATGCGGCGAAGATGAAGGCCCGGCACGCCATTCGCGGCACACGGGGGACATCACTTTTCACCGTTAACGATGTACCGGGCCTTCATCTTCACCAAGAATGGAGTGCGTCCCGCGGCATGCCGGTGAGAGAGAATGTCGGGGAGGGTGTGAGAGAGAGCATGGGGGGGGGGATGCCAGTGAGAGAGGGGAGGGTGACAGTATGGTTGGTAAGAGGGGGTGGTGGTGGGGAGGGTATGAGAGCATGGGAGGTAAGAGAGAGGGTGGATGGGGGGATGCATGAGTGGGTTTCAGAGAGGGAGCCTATATGGGGGGAGGGGGAGGGATGCTGGTGAGAGAGTGTGTGTGTGAGGGAGAGGTGTGTGGGGGGGAGGGTGTGAGACACAGCTTGGTTGGTAAGAGGGGGAGTGTGGGGATGTTTGTGTGGGTTTCAGAGAGAGGGAGCCTATATGAGAAGATTGTGAAGGAGTGTGTGTTTGTGTGTGAGAGATTGGGAGCTCATGTGTATGAAAAAGGGATTGCCGGCGTCCGTTTTCGGAACCCATGGCTGTCAGCGGGTTCGACAACAGAGGCAGGTAAAATTAAGCGTCTGCTGCCAACCCGCTGACAGCCGCAGCTTCTGTCAATAAGGAGGCGCTAGGGACGCGCTAGTGTCCCTAGCGCCTATCTACAAAGAGACAGACAAGATTGAAGCGGTACAGAGAAGGGCAACCAGAAAGGTGGAGGGTCTTCATCAGATGTCATACGAGGAGAGATTGAAGAATCTGAATATGTACACCCTGGAGGAAAGGAGGAGCTGGGGTGATATGATTCAGACTTTCAGATACTTGAAAAACTTTAACGATCCAAAGACAACGACAAACCTTTTCCGTCAAAAAAATCAGCAGAACCAGAGGTCACGAGCTGAGGCTCCAGGGAGGAAGACTAAGAACCAATGTCAGGAAGTATTTCTTCAGAGAGAGTGGTGGATGCCTGGAATGCCCTTCCGGAGGAAGTGGTGAAGTCCAAAACTGTGAAGGACTTCAAAGGGGTGTGGGATAAACACTGTGGATCCATCAAGTCTAGAGGACGCGAATAAAGAGGCAGCAAAACACTGCACGGAGCGGCAGTAGCCACAGAGGCATTCACGGAGCGGGATACCAGTGGCCAGTGGTTGGTGTTCCACCTTCATGGAGCGGAAGGATGGAGGGCTGCTATCTCCCAAAAAAAAAAAAACCAACCAAACTGGTGGGTAAGAGTATGTAAAATTAACGGTGAGGTCATAGGCTATAGGTATTGCCAATTATTAGGCTGTTCAATATTTGTTGATAGTTAATGTGGCTCTCGCGGAAATGGGGCTACTACCTGGAGATAATGCCCTTGTTCAGTGTACATGCACAGGGTTGATGAGACTCCATCATGGCTCTGGGCTTCAACGGCAAGAGGTAATGTGGAAGAAAAATGGAAAAAAAAAAATTGTATTCACAGGGAAGCGAGGTGTAGCTGGGCAGATACTTTACTTTCAGTGCATGTCCAGTGTAGCTCTCTGTTTCGGCGAGGGAGAGAGTCTGATACTTCTCTTTCAACGCATGGCTCTCTGCTTCAGCGGCAGGGGGAGTGTGGAAGGGAGGATCTGGGTGTGGACAGCAACCAACAGAGTCTGGATTGTATAGTCTGGGTGGGCAGGGGTGTGGCCTGTTTGTTACAGCAGTTGCTACCCCTAATTGAGCTGGATGTTCACTTGGATGCAAATCCGGCGCTGCTCTCTACATTGGTGGTGGGGTGGAGGGGAAATAGGGCTGGAGGGTACTGGAAGCCAAGAGTAACAGGTGTGAGAGAGAAAATGGAAGGAAAAAAAAAAAAAGGATAAAGTGTGTAGCTTGCTGGGCAGACTGGATAGGCTGTTTGGTCGTCTTCTGCCTTCATTTCTATGTTTCTTTTTACCGCGGGCCCTCATTTGCATGCTCTTGCTTACTGAATCGTGCGCCCAGGAGAGTGGCCTGGGCGCGCGTCGGGAGAGCGGGTGCACGCTGGTTCTCCCGCGCGTTTTACTGTATCGGCCCGACAGTAAGGTACAGAATGCCTCTTTGAGCTGGAATCAGCTGTCTGTCCTATGCCTTAGAGGGTGGGGGCAGAGTAGCATGCACCACCTGCTCTCCTCAGACAGGGTGAGTCTAAAATTCAAAAGTGGCATTTTGCTCTCCGCCTCTGCAAGGGAGGAATTGAGGGAGCAGCGCCCATGAGCTATCCTCATGCACTCTATTCCTTCCCTCGCCACACAACTGCCCAATCTTTCCCTTCCCTTCATTCTTTTTCCCTGCCGCCTCCTCCTCCAATCGCCTCATTCACAGTCCCTCTTATCCCCGCACATCCCAAAATGTTGACCCCCCCCACTCGCCACTCACTCGCTGCCTCTCACATAAATCCACAGCCTCACCAGTCTCATTCACTCACCCTCCTTTCTTCTGATCTCCTCACTCTTGCCCCCCACCCCATGTCTCACTTTCTTGCTTTTCCCCCTCCCTCGTTCTGCTTTCTTCGTTCACGCTCCTCTGATATGGTCGTCAGAGGCAGTGGGGCCTGGGAAGCCTGCATAAGTAGTAACCTGGCTAGGAAGGTGACAGACACCCAGGCTCTGCAGCAGGGGCCATTCCTGGATATTAGAGGCTCCCCTATTGCACAGGAAGCAGGAGGAGCCAGCAGCCCTGATCTGCTGCTGTTTCCCCTAAGCAGCACAACATCTGCCACACAACGCTGTGCCCCCACCACTGCTGAATCCTGTGTGCTTGGGGCCTGATAGTGCAAACTTCACTGCCTGCGCACTTTATCACTGAGATTCTTTTTTGAAATGGCAGGCTGGCAGAGGCGGAGAAACACCCAGAACAGCTGGCTGACTAATTAGGAGAGAGAGAGAGGGGGGGGGGGGGATACCAGTGTGGTAGGAAGCTAGAACAGGAGGCCACAGGGAAATGAGCCCCCCCCCCCCCCAAAGGAGCTGGAGACCTGCAGGGACTAGGGAGAATAGCGAGTGGTCAGCTATCAAGAGCCCTTTTAAGCCGTCCTAGCTCAACCATCTGTGAACTGCCCTAGTCTGCTCCTCTGGGAGCACACTATCCAGAATCCTGCTGCAGCATCTGCCATCTGCTGGAGACTGAGAAATAATGGATAGTCAGTCTGATGCACTGGTTTTTATGATAATCGTCAGCAAACAAATTTCTTCTTATTCTTTCTTGCAGACCCCCTGTAATGGCCATGTGGTCCCCAGGTTGGGAATTGCTGCTATAGAGAGAATATATTTAGCGATCTACTTGCTCATCCACTTTTGTAGCATTTCATTGTTCTAGGGCACTGGTAAAGGTAGATAGGCTTTTTCTGCTGCAGCTGTTCTTCAAATAGCACTCCTGACTCAAATCACATGTGCAGCAAGAGATATTAGGAGGAATACTGCATTGTGTTCTTGCATGCAAAGCTTCTGTAGGGGAAAAACAGATTCGGAAGTGAATGTGAACAGGATGTATCAAAACTATATACATTTCAAGTGCTTCAAGTTTTACATTGTCAAAAGTACCCACACTCAAGGCAAAAACATCATATATGAACATATGATATGCCATACTGGGTCAGACCAAGGGTCCATCAAGCCCAGCATCCTGTGTCCAACAGTGGCCAATCCAAGTCACAAGTACTTGGCAACTACCCAAACATTAGATATTAATTCAGGCCAATAAAAAGGTATTACCTAAAACTTGACAGCTTTTCTTTCTAGTCCATATTCAAAATAGTTCATATTATTCAAATGTAAGGTATGGATGGTTATGAACAATAAGATCTCCATTAATGTTAAGAAGATGTAAATGATATAATTAATAAAGAGAACATTTAAAAAAAAAAAAAAAAGAGGAGCATAAGTGCCATGCTGGGTCAGACCAAGGTCCATCGAGCCCAGTGTCCGGTCTCCAAGTGGCCAATCCAGATCCCAAGCACTCAGCAGATCCCCCAACAGTTGACCTGTTTCTTATATTTCACTCCAAGAGATAACTGCTAAATTTGTCATGTCTGCCTGGCTAATAACTGGTACTGGACTTCACCTTCACCAAATTGTTCAATCCTCTTTTGAATCCCTTCTGTTAAGTTGCCTTGACCAAGTCCACCGGCAACAAGATTCCATAGATTAATTGCACTGAGTGAGAAAATACTTTGACTATTTGTTTTAAATTTGCCAGTTGCTAGTTTCCTGGAGCATGCCCTAGTCCTAGTGTTTGAATAGGTAAAATAACCACTCTCTGTTTATCCATTCCACCCGATTAATGATTTTATAAATGTCAATCGTATCCCCTTCTCAGTCTTTTTCCAAGCTAAAGAGCAAATCTGTTTAGCCTTTCAACTTGTTTCAATCTATTGATTTGTTATTAAACGTCTTAGATAGCTTGCACCTCTGAGGAGATTTTACAGGGATATATTCAAGTTTTGTTGAACCAAAGAAATCATGTATTGGGTTGGGACAATCGAAAAAGCAGTTGAGCAAGTTAACTTGGGGAAAACTCTGAACAAGTAGCTATAGGATAGAATTCCTGTTCATCATAACAGCAAAGCGGTGAGCTAGCTTTCTGGATCTTCTGTTTTATTTCTACATAATTCTGTAAGCAATTTGCTATAGGTTTACTTTTTTTTTTTTTCAGGATGGGTAACTGTTAGCCATCCCTAGCTTTGCTCTTTGGTCTAGCTTAAGGCTTTCACACAGGTTCTGGTGACCCTAATACCTATGTTATGGAAGGAGGAGATTTTCTTCTCTGTCTGGCAATTTGATTGCGGGCACAAGGCATGAAGGATGCATGGCCAGATCAACTGGGAGAGACCACGCATGCCTCATCATGTGACTTGGGCTTGTGGAAATTATTTTAAAAGTTGGTCCAGGTAAAGTTGCCAAAAGACAGCTTTTGTACTTCTGTTATACAAATTTTATTTTCCTCAAGTGTCAGTCAGTCATTGCTGGCATCTTCTGGCCTTAATGGCATTGTCGAGAGAGAAGCCCAGACTTGATTTTCATTTGCAGGCACTTCAGCATATAATGATCAAGAACTGGCCAGCTGTCGGGCTGGATCCTTCAGTGAGCTTTCTTCTGATCCTAGAGGTCAGACTCATCTTTGGGGTGATGGATTTAATACATTTAATGAAAAGGGGAGCTCTCACACGCAAGCATACAAAAATTGGGATGTGACATTGATTCACCACTTTGTGGTCGGAAATTTAAAACAAATCATAGGTGATTATTTGAGCTAAAAGACACCAACAGTATTTCAGCTGTTCACATTGCTGGGAAGACTGAGAAAGTTCAAACTTTAAGCCTGTAGAGTAAGAGGTGAAAGAAAGCCCTTTGATCTCGTGCCAGAAGTGAGGAGCAGTTATGAATTTTGTGACCTCTAGGCTCACACTATAATAGTTTCTGCCATGGGACTGATTAGGAAAGTAATGGAAAAGATCCAGAATCATCCAGCTTATTGGCCAAGATGCTCATATTTTCCATTCTTACTAGAGCTAGCTGTCTCAGAATCACTCGGACTGCCTCTCTCAAGGGCCAGTTTTGCACTGAAATCAAGACTCTTCGTTTGACAGATTGGAAGTTGTCTTGTGGCTGATCAAAACGAGTAGTAGATGAATTGTTGGATATATATATTTTTCCTTAGTAGATAACTTTTCACGAGCCAAATAGAATACAGCTAAGAAAGCTACTATAGTGTCTGTTGGTTAAATTAGAATGTATGTTTGGAAGCAGTAATTTAGAATACAGTTGCCTTTCTTGGCATGCTGGATTGGTTATAGTCTAAAATACAAAGATGGTATAGGCAATAAGCTTCATATTTTAGCTAGAAATTCACAAGTTGAATAGCTGTCTGGACTTTTTTTTGTTAATTTAAAAATAAGAAAAAATCCCTTTCCATTTGAATTCAGAAGGTTGTGATTGTTTGTTTTTTTTTTCAAGACTTGTGCATCTATCCAAACAAGGAGAGAGGAAGTTACATTTGTTCTTCTAAAGGAAGAATGGATCACTTAGGAAAATGGAACCATTTTGTAGGTGGTGATAAATTTCCAGGTGGATTACAGCAAAGAGGTTAATTCTTAACTCTGTCAAGTCTGGACTGATTCCTCCTAAATTTATTATGAAGGCCCTTTTTGGAAATTAATGTCTTAATTTGTTTTTATAAGGACAGCTGAATAAGCACTTTGTTCTGGAAGGGAGTAGCAAAGCAATATGGGATTATTGCCAAAAACCCTGCAAGATTTTATTGAAGTCTTGAGATCCAGCAGAAGAAACATTGGCTTTTAGGTTTAATTACCTGCTTTTCCATATCTAAGCTCAAGGCAGGCCACATACAGATAGAGATCAGTATATTCTTACCCCGCAGGACTTAGTATAAGTTTTGTATCAAAGATAGTGGAGGACGACGTGAATTGTGAAAGATCACAAGGAGCATAAGTGGGAGGTTTGGAATATGACCCCTGGCTTCCCTGGTTCTCAGCCTACTACTCCAGCCACTAGGTTACTACTCCAGCCACTAGGTTACTACTCCAGCCACTACTCCAGCCACTAGGTTACTACTCCAGCCACTAGGTTACTACTCCAGCCACTAGGTTACCACTCCACTCCCTCGTGGGCTCACCAAGTGTGAGATTTTAAGAGGTTAGACAATATATGGGATTGAGCTACATATCCACTGATTCCTTGGCTGAGTTTTATCATGATCTGTGGTTTTGCAATCCAGTAAATCCTGTCAAAAGGATTATATGGATTATGGGTGGGGTTTAAAATCATGACCGTTCTCCCCATTTCTAATTTATACAAACTGATTAACATAGATGTTGGTCCACTCAGTCTGCCCCATTTGTATCTGCCTGTTCTATTGCAGGTCTTACTCAATCTGTGTATACCTGAATTCTGCCACAGATCACCTTTGCTGAAAGTCTGTTCTAGGTATCCAGTGCCCTCTCAGTGAAAGTTTGGGTTTTTGTGTTTGTGTGGGGGGTTTTTTTTTTTTTTTTTGGAACTTCTAAACTAGCAGGCACATTAATGTCCAAATCAGGCAATAGTAGATACACAAGTATTATATATTTAAAACATCATTTCATAGACTTGTATCAATACAGGAAATAGAAAAACATTAACCTCTGTTCAATTAAAAAGGAAGAGAACCCCATCTGACCATCTCACTGGCCTATAGAACACCAGTAACAACTCAAAATCTTGTTATACATTGTATCCTTATAATAACATAAGAAATTGCCATGCTGGGTCAGACCAAGGGTCCATCAAGCCCAGCATCCTTCCAACAGAGGCCAAACCAGGCCACAAGAACCTGGCAATTACCCAAACACTAAGAAGATCCCATGCCACTGATGCAATTAATAGCAGTGCCTATTCCCTAAGTAAACTTAAATACTGTATTTTTTGCTCCGTAAGACGCACCTAGGATTCAGAGGGGGAAAATTAAAAATAAATAAATACATTTGTGCTAAACCGGCTCTGTCCCCGGGCGTCTGTGCGTCTTATGGAGCAAATTAGGGGAGTGCATAACATTTTTTTTTCTCCCTATTTTGTTTTCAGGTCTGGGGAGGGCCATTTCGGTCCACTCCCCAGATCAGAAAATTTTTCTCTTTCTGTGGGGACCCCCCCCCCCCCCCCCCAGAACTGCCAAATTAATTTTCCTCAACCCCCACCCTCCTGACCCCCCCAAGACCTGCCAAAAGTCACTGGGGGTCCAGCAGGGGACCAGGAGCGGTCCGGGAGCGATCTCCTGGACTTGGGCCGTCTGCTGCCAGTAATCAAAATGGTGCCAACGGCCCTTTGCCCTTACTATGTCACTGGGGCCGACCAACTGCAGCAGTATCCCCTGTGACATAGTAAGGGCAAAGGGTCGTCAGCTACCGCTGCCATTGGTTGGCTCCAGTGACATAGTAAGGGCAAAGGGCCGTCGGCGCCATTTTGATTACTGGCAGCAGACGGCCCAAGTCCAGGAGATCGCTCCTGGACCACCAGGGACTTTTGGCAGGTCTTTGGGGGGGGGGGTCAGGAGGATGGGGGGTTGTAGTAAATTAATTTGGCAGGTCTTGGGGGGGGGGTCAGGAGGGTGGGGGGGGGGGGTTGTTAGATTTTTAGTTTTGTTTTTTGGTTTTTTTTTATATTCGCTCCATAAGATGTACTTTTTCCCCCCAAAAGTGGAGGGAAAATGTCTGCATCTTATGGAGCGAAAAATACGGTAATAGCAGTTAATGGACTTCTCCTCCAAGAACTTATCCAAACCTTTTTTGAACCCAGCTACACTAACTGCACTAACCACATCCTCTGGCAATAAATTCCAGAGCTTTATTGTGCCTTGAGCGAAAAAGAACTTTCTCCGATTAGTCTTATATACTTATTCTGTAAAGTGTATGTCAGCTTTTCAATTAACTGTTAATATATTTGAGAAGACCAATGTTGCATCAAAGGAATGGTCTTCCAAAATGTGGCTCCATATGGTA
Source organism: Rhinatrema bivittatum (assembly GCF_901001135.1). Classification (NCBI taxonomy): domain Eukaryota; kingdom Metazoa; phylum Chordata; class Amphibia; order Gymnophiona; family Rhinatrematidae; genus Rhinatrema; species Rhinatrema bivittatum. Next base: position 210,661,674 of record NC_042616.1, on the reverse strand, counting down.
AACCAAGCTGCAAGGAGTAACTGCTCAAATAACTTATGCTGATAAATATTCAAGGAATCGTCCCATAACTCTAGCAAATGCAACTTTGAAGGAAAAGGTCAACTGTAGCCCCCCCCCTTTTTTTCCCCTCCTCACTTATTTTGAGCCTCCCTCTCCAAGTTGATATGGTGACTTGCTTCTTCTTGAACTTTAATCCCTTTACAAAAAGGGGTTGAATTAGTACAAATCAAGCCTTGACAATTAGCACTACTGCTGACAAGTTTCAACCTTGGGCTAATTCAACTCCTCTTTGTTGTTGTTTTTTTTTGGTTTGGTTTTTTTTAATTGTCCAGTATATGCGCACATGTTTTGTTCTGTTGAAAATGTCATTGTCTGCTACTCTACTGAAGCTTGCTGGATATTTGAATGTTTGAATCATTTCTTCCCTTTCCCTCCTTGTTTTTCTTTCCCCTCTTTTAGTCTCTCTATGCCAGTGGTTTTCAGGATATCCACAATGAATATGCATGAGAGAAAATTTGCATGTTATGGACGCAGTGTATGCAAATTTTCTCTCATGCATATTCATTGTGGATATCCTGAAAACCCGACTGGCTGGGGGGGGTCCCCAGGACAGGGTTGAGAACCACTGCTCTATGCAGTTTTATCCTGCTCCTTTGGGCTTCCAGCTCAGTTGGAACTAGGCCTGTGATCCGGTGCCATGAGCCTTTATTTGCAACTACCCATAGATTCCCCCCCCCCCCCCCCCCCCACACCCACAACTCCATTTTAAAATCTCTCCCAACTGCCCAATCATTGCTCCTGGGACCTCGCAATCAAGGATCTAAATCTGCCCCTAGGTGTCATTGCGCAATGAGTGGGACTCCCTCCTGGTCCAGGGAGCAGGTGGTCTGACCCTGCATGGCACTGTGGGCACTACCACTGGGTTGGCCCCTACTGCTGTCGTGTTTTTGTAAACTGCTTACAGGACAAAGAACAATTACTCCCGCTCACAGTGACCTTAGGGGTTTAAAGAGGTTATTTAAAAAGATGTTACAGGCTAGTTTTCATAGTCCCAAGGAGGTTTACATAAAGGGCTAACTACCCCCTCAGAGTGTCTGCTCTCGAATGTTGCTTAAATGGGCGAATCTACCCCAACCAAGTGGGCCCTGAAATTGAGAGAAGGGATTGAGACAACGTTGTAAGATGGATATCTACATTAAAAAAAAAAAAAAAAAAAAAATCAGTGTTAGAAAAAATGTGATAAGTTTTAAGACTTATTCTTTTTGGACCACTTTCAGAGATTGCTATTGAAAGAGTAATTGTAGATTATCAAAAGATAAACATACACACTTTGAAGTGAATTATTTAAACATCCAATAACATTAAGATTTTCCACTTTCTATTAATCTTTTTTTCTATCCCTTTCTGCTCATTTCTCCTTTGCATATGAATTATTTTCCAATGCCTTGCCTTCTCCGCCAGTCCTCTAGGTCATTAATAACCACCTCTCATTTCCCCCCCCCCCCCCACCCTTTAGCTTCCCTTTCTTACCCCCGCTCATACCCACCCAATGGGCAAGTCCTCCACCCTTCCATCCAATCTCAGTCCTCGCTCTTCTCTCAGTCCAGAGTTCCCATTCTCCCTCGCTGTCCCCCCCCCCCCCCCCCCCCCACCCCCACCAATTTTGAGTCTTTGCTCTTTCTCTCTCTGCCCTCATAGCTTGCACATCTAACCCATTTGACTTATGCTGCTGGCAGGGGCACCATTTCCCGTCTCCCTACTGTATGTGGCAATGCTGTTGAAACTCAAAACTGTTTGAACTGCAGGACTCTTGTCTCTGAACTTTTTGAATAATTTTGTAATAGCTTAATGTTTGAACCACAAAGTCATTAAATTGCAAGAGGATCTTGAAAGATGGGAATACTGGGCATCCAGATGGCATGTGATGCGCACAGGGAAGAGCAACCCAAATTATAGCCGCGTGATGCAAGGTTCCACATGAGCAGTCACTCAGCACCCAGGAAAAAGGTCCTAGGCATCATCATAGATATGTTGAAATCCTCAGCCCAGTGGGCAGAGGCCTAGGTAGCAACACCTGGGCCTTGACCAGCGCCCGGACCCAGGCCTGATGCTGCAACCCAGCCCACAGTCCGGGTCCTGACTTGGCCTAAACCACGGCCAGGGCTCAAAACTTCCTGATTGAGAATTTAGGAAAGGATTGGAGAATAAAACAGAGCATCATCATGTCTATAGCTAGAATACTGTGCCGTTCTAGTCACCACAACTCAAAAAAGATATAGTGGAATTGAAAAAGGTACAGAGAAGGGCGACCAAAATGATAAAGGGGATGGACCATTTCCTCTGAGAAAAGACTAAAGAGATTAGGGCTTTTCAGCTTGGAGAAGAGATGACTGAGGGGGGAGATGATAGAGGACTATAAAGTGAGTGGATTGGAAGGGGTAAATGCAAATCAGTTTATGGTTTCAAAGAGTACAAAGACTGGTGGACATGCAATGAAGTTACTAAGTATTACTTACTAGGTGTTTGTGACCTAAATTGCCCACTGTTGGAAACAGGATGCTGGGCTTGATGGACCTTTTGGTCTGACCCAGCATGGCAAAACTTATGTTCTTGTGCTCTTATTTAAATTATATCCTGTGTGGTTCAAACAGCTGGTGTCTGAACTGTGTGGGGCTGTTTGGTACAAGAGGCTCCCGGTTCGGACAGCTTTGGTTTCAATCGTGGCAGCATGCAGGAGGGAAGAGAAACTTGTGGCAAAAGCGGGAGCTGGACTGGGTTAGAGGTGCTGGTTGTGGTAAGGAAGTGACAAGTCCATACTGTGGTTACACCTTTGCCTCTGGCTTTGCCAAACAACATCTGGCCATCATAAAACCGGTTTTGTACCGACCTGGATGGTGTGTAGGAAGTTGTGGCCTTCTATCATCCTGGCTACCCCATGGCCTGCTGCGTCACCAAGTTTTTATGCAACCTCTCAACCCTGTTCCTATCAAGGCTTTTCATAACCAACCCAAGCATGTCTGATTCCACTACAAGTCCTGGCCTCTCCTGTCTCTACTGGGTAGGCCATTCTAGGTTTGTCATCTTCCTCTTTGATTCTTACAATTTCATTTTCATTCATTTTATTACATTTTATAAACTGCCTTCCAGAAAAAAAAAATCTTACAAAGAGATGAACAAAATTGCACTTACAATCACATATAATAAATTACGATGATAATCATAATAAAACAAAAATTACAAGAGTCTCCAAACTCAATACAAACAATAAAAGAAGAAATAAACAAATGAATACATATTCATTTTGCTGCCATCTCTATACCACACCTTCAAACTCAACTCAAGTAATACTAGATATCAATCATGTTTTGGTGGATAGAAACACATGAAATGTTGAAGTATGGGATTGCAAAATAGAGCTTTTTAGTCTGCTCTTCCATGTTTGTCTGTTAGGGAGGAAGATAGTTTATCTTCCTCCCTAACAGACAAACATGGAAGAGCAGACTAAAAAGCTCTATTTTGCAATCCCATACTTCAACATTCAGGCCCTTTTCCTTTCTTACTACCAAACTTTCTTTGTATCATCCGTACAGCCACCAAAATTAGCAAATCTGTTATTCAATAATATCCATTATCCCCCCTGTTTATTGATATGTGGGTTCTAACCATGGTTTCTCATTGCAAATTCTTTATCTTCTTGGAAGCCTGATGCTGCCATTTCACTGCTGTTCATGCTGGGTACCCTAGCTACTTCCTAAGCCTGATGCAGTTGCATTGCTACAATTAAGCTTGTAACTGCCACTCGATGCAGGTTACCTTAAGGTAGCTCTGGTTTAACCATGGCAGTCTACTCCAGCCTAGCACAACTGCTTACATTTAACCCAATCTGATAGTTCCACTTCTATTCTCTGACAAGTGGCTTGTTTTCCTCTCTTAGGCCCTTCAGATTCCATATGCTTAAGCAAGCACTCTAGCTCCCTCCATTTCTTCTCCCTTCCTAGCGCACTGCCTCCACTTTTCCTTGTTACCTGCCCTTGCCTCTGTACTCTGCCCCAAACAGGTTTAAATTGTCATGATTTTGCTGGCTGCTACCTCTGTCAATAGGCTACAGGCATCCACCATTCTCTTTGGCGCAGTGTTTCCTCACGTTTCCTTTGTACCTTGCAACGTCATATCATGACCTGTTGTAGATTTCACCTTCCCACACTTCTAAAGCCTTTCAAATATTTGTGTTTCTATCTTGGCCCTCTTGTTTTCTCTATCTTCCAAAAAGTTTATTCTTAGCATCTTAAACCTACCTATGTAGGGTTTATGCCGCAGCCTCTTCTAATAACATCTCCATCCCGTGTCTTTACGTAGGTATAGCTTCCAGAATTGAAATACTATTCGAGGTAGAGCCTTTACAAGTGACCTATACAGAAGTAATATTACCTCCTTTAATTTTTTCCTGCTGATAATTAAATTTTGCTTTTTTTTTTTTTTAAAATAAGTTTTAACATAAGATATTTCCTGGCTTTACATTCTCTAAAGTCACAGTACCTTAGAAAATCAATTAAATCTATCAACTTTTTCATCACCGTTTAAGCCTTATGTTAATAAAACTGTTAATATTCATCTCCTCTCAAAACTACTTTTTGCTGGTTTTCATACCATCTGTAGATGAGCATGTTTTTCCTTTCTAATCTTTCCACAGTGCCTCTTAAAGAATATTGGACTTGCCACGGTTTCCTTTAGCCCTCTATTTACATTCCCTTCAACAGGGCAGACCCAGTTGGCTGCCTCGGAATCCTGGAAATCAAGTGTTCTCACCAAGTTCATTTTTCTGCTTCCAGCTCTGGCTTAACTTGTTCTGTGTGGAATAGTCTCAAACTTTAAAACTTTACTCAAATTCAGATAAGCTACCATTTATCCTCACCATCTTCATTTATTACTATGTTTTGAGGAAAAAAACTCTCCCCTGCCTTCCAACCTTTTCTCTTCTGCGTAGGCAGTGGAGCAGCTCTAGGCCAAAGTGGCTCCTGCCTGGACTAGTTACTAGCTCTTTAGCAACCTGGTGCTTGGGAATTTTCCATCCTGGTGCCCATTCTTGTAGAGCTGTTACAGCTGCTGCTCTTCAATCTCCTTGAACCTCTCGTTTCAGGTGGTTAAGATGAACAGAGCTGTGAGAGGTAGCGTACCTTTAGCTCCTGAGGTATTCTGGAATGTATGTTTACTTTCAGCTGTGTCAATACCTACTGCCTGAGCAATTATATTCATGCTACAATCCCTTATGTCCTTGCCTTTTGCTTTGATGGATTACCCTAGTGTGAATACCAAACTATTTAAGAGCGGTTGTCTTCTGACCTTTTTCATTAAACCTGTCCTCCCTCTTTTTTCACATTTTTATATAATGCTCCCACATTTTTACTGATTGTATTATGTATGTATAATGCTCCCACATTTTTACTGATTGTATTATGTATGCAGATTTTTTCAAAACTTTGGGGCATTTATTTGGCAAACTTGCATACATTTGTAGGTTCAATTTTTTTTAATACTTTTATAACAATTTGTTTGCAGTTAATTTGGCTCTTTATTAAGAGGAAAAGAGATCTTTAGTGATTGGGGCTGGTGAAGGAGAGGAAGGGATCTTGGAATGGGAAGAATAGAGATGGCAGAGGAGGGGAAACATAATCTTAGGCAAGAGAGGGCTAGAGAGAAGAGATGGAGGGGAATAGAGGAAGGGAGGATAAGGCAAGGGAGAGGAAAGAGGTATCAGGAGTGAAAAAGGAGGGTTGGGGTAGTAGGAAGAAAGGTAGTGTTGGGGATGAGGTGAAAGAATGGGGAAGATATGAAGAGAGGGAGGAAGAATGGGATGAGAAGAAAGGAAAGAAGTAATACTCCCATCCCCTCTCTCCCTTATCCCCCCCCCTTCCAAAGCCCCTTAGATTACTATAAACCCTGGTTCCTCCACCCACCCCAATGATTTCCCATGAATCGAGGTTCATTTATTTCTCCCCCTCCCCTCTCCCGCGTGATCTGCAGGTCCCTCGTTCCCTGCCCCTTCCAGATCCCTCACTCACCTGCTCTGTTGGCAGAAGAGAAGCAGGATAGCTTTGCAGCACCACTGGCATATCATCCTCCCTGCCAGGGTCGGAGTGTCACACTTTCAACCAAGTGGTTCAAAGCATGTGCTAGAGGCAGCGACAAGGTGGATGCTGTCATCTCCTGTTTAGCCAAACAAGCAGGTTTGTGAGGGGGGAGGGAGGGAACCAGGGATTGTGCCATCCCAATGCCAACAATTCTCTTCTGAGAGGATCCCTGGTCTCCTGCAGCAGTTTGGCCAGGTCTGGTCAATTCCGTAGCGAGGGCTGAATTTTATGGACCTTACCACAGCATCTCAGGAGACCAGTTTCCCTGGCTATCTGCTGCTAGTTCAGCTTTTGCTTGTTAAACTGCTCTTTCTCCTGGTAACTTTTTCTGTTTTCTAAATACCTTGTTTTTGGTTTTTCTCCTACTTCTATGATGAACGATAGTGGTCTCCATTCTCTTCCCCATGCTTTATATTTGAGAGAATGATTTGTTAACATTTCAGTATTCCTTAGATCCTTTATTCCTGGCAAGACTTCCTTAATACATTTTTTTAGGTTGAGACTGAACTCTAGGACCCTTGTCCTAATATAATTTAGTTTTTTGATCTGGTGATTACTTTGAACCACATGATATGTAATCATTGGACCACAAGTTGTCCCCTGCCATAACCTCTGTGATGCTGTCTCAGTTTGTCTGTACCAGTTTCTGTCACCTTGTTTGAGTGGGCTATCCATAGAGTTGCTTAAGCAGTGCACTTTGCAAAGATTCTGAATATCCCCCCAACATAAGAACATGCCATACTGGGTCAGACCAAGGGTCCATCAAGCCCAGCATCCTGTTTCCAACAGTTTCCAATCCAGGCCATAAGAACCTGGCAAGTACCCAAAAACCTGTCTATTTCATGTTACCGTTGCTAATGGCAGTGGCTATTTTCTAAGTCAACTTAATAGCAGGTAATGGACTTCTCCTCCAAGAACTTATCCAATCCTTTTTTAAACACAGCTGTACTAACTGAACTAACCACGTCCTCTGGCAACAAATTCCAGAGTTTAATTGTGCGTTGAGTGAAGAAGAACTTTCTCAGATTAGTTTTAAATGTGCCACATGCTAACTTCTAGTACTCTGCAACCTACATCTGGTAGAGTATTCCCTTATCCCGCCTGCCATTAATAGCATTGCTCCTTTGGAAGACTTCTGTCATTCATATCTTTTACTACTTTATGATTGCAGCATACAGATTACTTCTGCATAAATATTAGACACCTTAAGTTTCTCCTAGGTAGGTACCTACTGTAATTCAACTGTTCCTTGCTTATTTTGTATCAGAATGGCTTTTAGTTTGTCCCTCATGAAATTGCTTCCCTTTTTTTTTTTTTTTTTAACTTGTATTTTTTGAAGAGTATATTCTGGTATGTTTACCTTTCATTCCCGATGGTCACTGAGCCCTAATTCACTCCTCTTTCACCATGTTAGCTTCTAGCTCAATGACTGTTAGATTATAAACATTGCACACACTAATTTTGAAGTTTTTTTCCTACCTCCCTTTTTAGTTTGCCTTTCAAGTAATTGCCCCCAAATATCAACCACTACCTGACCAGCTCTTACTGTCCTCAGCCAAGCTTTCGGTGTCCATGCATTGTTGTAAATGACCTTCACTTTTCTACTGCTAATATAGGGTTCTGTACACTGCTGGTTCCTATGACCTTATTACATTTGTGTGGTCCTGGTTTCTTGTAAACTTTCATAACTGTTCCCTGATGAGCCTAATTTAGAGCCCTCCTTATTAGATTGGCAATCTATGGACAGATACACCTCAAGAGCATCCAGTCTTTACTCAATAGATGACTACTTTTTGGAATACAATGACCCAAGAAACCAAAGCCCAGTCATTGACACCATCCACATAGCCATATACGATGGCTTGCAAAAGTATTCAACCCTCTAAAGTCAGATTTATGTGGATTATAAATTACATTTTACATATTGTTCCAGACAGTGTTTGTAAACCAGTATACTTCTAAAGTAAATTTTCAGTTACAATTCGTTATTTCTCTGCATTTTTTTGTAAAATAAACTGTAAAATGCTGCTTACATAAGTATTCAACTCCTTCAGACTAGTATTTGTTAGAACCTTTGTCTGGGAGGGTATAGAGTCCAACAGAATAAAGATCTTACAAGAGACTAAATGCTCAGTAGAATCTATATGGGTAGAAATCCCATGTGTGTTGGGTAAGAGTATAGTGATAGGAGTATACTACCATCCACTCTGACAAAAAACGGTCAGACAGATGATGAAATGCTAAGAGAAATCAGGGAAGCTAACCAATTTGACAGTGCAGTAATAATGGGAGAATTTAATTACTCCAATATTGACTGGGTAAATGTAACATCAGGACATGCTAGAGACATTTGTAATAAACGACTGCTTCATGGAGCAATTGGTTCAGGAACCAACAAGAGGGAGCTATTTTAGATTTAATTTAGTGGAATACAGGATTTGGTGAGAGAGGTAATGGTGATGGGGCCACTTGGCAATAGTGATCATAACATGATCAAATTTAAACTAATTGGAAGGGGAACAAGTAAATCTACAGCTCTAACACTAAATTTTCAAAAGGGAAATGTTGATAAAATGAGGAAAATAGAAAAAAAACTGAAAGGTGCAGCTGCAAAGGTTAAGTGTTCAACAGACATGGACATTGTTTAAAAATACAATCCTAGAGGTGCAGTCCATATGTATTTCACGAATTAAGAAAGGTGGAAGGAAGGCAAAACGATTACCATCATGGTTAAAAGGTGAGGTGAAAGAGGCTATTTCAGCCAAAAAAAATCCTGCAAAAATTGGAAGAAGGATCCATCTGAAGAAAATAGGAAAAAGCCATAAGCATTATCAAGTTAAATGTAAAACATTGATATGACAGTCGAAGAGAGAATTTGAAATGAAGTTGGCCACAGAGGCAAAAACTCATAATAAAAACTTAAAAAAAAAAAATCTGAAGCAAGAAACCTTTGAGGGGAGCCTGGACTGTTAGATGACAGAGGGGTTAAAGTGGCTTTTAGGGAAGATAATTGCTGTATTTTAAATCTGCCACGTGCATAGAAATAGTCACTTACGTTGGGGCCGGGCCCTGCGCGCATTTTTAAAAGGGCCTGGCCACGCCAGTAAGCGGTGATACACGCGTAAGTGCCGGGTCCTGACAAATGGGCAGTCCAGGGGACGGAACAGGGGGACTGGGACAGCGCCATTCCTCGCTGTCCTGGAGCCTTGCTCGCTTGCCGGCATGTGCAAGTTACTTCAGGTTGGGACATGAAATAACGCAAAGAGAAAAAGGTTTAAAAAAAAAAAAAAAAGTGATTTGGAGGGTGGGGAAGGGAGGTAAGGGTAGGGGGTCCGAGCCTGCCCCTGCGCTGCTAGCGCTACTGCTGAAACGACTCGACATCCTCTTGGGCATCTTGCCCTTGCTGCTGCCATCTGCACCCGGGAGTCTCTCGATGCCCCAGCGGCTGCTGAGACCTTCTCCCTCCGGTGTCTTTCCCATTATGGGGTCCTCGGAGGAGGAAGATACCGCCCATCCAGGGGCACAGTCATGGGTGCTGTTACCACACCCACTCTTGCCTGATCCTGTTCCCGATCCCTCAGGGATCTCTGTGCCTTGGTTCCATTGGTGCTGTCAGTGCCTTTGGTTCCAAGACGGGGGCCCTCCTCGGCATGCCCCAGAGGACTTCAGTGAGGAAGAAGCCTCGTATGATACCTCAGTCTTCACAGGATTCTGGAGACCACCCCTCGGATCCATCTCTTCTGGATGAGAGGTGTAGATCCCCGTTGGAGGATCTGACCTTTGCGGGCTTTGTGCGGGCCTTGGCTGAGTCTGTTCCCTTCCAGATTCTAGTGGAGGAGGATGCCAGTCACAAGGTGCTGGAAATTCTCCAGTTCATAGGTGCCCCAAAGGAAGTGCTTGCTATCCCCATCTGTGATATCTTTAAGGAGTTGCTCCTTAGGATGTGGAAGCACCAAGTGTCCGTACTGCCAGTGAACTGTAAGGCAGGCACAGTCTACCTGGTCCAGCCGGCCTTAGGTTTTGAGAGGCTCCAGCTCCCGCACCAGTCAGTGGTGGTGGAGTCTGCCCTCAAAAAAGCTAAACACTCCCGTACCCACGCTTCGGAACCTCCAGGGCAGGAATACCAGGCTGCAGATGCCCTGGGTAGGAAGGAGTATCAGGGCACAATGTTGATCGCTCGCATTGCCACCCAGCACATTCGCAACCTCTGGAAATAGGTCCAGAAGGTAGCTGAATGCCTCCCCCAGCAGCAGCAGGAAGCCCTTCTGGCCATTGCCCAGAAGGGCTTGGAGTGCCGCAAACGTGAGGGTACGTTCCACCTAGGATGTCTTCGAGACTGCGACTTGGGTGGCAGCGGCGGGGCATTGGAGCCTGTAGGCTGGTGTGGCTCCGAGCATCAGACCTCCAGCTGGAAGACCAAGATAAGCTCGCAGAACTTCCCTGTACTGGGGAGTTCTTGTTTGGGGACAAGGTGTGGGATGCTGCAGCTCAGCTAAAAGACCACCATCAGACCCTCCAGTACTTCGGACCCTCCAACCTCTGCCCAGAATTCCTTATGTCAGGGCAGCAGAAGGTCCTTTTATCGCCAGAGGAAATATTATCCACCAGCCTCACATACTTGTGCGCTGCAAGGGAATTCTAGGGGCTGCTCTCAACAGCAGCGGACTCTCAGACCTCAGCCGGCTCCCCAGCAAAGCCCCACCATGGGGTTTTGACTGATCCTGAGGGAGCATAAGCCCTGTTTCCGTACCCTCTGCTTTGGTGCCCTGGTCTGAGGTCGGCTACAGTCCTTCCAGGTCCGATGGCCATAGATCACCTCGGACCAGTGGGTCCTGTCAATCATCCATCAAGGATATCTGTTAAACTTTGTGTCCCAGCAGACCCTCCCCCTTGTTCGTCGTGGGGCCAGACCCCATATCAGGAGGTTCTTTGGACAGAGCTCTCCACCCTGTTAATAGCGGGAGCGGTAGAATCTGTTCTGGAAGATCAGCAGGGACTGGGATTCTACTCCAAATACTTCCTGATTCCAAAGAAAACAAGGGGGTTATACCCCATTTTAGACCTCTGAAGGGCCTTGAACAAACATCTGCAAAGAGAGAAGTTCCAGATGGTCTCGCTGGGCACCCTGATTCCCCTCCTGCAAAGAGCGTACTGCTTTGCTCCCTCGACCTAAAGTACGTCTATGTCCACATAGTAATCTTTCCCGGTCATAGGAAGTACCTACGATTTTTGGTAGGCGACAATCACTTCCTGTACAAGGTGTTGCTATTTGGCCTGGCCCCGGCCCCACTTGTTGTTACCAAGTGCTTGGCAGTATGGGTGCACCCCTCTGTCGACAAGGGATGCACGTCTCTCCCTACTTGGACAATTGGCTGGTCAAGACGGCTACACATGAAGGGGTGCTTCGTTCCCACAACTTAACCATACAGGTGCTGGAATCCCTCTGGTTGTCGGCAACTACCCAAAGTCCCATCTTGTTCCGTCGACTCAGTTGTACTTTATTGGGGCCCGCCTGGGTACGACCCAAGGCCTGGCTTTCCTTCCTTATGACCGAGCGCTTGCTCTAGTGTCTCTGGTGAACTTGGTCCGCTGTAGCTGACGGGTGCCGGCCTGCCTTGTGCTTTGGTTGTTGGATCACATGGCTGCCTCTGTCCATGTCACCCCCCCCCCCCCTTGGCCCGCTTGCATGTGCGGAGAACACAGTGGACCCTATGGTCGCAGTGGCATCAGGCCTCCCAGGACCTCAGCATGTGGGTGCCGCATCATGCCACCCCTCCAGCATTCCTTATCCTGGTGGGAAATTCTACCCAACCTGGAGCAGGGGGTTCCCTTTCAGATCCTTCTCAGCCAGGTTGTGCTCACTATGGAAGCTTCCACAGTGCTGTCCAGTTGGGAGACTCAACTGGACAGCATCTGCACACAAGGTCGCTGGTTGGCCCAGGAGGCTTCATGCCAGATATACTTCCTGGAACTTTGGGTGATCAGCTATGCGCTCTGGGTGTTTCAGGATCGCCTGTCCAGTCAAGTGGTCCTGGTCCAGACCAGGCTGAGTCAGGTTTGGTTCCCAATCCATCAGGATCTCTCCGTCAGAACCGATCAGTCTAGGGACGTCCCCCGACCTGATCACACAGGATCGAGGCAGGCTGCTCCATCCCAAACTCCGGGCACTGTTGATGACCTAGATGTTGAGAGGTTAGTTCTGTGTCCCCTTGACCTCTCTGAGGATGTCTCTGGTCCTGGTAGCTTCTCGAAAGCAGTCCACCAGAAAGTCATACACTCTGAAGTGGAGGAGGTTTTCCATTTGGTGTGACAGTCATGGCTTGGATCAGTTCTCTTGTCCTACACCCAAGTTTGGACTACTTGCTATCTCTTTCTGATGCTGGTCTGAAAACCAACTTGGTCAGAGTGCACTTTAGTGCTGTCAGGGCCTACCACCACATGGTGGATGGTTCGCCCATTTCCATGCATCCTGTGGTGAGCCAGTTCATGCGGGGTTTGTTTCAGCTGAAACCTCTCTTGGGGGCCTCCTGTTGTGTTCTGGGATCTTAATGTGGCTCTAGCTCATCTCATGTGAGATCCCTTCGAGCCACTGCGTTTCTGCAAGTTGAAGTACCTGATGTAGAAGGTTATCTTCTTGATTGCAGTTACTTTGGCACACAGAGTCAGTGAGCTTCAGGTGTTGGTAACATATCCACTTTACACAAAACATTTTCATGACAGGGTGGTACTTCGCACCCACCCTAAGTTTCTGCCTAAGGTGGTGACTGATTTCCATCTTAACCAGTCAATTGTCCTGCCTTTTTTCCCAGACCGCATTCTCACCAAGGCAAATGGGCTGTACACAGCCTGGACTGCAAAAGAGCCTTGTCTTTCTATCTGAAGGAAACAGCAGGCCACTGACAACCCACGCAACTGTTCGTCTCCTTCGATAAGAGCAGATTGGGAGTTGCGGTCACCAAGCACATGTTATCCAACTGACTGGCTGATTGCGTTTCTTTCTGCTACTCGCAGGCGGGCCTTCAGCTTGGAGGCCACATCAAGGCTCATTCCATCCATGCCATGGTGGCTTTAGTAGCCTATTTGCATGTGGTTCCTGTGGCCAACATTCACAAGACTGACGTGGAGTTTGCTGCCCATTACTGTTTGGATAGAGACGGCCGTAGAGATAGCAACTTTGGTCAGGCTGTCCTGCGGAATCCTTTTCAGTAAGAAACAACCCAACTCTTCCTGCCTAGGGCCCAATATTTCGGGACAGACTTCTCCTCCCTAGGTTTTTCCGCACCACTGCAGCAGTTGCGCCTTTTGGCATCAGGTTTGCTGTCTGTGGATCTATATAAGTTTGGGAGCAGCCTGCAGCTTGGTATTCACCCATGTGAGAGGACTTCCATCCTGCTAGTCCTAGAAGAAAGCAGAGTTGCTTACCTGTAACAGGTGTTCTCCTAGGACAGCAGGATGTTAGTCCTCAGGAAACCCGCCCACCACCCTGCGGAGTTAGGTTTCTTCTATGTTTGTTTTATTTTTTGTGTAATTCTGTTACAAGACTGAAGGGGGACCCCCAAGTGGATGGTGGCATGCTGGGCATGCTCAGTGTGCCTAGTCAAAGTTCTAGAAACTTTGACAGACATTTTCCATGCGGGCTTCATCTGATGTCACTCATGTGTGAGGGCTAACATCTTGCTGTCCTAGGAGAACACCTATTACAGGTAAGTAACTGCTTTTTTTTAATATATGAAATGTGATCTTTCTTCAGATTCTATATCTGCATATGGGATGGCTCTGGATTTTCAGGGCAGGTTGATCTGGTCCTGGTTTTTATTGCTCTGCATGCAGGGACTTATAGTTCTGATATCCCTATTACATTCCTTAAGGGAAGCAAGATTTGAATTGGATGCATGCAGTGGGGTAAAGCCAGGACTAGATAAGCCTGTCCTGAGTATCTGGAGCCAAGTCATTACAAATGCTGACCTTGGGCTGGAATATACAAGTCTGTCACATTAAATTGGATTGGAAGCTGGGTGGAAGGATCCTGTTTTAGGACAGTAGGTTGCAGCAGGGATCCCAGAGGTGCAAACACAGAATGAATCAGCAGTGGAGATGGACTTGACACTTTGGCTTTTTCCAGTCATTATGGGTGTCTTAATTGAGACTTCCTCTGGATTTTTGCAAGTGGCAGCTGTTCTCTGCTTATTGTAATCGTTTTGAGAGGTCTAAATCTAACAGTCAACAATCTTAGGAGCTACAGCAACAAATATTAAATATTAAATTAAAACAGTATACACATATATGATCCCAAAAATCATATAAATAGCAACCCCAACCCATCTCTCATTTAGAGTATATTACTGAACTATGTAACCGTAAAATATTGGCACACCATGGATAACTTAGAAACCTAACCAAACCTATTTCGTGCCAAAATGTAAACCGTTGTGATGGTGTATTACTAAACGACGGTATAGAAAAATTTTAAAATAAATAAAAAGCGCTCTCCAAAATAGACAAAATGGTCCTTCCTCTGACCTCACCCTCTAACTTCTCCTCAAACTCTTTGCTATGAGGTCTCTGATTGCTCCTGTATCATCCCAATCGAAGTAAGTTGTCACTAACTACATTACTTAAATGGTAACAGTGCAAAGAAATCTACTAGCATCAGGCTAATGTCTCTTACTAATATTTTAACTAGTGAGACACCCTTTCTTCTATAAAGGCGAACATAAAGTAGAAATTAGTGAAGTAGATATTATAGTATCTACCTTATAAATGGCCTGTGACCGGCCCGCAAATGCGCAGTAGAGACCAGCTCTACCGCGCATGTGCGGGCGAGCACGTTGCTCTGAGGCAGCTTCAGAAAGAAAAAAAAAATGGCGGCGTCCAGTGGCAGCAGCGGGCGGCGGTAGCGACGGCGGTAGCGGCGACGGCGGTAGCGGGCGGTAGCGAGGGAGGGAGAAGAGAGAGGGAGGGACGGACTGAGTGGGAGGGAGGGACGGACTGAGTGGGAGGGAGGGACGGACTGAGTGGGAGGGAGGGACGGAGAGAGAGTGGGAGGGAGAGAGAGTGGGAGGGAGAGGAGTGGAGAGGGAGGAGGAGGGACTGGGAGAGAGAGAGGAGGGAGTGGGACTGAGGGAGAGTGAGTGGGACTGAGTGAGTGAGAGGGAGGGGGGAGGAGGGACTGAGGTGGAGGGATGGAGTGGAGTGAGGGGAGAGTATGGAGGGAGGGATTGAGTGGGAGGGAGGGATTGGGGGAGAGAGAGGGAGAGAGAGGGAGGGAGTGGGACTGAGGGAGAGGAGGGAGGGAGAGGAGGGCGTGGAGGGGAGAGGGAAGCGGAGGGAGGGAGTGGGGACTGAGGAGAGTGAGTGGGACTGAGTGAGAGGAGGGAGAGAGGGGGGAGGGAGTGAGTGAGACTGGAGTGGAGGGAGGGCTGAGTGATAGGAGCGGGAGGGTGGGGACGGAGTGGGTGAGGAGGGGGTGGTGAAGAGTGAGGGGAGAGAGAAAGAGGGGGAGGTGAGAGACAGAGGGGATGTAGCCCGTTTTAACGGGCTTAACGGCTTGTATCAGTATAAACAGGTAATTTTAACCAACTTTAGCCTTCGTTAGAAAAATTAAGATTCCAGAAAACGCTACTAAGCAGCAGTGAGAGGGTCCATCGATACATTTTTGTGCATACAGTTGTACTCATAAATTTATATACCCCCTGGCAGAATTTGAAAGAGTGGAAGCATTTTAAGAAAACACGAGTGATCAGACAAAACATGTTTTTAATGTTTCAAATTAAACTATTTTGCATCACAGAATAGCACAATCATTAAACCATAGCAATAAGGGAAATAAGTTTACATAACCTTAGTTCTTAATATCATTATTGCCCCCTTTTTTGCATCAATGACTGCCTTCAGTCTTTTGTGATAGTTGTGAATGAGGCCCTTTATTTTCTTATGGCAAAACTGCCCATTCCTCTTGGCAAAAAGCCTCCATATCCTGTAAATTCTTTAGTTGTCTAACTTGAACTGCATGTTTGAGTTCTCCCCAAAGTGGCTCAATGATGTTTAGGTCAGGCGATTCTGTTGGCTGCTCCAGAACCTTCACTTCTGCAGGCACTGAAGGGTCGACTTGACCTTATATTTTGGATCATTGTTATGTTGGGAAGTCCAAGTGCTCCCCATGCGCAGCTTCTTGGCTGATGAATGCAAATTCTCCTCCAATATTTTCTGATAAGATACATCCTGCCATCAATTTTGACTAAATTCCCAGTGCCACTGTATCTCACACCCCTCAGAACAGCAGAGATCCACCACAATGCTTCACAGTAGGGTTGGTTTGCGGCTATTTATAGCGTTTGGTTGTGACCATAAAGTTCAGTTTTGGTCTCATCACTCCAAATTTTGTCCCAGAAGTTTTGAGGTTTCTGTAGGTGCTTGTAAGTGGTCTGTTTTGTGGCATTAATGGAATGTTTTATGTTGGGTTGTTTTTTTAATATATCTGGCAGCTCTACCATGCAGCCCATTTTTGTTCAAGTATCTCCTTATTGTGCATGCTGAAACACCCTCACCACTTTGTTTCAGAGAAGCATGTATTTTAGTAGAAGTTGCTTGTGGATTTTTCTTTGTATCCTGACAAATTTTCTTGGTGGTTGTGTCAAATCTTTCTTGGTCTAGCTTGGTATTAACAGAACCCATAGTTTTCCACTTCTTGATCAGTTTGAACAGTACTGATTGGCATCTTCAAATCTTTGGATATCTTTATATCTGTTTCCTGATTTATAAAATTGGAACTACTTTTGCTCGCAGATCCTTTGAGAGTTCTTTTGCTTTCCCCATGCTTCAGTAACCACCAAAGTCAGTGCAGACCTGGATGAAGTGCAGAAAGGTTTCTCAAGAGCTAAGAAACTCATTGACTATACACAGATTAATTATAATCAAACAAGGCACAGGAGGGGGATACCTACCCTTCATTGCCATCTCAACTTGAGTGTATATTAGCAGCCCAATCATTCAAGGGTATGCAAACTTTTGAACAGACCAATTTAATTTTTTCCCTTATTGCTATGGTTTGTTTAATGATTATGCTATTCTGTGATCATAATTTAATTCAAAACACATTAAAAATAACAGATGTTTTGTCTGATCTGTTTTTCTTAAAATGTTATGCATCTTACAAATTCTGCCAGAAGTATGTAAACTTATGAGCACAACTGTATGTGCTATCCACATGCTGTAGTGGTGGTGGTATGGGAAATAAAAACTTTCCTTGTAAATGAATAGATCTGGCCATTAAACAACTTGTGACGCTCATACATAACTGTTACCTAGTATTGGTTGAGATGTATGGAATACACATGGTCATTTGGCCACAGTACAGCATGCATGCTTGAGAGAAAGCTGTATAGGACTTTAAATCGAGGCTGGAAAATTCCCAAATCACCTCCTGTTGCCCCAGGTAGTGTCACATGTGCTGTAGAGGGCCCCAGAAGAACTACTACCCTCAAGCTCAGGCCCGAAGGAAATTGGAGTTGCTGCAAACCAGGCCTCCTTTCTTTGCACATAAGAGAAGAGGGGAATAAAAAGAAGCAGAGGCTGGGGAATGGGAGTGGAGGGACAAAATACTAAAAAAAAAAAAAAGGCAAAAACAAATACAAGGAAAAATAATTTGCCTTGGCTCCTAAAAATTTTGGTTTGTACTCAAGTTTTCTAAATATTTTTCCACTCCTGCTTTAAGCCGAATAGAATTTAATATCTGAGTAGAAGAAAAAACAACCCTTTACCTGTAATGGAAAGAGTGAGTTGTTTCATCTGTGGGAGTTTCTAAACTTCGCAGCACAATTAACTCCTGTGTTTGTGTTCTTTGTACCTCTGGCAGTTGGCCATGCGATCCACCGTTGAATCTTGTTGTTTCCATCTTGTTTATTGGCTGCTCTTTTGCCTAGATTATGTTGAAGCTAATAAGAGCTATCAAGTAGCTGTTTCATGTAACCACAAAAGTGGAACACTTTACGTAAGTTAATTTTATTTAACTTTATCCAAGTACTCAGTGTGTTGGTCCT
Organism: Rhinatrema bivittatum; assembly: GCF_901001135.1. Lineage (NCBI taxonomy): Eukaryota > Metazoa > Chordata > Amphibia > Gymnophiona > Rhinatrematidae > Rhinatrema > Rhinatrema bivittatum. Next base: position 210,643,508 of record NC_042616.1, on the reverse strand, counting down.
GAATTTAAAAAGAATTCCCTACAGTTAATGAATTTGGGTTGGAATGATGCCCTGTGGGTATTTCAATAAATGCTGTTTCTCCTTAGAAGGAAATATATACATATACATATTTTTTGGTGTCTTCCGTGGGTAAATTCTTTTTTTTTGTGGCAGGGTAAGGGCTATAACTCAAATCAGAACTCTTGGATTTTCTCCCAGCTGTACTTTTTGTTACAACCCTACCAGAGATCTTCTAATAGACAGTTTTTCTGGCAGGACCCTGCAGAATGGTAAGAAGAATTGGCATGACAGTATTTACATCAATCTTGGTAATATAAATTAACCCCTTTTTTAAACTTGCTCCCATCCCCCACCCACTGTTTTTAATCTTTTGGGTTTACAGAGGAGTGAAGGAGGTCTCCATCTGAGGATTTAACGTTTGTCAGGGTGTTGGTGAAGACTATCCCATTCTAGCTTTTGACTGAAGAAGATGCCAGGCACAAAAATGCTTGAGGTTCTTTAGTTTGTGGAGCCTCCTAAGGAGATTGTGGTGGTCCCGGTACACAAGATCCTTATGGAGTTGCAGCTGATGATTTGGGAACACCCCTTCACAGTGCCTCCCGTGAATAGGAAGGAGCATGTGATTTACCTCATCCAAAAGGCTGCCAGATTTGATAAGCGTCAACGGCCCCACCAATTGGTGGTCTAATCTGCCCTCAAGAGGGCAAGCGTGCTCAGACCCACTCCTCGGCGTCCCTGGGGAAGGACCACAGAGCGTTGAAAGCTCTTGTGAGGAAGGTGTTCCAAGGTGCGATGATTATTGTACGCATTGCTGCCTACCAGTTCTACAAGAGCCAATACTCGTGGGACATCTGGAAGCAGGTGCATGAAGTGGCTGAGCAGCTGCTTTAACAGCAGCAAGACACCTTCATGTCCCTGGTGCGCAAGAGTTTGAAGTGTGGAAAACATGAGGTCCATACAACCTACAATGTTTTCAAAGTGGCATCGTGGGTCTCTGCAGCAGGAATTGGTGCCTGCAGACTGGAATGGTTGCGGGCCTCTGATCTAAGACCAGAGATACAAGATGACTCGCTGACATTCCATGCACTGGACAGAATCTTTGCAGATAGGATGAAGGATGCTGTTGCCCAAATCTGTGACCATCATGAAACACACAACAATTCTTGCCAGCATTCCGGACCCATCCTCCTCATCCAGGAGGCCATCGAGACCAAAGCCCAGGAAGTTTTTCTTTCACCAAAGGAAGTACTAACCTCTGCCTCCTTGATCTTGTCCACACCATCAGGGCTCCCGTGGCTATTTTAGGCAGCAGAGAGGTCCCAAGTCCCAGCTAGCTCCTCTGTCAACTCTGGGATGGTGTTTTGACTGGGCCGTAGGGAGCATAAGCCAGTTGCCAGTACCCAGGACAGTGGACCCTCAGGTTAGGGGCAGGCTGTGGTTTTTTTGCAAATCGGTGGCTCGGTGTAACCTCGGACCAGTGGGTTTGTCCATTGTCCACCAAGGTTCCAATTCTATTGGGTATCCCACCAAATTGCCCTCTGTGCCCATTTTGGGGGCTGGTAACGCATCAGGAGGTGCTACAATCTGCGCCCTCCTCCCTCTGAACAGGCAGAAATATAAAGCCTGTACCACCAGGGCAAAGAGGGCAGGGATTCTATTCCTGGTGGTACTTGATTCCAAAGAGAACAGGAGAACTTGAACAAGTTTCTAAAAAAGAAAAAAAAAAAAAGTTCAAGATGGTTTCCCTGGGCTTCTTGATTCCCCCCCCCCCCCCCACCCTTTGCAAAAAGGGGACTGGCTATGTTCCCTCAACCTCAAGGATGTATACATCCATACCGAGATCTTTCCTGGTCACAGGAAGAATCTCCGTTTTGTGGTGGGGAAACCAGCACTTCCCGTAGCGGGTGTTGCCATTTGGGCTTGCGTCCGCCCCATGGATCTTCACAAAATGCCTGGCCATGGTGGTGGCACACCTCCGCATACTGGAAATACATGTTTTCCTGTATTTGGATGATTGGCTGGTCAAGAGCACGTGTCAAACAGGGGTTACCTGGTCCATGTGCTTGACAGTTTGGGTGTTGGAGTCACTAGGGTTCGTTCTCAACTACCCAAAGTCCCATCTCAGTCCGTCACTTCATTTGGGCTTCATCTGAGCCCTGCTAGACACGGCTCACGCCGGGGCCTTTCTGCTGTGCCAGAGGGCCGTCGTTATGGCGACCATTGTGACAGAGGTGCAACAGAGCCAGCGGCTTTCAACCTGGCACATGTTGAAACTGGCTCACATGGCCACAGCAGTTCATGTCATTCCCTTGGCATAGTTACACATATGCAGAGTCCAATGGACTATGAGGTCACAGTGGCGCCAGACCACTCTGAGTCCTCAGGATTGCATCCGAGTCACCCCATCTCTCCGGGACTCTTTGTCGTGGTGTTGCGCCAAGGTGAACAAGCACTGTACAGTTTGGACTGCAAAGAAGCCTTAGCCTTCTGCCTGGAGCAGACAGAAGCCCACAGACAGTCCACCCAACATTTTAATTTCTTTTGATAAGAATAGGTTGGGCATTGCCATTGCCAAACAGATTGCATCTCCTCCTGTTATGCCCAGGCAGTACTGTATATAGGGAGTCATGTCAAGGCTCATTCTGTCACAGCCATGGCAGTGTCAGTGGCCCACTTGAGAGCAGTTCCCATGGAGGAGATCTGCAAGGCTGAGATGTAGAGTTCTCTCCACATTCACATCCCACTACCATCTGGATAGGGATGGCAGACGTGACAGTAGGTTTGGCCAGTCTGACTTCTGAAACTTGTTTGAGGTGTAGAACCCAACCTGGGGCCTGTTTTGGGGGTTCAGAGTTCTCTCCATTTGATATAAACAGCACTGGTGGTAGTGTTCCTGTTGGCAGTACCTGGTTAGGTGTTTGGTTTCCTTTTCTGTTGGGGAGCAACCTGTAGCTAGGGATTCACTCATGTGTGAGGACTACCATCTTGCTTGTCCTCTGAGAAAGCAGAGTTGCTTACCTGTAACAGGTGTTCTCTGAGGATATCAGGATATTAATCCTCATGAAACCTGTCCGCCATCCCACAGAGTTGGGTTTCTGTTGTTTTTATTTTATCATAGTTCTACATTACGAAACTGAAGAGGGGACCCCACATGGACGTGTGTTATAGGACATGCTGGGCATGCTCATTATGCCTAGTTAAAAATTTATAGTAACTTTGACACATGTTTTCCGCATCGGTCTCCATATTATGATGTCACCCATGTATGAGGGCTAATATCCTGCTGTCCTTGGAGAGCACCTATTAGAGGTAAGCAACTCTGCTTTATTCAATCAAATCCTTTGGCAAGGTAGTGATCCATGTTTTTGATATGGCACAAGAATTCCCTTAGTGTCCTCTATCCAAGGGAACCTGGTTTTGCTGGAGAAGTTCTTGGAATTGAGGTGTGCAGCATTAGTAGGGCCTCATCACCCATCTCTTCTGCACATGAAACATTGTTCTTATGCCTCTGTGGTGGTGTAATCCAGTGTTTCCCAACCAGTCTGCCTTCAGACCTGATCAGATGTGCCATGGAAAAGTCGCAGCTGCCTGATGCTCAGATCCAGACTAATACCTGGGCTCGATTGTCAGCATCTTGCTGCTACTCATGTAGGGGCTTCTTTGTGAGAACATCATGCATGCCACCTCTTAGCTACCTCGTGAGTCCTGGAGTACGGTAATTTAATAGGAAGCATTGTTAGGCAGAGTGTACTCCCCATCTTTTTCCCCCTTTGAGTTCTTCCAGCCTCTTATCTCCAGACAGAGTGAGACTGGGAAAGCCTGCACAGAGTTCTGGATGTGACTCATTGAGTATTTGGTGCAGAAGCAGTGGAGGAGTTCTAGATCCATAGAAAACATAAGGCAGCTGCTTGCATCATATCGACTTCTTCCTTCTCCTGCACTTGTACAAAGAGGGAACTGGCCCATTGTAGCGAGTTCAGGTGTGTCTCAGCCCCCTCACTCTCTGTGTTAAAATGTGGAAGAGATCGGTGGGGCTTTCAGTACTTCCATATGCCTGCCCCATGGAAACTGGTGGTGCCATGCAACATTTGTTAATGGAGGCTGCGAAACACTGGTGCAATTTAAAATTCCTAGGATAGCACTGATGGACATTTTATTTATTTTATTTACGCTTTTTTTATACCGAGGTATAGCACGTTGCTTTCACTCCGGTTTACATCGTCAACAACTTATACATAAAACAGTGTTTGAAACTCGAAAAAGCTTGAAACGCACGCGTCATGTTACATATAACCATCCATATAACAACTAACTAAATCTGATCTTATGACCAGGTTAACTCATTAACCAGAAGTACACGTTATGAATGACAGATAAGATCAGCATTATATATTATCTGAGGTAGGTTCATTATACATATATATCATGTAAGAAGGGGTAAATGGGTGGGATCGAATCTGGGAAAGAGCCCATTGTGTTTTGTGTATTCTATCAGTTACAAATAACGTGTTCGTGGATCTATATATATGATAGTTAATTAGTTCATTGCATACTCGATGACTGTATGTAATTTCCATTCATGTCCTTGCAGTAGAAATTACCCTCCTGAATACCCTTCCTTGATTTTTACCTCTGTACCATCCTCATGCTGAAATACTTTTTTTGTGCTGTTTTTCACACCTTGGAAGTTCCAAGGTAAAACTGAACTTAGGGCTAGGTTTTTTTTTTTTCTCCCCCCCCCCCCCCCCCCCCCAGTAAGTCTTCCTGTTTGAAGTGTCACAAGGAGATCTTGCCAGCAGTGGTTACCACCCTTTCTGAAGGGAATGTGACATGGGTTCACTTGTAAATTGTATCCTTAATCTATTCCAGTCATGCCTTTAAAAAAAAAAAAAATTCCAATAAAGATGATAGTGGAAGGCACAAACACTTTACTAAAGGTAGTTCTCATTATTTTAAGTAAAGTTTGACTGGTAAGTATATGGTTACATCTATTTCAGCTTTAAGGTTAACAAATCTTAAACAATGTTACCTTTCTGCATTGACAAGATAAATTAAAAAAATAAAAAACTATTTGTAGAACAGTGTATGTATATTTGGAAATATTTAATCTTTAGAAAACTGTACAGACTATCTTTCAGGCCGATACAGAAAAACACACGGGAGAGTGGGCGAGCACAAGCCACTTTGAGAGTATGCAAATTAGGGCCTGCGGTAAAAGGAGGCGCTAGGGACACTAGCGCCTCCTTTTTGACAGGAGCAGCGACTGTCGACAGGTTTTGACAGCCGACACTCAATTTTTCCGACGTCTGTTCTCAAACCCGCTGACAGCCACGGGTTCGGAAAATGGACGCCGGCAAAATTGAGCGTTGGATGTCAAACCTGCTGACAGCCGCTGCTCCTGACAAAAAGGAAGCGCTAGGGATGCGCTAGTATCAGTCTCCCGACTCGCGGGCCGATTTTAAATTTCTTTATTTTTTTACTTTTGGGGCCTCCAACTAATGTTCCTGGCTTTTTCTAATGAAGTAAAAAATCAGGAAGGGAGTTCTAAGTACCCCCACATTGCCGATGTGCTAGAGCACTGTTTGACAAAATCAAGTGAGTGGTGGAGGTCTCACTAGAAGGAATTCAGTAATTATAAAGGGGCATCGTTCAACTGGGAGAAAACCCTATGGGAGCTGGCTAGAGGTGTTCATTTCAGCATTTTCAAATACATTAATCTGCATGGTATAGGTCAGTTTTCATCATAAAGAACTCAAACTGATGTGAAAAATTTTATTGTAACTTTAACGGAATATTTTGCTTAGTGTGAGCTACAGGAATTCAGAAATAGAAACTATTTTTGATCTTATCTGGTAGTGGTTACTTTTTTTTTTTTTTTTTAATTCTGCTTAGTCAGAATTGTCATGATTTCTTGAGCATAAATTAGAGCTCTGCTCTTACCTAATAGCTTGTTAAAAACTTGCTTTCAGAAATGCAAATGAATAGAAATTGAAATCCTGTTTTTGAAGTATAAAAGCCATGTGTGTGAATATTCAGGTTTTGGATTCTTTGTGGGAGAGGGTGTTTTGATGTCATTCCCGGCAGAGAGTATGGTGCAGTGCATTTATTTTATTATTTTTTGCTTGAGTAGTTGGGTCTCCACTGCAACGTTTAATAGTGTACTAAGGTATTGTTGCAACGGTACTTATGTAACTGGTACTTTAAGTATTGGTGTCTGTACTTATGTTGATATTTTGTAGGTATAGTTAAAAACTAGAGTTCTGCATTTATTTTTTAGTCAGTATATCAGAGTTATAGTTACACACTAAGCAATAGGCATGCAGCAGCATGTAGAGTCATGGAACATTGGAACATAAGAACATGCCGTACTGGGTCAGACCAAGGATCCATCAAGCCCAGCATCCTGTTTCCAACAGTGGCCAATCTAGGCTACAAGAACCTGACAAGTACCCAAAAACTAAGTCTGTTCCATGTTACTGTTGCTAATAATAGCAGTGGCTATTTTCTAAGTCAACTTAATAGCAGGTAATGGACTTCTCCAAGAACTTATCCAATCCTTTTTTAAACCCAGCTATACTAACTGCACTTACCACATCCCCTGGTAACAAATTCCAGAGATTAATTGTGCATTGAGTGAAAGAACTTTGTCCGATTAGTTTTAAATGTGCTACATGCTAACTTCATGGAGTGCCCCCTAGTCTTTCTATTATCCGAAAGAGTAAATAACCGATTCACATTTACCTGTTCTAGACCTCTCATGATTTTAAACACCTCTATCATATCCCCCCTCAGTCGTCTCTTCTCCAAGCTGAAAAGTCCTAACCTCTTTAGTCTTTCCTCCTAGGGGAGCTGTTCCATTCCCTTTATCATTTTAGTTGCTCTTTGTACCTTCTCCATTGCAATTATATCTTTTTTGAGATGCGGCGACCAGAATTGTGCACAGTATTCAAGGTGCGGTCTCACCATGGAGCAATACAGAGCCATTATGACATTTTCCGTTTTATTCACCATTACCTTTCTAATAATTCCCAACATTGCTTTTTTGACTGCCGCAGCACACTGAACCGATTTCAATGGGTTATCCACAATGATGCCTAGATCTCTCTCTTGGGTGGGAGCTCCTAATATGGAACCTAACATTGTGTAACTATAGCAAGGGTTATTTTTCCATAAATGCATCACCTTGCACTTACCCAAATTAAATTTCATCTGCCATTTCAGTGCCCAATTTTCCAGTCTCACAAGGTCTTCCTGCAATTTATCACAATCTGCTTGTGATTTAACTACTCTGAACAATTTTGTATCATCTGCAAATTTGATTACCTCACTTGTTGTATTTCTTTCCAGATCATTTATAAATATATTGAAAAGTAAGGGTCCCAATACAGATCCCTGAGGATCCACTGCCCACTCCCTTCCACTGAGAAAATTGTCCATTTAATCCTATTCTGTTCCTGTCTTTTAGCCACCTATCCCATGACATTTTACTATTCCTAGAAGCCTCTCATGAGGAACTTTGTCAAATGCCTTCTGAAAATCCAAATACACACTACATCTACCGGTTCACCTTTATCTACATGTTTATTAACCCCTTCAAAAACGTGAAGCAGATTTGTGAGGAATGGAAGATCTTCAGGTTTCATGGGCTAGCTCAGGTATGGCCAATTTCAATCCTCAAGAGCTACAAACAGACCTGCTTTTTGAGATATCCACAATGAATATCCATGAGAGATTTGCATGCACTGCCTCCGTTTTATGCAGATCTATCTCATTTAAAATAGTTATAGCCTGCCCTTTCTACATTCAGGGCGGGTTACAATATGACATTCACATAATTTTAAAACATGGCGACAAGGTCACACAAAATAAAAATTGCATTGCAGCAAGTAGTCATAGACATTAAAAGCGAGTTTAAATAAAGTCATTAAAGCTTTCTTAAAAATCCTAGGATCTTTTATGTTTCTCAGTTCATTTGGTATCAAATTCCAAAAGGTTGGACCTGCTGTTGAAAGTGCTCTTTCCCTATTTTCGTCCAGATGTGTGGTTTTAGAGGAGGGAATATCCAGAATATTCTGATTTGCTGATCGGAGGGATCTCGCTGGGGAATGTATTTTCACAATGGTGTTTATCCATGGTGATTGAACATTAAGTATGAGAGAATGTACGATTGTGTCAAGTTTATATTGAATTCTGAATGCTATTGGTAACCGGTGGAGTTGCTGTAAAATTGGGGTAATGTGCTCACGGACTGGTGTCAGTAAGCGAGCTGCAGAGTTCTGGATAATCTGTAATGGGTGAAGAGTATATTTAGGCAAGCCAATGAATAAAGAATTGCAGTAATCTATACTAGAGAATAGCAATATCTATAAAGCTGTATGGAAATCAATGGGATCTAGAAATGGCTTGAGGTGTTGTAACAGCTTCAATTTGTGATAGGAAGTGTGCGTTACTTTTAATGTGAACATTCATGCTTTAATGATGGATCAATTTGTATGCCAACATTTTCAAACAGATTTCATCATTTGAATACTTTGACCATTAATACTAAGCTCAGATGGGGCATTTATAATGGGAATCTTGTGAGGTTTATTTCAGTTTTTAAGATGTTAAATGATAGCTTACTTTGAGAGAGCCAATTTTGAATAGCAGTGAGATAATTCGAAAGAACCTGTTCAGTTTAGGTTCATGTGGATGTCCCAAAGAGCAGGCCTGTTTTTGTGGCTCTTGAGGACCAGAGTTGTCCACCTCTGGGCTAGCTGGACCTTTTTAGGCATAAAGAAACCAGGTATATTATAGTAATAGCAGTGTTGCAATTGCAACCAGAGTGGCCCAGTGCATACCATAATGGTCAGAGGGAGAATTCTGAAGGGCCATGACAAAGGACAGCAACTGCTCTTTCTAGAATTGAGCCCAGAACAACCATCATTAAAAAAAAAAATAAAAAAAAAAAAAAAATCCCCAAAGCATGCAAATCTTGAAAAACAAAAAAAAATTTCTATCAAATCTCTGTACATTCACTACATTTTTGGGTTATTGAGTCAGAATGGTAATGTTAAGTGTTCAAGCATAATCGGTCTATTTAGTTGACTGATTCTGATTCCAAAGTTATAAATTATTTTAAAATCCATTATTCCTGGGGGCCCAAGGAGAGGAGGTTTCAGCAGCCTGCCTGGAAATAGACTAACGTGGTGAGACCCGATAATAACAGCTGAGTCCCAAGCCTTGCATCAACGGGTCTGCAGGTCTACTGTAGGCTCATCCAATGTTACACTTGGAGACTTATAGAGAATGCTGGTAAAACTAGATTCAAACTTATCACAGGTGAATTCTTCTCTTTCTTCTTTAGTGAATGTCAACAGATTATCTATTCAAGATCAGGGAAAAAGATTGAATGAGATGGAAACCTCTGTTAAAACTGTCTATGAAAATGCAGAATGTTTAGAATGCTGAGAGTATGCATATAACTGATTAGTTTATTACATACCTAGTTAGAAAATATTGAAAATCTGATAAGTTAAAAATTTATGATGTGTTAATTTCTCAATAACAAGATTATCTCTATATGAAATGCTTGAAGTTTTTATGGGAAAATTTAGCATATGAAGACATTGATTCCATCCATATCTAAAATCTTTTATTTTTCTACCCAGCCTAACATTATAACCAGGTAGGGTAGAGGAGAATAGCCCAAGTATATCAACATTTCTTGAAGTCTATTGATATCATACATAAAAGAGCAACATTGTCTCTTTTTCCTTGGAAAAAGAGAGAGAACTTGTTTGAAAAATTCTTTAAAAACAAGGATTTATTTTTCTGTGGCCAGAAAATGTTTTCCTTGACGTCTCTAAGCCTACACAGGCTCGTAGAAGACAATTCTTAGCCTTGAAAAATAAAACCCTAGAGATAGGGCAACGTTTTATTAGAAATTTCCGTGCAGATGTTTTATTAATTTTCAAGGCAAGAAGTTTATTTTTTCTGAGCCATCCCACCTTGAAATTTTCTTAAGAGATAAATCTGAGGTAAATTTGGGTCAAGGAATAGCAGCTGAGAGTTGCCTATAACTGTGTTTTTGTTTTTCCTTAATGGTCCCCCAATTATGATTCTTGTGAGGCGAGTAATGTATGTTAGTTTTTTTTATTTTTCTTTGGGATTATGTAAATTGTACACATGATTGCCTATATTATTTAATGAGACATTTTATGTTGTAATATTGAAAATGTTTAATAGAGAGAGAATTATAAAATCCATTATTCCTGCCTTCAGCACTTGTACAAAAAATGTAAGTTATCATTTTGGTAGTATATAAACATATGATTAGTATTCATACTAAGAACTGCATATTGTGAGAAGTTAATCTGATATCCACCTGGATAACTTTATATAATCTGCTTCAGCTTCTCCTCCCAAACTCTGAGGGAACAATTGATGTGTGGGATATCACTTTTAGGTATGTAGGCTCTTGAAACTACTGTGCTGTGGACTGGACCTGGGGCCATATATGGAACAAAATAATTTGCTATACTTAATGACCTACATCTGTCTGACTGGTACCAAGATCCTAGGTAGTGATTCAGAGAGGGTATTGAGTAGAAGCAGATTACAACAGTCTATCATCCCTAACAAACAGTTAGTGAAAAAAAATATAAAAGTGAGGATATAGAGAAGGACAGTGAAGCAAGGAGAAATATCTGGAAGGTTTATAGTAGGGCTTCCCAAACTGTTGGTCAGAATCCCAAATAGTCACAAAATCTTCAATTGGGGTCACAAGTGCCTCAAATGGCTGAACTCTTCAGGTGCTAGCAACAGCTGCATTAGTAATGGAAGTCAGCATGAGGCCCATGAGCCAGTACCCATCCACAAGCCCTGTAGAGGCACTGTCCTTGCATGAGTTTGTGATAACCAGAAGCCCTCCGTGAGGAAGTATTGGGGACACTCCAGAATGTGTGAGCTTACAATACCCCAAGACCCTGTTCTGACTCTTATTACTAATGCTGTTGTCACTTGCACATCAGCCTGGCATGGGACCAGCCATGAGGAAAGAGGAGGGCCAACTTTTTCATAGACCAGGACTGGACACTTGAGGACCGGGTGGGGGAATGATACCCTCTCATTTGCATAAATTTTAGATCCTGCCAGTAAACTGCCTAAACAGTGTATCTATGTATCTGCAGAACCACTGGGAGCTGAGGGCTGTGCTGTGCACCACCTGCTGTCCAATCACAGCATGGGAAAGGAGGCAGGGATACAGCACAGCTCTCCTCTGATAGGCTCCTACCTGTCTTTCTCTTCCTCTAAGACAGAGCTTTCCAAACTTTTCATGTTGGTGACACACTTTTTAGACAAACATAATTTCGGGACACAGTAATTCAGTCTACTAGCAAACCAGAGGTTGTATGCAGTGTAACAAAGGAAAAAAGAAACATCACCCATCCTTATAAAACAAATCAAGAAATATAAAATCATCAGCAGTAAAACTGTACTAACAAAAAGAACATATTTCGAAACAGCTGATGAGTGGAATATCCAATAATTAAAAACTCATATAAAACATTTCCAGATACCAACAAAATATTTCAAAATAGCAGACACAAAGACCCAGTAATGAAAAATAATAAGGATACAAACATTTTTTTGCTCTGCATACCTGGGAACGTTTGATATCCAGGTCTCCTGAGATTGTTCTGAATTAGCAGGAGGAGGGGTGGTTTGCTTGGAACTTTCTCCTCTCTGTCACATACCAGCGCTCTCTCTCACACTGGCTCTCAATGACACACCTATACACACATGCTCTCAGTACTCACATATACACATGTTTTTTCTCTCTCACTTATATAGGCTCTTAATTACACATTTACACACATGCTGTCTATCTTTTCACGCTTACACACACAGGCTTTCAATCACACACATACATGCTGTCTTTTTCTCTCTCACACAGACTCTCATTCACATGCTTACAAACATGTCCTCTCTTTCTCTCATTTACACACAGGCTCTCAATCACATACTCACATGCTCCCTCACCTAAATCAGCTCTCAATCACACACAGACACACATGGTCTCTCTCTCTCATTTAAACACAGGCTCTCAATCACATACTCACATGCTCCATCACCTAAACCAGCTCTCAATCACACACAGACACACATGGTCTCTCTCTCTCATTTAAACACAGGCTCTTAATCATACATACACATGATTTCTCTCACACACAAAGGATTTCAATCATACACACATACTCTTTCACACAAACAGGTTTTCAATCACAAACTTACACATACAAGTTCCCAATGGTAAACTTACATTCATGCTCTCTCTCTCTCTCTCACAGGCAGGCTCTCAATCACAGACATACTCTCTTTCACATGTACAGGCTCTCAATCATTCACATTCATGCAATCTCTCTCACACACACACAGGGCCCTGCGGCCCGGAAGAGGAAGTGGAGAGTATCGGGTGAGTGCGCGGCAAGAAGAGGCCACGCTAGTGCGCTCGGCATCAGCCCGAAGAAAAGAAGACTGCAGCGCGGCTCGGAGGAAAATGAAGAGGTTCAGCCGTGGCCGATGGGACTCCGCCTCCGCGAGGGCTGAAAATGAAGAGGTTAGCGTTGGGAGGAGGCTGCTGCTGCTGCCGCGAGTTCCCGGGGTGGGGGTGAGAGAGAGTGAATCAGTGATTCACTCTCTCACCCCCTCTCTCTCACCCCCACCCCGGGAACTCGCGGCAGCAGCAGCCTCCTCCCATCGCTAACCTCTTCATTTTCAGCCCTCGCGGAGGCGGAGTCCCATCGGCCGCGGCTGAACCTCTTCATTTTCCTCCGAGCCGCGCTGCAGTCTTCTTTTCTTCGGGCCGATGCCGAGCGCACTAGCGTGGCCTCTTCTTGCCGCGCACTCACCCGATACTCTCCACTTCCTCTTCCGGGGGGGGGGGGGGCGGGAAGAAGAGAGCACGCCGGTGCCGCTGACTCCAGCTGTCCTGCCGCGTTCCGCCCGGGCGGAGGAGGACCAGGGAGCAGCTGGGTCAGCGGGAAAGTGTGGCGACACTTGTCTGCGAGCCAGATGCAGCCCTCAAAAGAGCCATATCTGGCTCGGAGCCATGGGTTCCCGGCCCCTGCACTTGCCGGTGTGTCACGTGCACCGGGCTTGCGCGACACACCGGCACACCTCAGGCGACACAGTAAAGTGTCGCGACACACACTTTGGAAAGCTCTGCTCTAAGAGGCTGTGGGGAAAAAGGAGGATCCACCTGCAAAACTGGACAGTTGGTGTCCAGTTGGTACTTCTGACTGAACACTGTACAGAATGCCTGAAAAACCTGGACAGTTGGCAACCCTATCAGCGGCAGAGGTGGAGGATGAGTGACTGAAAGGAAATGGATGAGTGGAAAGGAGGAGGTGAGCGACTTGAGATTGAAGGGGTGGAGGGTGAGTGACTGAAAAGGAAGGGGGGCCAGTGATTGAGAGGGAAGGGTGAGTGAGGGACTGAGGGAAGGTGAGTGGGAGTGAGGGGTGAGTGACTAGGAGGGAAGGGAAGAGGGGTAAGTGAGATTGAAGGGGGAGTGAGAAAGTGGAAGAGGGGAGGGTAAGAAGAGAGGGTAAAAAGGTGTGTATATGACAGGGAAAGAGTGGTTTGGTTTGGTTTTTTTGTATTTCATCCCTCCCTTTTCCCCACCTCTCCACTATTCCATGATAAATCTCAGTGTTAATGAAAATCAAACATTTACAGGTATGGGAAGGGGGACATTTTTTTTAATCCTCATTAGCTTTATTGTATTGAAATTTTATTTTTTTTTGGAAATGTTTAAAATGTATTTTATTCTTATCAGATGCTCAGTTATCTGTTGTGAAAAACTGTTTTCATTAGTATGGTTTACTATTATGATTGACTTATATTTCTTGATTTTGTTTTGTGAAGCATGTTGATGCTCCTGTTTTTTGCATTATTACCCTGTGTAGGAGTCTGGCTGGGAGGGGGAGAGGGTACGAGACCTGTGGGGGACTGGGAGGGGAGTTGGAGCAAGGCTGCTGGGGGAGTAGGACTGTTATTCCTTCTGTTTCTCTAAGATGGGAAGTGTGAAGAATTTTATTTTCTCTGTGTCGTCATTGGGAAATGTGTATCTGAATAATTTTTACAGTGCAGGGAAAATTTGGAATTTTTGGAAGAATTTAGAAATTTTATATCACGGTCCTTGGCTCTTGGTCTCTTTATCAGAGGAAGGTTGGTGGTTTTTTTTTTTTTGCTTGCAGGACCTCACAGAAGAGGCAAAGGAAACTCTTTTGGCGGCCTATCTTCAGGCAGGCAAGCTTTTGCCTCATAGGTAGCTCAACAGTTTTTCAGCTCATTTCTTTTCTGGGGTTTGTATTAGTGCGACTTTCTGTGACCGCAAGCATTTTCATAAGGAAGATGGGGGTGGGGACAGGGGAGGCAACATAAATGCATTGGCCCTCGGGCAATGCATTTATGGTGCACCTCTGACTAATGCACCTCTGACTAATGCAAAATAGTTTTCTTAGCTAACAGAAAACCCTTTTCATAGCCATAGTTATACATATCTTTTTCTTTTATCAGGAAGAAAATCTTCAAATAAAAGAACCTCTGCAGTACACAGTAGATTAAAACCACCACATGTTACATAATCTAAAACATTTTAGCCCAAAATATTTGAATTTATAGAGGACTAAAAAGTGACCCAGTGTACTCACAGGAACATGATACTTTATCCATTGCTCAGTGCTAAACCTACAAGATAGGCCAGATATTGTGAAATATAAGAGCAAGTAAGAAATTTTATATTGACTTGCCTTTAAAACTATATTGCTAGAGAGAGAATTAACAGAAGCAAAATAGAAAATTGCTTGTCTGCCAAATGTAGTTGTAAGTCCTGCTTCCACTTATCTAATAAAGAGAGACAATCCAATGATGGACGTGCTCATCTCAATTTATATAGAAAAGAGAGAGATGGATGTGAGGGTTCCATAGCATTAAAAAAACCTTTTAAGACACTAGACCAGTGTTGGGAAGCTATGCAAGAAATATCTAGTCTCTGAATATGTCTATGATAAACTCTATGATCAAACCATATCTGCTGTACCAATTCTTAAAAGGAAAACAAATGGATGTTAGAGTTTAACAACTGTGAAATAATGAAGAGTCCTTTCGACACCATCTTTGAAATATTCCATATGACGTTTCAGGTGGAACATCATGATTACCTTTTAAAGATAAATGAGTGAATGTGGGATCAAATTGCAAGTGTTACAAAAACCATCTCCAGGTCTCAAGCAGAAGTCGACCCAGAATACTTAATCTAAAGATGGTTACTAGTCTGTCAGGAGTAGTGTGAAGAGAGTAGCGCTAATGCAAAGGACTCATCGATGAAGGTTGTACTTCTACTGGGATATAATAATTCGTATGCATCAACCAAACACCAAAATGCAAAGGTTGGCTTCAAAATTGTAGACCTTTAAATTAGGAAATCCTCAAGCCACCCGGAGTCCATAGTTTCATCATAGTTGTTTTACAGCAATGAGGAGCCTTCTTCCCCACCCACAAATAGATGCAAACTTCCTGTAAGTGATACTTCAGCAAAATGGGAAAAATAAATTGGAAGTAATCAAAAAAGACATAACCATTTGGGTAAGACCATCTGAAAAAGATGAATTTTGCCCCTTATAGAAAGAGGAAAAGAAGCCCAAGCCTTCAATAAATTCAGTAACTTTCAACAATTGTGACATATTAGTCTTGGGAATGAAACTTGGATCTTAATAAATACACCTAAATATTTAAGAGAATTTTCTGCCCACCAAAGAAGGAAAGGACCAATCCAACTATTAGGGGTAAGTTTACCAATCAGCAGAGAGAATGTACCAAATTAAGAGTAACACGGGGGTCAGATATATGTAGAAGAATGTTGTTGGCAAAGGCAGTAGTTTTGAAAGTTGTGTGGCCTAGAGGGATGTGTGTGATGCCTTCATGAGCATGAACCACATGAAGGAAAGGGTGCAAATTAAATAATAAAGGAGACAAGGGGCGTTCTTGCCTTGTGCCCCTTTGCAACCGTACCTCCTCTGAAGGTGATCCATTAACTAAAACAGTTGCCTTGGGAGATGAGTACAAAGTACTTATAACCTTAATAAATTGAACCCAAAAACCATACTACTGCAAAGATTACAGTAGTGTAATCTTTGCAGTAGTATGGTTTGCAGTAGTAATCTTTGCAGTAGTAATCTTTGCAGAAAAAGCCTTTGACTCTGTCAAAGGCTTTTTCTGCATAGAGACCTAATCACTCGCCATTTTGCAGGATAGATTGTTTTATGGAAGTAATTTTGTGTACATTAAGTAAACCTACCTTTGACAAAGCCAACCTGGTCTTCAACAATCAAAACAGGTGAAATACCAGATAAACAGTCAGCCATAATTTTTTTATATCTAAATTAAAGATGTAGGATATGATTCTGGCTGGAAAGGGTCTTTATCTGGATTTGGCAGAACAGTTACCAAACTTTATTGGCAACATAAGAAAACTGTTCTCTGGCAACACTCTTCAAAATACTAGCCCAATGGGATACTTAACTAGTTTATAAAACTTACTATGGTAACCATCGAGACCTGGGGTCTTAAACAACTTGGCTTGTGTTGTTTCTCAGTCTCTTCTAACTTATGTTCATTCAAATAAGAAATGTTGCTCAGTTTAGGAAGGCCAACTGAGGAAAAATACTTACTAGCTTCAGTTATATCACATGGGTCACCAGAATACAGCTTGGTATAATGTATGAAAACAGCTGCAGTGTCTTTACCAGAGTTAACGGTCTTTCCAGATGGAGCTTTAACGGATGAAATAAATTTGAGGCCCAACCAAGATCTTATAATATGGACTAACAATTTATCAGATTTATTACCATATTACAAAAATTTAAATTTTTGTGCAAAAGCTTTTTTCTGTATGTTAATGTAATAAGAAATTAAGGGAACTTTTGAATTGCTAACAAACTTCTATTTCCAGATGATGGACGGGTGGATAGCATAACTCTATCACTTTGCAGCTGTGTTTTCCACAGAAATTGCCTTAGAGATCTCTTGTGGGCTATATAGGCTATATTGCCCTGTAAAACAACTTTGGTTGTGTCCCAAAATAGGAAAGCCTCAATGTAATGCTGCTGATTTATAAAGAACATAGTATTGCCATTTCTGTAACATCTTAAAAAAATTATTTCCTTATAAAGAAAGGTGGGGAATTGCTAGTAGTTTTCCGAGGTAGGGTCACGAAAACCCTCTAAATTTAAGGAATGATCCAAGATGACCATGTGATAAGTCATCACTTCTGCTGACTTGGGAAAAAGGTTCTGACAAACCAATAAATAATCCGAATGTGATTCGGTACCATGGACTCTAGAAAGATGGGTGTAACCTTTCTATTGGATGAAGGTATTTCCAGGAATCAACTAAGTCGGTGCACTACAAAGAAATGAAATACTGTTAAGGCTGCCACTGTGCTTGTCAGTAGAAGGGTTTCTATTTAAAGTAGGATCATGCATGCGATTAAAATCCCTCACCTACAGTTGTAGAGGTAATAGCATAAGGAAGTAACAGTTATGAAATGGCAATGTGAGAATAAATATTACAAATTAGAAAACATCTGAAGAGTGCCTTCTACAGTTATACATCTCCCATCTGGATCTTTTATGATCTTAGTCATCTTAAAGGGCATCATTTTCCTAAACAGTATAGACACACCTGCTCTATGAAGAGGTGAAGAAGCAAAAAAAAACAAAACAAAAAATTTGCCTACTCACTGATGCCTTAAGATGTTCCAAATGACCGAGCTTTCCTTTCTTGCAGTAATGCTAAGTTATGTCTCTGTAAATACTGAAGAACCTTAACCCCTTTACCGAGCCAATGCTTGACACATTCTAAGTGGCATATTTAACAAAATTATCAACCATTAACTAATCTTGGTTTAGGCTGTTAAGAGCAGAAATCAATTATATTATAGGAGGTTTCCAGCCTAAATCTCCACATATAATTAAAAAAAAAAAGAAAAAGCGCTGTACATAAAGCGGAATTGTCTCAATATTTCCTGTTTTTCCCAGGTGAAAAAGAGTTCCATGAGAAAATACCCTCACCCAAACCACCCAAGAAGGGGGAAGGAAGAATAAAGCATCCAGTCAAGCTCCCAAATACTACAACCAACTATAGTAACTGCACAGGAGATGCACTATTGAGGCCTTCCACCTGAAACACAAAAAATGTGAAAAGATCAACTCCAAAAACACAGAAGGAAAATCACACATCTATGCCAAAAAAATAATCCCATAACAGATAATCATATCGGGCACACTCGGGGCTCTGGCTTCAACAAAATAAATACCTGACAATGACAGTGTTTTAACAAAAGTTCTCCTTGTAGTTTAGAAATATCCATCTGCCGAAAGCAAATCTTTCAAAAAAAAAAAAAAAAGAAAATTGAGCATTTTTATCTCTCGAATAATCACAAGGAATCCACTTCTAATTAAAATAATTCACTAGGTTAGGCTGACCACAAAGGAATAGTCATCAAGGCTCTCTCATATAAATGATGAATCAGCCAGTTAAAGTGTGAAGAAAGGGTGTCAGCTTGTACTATAAAAAATACATGGTTTGCCCTGGTGAGTCACATGATGTTTAGCCGTATATTGCAGAGTCAAATGCATTTTCTTCTTATCCGTTTGTGCACATTCAGGACTCAATGCTCTACATCTGCTTCTAAAGCAGCAGAATAATCCTGAAAAATTAGGGTTTTGTGGTCTTTATAACTAAAGGTCTTTATTACTCTGCTTTCAGGCAATCCAGAAGATTGCCCGAAAGCAGAGTAGGATTTCTACTTTGTGGGCAAAAACTGAGAAGTTTGGCAGTCACCACATTCAGCTGATTGGCATCAACTGACTTTATTCCCAATCTATGTGCCCTTTAAATCCTCAAAGGCCCAGGTTTTGGGCCTCTCTCTCTCACACAGACTGAAGCACCTCCCCCTCACAAAGACACCACACGCACGCGCAGAAGCACCCTCCCCCCCGCTCACGTACACACAAAAACCACACACACGTGCAGAAGCACCCTCCCCCCCTCACGTACACACACCACACACACCCGCAGAAGCACCGTTCCCCCGCTCACGTACACACCACCACACACACGCGTGCAGAAGCACCCTTCCCCCCGCTCACGTACACACCACCACACACACACGCGCAGAAGCACCCTTCCCCCCGCTCACGTACACACACCACACACACACCCGCAGAAGCACCCTTCCCCCGCTCACGTACACACACTTGCAGAAGCACCCTTCCCCCCTCACGTACACACACCACACACGCGTGCAGAAGCACCCTTCCCCCCGCTCACGTACACACACACCACACACGTGCAGAAGCACCCTTCCCCCCCTCACGTACACACCACCACACACACGTGCAGAAGCACCCTTCCCCCTCACGTACACACCACCACACACCCGCAGAAGCACCCTTCCCCCTCACGTGTACACACCACACACACGCGCAGAAGCACCCTTCCCCCCGCTCACGTACACACACCACACACGCGCAGAAGCACCCTTCCCCCCGCTCACGTGTACACACCACACGCACGAGCAGAAGCACCCTTCCCCCGCTCACGTACACACACACCACACGCACGCGCAGAAGCACCCTTCCCCCGCTCACGTACACACACCACACGCACGCGCAGAAGCACCCTTCCCCCGCTCACGTACACACACACCACACGCACGCGCAGAAGCACCCTTCCCCCGCTCACGTACACACACACCACACGCACGCGCAGAAGCACCCTTCCCCCGCTCACGTACACACACACCACACGCACGCGCAGAAGCACCCTTCCCCCGCTCACGTACACACACACCACACGCACGCGACACACCTGCCGGTGTGTTGTGACACACCAGTTAAGAATTGCTGAGTTAGACCCACTTGGGATCAGTATCATATGAACATATGGCTGTTAACAGTTGAACCTTTTCCAAGATTTACTTTTATGTTTTTTTACCACAAGGCTTATTAAGGAGGAACACTTTGGTTGTTACTGAGTACAACATCCCTTGCACTGCAAGCAGCATGTCCTCTATAAAAGGGGAAAGCAAGCTCGCTTTCCTCTTGTGTGTCATCCTCTTTGGGCCATTAGGCTAGCCTGTATCTCCAACACAAATGTGTGCTTGTGTTTGCATAGCTGTTGTATTTTACACACGTGACCCTGCAACATGTGCTGACATTTTAGCTGAAGGAAAAACATGAAGGGTAATGCCATCTAGTGACTTCACAGAGCTTTGTCACCTAGCTGTTCTGCAGAGAGACTAAGTATAGTGCAGGGCAGATGCCTCTGCCCTTTGTGGTTAGAGCTAAATGTCGTATTGTTTCTAACCTGTGTTAAAGGGAAGGCAGGGGAAACTTAAGTATCTTGTACAAATATGGTAAAGTGATGAATTGCATTCAGATGTGAAAATTTTACTAACACTTCCTCTTTAGAAGAACAATATGTTTTCACACTTCCTTCTAAATAATTTTGAGGGTCCTTCCTCTCTCTCCAGCTTCCGGAGATTTAGGAGCATAAGTGGCCATATTAGGTTAGACTGAGGGTCCATCACACCCAGCATCCCGTTTCCAACAGCAGCTAATCCAGGATACAAGTACCTGGCAAAGACCCAAACAGTAAATAAATCCCATGCTACTAATGCCGGTATTAAGCAGTGGCTAATTCCCTAAGTCAATTTGATTAATAGTTTATGGACTTCTCTTCCAGGAACTTGTGCAAACATTTTTTTAAACCTAGCTAAGCTAACTACCTTAACCCACATCCTCTGGCAATGAATTTATTCCAGAGCTTAATTGTGCGTTGAGTCAAAAGGAAATTTCTCCAATTTATTTTAAATTGCTACTTGCTAACTTCATGCAGGGTACCCATATCCTTGTATTATCTGAAAGAGTAAATAACCAGTTCATATTTACCCATTCTAGTCCTGTCATGATTTTATAGATCTCTATCATATGCCCCCCTCAGCCATCTTTTCTCCCAGCTGAACAGCTCAGATAGTATGCCTCACAGACCCATACAGGATGAAAAGCACCACATACTCTCTACTGGAGATGGAGTTGTATTGCTTCAATTCCAGCACAAACCTTGGGGAATGCATATATTGGTGACTTCCTTGGACTGCATGGCACTAGCTCTTTGAAGAGGCCACTGCATATTCTGGATAGTCAAAGGTGAAGTGTGTGGAGTTGGGAGGAACCTTGAATTCAAAGGATAATATAAACAAAGAATGGAAAACCAGAAGTAATTTTTTTTCTCACTTGTTCATTGTAACCAGGAAAGATAGACAAGCAATATGATGCACTTTTCCAGGAACCCAGAATAAGCACATGCTTCTATTGCAAGCAACAGAAAATTCCACTCAAAGCATGAAAGAAATCGCAGCATATAAATCCTAACATAGTAACAGGAGGAGGGAATACGTACTGTTTAAAATTGAGCTAAGAGGCACAAATAAAGCAAAAGACAGCAGTTGTCACACCAGCATGCCTTACAAGACACCGCATAAAGATATTTGCAGCCATATGGACAATAATTGATTATGTACAGGGAAATGTTCACACGGTATCTCCAGCATCCATGGCTGATTGGTTCCAATTGCTTTTTTAATCGGTCTAAAGAACTATTTTATACAATGAAATTTTTATCTCCTCCCCATGATAAGATCTGTTTTCATATTGATCTTAATGTTAATGATTTTGGTTCATTTTTTGACAAGGTTGCGAAACTTAATTCACTTCATTCTAGTAATCATGCTATGATTTCTGATTCTGATGGCCCTGTTTTTAATGGTCATCTTTAGATATTTATGCTAAGAAGTTAACTGAAGACATAGGAAAAAATACTAATTTCTGTCCTATGATCGAGTCTTCCAATGCTTCTCTTAGATGCCTAAAGATGGAACTTGCTGAAATTTGTTAAACATTTGGTAAACTGTTCACTGTGAGGGCCATGTTCCTGAATCATTCAAGATTACAGCAATAAAATCTAACCTTAAAAGGACAATCTAAATGCAGCTGAGCTGAACTACCATCTTATATCTAATCTTCTAGTCCTTTCAAAAATTCTTGAAAGGGTGGTACCCGATATCCTTCCTTGACAACTATTCAATATTGGAGAAACACCATGATGGTTCCGTGCTAGTCGTATCACTCAGTTACTATTATTGTCACTATCTGACACCTTTCATAGGGGTTTTGATAGCTCTGAATTATTTTTAGATTTCCTTGAATTAACTGCAGGAATTGACGCTGTGGATCACAATCTGCTGTTAAGATTCAGAGAAATTGTAATTAAACAGTCTTAAAGTGATTTTCCTCTTAACAGAGGATTGCAAAAAGTAATTAATGTTAAGTCTGCTTTATTTGATAAGACTGGTGTCTGTCAGGGTTTGGCGCTTCGTGTCCCTGTTCGAAGTTTATATGATGCCTATTTGTAAGAAAGGTGGAAGGAGGGCAAAATGATTACTGGCATGGTTAAAAGGTGAGGTGAAAGAGGCTATTTAGCAAAAAAAAAAACCTTCAAAAATTTGAATAAGGATCCATCTATAGAAAATAGGAAAAACATTGATAAGGCACAGACTAAGAATTTGAAATGAAGTTGGCCGTAGAGGCAAAAATTCATAAATACTTTAAAAAAATATATTCGAAGCAAGAAACTGTTAGGGAGTCAATTGGATTGTTAGATGACCGAGGGACTAAAAGGGCTCTTTAGTGACGATAAGGCCATTGCAGAAAGATTAAAAGAACTCTTTGCTTCTGTGTTTACTAATGAGGATGTTCTGGAGATGGTTTTCTAGGGTGATGAATCAGATGAACTGAACCCAAATCACTGTCAACCTGGAAGATATAGTTGGCCAGATTGACAAAATACAGAGGAGCAAATCACCTGGACCTGGATGTTATGTATACCAGGGTTCTGAAGGAAATAAAAAATGAAATTTCAGATCTTTTAGTTAAAATTTGTAACCTATCATTAAAATCATCCATTCTAACTGAAGACTTGGAGGGTGGCCAATGTAACCCCAATATTTAAAAAGGGCTCCAGGGGTGATCCGGAAAAGTATAGATCAGTGAGCCTGACTTCAGTGCCGGGAAAAATAGTGGAAACTACTCTAAAGATCGAAATCAGAGCATATAGAAAGACATGGTTTAATGGAACACAGTCAACATGGATTTACGCTAGGGAAGTCTTGCCTCACAAATCTGCTTCATTTTTTTTGAAGAAGTTAATAAACGTGGATAAAGGTGAACCGGTAGATGTAGTGTTTTTTTGGATTTTCATAAGGCATTTGCCAAAGTACCTCATGAGAGGCTTCTAAGAAAACTAAAAAGTCATGGGATAGGAGGCGATGTCCTTTCGTGGATTACAAACTGGTTAAAAGACAGGAAATAGAGTAGGATTCAATGGTCAGTTTTCTAAGTGGAAAAGGGAAAAATGTGGAGTGCCTCAGGGATCTGAACTTGAACCGGTGCTTTTCAATATATATATAAAAGATCTGGTTACGAGTGAGAATCAAATGTGCAGATGATACAAAATTATTCAGAGTAGTTAAATCACAAGCGGATTGTGATAAATTGCAGGAGGATTTTGTGAGCTTGGAAGATTAGGCATCCAAATGGCAGATGAAATTTAATGTGGACAAGTGCAAGGTGTTGCATATAGGGAAAAGTAACTCATGCTGAAACTACACAATGTTAGGTTACATATTAGGAGTTACCACCAAGGAAAAAGATCTAGGCATCATAGTGGATAATACATTGAAATAGTCAGCTCAGTGTGCTGAGGCAGTCAAAAAAGCAAACAATGTTAGGAATTATTAGGAAGGGAATGGTGAATAAAACAGAAAATGTCATAATGTCTCTGTATCGCTCCTTGGTGAGACTGCACCTTGAATACTGTGAACAATTCTGGTCACTGCATCTCAAAAAATATATAGTTGCACTGGAGAAGGTACAGAGAAGGGTGACGAATGATAAAAGGGGATGGAACAACTCCCCTGAGGAAAGGCTAAAGAGGTTAGGGCTGTTCAGCTTGGAGAAGAGACGACTCAGGGAGGATATGATAGAGGTCTTTAAAATCATGAGGTCTAGAATGGGTAGATGTGAATCAGTTATTTACTCTTTCGTATAATAGGACTAGGGGCACTTCATGAAGTTAGCAAATAGCACATTTAAAGCTAATTGGAAATTATTTTTCATTCAATGTACATTTTAAGCTCTGGAATTTGTTGCCAGAGGATGTGGTTAGTGTAGCTGGGTTTAAAAAAGGTTTGGGTAAGTTCTTGGAGGAGAAGTCCATTAACTATTATTAATAAAGTTGACTTAGGGAATAGCCACTGCTATTACTGGCATCAATAGCATGGGATCTGCTTAGTGTTTGGGTACTTTCCAGGTACTTGTAGCCTGGATCGGCCATTGTTGGAAACAGGATCCTGGGCTTGATGGACCATTGGCCTGATCCAGTATGGCAGTTTATTATGTTCTTAGATCTTTGCTAGTTTAAAAGTTGAATACTGCATTTTTATGGATGACATCCAATTCTTCGTCCCAGTTAAGGGTTCTCTTATGAATGCACTGGATAAGATAAGGTATACCATAGTTTCTCTCAATCAATGGTTATTGAAAATTATCTTTAAATATGAGCAAGACAATTTTATATCGTAACAAAATACCTGAGAATATTCCTACTAATGTCTTCATCAGTGGGATGTTGATTCCCATAGCTAACCAAGCCTGAAATCTAGGGTTAATTATAGATGCTACTCTTTTTTATTACATCCTCATTTCAATCAACTCGTATGTAATGCTTACTACAAACTTCACATGATATGTAGAATATGCCCCTATCTTGAGGAAAATGACCTAAAAATCAAAGTCCACTCTTTGACACTGTTGGACTACAATAACGTGTTTTCTCAGCTTACAATAGACTACTCTATAAGCCCTTCAATATGTTCAAAATTCTGTAGTAAGAATTAGCTCAGGGACTTCTCTGTGAGATTATTTTGCCTATGTTGGCTCAATATCATTGGCTACCTATAAATTGAAGAATCAGGTTCTGGATTTTGCTTTTCATTTTTAAAGGTCTCAATGGGCTTGTCTCCACCTTTTAACTCAGCTTTAAATCTATATCAACCTATAAGGCCACCACGGTCTTCCTCTCAATTGCTATTAGATGTCCCTTCTTTCAGACTCAAGACTTGATGAATCAAGTGAACAGTTGTTCATGGTTCAAGGCCCTCTGCTTTGGAACACTTTACCTGTTGAGATTAAGGAGATTTCTTTCAAAGTTTAGAAAGCTGGTTTAAGCTTTTTTATTTAATCAGGCACACAACTTAACCTAGAACTTCATTTATTCTTTTTCTGATTTATTTGTGGGGATTAACATGGCATGCATTTTTTTTTAATGCATTGCTCCCATATTCATAATGCAGTGAAAAAGTAAAAAAAAAAAAAATTTTGTTGAGATTGGACTAGTGGCAAAATTGTATTCCTTTTCTTTTTTTACTACTTTGTTTCATGATATTCCATTTTATTTTATCATTTATAATTTCATGATGTGATTCATTTTTATCAATTACTGTATGCTTTTATTTCATGGTGATATGTATTTATTCAATTGTTCTGGATATGGACAAGGCGGCATATAAATAAATATGGCTGATTTATTATGAGTGTTCTTTGTAAACCAGCTAGAAAATAGGTGGTATGTTTTTTTAAATTAAATAATTGGGCGGGGGTAGGGTTCCATACCTTACTCCATCCTATACTGGCTTGGCGTCTTTTTGCATCTTATAAGTTTCTGCTAATTTACAGTAAGTGATTGGGGTTCTTTCTATGCAGTAAGTCTACCTTGCTGTGTTTCTGGTGCTGGTTATGGGCCAGGGTTCAGCAGTTGCGGTAGTCAAAAGAAACTGCAAGATCCAAGGCAGAACTACCACTCCTCCCCCTTGGAAGTTTGCTTTAAAGTACTTTTGATATCTCTTCCATTAACAACTTAATGCTGTTGACCTGCTTTTATTTTTTTTATCCATTATCCCTTTGTAAAGAGGTTTTTTCTTTTTATTGCGGGCATGTACCCAATTCTAGAAACAAACAGGTTGATGCAATAATCTGTGTTAAGAAACTGCTGGATTTCAGTGCAGTTTCAAGGCACAAATTAACATTTTTTTTAACCCTCAATGCAGTAAGCTAATGCTAAACCGACATGATACGAACTTCCGTGAATGCCGGTATAGAAAAACACAAATAAAATAAATAAATATTAATGCATCTGGAGATTAAAAAAAAAAAAAAAAGTTGACTGAAAAATGTACAGTTGTGCTCATAAGTTTACATATTCCTGGCAGAATTTATAAGATGTGTAGCATTTTAAGAAAACATGAGTGATCAGACAAAGCATCTTATTTTTAATGTTTCAAATTTAAAACTATTAGGCACAACAGAACAGCACAATCATTAAACCATAGCAATAAGAGAAGTAATAAAATGGTCCTGTTCAAAAGTTTGCATGCCCTTAGTTTTTAAGTGTGTACTGCTCCCTTTTGCATCATTGATGGCTTGCAGTCTTTTGTGATAGCTGTGAATGAGGTCCTTTATTTTCTCATGTGGTGAAGCTAGCCATTCCTCTTGGCAAAAAAGGTTCCAGATCCTGTAAAATTCTTTGGTTGTCTAACTTGAACTGCATGTTTGAGTTCTCCTCAAAGTGGCTCAATGATGTTGAGATTAGGAGACTGTGATGGCCACTCCAGCACCTTCACTTTCTTCTGCAGCCACCGAAGGGTCAACTGTACCTTATGTTTTGGATCATTGTCATGCTGGATAGTCCAAGTGCACCCTATGCGCAGCTTCCTGGCTGATGAATGAAAACTGCTAAGATGCTGCTTTCATCCTGCCTTCAATTTTGACTAAATTTACTGTGCCACCACTCACATATCCCCAAAATATCAGAAATCCACCTCCAATCTTCGAGGTAGGGATGGTTTGCTACTCATAATTGCATTTACAGTTGACCATAAAGTGCAATTTTGGTCTCATCAATTTAAATTATTTTGTTCCAGAAGTTTTGAGACTTCTCTGGGCGCTGTTTGGCATTTTGTAAGTGGGCCGTTTTGTGGTGTAGTGGTAGCAATGGCTTTTTTCTTGCAACTCCTACCATGCAGCCTATTTTTGTTCAAGTATCTCCTTATTGTGCATGTTGAAACACTCACACCACTTTGTTACAGAGAAGCCTGTATTTCAGTAGAAGTTGCGTGTGGGTTTTTCTTTGCATCCCAACAAATTTTCTTGGTGGTTGTCTGAAATCTTTCTTGGTCTAACTTGGTATTAACAGAACCCATAATTTTTTGCTTCTTAATCAGTTTGAGCAGTACTGATTGTCACTTTCTCAAATCTTTGGATATCTTTTAATATCAGATTCTTGATTTATTAGGCTGAACTACTTTTACTCACAGATCCTTTGACAGTTCTTTTGCTTTTCCCATGCTTCAGTATCCACCAGAGTCAGTGCAGCCCTGGATGAAATGCACAACTGTTTTTCAAGAGCTAAGAAACTCATTGACTATTTATACACTGGCACTAATTAAAATCAAACAAGGCACAGGTGTGGATAATCTACCCTTCATTGCCATCTCAACCTGTGTCAACTTGAATGTATATTATCAGCCCAAACATTCAAGGGTAAGTAAACTTTTGAACAGGACCATTATATTATTGCACTTATTGCTATGTTAATGATTGTGCTATTCTGTGATACATATTAGTTTTCATTTGAAACACATTAAAAATAAGATTTTTTTTTGTCTGATCGATCATGTTTTTTTAAAAAATGCTACTCATCTTACAAATTCTGCCAGAGGTATGTAAACTTATGAGGACAACTATGTTCTGCCTTTGTTGAACATACATTTTAACTTAGAGAGGGAGCTGGTGCTTTCAACGAGCATGCTGTTTTGGTTTTTTTTTGGTGACTGGGGTTTTCAGCTGGAATCGAGGCGGTCTTTTAATCACTGGAATAGCTCACATTTCCTTGATGGGTAAGAATGGCACCTGCTGCTGGAAGAAAAGATGCTCAGCCATGCAGGCTCCAGCTACTGCCAAGAAATGGTGAAGGATGGTTTGCTATACCAGGGGATGGAGGGGACTAAGAAGACCTTGAACTGCTGCTTGCTTGAAAGTATAAATAACTCTCGCTTTGTTGGCAAATGTGAAATCTTGCTTTGGTGTGTGGCTTCTCCCGCACCCTTTTCTCTTTTCTGACTCCCTCAACCGTGCCCTAGAAACTCTACTCCAGCTCTGACCAGAAGTAAAGTTTCCAGCATTAATAAGGAAATCGGGGTTAGAACAGCTCACTTCTCTGCATCTGGAGGGAATGCTTAATGCCCTGGCTTGTATGGGATTTTTCCATGCAAGAGTGCTAAGCAGTACCCACTTCTGTGAACCCACATTTTGTGAGCGTAAAACTGCTTGAAGTGGACTTTCTGCTGAACACACCTTTCTGCATTGGCCTGTAGGTTAGATATTTTAAGGTATTTAAGTACCTGCAAAGGAAATGTGAACACCCTGCAGCAATTCCAGTGCCATGACAGACGGCAGCTCTTCTGAATGAAAATTAGTGGGGGGAAATGCCCACCAGGTTATTCAAAATTAAAGGACATTAATTTACTCTCGATTCTTGAGTAGCAGAAAGCGATCTTCAGTTTGCAAAGCTTTTTGTAGCCTATGTTTAACATCAAACTGTCAAAGCAGAAATCTGTATTCTGAATTGCTCTGGTTCTTTTAGGGAGAAAGTGTGGCCTGATTGGAGCATTAGTTCCTGGTTTATAAATTTAATATTCACTGTTGTGCAACCTTGGACAACTTACTTTCTCTCTTAGTGCCACTGGCATAACTTTGTGGAGCTTCTAAAATATTTCCACAATGTTTGAGCAGGATCTGGTGTTCATTTTCTCTAAAGTTTACATCATAGGGGACGAGATGTTCTTAGCAGGAGAGATCCGAGCCAGACGAAAGTACTGAAATGGCTATTGATGGTTACAGTCCCTGGAGTGAGAATGAAGAGTCCTTCTGGGCATTCACCTCCTCCGTACCCTCATTATTCTATTTCACAGACCCTAGTGACCTCATTTTTTTATTTCACATATCCTCTGATTTGTAAACCGATGCCGTGGGCTTGCAAATTCCTTCTCCCTCCAAAGTCCATGCATGGGGCTTCTCCTGGGCTCAGGTACTCTGCCCCCCTAATCTTTAAATGGGTGGTGCAGGCACTAAGTTATAAAGCCACCTTTACAGCAACTGGAGCAACTGGTCTTAATCTGGTTTTCTCTGTCAACAATTAAAAAAACAAAACAAAATGCTGACTTTAAAACGAAGGTTTCACAAACTGCAAACCCCATAACATTTTTACTTTTAGGCCCAGCAGTCAGTTTGAGCAGTGGTGGTGCCTTGTTTGACACACACAATTACAACTTAGAGCAATGAAGTGGAGACAGGAGGGCTGCCATTTCAGTTTCCAAGAGCCTCAAACTCCCTTGATGCGCTTGCTGGCAACCCCCTGCCTCAGAAAAAAGCCTTTAAATGAAATAAACTCCATAGTTGCAGTTGGCTCTTTGGTGCTGTCTAAGCCCCTGCTCCTCCTCCACTCTCTGAGTCTGTTCTTGGCTGGTGGGAGGGTGAGGGTGGAACACAGCTTTGAGGAACCATTTTTTTTTTTTTTTTTTACATGCCAAGAACATTGTACATACTGTGGGGAGAACATTTTCATATTTAAAATTACTTTCTCCTTTTTTGTATACTTGTGGATGATATTTTGGTTTGAGCTGGTCAAATAAGAGCCTCTCTAAAATATGACTTTCTCCTTGATCATCCCCCCCCCCTTTCCCATTAAAATGAAAGGATAAAGGGGCCCTAGCATCACACTGCTATGTCAGGTTTTGTTTTAAGAAATCTGTATCCCACACTGCCTGCATATTTCATTGTTTGGCCTTATTTTGAGGAATAGAATGGAGTACCATGTTGTCATGAGATTTTTTCATGTAGGATCTCCCACAGAAAACTGCCCGATATGTATGCTATTTAAATATAAATAAGTGTGAATACCTAATTGTTATTGTGTATCTGTTTCTACCTTAACTTAGAATTATATTAAAGGTTCCACTTTCTTTTTTTTTCTTAATTATTATCAGGCTTTGGATTTGTCAATAGGCACACTAGACCCGTGCCTAGGGCTGAAAAATTCTGGGGAGTGGGTAGGCCTCAGGCTGGCTGAAGATTTACTGGCTTATAGCTGTACTGAATTCACTCAACCAGCGAATAGCTCTCTGCTTCCTGATCCAGTCCCTCCCTTCCCAGGCAGCATGCGGGGTACAAAATGGGAAGAGTGAGCCCTGAAGCACAGAGCAAAGGGGAATCATTTTGGTAAGATTAGGAGGGGCTGAATGTGGATCATTGGGGGTGAGAAGAGAGGCTGAGGGATCAGATGAGGAGACGGGGGGGGGAGGCGTGACAGAGAACGGATTGATGCTGGTGTGTGTCGTATTGAGAGGTTAGAGAGGAGCTGTGAGGGGGGGGGGAGTAGGACTAAAGCACAATAAGGATACCTTTCCCCTCCCACACCCACTGCAGTTCAGGTTCTCTCTCCCTTGATCTCAGATTCTGTCTCCCCAGATCCTGGATCCTCCCTTTCTTCTTCCTTCTCTCCTGATCCTGGAACCTACCCCCAACACTTCCTACTCCCTTTTCTCCTTTCTCAAATCCAGAACCTCCCCCCTCCTTTCCCTCCCATCTCAGATTCCTGCTTTCCCCCTTTTCCTCAATCTTCCCCATCTCTCATCCTCCCCATCCGCAATCCTTTCTATGTCGCTTCACTCCATCCCCAGTCCTCTTTCCTTCTCATATTCCTTCCTCCTTCCTCCCTTCTTTCACCTTCTCCTCACTCCTTTCCTAGTTCTTTCCTTTCCCCATCCCTGTTCCTCACCCCTTCTCTTCTGCCCATCCCTGATATTTCATCACTGTACTAATACTTAAGACCCCTTATCCTCACCCAGTTAAAAAAAAAAAAAAAAAAAAAAAAATTATACAGACACAGACAAGGTTGGAGAATCACTTAATTTTTGCAATATGAATGATGGAAATGTTTGCCAATGTGCTTCAGATTTTTCCAGTTTTTGCCACAGCCTGAGCTGCTGCAGGAAACTGTGGGACTCTGCCTTACACCTCCTGCTCCCTGTTGTCTGACCTTGCCCAGGAGTTGGAGAGGGGATGGCAGAGGGCAGGCAGCAGTGCCTAGGGGTGGCAAACTCCTGGATCAGTCTCTAGTTTTTAATGTTTGCTGCTGTATTGGTCCCAGGAAAGAAGATGTTTTGCAGGTTTTTTTGAACCAGCTTTAAGAAATAGATGGTGATAAATATTAGTTTTTGGGGGCCTTATAGGTCCCTTCACATCTTGGCTATAGGACATGTACATCTGAAGAATGGAAGTAGGAGGATTAGAAAGCTAATGTTGGGGCACGTGCGTTCCTACAATTATTATTAATTTTTTTAATTGTCAGATGCCTTAGAATCTGCCCTTTGTCACACAATCTGCTGTTCTTTGGAATTGTGGGAAAATCAGCAACACTGCATGTGACGTGGCTCATTGGTGACTTATTTTTTTTAAATGTTTAGGCTGTATTATCTATTGTTCTAAGCAGTGTACAACGGAACATTCACAGGTAAAATAGAAATAAAACCACATATATAAAATAACATAAAGAAAGCTGAGTCTTCCTGAACAAAAATAGCTTACAAGCAGCAGGATATTTATACATTTCCTGCCACATAAGTATGTGTTAAAGATTTTTTTGAAAGCCCCGAGGCATAATTCTTTCTGAAGATGCACAGGGAGCTTGATTCCATGATACAAGGCCTTCTACCTTCGGTGTGAATCTGTCAACAGACCATGGGCACATATAGTAGACAGGGACCAGTGGATGTTAGATTTCTTTTCTGGCCGTAAATCTTTAACGGGGAACGGACGCTTTGCAAAGCCTCGCCACTGGCTCGCCTCCAGTTTCATATTCCCAGCTGTCATTCCAGTCCTTCCTCAGTAGCTGCCACTTTATTATTTCTCTCTTCCCCTACATTCCTGCCATAATTTTCCTTATCCCTCACCTCCAGGCTGCTGTCCACACCTGCCCTTTCTGTGGGGCAGATGTAATAAATTGCAGTTAAATTTTAGCATGGGTTTTACTTTGCACTTGTGGCTAAACCCTCCCCAGCTCTGGGATGCAGTAACCTATTGGCATGCAAATTTTCCATTAATAAGCAGGCGGGTGACATCCAGCACCAAAAGGACCTGTCTCTCCCAGCTAGTAGGGTGTTGAGCTCTACTGAGGATGTGGGGGAGTTGCCTCGTGGACCTCCTCTGTTGTTTTTGGTCTGAATCTTGCATAGACTGTTACTCTGTCATATCTTTTCTTTGTTACCACTTTTATATTTCTTTTCTCATTGCTTGTCTGCTAACTAAAAAAAAAAAAAAAAAAAAGAGCAATTATGAGGAGTGAAGGTCGCTTGCTCCAAACCAGCATAGGTAGAAAGGGCACCGTGAGTGGTTTTAAGAGCCACATATGAGGTAAGGATATGTCCCTCAGATGGGTATGATCTCTGCTACATCAGCCTCTGCCTGGAACATTATCAGGCTAAGTCTTCTCATTCCCAGCTATCCAAAGCCTATTATATTGATCAGCTGCGTAAATCTTTTCAGGGCTGCAGTACAGCCTTTATTTAGATATTTTAAAATCTTGTATTCCACAACTTCTAAGAAATACTTTCTGTCCAGGGTGGATTACAAACAGCAAGAATGGAGCCAGATCTCTTCCAAGACTGCCCTGTTGATGTATCAGGCCAAAGCCACAGGGTTGAGCAGTGGGGATTGATCTGCATTGAAGAAGCGCCATCATTCTGTGGAGCCCTTAATGCCAAAGAGTGTACTGTGCTTCATCGACCAAACAGTCAATATTCAAGGTTTTGGTGCAATTTATGTGGACCTGGCCAACTTCCCTGGACATGGAACTCTGGCTCCGGCAATATGTGACTCGTTGACACTGCTGATGCATGCGTCATCTTCGTCACATGGGGCATTGACCCGGCCCAGTTCTGCTTCGATGCACAGTGCACTCCCGGTGCTGGCTTCTCCAAGGCTCATATACTGGGGCAGTGCACCTTCGCAAGATTCTTCAGTGCATGGCTCCAGTGTTAGTGTTGCCAGTTTCATTGATGCACATGGGATCAAAGCAGTCTTACCAAGTATCACCATCTTCCACAGCATCGTAAGTGCAATCCATTGGTGCATTCCAGGAAGAAGTCCTCCCAGTTATCCAAGCATTCCATATAAAAGAAATCTGTATTGACTGTACTAGCACCAGCTCCTCAATATGTGCAGTTGCATGCTGGCCAGGCCAAACTGCGTGCTGATATTCTGAATTTTCCCTATCCTAGTGTCACTGATCTCTCACCTGCTAAGCTCTTGGTTGAAGGATAATGGCTGAGATGCCTGACCCTATTTGTTCTGTCCTGCTTCTCAGTTCCATGAGATCATCTCGCCTTGAGCAGGAACAGATTCTGGTCTCTAAGGAAGATATGCTGTCCCCTTCTGCAGGCCATAGACCCCAGTGATCTTTTGATCAGATAACAAACTTGGTGCAGTCATTATTTGCCTCATTTCTCAAAGGACTTTTTATCCATTACTTTCTAGTATGGCTTCAGTCCTATATCCACAGGGAGTCCCAGCTTCATCCATCAGAAAACTTACTTCTGTGGAACTCACCTTAGTCATCATGGGGATCTTGGAGTGTACCCATGCAACTGGGATCAGAGGATGACACCATAGGGATCCCCTTTGACTCACTCTGGACCCTCCAGAGGCTACATCTCTGGAAAACCTGACTGACTCCAGGTTTGTGGAGAAGGTGGAGTCTGCCTGCTGCAGACCTTAAGGTTGCAGATACACCATGACTTTGAAGTTATCCAGCTTCCTCACCAATCAGTCATTGTGAAGTCTGCTTTGAAGAAAGCAAAGAAATCATGAACTTTAATTTACTTCCAGGATAAGACCCGAGTCCTGGTTACCTTTGACAAGAAACTAGGTCAGAGCTCTGACTGTTCACATCACTAATCAGTTCTTTTCTTAGTGTCCATTCAGATGAATCAAAAACAAGTGGGCTATGAACATCTACCAGCAGATGGAGACTGAGCAAACTGACGTCACAGTATATATACCCTTGCAGTGACATCAGCAGGTGGTGGATGTGTATCTCCCCACTGGGGATTGCTTTATTTTGTAAAAGAATTAAGGATATTATATTGCCCCACTCTCCTGTGGTGATACCATAAGGTCCCTCCCCCAGTTGAGAATTCCTGTGGTGATTTCTGTGGGCCCTCAGATGAGTGCCTTGGTCCAGTAGCGGTTTTTTCAGCCAGCGTGGACTTAGCTGCTTAAGCAGCTGAAAGGCAACGGGTGTAGGAAGCAGAGTGCGGTGATGATGGCATATGTCCTCTTCCCCCCCCCCCCCCCCCTCCCGCAGCTGGAGATGGTCTTTGTATTCAGCCAGGTAAGACACAAAAGGAGGCTTTTGTAGTGTAGGGCCTTTCTCCTTTTTGTTCTGGTCTCTGTGTTCCGTGCGCCGTTCTGACATTCGTCCTGCTGTAAGGGAGGTTGAGGGGCATGGGCAGCCTGGCGGGTTGAGCAGCCCTCTGTAGGCTAGGCCCCGCTCTGAGGCTTTTTTGCTGCGTGCCACGTGATAGGCCGCAACGGCATTTTGTGGGCTTTTCTTAGGCTGCCCTCTACAAGATTGGCTGTTCGGTGTGTGTGTCTAGCTGTGCATCCAGGTTTTAGACGCTTAGTCCAGCTTTGTATTACATGCGTCTAAGTTAAGCGGCGCTTTAAGTGGCCACATGCTTCCCTGTGCATTCAAGTTACATAGTGCGCTTAAATTGTTTTTATGGTGCTTAGTTTGGGACACCTAATTTTTGGATGCCTAAGCATTGGCCAGCCTAGTATTTTTGGACGTATACAGAAAATTTAAAAAAAATCTAGAAATGCCTCCAGTCGCTGCTTAAGCGCATTGTCTGCCATAATAGCGCCTATGCCTAAGAAGCCTAAGTGCCTTTCTCTTTGTGCTGCATGTCATTTCGGGCATGTCAGGCAGGATTGCCCACTAACTTGTGCCAGCACTGTTTGAAGGCTCAGGGGGAATTGCTGCATTCTGATTTCCCAAACTGTTAAAAGTCAGAGCCCTTGTTGGTTACTGTCCGAGTCCAATTCCCCGTTATCTCTTCTCTTGCTGTTGAAGCGGAAAGCAATGTTGGCGTTACACCACAAGTTTAAGGCTTATTGGTTATAAGCGTAGTAACAGTCTCATCAGCAAGTTACCCCATTCATATTTGTTTTTCCAGGCCGTAAAATTCAGTGTTCTTGGTTACTGTCCGAAATCCTAAAAACCTGACTGACTTGTGGCTCTCGAGAACCAGAGTTGCCTACCCCTGCCATACATGATTAAACCTCTTAAAATAACTAAGCTCCTTCCGCATCACTATTTTGTTTGCCACAAAAGCTTGGCAATAGTGATCATAACAAGATGTAATTTGAACTGATGATTGGCAGGGGGGACAATATGTAAAGCTACAGCTCTAGCACTAAAGCTTCAAAATGAAAACTTTGATAAAATGAGAAAAGTAGAAAAAAAACTGAAAGGTGTAGCTGCAAAGGTTGAATGTACAACAGGCATGGGCATTATTTAAAAATATCATCTTAGAAGCTCAGTCCAAATGTATTTCACATATTAAGAAAGGTGGAAAGAAGACCAAATGATTACCAGCATGGTTAAAAGGCAAGGTGAAAGATTATTTTAGCTAAAACCCTTCAAAAATTGGAAGAAGGATCCATCTGAAGAAAATAGGAAAAAGCAAAAGCATTGTCAAGTTAATTGTAAAACATTGATATGACAGGCTGAGAGAATTAGAAACGAAGTTGATTGCAGAGATAAGAACTCCTAATAAAAAAAATTTAAAAATCCTATCAGAAGCAGGAAACCTGTGAAGGGATTCTGTTGAACCATTAGATGACCGAAGGTTTAAAGGGGCTCTTAGGGAAGATAAGGCCATTGCAGAAAGACTAAATGAATTCTTTGCTTCTGTGTTTACTAATGAGGATGTTGGGGAGAGATATACCTGTTCCGGAGAAGGTTTTCAAGGGTGATGATTCATATGAACTGAACCAAATCACGGTGACCTGGAAGATGTAGTAGGCCAGATTGACAAACTAAAGAGTAGCAAATAGCCTGGAGCAGATGGTATGCATGCTAGGGTACTGAAGGAACTAAAAAATGAAATTTCAGATCTATTAGTAAAAATTTGTAACCTATCATTAAAATCATCCATTGTACCTAAAGACCCCCACCCCCACGGGGTGGGGGAGAGAGAGAATGAATGAGCGAGCTCGCTCATTCATTCTCTCTCTCCCCAACCCCGGGAACTCGCAGCAGCAGCCTCCTCCCAATGCTAACCTCCTTCATTTTCAGCCCTCGCGGAGGCGGAGTCCCATCGGCCGCGGTTGAAGCTCTTCATTTTCCTCCGAGCCGCGCTGCAGTCTTCTTTTCTTCGGGCCAATGCTGAGCGCACTAGCGTGGCCTCTTCTTGCCGCGCATGCACCCGATACGCTCCACTTCCTCTTCCGGGCCGTGGGGGGGGGGGGGGGGGGGGCGCGGGAAGAAGAGAGCACGCCGGTGCCGCTGACTCCAGCTATTCTGCCGCGTTCCGCCCGGGCTGACAGCATTTTAAGCCTGGGCGGAGGAGGACCGGGGAGCAGCTGGGTCAGCGGGAAAGTGTGGCGACGCTTGTCTACGAGCCAGATGCAGCCCTCAAAAGAGCCATATCTGGCTCGCGAGCCATGGGTTCCCGACCCCTGGTTTAATGGAACACAGCCAACATGGATTAATGCAAGGGAAGTGTTGCCTCACAAATCTGCTACTGTTTTGGTTTTTTTTTTGTTTTTTTGAAGGGTTAAGAAATGTGGATAAAGTGAACAAGTAGATGCAGTGTATTTGGATTTTCAGAAGGCGTTTGACAAAGTCCCTCATGGTAGGCTTCTAAGAAAGCTGAAAAGCTATGGGATAGGAGGTGATGTCCTTTCATGGATTGAAAACTGGTTAAAAGATAGGAAACAGGATTAAATGAATAGTTTTTTCAGTGGAAAAAGGTAAATAGAGGCAAGCCTCAAGGGTCAGTATTTGGACTTATGCGTTTCAATATATTTATAAAGGATCTGGAAAGGGATACAATGAGTGAGATGATCAGATTTGCAGATGACGCAATTATTCAGAGTAGTTAAATCACATGTGGATTGTGATAAATTGTTGGAGGACCTT
This sequence comes from Rhinatrema bivittatum, assembly GCF_901001135.1. Classification (NCBI taxonomy): domain Eukaryota; kingdom Metazoa; phylum Chordata; class Amphibia; order Gymnophiona; family Rhinatrematidae; genus Rhinatrema; species Rhinatrema bivittatum. The sequence continues at coordinate 210,606,020 of NC_042616.1, read as the reverse complement.
GCAAGACTGGAAGATTGGGCATCCAAATGGCTGCTGAAATTTAATATGGACAAGGGCAAGGTGTTGCATATAGGGAAAAATAACCCTTGCTGTTAGGTACCATATTAGGAGCCACCACCCAGGAAAAAAGATCTAGGCGTCATAGTGGATAATGCATTGAAATCGCTCCAGAATGCCCCTATTTTCACATGTTTATGTGTGCAGTAAATGTAAAGTATGTTTGTACTTTTGAGGGTAGATATTCCAAGCTTTTTCCAGAACTGGTACGTCATGCTCCCTCTCTTGCCATGTTTGAATCCCATCTAAAAAGAATAGCTTTTTGAAACTGCTTTTAAATTTTATGCCTGATTGTCTGCTTTTAGTCTTAACTTTTTTCTTTTCTTTTTATCTTGCTTTATGAAATACCCCAAGTCTCTTGTTCTGTATCTTTGTTTTATTAGATTGTAAGCTCTATTGAGCAGGGACTGTGTGTGTGTGTGTGTTTGTACAGCCCTGCTTATCTATTGTAGCGCTATAGAAATGTTTAGCAGTAGTAGCAATAGAACAAGGACATGTCTCCTTACTACTCACCATAAAAAAAAAAAAAAAAAATCAAATTCTGGTGTCGCCTCCATAACACAAACTTCCTCCGTTACCAGGAACATTGTATAATACAAAATCCAGCAGAAACTTTACTCAGAATCTATAGGGAACCTGCCATAACACCCTAACTACCAGGACTCAAACAGTAACAACCCTACCTATGACAGGGCAGTTTTAAACAGTGTCCATACCTGATGTAAACTCTTGACCTTTGTAACTGCCCCTTTCAGTTTTTTCCTAACCATTTTTCTCATTTTGAACATAAATCTCCCTTTTGAAAGTTAAATGCTATTGCAGTAGATTTCCTTAGCATTCTCCTTCCAGTTATCAAGTCAGGTTTGGTCATGTTATGATCACTATTGCCAAATGGCCCTAGCACCATCACCTCTTTCACCAAATCATGTGTTTCCACTAAGGGTTAGGTCTAAAATAGGCAGCTCCATGAAGCAGCAGGCATTGCCTGGCAACCATTAGTGGGAACGAAAACCTGGTGCTCATTTGGCTCATATGTGACAGAGTGTCTCGGTGTGACAGATTTCATTGTGACCTCAACAAAGGTGCCTAGGTATTTTTCAGCAGGTCGAAAGATTTTTTTATTTTTATTTTTTATTATATTTCACCTTGGTTACTAGTCAGTTGCTCCATAGCAGATTATATTCAAGTCTTGCAGGTATTTCCATGGCCCCAAAGGGCTTACAGTTTAAATTTGTTCCAGGAGCAATGGAGGGTAAAGTGACTTGCTCAAGGTTACAAGGAGTGTCCGTGGAAGAAGGATGCGAGCCTGGTGCTCTAACCAGTGACTGCAGATTGCCCGGCTGTTTTATTTTTCTTCATGGTATGTAAGAGAGATTGTAGGATTAAGGCATGATGATTGGATGTGATGGTGATAAGTACCTTACTGGCCACCAAAATGGCTATGGTTTTCAAAGCTTTGTGAAAATCCTAATAGTGGAAACTTTCAGATCTGTAATCCAGAAGGATCTAATCTGTCAAGGCCATGGACCTTGAAAAATGAAATTGCGCTGTGATGGCTTGGAAGTTGAGCATTTGTCCTATAGCTGAAAGGCGATATGATCAGAGTAGTGGAAGGTTCATTATAGAGAGGCTTTCACAAATAAAATGTTATAATGTAGAGAGCTTGATTGCTGGTATCAGAAAAGGTACATTTCTCCTCGAAGGCCTCCTTGAAATCTGCTTTGGAATTTTCCTTCTGTGATCTTAAAGGCATGGAAGTAGCCACATAAGGATGCAAGGAGCTCTGTAAAATGAGATCCTTCCCTCCCAGAGAATATATAGTTTTTGTCTAATCTTTCATTTTAGAAGTCTGTTACCAAATTGAACTTTTAAATCTGATTTGAAAGCCCTGATGAAGCAACCTTTTTTAAAGTTTTCTTTTTCCTTATTACTTGACAAAAATGTTCTTGTTGGGAAGTCAGCAAAGCTGCAGTCTCTTAGATTTTTTTAGGGTTTTTTTTTCTCCCAAATTCTTTTTTGCTAAGTTTCTGCTTTCATTCTTATGAGTTGATCATTTTCATTTGAATTAGGAGACAATATTGTCATCTCTATATCCGGAGCCCAAATGTTGCAGGTTTAATTCCTGTGATCGTTACTATTTTAGGTTTGGGGTTTTTTTTCCCCGCTGGGACAAATGAGGATTTTTCCGGCAAGAGCTGGCTGCCGAGTACACTCTTGTGTTTTAGGGTACTACAAACCATCAAGCTGTCACTGTCCTGGCCAGCAGCCTTTCCTGTCCTTCACCTTGGGGAAGTAACTCATTCTCCAGTTTTCTTCACCTCGGTCCTATTTAGGTCATCTGAGATGGTGTTTGAATGCTGGCCTAATTCCCACTCCTCAAAACACCATATTGCACTTTTTTTTTTTGGCTTCTACAAAATGTTTGACGTTTTTCCCCTTCTTAAGCTTTTCTTTGGACTGAAATGGAGCACAAACTGCAGTACTGCTAGTCTTGTTCTGGCATGGCCCTTCTTTCTCTGTCCTTGTATGCACCCGATCATATATCGCCTCCATTTGAGTGTGAGCATACACACACGCGGAGGAGGTCTTGTTCCCCTCCCCCCTTCCTCGCCTGGAATAGGAAGTCTGTGATCAAGCTTGAAACTATACAGTTGTAATGGGGTTTGTCACCTACATTACATGAAGCCACTTCAGGGTGGGGGGGGGAGGGGAGAGTACGTAAGGGCTGAGGAATTGCTTCGCTGGAAGATGATAGCAGAGTGATTCAGCAGCCCTATTTTTTTTTTTACTGCTAAGCCATCAGTCTCAGGATGGTAAATTGGGGATCCAGTGGAAGGTGATTAGAATAGTTCTTGATGTAGTTGAGACATAGTATTAGAACTTTGTCCCCAGTGTATACTTTGGCAAACCTTTGTTATAATACTGAGCTCTTGTCTAATTAGCTCAACTCTTCTCCCCTGTGGAAGTACCTTTATTGTCCTTTCTTGGGATTGGGTCCTCCCAAATTTCCTTTATAATGTCCAGTGCACTCCAGGGTTGTCTTTCATACATGAGTTAGATGGGAGCAAAACTTGTGGAGGTTTAATGACGCTGCTGTTATGGTGAACAAAAAAAAATAATGTATTCCAGTTTTGCATCTGTGTGGTAAAGTTTTGTAGTGCATTTTTCAGTATTTGTTGAAAGCCGGACATTCAGGCGACGTGACTCCATTTTAGCACTTAAATTCACATGACCCCAGACAAGGAAAACAGATCAGCAGGGGGCAGTATCCATCCAAAAACCACTCCTCATCCTCCAGTAAACCCCCTCTCCCAAACTCTGCCACGTCCACTAATCCTCTTACATCCACCAGGTCTTTTCACCTCCCCAGCCTATTCTCACTCATCCCTCCAGACATTTTGCATCCTGCCACCCAAGTCCTTTTCACAGACCTTCAACTGATCCTTTGTCATCTCCCACGTTTCTCATTCCCACACCTTTTCTCACTTCCTCTCCTCCAGCCTTTATTTCACATTTCCCCAGCTAATCTCCCAGCTCCTCTTACATACAGAGTCAATCCTCTCATTCCTTCTCCTCTCACCCTCCACAGCCAAAACCCACTGCCAGCTCATCCCCTCCCTTCCTTCAGATATCCCCCTGGTCAAGGTGAGTGGCAATATTTTCCTTTGGACCCCAGTTAGCAGCGAATGACCACTGATGTGTGATGGCTAATGACGCAGCAACATTTAAAAAAAAAAAAAAATCAGCTCTGGGCTTACAGGCCCTACAATGGCGTCCCAATCCTTTCTTGTGCAGGCTTCGTTACCATAGAAACCCTTATGAAGGTGGATCCACTGCAGATCCCATGCTGACTTCCACTACTAATGCCACTACTGCTGGTGTCTGAGAAGTGCTGCTACCTGAGACAGTTATGACCCCAGCTGAAGGTTTTGTGATTTCAGTCACGACCCATGGTTTGGGACGCTCTGGTGAAAAGCATTCCTCTAGGCCAGTGATGGCGAACTCCAGTCCTCGAGTGCCACAAACAGGCCAGGTTTTCAGGATATCCACAATGAATGAATATGCATGAACAAGATTTGCATGCACTTGCCTCCCTTGTATGCAAATCTATCTTATGCATAATTATTGTGGCTATCCTGGAAACCTGGCCTCTTTGTGGCATTTGAGGACTGGAGTTCGCCGTCACTGCTCTAGGCCATCATTGTTGGATGGTAAGTCGAGGTGCTAGTGGAATGAACTTAGGATAGATTGGTTCTTGATGCATTTGGGACACAGTTTGATTCCCTGTGATATAATCTCATGGGGAATGCCAAATCTGTCTAAACAGATTCCTAGGCAATTCTTAGCTGAGGGAAAGCTTGAATGAATGTACTCCAGAACTTATGTCGAATACTGGATGGTATCCCATTGCTACAACCTGGTGTAAAAGTTCAGTACTCACTATGCAGTTCAGTGTTTCAGCCTGGTTTGTTTTGGGGTGTGTTTGTTTTTTTTTCAAACTGGGAATATCTAGATTTGACCCTGCAAGCTTCTGGCTCCAATCCAGATTCTACCCACTGAGCAAGAACTCCTCCCCTGGCAAGGCTTGTAGAATAACCCTATCTACTTTAGCCTGTTTGCTCATGTCTATATCGCATAATATCACAATCATGCTAAAAAAAAAAAAAAAAAAAAAAAATTGTTTGGAGAAATGGCAATCAAAGCAGCTTTTTATTTGGGGCATATTAGAAGGATAAGTCATCTTCTAGATATGCACTGCCAGAAGATGATTTGTCTCTGTGAGGCTTACAAAGTGCCCCAAGTTCTGGGACTGGTAAAATAAGGTATGTTGATCAGTGTGCACAGTTAACCAGCAGCTGCAATAAACCGTGTACAGGTTAGCATACTCTCATGCAAATCCCATGCTAATGATAGTGTTAGCTATTACCTCCCAGTGCAAAGGTGCACGGCTTACTTCATTTCTACACCAAGGTGAAGTAAATTTTCGAGGGCTACTGTTAGTCTATGGATGGAAGCTGGATTTCTGGTGCCAGGGCCTACAGTCTGGGTTTTCTATACCTATGGCTTTTATGTGCACAAAAGTGCATGTTTTTTGCGCACATAAATCATGAATCTGAGATTAAAATTTCCTGCTGAAGTAAAAGGTGTGCTAAGTTTCTGCAAAAGCTGCGTGTGTGTGTTAACCTGCATTTGCATGCTTTTTAACTCCCAGGGCATTAGCATGCCATTTGCTTACAGCATTGGGATTTTGGTTTTTTTTTTAAACTGAGAATATGTGACTACTCTGCAGACAGTTTGTATGGAAGGTGTGTAAGGCTTCCACTTAGGTGGCATCTACTTTTACTAAACTTTACCATGTTGACAGGTGGGTATCAGTGGTTGCCACTTTTTCAAGAACTTATGCAAGCTGTATTTAACCCTCCTGCATTGGGTACTGTGGAGATAAGTCCTTGCATGGTACACATTGGCAGAGAGGTAATGGAAGAGGATTTTCTCTTACCTATTTCCTTAAGTTCTTGCCAGTTTGGATAAAGCATTCCCTGGTAAAGATAAGTGGGTGAGAGATTATGGACATAAAATGAGAATGTGGGTTTATACTCTTAGATATCTGTTTTTTTTTCTTTTCATAGTGTCTTATGCCTACAGTACTGCTGGGGAAGTGCTTAGACTGAGGAAGGAGCAGCAGAAGTGATCTTAAGAGGAAGGAGCTAATGGGAGCTTCCTAAGCAGTTTAGTTTATCTGCTAAGCCAGCAGGTGGCACTGTAGCCTAAAAGATGCAGACTGCAAGAGACTAACAGAATTAAGTGAGAGATTTCTCCAGGTTTTTGATTGCTAAGCTGTATTATACTGTCATGTCTTATTTCTAATGAATTTGCGTTTTTCCAGTTCTGCGTGAAGCTCAATCCAAAGATGTAATCTGGTGAAATAGTTGCTATGCTGGCGAATGCATCTTGTTAGATCATAAAACTTTGTGTGCTAGGGCAAATGTTTCTCCCTATGCGTAGGGACTTTCGACTTCAGTTTTGGTTTTATTTTTCCTGAGGATTTATCAGCTTTTGTAATGAACAGTCATTTTTTTCCCACTAATTTAGTCCCATTTGTATAATACACTGAAATTACTGGGGAAAATATAAAAACTGAAAACAAAGGTCCCTACCTATGTGTTACATAAATTTAAGCCAATCAATTATGTTATGAGGCTTCTGAATGGAGGCAGAGGTGACATGTATATCTTTCCATTTGGAAGTTATAAGATTGCTATAAGCAAGAGAATTTATCCATTTATTATCCATTATCTAAACGAGTGCAAGTGTTTTTGTGAATGGTGGCTTTTTTCTTTTTTTAATTTGAGGTGGATTGGGTTTTTGCAGGCTGAAAATGTGTCTGGAAAAGAGGGATCACTGTAACCTCAACATGAGAGAAGCTTGAATTCAGTTCTTTGCTATCCAAATATCCTGGAGATGTGTGTTTGGTACTACATGCCCCCAGCCTTCTGAGTTTTGGTTTGAGATGTACTGCCACTTCAGAAGGGTGCTCAGGGGGTTAGATAGGGCAGAGTTGTTTTCTGTCCTAGGAGGCATAAGAGAGAGCTGAAGACTGGCAAAAAGGTGGGTTGTAATATCAGAAAGGGTGCTTTATAAACTAAAATCCTTTCGTAAAGAAAAAAGAGATGTGAGGTGAGTATAGGGCAGTGTTTCCCAGCCCTCTCCCAGAGACACCTAGCCCATCAAAATGTATGTAATGTCCCCTTGAACGCTTACATTGTGGGACCTTCCTGGGTCCAGGAACGACCTCTTGAGAGCGCCCCCTAGGGCAGACTCTGTTGGTCCTCACATTCTTGGCATGTGGTGCTTCCACCCCAGGAAAACGAATGGGACTGTGAACAAGGCTGGTAGTATGTACAAATATATACAGGTTTATTAGACTATATAAGTATATACATTTCTACATGACTATGTACATCGCTAATGGGATGTCAAACAGTACAGTTAACTACTTGTGGTTAATAGTCTGTCCACACAACTATATATTTCTACAGGGTATCTAGAACATTTCATATTTGGCAATTTGGGGTTGTTGGCCCCCCACAGTATAGCACCATATAGAAGGGACCTCTTGAGTTCCCACTTAATCAAGTATTATTATTATCCTCCCCCCTTTTCCCAAGTCTCACTCATATGAAAAGATGCAACTGGGCTGGAGGGCAGTGTTGGCCTGGTTGGGGGGGGGGGTGTCAGGGAGTCCATTGTAACTAAATTGCTGCCATCTCTTTGGTGCTGTTTCCGTTCCACTGAAAGGTCTGTGCCAACGCTGCGATCCACACCCCCCCTGGGGTCCTGACTCCATATCCCAGTCTGTTACTGGGGTCCATGTCCTCCTGGGGGACCGTTCCCGATCTGTGCCATTGTCCTTCGGTTCCTCTCCATTGGTAGGACGGTCTTTCCTGACGGGTTTACAGCTCCTCTATGGCTTGTTTAATGTTCATTGATTCAGGCCCTCTACAGTATCAGCTTTTAGTGATTTTAGCTTTGCTAAGCTCATGGCCAGTCATTCGCTGTTACCCAGCCTGGAGGGGTCACCTACTTACAGCCAAAAGGCCAAGACCCAGACAGGATCATGGGAAGAGAATGTGTGCACACCTTTCCATCCTGCCTGGACTTTTGGGACCCCAGTTCTCAGACAGGAAAAAAAAAGTCTCACTCCCCATGTTAGGGTGAGGTTTCCTAGGACTGAGTACATTTCTCTCATAAATCCCCCTCTCATTCAGAATTCTCCAGTCATAGTTCTGTATGATTTGAAGTGATATTTCACTGAAAGTTACCAACAGTAGTTCAGGGGGTTGTGACATGGAAATTCTTCTACCTGAGTCTCTGACTCATCTATTCAATGGTCATTTAAGCACCTTCACAGTAAGGTCTGGGTTTCCTGGGCTAGTACCTCTTGTTGCATAGCTGCATTGTCCTCTTTGTTTACTCTGCCGCAGTTCCACTTAAATTCTTACATGCTCTTTACCCTCTCTCCCTTGGGGGAGGAGGGGGTTGCTCTCCCCCCACTTAAATTTGTTATCCTCAACAAGACACTACTCTCTTGCATGAATCTCCCCTTTAGACCAAAGTCTCAAGGCATTCCTTCATTACTTTTAGGTAATAGGCAGTCACTTGTTTGTGTGCTACTGTCAGAGGGACATTTACTGGGTTTCCAGGGTTAGCATATGTGAACCTTATTGTGGGCTTGGGTTGGCAGTGGAACCAATTTCTCGGCCTCTGTAGTTTCTGATTCTCTCTGAAGGTGAATCTCATCTGAAGCACCTCTTTCCCTCTCTTGTTCCAAGTTGTCCATCCCTCTCTTGCCATCTACACCATCCTCAATCCTATTATTACTCTGGAAGGTTTCTTGGATTTCCCTCTCCTGTGTTTCCATCCCCTGGAGCTGCCTTACTAAGTCCCCATCATTTGCCTGTTGGTTTTGGGGTATGGTCTTGCCAATATGGCTCCCAGGTGAACCTCATATTTCTCCCACCTAACTCTCCTCCTGTATCCTCACTATCATATCATCTATGACTGTCCTCCAGTGGCTACTCCGGGATCCCTACCAGTTCCTGATGGGGGATTCATGTCAAACTCCCAATGAGGTTGGGTCTTAGATCTTACTGTTCTCCTCCCCCACCCTTCTTGGTCTGGGTGGAGGGGATTCCGCTATAGCTTGGGGTTCCTCTAGGGGAAAATACCAACTGTCCAATGGGCAGGAGATGGTTTCTGTGTACCGTTTTTACTGGTCCTTCACCCCACTCTGGTCTTACTCAGTAAACAGGCAGGTGGATCCGTTTTTCCTCAACATAGGGGGTAGATCTCCACCTATAAGCAATTCTGTGTTTCCCAGTCAGCCCCCAGTTCTTTGAGTACTTTATCCCATGCCGTCAAGTCATGCTGCCTCACCTTTTGGTCATATCGATGCTTGTTTCTCTGGCTCAGTTTGTAGGCAGACTTTGCAGCCAATCTATAGACTACCCCCAACTGTTTTTAGCCTGTTGGCATAGCTGTGAAAAGTCTGAAGCAATAACTTGTCTTATGAGGAGAGGTTGAGGAGCCTGAATATGTATACCCCGGAGGAGAGGAGGAGCAGGGGTGATATGATACAGACCTTCAGATACTTGAAAGTTTTTAATGATCCATGGTCATCAACAAACTTTTTCCATTGGAAACAATTTAGTAGAACTAGGGGTCACGATTTGAAACTCCAGGGAGGAAGACTTAGAACCAGTGTCAGAAAATATTTCTTCACTGAGAAGGGTGGTGGATGCCTGGAATGCCCTTCCGGAGGAGGTGGTGAAGACCAAAACTGTGAAGGATTTCAAAGGGGCATAGGATAAATACTGTGGTTCCCTAAAGGCTAGAGGATGGGAATAAATAAATAAAAAAAAGCTAAACCAGCATGGAGCGGCAGTTAATACCCTTAAGAGAAACACGGAGCAGCAATTACTACCTTGGGAAGCTTGCAAGGCAGACTAGATGGACCATTTTGGTCTTTTTCTGCCGTCAATTCTGTTACTATGTTACTGAAACCCCAAAACACAGATCAATTGGCAACTGGGCCTGTAGCCCAAATAGCTCACATACTGACTCCAGTTCCTCTTTTGAGCTGGCTTCAATGTCCCCAACATTTTTTGAGTGTCCTGTTAAACCTCTCAGGCTGAGGGTCTCCCTGGAGATGATGTGGAAGAGGTATGTGACTTCCTAACCCCAGCCACCTTTAGCATCTCTTTTGAGTCTGCTTTCAAAATCCCTCCCCTGGTCTGAGTGTATCCAGGCTAGGAGTCCATAGTTCACAAAGAATTTCTCCCATAATACTTAGGCAACAGTAGTCTCTGCTCTTGTCCTTGGTGGGATATGCCTGTGCATACCTGGTGAAAAGGTCTGTCTCAACCAGAATATTCTCTTTACGCTGGGAGTATATTTCTAAAGTCAAGAAAGGCCTCTACTAGTAATGTTTACCATCTCTGCTGCTCTGTGCACTTGTGTCTTTCTTTTTATATAACTAGTACATTGTTTACAATATTTTCAGTGCCTTGTGCTTCTTTAGGCCAATAAAACACGTCCCTCATCAGTTGTAGGACCTTCTCTGCCCCCATGTGCCCCATGTCGTCATGGAGAGACTGTACTACAAAAATTAGTCCAGTTCTGTGGAAACACATTTGTTCGGGATGACCTGACTTGGTATTTTTCCTTTCTCTGTACAGTACCTGATTCCGCACAAATAGACGATCCCACTCTCTGATTAGCAATCGCGTGTCTGGGTGGCTCTGGACTGCTTGTGCCCCTAGATTTCTCTCCTTTACCCTGAACACATCACCAATTAAGGGATCAGTCTGTTGTGGTTGTCAAATGTCCTGCAATGTCAATCTGGGCATGTTAGCAGAGACATCACAGTAGGCAGGGGGAATGCTGTCTGGGAGGATCCCCAAGGTGTCTGCAGCATGACATACGTTCTCAGTATCACCTTCATTCCCATTCCTCCACCTAGTTACACACTGCTGCCCCTCCAGTCTCTGATAAAAACTGTACCTATCCCCCTGTGTAGTGTCACTCCTGTGGGGCCTCCAGGACAGTGCATCCATGTCCCTGTTTGCACTTACAGGTTGGTACTGCAGACTGAATTTGAAAAGGGATAATGCTGCCCAACCACTGGTGCCCAGTTGCATCCAGTTTTGCAGTTGTTAAAATATAAGTCAGTGGATTATTGTCAGTTTTCACCTTAAACTTCCCATATAGGTAATCCCTGAATTTGTCAACCACCCACTTAAGGCTAAGAACTCCAGTTTATGAGCAGGGTAGTTTCTCTGTTTTACTCAGACTGCGGCTTGCATAGGCCACAGGTCTTAGTCCTTCTGGAAGTGGCTGATATAAAACTGCCCCAAGCCCTCCAGGCAAGCATCTATATGCAGTTCATAGGGTTTGTCTGGGTCAGCAAAAGCAAGTACTGGTGCACTACACACACTGTATGGTCTTTCTAAAGGCAACCACATTCTTGAGTCCATCTTAAGCCAAAGGACTCTGATACCTTGTAATATTCCCTCTTGTCAGTCACCCTATGCTTCTGCTTCCTGTTCAAGGGTGGGTAACCATGCATTAGCCGCAACAATGGATTTACAATCTTTGAATAATCTTTCACAAACCGTTTGTAATAACCTCTAAATCCAAAAAAAGAATCTAACTCTCTGAAGTTGGCTGGACGGGGCCAGGTGGTGAGGGCAACTATCTTATCAAGCTCTGTGCCCACTCCCTCCTTAGAAACAATATGCCCAACATACTTAACCTCAACTTGACAAAATTTGCATTTGTCCAATGATAATTTTAGGCCACACTGTGCCAACCGATAAAGTAACTTGAGTAGCCTTTCTTAATGTTCCTCTAGAGTTTTCCCGAGACTATCAGGTCATCCAAATATACTAGCACTTCTAATAGATTCATGTCCCCCACAGTCTTCTCTTTGAAATATAGCTGGGGCACCTGAGACCCCCCTGGGGGAGTCATTTAAATTGGTAAAACCCTAGTGGACATATAAATGCGGTTTTCTCCTTACCAACCTCACTCATGGGTTTTTGGCAATACCCACTGCATAGGTCCAGGACAGAGAGACATTGACTTCCAGTCAGAGTCAAGGGCATCCTCAACTCGTGCAGTATATTGGTCAGGTGTGGTCTTGGAATTTAGGATACGGTAATCAATACAGTTGGACCATTTCTTCCTTTTTCCTAACTATAGGGGGGGAGGCATAAGGACTGTGATTCAGCAATAATCCCTGCATGCCTGAGCTCCTCCAGATGTCTTCTCATATCAGCTAGGTCACCAGGGGCTATTCTCCTTGATCTTTCCCAGAAAAGGGTGTCCTCTGTAAGACAATTGTTGTGTTCTACACCCTTTGCACACCCCACATCCTACTTAGACCACGAGAACACGCTAGCACATTGTGCTAATTTTTGCTGTTTGGCCTTCCAAGATGGGGGAAATTGGGGAGTCCCCAAACTGGAAAACATTCGGGTCAGTAGTCTGGGTACATCTCCCTTTATGTTCTATTCTGCACAGCCTCCACTTGGCTCACTATGGCCACTCTGATCCCTGGGGTTAACTGGACAGGGTGGTTAGACTTATTATTCAGCCTAACAAACACTTTGTGTCCATTCCCCATCTAGAGTTAGTACACCATTCTGCACTAGTAACCCTGCAGGCAATTTGTCCTCTACTGGGGCCTCAATTATCACTGTGCTGTGTGCAAAGGTGGCATTGACTGTTAATTGCTTATTTAACTCTTTTACACCTTCTGGGTGTTTTGCTCCTTTGCCATATCTCCCCCACTAAATTCAACACCTCATTTTTGTGCTGTCTGCCTACAAGGTACTCTTATAACAGCATTACATCTGGGGAGGGATGCCAGTCTTGGCCATCCATGGCCTCATGGCATGTCTATGTGAATTGGCCTAAAAGTACTGGGCTATGGGTTCCAAACTGGGAATCTGGACACACCAGCATCAAAGCTTCTAGCTGCTGGGCTCTCCCAATAAGGTATTCGGGGAAACTCCATTGTTACCACTATATAGCCCTCATAGGGACAACTATGGTTATTTATGCCTCTCGGCTCCAGTCCCTGCAGTGGAGTGGGATGTGTGACAACCTAGCATCATAGAAGCTCCAGTATACAAGGGAGACTTGGGACCCACTATCCAATAAGGCCTAGGTGGCCGCACCTTCAATTGGGATTTGGACAGTTGTTTTGGGCTCCACTAACCTATCTAGCATAGGGTCTCCTGCCCAATTGGATGGGTTCTGGGGTGAGTGCTATCAACATATAGGGCTCCCGGGTGCTCTCCCTCTTTGGATCCTCCATGGCTCCTCTGCTTTTGGGGGGTCCTCACCCCTTCCTGTGTGGCCAGAGGGGAACCTACATTCTCTTATAGTGCTCTGGCTTCCCACCTCTGTGAGACATACCAGAATGTTTAGTGTTTCTTCCCGATGCGCGTGCATTATTTCTGGATTGTCTGGACGGTTCTCCCTCCCCCCTTCAGTTCCTCTGGCGGGGAGCAGCCCTCATTGGAATGCACCTCTCTGGGATCAATTTGATTAATTTTGATTTTTCTTACTGTGAACAGGACTGGCAGATTGGGAAGCCATGGATGCGAGTTGTCTGGATTGCCATAATGAATATGCATGAAGTAGATTTTACATACACTGATTCTGCAATGGATGCAAATCTGTCTCATGGATAGTCATTGTGGATATCCTGAAAACCTGGCTGGCCAGGTGTGCCTCCAAGGGAGGGTTGGGAAACACTGGTCTAGTGTGTGAAGGGGATGTAACATGACCTATTTGTGGACTGAATGGTTTTTTTCATTCTCTGAGTAGTGCTGTTTGTGGTGTAGCAAGATGTGAGTGTAATGAGTACAGTGTAATGCATACTTTTTTCTACTAAGGAGTCTGAGCTTCTAGGACAATAGAGACAGTAACGGGCAGTGGGAGGCCTGGGGAGGCCGGACAGCAGTAAATTGCAGTAATCTCCATGTTCAAGTCCAAATCCTATGCCAACTTTTTCTTGTATCTATGACCGTTCTTTATAATGTCAGCAGTAGATTTAAAATTCCTTTAAAGGGCTGTTGTACTTGGGTAAAACAGGCGTCACATTGCCTTCAGTTTAATTATTGGCTCACATTTTTATAGTCCACTCTAAATATTGCTGTGCTTTTACTTTGCTATTTAAAAATACCAATATCTCCTTAATGCCATTCCCTGACACGTATCTGAGATGAAAAACCTTTCTTGTGCGGCAGGGTTCTGGATTTCTCAGTCGACATCGCTCTTGCTCCACTCTGCCATGAAGGCATCTCTGTAAAAAGATGCAGGCAATGGTGTTTAAAAGCTCAGCTCTGATTGTCAGGAGCCAATCTGAGCAGGACAGCTTGAATCACTATGATGTGGCTAGCAAGAACCTTTTCTCATTCATTTATTGGTCAACATTATTCCACCATTATACCATTCATTCATTCATTCAAAAATAGCTTTGTTGAACCCTTTCATAGAGAACACTTTTGACATAAATCATATCAAGCTGCACCACTCTATTTCAGCATTGAACCTGCTGGGTGCATGGACTCCAACAATTGTTCCCTGTAGTTCAGCCATGGTTGCACATCTCACACTTATATTTTAGATGAAGCATCACAATTATGCAACAAGATGTATTGTCCAGAATTTCCTGCATGGGTGGGTATAGGGTTTTGCCCTTCATATTGCATTCCTGTCATTCCCAATTCAAAGTTCTTGAACACTGCAGCTATAACACCATAAATGATTATCGAAGTCACCATACAAGGAAATGTACAAAGTTCTACGTGGTTTCCAACATTACTCTTTACTGATAAGGTGCAAAGTGATCTTAGTCTTCACAGCTGTTTAATCCACTATCAAATGGTACAAGTGTTTCCAAATAAACTTGTGACTTCCTACAGTTTGTTTTTTTTAAAGTTTGATATTAAAGCCAATTAACTTAGTTATTTAAGTTACTGATCTCTCTCCACCCCTATTGGATACAGGGCAAATGGATGTCTTTCCTTCCAAAGAAGGCAAAGTATATAAGAACATAAAGTTTTGCCATACTGGGTCAGACCAAGAGTCCACCAAACCCATTATCCTGTTTCCAACAGTGGCCAATCCGTCACAAGTACCTGGCAAGAACCCAAACATTAGATAGATTTCAAGCTACTATTGCTTATTAATTACAGTAATTTTTGGATTTTTTTCCTCTAGGAACTTATCCAAACCTTTTTTAAACCCAGATACACTAACTGCTGTAACTACATCCTCTGGCAACGAATTCCAGAGCTTAACCTTGCGCTGAGTGAAAGAATGTTCTTTGATTTGTTTTAAATGAGCTACTTGCTAACTTCATGAAGTGCTCCCAGTTCTATTATATCTGAGAGAGTAACCGATTTACATTAACTTTTGTCCTTTCATGATTTTTTATACTTCTATCATATCCCCCCTCAATCATCTTCTCCAAACTGAACAGCCCTAACTTCTTTAGCCTTTCCTGAAAGGGCAGCCGTTCCATCCCCTTATCATTTTGGTTGCCCTTCTCTGCACTTTCTTCAGTGCAGCTATATCCTTTTTGAGATGCGGTGATCAGAATTGCACACAGTAATCAAGCTGCAGTCTCACCATGGAGAGATAAAGAGGCAATATGACATCCTCTGTCTTATTTGCCATTCCCTTCCTAACAATTCCTAACATTGTTTGCTTTTTTGATTGCCATAGCACACTGAGCAGACTATTTCAATGTATTATCCACTGACGCCCAGATCTTTCCTGTGTGGTAACTCCTAAGATAGAATCTAACGTGTAACTACAGCAAGGGTTATTTTTCCCTATGTGCCTCACTTTGCACTTGTCCATGTTAAATTTCATCTGCTATTTGGAAGCCCAATCTTCATTTCGCGAGGTCCTCCTGCAATTTATCACAATAATCTTGAGATTTAACTACTCTGCATAATTTTGTGTCATCTGCAAATTTGATCCCTTCACTCATCGTACCCCTTTCCAGATCATTTATAAATATATTAAAAAGCACTGGTCCAATTACAGATCCCTGAGGCACTCCAATGTTCACCTTTTTCCACTGTGAAAACAGACCATTTAATCCTATTCTGTTTCCTGTTTAACTACCGTAGTTTACAATCCACAAAAGGACATTGCCTCCTATCCCATGACTTTTTAGTTTTCCTAAAATTCTTTCATGCGGGGCTTTGTCGAATGCCTTCTGAAAATCTAAATATACCACATCTACTGATTCACCTTTATCAACATGTTTGTTCACCCCCTTCAAAAAAAATGTAAGATTTGTGAGACAAGACTTCCTTTGGGTAAATCCATGCTAGCTGTGTCTATTAAACCATGTTCATCTAAATGTTTTGTGATTTTATTCTTTAACATTTTCCACAATTTTTCCCGTCACTGAAGTCACGCTCACCGATCTATAGTTTTCCGGATCACCCCTGGAGCCCTTTTTAAATATTGGGATTATATTATTATTATATTGGCTACTTTCCAGTCTTCAGGTACAATGGATGATTTTAATGAAAGGCTACAAATTAATTGAAATAGGTCTGAAATTTTTTTTTTATTTTTTATTTTTTTAGTTCTTTCAGAACCCTGAGGTGTATACCATCCAGTCCAGGTGATTTACTACTCTTCAGTTTGTCAGTGTGGCCTACCACATCTTCCAGGTTCACCGTGATTTAGTTCAGTTCATCTGAATCATCACCCTTGAAAACAATCTCCGGAACGGTTATTTCCCCAACATCCTCTTCAGTAAACACCGAAGCAAAGATTTGTTTAGTCTTTCCACAATGACCTTATCTTCCCTAAGAGCCCCTTTAAATGCTTGATCACCCAACCAACTCCCTCGCAAGCTTTCTGCATCTTATATATTTTAAAATTTTTATTATGAGTTTTAGCCTCTACGGTCAACTTCTTTTCAAATTCTCTCTTAGCCTGTCTTATCAATGTCTTACATTTAACTTGCCAATGCTTATGATTTGCCCTATTTTCTTTTGATGCATCCTTCTTCCAATTTTTTTGAATGAAAATGTTTTGGCTAAGTCTTTCACCTCACTTTTTGGACATGCCGCAATCGTTTGACCTTCCTTCCACCTTTCTTAATATGTGGAAATCATCTGGACTGTGCTTCTAAGATGGCATTTATTTTTTAACAATGTCCACGCCTATTGCACGCTCTTAACCTTTGAAGTTGGACCTTTCAGGGTTTTTTGTTTTTTTTTTTAAACTATTTTTCTCATTTTTTATTTTATTTATTTTATTTAGCATTTTTCTATACCGACTTTCCAATAACAGAATTATTGATCAATTCGGTTTACATTCTAAACAATAACAATGACAAGTAAATTTTATCAGTTTTCCTTTTGAAAGTTTAGTGCTAGAGCTGTGGATCTACTGACTCTCCCCCTTCCAGCATGTGCTGCTCTTTGATGATTCAAATATCAAGAAATGGAAGTTCATAGCGATTGCATGGAAAACTGGAGGTTCATCTATATGAATTAGTATTATCAAAGGTACATTGGTTTTTATTTTTAAATAAGGAAGACATCCCTGTCTGTCACACGAATTCCATAGGTGGCTTAACTTGCTGGATTCCCCTTCCCTCTGCTAGCTTTACCTTTAATATGTTCATTACCATTTATATATGTTGCACATGACAAATATGCTTGTTAAAAACTGCCCTGAAACTGTTGCAACAAGATCTGGAGAGTACCTGAAGCCCCAAAAGTTAATGTTTCTTTTAATTAGTCAAATGAAAGATTTCGCACTTTGAAAGGATCTTTTTTTTTTCTTCAAACTAGTATGGTTACAAGTATATTTTGTGTAGGAGATATCGAGACTTTTTAAAATGTATCAGAATGGCAGAAACCTTGAGCAAACATTAGAAATTTTTTTAATAAACAAAACCTCCCACCTAGTCCTGGGGGAATTCTGTGCTACTGTGAAGCGCAGAATTCCCCCTGCGTAGATGAAAGCCTGGCCCTGGTGAGTGTGTGTGTGTAGGGATGTGTGAGAGGGGAGGGAGTATGGGGAGAGGGGAGAGAGAGCAGAGAGGGGGGAGGCAGGGGGGTTGAGAGAGAGCCTGTATGAAGAGATTGTGAAGGAGTGTGTATGTGTGAGTGAGATTGGGAGCTGGTGTGTATGTGACGGTGCTAGCCCTTATGAAGGGATTGTGGATGTGGAGGAGAGGGCCTGTATGAAGGGGTGCGTGAGAGAGACATAGGTAGCCTGTGTGAGGACGTATGTGTGAGAGAGAAAGGGAACTTGTGTGGGTATGTAAGAGAGAGGGCCCTGTATGAGGGGATGTGTGCACGAGAGAGTGAGGGAGCCTGTATGAGGGGGTGTGTATGCACTAGAGAAGAGAGAGCATGTGTGTGAGTGAGAAAGGGATGGAGGGAACCTGTGTGAGGGGCCAGTACTGAGAACGGGGTCAAATTCTGGGAGTGGCAATAGAGTGGAAGGGGTTGAGCCTAGAGGTGGAAGGGAGAGATACTGGCAGGTGGAGGAGTTGGGGCCTGAGATGGCAAAGTGGCCAGAGGAGTAGGGAGAGCAAGTGGGAGGGACACTTGCAGTCAATTTCTAGGGAAATTATGCTCAAAATATTTAAAAATCTGCATGTTTAAGTAAAAACTATTTTCTTTATTTAAAATGTAATTAGACTGTCATGTAAATTATTTTGACCAATACAGTAGCCCCTACATTAACTAAAATCATTAACCTTTCACTAGATGAAGGATCAGTGCCGGATATCCTGAAAGGAGCCATAATCAAACCAATCATTAAAAAAAAAAAAGAACCTTGACCCCCTAAACCTGAGCAACTGTAGACCAGTCTCGAACTTACCCCTAATAGCCAAACTAATTGAAAAAACAATTAAACAACTTTCAAATCACTACAGTACTGAAACACTACTACTAGCTCTATCGGACAATATCTTAAGAGGATTTGACACAGGAACACACTACATTCTAGTCCTATTAGATCTCTCTGCAGCATTTGACACTGTGAACCATAAAATACTAATAAATAGACTAAAAGAAATAGGACTCAATAACAAAACAATAACCTGGTTTGAGTCTTATCTAAGCAACAGATTTTTCAGAGTACAAATCAAAAACGCCCTATCAGAAAAAGTTAAACTACAAACAGGAGTCCCACAGGGATCAGCCCTGTCCGCAACACTCTTTAACATTTACCTCCTCCCAGTATGCCACCTACTCGCAGGACCTGGAATCATACACTACATATACGCAGATGATATACAACTACTGTTACCCATCATAAACACTATTGAAGAAACAATGAAACTGGCCAATTTGTATCTTGAAATAATCAAACAGCTACTAAACGAAATGGAACTGGTAATAAACATTGATAAAACAGAATTCTTACACCTGGAATGAAAAAATATCCAACCTATCCAACCTACAATAGCAATCAAACCGTGGACTTAGCAATAAAAGTACAGAATCTAGGGGTTATAATTGACCCTGAGCTAAACATGAAACACATTTCACAGAAATTAAAAAGGTTACGCCAAATTAATGGTCCTTAGAAGACTGAAACCCCCTATTAACTCTGAACAATTTTCACACAGTTTTACAAGCAATGATATTCGCAAGCACAGATTACTGTAACTCTACTATTAGTGCTACCTCAAGTTACCATTAGACCATTCCAAATATTGCAAAATTCCACTGCTAGAATATTGACAGGCAAAAAGAAAAGACCACATTACAGGGATGCTTGCTGAACTACACTGGCTACCAGTTGAACAAAGAATACAATACAAGGCACTGTGTATAATTCATAAACTAATCCATGATGAAAAGGCCGACTGGCTTAACACAGCACTGTGCGTACACGTACCACACAGAAACCTGAGATCAGCCAACAAAGCTCTACTAACTGTTCCTTCTGTTAAATCAGCACGCCTCACTCAGGTAAGGGAGAGAGCCCTGTCGCTGGCTGGACCTGTTCTATGGAACTCCATGCCACTTGAAATAAGGCTGCAAAGAAACTTAAAACTATTTAAAACTAGTCTGAAAACCTGGTTTTTTAAACAAGCTTTTTATAAGGACAAAGAGAAGGAGGAAAACAATTAGAAAACATTTAAAAAATGACACACCAAGTAATCAGTTTTTTTCCTTTAATATCTCAAACTGCAAATTAATGTTAGTTTTGAACTGCTTAATAAAAAATCACTCAACTGACATACAAGATTTATTTAATTAACACACAGTTCTATTATTGAAGATATGTTACCGTTCTATGATGGCACATTTATAGTTTAATCTATACCAATTAAAGTTTTTCTTTTAGTGCCTTTTTGTAAACCGTTGTGATGGTGAATTAACTTAACGACGGTATAGAAGGGATTTTAAATAAATATGCAGAATTTTGTGGAATTTTAAGTTTTTGTGCACAGAATTACCTCAGGAGTACTCCCACCTCCTCAAATATTACCTGTTTATAGCCCCCTAAAGGAACTGCATTAGATCTGTTGAAATCCAGTCGCGACAGCATGGTGCTTTCCATGGTATCAAAGTAAAATTCAGGAGGAAAGGGGGTCTACTAGTAAGCTTGGTGGTTTGCTCCTTTATAGAGCTACAAATAAATTTCAAAAACTTTCCATGAGTTTATGAAAGTAGGAGTGCTTCATAAAGAGACATCTAAAAAGTATAAATGTTTTTTTTTTTGTTTATCTTGCCTTAGACCTAACCCAGATTTCTACAGTGCCACTTGGAAGTGAGGCTAGCAAGTTTACTTCTTGAAGCTCTTTCTGCCTGTTTAGCTTCTCTGGTGGTGTCACCAGATTTTGTTGAATCTTGAATTGCAACCACAAGGTGGACCCTCCCAAACCTTCATTTTACTGAAAGTTACCGTTGCATCCCAAGTTCGCACTTGAAAAGTCAAGGGCTTTTGAATGTATATGCTTTGATGTCTTGCATTGATGCAATAAACAGTTATGTCTTCTAGTTTGCAAAATTGCTGAGAGTCTGGAGATATTTGGCCTTTGGCTTTTTTCTTCTCATTTTGCAAAAGTGGGGCCCAGCTTGGGGGGGGTAATTGGTATGGATTTTATTTATTTTTTTTTTTTTGGTATGCCTCCAAATTTTGAAGCAGAAAAACCAAATTATAACAGTTGACCCAACTTTACTAAAGGTATACATTTCTAATTGTGAGAGGGGTATGCCTCTTAAGTCCTGTAAAGACTGCTGATAGACAACTGACCTGGTTGCCTTGCCCCCCTGTAAATTTTCTGTTTTTAGTTAATTCAAGTAAAGCACCAAACAAAACTGTGAGTGTGCACGCAGTGTGTGTAGCTAGCAAGAGGGCAGAGAAACCTAGAAAGGGTTACATTTCAGTGAGACTGCCTCTAGAAGGAAAAAGAAACAGTAATTCAGAAACCTATCCTGAGATAGCTAGTTGGGTTGCAGGATATCCTGAATGAATATGTATTTGAATATGAGGTGCCATGCTGGCTCAGACCAATAGTCCATTGAGCCCGGCATCCTGTCTGTCAGTGGCCAGTGTGGGCCACTTCGACGTCCTTAGCAGATGCCAGTGGAAAAGTCCATTCCATATTGCTCAGTCTCGAGATAAGAGGTGGGAAACACCTCAGTCTGTCTGCCTAATAAGTGTTAGGAACTCCTCCTGCACAGACTTGACCTAAACCTAGCTAAGCTAGGTACTTTGACCACAGTTTCATTGTGCGTGAACATAAAATTCCTACTTGTTTTAAATCTGCTCATAGTTGTTTCATATTACACACTGAGGGTAAAGTATATACTAAGTTCTCTCTCTATATATAATCTCAACAACATAAGAGAACTCATAAGTCTATGCATATCATATTTATATAATTATCATTCTTTATTCATAAGATCACATATTAAAACAATCCTATCTAGACAATACTTACTATCTAGCACAAACATACACCCATAACCCAACCATTCAATCTCACACTTTAAAAGCACCCACCATAAATTGCACACATCCCACGTGATACAAGTAAAATGCAGTTTAAACCAAAAATATATACTGTGTATACACTACTCTAACAGTTCAATATTTTTGAAAAATAGGAAAGCTTTTTAAATTCTTTCAAATAGTTTCACAGTATGTTCACAAAAACTTTTTAAATTCTTTCCAAAATTTTCACAGTATATCCACCCAATGAATTCTACTCATGCGAATATTTCAAGACAAAGTCGGCACCATCCACAGGATCCATCCACACTGGATGGATATTTATACCTGAGTTCTGGCTGTAGCATTCACATGTGCAGTGGCTGGATATATGTAGTGTGTAGATCTGAGTATGAGATTCTTGCTTTTTCAAGATGATCCAGCTTCTCTTCAGAAAACATCCTTAAGTTGCTCAATGAGCAACAAAAGGCTTAAACTAGGGGCTCTCACAACAAATCTTTTGGTGGCCTTGGAGTGCAGCCTCTAATGCTTATCAATGGCTGATTATATTTACAGTGTTCACGAAAGTATTTCTTGCTTGCTCTTCAAATGGTTTACAAGCATCAGGCGGCAGATGTTTCTGTAGTGCTGTTCCCTGTCGGTACTGTTGGAGTGAATCTGGCCAGTGTGGGAGCTGGTGGTTCTTGTGGCCCTCTTTTCGGCCAGTGGAGGAGCTGGCAGAGGCCACATTGGGGAAAAATATTTGCCTTTAAACTGTTTCTCTGCTTCTTGTTACTCTAATATCTATTTTGGTCCTTTTGTCATAGATGACTTGTGCCTTCTCACCTTGTAGATCAATGATTACCTAAGAGATCTTGTACTCAAAATATTTTGCCTTGCTCCTCTTCCCCACTCTTTTTTGTCTTCCTCTGCCAGGATCTTGACTAATTGTGCCTCTCTGGCCTCATGTCTGTAGAGAATCCATCCTGCTGTCTGTTATTTATTTATTGTGCTCCAAGCTGGCAGAGGAGCATGGGATCATCTCTATTTGAATTCCCTTGCTCCTACACTGCGGTTTAGCTCCACCTTCCCAACCAATC
Organism: Rhinatrema bivittatum; assembly: GCF_901001135.1. Classification (NCBI taxonomy): domain Eukaryota; kingdom Metazoa; phylum Chordata; class Amphibia; order Gymnophiona; family Rhinatrematidae; genus Rhinatrema; species Rhinatrema bivittatum. The sequence continues at coordinate 210,583,344 of NC_042616.1, read as the reverse complement.
TCTGAGCACAGACTGAGCTAGTCACACCTCCGAGGATCTTGTTATAGTGAGTGAACTTGCCGTTGGACACAAAGCCCTCTGTCCTTCTCTGGTACTTTCCCTCCTGTTCTCGGTTCACTATACTCGCAGCAACTCAGAATCCTGGTTTGGTATTGCTCCAATCAGGGGGGGAGAGACAGAGAGACCTTATTTTGTATAGAGCTTCTCCCTTTAAGAGGGATAGTGCCTCTGGTGTGATTTGCACTGTTGTACCTTAACAAGCTGCTGCTATAGACGCATGTCGCCATAAGATTTCCTAATGGGCTTGATGAATGTGGTCCACTCTTGGAACATGAAAGGCCATAACATTGCCTTTTAAATATTGTTCAAATTGATTGTTTTCTTCTGATTAGTGTGTCTGATATATAAAAAAAAAGAAAAAATCCAGTTCCAGTGGAAGTCTTGGTCCTTGACAATTCCTTGGGGTTTCTTTAGAAACTTTGGTGAATTTATTGTTCACTCTTGAATTTGAGCTCCTAGCAGTTGAATTTCAAAAGCTTGAACTGGTTTCTTCCTGAGAGGCTTGCACAGTGTTCACGTATGGCCTATATCAACAGTAAAACCTAATCTGTGCAGTACTGGACAAGCACAATAGAAGATATCTCACTACTTATGCTGTGTTGTGTAGATAAAACAAGATGGTTGTTGGCATAACTCTAAATTGTCCAGAGACCACAGTGATAAAAGTAGCTGAATGTTTCACTAGCTTCTTTGTGGTATTCTGTGAAGTATTTGAGGCTTTGTTTTGTGGTAACTTTATGTATTCTTGAATGTAATGTAGACTTTCCAAGAATACATGTTTATTCTCCTAGGGCAAGCCGGATGGTATCCTTACATGTGGGTGACCTTATCCGGTGGAGCCTGGCACGGAAAACTTTTGTCAAAATTTCTAGAAGCTTTGACCAGCACACTCAGCATGCCCAGCCTGCTGCTATCTGCGCTGCGAGGTCCCCCTTCAGTCTCTTCATTTCCGCAATGCAGTTGCCTTGTGGCTTGTGGAGCTCTACATTTTTTTATTTTTCTCGACAGTGTCTGTTTTTTTTCCCCCCACGATCGTGTAGTCTTGTTGTATGCATGCGAAGTTTCTGCCCAAGGTAGTAACTGATTTCCACCTCAGTCAGCCCATTGTTTTACCCACCTTCTTTCCGCAGCCTCATTCCTACTTGGGGGGAATGAGCTCTTCATACCCTCGTCTGCAAAAGGGCCTTGGCTTTCTTTTAGACCGCAGAGCCGGCCACAGGCAGTCCACCCAGCTCTTTGATTCCAACATACTGGAAGTGGCAGTGGGTAAACAGAACTTGTCGACATGGCTGGTGGATTGCATTGCCTTTTGCTATGCTCAGGCAGGCCTTCCGCTAGCTGGCAGAGTAAAGGCTCCCTCTGTGTGGGCTGTGGCGATGTCGGTGGTTCATTTGCATGCAGTCCCCGTTGTTGAAATTTGCTGAGCTTCAACCTAGAGTTCCCTTCATGCATTTGCGGCTCATTACTGCTTGGTCAAGGATGGGCATCGGTACAGTGCCTTTGGCCAGTCCATCCTACTCAGTCTGTTCCAGTCCTGAACCTAACTTTTCCTGTTCGTGCTTCTGTGGGAACCAGATACTCCTCTGGCGACCTACATCGTCGCAGTTGTGCCCATTGGCACCTTGTTCGATTACTGTTGGTCTCTTCTGTTAACATGGACAGTCTGGAGCTTGGTGCTCACCCACGCATGAGGGCTTCCATCCTGCTTGTCCTAGGAGAAAGCACAGTTGCTTGCTTGTAACAGGTGTTCTCTTAGGACAGCAGGATGTTAGTCCTTAGGAATTCCGCCCACCTCCCCATGGAGAGTTGGGTTCTCGCTCCGGTTTGTTTTATTTTTCTGCTCATATTTTTCATCTGTGACGAGACTGAAGGGGACCTTCCGTGGACTTGCGGATAGCACCAGGCTAGGTGTGCTTAGTGTGCTGGTCAAAGCTTCTAGAAACTTTGACAAAAGTTTTCCATACCGGGCTCCATCGGTTGATGTCACCCATATGTGAGGACTAACATCCTGCTTATCACTATAGAAGAATGTTAATTGGGCAGGCTCAGGAATAAAAACATTTAACTTTGTATTTGACAAGGTACTGACATGGGAATCTCAGAAAACACACATCAATCTGTAACACTCTAAGATGCTAAAATAGTCGTCTTTTGTGTGATAGGAAAAATTTTAACTTCTCTGTTCATGAACATTTTCTCCCTATATTAAAAAAAAAAAAAGTATATGTACCCTCAATATCCAGTCTATCTGGTCCCAATACAAATTTCAGGGTTGCAGCTTGCAGCGGTTTCTTGAAATTCTATAGAGCATTCCATAAAGGCTCTTTCCTAGGTGGAGGTAAATGTATTTATTTTTAGACATTTATATACAGTCGTTCCATGTAATGATCACAACAGTTTACAGAAGTAACATCCTTAACTATTAATCAAGAAATCTTGACTGCTTACATAGGTAGTATTCATAAGCAGGGGTTAACATATCTCAAATAAAATGAAATGTTCCATTGCATATTAAATTGCTTACTAAAGTTCTAAGACTTAAGGCAAGTACAGGAAAATATGACAAATAGCACAAGTCTGTACATTAAGATTCTTATGTTCTCTCATTGTTATATTCCTCATGCTTCAATTAATCTCTCGTCTATCGTGTTATTGTAGATCTTTACAGTGATGATTTTACGTTAGGTTATATGCATTTTTGAATAGCCATGTTTTTAGCTCACATTTAAATCTTTCTATCTGATAACACATGTAACATCTCAGAGAATTCCAAAGCTTTGGACCTGCTATGGAAAACACACAATCTCTTATTTGAGTCAGACGTGTACTCCGTATAGTGGGAACAGTCAATAGTCCTTTATTTTGAGAACTTAGTGTTAGCTGGGGTGTGTATGGTTGTAATGTCACACAGATCATACCACTGTACTAGAATGAATGATTTTGAGTATTAAAGTTAATACTTTGATCACATTACACCATCACTGATCTCGCTGCACTGGTTTTCTGTACAATCCTGAATCTATTACAGATTTCCTGGTTCCTAATAAGTCTAGCTGAAGCACTTTGTAATAGTTTCAAGAGACATGCAGGAAGACCAAATAATAGTTACAGAGGTGAATATTTAAGAAAATAAGTATTTGCAATACATTACGGAAGTCTTTGAAAGTTAATAAAGGTTTCAACCAATGCAATAATACGAAACTTGGCATTACCTGTATTAATTTATTGATGTGCTTTTTCATAGTAAGGTTTTCATCCAGCTGGATACCTAAATTCCATACTTGGTTTGTGGGAGTAATTTGAAAAGTACCCAAGTGTAGGACTGGAGGTTTATAGGAGGATTTCTACTTAATCATATGACTTCAATCTTTCTGGGTTTTAATGTTAGTTTAAGATGGGATAGTTTGTTGTATTGCTGAGAAGGCTGAACCTTGAGGGACACCTGTATCAATATGGAAACTATCGTATACATGATTGCCCAGTTTGACTTGTAATGACCTATTAGGAAGGAATATACCTCCTTTGATCCCTATGTTGGCATAATAGGGTAAGGTCTACAGTGTTAATGGTAGCTGTTAAATCGATTAGCACAAGAAAATAAGATTAATCAGAATCAAACCCTCGTAAAACAGTCCATCAAGGAGAGGAGTAAAGTCTCAGCTGAAGGATGTTTCCTAAATCCAAATTGATTAGGGAAAAGAATATCTTGGTCTTCCAAATGATTCACCAGTTGAGATAGCACAGCTTATTCCAGTACATTTGAGAGAAAAGAAGTTGGATATGGGCCTATAGTTGACCCAGTCGTTGATTCTACTGGTTTTAATTTTCACTATCTGCTTTATCACAGCTTGCTTTAACCCAGATGGTACAGTTTCTTCTGAGAGAGAGAGAGGTTAATTAAGGTTGTGATTGTCGGAGAGATAACACTGTGTACTTGTTTCAGGGAACTGGCTGGAATTGGATCATGTGGGTGAATAGCAGGGTTAATTTTGGCAATAATTTGGCTAATTTCAAGATTTGTTACTCTGTCAAACATAGTCCATTTCACCAGGCCATGTGGATCTTCAGGGGCTCTTGTGATAGAGCAAGCAGGGAGATGAGTTTTCAACCTATTAATTCTATCTAAAAAAGATGTGGCATACTCATTGCAGTCAGCATTTGAGAAGTTATAGCTTCTCATGAAGGAAGATGATGGGTCCTTAATTAAATGTTTGACAACATTGAAGAGTAGCTTAGAATTAAATATTATTCTATGAATCTGTTTAGCATAGTAATCATTTTTTGTTTTATTAGTTAATGCATGGTATTTTGTTAGAAGTGAATTATGTTTTCCTAATATACTTACATTTCTGCCATTGTTTCTCTAATTTCCTGAGGGTCTGTTTGGTGCATCTTAAATTATCATTGTACCATGACTACTTGTCTTTGGAAGTATTCTTTTATTAACAGTTTTTGTCTGGACTGGACTGAGGTTTTCAGCTATGTCATTGACAATCTGATCCCAGGAATCGAATGCCAAAGAGGCATTATCTTGATTTAATTCAGGGAGCTTATTTTCTATGGCTTTTGAAAGTACCTCCATATTAATCTTTTTTTCCTGATGGTAGTGATTTGATTTTTATCTATATTTTTATGACCGGGGGGTGTGGAGACAGGTTATTTCCATCTTTATTAATTGGTGGTCAGAGTGTGGGAAGCATTGATTTGATAGTTCAATTTCACTGTACATTTGATATTAAATTTTTGTGATACATTTTAATAAGCTTGTTTTCATTAATTGCTCATTGAATTTAGAAGATTGATTCCCTCAAGTAATAGGTGACATGATTTTTTGGAATCACATGTTTCCTCTTGTGCTATATAATGCCTTTCTTGGTGCCATGTTGCTTCTCATGCGACCTCCAAGGGTTTATGCCATTCTTGTTGGTGCCCTCTTTTGGAGCTATGGGACGTTCTTGCCACTCTTGCTGCTGCTTTGCTCCTCTGACAATTCCTTGGACAACTCCTGCTACTGCTGTGGGACCCCTTTGCCCCTTTACAGAGATTTAGGCTATTCCTGCCACTTTTCCACAGTCTTAGATACCTTGGAGTCAGATGGATCCGGGAGTTTGCCAGCCCTAAGCAAATTGCGCTCCCTCTCCAACCCCTGGGCAAGGTCAGACGACAGGGAGCAGGAGGTGTAAGGCAGTTTTCTGCAGCAGCTCAGGCTGTGGCAAAAACTGGAAAAATCTGAAGCACATTGGCAAACATTTCCATCTTTCATATTGCAAAAATTAATTTTCCAACCTTGTTTGTGTCTGTATAGTTTATTTTATTGGGTGAGGATAAGGGGTCATAAGTATTAGTAAAGAAAGGAGATCTCAGGGATGGGGAGTGAGAGGATCAGGGAAGGGGAGAGGAAAGGACTAGAAAAGGGGTGAGGGGAAGGTGAAAGGCTGGGGGGGGGTAGGAGGGAGGAGTATAAGAAGGAAAGAGGACTGGAGATGGGGGAAGATCAAGGAAAAGGGGAAAATCTGGGATGGGAGGAAAAGAGGGGGGGGGGGGGAGGAGATATTCTAGGATCTGGAGAGAAGGAAGAGGATCCAGGAGAGAGAACCTGAATTGCAGTGGGTGTTGGGAGGGTGAAGGAGAGAAGGCTACTGTGCTCTGGTCCTACTTCCCCTCACAACTCCTCTCTAATCTCTCAGTCCAGCAGACATACACCAGCACCAGTCTGTTCTCTAACACACACTCCCCCTCCTTCCTCATCTGATCCACTCTTATCCCTCAGTCTCTTCTGACCCCCAGTGATCCCCATTTAGCCTCTCCTAATCTTACCAAAATGATTCCCCTTTGCTCTTTGTGCTCCAGGCTCACTATCTTCCCATTTTGTTCCCTGCATGCGGCCTGGGAAGGGAGGGCCTGGATCAGGAAGTGAGGGGGGTTCATTGGTTGAGTAAATCTTCAGCCAGCTTGCTGCCCTAGGCACAGGCCTAGAGTGCCTGTTGATAAATCCAGGTCTGCTTGGAGTTCTTTCCCCCTTCTGATCAGGCCTGGATTTCCCAATAGGCACACTAGGCCTGTATCTAGGGTGGGAAAAATCTGGAAGGGTGGAGTAGGCCCACATAAGCTGAGCTGAATCTCACTTATCAGAAAGCAGCCTTCTGCTTCCTGCTGCAGCCCCTCCAGTGCAGAGAACTGGAGGGGGAGGAGCGAGAGTAGACCAGACAGAGCTAAGGCAAACTGCTGTATTCCCTATTCTATCCCAACCCCTCCTAGTCTCCACAGGGAACAGGAAGAGAAGGATGAGGCCACTTGACTCCCTAATCAGCACCAGCAGTGCCTAGGGGCGTCGAAATCCTAAATCCATCACTGCTTCTGATGATTTCATCCCACAAGTTTCATGAGAATTGATGATAAAACCCCAGTTCTACAGCCCAAAAAATGCTGCAGTGTTTCCCCCATTAAGAACATAAGAACATAAGAAATTGCCATGCTGGGTCAGACCAAGGGTCCATCAAGCCCAGCATCCTGTTTCCAACAGAGGCCAAACCAGGCCACAAGAACCTGGCAATTACCCAAACACCTAGAAGATCCCATGCTACTGATGCAATTAATAGCAGTGACTATTCCCTAAGTAAACTTGATTAATAGCAGTTAATGGACTTCTCTTCCAAGAACTTATCCAAACCTTTTTTGAACCCAGCTACACTAACTGCACTAACCACATCCTCTGGCAACAAATTCCAGAGATTTATTGAGCGTTGAGTGAAAAAGAATTTTCTCCGATTAGTCTTAAATGTGCTACTTGCTAACTTCATGGAATGCCCCCTAGTCCTTCTATTATTCGAAAGTGTAAATAACCGAGTCACATCTACTCGTTCAAGACCTCTCATGATCTTAAAGACCTCTATGATATCCCCCCTCAGCCGTCTCTTTTGAAACTAATGAAATGAATTGATCCCCCACAAATCTAATAAAACAATTTTTTTCCTCTGTAAAATCCCTAGACTGAATAGATGATTCTCTTGTTATAAATTTTATTTTCTATCTTTTTGTCATTTTTGTGTGAAAAGGAAATGAGGTCCAGTATTGATCTATACATTAGGTTTGGGCTACTCTCACTCTGCTGACGAGGTAGAGACTTCCTAGGTTATCCTGAACCCTCTTGTTGTACCAGTTCTTATCCACAAAGCAGGGCAGCTGTGGTTTCTATGGTATTTTCCAGGTCACCCAGAAAGGATTGAAATGTAAACTGAAAGCCAAGACTTCTGATATGGGTAAGGTGTTAATAGGGATGTTCGTTTTCAGTTTATTTTTCTTGGGCATTTCAATGTTATAACAAAAAAAAAATCAGTGCAAAAACAATTTTGTGTTAACATTCAGTAAATGCCCAGGAAAAATAAAATAGCTGAAAACAAAGGTCCCTAGGTGGTCAGGGGAGTGGGGTGGAGGAGAAGCACACTGCCCAAATGTCCATGATACCTTTCAGTAAACATTTTCCAGCTGTCAGCATCTTATGAAATGAGATTTTTAAAAATTATTTTTGTTATTTTTCTCTTTATAAATCATAAGGTATCGATAGATTTATTTCAATCAGAGATCTTGAAATTTCTAATTTGCAACTTGTTTTTCTGCTTTTCTCCAACAGGTATTGGATAGCTTGTTAGCGCAATATGGAACCGTGGAAAATTGCGAGCAAGGTACTGATGATATAGAAACTTATTTTCTTTTCAAAATTGTGAAATGTGGAAAAAAAAAACCCAACCCTTTTTTTCCCTTATTGCTTTCCCAGTAAATACAGAGACAGAGACTGCCGTAGTCAACGTAACATACGCCAGCAAGGACCATGCCAGACAGTGAGTAATCCTTTACCCTTTGTTAGCTTCTGTTCTCCTTATCTATGACAAGCCGTTAAGCCCGTTAAAACGGGCTATATTACATTTTGTTTTCAGTCCATTTTCTAACACAGCACCCTTCTACACTTTTTCTCCCTCTCTCCCCCTTCCCCTCATTCACTCCTCCCCTTTCCTCCACTCAGTCTTACTCACCCTCTGTCTCCCACTGCCTTCTTCCCCTCACTCTCACCTCCCTCCCCTTCCCTCAGTCACTCCCACCTCTCTCCCCTTCCCTCAGTCACTCCCCACCCTCTCTCAATCCCATCCCCTCCCCCTCAGCCCTCCTCTACTCCCTTTTTCTCTGCTCCACAACTTCTTACCCTTCCACTTACTCACATCCCTGTCTCTCACCTCTCCCTCATTCTCCCTCTCCCCCTTCCACTTACATCCCTGACTCTCACCTCTCCCTCATTCTCCCTCTCCCCTCACTCTTCCCCACCCACTACCTCCCTCCCACACACTCACCCACTCCTCCCTCCGTCTCACTCAGTCCCTCCCTCTCACTCAGTCCCTCCCTCCTCCTCACTCAGTCCCTCCCTCCCAGTCCCTCCCCCTCACTCAATCCCTCCCTCCCACTCAGTCCCTCCCTCTCACTCAGTCACTCCCTCCCACTCTCTCTCTCCCTCCCTCTCACTCAGTCACTCCCTCCCACTCTCTCTCTCCCTCCCTCTCACTCAGTCACTCCCTCCCACTCTCTCTCTCCGTCCCAGTCCGTCCCTCCCTCTCTCTCTCTCCTCCCTCCCTCGCTACTGGCCGCTGCCGCCCGCCGCCGCCATGTTTTTTTTTTCCTGACGCTGCCTAAGACCACCGTGCTCGCCCGCACATGCGCAGTAGAGCTGCTCTCTACTGCGCATTTGCGGCACGTCTGTCAAGCGTCGTTTATCTAGTTAGATGTTTGATATTGGGAGGTGTGCAGCTGTGAGATTTATATTACCTTGATTTTTCACCTCTCTGCCACCATCTGACATTTAATATCTTTCAAAGGTATATATGTTTGTGTATGTATGTATACACAAAATTCCAAAAGACCTCAGAATATATATTTTGGTTTAAAAAAAGAAATTACAGCCCCTACAACGCGCGCACACATACATATATACCCTAAAATAGAAACTAGACCACCCCCGTTTTTTATATGCAATTACTAAGAAACTCCTTTAAAATTGACTAACAGTAATATGAAACTTACAAAAGGTTTTGTGCTAGTTCTACTTTAAATATTTCAAAGACCAATTTTTTATGTAAATGTGAAAACTTTTTCTTTTTTAAACAAAATCTTGGAATTTTGTATCCTGTTTGGGTATTGCTGCAGAGGGAACCTGCCTGCTTCGTCCCTGGACTTTCGCAGATTTAATCTGAGGGAATGCGAGTTTGCTAAATTTCTGATGCCTTTGTATTTAATAAGGCAATTTTTTTCCCCAGTATTGTATTCATAGGTGCTCATATGTTTCTAGAAATGCCTGTAAACACTGGCAGAATTTCATAGGGTTAATTCTTTCCTTTCCTCTCAGTGCAATAGACGTGTTAGTTCAGTCACTAGAAAGCATATTTCTGAAATACTAACTTCTATAAATCAGTATTGTAGCAGGATAGGTCTGTCTGGACTTCTTTTTTTTTTTTTTGCATGTCCTGAATGTATTAGACATAGAGCTTTGGGAGGTACCTGGTGGCCGTGTCGCTCGGCCAAGGAAGCACCAAGGACTGGCAGGCATGCACAAGCTGCATGGATAAAGAGCAGTGCACATGCAGTGTAGGATCCCCAACTCTTAGGTACTCCCATGCTAATTTGTACTGAACCAGACACCTCATTTTTTAGGCTGGTTCAGTGGAGGGGGGAGGATTTTTCTACAATTGAACTAATAGGCAGAAACAGTTTGATACATTTTCAGCAATACACTTTTTGGATTCCTTTTAAGCTTGCTGCAAAATCTTTGTGCCCATGAGACTATAACCAAAGCCCTGGTTTCCTGTGGCAGCCCAGAGGTGGACTTTATAGCAAGGGTTATAAAATGTTTAATTTCTGCAACATTGCTCTATTTATAATGCACCTGGCTTACCTTTCACCGGTTGGTTATTTACAATGTACAGACCGCCTATCGATTACCAATCAGTTTCCATACAAAACAGTCAAACTTTTTTAGCACACAAGATAAATATTAACACATTAAAACAAAGCATAAAACATTGACTCATAAAAACATATCAGGACATTAAAAACATAAAACAATACATAAAACAGCATGTGTCTTATCCTTCTCTTTGAGGTATCGTATATTAAAACAGCCTATTAAAATCTGGCAGAAACTCTGTCCACTGGGAGTGGAGGTGTGCGCAAACCCGCCCCACCACCACCCACCGACTGCCAACAGGGGAGGAGACCCAGGCCACTGGTGGAGCCCACCCACCAGTGGCCAGAGACGAAGGGATGTATATGAGAGTGGCCACGGGGAAAGCTCAAGGTCTCGTTTTGGAGGTCAACTGGAGAAGGAAGCGTGTGCCCTCCTCTTCCTCTGAAATACAGGACTGGTGGGGAAAGCAGGAGGGCTTAAGGGCCAAGGAGGCCTTTGTTTAAGTGGGTTTGGTGGGCCAGGAAAGCGAATACTTTAGATTTTTGGGGGGTTTGTGTATGTGGGGGGTTGTTTTTTGACGGGTGTCCTTTTTAAGCAATGGGAGGGAGAGTCTGAGTGTGCCTGGGTCACGCTGAGATGGGGGACAAGGAATATTGTGTTCAGGTTCCTGAAGTAGGGACAAGTTGTGCTGGGGGAAGGGAGTGCTGGGGGTCAAGCTGTGAAGGGGTAGGGGAGCCAGGGTGGGGGCTAGGCTTGGCCCAGGGAAGGGGGCAAGGAAGGGTTGGGCCAGTACATTCTGGTTCAGCTGGGGAGGGTGGGTCAGTGTGCTGGGATCAGGTTACAGAGAGGTGAGTGTGCTGGGATCAGGTTACAGAGAGGTCAGTGTGCTGGGATCAAGTTACAGAGAGGGGTGCCGGGATCAGGCTGGGGGTGAGTGTGCTGGGATCAGGTTACAGAGAGGTCAGTGTGCTGGGATCAAGTTACAGAGAGGTCAGTGTGCTGGGATCAGGTTACAGAGAGGTCAGTGTGCTGGGATCAGGTTACAGAGAGGTCAGTGTGCTGGGATCAGGTTACAGAGAGGTGAGTGTGCTGGGATCAGGTTACAGAGAGGTGTGTGTGCTGGGATCAGGTTACAGAGAGGTGTGTGTGCTGGGATCAGGTTACAGAGAGGTGTGTGTGCTGGGATCAGGTTACAGAGAGGTGAGTGTGCTGGGATCAGGTTACAGAGAGGTGTGTGTGCTGGGATCAGGTTACAGAGAGGTGTGTGTGCTGGGATCAGGTTACAGAGAGGTGTGTGTGCTGGGATCAGGTTACAGAGAGGTGTGTGTGCTGGGATCAGGTTACAGAGAGGTGAGTGTGCTGGGATCAGGTTAGAGAGAGGTGAGTGTGCTGGGATCAGGTTAGAGAGAGGTGAGTGTGCTGGGATCAGGTTAGAGAGAGGTGAGTGTGCTGGGATCAGGTTAGAGAGAGGTGTGTGTGCTGGGATCAGGTTACAGAGAGGTGTGTGTGCTGGGATCAGGTTACAGAGAGGTGAGTGTGCTGGGATCAGGTTACAGAGAGGTGAGTGTGCTGGGATCAGGTTACAGAGAGGTGAGTGTGCTGGGATCAGGTTACAGAGGTGAGTGTGCTGGGATCAGGCTGGGGGTGGGAGGCTGTGTGCTGGGATCAGGTTACAGAGAGGTGAGTGTGCTGGGATCAGGTTACAGAGAGGTGAGTGTGCTGGGATCAGGTTACAGAGAGGTGAGTGTGCTGGGATCAGGTTACAGAGAGGTGAGTGTGCTGGGATCAGGCTGGGGGTGGGAGGCTGAGTGTGCTGGGATCAGGTTACAGAGGTGAGTGTGCTGGGATCAGGTTACAGAGGTGAGTGTGCTGGGATCAGGTTACAGAGAGGTGAGTGTGCTGGGATCAGGCTGGGGGTGGGAGGCTGAGTGTGCTGGGATCAGGTTACAGAGAGGTGAGTGTGCTGGGATCAGGTTACAGAGAGGTGAGTGTGCTGGGATCAGGTTACAGAGAGGTGAGTGTGCTGGGATCAGGTTACAGAGAGGTGAGTGTGCTGGGATCAGGTTACAGAGAGGTGAGTGTGCTGGGATCAGGCTGGGGGTGGGAGGCTGATTGTGCTGGGATCAGGTTACAGAGAGGTGAGTGTGCTGGGATCAGGTTACAGAGGTGAGTGTGCTGGGATCAGGCTGGGGGTGGGAGGCTGTGTGCTGGGATCAGGTTACAGAGGTGAGTGTGCTGGGATCAGGTTACAGAGGTGAGTGTGCTGGGATCAGGTTACAGAGAGGTGAGTGTGCTGGGATCAGGCTGGGGGTGGGAGGCTGTGTGCTGGGATCAGGTTACAGAGAGGTGAGTGTGCTGGGATCAGGTTACAGAGGTGAGTGTGCTGGGATCAGGTTACAGAGGTGAGTGTGCTGGGATCAGGTTACAGAGGTGAGTGTGCTGGGATCAGGTTACAGAGAGGTGTGTGTGCTGGGATCAGGCTGGGGGTGGGAGGCTGTGTGCTGGGATCAGGTTACAGAGAGGTGAGTGTGCTGGGATCAGGTTACAGAGAGGTGAGTGTGCTGGGATCAGGTTACAGAGGTGAGTGTGCTGGGATCAGGTTACAGAGAGGTGTGTGTGCTGGGATCAGGCTGGGGGTGGGGAGGCTGTGTGCTGGGATCAGGTTACAGAGAGGTGAGTGTGCTGGGATCAGGTTACAGAGAGGTGAGTGTGCTGGGATCAGGCTGGTGGTGGGAGGCTGAGTGTGCTGGGATCAGGTTACAGAGAGGTGAGTGTGCTGGGATCAGGTTACAGAGGTGAGAGGCTGTGTGCTGGGATCAGGTTACAGAGGTGAGTGTGCTGGGATCAGGTTACAGAGGTGAGTGTGCTGGGATCAGGTTACAGAGAGGTGAGTGTGCTGGGATCAGGCTGGGGGGTGGGAGGCTGTGTGCTGGGATCAGGTTACAGAGAGGTGAGTGTGCTGGGATCAGGTTACAGAGGTGAGTGTGCTGGGATCAGGCTGGGGGTGGGAGGCTGTGTGCTGGGATCAGGTTACAGAGGTGAGTGTGCTGGGATCAGGCTGGGGGTGGGAGGCTGTGTGCTGGGATCAGGTTACAGAGGTGAGTGTGCTGGGATCAGGTTACAGAGGTGAGTGTGCTGGGATCAGGTTACAGAGAGGTGAGTGTGCTGGGATCAGGTTACAGAGAGGTGAGTGTGCTGGGATCAGGTTACAGAGAGGTGAGTGTGCTGGGATCAGGTTACAGAGAGGTGAGTGTGCTGGGATCAGGTTACAGAGGTGAGTGTGCTGGGATCAGGCTGGGGGTGGGAGGCTGTGCTGGGATCAGGTTACAGAGAGGTGAGTGTTGCTGGGATCAGGTTACAGAAAGGTGAGTGTGCTGGGATCAGGTTACAGAGAGGTCAGTGTGCTGGGATCAGGTTACAGAGAGGTGAGTGTGCTGGGATCAGGCTGGGGGTGGGAGGCTGTGTGCTGGGATCAGGTTACAGAGAGGTCAGTGTGCTGGGATCAGGCTGGGGTTGGGAGGCTGAGTGTGCTGGGATCAGGCTGGGGGTGGGAGGCTGAGTGTGCTGGGATCAGGTTACAGAGAGGTGAGTGTGCTGGGATCAGGCTACAGAGAGGTGAGTGTGCTGGGATCAGGCTGGGGGTGGGAGGCTGTGTGCTGGGATCAGGTTACAGAGAGGTGAGTGTGCTGGGATCAGGCTGGGGGTGGGAGGCTGAGTGTGCTGGGATCAGGTTACAGAGAGGTGAGTGTGCTGGGATCAGGCTACAGAGAGGTGAGTGTGCTGGGATCAGGCTGGGGGTGGGAGGCTGTGTGCTGGGATCAGGTTACAGAGAGGTGAGTGTGCTGGGATCAGGCTGGGGGTGGGAGGCTGAGTGTGCTGGGATCAGGTTACAGAGAGGTGAGTGTGCTGGGGTTGGGCTGGCAAGAGCCATCAGTATGAGTAGGGGTCACACTGAGGATGACTGGGGAGGAGAAGGGAGTGCTGAGGTGTGGTTGGGGAGGGCATTCGGCATATGCTGGAGACTGGAAGAATTGGGAGGAAACTTCATTGGATTTCAACTATATTTTATTAAAATGTTATATATCGCATGTAAAACTTAACTAAGTGGGGATACACTGAAAACAGGATAAAATAAAGGTAAAACAGACAAGGGATATATAATAAAACTAAGTTAAAATCACAATCAAAGTTCTTAATACAATTACCTAAATTAAGCCAAAACAGAAATATACACATGAATGATTTAAAAAAAAAAAAAAAAAAGTGTACAGGAAGATGTTACCTGTTAACAGCTAAATTGTTTGCGGGGAGATCATAAATACCTGTTTACTAAGAGATATTAAATGCATGTTTAAAAAGTGAAGCTTTAACTGCCTTCCTGAATTTAGTAAAGTTTGCCACTGGAAATTCATGCTGAGGCTATGTGTGCCAAAGCACAGGAGCCTGATAACTGAAAAAAAAAAGCTCTAGTAGACTCTAATTTAGTGTGTGTGTGGAGAGAGAGAGAGAGATAATTAGATATATATATCCGCACAAAATGAACGCTCTTCGAAATAAGATGTAAACCAATTCAAAACTCCATCCACAAGACCAATTTCTCCCAAGCAATTTATCAATAAGGACTGATTGATGATATCAAAAGCTGAACTCATATCGAGAAATACAATGATTGCAGCATCACTTCAGAATAAAGTCTGATATCATTAGCTAATGAGCAAAGCCGACTCCATTCTATGCTTAGAATGGAAACCAAACTGATTAGGATGTAACACATTTATCTTAATAACAAAGTCATTAAGTTAATTAAAAACTTTCTCAATTTTAGCCAACATTGGTAAATTGGAACTCTGTCTATAATTAGCCAAAATGCTCTGGTCTAGAGAATCTTTTTTTAGAATCTGTTTAACTCTCGCAATTTTCAGTTGATTAGGAAAGCTACTAGATAATGATTTATTGACAGTTTGAAAAACCGGCTCAAACAAGAGAGTGATGCTTCCAACAATAACTTGGAAGAAAAAGGGTCTGAGATTGAGGTGGTGAGATGAAGGCTCTTCAAAAGGAGACTAGCATCCACACTATTGATTTCATTAAATGAAGAAAATTTCGAAGCAGCAGAATTACTAACAACTGGTAGAGAATTAATAGAGAAGGAATAAAAAAAAAATATTCGATGCTTTTTCTGAGAAGAATAAATCAAAGGGGTTTGCTGAAAGATTGGAATTCACAGACAGAGCTAACAAAGGTTGATTAGCCAATTTGTATCTTATTTTAAACAACTGCTTTGGATGGTTTTGAGCAGAACGAATGTTATCGGAAAAATATTTCTTCTTTGGCATGAGAGCCTCTGGGGAAAAATAATGCCTCTTATTATCTGAAGACCTGTTTTCCACCATATCCTTTTGTAATGGCGTACTTGTCTTTTTAGTGAAAGCAAAACATAACTGCAGTGTAGTTCAAATCATTAATATTCAGAGGAAATCTATAGATAATGATTAAGCATTTCTTATAAGGACCATCATACCACCCTCTCCGGATACTGGGACCACTTTTATAAGTTTTCTAGTTTTTTTTTTCACTGCGTTGGGGTCCTCTTTAATCATAGGTCCAAAAGGCATAATCAAAAATAATTTTATTTTTTAGTAATTTTTAAATTTTGAATAAAAAGTGAGGTACTTCCCTCCATTTAGGCAAAGAGGACCCTAACGTGGTGAAAAAAAACTGGAAAACTTAAGTGGTCCCAGTATCCGCAGAGGGTGGTAAGATGGTCCTTATAAGAAATGCTTAATCATTATCTATAGATTTCCTCTGAATATTAATGATTTGAACTACACTGCAGTTACGTTTTGCTTTAACTGTATTGGATATAGTCTGCATGTATTGACTAACTTATAGTGTGATGTACTTGTCTTTTTAACATCCTCAGACTGGTTGATACCACGGGTGAGAAGAAATATCACTAAATGTTCGCTGTTTAAAAGAGGTGGTGTTATTTGCAGTTGATTAAAAAACTATTTCAAATATCTACTTGTTCTTTGATAGATAATGAAGTAAAATTATCAGGAAAGGAATCCAAATTGCCTATCAATAAATGTTTACATAACTGCTTAAGGTGTGCAAGTAAATTTTAATAAATCCTAGCTAAAAATATTTTATCCAACATTTTCTGATCTTTACATGGGTCAGAATAACTTTGCTTTCTCCACTATTTACCCTTCATTTTTCACCCTACTTTCACTACAGCCTGCTCTCCTCCTATTTGTTCATTTTATTCCAACTCCCTGTTTCTGCTCTTTCTACAGCTTTTTTCTTCTCTTCAGTTTTACCACCTCTACCTTTCCTTTCTTTTACTGATTCATTCCCCGTGTACTGCACCTGTCAACTTCACCTTCCTTTGACCCTCTAACCACTCATTCGCTAGTTGCTTCCAGAGCCATAGAGATGCTAAGCTGCATGGGAGGTATGACCTCTGCAGTGGGCATTGGTGAGGTCTCGCTCTGAAAGTTATACCTCCACAAGGTTAGACAGGTTGAAAGTGGCCTAGAGAGGTCACAAAAATGGTGCAGGGTCTACACCAAAGGTTCCTCCACTGCTGGCGGCAGTCTTGCCCTCTTTTTCTCTCATCTCTCCTGCTATTCCCTCCGGGCGGCATGGGGAGTGGATGAGCAGCATGTCTGTCTTGCTATTGCTTCTCTTTCTGCCATATTTATTTAGGCAGCCCGGCCTGTTCTGTTTACCTAATAGGTGGTGTATTGGTGTCTTAGGGCCTGATGTAACATTTACATTGCCTTTTTATATATAAGGTTTTTACTGTTTGAGTACTGGCAGTTAGTGCTGTTTCGGTATGAGACCTTCCCTCTCCCTCTATCCCTTGCTATCATCACTCTCCCTTTCCTTTCCCCTCCCCTACCCATGGCACCATCAACTTCTCTTCTCTTCCTTCAATCCCCTAGCATCATCTCCTTATCCTCCCTCCCTTCTTCTCTCTTTCCCACCACTCTGGCATCATCTTCTTTTCCTTTCCCCTGACATCACTTTCTCTTCCCTTCTCTCTTCCCTACACCCTAGCATCATAAGTTTCTTTCCCACCACCCTTCTGGCATCATCACCACCCTCCCTCTCCCTACATCCATAGGGCATCGCCATCACCTTCTCTTCCTTTTCTCCTAACATCACCTTGTTTCCTTCCCTCTCCTCCCAACCCTTCTCCCTCACCCACTGGCATTATCACCGCTACTTTCTTTCTCCATCCAGCCCCTGGCAACATCACATTCTCTTCCCTCTCCCCGGCATCATTACCACCTTCTCTCTATCCCAACCCCCTCCCTCCATCCTCTGACTTTATCACCACCTTCTCCCTCCACCCACCTGACATCACTTTCTCTTCTCTTACCTATCTCTCCAACCTTCTTGGCATCACCACCACCTTCTCTTCCTTCTCCCTTGGCATCACCTTCTTCCCTTCTCTCTCCACCCCCACTTTCTCTTCCCTTCCCTTCACTCCTCTGGCACCATCATCATCTTAATCTTTCCTGGCATTATCACCTTCCTTGTCCAGCCACCCAGCCCCTCTAGCCTTTGTCATAGTCTTCCCTCTTTCCCATCCCCTGGCATCATCACCTTCCCATCCCTCTCCCCCACACCCTATGGCACATTCATCTTTCCCTCCCTGGCACATTTAGCTGTTTCTTCCCATCCCCCAGAGCCAGCACAAGTCTGAGAAACTCCTGCTGCTTCCTCCTCTGCCAGCTTGCTTCTGCAATAGTAACCGCATGAGGCCAGCTTGTCTTGTAAGAGAGAGCTAGGAGAGGGGCGGCAGCAGCAGTAGTAGATAGGGGCTGCTCTCTGGTGCCATCTTCTGGCAGGAGGACATCCTGCAGGCCAGGAAGGGAGAAAAATGAAAAACTGCCAGCGCCTTGCCTTTTCATACCCAGTTCTTCTCGCAGCAACTTGCATGTCAGTCAGGGCACACTAGTGTGCTGCAGCAAACCGGCTGAGAAACACTGATATATAGTATACATGGTGATTTTGCTGTGTTGGCTTAAAATATGTGTGATCTGTTTCTTTGGTAATGCTTGTCCCTTGTTTGTTACATCTTCCCCTTATTTCTGTTAGATTCATTTTCTTAATGGAGGGTAATGCATGACTTAGTATTTTGGTGGACGTTTTTTTTTTTCTTTTCTGGAAAAATCTGTTTTATTGAAACAATTGGGCATGACATGTTTAAAACAGACGGCCTGCCATACACTCCACAAAACTAAGACTTAAAACATCCTTAAGATTAGTGGTGAAATACATTCATTCAAATTCTGTTATCTTTGCCGCCCCAACCCCAGAAACTTTCTGGGATCCATCAAACATCCAGAGAGTTGATTATCATGCTGTGAAATCTAGCCGACGACATATTTTGTATGGTATTTCTATATGTACACCCTATCTGTGTTGCAAGTTTTTACTTGTTACTTATTTTTGCTATATATAATTTATTTTTTAAGTTTGTCTTGATCCTGGTTGCAGCATAAACAGACATCAGGTTTGTAAGGATTTATACACCTAGGCTGTAGTCTAGATACTGACTTCTTCCCCCCTCCCCGAGCTACAGAAATTACCCCTTATTTTACCTTTATGTGCGACCTGCTCAGCCTAGGAATTCACACTCGTTTGACTCAGAATAGAAAGGCATTAGGTTACCAGATAAAGCATTAATAACTTAGCAATCTTAGAATCATATAATAAATCTTTGGCAAAGAATGCACTTATGGTTATTAACTTGACAGGTATGAATACATTAGCAGAAACATAACACATCCTCTTAGCTGGAGCTTGCTTCTCATTTATAAACAGTTCTGACTGGCTTAAACCCCAGACACGACCCAGGAATCAAATCCCAGTTTCACCACTTTGAAGATTCTTGGTCTCCGAGCTGTGAGAGCAGCTTGGAGGTCCCCGAACACTGTCACTGTGAAGCAGGTTGTGGGTCTCTGCACCTGGATGAAAGGCAGAGGACTCCTCTAGTTCCTTGAGAAGAACCAGGCAAGTTCAACTCTGGCTGAGGTAGCAATGCTCCAGGCCAGGAGATCGCGCCTAGCGGCTTAGTTACAGGGCGAGCGAGGAGGTGATGACTCGGACAGCTTCTTGATGCTGTGGGTGAAATCTTTCTTAAGCCCCTTTTCCTCATTGATTTTAAGATTTAGGGTATTCCTATTCAGTGACTTCATGCATATGAAAACAGGAACATGAGTCAGATTCTGATAGGTTCTTCCTTCTCGACTTGGGACTGCTTGACGCTCCCTCCCTTAAGGAGGGCCATCCTTCTGATGCGTGGCAGAGAGCTGACCAGAGAGTTTACTTGAATCTCATAAGGTTTCTCTCGGGATTGGAGGCTGTGTTGCTAGGCACTTCTGAGCTTTGCTGAAGTCTCATGTCTGACTCCTTTGACACATACACACGCTGGCCTGCATTGTCTTAGATCCTCTCTGTTTGCTGACAGAAGATTTCATTCTTTAAAAGAGGCCCAGGTAAACTATATGCTTGCAACGGAGATATCTTGTATTGCAGCTTGTCAGAAGTTCAATCTCCTCTCTTTCTCTGAAATACAGGCCAAGTATCCAAATGAAGGGAGAATACTTTTTGCTGCATGGACGGTAGTGAAACTTAGGGTTTTTATACATACAGGTTAACCAAAGCACTGCACAATCTCCCATTCAGGAATACAAAACTGCGTTTTTCTTCAGCCTCATATTTTATTGTGCTAAACTGAAGCTGCTTGAATAGGGTCAAGTATTTGCAGATAGGCTCATCTCTTAGAAATTCTTACATGTGTTTTGTTGACCCGTCTGAGCTATTTCCTGAAAGTTATTGTCTGCTATATATAATCTTTGCTTAATTAAACATTATTTTTCTTTTGGGAGCGTTTTTATGGAATCCACTTATTACGACTGGTTTCTTCTTGACACATCATAAACACAGAAATGTGCAGCTAGATGAAGTGCTAAAGAAAGTAAAACAAAGAACTTGTAAACTGGACACAGCACTATTCTTACTTGGGGGGGGAAGTGGATAAGGTATGTTTCCTACTTGTTCTTGTGGAGTTGGGCCTAAAGATGACAACCGTAGAAAAGATGAGCATTCTTTAAGAAAATTGTTTTCCTTAATTCTATAAAGCAGAGTTGCTTACCTGTAACAGGTGTTCTCCTAAGACAGCATGGTAATTAGAACAGAAAATGTCATAATGCCACTGTATTGCTCCATGGTGAGACCGCACCTTGAATACTGTGTACAATTCTGGTCACCGCATCTCAAAAAAGATATAATTGTGATGGAGAAGGTACAAACAAGGGCAACCAAAATGATAAAGGGGATGGAACATCTCCCCTATGAGGAAAGACTAAAGAGGGTTAGGGCTGTTCAGCTTGGAGAAGAGACGGCTGAGGGGGGATATGATAGAGGTGTTTAAAATCATGAGAGGTCTAGAACGAGTAGATGTGAATTGGTTATTTACACTTTCGGATAATAGGACGACTAGGGGGCACTTCATGAAGTTAGCAAGTAGCACATTTAAGACTAATCGGAGAAAAGTTTTTCACTCAACGCACAGTTAAGCTCTGGAATTTGTTGCCAGAGGATGTGGTTAGTGCAGTTAGTGTAGCTGGGTTTAAAAAAGATTGGATAAGTTCTTGGCAGAGAAGTCCATTAACTGCTATTAATCAAATTGTCTTAGGGAATAGCCACTGCTATTAATTGCATCAGTAGCATGGGATCATCTTGGTGTTTGGGTATTTTCCAGGTTCTTGTGGCCTGGTTTGGCCTCTGTTGGAAACAGGATGCTGGGATTGATGGGACTGTTGGTCTGACCCAGCCTGGCAATTTATGTTCTTATGACATCTGATGGAGCCCGGCATGGAAAACTTACACTGAGATTCCACCATCCACACAGGGTGGTAGTCCTCACACATGATGAATCCCTAGCTACAGGATGATGCTGAAGACAAAACAACCAAGTGGGGCTTGTCTGGGGGGGGGCACTGCTGTCTTGAGCGGCCCCTATAGCCTACCCATTGGATCTGGCTGTGGGAAGCAGGACGGTAGTATTTTCTCTGGTGGTAGAAGGGCCTTCTTGGGCCCTGACATGAGGACTTCCTGACTGAGGATGGCGGGTCTGATGTACTAGCCAAGAGATGCTGCAAGATCTCATGATGAGCCTTTAACTGAGCCACAGCATCCCCCACTTGTCACCAAAGAGGTTTTCACCAGTACAGGGCAGGTCTGGGAGCATCTCCTTCCCCTACAAACCTTGGCCTTAGTGTGAGGATATTCCTTGTCATTTGCAGGGCCATGAGTTGAAAGTGTAAAAAAAAAAAAAAAAAAAAGTTTTACCTTTGGAGCTAACTCCTGGCCCCACCCTCCCCCTGCACTAAAACACCTATGCAGAATATCTGTTTCAATTTCAGGAGACGTCCGTGTTAACTTTCTGACCATGTTCATTTGGTCATGTTTCTAAGGGCTAAAATGGAAACCCTGAGAGAAGCAGAGTAGGGATAGCTCATGGGTGCTGAGTAATTTGGCTTGGGCTCCCTGCCGGTTTGCTGCTCCCGGGGTGCATCTTTTTCGGCCTGCTGCTCCTGAGGCACTTCCTCATTTTTGTCTGGGCCGTGAATACCGTCCCTACTGCAAAGGTCGGCGCGGCACTTGTCCAATATCAGCTGTTTCAACTGCACAGGCTACGGAGGCCCCTCCATTTCAAACAGCTGACGTTTGACCTGCGCCACCAGAGCGCAACAGAAGAGGCGCCGTGCCGACCTTCACATTAGAGGTGATTGATTTTTATTTATTTGCAGCTTTTATATACCGACATTCGTTTAGTAACATCACATCTGTTCACAATCAACAATGTTTAGCAACAGTGCTAAGTAAATTAACGGGTAGCAGCAGTGCTTTACAATTGAAAAATTTAACTTAATAAAAATTTAACTTCATAGAATAATGACAAAGTAAAGAAGGCTAATTACCATTAGGGGAACTAAATCAAATGGGACTATATCTAAAGAAACTAATCTAATGGTATTACATAATAGCAGCAGAGTAAAGCACATATTGCACATCCTCGTAAAAATGTTAAATGCATAGTACTGAGCCCAGTAAAATATGAAAAAGAATGAAAGATTGCAGCTATAACAAATCAGAGCAAGATTTAACGAACGAGTGTAGACGTGGCACAGGACATGCTAGAGAGGGAAGTGTCAATGCATAGGAGGAATAGAGAGAGACTGAGCGTTAGATTACAGGTGTAAACTATGATGTTAACTTAGTGGAAGACACCGGCGCTGGGCAGGAGAAGGCTTCTGAACCATTTCCTGAAATCTCCGTAGTGTCTGGAGAAAATCCAGATAGTTGGCAACCCTAAGGCGCCTGGAGTTTGTGGGTGTTGGCCCGGAGATCCAGCAATTCGTTCAGAATTAGTCTCCGAGCCAAATCTGAAGAATTCTTGGCATCGGGAACAGAACAGACAGGAAAGGCATGGGTGCAGGATTTGCATGCAGAGCTGGAGCAAAATAGTCCATAAACTGCAGTGGGATTTAGCAGGGCTAGACTGGAGGCTGTGTGCAGCATTAGAGTGAGGCAAAGTGCAGGAACATTAGCAGAGCTAGGTACAGGGTTGGATTAGAGCAGTGGGACTGAGCTGAGCAGGTTGGATTTAGAAAGATGCTGCAAGACAAAAGGATCAAGATTCAACTATGAAGTACAGGAGGTTTACTTCACTAGAGGGCTAAGCAGCCATTTTTTTTTTAAATTTTGTATTTAGAAATTTTCAAATACAATGCAAGAAAATACATCTTATACAGAAACAGAAGTCACATTCAACTAAGGAAGAAAAAAAAGGAAATAATCAGAAATGAAAGTACAAATCCTATGCAACAAAATCTACCATGAAGGAATTGGAGGGGGACACATAGATAGATTGACCCAGTTATCCTGATCTAATAGGGATATGCATTCATTTAAAACAAAAGTGCAAAATGCAATGAATGAGGCTGAATCATTAAATTAGTTTTAAATTAATTTATTGGGCCCAGGCCTGAAGCTGGAGCCTCTCCTACTGCAGAGGCACTAGGCAAGATCTTTTGGCTAAGACCCCAAGACAAAGGCCGGGCCCCGGACCCCAGACGATGCAACCTGGCTTGGAGGCCAGGTCCCAGGGGTAGCTGAAGGCAATCTGCTGACTGAGATGTGCTCCCTGCCCCGCCCCCCCCCAAAGCACAGCACAGGTCAAATCAAGGGGGGGGGGGGTTTCCTCTTTGTAGTGCGAACCCTTTCTGTGATTTCAAATGCTGCATAAGGGGGGAAAGTGGGGGTCAGAGTTCCCAGAGGAGGGGCAGATAGTGTCGGTGATAATTGTTTCTAGGAAGCTGACAACCCCGCCACACTCTCAGGAGCCTTAAGACCTGCCTCCCACCTTTTCCCCAGCATTTTCCCTGGAGAATTGGGAGATGGATGAATGGTGGGGGGGGGGGGGGCTTTGTGTGAAATATTCTCTCTGACTGGTGCAACGGCATTAGGCACCATAGGCAAATTTTAGCCTATTGTGTGCCTGCAACCCTTCACCACAACCACGGCACACAATTTAAAAATCTGCATTTATATTAACCAATGTTACATGAAAAAGAACATTGAAAGTACAGTCTTCTGCAATTAAAAAAAAAAAAGTGCATATGATATTAGGCCTATTCTAATTGTAATATAGTCCAACCTCCCATACTAAAAGAGAACTAACTGCCCGCACTCAAACAGTAAAACCTTAACTATGGAAAGGTAATGCTGCAGATATTACACCAGATCATAAACGCCAATACACCTTCTATAAAGGAAAGCAGAACAGCTTCCTTCTGCCTGTTTGTTGTGGGTGTCCTTACACTTTGTACTGGGAATGTGGCTATTCTGACCAGGCCAGGGGAGGGGGGAAGCTGCAGCTGTGCTTTGTTTATGGCACAGGAACTGGGCGAAATGTGGCAGGAGGAGAGAGGGATTCAAGAGCAGCGAGAAGGCCTGGTGCTGGGTGTGGGCCAGGGTAATGCACCACTTCTTGGTTATTTGAGGGCAGGCAGGGTGAAATCCGATTGTACTTCAATAGCAAAATTTAATGTCAGAATCATTGTTACGTTTTCACTTGTTTGTGACAGTGAATTTTTCTATTCAAATACTTGGGATCTATAATCATAGCTTGCTCTATTTTCCAATTTCCACATGTTTTCCCTTCCAGCAGGGCAAGTCAGGATGAATCTTGGTGGCACCCCTCACTTGCTGAACCAGCTGTTGGGCAAATGGCACACTGGGCAAAAATAGTTCAAGGCAGCACCCCCCCCCCCCAACCGATCCCTGTTGCCAAAGGGTACGAAAGTTAGACAGAGGGGGAGGGGTAATGAAGTCAGACGGGGGAATGAGAAAGGCGAACACCCTCCCTCCTCCCCCAGATGGACATGGATTAGCAATGGTGAGCACACTTTCTCTCTCCCTCTGCACTTTCTCCATGCCCCCCTACCCCCACCTCTCCAGTGCTGGCCTTAGAAATATAGACATTCACACACATTCTCTAGATATAAAATTGCTGCCTCTACAGAATAAAGACATTTTTTTGTTTTCTATCAATCATGTATTTAATTTGGTGATATATTTGAGAATATTGGGATAAACTGATTCAAATTGGCTACAGGTTTGCATGGTAGTTGTGTGTTCTAGAGAAAAGGTCAGATTTTTTTTTTTTTAAAGTATTCAGAAAATTCATTGCACTTGTTTGAAGAGAGCAATGATCTCTTATTAGATTGAAAGCTGTTCAGTCTCACTGCACCTAGAGTCTGTCTGGGATCGACACAATCAGGCCGATACTGTAAAAGGTGCGGGAGAGCCAGCGCTCCATGTTGAGCGCCCACACTCACGACGCGTGCCCAGGCATCTCTCCTGGGTGCATGGTTCTCTATTTAAATGACGTCTCATGCTAATAAGGAGGGGCTAGGGACAATAGCCCCTCCTTATTAGGCTTGGCCGTACATTTTACTTTCAGTATCTCGGGTGGCTAATAGGCTCATCAATATGCATTTGCATGTGATGAGTGCTATTAGTTTTCAGAGGGTTGGCTGCACGTTTTCGACTGTCTGTTACCGCTTACAGTATAAGGGTTAATAGATGGGCGTCGAAAACATGCCGCCAAATGGGTGCTAAACTGTGCGCTCTGCTGAGTGCACCGTACTGTAACAGTCTGCTTGTTTATAATATGTTTTTACTGTTCTTCAATTTAAAAAAAAAAAAGTAACCTCCCAGGCAGAGCTTGTGAGGTTTCGGACTGTGGAAATCAGGAATCACGTATTGTAGAGTGCACCATGAATTTTTGTTGAAAAATAATTTTTGAGCATAGTTTACGGACTCTATAAAGTTGAAGGTGCCATCTGTGTATCTCCAAGTTGGAGCTATATTTATCTTTTCTCCACTTTTTTCTCCACTTTCTTTCAATGTGTCTTAGAGGAAAAACTAAGTCTAGTCATAAACCATGGTGCTTTCTTTAAGTTCTTAGGGCTGTGCATTGGGCCAGTTCTGCAGTTTCGAGTAGGGAAGAATATATTGTAATAGTTAATTTTGTGTGGCAATGTTGTGTTCTATTGTTCTAGGTCAATCTGTTTCCTCTTAATTGATGATTGAGTAGTGGTGAGGATTTTTTACACTGGGTTCAGGTAATTTCAAAGTTAAGGAGATTAATTTGTGAGTAGACCATGGAATGGAGGCAGTTCTTGATGGAGAGTGCTGATTTCTATGCAGTTTTTATTGAATATCTTGTCGACGGTGCGACCTGCTCTGTGTATTGCCACTTGTATAATTTGGTCCTGTCCTAATGCATTAATATATATTAGAAATGTTTCAAAAGGAGCCTCATCCACATGGATTTTGAAGTCACCTAAGATTATGGCAGAGACTGCATTCAGGTCACTGTTAGCAATTCAATTAATGGACACATTGTGGGATATCTGACCAGGTAGGTAGGTAAACTAAACACAAGTTTAGTGGATGGGACTTCAGTATTAATGGGGGAGCAATTTTAATGTCAACAGGAGAAAAAACAAAAAATGTATATATTACCATGAGACCGCCACCCAAGATCTCAAGAAGACGATAGAGTAATCACATAGAGCTGTTTGATTAATCAGTAGATGGTCAGTATTGGATAACCATGTCTGTGAGACATAAGCATGAAAGTTTTTGGTCATGAATCAGGTCCATAATAGGGGTTTTCTTTGTAATGGATTGAGCATTTAAAAGCACAAGAGTTAGAAACAGGAAGACGTCATGTTCTCTAGTTTGAGGATAAGATTTGAAGAATGTCCAGAATTAAAGACACGGATGTCCCTAGGGGGCGTTATGAAAGCCTCCCAGATTCAGAGTCATGGCACCATATGTTTAAAACCTCGGACTAATAAGACCAATAAGGACCAGCTTTAAGAATCATAAAATGAGAAGTTTAATAAAAAGAAATGTGTGGTTTCTTTGGAGCAGCAAGCAATACAAAGCAAGTGGTGTAAAGCTCAAATCTGCTCAGGGTTATAAAGGGTTACCTTCAGCCAATCAACAGGTGTCTGCATTTATCCACCTCTTACCTTATGACCAATCATTAAATTTATGCATGTGTGTACGTGCCTGGTTACTATGGACCTGGACCCTCTTTGCATGAAACAGTGTGGAAATCTGCCACTTCCAGACTTCAATTGGAGCCCTACAGAAGAAACCACAGCACCCAAGGATGGCCGGGGTTCAGTCAGGCTATCCATCCAAGTCACAAACAGATCAAATAGTTCACAGATTGACACAGTTGGGGATATGCCTTTAAATAGTCTTTCGTTTTCTTTGTATTGAGAGAAGCAAAAATCACACGATATAAGGTCACTGAAAAATGTTACCACTTGACTTGCATGCCATTGCTGAGAGCGCAAAACCAAGCCAAAGTTTCTAGAACTAGGAGATCCAAAGAGCTGAGAACACTGACAGCAACACAGAAATAACAAGAGGCTGGTGCAGCAATTAACCAGTCAGGAGCACAACCAGAGGTAGAAAAGAAATATGCCTACCAATCTGGGCTGACCTGAGCCAGTACAGACCACAAATGCATTAACAAAGAAAGCAGTGCAGCTGGAAGGCAATCCCACTCCCATCCAGGGAGCATGAACCCTAAAGTTCAAGGTTAATCAGTGCTTAAAGGGTGTGCAAGATTGAACTCTTGACAATTTACTAACAGTTATCTGAACATGGAGGGTCACCTGTTAAACGCTAGTATAATCCAGTAGACAAATGTCTGCTAACATGGTTGAGACATTATAGGTCCCATAATAGTCTGCTAGTTGTTTATATTGAGATGCTACATTGTGAAAGACTGAATTTGAACAACTCTTTTCCCTGAGGAATGGGGAATCGTCATTCCTCAGAATGTAGCTCAAATTTTTATGTATATCACACCTTGTCATAGTTGTGCTCAAGTTGCCTTAACATAGAATATAAATTGGCAAGTAATATATTAAATTAAACATTAACTTATATACATAAACATTACAATAATGAACAATCACTAAAATCATCATAAGTAGTTACTAACCTTTATTAAATAGCATTTATAACCCGAAAATGAATGGAAATGCCCACTGGGTACAATGCAAACTATTAACAGTACCACAGAAGGTGGAGTAAATACATTCTGTAACTCATAAACCACCTATCCCTTGGATCTAATAAACAGCTACAGATGAAATTCTCAAACAGCTCATACTCCAAAAGCCTAAGTGAAAATCTAGATCATTATGTATTTGAAAAGGGAGTGAGTTTGTGTAGTGGAACAGCACAGAACAATGCAAGTTTTTGAGTTCTGGATAACCTAGCTTGCTTTTGTCTGGTGGAGGGGTTAAGTTAAGGCCTTCCTGGAGGATCCAAGAGCATGTAATGGCAGGTATAGGATTAATTTAAAAGGTAATTGGTTCTCGCTTTTCAACTACTGAATGATCTGGGCCCCAATGTCTCATATTTATGCTGCCTTTAGATGGGGAGCCAGTGCAAATCTTTTAGTCTGAATGATACACGCTCATGACATTTGCTTCCCAATAAGTTGTGCTGCAGTCTTCTATATCAGCTTTAGTCTTCTGATGGTTGGTTGAGGTAGCTCTGTATAAAGGCAGTTCAAGTAAAACCTGTAATAAGCACATGAGTTAGACACCAGCCGCCCTGCAAATCTGTTTTTTGGGTTTTTTTTACATTTAAATCTCTAAGATAGCTTGCAAATATAGACATAATTCTTAATCGTAAAGGTTTTTCTATCAAGGGACATGAAATGGCTTAACTACTCTGTGGGTTTTTACTAAAACAGAGGTCTTCTGTCTTGGTAAGGTTGCTCTAAACCTGAAGAAATCACTTATGTATAATTTTCTTCCATGCTTTGCTGCTTCAGTTGCTGGCAAAGGTAGACACATACAAGGCATTAGTAATTGTTATGACTCCCTTTTGGCCAAGAAGGCCTTGTTTTTCAAATGGGTAGGGCTATAACTTCCAGGGGGAAGTGTAGCTAGCTGAGATGGGCCACACAGAAAATTGTGGCTATTGTAACCTTTGTCACTGTTTGCAGAGATGATGTATCTGAAACTGGCAGAGGTATTTATATTATCAGCCATGTCAGGGTCCTATTCTCTATCTCTGTACCTAGTACCAGAAACTGGTGATGGAAATTGATAGTGACTCATTGAGGGCAGAAAGGCTTCTTATAAAGCAGTCTAATAAGCCGACTGGAGGAGTTGCCCTGGCATGTGAAGATAAGTGTGTTAGAGTAATGAGAGCTTTAGTGAGTCAAGGTTTGAGATTTGTTTCAAGGCCTAGACTTCAGCTTGAGTACACTGACTGTATGGCTGCCCCTTTTAGTATTGGAAGTTTAGTTAGGAGCACCCCAGATATGTTAATATTTGTCAAGATCACCGTGCTGCAAAAGTCCAAAGTATTGAATTTGCTGCCACCTTGGAGTTTGAATACTGTATTGAATGCGGTCATGGAGCCAGAGTTTGAATCTATGGCTTCTAACATTTTGCTTTATAACCCGTTTGCTCAGCCATGAGAGTAAAGGCTTTGTCCTTGATGGCTCTTTCTGCAGTTCACATCATTTTTGTTAATTAGATTCCAATTTTTTTCCTAAGGGTAACTATTAATTTCACATTCAACAGGGATTTTTTTTCTACTCTGTGCCCCAGTCTTTATCCTAAAGAGATAAAGTTTCCCTCTCTGGATTATAAGTGGGCACTGAAATAATCTAAGACTGAACATTTCAGAAAGACAGAACAATTCTGTTTTGGTTTTTTTTTTGTTTTGTTTTGAGGCTGGTAAGAAAGGATTGCCAGCATTTCAGGCATATGTTTCCAGAGGCCTTTGATCTTGTATCATGAAGTCTTACAAGAAAGCCTTTGGGACTTCTGTGTTTTCTCAAAGCACATGCCATTAAAGTAGACTCCATCTATATGCAGAGAGCACGTGTTTCTGAGGAAGATAGCAAAACAGCTAAGTGGGGTTTATAAGAACATAAAAGTTGCCATATTGGATCAGACCAAGGATCCATCAACTTCAGCATCCTGTTTCGAACAGTGGCTAATCCAGCACCTGGCAAGAATCCAAACATTAAATAGATCCCATGCTACTAATAAGTAGTGGCTGTTCCATAAGTCAGCTTGACTAATAGCAGTTTATGGACTTGTCAATTTTTTTTTTACCCAGCTAATCTAACTGCTTTAACCATATCCTCTGGCAATGAATTCCAAAGATTAAGTGTGCATTGAGTGAGAATTTTCTCCAGTTTGTTTTGTGTTATCTGCTAACTTCATGGAGTATTCCCTAGTCCTTGTATTATCTGAAAGAGTAAATAACTGTTTCACATTTACCTATTCTAGTCCTCATGATTTTATTGATGTCTATCATATCCCTCCTCAGCTGTCTCTTCTGCAAGGTGAACAACCCTAACCTTTTTAGCCTTTCCTCATAGGGGAGCCATTCCTTACCCTTTAACATTCTGGTCACCCTTCTCTGTACCTTTTCTAGTTCAACTATATCTTTTTTGAGATGTGTCCAAAATTGCACATACTACTCAAGGTGTGGCCTCCTCATGGAGCAATACAGAGGCATTATGACATTCTCCATTTTTCACCATTTCTTTCCTAAAAATTCCTAGCATTCTGTTTGCTTTTTTGACTGTCATAGCACACTAAACCCATGATTTCAATGTATTGTCCACTATGATGTCTAGATCTTTCTTAGGTTTCATATTGGGCATTACCACCTAACATCCTGTAACTACAGCATGGGTTATTTTTCCCCATGTGCTTCACTTTGCATTTGTCCACATTAAACTTTTGCCCAGTTTTCCAGTCTTGTAAGGTCCAATTTATCACAATCTGCTTGTGATTTAACAATTCTGAATAATTTTTTCATCTGCAAATTTGATGATCTCCTTCATTGTTTCCCTTTCCAGATCATTTATAAATATATTAAAAAGCACCGATCCAAATTCAAATCTGAGGCACTCCATTGTTTACCTCTCGCCACTGAGAAAACTGACCACTTAGTCGTCCTTTCCATTTCCTGTCTTTTAACTAGTTTGCAGTCCACAAAAGGACATCGCCTCCTATCCCATGATTTCTTAGAAGCCTCTCATGGGATGACTTTGTCAAACGCCTGCTGAAAATCCAAATACACTACATCTACTGGCTCACCTATATTCACATGTTTATAGATCCCTTTAAAAAAGTAGCAGATTTTATGAGGCAAGACTTCCCTTGGGTAAATCCATGCTGGCTGTGTCCTATTAAACCATGTCTATCTATTTGTTCTGTGATTTTGTTCATTAGAATAATTTCCACGATTTCTCCTAGCACTGAAGTCAGGCTCACCAGTCTATAGTTTCCTGGATCACCCCTGGAGCCCTTTTTAAATATCGGGGTTACATTGACCACCTTCCAGTCTTTCAAGTACAATTGGTCGATTTTAATTACAAATTACTAGTAATAGATCTGAAATTTCATGTTTGAGTTTTCAGAACCCTGGAGTGTATGCCATTGGGTCTGGGCAATTTGCTACTCTTCAGTTTGAGTCTGGCCTACTACGTCTTCCAGGTTCACCATGACTTGGTTTGATTCATCTGAACCACCCTTGAAGATAGTCTGTGGAACGGGTATCTTCCCAAAATGTTATTGGTAAACACCGAAGCAAAGAATTCATTTAGTCTTTCTGTGATGTCCTTATCTTCCCTAATAGTTCCTGGATCCCCTTGATCATCTAATAGTCAAACTGATTCCCTCTCAGGTTTCCTGCTTTGGTTATATATATTTTTTTTAAATTGAGGTTTTGCTTCTATAGCCAGCTTCTTTTCAAATTCTCTTAGCTTGTCTTACAAATGTTTTATATTTAACCTGCCAGTGTTTGCTTTTTCCTATTTTCAAATGGATCCTTCTTCCGGTATTTGAAGGACCTTTTTTTGGCTAAAATAACCTTTCACTTCACTTATTAACCAAGCTGTCAGTTGTTTGGCCTTCCTTTTACCTTTCTTATGTGGAATACATCTAAGGATGGTATTTTTAAACAATTTTCACACTTTTTGAATACTCTTAAACCTTGTAGCTTTGCCTTTCAGTTTTTCCTATCTTCCTCATTTTATCAAAGTCTCCCTTTTGAAAGTTTGGTGTTAGAGCTGTAGATTTACTTGTTCCCCTTCCAGTTAGTTTAAATTTGATCATGTTATGATCACTATGGCCAAGTGGCCCCACCACCGTTACCTCTCTTACCAAATCCTGCATTCCACTAAAAATTAGATCTAAAATAGCTCCCTTTCTTGTTTCTGAACCAATTGCTCCCTGAAGCAGTCATTTATTCCATCCAGGAACTTTACCTCTAGAATGTCCTAATGATGCATTTACCCAGTCACTTTGGGGGTAATTGAAATCTCCCGTTATAACTGTTTTGCCAAATTGGTTAGCTTCCCTTATTTCTCTTGTGTTTCGTGATTCATCTTATTTTGGCCAGGTGGATGGTAGTATACGCCTATCACTATGTTCTTCCCCAACACACATGGGATTTCTATCCATAAAGATTCTACTATGCATTTAGTCTCTTGCAGGTTCTTTATCCTGTTGGACTCTTTACCATCTTGAATATAAAGTGCCCCCCACCCAATTTGATGCACCCTATCATTGTGGTATATTTGTACCCTGTCGAAGCACCGTTGGTTATCTGCTTTCTACCAGGTCTCTGACATGCCCCTTATGTCTACCTCTTTACTCAGTGCTATACACTCTTTAACTCTCCCATCATACTTTTTAGACTTCTGGACTTGGCATACAGATGTTTCAAAGTATGTTTTGTTTGTAATAACCTGCTTTTCAATGAACAGGGATAATTTGGAATCTTTAACTCAGGTTGCTCTTTACTTTTAGGCACATGGACTACTTTTGCTTTTGTTGTAACCTCTGTTGGGATGCCCAAAATCTTCTGTTTCATTAGTGTCCTTCAAAGATACCTCCCTCCCAACCATGTGCTGCTGAGTGACTGTCTGCTTTTCCCCTTTTTCTAGTTTAAAAGCTGCTCTAGCTCCTTTTTAAAGGTGAGCGCCAGCAGCCTGGATCCATCCTGGTTAAGGTGGAGCCCATTCTATTGGAAAAAAACTCCCCCCCCCCTTCCCCAAAACGTTAGCTAGTTCATTACAAAACTTAATTCCTCTTCCCTGTACCATTGTCTCATCCACGCATTGAGATGACGGTACAGAGCTTTGCCTGCCTCTGGGGGGGATTTGCATGTGGAACAGGGAGTTTTTCAGAGAATGCTATCCTGGAGGTTCTGGATTTCAGCTTCCTAACTGAGCCTAAATTTAGCTTCCAGAACCTCATTCCCCCAGATCTTCCTATGTCATTGGTGCCCACATTGTACCATGACAGCCAGCTCGTCCCCCAGCACTGTCTAAAATTCTGTCTAGGTGTCGTGTGAGGTCCAACATCTTTGCAGTAGGCAGGCATGTTACCCGGCAACCCTCATGTCCACCAGACACTTATCTATCTACATTCCTAATAACTGAATCACCATCTGACGGCCGACCTAACTCTTTCCTCCTGGGCAATAGCCCTGGGAGACTTGTCCTTGGTGCGAGAGGACAATGCATCAAATGGAGAGCAGGTCCTTGCTACAGGATCATTTCCTGCTACACCAGGGTGATGCTGTCCAACCAGGTTTCTTTCCTTCTTAAAGGCAGCACCATGGCTGCCAGACTGGAGTTGGGACTTGGCTACTATGTCCCTGAAGGTCTCATCTATATACCTCTCTGTCTTCCTCAGCTCTTCCAGGTCTGCCACTCTAATCTCCATAGTTCTAACTTATTCTCTTAGAACCAGGAGCTCTTTGCACTGGGGTGCACACGTACAACTTCTCACCAATGGGTAAAAAATAATACATGTGGCACTTGATGTAAAAGATAGGAAGGCCCCCCCTCTTGCTGACTTCATCTTAATTTTATTGAGTTCTTAGTTAATTTAAGGATGCTAAAGGAGTAGGAATGCATAAATGATTCCTTTTATTTATTAATCTGGCAGTGACTTGCCAGGAGATAAACTCTTGATAAGGGCTGGAGCAATCCTGTGGGGTTTTTTTTTTTTTTTTTAGATAAAAGCCTAATTGATTTTTAATGTAAAAGTCTCTTGCCTATAAAAGAATGAGCTAGAGGTGAGAGAGAGGGAGGGAAAGACAGACACTAGAAATATGTACCTTAGGCTTGGTTTTTAATTCTAGGCATGGCACACACACACTAATGAATATATCCCACTATTTCATCTCTCCCCTAAAATTTCCCAAAGCAATGCTCACCAATCCTCTTCAGCCACCTGCAAATTGATCATCTTCACTCAGTGCTACCATAGGAAACACAAAGTCAAGTCTTTCTTTTTGTTTTATATTTTTTAATTAGGCACACACGCACTAAAAGAAATTAATTTTCCTGGATTTTAGTCAAGGTACACACCCTTGTAGGTAGATTATCCTATAATTTCACCTCTCCCCAAACTTAAGACCCAATATTACCCAGCTAGCAATACTCTTCAGCCACCAGCAAAATCTTTCTCTCCTCTCAATACTCTTTCAGGAATTCCATTCGTACCTTCGCACACTGTTATGGAGTGAACAAAAAAAAGCTTTAATATAATGTGGTCTTTGGGAGAAGAGTTGGCCAAATATCACCTTGTGAGCTATTGCTGTACCGTTTTACATGGCTCACAGGTTGTAACTGCTGGATAGCATAATTGAATGGATTTTTTTCTTTACTGTCACTTAAACTGATCTGTTGACTCTTACTGCAGCCTGATATATCTGAAGCTGCTTGCTATACAGACATGTTGGTTTGTATGTGTTTGACATGTTATTCTGTTCAGGTGTTTTTAAAGTAACTAGCAGTGTGCAGCAGTTTTTTCATTGTCTGACATCCTCCATTTTATTTGCCATGCCCTTCCTAATAATTCCTAACATTCTGTTTGCTTTTTTGAGCACCACAGCACACTGAGCAGACTATTTCAACATAATATTACCTATATTAACTATGATGAGCAGATCTTTTTCCTAGTTGGTAACTCCTAAAATGGAACCTAACATTGTGTAGCTGAGCATGGGTTATTTTTCCCTATATGCATCACCTTGCACTTGTCCACATTATATTTCATCTGCCATATGGACGCCCAATCTTCCAGTCTTGTAAGGTTCTGCTTGTGATTTAACTACTCTCAATAACTGTCATTCGCAAATTTGATCACCTCACACGGTATACCGCTTTCCAGATCATTTATAAATATATTAAAAAAGTACCCATCCAAGTACAGATCCTTCAGGCACTCCACTGTTTACTTTTTTCCGCTGTGAAAACAGACCATTTTATCCTACTGTTTCCTGTCTTTTAACCAGTTTACAATCCACTAAAGGACATCTTCTATCCAATGCGCTTTTAGTTTTCTTAGAAGCCTCTGAGAGACTTTGTCAAATGTTTTCTGAAAATCTAAATATACATCTACCGGTTCACCTTTATCCACATTCTTATTATCGCTTCAAAAAAAGGTAGCAGATTTGTGAAGCAAATCTTCCCTTGGGTACTTCCATGCTAGCTGTGTCCCATTAAATCTTGTCTGTCTACATGAACTGTGATTTTGCTTTTATAATAATTTCCATGATTTTCCTGGTACTGAAGTCAGTTTCGCTGGTCTATACTTTCCCAGATCACCTCTGGAGCCTTTTTATATATAGGGGTTACATTGGCCACCTTCCAGTCTTCAGGTAGAACAAATGATTTTAATGATAGTTTACAAATTATATGTAATAAGTCTGAAATTTGATTTTTGAGTTCTTTTAGAACCCTAAGATATGTACCATCTGGTCCAGGTGATCTGCTACTCTTCAGTTTGTCAGTCTGGCCTACTACATCTTTCAGGTTCACCGTAATTCAGGTCAGTTCATCTGAATCATCACCTTTGAAGACAATGTCTGGAACTGGTGTCTATCCAGTATCCTCACTAAACACTGAAGTAAAGAATTCATGTAGTCTTTCTACAATGGCCTTAATCTTCCCTAAGTGCCCCTTTTACCCCTTGATCATCTAACTGTCCATCCAGCTCCCTCGCAGGCTTCCTGCATCAATATCCTGGTCAAGCTACCAGAGAGCCATCATCCTTTCACTTTACTGGCTCTTATTTTCTATGTCTATTTCCCACATGCTGCTAGTCTGCTTTGTTAGCTACAAATTCTTGCTCAAGCTGCAGTGGTTTTTGTCAGATTGCTGAGCTCCAGAGACTCAGCTTCCAGGCTACTGTCTGTACAGCTGTTCTTCTTGCTTTGCAAGTCACTGTGAATGTTGAACTCTTTTTTTTTTTCATTTTAATAAACATTATTTTTGCATTTAAGCACTGAGTTCTCTGTGTGGAAATTAGGAAGACAAGGTGTAGCTGACTGTCTAGGAATTCAAATTAAGAGCAAACTCCAAGGGCAGGACAGTGTAAGTATGTTGAAGAATTAAAGGAGTTGTAAGTCAAGGCTTACTGGAGGTCTGGCTTTATAAGTTAAGGAAGTGGAAGGACTCATCAGTCTTGTCAGTTACTGCTTGTCTGTTTCAAAAAATGTCTGCTGTGCAAGTCTGTTACTTAGATTAGGAGCATTTTCATATTGCCCCTCCCATCAGTGATTGCATCAGTAGCCTTAGTGAAGTGTTGTGAATTGCTCAAAGCTGTAATTTGTTACTACTACAATTTACTATTGTCTCAAAGCATGGAAGTATCTGGTCCAATAGGAAACATGCTCAGTGAAAATGCAAATGTCTGCCCTGTCAGTTGTCACAGCCACTGCCTGTAAACAAAAGCATATGTTTACAGATAAAGCAGTTGAAAATTATAAATTTGAAAAGGC
Source organism: Rhinatrema bivittatum (assembly GCF_901001135.1). NCBI lineage: Eukaryota > Metazoa > Chordata > Amphibia > Gymnophiona > Rhinatrematidae > Rhinatrema > Rhinatrema bivittatum. The sequence continues at coordinate 210,546,872 of NC_042616.1, read as the reverse complement.
TAGTTACCTAAAGAAGATAAACAGAATGTGGGAAGAGTCCCAGTCTTTTACATACAAACTTGTTTGTGCTTTCAGTATAAATGAGATTCAGCAAGCTATAAACCAGCACAAGTGCAGTTTTAAATGTTATCAAATGCAAGATACTTGAATTTCTTATAAGAATAAATACAGAAGAGTATTGAAGAAAGATCTGCGTGAGGACTTTGTCACATTCTAGATCAATCTAGTACATAGCACTATTGCACAAGCACAGCAAAAAATTAAGAACTTAAAGGAAACTGTCCCAGCAATCCAGTCTTCACAAATTATCTGCAAGAACGTCAAGGTCTCTGAAATCAGTCCATTCGAACCTGTCCTCAGCAAGTGCAGCTGTCGCCAGAGCACGCACAGAAGCAGACAATGATTGTCAATGTGATATTTTTTTTTTCAGTAAACAAAAAGCTGCTATAAAGCTAGTGAAAGCCAGAATCAGAGGAAGAGTGTAGAGCAGCTGCAAGAAAGATGAGTTGGAGGCAGAAGAACAGAAAGCAGCTGACATTGTTGCTACAGCAGCAGCCAAATGCAGGAAGACCAAGCTAGATACTAAGCTAGACATGCTATATCAAGAGAGAGAGGCTGCAACTGCAAAAGCCAATGCTAAGAGCCTTGAAGCTGCTGTGGAACAAAAAAGTGGGAACATCTAGATTAATCAGGTTCTTTCAGAAGATCCTATTCAGTGTACCAGAGACTGTCTTGCCTCTGAGCATGGCAACTCATTCTCACACCACAGCCAAATGAAATACCAGATATTGAGATGACTCAGCCTATCCGTGAAGTAAACTCTGTACCTGACAGAGACCAGTTCAACACACTCTCATGGATGTTAATTGTCACCCACCATGATCCACATGCCCCTATATGCATGAATGCACCTCAACATGCTCACAATCAAGGTACATGTGCAAAGAGACATCCTGCTTTAGGTTTACACCCCAGCACCCTTTATGGATTTGGGGCCAAGGCATCACTGTGTGTTATCCACAAGAACATATGCCACATGTCCTCCACAGAAATTGGATGCACGTGATCAGCCTCACGCTATCAATACCTAGAACTGATGCAGTGAAAGAAATCCAATGACATGCCACACAAATGGCATCTTGCAAGCACTTCAGCACCTGAAAACTGAAGTATCAGACAGATCAGATCTGGCCAAGTACATGGCCTATCGTGAGCTTGTCAACTCAAGGCTCAATAAGTTTGACTGTCCTGAGAACTACAGATCATGGAAATCTATATTCTAAAGTGTCATCAAAGATCTGAATGTCATTGCAAATGAAGAAATGGACCTGTTAGTGAAATTTCCTGGGGGTGAGTCCTCAGAACGTGTGAAGAGGTTAAGGTCGGTGCACATAGACAATCCCTCAGCAGGCCTAGTGATGTGGAGAAGAATTGAGCAATACTTATGGTAGTCCTGAAGTCATTGAAGATGCTGTTTTCCAAAGAATTGAGAGCGTCCAAAAATCTGACAATTATAAGCTACAAGAATTTGGAGATTTGCTCTTAGACCTGAAAGCGTCCAAAGCTGATCCATATCTGTGAAGCCTCAATATCCTGGATATTCCTCATGGAGTGAAACCAATTTTGCAAAAACTGCTTCACAGCCTGCAGGAAAACTGGGTTTCCCTAGGCTCTAGATATAAAGTAGAGAATAATGTTGCCTTTCCTGCATTTACAGTAGGTTCATCTAGGATCAAGCAGTGACAAGAAATGATCCAAGTTTTGTCTGGCGCATCAGATGGAAGAATGTAAAGCTCAATCAGAATCATATCTTTTAATTAGCACATTTTTATCCAGGAGGGGTGTTCTAAGAAAGCAATTTGTAGACAATTGTATCAACTTTATATTCAATTCTTGCAGGTCAACCAGCACAGAGGAAATATGCTCCTGCATTGAATGACCTGAAATCAATTGAACAGTAGCATTCTGCAACAGCTGCATAGCATTAGTTACAACATTAGGCAAACCTAATGGTTTACAATTGGTCTCTACCTGTGAATCATTTAAAAACAAAAAAAAGTCAGCTTTTCTAGATAAACGACCTCAATTCCAATACCATTGGTCAGACTGTGAATCTGAAGGAAAGCTGTGAAAATGAAGACCAAAGAGCATTTTAAGGAAATTAAAGATAGTTATAGACATATAGAGGCTAGGAAAAAGCTACAGAATAATATCCAAGTGCTTGGATATCCCAGTGAGCACTGTTGGATCAATTGTAAGGAAATGGAAGCTGCATCATAGCACCCAGATACTGCCTAGGCAAGGCCATCCGTCAAAACTCTGCATTTAGAGCAAGGAGACGACTTGTGAGGAAGCCACAGAGAGGCTAACACTCACTTTGAAGGAGCTACAGAGTTCAGTGGCTGAGACTGGAGTGGAGGTGCACCAGCCAACCATCAACCTGGAGCAAATCTGCCAGGAAGCAAGGCAAAAATCACTCCCAAACAGTGCGCAAAGCTGACAGAAACTTACCTCAACAGAATTAAAGCTGTTATTGGCAGCAAACGGTGGTTCTACCAAGGATTAGTCTGAAGAGGTTGAATACTTATGCAAGCAGCATTTTTCAGTTTTTAATTTTATTTTATAAAAAATAGAGAAATAATGAATTATGATTTTGAAAATTTACTTTGTGTACTTGTTTGCAGTAAACATATTGTCTGGAACCAGGGCCAGCGGAAGCGCTAGGTCTGGACATAGGGCGCCAACCATTAGGGGGCGCGAGCCATGTGGAATCATTGAACGGTGGTGGCAAAGAGGAGTGGGGATTTGTATCTCCCCTCCTCTTTGCTGCCGCCGCTCACGAGAGGTTGGAGTCGGGGTTGTGAACTTGGGGGGGGGGGGGGGGGGGCAGAAGGCAGACGGTGCCCAGGGCACCTTTTCCCTTTGCACCGGCCCTGTCTGGAACAATCTGTATAAGTGTCATTTGTAATCCACACACACCTGCTGACATTTTAGGAGGTCAAATACTTCTGCAAGCCACTGTGTATGTAAATACATATACAAAACACACACACAAAATGGCAACCTGGATTCCTGGCCTGGTGTCACTCTCTCACCAACCAATCGGCTGTTAAACCATTTGTCAAATAACAGGCAATCACACTGCCAGCCAGAAGCTCAAAATTCCAGTTTTGATTCTCTTCAAGTAACTGAAAAAAGCAATCAGATACACACAGAGACAGATAACACACCACATCCACTAAGGCGTTTCACAGAAATAGTACACAAACTCCTTCAACTGCCAGAACCATTTTGAACTATCGCAAAACTTAGCAAATAAGACACTCAAAATCTATACAGCAAACCTATCATAATGTAACGGTAGTAACACAAAGGACTCAAAGAACACAAACTCTACCTGTGAAAAGCACAGGTAAATATTACACTGGGTCCTAGAATACCAATACACCACATACTGGGGAAACAAAACAAACCCAATTGCTATATATCTGTACAGACACTACATGCTAGCAGAATCTCTCACCTTGGTCACATGCGCAGAGACAGACCCTCAACAAATATCGAATAAAGGATCACAAATTACAACCAGCAATATGCAGACAAAGACTGAAGCCAGACTGTGTGTAACAATGGAAAAACAGAACCATCATTTCTCATAAAACAAACATTGAAATCAAGAAACATAAAGCATCAATTATAAGAATAAAACCATATTAATAAAAATACATATTTTGAAACTGACACACAAAACATCTATTAATTAGTCATATACATTTTTTTAAATTTCCTAAGCACCAATAAAATATTTCAAAACAGCAGACACATCAAATAACACCCAATAATTAAAACTAATGATTTTTAAAAGCCCCTGCTGGGAACTCTTGATTTCCAGTCACCCTGCGAATGTTGAGAATTAGGCACCTGGGGGGTGCACACTAGGCCTGTGCAGGGGGGCCGCAGGCTGGCTAAAGATTTGCTGCCTTTCAGCTGTGCTGAGTGAGATTCAGCAGAGAACAGTCCTCTGCTTCCTGATCCAGTGCCTCCCTTCCAGGTATCATACAGGGAAAAGGAGAGCCTGCAGCAGACAGAGCAAAGGAGGATCATTTTGGGGAGATTAGGAGAAGCTGAGTAGAGATCATTAAAGGGTGAGAAGGGAGGGTGGGGGATGAAAGGGGGGATCGGCTGGAGGTGTATGTCTGTGTGTGAGAGAGGGGAGCAAGGGTAGGAGGCGGTGTTCATGTGTAGGGGAGGGAGAAGGGATGTGTGTATCATATTGAGTGGGATGTTAGAGGGGGGCTACAAGAGGAACAGGACTCGAGTATGGTAGAGACACTGTCCACCTCCCTTCCCCACCCTCTGCAATTCAAACCCTCCTGCCCTTGATTTTGGATTCTATCTCCCAGATCCTGAAACTTTCCTCCTTTCCTACCTCTCCCTTCTCTCCAGATCCTGGAACCCACTCCCCCAACCCTTGCTGCTCACTCCTCCCCTTCCTCAGTCCAAGAACCTCCCTCGCGCGCGCTCTCTCTCTCTCTCTTCCTTATTCCAGATTTCTAATCTTTACTCTCTCCCATCCTTCTCATCCCCCTAGTCCTCATTCCTTCTCACTCTCCTTACCCCATTCCTGTACCTCCTCCCTTCTTTTCCACATTCCCGAGGTCTTCCCTCGTACTGATTCTTAATATCTTTTGTTCACCCAATAAAAATTAAATACATGCTAATTATGGTGTAACTAATTTAATATTATAATGCAATGTAAAAAAAATAGAAATGTCTGCCTATTTGCTTCAGAATTTTTTAATGTTTGCCACTGGATCTTCCCCTGAGCTGCCACAAGAAACTAGGGGACTGTGTCTTAGACCTTCTGCTCCCTGATGTCCAACCTGGGGGTGGAGGTTACAGGACTGACAAAGGGTGACAGTACCTAGGGGCACCAAAATCATAAATCAATCACTGGGGGCACACAAACTGTATTCTCTCTCACACACACACTTGCATGTTAATTCTCTCTCACACATACATACATTTAGTTTAGTTTATTGTTGTTTATATACCGATGTATCAGACAAACCATCACACCGGTTTACAAGATTATAATAATATAAGAAATACAATAATTCATAAAATGTGTAGGGGAGGGAGAAGGGATGTGTGTATCATATTGAGTGGGATGCTCTCATACACAGGCTCTCTAAGACCCTCTTCCCCCCCCCCCACGCTCTTATTCCCCCAGAGTCCCTTATAGAGAGGCTCTCACTCTCAAAGGCTCCCTCACATATATATACACACACACACACAGGCAGGCACCCGTTTGCACTCATGCGCACACTCACTCATACTCACGTGCACACAGACCTCCAGGCAGGCACCCATCCATTCTCTCACACACACACACCCCAGGGGAGGCACCCTTTCATTCTCTCTCACACACACACACCCCAGGGGAGGCACCCTTTCATTCTCTCTCACACACACAACCCCAGGCAGGCACCCATTCTCAACCACAGACCCTCGGACAGGCACCCATTATCTTATACAGGCACACACACACACGCATGCACCCATTCTCAAACAGAGACCCTCAGTCAGCCACCCACTCTTTTACTTACACACACACACTCACACTGACACCCCCCCAGGCAGGCACCCATTCTCAATCAGACCCCCAAGCAGGCACTATTTCATTCACTCACACACCCCAGACAGACTTCCATTGATTCTCTCACACACAGACCTCCATGCAGGTACCTATTCATTCTTATACATACAGACCACCAAGCAAGCACCCAGTCATCTCTCACACACAAGCATGTTCTCATTTATACATACACTGAAGTCAGGCCCCCTCTTTGTTTTGCTGGCAGTCTCTGAGCTTCCCTCTCTCATCCGCTGCCACTGCCACCTCATGACTGTTGGTGAGAAGCCAGTCACTCATCATTACTGATCTTGTGCATCAAGATCAGTGGAGAGAAAGTGCCATTCTTGCTAGTTTTTAATACTGTGAGGCCTGAACAGACAATGGGAAGGTAGCACTTCTCAGCTCAGCTGCCAGTGGGATAGGATCCATCACATGGGCCTCGCCCCACAGTCTGGCACTGCACTGGACCCAGACAACGGAGGTGGGCACTTCCCAGCCTGTCCTTTGTCAGTCACAGGTGCCTTTTTATCTCGGCTGGCACCCCCTGGAAACTTGTTTACAGTGCCCCACTATTTGTGCACCCCTGCTCTAATGCATCACTACTTCTTTATTTCTATTCAGTCTCCCATCTGTCTTCTGCTTCTTTGCCTATAAATTTACCCCTTCATATCATTTTCCACCATGAGGATGTTGGGGAGGTACCAGTTCTGGAGATGGTTTTCAGCGGTTATGAGTCAGATGAGCTGAACCCCAAATCACTGTGAACCTGGAAGATGCAGTAGGCCAGATTGACAAACTAAAGATTAGCAAATCACCTGGACTGGATGGTATGCATCCTAGGGTACTGAAGGAACTAAAAAATGAAATTTCTGATTTATTAGTTAAAATTTGTAACCTATCATTAAAATCATCCACTGTACCTGAAGACTGGAGGGTGGCCAATGTAACCCCAATATTTAAAAAGGGCTCCGGGGTGATCCGGATAACTATAGACCAGTAAGCCTGACTTCAGTGCCAGGAAAAATAGTGGAAAGTGTTCTAAAGATCTAAATCGTAGAGCATATAGAAAGACATGGTTTAATAGAACACAGTCAGTATGGATTTACCCAAGGGAAGTCTTGACTAACAAATCTGCTTCATTTTTTTTTTAAAGGGGGTTAATAAACATGTAGATAAAGGTGAACCAGTAGATGTGGTGTATTTGGATTTTCAGAAGGCATTTGACAAAGTCCCTCATGAGAGGCTTCTAAGAAAACTAGTCATGGGATAGGAGGCGATGTCCTTGCGTGGATTACACACTGGTTAAAAGACAGGAAACAGAGTAGGATTAAATGGTCAATTTTCTCAGTGGAAAAGGGTAAACAGTGGAGTGCCTCAAGGATCTGTACTTGGACCGGTGCTTTTCAATATATTTATAAATGATCTGGGAAGGAATAAGAGTGAAGTTATCAAATTTGCGGATGATACAAAATTATTTAGAGTAGTTAAATCACAAGTGGATTGTGATACATTATAGGAGGACCTTGCAAGACTGGAAGATTGGGCATCCAAATGACAGATGAAATTTAATGTGGACAAGTGCAAGGTGTTGCTTATAGGGAAAAATAACCCTTGTGATAGTTACATGATGTTAGGTTCCATATTAGGAGCTACCATCCAGGAAAAAGATCTAGGCATCATAGTGGATAATACTTTAAAATCGTCGGCTCAGTGTGCTGCAGCAGTCAAAAAAGCAAACAGAATGTTAGGAATTATTAGGAAGGGAATGGTTAATAAAACAGAAAATGTCATAATGCTTCTGTATTGCTCCATGGTGAAACTGCACCTTGAGTACTGTGTACAATTCTGGTCGCCACATCTCAAAAAATATATAGTTGCGATGGAGAAAGGACAGAGAAGGGCAATCAAACTGATAAAGGGGATGGATCAACTCCCCTATGAGGAAAGGCTGAAGAGGTTAGGACTTTTCAGCTTAGAGAAGAGACGGCTGAGGGGGATATGATAGAGGTCTTTAAAATCATGAGGTCTTGAACGAGTAGATGTGAATCAGTTATTTACACTTTCGGATAATAGGATGACTAGGGGGCATTCCATGAAGTTAGCAAGTAGCACATTTAAGTCTAATCGGAGAAAGTTCTTTTTCACTCAACGCACAATTAAGCTCTGGAATTTGTTCCCAGAGGATGTGGTTGGTGCAGTTAGTGTTGCTGGGTTTAAAAAAGGATTGGATAAGTTCTTGGAGGAGAAGTCCAGTAACTGCTATTAATCAAGTTAACTTAGGGAATGGCCACTGCTAAGGGAAAGAGGTTGGTTAGTGATTAATTGTATCAGTAGCATGGGATCTTCTTAGTGTTTGGGTAATTGCCAGGTTCTTGTGGCCTGGTTTGGCCTCTGTTGGAAACAGGATGCTGGGCTTGATGGGACCCTTGGTCTGACCCAGCATGGCAATTTCTTATGTTCTTATCTCATTCACTTTCCATCTTCCTGCCTTTTGCTCCCATTGCCCTTCACCAACTCTCCTCTCCAGATCAGCCCTTCTTCTCCTAGTTATGATCTTTCCCAGCTCTCTCCTGAGCATCCCTGTCACTGGATAAACCTGTTTTTGCAACATGTGATTCTGAGGCAGGGACTTACTGAAGGGGTCTGACATTCCCCCATCGGTGAAGCCACTGTGAAATACTTTGTGACTGCACGATGGCCTAACTGCCTGGCACTGCTCCAGCCATTTTGCAGCAAGGCCTTCTAGTCTGGTAGGATCTGCCTGGCCCTCCTCGTGGTTCAAAGTGTGAGATGGCAGAAGCAGCACCAGGCAGTGAGAAGATGGTCAGAGAATTCCTCACAGGTTAGGGGGAAGCACATGTTGTGTATTTGTAAGAATTCATGCCATTCAGTGCAACACAATTCCTACTAGATTAGGTAATATCTAATGTAAATTGTAAAGCATACTAGTCAGTATTACTGCTTGCACAGCAGCCAGGCAATTACCAGGAAGCACCATGAAGAATTTCATAATGAAGTAAGATATTTTGCTTATTCAGACCATATGCCACCACTGCTTGGCAAATATATTTTAAAACTGCAGTATATAGCGGGTAGTTGGCTTTGGGGAAACACATGACTGGCTGAAACCTACAAGTGCTAGAAAACTGAGATTTGTACAGGTAAAACTTCCTTCTGTGTCCTGTGCATTTCTTCCACTAGAAAGTTCTGTATTGCTGCCCTATAATGTTTTTAGCAATTCAGAGCAGTTACTGTAGAAACCTTTATGCAAGATGCCTGCTGGCTCGCATGAGAAAACGTGTTACTTTTTGAGCACCTTGAATACCTATAAACTGATAAACTTATTGTGTTCTTTTTACTTATAAAACCGTATGTACATTAAAGAGCAGGTTGTTATGTCTTGGATACACTTTCATTGTGTAAAAGTCTATAGTGGTGATATTCCTTGTGGGTGTGTTTTTTTTGTGTGTTTCCCCTGAAAAATAGAGGAATTGAGAAACTGAACGGATACCAGCTTGAAAACTACTCATTAAAAGTCACGTATATCCCAGATGAGATGGCCACCCAACCGGCCACCCAGCAGCACCCACAAGGCCGACGCGGATTTGGACAGAGGGGTCAACCTAGACAAGGATCGCCTGGTGCAACGGCAAGGCCCAAGCAGCAATCCGACGTTCCCCTGCGCATGCTTGTGCCAACACAGTTTGTCGGAGCCATTATTGGGAAAGAAGGTGCAACCATCAGAAATATAACCAAACAGACGCAATCAAAGTAAGTTTATGTGCTTAATCCAGCTGGCTTTAGCTTTATGGATTCAGCCTTTAAATATGATTTATCACAACCATTATCCCTTCTTGTAAGTCTTGTCTTGTCTTTTCTCCCCATTTAGTCTGCCTCAGATTACAGATCCCTTTTCTGCAAAATCAGAATTAACAAACTATCTGATTTTTGTCAGCTTTTTTTTTTCCCCTTATTTTTTTTTTCCTGTAGAGAAAGCATTGGTGACTTTGGTCTCTAGACTGTCAGACACTACTTGTGTATGTTGGGATTAGGCAGGGAAGAAGCACAAAATGTCAGTCTAATTCAGAAACTGCAAGTTAGGCAAAAGTGTACCAACATCTCCTCATATCAGAGCTTGATGTTATGGCCTTAGTGGTTTAACTTCATCTTTTTTTTTTTTTTTGTTACCATGGAGCATTTTAAGGTTTATGTGGAAGCAAGTCTCTTTGTGAAAGAGCATAATCAATAAAAGGTTGGGTCACCAGAAAGAAGAATGTTTGGACATATAACAGGAAACAATTTTTGTTGGCACAGATTAAAAAATCATTTGCAAGTTGTCTGTAGAAAATAAGTGAGTATATTCTAATCTGGCAGATCTGCTTTTACTCATAGCAATGACTGTCATATGGCACATAAGAACATAAAAACCTACACTGCTTTCTTGCTTGATAAAGGAAACATCTGCAGGCAAAACAGCAGCATAAGCAGAATGGATGCATTGGTTAGGGTGGGGGTATCACTTCTACACATCAGTTCTTTAGTAACTTGAAAGATGTTAAAATATTCACTTCTGTACCTGGGATTAGCACATTGGAACTTGGCCTTCTCCCATACAGTGACTTTTGATCTCCACTTTCTTGAAAATCTTTCTCAGCTACATCTGCCCCACTGAGAGAATGCACGAGAGAAGTCAATTGTTGTAGGAAATAATTGTCCACCTTTATGTAATGGAAAACCAAAGTAGTTTTAAGGAATTTTAAAAGACTTTTCTGACAGTTTGAGGTGTTTTATCAAGACTTTAGGTTGAATTTTATATGCTTGTACTCATATGCCAGGGGTGAGCAACTCCAGTACTTGGTAGACAGAAAACAGATCTGGTCTTATTGATAGCCGCAGCATGTATTCATGAAGAATTCAGTTTGCATATTTCTGATATGCTGAAATCCAGATCTGTTCTTGGCTCTTGAAACCCAGTATCATGATGCTCATCAGTCCTTTAATAGCCATGTTGGCTTAAAATAGTTTTTCTAATTAAGAGAACTAAATTAGAAAAGTGAGCAGAAGTCTTCGCTATCTAAAAATAAAGAGATAAATTGTAGGTGGAGGGGAGAGAGTCAGAGCAGAAGGCACTGGTAAATGTCAGAGGTAGATCCCATTCTATTTTCAGAAGACTTAACATGGGTCTGTCAGACTGAAAATGGACTAGGCAATGGGGCTAGAAGATATCTTAAATTCTGTTGACTCGTTCTTTGGAGACCAGAGAGGTTTTGGAGGACTTGGACACTGGTAGAAGATCCTCTTCATGCAAGAGAGTAAGGAGAAGGCTCGTAATTACAGACACAGACACATAGGAGTGGCTGAAGGGGGAGGAAGGTATTGCAAAAGGGGAAGACTTCTGTGGGCCTTGAGGTAGTCATCTGCTGTCATATTTGATTTTTCCATACTGGTTTCCATAAATTTATGCTACTAAGATTTTCTTTTTTAAGAATTGATATTCATCGTAAGGAAAATGCTGGTGCCGCTGAGAAGCCAATTACGATACACTCTACTCCAGAAGGCTGCTCGACAGCTTGTAAAATAATCATGGAGATCATGCAGAAGGAAGCGCAAGATACCAAATTGTAAGTGAAGCACACCTGTAATTGTTCAAACTAACAAAGCATAACAGTGTGGCAATGGTGTTGGGTATGCGGACGTGCAATTTCACAAGCTTTCCTGACATGGAAGAAATAGAAAGTGTTTCTTTACAGTTCACCCCCTGTGTCTGTGCTTCCACAGAGCTACTGTCCTGTTCTAGCAGCAGGGGGGCTACAGGAATCATCACCTGGGGACAGGAAGTAGTGCCCTGATGTAATGAACCCAGAGCGTCTGCTTCAGAGCTGTTATCTGGAACAGACTTGTGAAAGGGGGGTACTTATTGGGGGGGGAGAGGCACTGGAGGTTTCAGGGACCTGGATCTGCCCAATTCTCCTCGCCTCAGCAACTCCTTGCAGCAAATTCATCATGGGGCTTGAGTGTTTGTATCTTTGGATAGGCCTTGCGGCAGCCCTGCTCCCTTCTGCCTCCTCTTGAACGGGTTTTCCATTGCTCCGGAAACCCACGCAAGGGACGGGATACCATCTGTGCATGAGAACTCCCAGGCCCCATGCTGAATTTGCTGCAAGGAGCTGCTGCTGCAAAGCCCAGGCCTTGCCTCAGGAAAAACAGTGCCATGATAGGGGGCGGGCCTGGATATGCAGCATGGCAGTGACAACACTCCAGCGCCTAGGAAAATCTGGCACTGGAGGTGGTTTCCTAAATCCTGGTCTTCGTTTCGTGGACATCTCCTCGCACGCCTGTGGTTATTCATCAACTGTTAATGGGAGACCTCAGGAGAGGCAATCGCCTTATATACCGCATGTTCTGTAATACTTGAAAACGTGTGAGCAAGTTGAGAAGAAGATGTAATAACTCAATTTCTTTGCTTTTTGTCATTGTATCTGTTTTGTGGTGGTGGGGCAGGGGTTAATTGCTGTACATTTTAAGAAAAATGAATAAGACTAGGGAAGATCAGCTTGGCCTGTTGACCTCATAACCAGCTCTTAGCCAGATAAAATGCTGAAATGGGTAAGCTGTTAATTCACACCTATTCCCTTCTCCACCCTCAATAGTTCTTAAGGAAAAGCTTCCAAAACACTTAGTGCTACGCTTATTATCACCTGCTTCTAAAACCTATCAGATTGAAACAATATGCTACTTGTACCTTAAAACAGTGGTTCTCAACCCAGTCCTCAGGACACACCTAGCCAGCCAGGTTTTCAGGATATCCACAGAATAGGCATGAGGTAGATTTGCATGCACTGATTCCATTCTATGCAAAGCCATCGTATGCCTGTTCATTGTGGATATACTGAAAACCTGGCTGGCTAGGTGTGTCCTGAAGGGGCAGGGTTGAGAAGCCCTATCTTAAAATGTACACACAATTTCGGAAGGGTTTTCATGTAGAACTAAATTTAAATTGCATTGCTGGAAGTGTGCCTATGGTTACTCAGTGCTACTTTGCATGGTTGCAAACCTTGCCTCATGAAGAGTCTGGTGCAGTTTCACTGCAGCTGTGCAACAGACGCCTCTCTCTACTGCTTCAATCAGAGAAACGTTCTAATATCTCACTGGGGTAGTATCTCCAAGTGGATTTGGTTTGCACTTGTAAGCCAGGGTGAGCTCATTTTAATGCTTGCTTTGTGCTAAAGTTCTTCTTTCCGGGATTCATATGGTGTAACACATACAGGCTACGTATGAAGGAAATTTTTTTAGCCAGGGTGCTGGCACCCAATATAATTAGAGCTATTTCTGTATCTGTCTGCCTCATTTTTCTTAGTCTTTGCATCTTTTGATACTTGAGGATCTTCTGTTTCTTCATACACTGTACTTAATAGTCATTTCGTACAGACACTTCTATTAACCGTTCTTGGTTTTCTCCTTCGCCACTATCTCCAGTTTTCTTGCATCAAATTTATCAGTTGAAATAGGAATATCCCAGTCGATCACAACCTTTTCATTCTCTGCTGTTCTCGGGGTTCTGATCCCAGTGTCTTTCTGGAGCAGTGATATAGTGTGCTACAGCTTCCAGTGGATGAGCAATGTTATCTTATTTTATCTCTGTATGTAGGCCTTCTGTCATCAGCACGTTACCCCCTAATGAAGTATGTATCCATTCTGTGCTGGCTGTGAAACCTTCTGTCTGTAGTAGTGCTGTAATTTTCAAGGTCGCCTTCAGGTTTAAGTTCACCTCTCCTTAGCCATTCCAATGTCAGGTTTTGATCTAGGTGTGGTTTTGGTCTGCATGTGATTTGTATTTCCTGCTGTGCTTGTACTTTTCCAATTACTTTTCCTTCTTTGCTGTTCTGATTCTGTAAAGTTTTTTTCATTTAGTTTTGCAAATTCTGCTGCTGCTTCCATGTGCTGCTGGATTTTCATTCGTTTTTCTGTTTATCTGAATACTTATCCAAGTTTAATGATAGACCAATTGTGGCCTTTCATATTTCAGCAGTTTTTCAGTCTGATGCTATTTAGTGTGTATGTCCAATCTCCAATCTGCCTTTTATTGCCAAACTCATGGAGAAGACTGGTCAATACCCAACTCTATGACCACCTAGACAATTATAAAATTCTCTATCCAACTCAATATGGTTTCTGCAAATCTCTAAATATCGAATCCCTGCTTATCTCACTCACAGATTACCTTATTATGGGCCTAGATAAAGGACACTCCTTCCTACTAATACTTCTGACATCTCTGCCGCATTCGATACAGTGAATCACTCTATCCTACTAAATCATCTATCAGACATTGGTATTTCTGGAACCGTCCTCAGATGGTTTGAGTCATTCCTCAGCAATAGACTCTATAAAGTCTAAATAAACAACAAAGAATCCTCCAGCATCAAATCATCCCTAGGAATACCTCAAGGCTCTTCACTTTCTCCCACTCTCTGCCAGCTGCAATCTAACCTAAAACTAAAGCATTTCCTGTATGCCGATGACGTGCAGATTCTGATCCCTATAACAGAATCCTTACTCAAAACACTCAAGTTCTGGGAAAGCTGCTTCCACTCTATTAACCTCCTCCTCACCAGCCTAAATCTAGTCCTCAACTCAGCCAAGACCGAACTCCTCATCTCCCCTGATCACATTGAATTTTCACTGCCAACCCCTTCCACCACCATGGTCACCCAAGTAAGAGACCTCGGAGTGATACTAGATAACCGTCTGAACTTAAAGAAATTAATCAACAATACAACCAAGGATTGTTTCTACAAATTACAAATTCCAAAAAGACTTAAACCACTCCATTTACATGACTTCAGGACGGTCCTCCAGGCCACTCTATTTTCCAAGATAGACTACTGCAACGCCCTCCTATTGGGTCTCGCCGCCTCTACCACCAAACCCCTTCAGATGCTCCAGAATTCTGACAAACACCAATCGAGGAGATCACATCACACCCATCCTCGGGAATCTACACAGGCTCCCCATAAGCTTCAGAATCCTACATAAGTCCCTTACCATTATTCACAAGACCATACACAATCAGCACTCACTCGACCTTCATATCCCGCTAAGACTGCACGCTTCTACAAGACCTATAAGAGAGGCTTATAAAGGAACCCTGCATGCCCCCACCACCAAATCCACCACTCGTACATCCACCAGAGAACAAGCCTTCTCAACAGCAGGGCCAGCCATCTGGATTACCATGCCTCCAGACTTCAGACAGGAACCCTGCCTGGTGACCTTTAGGAAAAAACTCAAGACCTGGCTGTTCCAACAAGCCTTCCCATAGCCCTTTCCCCCTACCCCTTCCCCCCTCCTAACTCCTTGATCCTAGAAAGTCCCCCCTCACCCCCTGCTAATCCTCCCCCCAGTACTGTCACAGCCTCGCATTGTTAGCCAGTTTCTTGATTGTATATAAGTTCTATATATATATTTAGAGTGCCTTATTTCTGACCCAGTGCACTTCCTGTATAGCCTTGTTAAGTTTACAACGTTATTCCTCTGTCTCCGGCACATTTCTGCTTCCAAGTTCACATAACTTTGTTTTATTGTAACTTTTCTTCCTCTTCAATATTATTGTTACAACCCCCCTGTTCCTTGTGAACCAATATGATATGATTTGTATCATGAATGTCGGTATAGAAAAGAGTTAAGTTAAATGTGTGAAAGCCTAGGGCAGGCGTAGCCAACTTGGGTCCTCAAGTCACAAACAGACCTGGTTTTCAGGAAATCCGCAATAAATAAACATGAGATTGATTTGAATGCACTACCTCCATTGTGTGCAGATCTAGCTCATACATATTCATTATGGATATCCTGAAAACCTGGCCTGTTTGTGGCTCTGGAGGACTGGAATTGGCCTGGTCTAGGGATAGTTGCAGTCTTGCTACGATGCTCATGCTGTCTTCAGCTTATGGTATGTTGTCTCTGCATATGGAGGAGTTTTCTTTTTTTTCTTTTGTTGCTCAAAATCTTTCTGGGCATTCTACAATGCCAAAGCTCTATGAAAGTGCAGGGTTTGCAAGTTGCTGGCTTGTATCTTATTTATAGCACTTTTCCATATCTGTTTCCTGTAAGTACACTTTGCTGATCTTTTTCTCTGTGATTTGTGCTGGATTGTAGCACTTTCATCTAGGAGTAGATGAAAGTACTAATATATATCTGTCGGAGAACCCTAAAATGGAGTAAGTAACAGCACTAATGTTTTAAATGATTTGAAAGATGGTTATTGCTGCAAGCTTTATTATACAATGGCAAAGAAACAAAGATAAGGTAATTGTATACCATGATAATTTAAAGTGCATACATCTATAAGATGTATATATTCCTGCTGCTGATCTATATATTCCTGCTTAAGTTTCTTTATTAGGCTTCAGTCAGAAAGATGTTTTCAATTTTGCTTAACTTTTCTTTAAGGAAGGTCATCTTAGCACATTTGTCCAGGATAAGTGACATCCTGATGTCATCTGAGACGCTCTTTATTATTCGAAGTTGTTCACTAACGGCTCGATCCAGTAAGGCCGCGGTAAAAACAGTGAGGTAGTGTCAGGCGCACCCTTCCTCCCCGCACGCACAGTTCTCTTCACTAACTCCCCGATACTCTCCTCTAATCGCATGCAAATGCATGCCGCGGCTGTGAAGCGTTAGGGAAGGGTTATGCCCGCGCAACCCATTTTACTGTATAGGCGCTGTAACAGCGCCTATACAGTAACCTGGGTGCGCTGGTACCTGTCATTTCAAATGACATTTCAAATGACAGGCACCAGGAAGTGTAAAAAAGTTTAAAAAGTGTAAAAAACAAAAAACCTGTGTGTTATATAAAAAAATAAAACAATTTTAAATACCTGTCGGAGGGCCGTGGGTCCAGGCGGCCGGTGGGCGGCGGGCAGCCATCAGCGGCATCCGGTAGTCCCTTCTCCCTTCCTCCCTCCCTCCCCTGCCTGGATGAGCGCCAAAATCGCACGGGCGGGTCGGCAGCGGGGGGGGGGGGCGGCAGCAGGATCCGGGAGCGGCGGGTAGGCGGCAGCGGGGGCCGGGGGGGCAGGGGCAGCGGGGGGGGGGGGGGCAGCAGCAGGGGGGCGGCAGCAGGATCCGGGAGCGGCGGGTAGGCAGCAGCGGGGTCCGGGGGTGGCAGCGAGATCCGGGGAGCCAGCAGCGGCAGCATGTTCGATCGAGCAGGCAGGTAGGTGGCAAAGTAAAGATGGCCGCCAGCACGGGAAAATCGTGCAATTGGCCGCTGAAGACGTGACGTCACACCCCGTGACGCCAAACGTCGTGACGTCACGTCTTCAGCGGCCAATTGCACGATTTTCCCGTGCAGGCGGCCATCTTTACTTTGCCACCTACCTGCCTGCGCAATCGAACATGCTGCCGCTGCTGGCTCCCCGGATCTCGCTGCCACCCCCGGACCCCGCTGCTGCCTACCCGCCGCTCCCGGATCCTGCTGCCGCCCCCCCGCTGCCGCCCCCCCCCCCCCGCTGCCGCTGCCCCGGACCCCCCGGACCCCGCTGCTGCCTACCCGCCGCTCCCGGATCCTGCTGCCGCCCCCCCCCCCCCCCCCCCCGCTGCCGACCCGCCCGTGCGATTTTGGCGCTCATCCAGGCAGGGGAGGGAGGGAGGAAGGGAGAAGGGACTACCGGATGCCGCTGATGGCTGCCCGCCGCCCACCGGCCGCCTGGACCCACGGCCCTCCGACAGGTATTTAAAATTGTTTTATTTTTTTATATAACACACAGGTTTTTTGTTTTTTACACTTTTTACACTTACCATAGCAGGCCCGAGCCTTGCTACTTTTTCGTTTGTTTTTTTTTGCCCTGGTCCCGTCCGGTCTCCTGCAGCCCCGTCCGGTCCGGACGGGGCTGCAGGAGACCGGACGGGACCAGGGCGGGTAAGCAATGTTTTTACCCTACACTACACTAACTCCTACTAGGGGGAGGCGGTAAACTAGCAGGTTAAGGCCGCGGCAGAACAGCGGGTTACGGAGGAGATAATATCAGCGCCCGTTACAGTATCGCAGGGGAATAGCTAATTCCTTCATTATACAGCTTTTTCGTTCATTTACATGCCGGGTGCGGAAAGGGTTATGCGTCTGTTTTCAGAAGCGATACGGACGCGTGAAACTGGACACTGTATCGCCGAACTGCCTTGCGCGCCCGAATTGTGCGCTACGAGCACGTTACAGACGGGCAATCCTCGAGCGGACGATACTGGATCGAGCTGTAAGTGACAATCACAGGAGCTGTGAAGCTTCAAGTCATCTGTTCATTTAATATCACTAAGGGTAAAGCTAAATCCATGGCCCAAGTGGTTAAGAGAACTCTGTGGACTCAATACAAGACAAAAGAATTCCCCTGAAACTGAAATACTCTTTGCTGGAGCTTGATGTTTGGGATGGTGTGTACACCATGAAAATGGACAACTTGATGTATGTTACAAGGCAATTTATTATCCAAAGAGTGTGGGATGCTATCAAAAGCTTTTTTTTTAAAATAGTCAATCCATGATACGCTGAGGCTTCAGTTTTTCTTGCAGCTGTGGCTTTATTCAGCATCAACTTGTCTTCACTTATATGTACTCCTTTTTTTTTTTTGTTGCCCTTCTGTTGCCATGATGGTATTGGTCTGTGATCATATATTCTATCTGTGTTTATTGTGAGAAAACAGCTTGAAAATTGTAGTTAAACAAGTTATTGATCTGTAGTTTTGGGGAACGTTACTTGGGGTTGCCCTTTGGAAGAGGTGTTAATTTTATTAGCTTTTGCGGTCTTGTGGCGCTCTGATCAACTAATTTTTGCAGCTTGCCACATCTTGATGGAAAGTTGTTTAAATGTTTGAGCCAAAAGTGTTGGCCACACTATCAAGGCCTAGGACCTTCCAGTTCGAGTCTCTTCTCAGTCTAGTTTCTAGATCTTTGGTTACTTCTAGCTATTCCATAATTTAGATGATTCTGTTCCATGGGCCTCTGTGCGCCGGGTAGCCACTCTACTTCTGTTGTCCTGGCAATGCCTGGCCAGTGTGAATATCTATTCTTCCTTCACAACTTCATTAGTAGTGTGGTCACCTTGAGATTTGTTCTAGATGTCATGAGGTCACCACAAGTCTCAGAAAGACTTGTGACAAATCTGTTCTCCAGTTATTCCCCTACCCTAAAGTCCTCTTTGTCCTTTTGAGTGTGGCAGTACTTCCCACCTTTGAATCTTACGTGAACCTTTTCCAGAAAACTCAAAACCTTTTTTATTTTATTTTTTTTTAACGTGTGGGGTGGCCATCTGTAAACTCTTCCTAAGTAAAGCAGAACAGAGGCTGTTGTACAGGAAGCTCTGCGATATCGGATATAATTTGCAGCTAAGATCCATTTCAGTAAATGGAATTCCACCTTAGAAATGCCAAAGTGTTATGTTCATTTGCCATTAGAGCTCTTCCAGTTACTTGTTTTGTCAGAGAAAAGTAGAAATTTGAGGGTTTGCAACTTCCTGTTTTGTTTACAAGGAAAGCTTTCTGTTAGAGGAAAAGTAAAATTGTACTTAAGTAATGCAGCATTGCCAGCTTGTACAGTACATAAATTGCCCTTTTGTAATAGGGCAATAGAAAGATCCACACTTAATTCAATCATCTTCACAGAGACCATTCTTCTGCTTATACAGAGGTCTCACTTTACATGCCTCAGTATCCCACCTGTGAACAATTGTGATAAAGATTAAAAAAAAAAACCAAAAAAAACCCAGTACTTCCACTTTTCTTGGATTCATTGAGGTGGGAATGATCACATGGAAAAAGACTTTGACTGTAGACACTTCGCTTCAGGAATTCAGAAAGGGGCAGTTAATGATTTTGCTTGGTGTAAGCAACTTAAAGAACCCTTTTGATAGCAGAGCTCTAATTTAGGTAAAGCAGGATGGAAAAAGGCATGTGTAAGAATACCTGCTTTTGCTGTGTTCTGCTTTTGGTGGTCAAGAAAAAATGCAAATGTAAACTTATTTTCTATGTGTTTATTACTTCATTCTCCTGCTTTCTTCTTAAGAGGACTTAGTATGGGTTTCAGTCTTTTACCTACTGCCAATTAATGAGCTTTGGCAGCACTTTGTTTTCTAACATTATTCTACACTTCTCTTTACAGCACAGAAGAAATCCCCTTGAAGATTTTAGCACACAACAACTTTGTTGGCCGACTTATTGGCAAAGAAGGAAGGAACCTAAAGAAAATTGAACAGGACACGGACACTAAAATCACAATTTCTCCGTAAGTGTTCTCTTCCATTTATGTGTTACCACTGCATTTAGGGTGGTAGTTTATTTTTTATTAAAAAGTGCTTCCCTTTCCCCCAGCCTCAATGGGGGAAAGGGAAGCAAACTGACAACCTAGAAACATGACAACAGAAAAGAAACATATGGCCCATCCAGTCTGCCTGTCCATTCAATTCATTTAGCATTATAATTCTCATCACTTCCTTAGAGAGATCCCCTGTATTTATCCCATGCTTTCTTGAATTCAGATACTTCCAGTGGGAGGCTGTTCCACACATCCACCACCCTCTGTAAAGAAATGTTTCATGAGTCCCTACCCCTTTCAACCTCATCTCATGACCCTTTGTTCTAGAGCATCCTGTCCATTGAAAAAGGCTCCCCTGCTGTCCATAGAAACCTTTGAGATATTTGAATGTCTCTATCATATCTTCCCTATCTTGCCTCTCCTCTAGGGTGGTTTACATATTTAGATCTTTAAGTCTATCCTCATATGCTTTAGAAATGAAGACCACGGACCATTTTAATAGCCACCCTCTGTACAAACTCCATCCTGGTCAGCAACCTGGCAGAAAATCACCACTGACCTAAAATTTCAACAACAAGCAGGATGAATTAGCCATTATGTGTGGGTGACAACATCCAACGGTGTCAACAAGGACCCAGCTCTCAGAGCTCAGTAAAGACTTAACTGAGCATGTGCTAGAGTTCCTGTGCACTTATGCCACCCCTCAGTGTCTTTGGGATATTTTTTTTAGCCTTTGGCCTTGTGCTTTACTACTCTGTTGCTTTTCTGTATTTTGCTGCTACCTGGGCAGCCCTTCAAACAGAACTTTTGAGTTCTTAATTTTTTATTTTTTTTTAAGTTGAACATGGAGAAGGACATAAAGCCTGTGCTCAGTCAAGACCTGTATCTGTGGGCACTGAATGTCCTTTTTGGATACTTGGGCTATCTACTATCACTGCCTGGCCCAGACCATGGCGTCTCCAATTGTTACAGCTGTGGTTGGATGTCCCATTAGACGGAGCAACATCGTGCCTGGAAGATGGAGTTCCTGCCAGCGGTTGAGAGCCCCTAGTCTCTGCATGAGGCTGAACAGTGGAGCTGCTCCATGTGCAGAAGCTAGGCAATGTCAGGCTCTTTATGCAGGAAGCCGAGGTGGGAATACTTGCCATCTCAATCCAAAATGCTTAGGAAGGCTCCCTCCCCTAATCGTGGCGCTGATTCCCAGATCCACCTCAAGTCAGGGTTCAGCATGGTGCAAAAGCCTGTCATGCTGGATGATGCACCAAGAAGTGCACCCAAGCAATGTGAGGGACCCTCTTTTGGGGCTGTTTGCCTTATAGCCAAAGAGAGTCTGCACCAAAGCAGAAGATAGCCTTATCCATGTCATGAAAGGAATTGCACTGTCATAGCGCTGAATCATTTGTTATACCTGGAATCCAGGTCAACCAGAGTGCCATCCATGTTCTCTGTACAGATCTTGCTTTCTAAGGTACAGTTGTACCACTCAACATAGCATGCCAAGGTGCATTCAGTTGATTCAGAGCTGTGCGCTTTGGTGCATAAGCCCAAGCTGAGGTTGGGTCATGATGGGAGGAGCCCTGCTGCCATAGCATTATAGCTACCATGGCACAGAGTTTCTCTACAGCTGTACAGACTGCCCTTATTAGTGATGAACTGATGTGGGTTTCTGAAGATCTCTTCAACTCCACTGCCCATGGGGGCTCAGCTGTCAGAAGTAGCTAAGGGTTTTTTTTTTTTAACCTCCTTAAGCTGTAGAGACCAGAGAGGAAAATTTAGACACCTTCCTGTCCAAGATGGAGTTTTTCCCACAGGGTCGCCCAAGGTCCCAAAATGGTGCAGGTCTCTCCACAAGAACTTACAGAACTAAGAGTAAGTCTGCACTATGAGATGGTGGATTCTTCTCATGCAGGGGAGTCCCCTCACAAATGAGAGAGGGTTTAAGGTAGATGCTGTGCATTCTGAGTTCTTAACAGATATTCCAGCTCAAAACAGCAGAAGTCTTCTCAGTCACCCTCATTCTTTTCAGGTTCTTGGTTTAGCGACACCCCCCCTCCCCCCACCATCACCATGACTGGAAGAGGAGGAAGATTCTACAGAGATTCCTTTAGATTACATACCTAAAATTGCCTCAGCATACTTCTACTCAAGAGGATCTCTTTTATTTATTCCAAGTTCTTAGATAAGCTGGCAAAGACACTGCCTATCAGTGTCAGGAAAAAAAAGGACCTGAGAACAGATGTCCTTAGGCTTCTGTTTCTTCAATCTCCAGAAGAATCTGTGGTTATCCTGGTTCACAAGCTTTTGCAGGCGCTTTAGGTGAGGATGTTGCACATAGATATCATGGATACTAGTGGCCTGGAAACAATTCAAAATGCAGGGTCCAAACATATATTGAGCTTGTCCAACTCCCTCGCCACTTGTAGTGGAGTCGGAGCTGAAATGTGCTAAGTGCACTCATCACTCAGACATGCTGCCTGGGAAGGACCTAAAGGTGTTGAACACATTTGGAGAGAGGAGATGGAGAATTTCCAAGGGCCCATCCTGAGTGCCCTACCAACTCTATATGGTGCAGTATCTGCACAAATGTGTGCAAAAGCTAAAGCCTCGGATGGATTCAAGATACTCAGACCAGGTGGATTTCTGCTGAGCAATTGAGGAATATGAGATGCGACTCATCTGTTCTCTTACAAAGGTTTTGACACTGTTGCCAACTCTTTGGCAGTTTCTTTAGGAGCTTGATGGCTTGCTGCATGGCTGTGAGCTAATGTAATGACCTATGAGAAGATGTGCATGATCATGTTAAGCAGAATATAGGCAATGGCTCCAATTTAAAGATCAATACACCTTGCAATCGCTTTCACCAGTGGTGGGGAAACAACCGGCCTTGGCCTGACCCCAGTATTTTCCCTACAAGTATCCCTTCTTTCAAAGGTGCTCCTTCTGCTCTTTGCAGCCTCATTGAGCCACCTTAGTCTTCAACAGCAGCTTCCCACCCGAAGTCAACAGAGGGAAAGGCATCAACCAAAAGCTCAACAGATGCAGCCAAAGTCTGGGATCAGTTTTTGAGGATTTGCAGATCTGCCTCCCTACATCCACTGGGGAAGGGTTCAGTTCTTCCTCCTGGAATGGCTGTAACACCAAAGACCTGAAAATTGTGAAGTGTAGCTACCGCTTATGCTTCTCTCACCCTCCTCCAACTCAGTGGACTTCAGTTTTCGGCTCTGACTCTTCTCAGTTTGCACAACTACAACTAGAAGTGGAGTTGCTTCTTCAGCAGAAGGCGGTTGAACCAGTCCCCCCTCAGGAGTGTGGCCAGAAATTCTATTTTGTTATTTCCTGTTCCCCCAAAAAGTCAGGAAATCTAAGACCTGTACTAGATTTGCAGAGACTGAACAAGTTGGTGCAGGAGGGGTTCAAAATGAGCTGCTTTAGATGATTATCCCTTTCATTGGACCAAGGAATTGGATTTGTGCTCTGGATTTAAAGGATGCTTATGTACACATCTCTATTCACACCCCTACCCCCCAACATTGGAGACTCCTCAGGTTTGTGGTGAAGGACACCCTACCAGTGCAAGATACTTTCCTTCAGCCTCTCTGCTGCTCTGAGGGTATTCATAAAATGCCTTGCAATAGTGTCAGCATGGCTTCATTGGCAGGGAGTCTGCTTGTTCCCATACCTGGATACTTGGCTGGTGATTATTTTTATTTATTTTATTTAAGGGCTTTTTTTATACCGGTATTCGTGGGTACATCATATCAGTTTACATAGAACTTGAAACATTGTACAAAGAACAGGGAGCGGTAACTTGGAGGGGGAAACATAACAGATTATGGATAACTTGATTTAGGTGGCGTACTTTGTAACACATGGTTAAGGATAGTACATTATTCAAGAAGGTGCGGGGGAATGTTTGAGCATACATTTAACATTAATTGGAGCAAGAGGATATGGATGCAGGAGAGGGGGGAGGGTGCAGAGGGGAGAATTTGGGCATATATATTATGTTATTGGGGCAGGTGATGGGTTCATCTCTGTCAGTTATGGAGACCCTCAAAAACCATACGACTTCTACAGTCCCTGAGTTTCCAGGTCAACTTTTCCAGTTCTGTCTCAAAGAATTCAGTTCATATGAGCCTGAATAGACTCACTTCAGGAAAAAGTGTTTCTCAAAAGAATCTAAGGGGTCTTCATGGACTTCCTTGGATATATGACTGTTGCAGTGCATGCAGTTCCTCTGACTCGCCTTCACATGCAGGGTCTTCATAACCAATGGTAGTGACTTTCTTCACCTATTTCCCATTAAATCTCTGCGACCCTAGGATGAGAACATCCCTTTAGTGATGGATGACTCAAAGTTCTAAAGGTAGGCCTCTTATTGCATCATCCACTGCATCAAGTGACTGTGTCTATAGTCACCATCACCAAGAGGAGGAGGCACAGACTAATGCTACATTGACCCAAAGATCATGGTCCTCTGGAAAATCATCTACGAACCATCCACTATGGCCTGAGGGCTTTCTCTTACCCTATAGGAAAAAGAATCTTGATCTGGAATGACAATCAGGTGGCCATGTTCTACATAAACAGGGAGATATGGGCTCTTATGACTTCAGCCAGGAGTCCTTCCAAATCTGGTCATAGGCAGGACATTACAATGCCCATCTACAGGTGATCTACCTTAAGGAATCCAGAAAACATTGCTGGACCACTTCAGCAGTGGTCCTCCCTTGTTCCCTGGACTCTTCAGCCGTGGCGATGTGGGATTTTCTGCAGCCATGCCACCACGGGATGGGTGCTGTTGGAATTGTCCAGGGCCCTCCCCAGCTCATTTAGACCTTTCCATTTTGTTTTGCAGGGCCCAGCTTGCCTACCCCAAATTCTGGCCCTGCAGAAGAAAATGGATAGGTCAGAGATCTGCTCTATGCAATGCTTTTGTTTTAAACTGGAGCGTAGGTCTACTCTGTGTACCCGCTGTTTCTTCTGATCATGAGGACCATTCACAAAATTGTTCGGGACAAGGTGAGGATAATCCTTGTAGACCCAATCTGTGGTATTTACATCTAATCTGTCAGTTCAGTTTCTGCTTTCATTGGGAATGTCTTGCACTCATCACACACATAAAAGACTCTGCCATCACTGGCCCTCATGGCGTAGCTGTTGAGCATGCAGTAGTTTTCTTCTTATCTTTCCCAAAAGATGGAGGATGTTTTGATTTTTACCAGAAAACCGGAAGTGATTCTTTCTTGGTGAAGGCCCAGTTGGCTGGACGACGACTCCTGTGGCTGGAAGGACTTGTTTCAGTATCTATCCTGCCTCAGGCCTTAGCACCTCTTCAGACAATGTTAATCTCAATGTCATTGTGGTGTGTCATCAGGTGGAAGGGACTCCAACCTCTCTCCACCTTTTGGTATCAAAATTCATGAAAGGGCTGCGGCATTCCCAAATCTACTGTTAGGTCCCAATGCACTGGGGGTTTACTTAGTGTAGTCCTACATCAACTTATGGAACCTCCTTTTGAGTATCTCATCTTCAAACTTCTCAACTTATGTACTTTGTTCCCAATAAATTGGGACAAGCAGTTGCCAAAAAAAACTCTGTCCAGTTGGCTAGCACACTGTTATGCGCTGGCCAGCTTATATGTTAAGTCTGTCAAGGCTTATCGAGTGAGAGCCATGGCGACTGTAGTAGCTCATCTCAGGGCCACTTCTATGGAGGACATTTACAAAACTGTTTCTTGGTAGTCTGTTCACACCTTCACATCCTACTGCTATCAAGTCAGCATGTCCTGAAGAGACAGTAACTTTGGACAAACAGTTCTGAGTAGCCTGTTCACTCAGTAGCCCACACTTCACTGGTGGGGCTGTGTTATCTTAAGTGCTTTGACTGTACAAACCTCAACTTGAGATTCGCCATGCATAATAGCTAATTCATGCCTGCTTGTCAATGGAAAAAGTAAGTTTGCTTACCTGTAAACAAGGTTCTCTGTATACAGCAGGGTGAATTAGCCATTCTTAATTCCCACTCCTCTTTGGAGAGTTGAACTTAAGCTTTAGTGAGAAGTCAGGAAAAGGCTATGGGACCATGAGGCAGCATGCACTCTTAGCTGGGTTCCTGTCCGCATCATTGGATGACATCACCCACATCATCCTGCTGTCTATACAGAACCTTGTTTATAGGTAAGTAAACTTGCGGTCTACAATTTCCTAATTATATCTGTTCTTTTATTTGGCTGTAGGCTGCAGGACCTGACACTCTATAACCCAGAACGGACTATTACAGTTAAAGGCAGTATTGAAGCTTGTGCTAAGGCTGAAGAGGAGATCATGAAGAAGATCAGGGAATCCTATGAAAATGACATTGCTGCTATGAATGTGAGTTGCCTTGTGTGGATTATTTTATCAAACAGAAAATGTTTTTTCAGGGGGATAATGGGGTTGCATGTAGAGTAGTTAAACAGATCAAGAATGAGAAGGAAAATTAGAACTTCTGAAACTTAACTTGGGAATTTATTCTAATGGGCTTTTCTGTGGTGGTGGTGGTAGACTTTTTCCATCTTCTTTTTCTTTCATGAAAGGGAGATGTGAGCCTGAACGCTGTCAACCAGCCAACAGTTAAACATCACAATTGAAAATATGTTCTGACTTTTCTCCTTCCCTAAATAGCTACCTGGATGATCCTATTGCATGCCAGAGGTTGGAAGGGGAGGTATCAGAGTCTGAAACCTCCAGGATTGCTTGAGCCTGTGGGGAGTTGTCCCAGATACAGCCATTCTCTCTTCCTCCTCTGGGGCCCAGTGCATCTCCACTGCAGTCCACCAGCCTGGACAGTCAGGAAATTGGTGCATACTACACAGAAAACACAATTTTTAACTCCTCAATGGCGTCAGCCAGTGCATGAGTTTGTTCTTGTTAGAATGACAGTGCTGAGGGCCAGCCTGGTGCATTAGTGGCAGCATGGCCCTTAGGTTCAGTTCTTGGCTCAGATTTTCTATTCCCCAAATAGACTGGGGAAGCTGCGGATGCAGCACTCACAGCCCTAGAGGTGATAATGAGCGCCAGTTTCATACAGTGGCAACACCTAATGGCTGGACTTGAGGCCCACAATTGCAGGTGTTTGGAAGGAGCCCTGATAAATGGCCCCAGTTGAAGACTGTCACCATGGTGACCAGACTAAATTGAGAGGGAATGTAAAATAGGTGTATTTCAGTCTTGGTTCTGATTGAACTGGAATCCCAACTGAGCAGGAGGGCTCTGACAGGCCCCCAAAAATAATGGTAGACTATTAGACTCTGTTGTCTCTGTAACATATTGGATATTGTATTTATGTATTGGTCCATCCATTCATTCCCTCCAGTTCCTCCTGAGTTCAGTGGGAAACTTAAAAGAAGGAAAAATGTTTTTTTTCGGTTAAAGTTCACACTTTAAACACCTGCCCCTCCTCCACTCTCTAACCAACTGAAGGGTCTTATCATAGAGCAAGCAATTTAAATCCATGTGTGGGTGTGAAGATAGAACCCTGTGAGAATGTTAGTGCTAAGGGGGAGGGGTCTTGGAATTTATGCTGCACACTTCATCAGTTGTGCAAGCTCTCTGCACACTATCAGATGGGGGTCTAGCACCCCCTGTGGTGGTTAAACCAACAACCTTTGACCTCTTTCTTCCATCTCTAGGGGATATCCGGTTCCTCTTCAGCACCATTCTAGTTGCTGGTCTGTTGGAGAGAGAATGTCTTTCCCTGTGTGGCGACAGGAGCAGGTGCTTCTTTTGTCGTGGCTAAGCTGGCTTGCTAGCTCCACAACTGTCCACATGACTGTCCTTTCTCTTGCCATGTATGGAAAATTGACTATTTTGGGCCAGCTTAGTAGGACTTCTGCATGCTGACATGCAGAAGACTAGGCTTGGGGATGCTGTGGAGGCAGAATTCACCATGGTAGGGGTCCTCAGTCCTTGCTTAATGGTGATCTCTAGTGGCCAGACTCAAGGGGCATGTGTATTTGGTTTCATAGAGCACTTTGATCTCTCGTCCCTGTCTAAGGTCTATCACTGTGATGACTGGGCTAAATGGTGTTATAAAATGGAAAGGAAAACCCCTGATAATTGCAGTTGAACTGGATGCCCAAATAACCTGGAGGAAGCTACCAAGCTAGAAAGAAATTTTTGGCCAGAAGGGTGATTTCCCCAGGTTGAAATATCGAGTGGTGCCCCAGGGCATGCTTTTTTTTTAAAGGACAAATCAGTATAGGGAGTCAGCTGCAAGCTTTTACTGGCACACATTTGGCTTACCACCACCTCTCTGGTGGGTGTTGTTTTGTGGGCCCCTGGGGAAGTGTGGTTTTCAGATCAGGAAACCCTGAAAAAGGTTGCTGCAATGGCTGTATTGATCTGTTTTTCACTCTGCTCTGAGATTTGCTTCCACAGACCCCAGGGTGTGAGGATTTTTTTTTTTGTTTGTTGCTGATAGGATCACCCAGACCCTATTGTCGAGAGACGACAAGGAAGGTTATGATTCTATATGTAGGCCAGGAGGCTATGTGAGGCAGTTGCCCATTCCAGCCCATCTCCTCTAAACGCACAGCCTGCATGGATCACACTGCTTTCCAGATCAGAGGGCAGATGATGATGATGATTAGCTACTGCAGGATCTTCAGGATGCTGGGCAGGACCTCTCATGACTTAGTAGGCATTGGCTTAGGACCGCAACATTTTCCTATAGGCTGTCTAATAAGTCTGTTTTCTGTGAGATATACCCCCTCCTCTTTGCTCAAACTGGCACAAAGATATAAATGATTCCCCCACCAAGAGAAAAATTGGTGGCAGCTATGACCTATTGCCTGGCTTATCCTCAAGTCTTAAGGTAGAGTGCATTAAAAAGATGCTTCTCTCTGGAAACTCTTAGCAGCTCAAGGAATCCACCAAGAACCTTCAATCCCTCCTCTCCAGGGATTATTTTACAGCCTGCTTTTTTTTTGTTGGCGGAAAACTCAGTCTTCCAAGGATTCTGGTTCCAAATCGGAGGAAAATTCCCAAAGACCTCTATTCTTCAGAGATGGTTGCTCTTTAGGAAAGTGAAATTAGTGCTTAGGTTGGAGACTAAAGGGCCACAAAAGGATCAGAGAGCAAGTCTGATCTTGGTATCTACAGGGAATGGTAAAGGAGATAGAGGGCTGACCACCGAGGATTCTCCACAAAGGTTCCTTCTATCCTGAGCTGCTTTGAGTAAAGATGTCAGGTGGATGTCTTATGTTTTTTCCACCTCTAATAAAATCTTCCACAGTGTAAGGTAGTCCCTTTGTTGTTTTATGTTTTTTCCAAGCACAAGGATGCTGCTCTGAAGGGCCATTTTGAGCTGATTGTTTCCTCCTGCAGGTGACAGTGTTCAAATTGCATACTGAGATATTGCAAAATAGATCCAACAGAGGTGAACTTATCTCCCTTTCAGAAACACGGTCCTAGTTACCTTTGATTTTGTGGACTGTAAAGTACCTTTCAGACACTGATTCACTAACCCTGACAGTTAAGTCCATGGTGTGTGAGATTGTAGACCAGAAAGGACTAAGGTTGAAATGGTGGTTTCTCTTTCAAAACACATTTAGTAGGCCATACTTTCAAGGGATCACTACTGTTTAGATAAAATTGGACATGATTGTGAAAGATCATGCTGAGGCTCAGAGCCCTTGGCTTACTGTTAAGTCTCCAGCTAGTAGCAATTCAGACTGTGTCTATTTTGCAAGACGTTCACAAGGTAGTACTCATTCAAGTCCCAAAGAGCACCAGGGAACAGAAGCAGCCCTGCATTTTGAGGCCACAGGTAGAAAGCTGTCTTCAACTGGAAAACCCCAGTTATTACACGGCTACGAACAAAGTGAGCTGACTCTTGGCCAGGGATGGGTGCAGGCTATCCTAATCTTTCTCAGTATCATCTCTTTCCATTCATGACTCTTGCATCCTGATTGTTGTGAGGGACAAATCTAATAGAAAGCTAAGGAATTAAGGGGTCTTAGAGGTTACAGCGGTGTGTTCTCAAGCCACTTTATAGTTAAGCATCATGGAAGGTTTTGACCTGTCATGGACCTAGAGATTCTAGGTTTGTAAGTCTTTCCTCATTCAGGCTATCTGGTCAGGAGATTTTGTGACATCCCAAAAGCCAGAGCTTAACAAATGCTTCCAGTTTGTGGTGGATGGAGCACATTTTTCAGCAAACAGCATTGCCTTTTAGATTAGTATTCACTCAGTCTTTACCAAGATCTCACCAACAAGGTTATCTTCCTTATGTGAGCCTACTTTGTGCTATTGCTGATTCCCTTTTCCCAGGAGATCATTGTGGAAATGGTGATCTTATAGGTGTATGGGTAGATATATTTTCTTTTATATATATATATATATATTTCTGCCTTTTCAGGCACTTCAAAGCAGATTGCATTCAAGTTCTGTAGGTATTTCTCTGTCCGAAGAGGGCTCACAGGCTGTTTGTACCTGAGGCAATGGAAGGTGAAGCAAGGTGCCCATGGTCACAAGGAGTGGCAGCAGATTTCAACCCTGGCTTTCCTTGTTGGCAGCCCACACTTCTAACCACTACCTCCAGTTATCAACTGTGGCAAGTTTTGCTTTTAACTTGCCTGGGGGAAAGGTTTCAGACTTTGGCAGAGGTGGCTAGACTCCTAAAAACAAAGTTCCTGCTCTGACAATAGACTGCTAGTGGCAAAGGAGGCAGCCATGACGCAACAATACCTGACACTTTCTGGCATGGCCAGTATAGATTGGGCAAAAGCTCACATAAGAACACCTCAGCAAGAGAGAAGCTCCTTCATTTTCAGTTTTAACTGATTTTTCACTACTAAATGTTTGGGTTTCTTCTAATTTCAAAAAGATAGCTGCTGGTCCGCAGTGTTTTCAAAACCTCCCCTGCCCCTAGAAAACTGACAGTGAGGCATGCACTCAGGAGCTGCAGCAAAAATGCACGGGAGCCATATGTACGCACATGCTGCAGCCATGGCTGCAAGCTTACACCAGAGGAGAAAGAAGGAAGCTGCTGGCAGAGAAGGGCGAGCGATCCAAAGCTGAAGTCATCACTGGACTTGCACCAGAGGAGGGGAGACCATAGCTGCTGCTTCCTCAGCCTTTGGCCAGAGAGATCGGAGTAACCACTTGGAGCCGTGCTGAAGAGTGGTCCAGGGAAGGAAGGCCAAAGCTGCCAGTGGAACTGCTGCTGAGCAGGGAGGTTCAGGGAACACTGTCTGGGAGAAGAGAGGAAAAGATATTAGGAGGGATGATTACCAAAAAAAAAAAGAGGGTAGGAGGAGAAGGAAGGGAGAAGATGGATGAGAGGAAAGATGCTGAGGAGAGGACAAATCCTAGAGAAAAAGGGGAAAGGTGAAAAGACACTGGAAGAGAGGATTAAAAAAAAGGTGGTGATGGGAGAGAAAGGGGGAGATGCTTGGAGAAGAGTTCATTACAATTTTCAGCTAGCCCTATCAATTTTTAAAGTTGTGACTCTCTTCATAAAAAGCTTAAAAATCCCTGCTGTATGATCCTAATCTGCTTAATCTTTTAATGGCCACCAAAAAAACTTATTAACCCATAAAAATGTCATGTTTTTCCACTAATTTGTTTTGCAATTTTGTTTTTGTGTTTAAAAAAAAAAAATCCAATAAAATACCTAGGAAGAAAAATGTAAAAACCTGAAAACGAAAGTCCCTAAGCATGAGCTGCTGTGGTACTGAAAGCCACCTAGATTTATTTCATCGCAGCCAGCTGCCCGTTTGGCTCCAGCACACTGCCGGGTTGGGTTTGAATCTGTCATCCAGGACGGAGTATGTCACTGGTAGCGCTACACTTACGCACGGGAAGGAAGGGAAGATGGTTGCCAAAGCTGTAGCAACCCCTACTCGTACAACAAATAGTACTGAAGGCTGCATCTTTGTCACCCCTTGTGCAGACAGGATTATCCCGAGCTGCCGAGGTACGTCTGAGTTGTGGGGTGGTGAGAGCGCAGGAAAGGTATGGCAGAGATTACCAAGGGGACAAGGGAGTAAAGGCCCCCTTCTCAGTAGTGCATGGGGGGGGGGGGGGGGGGGAACGATCACTATTTCGCCGTTGCTACATATCTCTATAGTGCAGCAAGAAATACACAGCACTGTACATGAAACAGAGCAGTTTTTTGCTCTGGTTGCAACTTTAAGGGAACACAGTTTTCTCCCATACTTGGACTCCTGGAGCAAGCCTTATCCTTGTCAAGGACGACAGACTGCTCCAAACAGTGCTGTGTAATGTTTGAACTCTGGGGCATGATGTGGAATTTGAGACTTGCCCTGTGGCTAGTGTGGGAGGACCTGACCAGTCAGTCCATTGCTGCTTTGCAGTCCTCTGAACTTGTGTCCATAGATGGATTACCTGGAGGGCTGTCAGATTTTTCTCACTTCCTTGTAGTATCCTGTTTAAAATTATTTTATTCCATGCAATTCAAAATCTATCTGTTCTAGGTGGATTACAGAAGCAGTGGAACTGAAAATAATACAAACTATATGACAAATCATAAAACATCCAAGGCATTAAAAACAAAATCAACCAATAACTTGCAGACCAGGACACCATAATCTTGTTCAAATAGAGAGTTTCATTTCTTCCTCAAGATTTTGTCTGGGGAGGGAGAACCATAGCAGAGGGCCAGTGATAGAGAAACTCGTGACTGTGTGTCTCTTGCAGGGGGGGGGGGCGCATTGGGTAACAATTTATCAGCAGGGCACAGAGAAACAAGTAGGTGCATAGCTGTTCAGAAAATTATCAAGGTAATTAGGGCACTCCCTAAAGACTTAAGGTGATCACCTGGAAACTCATCCACAAAAAACAGGAAGCTAATGTAGGTCTTTGAATCTGGTTGTGATTTGATCCCTTAAGTTTACAGGCAACTATCAAACCAGCAGAGTTCTCAAGTGATTGAAAGACACGCAGATGACACTTCGGAAGTCCTAAGTACAGCAAACTACAGTGCTCAAGGTTACTCAGGACCACAATATGAAAGTGATTAGCAGTTCGAATATACTTGAAATGTTTTAACCAACCTCTGTGAAAGCCAGATTTCAGTAGAGCTTTAATTTGAGCTTTAAGCATAAGGCCAGAGTAGATTATAATTCCTAAATCATGGACTTCAGGCAGGAAAGGAAGCAAACTCTTCAATTTGAAGTTGAGCTGAATCTCCAGGGACTGCTTTTTGACTCTCCTAGAATGCTTCGGTTTTCCTGCAGTTTACTTTGAAACATCCAGTCACCAACAGCTTGACTAGGCCTCAGTCCTTTGCATTCTTGACAGGGAGGTTAAGTTGAGTAAGTGAATGGATCAAGGAGTCCCACTTCCAGCAGACTTAAGCTAATGTTTTTAAAATTTGGTTTCGAACTATTTAGATGAATCAAGAAAGTGATAAGAAAAAGGTAAGAGTAGAAAGTGTATATGCAGAGTTCCTCTGACAGTCTGGCCTACCTGGAGTAGGTGTTTAGTTTTGAATTTATGAGGAAAAATATAAAACTATTTACTAAAACTTTTGTTTTTATGCAATTGCAGCTTCAAGCACATTTAATTCCTGGATTAAACCTGAATGCCTTGGGTCTATTCCCTCCTTCCTCATCAGGAATACCAGCTCCCTCTGTTGGTGTTGCTTCAGCGACAGCTGCTCCTTCTTATCCACCATTTGGGGTAAGACAAGGTCTTTTTCCTATCCATTCATTTTCTCTGAAACCTGATCATGTGTCTGCATGGGGGTATATGCTGATGGGGGGAGAAGGGAAGGTGTTTTAAACAGCTGCCTAGAATGTTGTTAAACGTTGATCTTATGACTGTGTGATGCTTTCTGAAAAGTGAAAACATGTTTTTATGCTTGGTAAAGACTTGCATCGTAGTACATGAAAAGTTCCAGCAAAAGCTTAGCAGTGGCATAAAGTTACATTACTTATATGGCATAGCGTTCTTGTTCCTTTTTAGTTTTAAATCATTTCTCCAGTGCTCTATTAATTCAAACCGCTTAAAAATAAAAATGAATTAAAAAGTGGCCTCAGCCAGTCGAGTCTTGACAATTCAGTGAAAATTCTAAAGCTGAAATACCGAGACTTGATTGGTGGCGGCTGTAAGTGGGATTGTAGTATATTGATTTCCAAAAGCCATTAAGTGTAAACTATTTGTATGGAATAATGAATGATGGGCACAGCGTTCTGTCCCAAAGGACTTGCTACTACAGGGTTTGAGCAGAGACGGTTGGACCTTGTTTATGGTCATGCTGTGTGTGTCGGATACATGAATCGAACAAGGGTCCCTTGGGTATGTAGCTACATCCAACCCTGCACTGCCCCGCCCAGTTGCAGTGTGAGCCTCCTCAAAGAAACAAAGGGAGGCACTGAGAGTTTGTGTTAAGCAGGCCATCTGTACACTTGTGTGCTTTTATGATGCTGGCAACTTTTGAGCTTTGGTATATTATGGGCTGTTTAAAGGGGAAGTAGCATAAAAGGTCCTTCTATTTTATATTCCTTGTGTAATATCTGTAATGGATTATTCTTTTCTGTCACGTTTCCTCGTTTCCATCGTCTAAATGTCGTACCTGGACTGTGTTCAGAAAGAGTTGCTGCTGCTGTCCCTCAAGGCTCGTTGATGTCCATTATTGGGTTGCTGAGCACGCTCCTTAGTTCATGAGCATGCGGAACTTGTTGGAATCATAGCTAAACCTTGTGCAATATTACGGTTTCTGTCTTGGACTATTTCGGTTTTTAGTAGCTTGCTTTAGTCGTCCTTTTCCATGATTTCAGTCTTTTCAATATCAGTTGCACAAAGCAATTAGTGTTGTTGCTGTTTCCCTCTTCCAGTGTGTGTAATACTTGCCATTCTTTCTCCAGTTCTGTGACATTTGCAGTGTATTGTGGGAGATCAGGACTCTAGGAAACTGAGATGCCCTCCTGTCTCCCATCGTATTGCTTTTCAAGTGGTTTCAGATTCCTCCTTTGACAAAAGTTAATCAAAACACCTGAGAACCAGAAAAGATGAGAATTTTTTGTTTTATGTTGACAGTACCTCCCCTTTTGTAAAAGATTTTAGAAATAGAAAATATGTAATTACCCTCTTCAAATTATTTTTTTAAGGCCACAAAAGCTCCCCAATCTCTTGCTGTCTTCTGGCCAGTAATGAGTTGATTCCTGTAGAATAAGCTTCTGGATAGGGATTTATATTGTTTGTGTGTTTATTTTATAGCATTCAGTTTCTGCATGTACTATTTCTCCTCATATGTTTTGTTTTTTTTTCACTTGTTTCGCTTGCTCTTGTATTGAATTGGTGATGACAGGACAGATTTTGGTGGGCTTTGCTGAATTTTTCCTGAGGTGGTTGTATTTAGGTACATGTCTACTATTTTTATATATCCTTGATGGTCCTTTTTTGTGTGGATTGAATCATTAGGTAAGTAAGTACATGTATTGCTGATAGGCATGCCTGGTTGTTTCCTTCGCTTTTACTGTCTTTTTCCATTGACATGCTTTTAGAAGTGAACTCGATCAAAATTGGTCACTAACCAACTAATTGCTGAGGCTAAGCCCATGCCCCTTTGTTCGCCAGTTGTGCATGCACTG
Source organism: Rhinatrema bivittatum (assembly GCF_901001135.1). NCBI lineage: Eukaryota > Metazoa > Chordata > Amphibia > Gymnophiona > Rhinatrematidae > Rhinatrema > Rhinatrema bivittatum. Next base: position 210,511,332 of record NC_042616.1, on the reverse strand, counting down.
TTCCCTGCAATATCGCTTAAATGCATCTTCATCCAGAATCTCTGCCTAATGGACTATTTTGCAGAGTACCATGTTAACCAAATTTGGTGGGACAGGGAGAAATGGGCATTTGTTTTTTGTTTGCCTGTTGGACCAGTAAATGTTTGCGTCCTTTTTGTAGAAAATGTCTCACCTGAATGTGATGGAGCAGTGACTACATATCTCTCAATATCCCCACACAAATTTCTAAGAGACTTGGCTGTTTAACAACAATATCTTACTCGAGCTGCTGTCATACTCTGAAAAATTGAAAGCTAATACAACACAAACTCTTAATAAGTACTCAATTTATCTATATTATACCAGGCTGCTCATCACCCGATTTTAATCATGCGCCTGCATTAAAATTTAAATTTTTAGTCTATTTTTCATGCATTAAAAAGCTTACTAATTTTGTCCAAAAAATAACTGGCGTGAAGATGTTAAGACTCCATGTACAGCTTTCTCACTTTCACTGGATAATTATAAAAACCATTGTTTGAGTACCCTCCTCATTTGTTAAGGGTATACTCCTTCGTTCCACCAAGGTGTACACTTTGCATCAAAGATCCACTTAGTAAACTGCCATGTCTCTAATGTGTCCCAAACAAACCACCCAACACTGCAGTGTTTGAGCGTCTCAACGCCTGCATGAGGGGGGGTATCTTTATAGGAGCTAAAAAACAAAAAAGAGAAGACACTGTAAACTTTGTCTTTGTAATCTTTATAATGAAAATTCAAGGGGATGCAATCAGACTGGTGTCTCACTCCCACCATTTTTTATGAATGTCTCTTCCCTCCCATATAAATGTAAATGGACCAATCACAGTTGTTTAAGATAACACAGAAAGCTTTCCCCCTCTTCGTATATTCATCGAGCACAATCATTAAGCATTTCTCCTAGGACAAGCAGGGATGGTAGTCCTCAAGTGTGGATGACATCATCCGATGGAGCCCGGTACAGAAAATGTTTGTCAAAATTTCTAGAAGCTTTGACCAGCAGACTGAGCATACCCAGCCTGCTGCTATCCGCGCGTCCACGTGAGGAACCCCTTCATTCTCTTCTTTTCCGCGGTGCAGTTGTCTGTCCATTGAGCTCCAACCTTTCTCTGTTTTTCCTCGATTCCTCAAGTTTTTCCAAATCCCCATCGGGTCCCCCTTCGCGGTCGGTGCCCCCTCGGTAAGGTAGGTATGTACGTTTTCGGCCATTTTTGCCAAACTTGTGGTCAATTCCTGACTCTCCACCCACTGGTGTCAGTCAGTCATCGATTGCACACTGGGTGTTTTTCATGGCATTGACCAGATTTAGTCAGTGCCCCCCCAGTGCCTGCGAACCATGTTATCACGGATCCACATGAGGTTTGCACCCTCTGCCTGGGGGCCTCGCACCATATCCGAGGGTGCCGTCTGTGCGACCAGATGACACCCAAAGAGCGTCGAGCATGCCTCGACAAAATGGAGAAACGTTTTGGGACTCTGAAATCCTCCATGCCTGCGTCAGTCCCTTCGACGCCTAGAGATCGCAAGGAACCGTTCAACCTGCTTCCCCTCGCGGTCCCTCTAGCTAGTACCATCGGGGAGAGGGGAAATCTGTCCTCGATGAGTTCCCCACTCTCCCGGACCTTGGGATCATCTGCTTCCTCTGCTCTGGGGAAAGACCAGACTGAGTACCGGAAACTATCCCGCAAGCATAGACACACCAGTCACAGTCTGTGTACGGTTCGTTCCGGAGCACCATTGGTGGCAGCCAAGCTGCCATCGAAGCAGCACAGGTGATCCCCAACTGAAACCAGTGCAGGGGACTGTGCTACCTCAGAAACTTGAGGAAGAGCTGGTGATGCCTCGTCCCCCCCCCTCAATCAGTCCTGGCCACACAAGGCTTCCAGGAGGAGTTGGGCCGCAAGCTGCAATCCGTGGTGCTCAAAGCACTGCAAAGCAACAAGCTGCTGGTGCCACTGATCCCCCATATTGGTGCCCGAGCCTCTGTCATCGATGTTGGCACTACTGCTGGAGCGTCTGGACATCCTTCTGGGCACCCTATCAACGCATCTGGTGCCTGAAGGGCCCTCTATGCCCCATCAGCCACTGATGCCCTCCACTAGAAATTGTATGTTATCTATAAAAGAAGGATCACTTCCTGTATACGAGGAGATGCTGGTCAGTTTGTCAGACAAAAGGGCATCCAGTACCCAGCATCTCCCGAGAATACTTATACTGATTAATAAAAAGAAATTATACTTTCTACTAAGTCTGTGTTCTTGTGTCCCTGGCCATAAGCATAGAGTGTGCTTTACAACTAGAGCCATCCCGAGGAGGAAGATACGGTCGATACCATGATCCTTCACTGGGTCCTTCCAGCTTGCTGCATCCGGTGATCCCGTCCATGCAGGGGGAGCCATTTATGCTGCCTGTGCCCTCAAGGCCACCAAAGCCTTTGGAACTCAGAGCTGATGTCCTCCATGGACCTCACCCACAACGTGCTAGGCCCAAGTGAGGAGGTCAGCCTTATGTTCCCTGGGGTGACGAGTCCACAAACTCTTCCTCTGACTACTCAGACTCCCTCTCGGAGCCCTCTCCTCGAGCAGCGGCACCGATCACAACCCAAGGACTTGTCCTTTGCAGGGTTTGTCAGGACCATGAGCGAAGCCATCCCCTTTCAACTCCTTATAGAGGAGGATGCTCGTAATTTCCTCTTTCAGTTATATTGTAAACCGGCATGATGTACCCACGAATGTTGATATATAAAAGCAAATAAATAAGATTCTGGAAGTTCTCCAGTTCATTGACCCTCCTAAGGAAATCATTGCGGTTCTGATCCACAAGATTTTCAAAGAACTCCTCCTCCGCATGTGGTAGCAGCTCATTTTGATCTCCCCCATTAACAGAAAGGCCAATGGCACCTACCTGGGGCAACAGGCCATGGTATTCGATAGGAGACAGCTCCCCCACCAGTCGATGGTAGTGAAGTCTGCCTTAAAGGCCCGGCGTTCCCACACCCATGCCTCCACTCCCTCGGGATGTAAGCATAGGGAGCTGGATGCCCTGGGAAGAAAAATCTTTCAAGGCACAATGCTGGTTGCCTGCATCACCACTTACCATCTTAATATGACCCAGTACAACTGCAGTCTCTAGAAACAAGTCCAAGATTTTGTGGAGGGACTTCCCCAGCAACAGCAGGAAGCCCTTTCTGCCATCGCTTCGCTGGGTCTGGAGGCGGGTAAACACGAGGTGCATTCCACCTATGATTTTGAAACCTCTGCCTGCTTGGCCGCCATGGGCATCGGCACCAGGATAATGTCTTGGCTCAGGGCTTCTGATATCTGACCAGAGGTCCAGGACAGGTTTGCCGATCTCTCCTATACAGGTGAGAACCTGTTTGGGGACAAAGTCCGGGATGCAGTGGTGCAGCTGAAGGACCACCATAATAGCTGACCACCAGTGCCTCAGAAGGGGCCTTCCTCAGCCAGGAAATCCTCCAGGTAGGGCTCTTGGAAACCCTTTTATCGGCAGAGGAAATATCTGCCGGTCGCCTGGACTCTTCCACCTCGCACCAGTTCCCGGGGTCGTCCCCGCCAACAGCCGGCACCTAGACCCCAACCGGCTCCCCAGCAGGCCCCAACCACAGGCTTTTGACTGGCGGCAAGGGAATGTAAATCAGCTGGCTTGTACCCCTGGCGTCGGATCCCCCAGTCGGCAGCAGGCTCCTCAGCATAGTCTGTCATAGGGAAAAGATACCCCTGGTGGACCCCAGTGGTCCAATATTATAGTCTGCCCTTCAGCCAGCTCCCAGAGACCTCTCCCCCATGTCCATCATGGGGCTTGTCTGCCCATTTGGTCATCCTTCAAACGGAACTCTTCACCCTCCTTGCAGTGGGTGTGGTGGAACCGGTCTCTCGCTCTCAGCGGGGCCAAGGGTTCTATTCGAGGTATTTCCTCTCCGAAGAGGAATGGCGGCTTGCACCCCATTCTCGACCTCAGGGCATTGAACAAATTTCTCATAAGAGAAAAGTTCAAGAGGGTCTCTGGGCACACTGATCCCGCTTCTCCGAAGAGGAAACTAGCTTTGCTCTCTCGACCTCAAGGAGGCGTACGCACATATTGCGATTGTCCTCAACTACCGGACCCTCTGAGACTATCTCTAGCCTGGTGGGAGGATCTTCCCAACCTGGAATGAGGACTCCCCTTCCAGCCCACTCTGCCCCAGGTGACTCTCAGCACAGATACTTCCCCCTAGGGATGGGGAGGTCCACACGAACGGCCTGTGCACGCAAGGCCTCTGGACTAACACCAAAGCCCGCTGTCAGATAAACTTTCTGGAGCTTTGGGTGATACAATATGTCCTGTGGGCATTCAGGGATCTGTTGTCGTCCAAGGCAGTTCTGATCCGGATGGACAACCAGGTCTCGATGGTACATCAACAGGGTGGCACGAACTCGTATCTCCTCTGCCAAGAAGCAGTGCAGGTCTGGGACTGGGCCCCCTCTCGGGGGATGTATCTGTAGGTGACCTACCTGCCAGGTCACCTCAATGTGTTGGCTGACCACCTCAGTCTGTCCTTCCAGCCGCACAAGTGGTCTCTCAATCCAGCAGTGGCAGCCAATCTGTTCCGCCAGTGGGGTATGGCGGATGTAGACCTATTCGCCTCCCTTCTCCAACCACAAGGTGAGGAGATTCTGCTCCCTAGTACTGGGGAAAGACCATCCGGCCTGCAGTGACTTCTCCCTTCACTGGGGGCAGGGCCCCCTGTATGCGTACCCCCATCTACCGCTCCTTTTGAGGATTCTGTTGAAACTTCAGGAGGACAAGGGGACCATGATTCTCGTGGCACCTTCTTGGCCTCAACAGGCTTGGTTCCCACTTCTGCAGGACCTGTCTGTGCAAGCGCCCGACCTTAAATTGCAGAATCAGGGCACTCTGCGCCATCTGAACCTCTGGGCACTAGCCCTCACAGCTTGGATGTTGAGCTCATAATCCTCCAGCCATTGCAGCTCTTGGACTGTTTCCCAGGACCGGGTGGAGTCCTAGAAACCTTCCACCAGGAAGTCCCACAGCTCAAAATGGAAACATTTTTCCATTTGTGGGGGTCATGGTCTAGACCCTTTCTCATGCCCCCTCCCCCAGCTACTGGACTGTCTGTGGCACTTGTCCCAAGTCTGGGCTCCAGACCAGTTCCATCAGGGTGCATCTCAGTGCGGTCAGCGTGTATCATCACGGTGTTGCTGGCATGCCCATTTTGGTCCAGCCCTTAGTGACCCGTTTTCATGCGGGGTCTCCTCCAGGTGAAGCCCCCTCTTCGACCTCCGGTGGTGTCCTGGGACCTCAACGTCATCCTGGCAAGGCTCATGCAGCCTTCTTTCGAGCCGCTGCAGTCCTGCAACCTGAAGTTCCTCACCTGGAAAGTGATATTCCTGGTAGCGATCATTTCAGCTAGTAGAATCTGAGCTTCAGGCTTTCATGATTGTGTGGTCTTGCGTATGCATCCTAAATTTCTGCCCAAGGTCATGACTGACTTCCATCTCAATCAGTCTGTTTTGTCCACCTTTTTTTTCCAAGACCTCAGTCCCACCCAGGGCAATGGGCACTTCACACCCTGGACTGTAAGAGGGCTTTGGCATTCTACCTGGATGGCATGACAAGCCACAGGCAGGTCCACCCAGCTCTTTGTCTTTTAACTCCAACAGGCTGGGGGTGGCGGTGGGTAAGCAGACCTTGTCCAATTGGCTGACTGATTGCATTGCCTTCTGGTACATGCAGACAGGCCTTCAGCTTGATGGCAGAGTAAAGGCTCACTCTGTCTGTGGCCCAATTAGGTGTGGTCCCCGTCTTCGAAATTTGCCAAGCTGCAACCTGGAGTTCTCTTCCAACGTTTACAGCCCATTGCTGCCTGGACAGATAGCCATCAGGACAGTGCGATCAGTCAGTCAGTCTTCTGTAATCTGTTCCAGACCTGAACCCAACTCTGCTCATGCTTCTTGTAGCAACCAGACAGCCCCCTGTTTACCTACAGTGCCACTGTGTTCTGCCCATTGGCACCTTGTTTGGCCGCTGTTGGTCTCTGATTATGTGGGGCTGTTTGGAGCTTTCTACTCACCCACATGTGAGGACTACCATCCTGCTTGTCCTAGGAGAAAGCGCAGTTGCTTACCTGTAACAGGTGTTATCCTAGGACATCAGGGTGTTAGTCCTCAGGAATCCTGCCCGCCTCCCCACAATGTTGGCTTCACCTTTGGTTTGTTTTATTTTTTCGCTCGTATTTTTGCTATGTTACGAGACTGAAGGGGGACCTCAAATGTGCACGCGGATAGTAGCAGCTGGGCATGCTAGGTCTGCTGGTCAAAGGTTCTAGAAACTTTGACAGAAGTTTTCCATGCTGGATGATGTCACCCACATGTGAGGACTAACATCTTGCTGTCCTAGGAGAACACCTGTTACAGGTAAGCAACTGCGCTATCTCATAGACAAACCATTCGATTTTTGAGTCCTGTATACATATATTCTAGGTATAAATATGCCATTGTTCCCTCTGTGTCAAAAAATTGAATAAATTCACCCCCAGCTCCTTGGTTGGTGGTGTTCCAAAACTGCAAAAGAAATTCTTAAATAGGGTGCTGTCTCCTGTCAGTGTTTAAGGTGCCTCAGTTTTCTGTCTTCTAAGGCAACTCATGTGTTCTTGGATTCTTGGTCCAATCATTTTGCTGATGTACAGTTTGACATGAGCACCAAATGATGTAAATTACCCTTGACAAAGCACATGAGGTAGAGCCTCTCAAAGCAAATGGCTGGCTACCTGGAAGCTTCAGGGTATCACCTTGAAAAGAACGAGGCAAACCAAGCAACTCCTACAAGGGAAATGACCCTTCAGTGTCTGATATGACAAAGTGGATGCCGCCTTCTTGAAATGAGACTTTACCAATCTGTCTCTGAGATTAGAGGCTCTTGTCAATGCAAAACCTGAGTGCTCCTGAAAAACCAGTTGTAAGTTCAGAATGCCCCAATTTCTCCAAATACTTGTTGGACCTTCCATGTTAGAGGACTGTATATAAGAAAACACTATATCCAATCTTCAGGGTTCCTTTGAGACTGCAGTAATAATTCTCTATTAGCCTTTATGCCTTTTTTTGTATGAATTCTGAATGATACATAGAGCATGACCTTGTTCAAAGCAGCTGTCTTTCATCTCATTGAATTTAATATCATATTCCATTGAAGTTGAACATAGCTTACACAACTGCGAGCATGGCAGTTGGAATAATGCAGTAGTGTTCCTATCTGTTGGTCTGGTAAACTGAAACCTATCACCATAACATCTAATAAGGATATTCAAATAGTTGACTTGATGGGAATCAGCTACATAGGAAAATTGAAGGTTATCTCTTGTGTTCAACCAAATGAAAAACTGAGCCAGTGTATCTAGATCTCCTAGGCATCAACATACCTTTTCCAAATTTGATGCAACTATGGGAAGGGCATTAGGATAACCATTCTGCCTCAAAGGCCCTCCACATAATGATTTGCCACATCTGGGCCATAGAGGTCCCCAGAGCAACACCTTTTATTGTTCTTCAACACTATAATGCTAATTTCTACTAGAAACTCGGTGGGTATTCGAACCAGGCCCCCTCTTGATTCTAAAAACACTTTAACAATATCAATAGCTCCATCTTTAGGCATGATAGTAATATAATGCAGTGATGTCAGTGGTGAACATCACTAGATGGGGAAATGGTTCAGTAAATTGTTCCAAAAGTGAACTGATGTGAGCTGCATCTCTGATATGATTGTAAACCAAAAACAAAATCTCTCCAAAATTTATCGGCAAACATTGGAAATGGTTCAAGTAAAGGCCCCATGGAGAAACTATTGGTCTGCCAGGGAAAAATGGAGAAAGTATTTCTCTGTTAATTTATAAACATTACTCCTATATTAAAGAGGAGAGAAATGCTAATCCAAAGTATTTTTATGAATAAATTCTGCATATCATGGAATGTGCAGTTTGGTTTTCCTCAGTAATCGTTTGAATTTATCTAGCATTTTTTATCTGCTGAGGACCTCAGGGCACCTTGTAGGAGTAATGTTTTCTATATAATGATGGAGCCATATCCAGCATGAATGCCCGGGCAGCACATGCCGCTGTGCGAGAGAAGTCTGTGGTGCTTGCTGCTGTCCTGCGGCAGCAGCTGATAGCCATTGTTTCAGACCTTTGCTCTCCAATGTGTTTGCAGCTGTATTTCCCACTTTTCTTGCTGATTATTATGATCATCTTGCTGATGCTGATTAGTGAACTTGCTGGATGAGGAATACTTTCCATCAGCTACTGTGCTGTAAACTGCTTTGGTCTATGGTTAGAAGAGAAGTATAGAAAATAAATAAAAATACTGAGCTTGAAATCCTTATGATTTTGGTGTGGTGGTAGCCATCTTGAAAAGCAATCCACAGATTTGGACTGAGCTTGCTGAAGTGTGCCAAATTTTTATTTTTTTTTAGCAGGTACACTTTTTTTTTTCTTTGTGTGCGCTTTTTAGGACACCCAGGGATAGGTTGCCTGCTAATTCCAGCAGAAAACTTCAGCTACTTTATGTGCCAGGGAAGAAATATTTAGGAATGCTGGCTTCTAGAACAAGCTTATTTTTTAATCAAGATACAAAACGAGAGCCAGCACTGTTTCTTCCTTATCACAAGGCAAACTGACTGGAGGCACCACCTTCCAAATCTAAACCCTTTTATCTTGTGACTCTGAACTGCCACCTCATACCTGAGGAGGACAAGCCTTGGTTCAAAGGATTGATCCTTCCTCAGCTGCAGTCACAAGGCACATCTCTTCTAAAGCTGGAATTCTGAGGACCTGGATGCCAATTTCAGCTCCTCCAGTACTGACTCAGCCACAACTTCAGGTGTTAATTTCCCTGTCTAGCCTGCCCGTCTAATCTGCTTACCATAAACTGGCCAACCAGATGTGCCAAATCGAGCCTTTTATTTATTTGTTTATTTATTTATTTATTTTGTTTTGTGCAGGACCTGTCTGTGGAGGCTTCCTTTCCATCTCTTAAAAATGTAAGCATCTGTTCCTAATGTTCCTTTAGATCTCCCTGGTGAGTCACTGGGAAGTTTGCAGTGAAAGATGTCAGTCTCCCTTCCCCCCACCCCAGAGCCCATTTTGACATATTCCTTGCCATCAGATATGAATTCATTCATTCTCTCTCTGTCTCTCCCCTTTGTCACTTGTAATAACTAAACTTTTTTTCCCCCTTAGTTTTTATAATAGAAAAGCCACTAGAGGAAGATAGGTTCTAATACTTCTTTACAAGTCTAACATGAAGCAAAATCATGTTTGCATGACCTAGGCACCCCACTTCTTCCCCCCTCCCCCAAAAAAAAAAGAAAATCAGTAAGGCACCAGGCCCAGATGAAATTCATCCATTGGTGATACATAAAATTTATTTATTTATTTATTTAACATTTTTTTCTATACAGACATTCGCACGAGACATCACATCGGTTTCCAGACAACAGCAAATTCAGCCAACAGGGCTTTACATTGTAACTGATATTTAACTGGGGGGGGGAGGAGGGGGAAGGGGCAGGGCAGTAACTTGGAGCTAATGAGTATGCTGGGAACAGGGGAGGGGAGTACGGGGGTTAATTTACAAAAAGCAGGAGTAATGTACATGCTATATACAATCTATTATGTACGTTCTATATACAAGACGAGGGAGTGGGGGGAGGGTAGGTTAAGGAGGGAAGAGGAAGGATGGGGGTGGGGGGAGGAAAGAGTCTGGGTGTAAGGTAGAGTGGATTAGAAGGGGGGTGTGGGGGGGAAGTGAGTGAAGTGGTTACATGACCGTTGTTAATTTTTCAGGAGTTAAGGAAGGACAGATTATTCAGGACTTTCAAAGGGTATGTGTAATGCCCATATTAGGGTGGTTTTTTTTTTGTTTTGCTTTTTTTAAAGTCAAAGCCAGACTACTATAGGCCAGTTAGTCTGTAATCTCACTGCAATTATCATAAAGTTGTTGGTTGAAGGAGAAAAGGTTTTATCGACCTTGCTAAGCTTGCCATCTTGAAATGTGTGATATGATTTCTGGCTTTTGATATGGTACTACATGAAATACTGATTTTAAAATTAAGATACTGTATTTAAGGATAATATTTGTAAATGGGTTAGAAACCAGCTGAAAGGGAGGCTACAGAGTCACAATGGCACATAGCCTAGGTGGAGTAAGGAGACAAATGTGGTTTCACGGGTATCTGTGGTGGGACTGCTGTTCAGTGTTTGTGATACAAAGGAAGGAACACAGCAAGATTTCCTTTTTCTTTTTTGCAGATGACAAACTTAGTGTAAATACACAGTAGGTCTTGCTGATATTTATAGAGGGACTTATATAATTTAAGCAGAGACACAAACAACTGGCAGATGAGCTTTTAATTTGGGTGTGTTAGGCAATGTATTTGAGACACAAGAGTAAGCACTTTCAGTATAGTTTGGGGCAATGCTTGCTAACTCTACCATGGAAAAAGACCTGAATGTATCAGTTTATAAAACTGGGAATATATGTGCTAAGCAGCAGTAAGGAAAAGAAGTTCTAGATTGAGCATTAAGTTCTAGATATCTAGCATTAAGTTTAAAAAAAAAAAAAAACAAAACCCGGAAAAGTGTACAGAAAGCAGAAAAAACTGCTTTTCTGTACACCCTCCAACTTAATATCCTAGCGATATTATGTTGGAGGAACCTAACATTTAAAATAAAAAAAATTCTGCCTGCCAGGCACCGGATTAGAAAAACACACTCAATTTTACTGGTGTCCATTTTCCTAACCCGTGGCTGTCAGTGGGTTTGAAAACCGCTGTTAAAATAGTGTCAGTTGTTTGACCCGCTGACAGCCAGCGCTACTGCTAATAAGGAAGAGCTAGAGACGCACTATTGTCCCTAGTACCTCCTTAATAGCATGCAGCCTCATTTAAATAGAGAATCGTGCGCCCAGGAGAGATGCCTAGGCACGCGTTGGGAGAGCAGGCGCTCAACACTGAGCGTCCGCTCTCCCACGATTTTCTTTTTACAGTATCTGCCTGCTGTGTGGGTAATACGTTGAAATCCTCAGCTTGGTGTGCTGCAGCAGTCAATCAAATAAAATGTTACGAATGATTCAGAAAGGAATTGGGAATAAAATTGAAAATACTAAGTGTGACTGCAGCCTGAATACTGTGTGCAGTTCTCGTCACACCATCTAAAAAAAAAATATAGCAGAACTAGAAAAAGAGCAGAGAGGGGCAAGCCTGTAATTGGCTCCACCTGGATCAAGTATTCTGTGTTTCTGCCTAACATCAGCTTCTGCCTTTCAACTGGCTCTAGGTTTTGGCATCCTAGAACTACTGCTCCCAGAAGCTCTCTGCCTTTCTTACTTTCACTTTCAACATTTAGGGCTAACCTGTCTCTCTCCTTACAGTGCCCTCTACAGCTCTGGCTGACTAACTTCTCTATACCCTGGGACTGTCTGTAAGGTGCCCACCTCACCACAATGGTATGCTTGTGTGTGTGTGGTGGGGGGGGGGGGTTTCGCTTAGTAATTTTCTTCACCATTGCACATAAACTCAATCCAAGCCAGCATTCATTGGGCTACAGCACCATGAACTTTAATTTGCAATTGCCTGGAGTTCCCCACAACTTTCCTAGCCATGGACTGCTGCAATGGCTGGGTTAGGCATCACACAACAGAGTTCCCCCTGGGAGCCTACAGTCAAGGGCCCGATTAAGCAATGAGTGGGGTCTGTCTTCTGTGGGTGCTGTGAGCTCTGCCTCCTCAGCGTCCCTGGCCCTGGAGTTGAACAAAGCTCCTCCGGCTGCTGAGCCAACACTGCTGCCCCAATTGTTTGCCGCTGAATTGTGTCTTAACTTTGAGAGTTGCTTATCTGGGGATAGGAAGAGCTTAGCGGACCATGCGGTCAGAAGGGAGTGCCAGATCCAAAGGGAGAACTAGGATCCTGCTGCTGATCTCAACCTAAAGGTGTGAGCCTGTTGCCGAGAATGTCTACCCTCTGTGTGGGGTCCTGATGAGGGTGACCACAGCAGCTCCTGGATCTCCTTGACCATTTCCACTCCTGTGAATATAAATAGGCATTTTCGAGAAAACTTTGTGCTGATTAACTACCTCAAGAATGGCATCAAATCTGGAATGGAAAAAACAGAACTCTTAATTGATTATCTAAGGACTTTCAGTGATGGACGTGATCACGAGTGGTTGCCTGGAGTCCGAGCTCCTAGGGGATCGGCTGCAACCCCATTGCACTGGTCACTCTGCAAAAAATAAAGTGACCCACAATATTGTCGCTTTGTGCATAAGATTGATGGGAAATTTTGTAATTAAAGAGTCAGGAGAGATGTCAGGCAGAGTGAAGAGAACAGGGGCAGAGAAGGCCACAGCCCTGGATGACAAGATTGCACTAGACTATGCGGAAAGCCCAGAGGGAATGACGAAAGCAACAATTCAAGAGCTAACAAATGCAGTATCTGCAGCTGTAAGAGAGCAAATGCAGAAACTGCAGTCATCCCTAGATTACCTCAATATGAAAATGAGCAATCAGACCAATGCCATTGCAGTCATTAATCAAAAGCTGAGTGGGCATGATGAGTGGCTGAGCAACCTAGAAATAGCACTGGTGCAGTTCCGACATAATAACCATGCCTTAGAGGAGAAATTTAGATTTGGAAAACTGCCATCAGTGGAATAATGTGCAGATATTAGGCCTGCTGGAGAGCCTGCAGGGAGACGTGCTCCTGCACTGGTGCGAGCAGGGCCTTCCAGGACTGTTGGGAATGGAGAGACAGTCTCCCCATTCTGGATCGCAAGCAATCTGCTCGAAGGCCAAGTCAAGTGATTGCGAAATACTTACATTTTACTGATTAAAATGAAACTCATAATAGCTTATTGGAAGATGTTAGAACTGAGTTACAAAAATCAGAAAATATTGCTGTTCCTGGATTTTTCTGCTAAAGTCTGTCCACCAGAAAGGAAATGACACCCTATTGCACACAGTTATGTAAACAAGGGATAAAAGTTTCTCTTTAGTTCCGTGCATGCATCTGGATGTTTCATAAAGGAGTATCAAAGATTCTTTTCAACCAAAAATGAGGCCATAGAGTTCATGGAGGGACGCACAAAGGAGTGATAAATGCATTGCGGCTTGATGTGACCCTGCAGTTGAAGGCAATGGCTATGTTAAGTGCTCAGTTCGTGAGGTTTTTTTTGTTTTTGTTTTTTTTGCTATGCTGATCCCCGAAGCCCTCCGCTGTGGAGTTTGAGAACTCGTCAACCCTGTGGATACCGGAGATGGTGATGAGTGTGCGATGTTGCAGAGAGAAGATTCCTAGACTGAACACAGGGGTGATAGACATGGGAAAGTTTTTAAGGGGGAGGGAGGGGCAGTGAGTGTAGGGCATGAATGGTGGTGTGTATGTGTTTGAAAGCGAGTGTTACAGTATGCTCAAACCAGGAAACAGAGTTTGACACAATGGAAAATGGAGAGTGAGTCGGAGCTGGGGGATTCACTTCTGGTATTGGGAAAAAGCCTTGACTTCTCTGAGTGATATTGTAATATGTTCTCTTAATAGAGCGAGTCCCCACTCTCTGAGCTGAGGAAAAGAAAGGCAAATATTGCTTTTGTGCAAGAGACTCATATTAACATAAGCATGAAAAATTGTGCTGAGAATGGATGGGGTAAATGTATTTTGTGTCATTTACAGACTGCAGAGGAGTGGCTATTCTTGTTAATAAGAATACTCCATTTCAGATTGAACATAAGGTAGCTGACCCAGGAGGGAGATACATTCTGATAGCTTTTACGCTATATAAGCAGAAACTCATGCTGTTTAATACATATGTGCCGAATTGCTTTCCAAGGTATTGCAGTGGGAAAATTATGGGTTAGTTTTGGGTGGGGATTTCAATACAACAGATAACCCCCTTATTGACTGTAAATCTCCTAAGACACCAAGGAAGAATCAGTCTGAAATAGGAATTGGAATTCTGTCAGAGGAGTTACATGTCATCTTGGTTTAGAATTCTCTAGTTTCTCTTTCACACCAAACATATTCAATAATAGATTACATATTAATTTCCGAAACTTTCTTTAATATACTTTTATATAGTGACCTGGTAGAACTGGTACTTATGGATCATGCAATGGTTATTCAACTCTCATTTAGGTGAGGGAAAATTGCCTTCCCAATCTTGGTGCAGGGATAAAGATTTTGTCAAATATCTGAAGGAATGTGGAGAGGATTATGAAATGCATAATCGTTCTCCTGGGATTCATGCAGGGGTTTATTGGCGTGCGGCCAAGGCAAGTACCCAAGGGGGTCAAATGTCTTATTGTTCACGTAAAAGGAAATCTGGGAACAAATAAATTGTGGCACTAACCAAACAGTTGATTGTAGAAACAATGGACCCTGCTACTCGTGGGCGCATAAATAAAATTAGGAAGGAACTAAACTCTATCTAGTAAAGTCCAAGCAGATATATGGTTTTATAACTATAAATTACGCCCGTGGGGAAATACATCTGGGAAAATGCTGTCAAACTTAGTTTGACAAGCAAAAGCTAAGCATGATATTAATAAGCTTTATGGTTGGGGCAAATTGTGTGTAACTGAGGCTGATCTGGGCATCTTTGAATCCTTTTACAAAACATTATACACAACTGGTTCCACTTCTGAAACACAGGGAAGGTTTTTTTTCAGTGACTTTCATTACCCCAATTATCTAGTGAGCATGAGGGGTAATCTTGAGGCTCCAATTGCAGAGTGAGAAAAAAAAAAGGGTGATCTCGCAGCTGAAGTTGGCGAAAGCACCAGACCTGATGGGTTTGATCTTGAGCTGTACAAAATCTTGGGAGCCTCTGTCTTAGGGCCACTAAAGAACATGCTTCATTTGGTTAGATCCTGTGGGGAATTTGATTTGGGGCATAACCTGGCAAATGAAGTTTTTCTGCCAAAGCCTAGTAAGGATGTGTTGTCCAGAGTCATACCACCTGATTATTTTTTGCTTTTGAATCAGGTTATCAAAATATTGGTGGCGGTATTGGCACAACGTTTAAATGGGATGATGCAGGGATTGATAGCTCCAGATCAAATGGGGTTTATCAAGGGAAGACTCTCCTCTACAAATGTGGTCAAAGCATTGTCTATTTTCTCAAAAAACAGAAATACTAAACAGGGTGTGTTACTCAGTTTGGATGCGGAAAAGGCATTCAGTAGAGTAGAATGGCCATATTTCTTCTGGGTCGTGGACAAATTTAATTTTGGTCTTAGGCTAATGGAGTGGATAAAACTATTGTATAGTAAACCTGTGGCCCAGATATTAGTTAATGGCACTCTGTCTGATCAGTTCAAATTGTGCAGGGGTACGAGGCAAGGATGTTCTTTATTCCCCTTATTTGCCTTGTCTCTGGAACCATTGATGATTAAACTAAGACAGATGGAGACATTTGATAGCATAATGATGGGGAGAAAGGCATTTAAACATGTTTGCAGATATGCTGCTATTTGTTGGGGGAACCCAGAGAGCAGTTTAACCTTTTGATTATGGGAATGATCCATTTAAATGGCACCTTTTCTGGCTAAAAAATTATTCTAAATCCCAAGGATTCCCATTGGATGAGATGTCAAACATTGAATGGAGGGAGTCATTCCCATTTGCTTGGGCTGATAGGGAGTTGAAATATCTGGGTGTTATCTTGGCTCGCTCCATAAATGCGTTATATAAGCTAAATTTTGGAAAAGGATTGGACAATATTGAAGCACTTGTGAAAAGATGGAGGCATTTCCCCCTGTCGTTAATGGGTCATTGTTCACTAATTAAAATGGTCATACTTCCTAAAATAGTATACCTTATACTTATGCTTCCTCTATGGGTCAAATACAAGAATGCAGAAGCTTCATTCTCTTCTCATGACCATTATGTGGAATGGTAAAAGGGCCAGAAAAAGCTAATGAACCTTTAAGAACAGACAAAAAGAAAGGGGGACTAATGATACCTGATCTGAGGTTATATAACTTAGCATTTTTATTCAAATTTATTCAAGATTGGGTAGCTTATGGTATTAAATACGATCCAGATGATCTGATGTGAGGGGTTTGGGCCATATAGCCCTGTAAATGCATTGCATGTGTTTAGAGGGTGTGTAACTACCAAGTACAGAAGGCCTTTATGTTATGGGGCAGTGAAAAGGGCATGGTGGTGGCGAATGTTAAAACCAGTGTGGATTTCGCCAATTTTATCTCTAACTGGAAATAGAGATTTCCTAGTAGGGCTTAGCTTGCAGAAATGTTTTGATTGGGCTGATAGGGGATTATATAGTGTGGGTCAGCTCTTTGATTTGGATAATCAGACAATATTGATGTTTCAAGAATTACAAGAGAACTGGGCTATACCGAATAGTCATTTTGCTTATTTGCTAGCTAAACATTATTGCATGATTTTGGGTAAGGAGCGAGTGGAGAATATTTTTACAGAAGATGATTTTTTATATGAATCACAGATTTAACAAAACTGCAATGGGGTTGGTTAAATGGAGCAAAGAACTGAGTATCCAGTTGGAAGAATTAATCTCTCTCAAGTGTTCATTCATTTGTATAAACAAGTATTTGCAACAAACTTGAGAGATATTCAATTAAGTTGATCCATCAGAGTTACATAACCAGAAAATGAGAAACCAAAATGAAGTTTTGGGACACTGAACGCTTTTAAAAAAAAAAAAACAAACAAACCAGTGGAATTGCCAGCAGCACACACTGCCATATATTTACTGATTGCAACAAGTTGCAGGAGCTTTAGCATAAAATCGGTGAATGTTTAAATAAAATATTGGATTACACAATTGATTGGTCAGGTAAGCTAATATACTTGCATTTATTGAGTGGAAATATGAAATTACAAATGCGAGGGATGAAATTCCTGTGCAACCCTCATCTGCTAGCTAAGAAAGTGCCAATATTATCTTGGAAGGGAACTGAAACGCCCAACTTTAATTCTGAATTGGATTGATGCAACAGACTGCTTTATATGAGATGCAGAAAAGAAGAGACCTTGTCAATCCAGGGCAGGCCGTGAAGCTGAAGGATTATCACCAGCTGTGGTTCAAAGGGCTTAAAATGCTGTAATCTGCTTCCTGGAGTGAAACAATATTGGGATGTTGGTGGGCTGCTGATTATTCTTGAAGGAGTGGATGACATGAATATAAATGCTGTGATAAATGGGGGGGCGTATTGGGTTATGAATGTGAGTGTGCATGGGGGAGAAAATAGGGTTTGGAAAAAGACTATGTTGAGCATATGAAACCGAATCAGCATGTTTTCAAGAGGATTGTAACTATATTATATTGGACATAGTTGCCTGTTAATTGACTCAGTTTAAAAACAATTATTTAAAAGAAACCCTAATATTGATGGTGGACAGTAGTAGAAAATTAAAGTGAACTGTTTGTACAGAGGCATTTGATTACCTGTTGCTTTCCTGAGCCCTTGCCCTTCATTTTTCTTAATAAATAGCTCTGGTATTCTGGGGTAATTTGGCTGCTGGAATTTTTTTTCTCCAAATGAAGTGCCTTTTCATAAAATGTTGGTCTATGATGTGGAAACTTGACTGCCTTTGTTACCTGTCCAGAAGGGCAATTCACTGTCAAAGTATTCCACAGGTTTCAGCAAAAATGAAGAACATGTTCTATTTTTCCTTTCCATGCCAGATGCAGATGACCCTTAGAAAAGGGTATAGTGCCATCCTGTCCTCTCCCAGTCATTTGGGAGAGGACAAGCCTACCCAGATTAATCTTCACCCCCCCTCCCCCCCTCCAGCCCATACCTCAATTGAACCTATTGTATATAGACTCCTGTAAGTAACCTGTTTAAGCCTTTATATATAGACCTGTAAATAGCCTGTTACAGTTTTATTGCTTTAATTTCATTGCCCTCTGCTCTATGTATATTCCTCCCTGTTTCCCCTCCCCGTTGATTGTAATTTCAGCCTTTCAGTTACAATGTGAAACCGGTATGATGTATGCTTACTAATGCCGGTATATAAAAAGTTTCAAAAGTTTCAAATAAATTTGACTTGGTTGTCCTAAGATTTGGCAGCTGGGATTCAATGCCAAGTAGTGCAGAGTCATGCATGTGGGGTGCGGCAATGCAGAAGAGCTGTTACGTGATCGGGGGGCAATACTAATGCTTAGGGTCTGGGAGAGGGACCTTGTGGTAAGTGTCTGGTGATCTGAAGGCAGCGAAGCAATGTGAAAAGGCGATAGGTAAAGCCAGAATGCTGGGCTGCATAAACAGGTAATGCCCTTGTACAGGTCCTTGGTGAGGCCTCACCTACAGTACTGTGTTCAGTACTGTCTTTATCTCAAAAAGGATAAAGACAGAATAGAGAGAGTCCAAAGAAGAGCAACCAAAATGGTGTGGGGTCTGTATCTGAAGACCTATGAGGAGATGCTGAAGGATGCGAATATGTACACCCTGGAAGAGAGGAGGGGCAGGGGAGATATATATGATGCAGACCTTCAGATACCTGACTGGTTTTAATGATGCACAATCGTCGAACCTTTTCTGTTGGAAAGAAATCAGTAGAACTAGGGATCATGAAATGAAACTCCAGAGAGGACGACTCAGAACCAGTGTCAGGAAATATTTCTTCACGGAGAAGGGTGGTGAATGCCAGGAAAGTCCTTCTGGCAGAGGTGGTGAAGACGAAAACAGTGAAGGAATTCAAAGGGGCATGGGATAAACACTGAGGATCCCTAAAGGCTAGAGGGTGGGAATGAGGAAAAGAGCGCATGGGAGTAACTGGGGGTAACTTGCTGGTATGGCAGTTCCTACCCTTAACAAATGACAGTATCAAGGCTTAATTCAACGCCATCATCGCTCTCTGCTTCAACGGCAGTGGGAAAAGAGGAATTGGGTACAGACAGCAACCAATGAGAGCCCCAACCTTTATGGTTTGGGGAACAAATAAACATGGGGGTAACTTGCTGATGTGGCACTTACTACCCTTATCACTAAGCCTGATACTTTTGATGCAGCTCCAACATTGCGCTCTGCTTCCATGGCAAAAGTTAAGGGAAATTGGATTCAGAAGCATCTGAGGGTCCTGACTTTTACGGTCTGGGAAGCTGATAAGAATGGGGGTAACCTGCACAGTGCAGCAGATACTGACATAAGCACAAGCTTGCTGGGCAGACTGGGTGGATCATTTTGTCTTTTTCTGCCATCATTTCTAGGATTCTATGTCCCTTCCAGAAAAAGTTGCTGGCTAACAAGTCATTAAAAGCACATGGAGAGGAGGAGGACTGACTATCAAAGAACTGTAATTTATGGATGTTGCACCTCCCCTAACAATAATGATCACTTTCTTTAGTGGAAGGTATGGTCCCTGCATTATTGAAGAGAGCCCTAGTGAGGCCCGTTTTTAAGAAACGTAGGCTCAACTATGCGGACTTGTCAAACTCTAGGCCAATCTCTTCCTTATCTTTTACTGCAAAAGTTTTGGAGCATTCAATCCTACAACAGCTAGTTGACTTTCTAGAAGAACATAACATCCTTGACCCATACCAATTTGGATTTAGAAAGTCCCTGGGTACAGAAACTTTGTATATCCCTTGACACATTGAGGAGAGGGCTTTATAGTGGGCAGACGTTTTTGCTAGTCATGTTGACATTTCATCAGCATTAGACACGCTTCATCATAAAATCCTTCTATTTCATCTTAGGGAATATAGTATCTCGAGGACTGTCTTGAATTGGTTTGAGTCCTGTCTAATCATTTTTATCAAATCAGGTTCGGCACAAAACTATCTCAGTGGCAATCTGTGCCTATTAAGGTACAGTCCTGGGGAATTCTATCTTCTCTCCTCTTTAACATCTGTCTAGCACCTATTGGTAAAATCCTTGCAGGACTCTGTGTGGGCTACAGGATTTATACAAATGACAAACAATTTTTTATTCATATTCAGCCCAAGTTGTCTGATAGTTCTGCTTTGCTGGCACTTTATTTGCAAAAAAGCACTGGCTTTTTCAAAATAAGTTCTCACTTAACCTCCAAAAAAACTGATTGTTACAATACTCATCTTTGAGTTGAGTACCAATTTCACTTTCTGTTGAAAATGCTGTATAACTGCGCCTCCTGTAAGGAACCTTGGAGTCTGGATTTGTCTACAAGCCGTCATTTCATCATATTAAGGCAGCTATAAAATCTTGCTTCTTTAAGCTAAGGGTTGTTTGTGGTTTGAAACCTATACTTGAACTACAGAGCAGAAATCTGTGAAATTAAGTGCTTATCCTTCCATTTTTAAACTACTGCAATTCTGTTTGTTTGGGGCTCCTGGCCACTTCATGCATACGGTTACAACTTCTGGAGAACTCAAGCTGCGCAGCTAATAATGAGGAAAGTCAATGAAGCATATTACCCCCCATACTGTACAAACTTCAGTGACTACTGGTGCAATGGTGGCTCCCGTATAAGGTAGCGCTCATGGTGCATAGTCTATTAAAACAGGACTCTCTTCAATGGGCCAACGTACTTCAGAGAATTTATCTTCCAGTTCATGCCTTTTGTTCTGTCCAGAGAGGACTGCTTGATGTCCTGTCACAAAAAATGGCATGTTTAGCAAAAATGAGAGAGCTTTCTCAGATACTAATCCAGAGCTCTGGAATTCTTTAACAGAAAATCTCCAGCTCATAACTTGCTCAAAGACATTTAAATCTTAATTCTTGTTTAGGCAAGAATATTGTTAACCTGCTCCAAGATCATGAAACTCTTAATCGAAAAATCTCTTGGCCTGCAGTCATCAAAACCCATTAAACTGTTACAGCAGACATTTTTTGTTTGATTTAGAGTATAGTTATTCCATTCATTTAGTCTAATTACATGATTTTATGTATTGTGTTTAAATGTCATGTTTTGTATGTTCAAACTTATTATGTATGCTTATTTGTAAATCACCTAGTAATAATGATTTTAGGGAAATCATAAATTTAATAGAGAATTTCATCCCTATATAGCTGCAGAAACTAGTACAGATGAAGTTTTCTAGACCCTCTGTGTTAAATTATTATTATTAAAGATTTATCTGGATAGTTGCACAGCACAGAGTTTTATTACATTTCTTTTTAATAGAATAAGATCAAATACAACACCAGTAGTAGTTTTTTTTAATAAATAGTATGCAAATGGCGTTATTGTATGGAAATGGTATGGAGGACATTATGATGCCCTGAATCATTAAATGATTTAATATTTGGGAGGTTTCAACTTTGACAGGATTTTGAAAGCAAAGCGACTATAAATGACGTTAACTGTACATGTAAAGCTCCATTCATCTTCATTAACTTGAAATCAGTCAGGCTAATTTTAAAACGAGCATGCATGCGCACGAACGTGCATGTATTGGCACGCGAGCACAGATGTGCTGATATTTGAAATCATGCACGCACTTGCGCGTGTATGATTTAAAATATGCCTACTGTCCATAAGTTTACTTCTAATTTTAAGAGGTTATTCGAGCAAACCTACTTTGCGTATCTTCCATAGGACTTTGCCGGCTTTAATGCAAGTATGTAAGCAGATTTTAAAACATGCTCACGCAAGGGACATTCCCAATTCTACCAATTACTCCACCAGTCTGCCTAGTCAATCACCCAGTCCCCTCTGGTTCTTCATCCTGCCCGCCCCCCCCCCTAGTTGACCTGGCCACCTCACCCTGTCGTGTAAGACCTAAAATGCAAGATCTGCAGACTTGCTCCTCATCAGGAGCAGCAGTAAAATTACACAGATAACAAGCTGCTGCCCGCTGCGACCTCTGGTTTTAGAATAAGGTATTACGTGTGTTTGCAACGCCCATACGCTGTCCCTTTTCTGCCCCTCCCCCCTTATTATTTGCAAGTGTGTATATACACACAAATCGCAGCTTTTAAAATCTGCATTTCTCGCATGCGGCGCACGTATGTGGGCATTTTAGAGTGAGCAATGCTTTTAAAATCGACCTCTGTTTCTAGCTACAGCAATGCCCTGTGCAGTATTACAAAAGGTCAGATGATTTGGTCATGCCTGTATCACTTGTAGAAACACGTAACCCTGGATTCAGTTTGTTCGTCTCTTAAGGAATATTACCAATAGTCTTAACCGTTACATAATCTTACACAAGAGGGCTTGCCTATAGTTTAAAGGAGACCATGTATCATTCCAGAGCGCGTACGCACAAAGAGCTATGTAACATTTATGCAACTGGAAGACTTGTTATGCAATAGTTCAGTGTAATTCTTTTTTAGTTTAGCAAGAAAATAGAAATCTAGAAATAATTAACTCTTTTTACCCTCAGTTAAGCTCTTGCTCAGCTGGATGGGGGGAGGAATATAAAGCAGTAGCTCCTTTATGACACTTTCATTAATATTGAGTTAAATTTCATTCTTGAAAAAATCTTAAAAAGTGGTTCCCAATTTCAGTCCTGTGACTCCTAACAGTTCTTGTTTTCAGAGTAACTTGGTTCTCTGGCATATTAATTATGACAGTCCTGACAACCAGGCTTGTTATCCCTTGAAGACTAGCATAGAGAATTCCTGGCTTATAAGAAACATGTTGCGAACGCGGGGAATGCAGTCGCTCACCCGAGGAGAGTGAGCCCCTGATCCATAGTGTGACTCCCAGAGCGAGACTCCAAGGAAAGCACCGTGGGAGGCGAGCGGTTCAGGCACAGGCTGGACTCAGAACTTAGAACTTAGCTTTAGTCTTGGAACAGAGCTGAGTCTTGAAACACAGCTGGAAGCCTGGAACAAGTCCAACTCAAACCTCCGCTGAACCTGAACACACAGTGAGACCCAACAACGCAATGCTGGTCTCGAGGATAGCCCTCCAGCCACTCAATAGCCCTTTCGGACCCGCTGCTTGGGAATGGCGAGGGCGTCAGGTCAAAGGCCGAGAACAGGACATGGAACTCTGAAGACTCAGGAGACTCGGAGGACTTGGAATTGGAGAGAGTCAGGAACAAGAGGAGTCCAGTTTCCCGGGGCACTGCACCTCAGCATGTTCTACACAGCCCCCTGTGGACTGGTCGTGGACCTCGCTGTCCCACTGCGTATCCTACACAACCCGCCACAGGTTGGTCACGGACCACCCGGGATGCGGGACAGGCTCAGGACTGAGACTCGGAAGGGGACAGGAGTCAGGACATCACTGAGAGTGAAGAACAAGGCTTGGAACAAGATGATCTGCTGGCTGGTCAAGCTCCACGAGCCCGGAATTAGGAACACTGACAGGAACTCGAGACTTGACTTGGAACTTCGAACTCTAGAAACAGGGATGGACTCCAAGGACTTGATCCAGTGAAGATGGATTTGGAAACGGGACCTGTTCCAGGAAGCACCCTACACAGCCGCCCGTGGCTGGTTGCAGACCATGACGCTGGCATGCCTGGAGGAAAGACTAGGGAAAATCCAGAAGACCGCAACATCAGGAGCTTGATTGGAGAGTCAGATGGGATGAAGATTCAGAAGACTGGACAAGGGACCAATTAGAGACCAGGAACATAGAATAAGCAACATGACGGAGCTCTGAAGGGACAAGGAAGCCAGGAACAAGGACTAGAACTGGAACAGGAGGATCAGGAACATCCAACGAAGAACACAGGAGCAGTCCATGGAGGACCTTGCAGGATGAAGAAACCATGGACAACCATGAAAATCTGATATGAAGGCCCCGAGGAAGTGACAGAGAGCCCTCTTATATAGGACTGAAGGCAGGACGAGGTGATGACATTATCCCTTGGGGCTGCAGGGCTTTTCTTGCTGTTGGCCCTTTAAACATTGAAGAAAGGCAAACACCTATGCAGTAGCCCGAGGATAGGCAGGAGCCTCAGCATCTGTGGCGTCCCCATCACGAAGGAGCCAGAGTCAGGCCGCCGCAAGATGACTGCAGAAGCGGCAGCATCCCAGCCACACAGGAGGAAAGTCTGCGGCAGCAGAAGCCATAAAGAGACAGACGCCAGCGGCCTTCCACCGCAGGAAGCAGAGTCCTAGCATCGGCGGCATCCAGGCCACATGGGAGTGGCCAATAGCAGCAGCCACAGCTGCGGGGAAGCAGCAGATCTGGCCCGGTGGTGAGAGGAGCTGCTCATGGGATGGGCCCCGCGAACAGCAAGCACAACACATGTTCTCTGTTGGTGTCAATTTTCTGGTAGTATTGGTGGCAGAGCAATGAGGTGAACTCTTCATCCTTGTCTCGGGTAAGGCAGGGAGCAGGGTGGGCAAGCCAGCCTGTACCCACTATTGGTGGCACAGTATAAGACTTTAGGGAATCCCCTCTTAGGTGCGCTGCATCATGACTCATGGGCATCTAAAAACTCTCTTGTCCAGCTAGATGAGCAACTTATCTGACTGATAAATCAGTGACAGATTTATGGGGGAGACTTCGCTTTCCACAAGGTCTTTGAATACCCCCAGACAAAATCTGAGTATTCAGAATATGAAAACTGACTTGGCTCTTTGATCAAATTGTGTACCAGTATACCTTATATATGTTCTTTATGGATGGGCTGAAAGCAAACTTGGCAAGCACAGCCTTAACACTGTAGTGAACAAGGGAGATCTAACATAGACAAATGAGTTTGACATGCTGCTTGCCATATGGACTCAAAAGGGATCATAATTGTATTTTTAGTGACTACAAAAGAGAAAATTGAATGCTTGGAATGTCAAAGTAAATTTCTCGAATGCGGAATTACCCTTTAAAACACTTTTGATGTGTGGAATAGAACTAAAAATGAAATCAAATTGACCAAAGAAAAACAAAATAAGAACATAAGAAAATGCCATACTGGGTCAGACCAAGGGTCCATCAAGCCCAGCATCCTGCTTCCAACAGTGGCCAATCCAGGCCACAAGAACCTGGCAAGTACCCAAAAACCAAGTCCACTCCATGTAACCATTGCTAATGGCAGTGGCTATTCTCTAAGCGAACTCAATAGCAGGCAATGGACTTCTCCTCCAAGAACCCATCCAACCCCCCTCCAAACACAGCTACACCAACTGCACGAACCACATTCTCCGGCAACAAACTCCAGAGTCCAATGTGTAAGGTCTTTATCTTGAAATTGTTCGTTTAAAATGTTCAAACAGTTGCTGTACCTACCATCTTGTCTGTAACAGTGAAGCCTCGTGCACCTGTGGTTAAGAGTTTGTGTTGCATGTTTTTACTTTATTTAGATACTAGTATAAAGGCCCATTGGAAGTGATGGGGGTGAAAAAGGGCATCTCTGCACAGAGACTCACTGAGCCAGCCTGCCCT
The DNA here is from genome assembly GCF_901001135.1 of Rhinatrema bivittatum. Taxonomy (NCBI): domain Eukaryota; kingdom Metazoa; phylum Chordata; class Amphibia; order Gymnophiona; family Rhinatrematidae; genus Rhinatrema; species Rhinatrema bivittatum. Next base: position 210,485,999 of record NC_042616.1, on the reverse strand, counting down.
ATCCCTCGGGCTCACGTTGATTGTGCGGGTGCATGTTGCAGTGGGTAATACTGTTGCACAGCACGCGTACATTCATCCATACGGTGGTCGGACTCTGGAAGTGCGGTGTACACGTGCACCCATCTTCACCCATGCAGGAAATGTGTATAAAGTGAAAATTGTTTTCAGTTGCAGTTCCCCCTTTCAATTATGATTCCTGTTCTTAAAGGACTTCGATAGGAGAGCCTGAGAAACTGAAAGTGAGCATTACAGTGTCCAAAAAGACAATGCAAGAATGCTTGCTTGAGCATGACAGACGGTAACCATCACCCAAATCTAGCAGATTGTATATACGTAGGATGCAGACTTCTGTGTAGGCATTGTAATTTTTAAGATTGTGACTTTCAGACCTATTTGCTTGGTTTCTCCAACATCCCCTGCAGTGAATTAACATTGCAGACCATGCAGGATGGCGTTCTTTATAATCCGATAGCTACTTTTAGTGCTTCTCTTTGTTTGTTCCAGTATAATGAGCTTACAGTAGTACTGCTGCCCCTCTGCATACTGAAAATGGTTTATTCAGGGGTGGAGGCAAAGTGTGGCATGCAAAGAACTATTTTTATATAGTTAGTCTGATAGTTTACAGCTGGTAATTTTGCATTGGTGGAGCTGAAGACTTCATGAGCCAAGCTATCAGTTGGGTGTTCCTCCAAGGGGAGAGGAGTAAGAGGGGCCCAGGAGAAATACTCCCTGAACAGGTGGGCAGCTCGGCTGCATATGTGTTACAACACTTGCTATCCAGATTTGGCCTCTAAAGCACCTGTAATTTTAGAGGGCTGTAGGTTAGAGCTCTAAATTGCACTTTTGTTTTGTTTGTCTTACCAGACCCCCTTTATTAATACAACTCAATATCTTTATCGTATACAGCTGGTTTTAGTGCTCCTGTGGAATTGCTCTGACCAAGTTCAAAATCACTTAACATTGTGTGTGATTTCCTGTTTTCCATTTTAGCAACAGTCAGAATCCGAGACGGTTCATCTCTTCATCCCGGCTTTAGCTGTGGGAGCCATCATCGGCAAGCAGGGACAGCACATCAAACAACTTTCGCGGTTTGCCGGAGCCTCTATTAAGGTACCTTTTTAAGCTGGTTAGCTTGAGCAGGTCTGTACTAGCACTGTGTACGCTTCCCACTGCCTGTCTCCTCCTCCCTCACCCTGTTCAGCTGCCATTCATGGCAGGTAATGGTGCCTTCTTATTTTATGATTTATCGCTTCATTGAAATATATTATTGAAATATATATTATATTATATTAGTTGCATTCATGTCGTCTTGTGTCTGAAAGATAAGGCCGAGCTTCCTAAGAAAAACAAAGCACCTTCGTGGTGAGTTGGTAGCTTCTGGAATTTTCTGATGCAGCTTTTTTTGCCAGATGTTTAAGGTCACTTTCCTGGTGAACTGATAACAATCAGCAGGGATTTTATGGTCTACTATTGTATGAAAATAGGTACAGTTGCTGTGCAGTGATATAAGAAAACATAATGGGAGAACATCACTGCTATAAGAGTTAATATAACAGAAAGGCCATTACGCTGAGAAATAAGACCAGAAACTCCCGTACTGGTTACAAGCTTTCCCCTAAGGGGGTATACTTTACCTTCCTTATGAAATACTATGGTGACACCTTATGGTCAAGATCAGAATTCATCCTCTAAAGCCGTCAAGTATGTTTAGTGACTCTCTTCTTTTGACCATTATCTATAGTAGGGGATTTTTGTCTTGTGGAATTTTGTTCATATTTTTTGGGTTTCCTTTTTTTTTTTTTTTTTCAAAGATTTGTAGTGAGTTCTAGTAGCCAATACTGATCCTGGAGAATATTGTATCCTTTGTAGCTACGGAAAACTTTTGAAAGGACCAGACTTACTATAATCTCAAAACCTCATGTGCTGAAGTCTCTTGTCAACCTTTTAAAAGTGTTTTGGCTACCTGCACAGATTCTGTTTAAAGGTTTTGTACTTTATCATGGCTGTATGAAAAATGCTCCCTGAATCTCCTTTTCGCTTTGTGCTGTTCTAATTCTGTACTTGTATTAATGTGACGTCTGACTGGGGTTCTGATGAGGGCCATAGCAAAAATAAACTTAAGCACACAAAACAGTTGAGGGGAAGCGATGGTTATTGTACCTAGTAGGTGGTACAACTGAAGAAAGCTCCAGAGAGATGGAGTAAATGATGCATTGTCCTGCCCTCAACACAACTTCAGGTAAGGATGGAGGAGTGACTTCTGTTTTTATTTATAGAATATTGATTGAGAAATAATTTGTCCATCAGCTGCTATAATGGTCATTCCTCATGATGGAAGAAATCTGTGAAGACATTTTCAGCCCTTTTGGAGCCACAGGGTTTGAGTGAGAACGAGTTTGAAATTACTGAGCAGCAGTGTCATGCCTTCCATCCTGGCAGCCGTCCATTCACATGTTTCACCTACAGTGCTGATGGAAAGTCTACACCCCTTTCCAAAAATGTTCACCTTTTTGTTTCCTTATAGCCTAGAATTAAAATGCATTAAAATGGTATTTGATCTGTCTCTCCACACATCCTACCCCATGACTGCCAAGTGAAAAATGAAATAGAAATAAAAATATGGACTAGCTTAGATGGATAAGTGTCCATCCCCCTGTACTTCGGTAGCAGTCCTATGGTGTAACCAGTTACCTTCAAAAGTGCACCCCAAGTGCATTGGTCCCACCTATGTTAAATTGACACTGATCCACCTGACTGGATAGATTCAGAAGTTCCTGTTGGTTCTCTTTGCTGGATAGCTCATCTCAAAGCAGAGACCCAGCTGTCCAAAGAACTCCAGGGCAAAGTTGTGGAAAGGCACACATTTGGGGATGGATACAGAACTGTAAAGTCCTTAAATATCCCTCAATATGACTGATTGAGAAGTGGAAGATTGTATGGCACTATCAAGACCCTGCCTAGGTCCAGTCGTCCTTCCAAAACGGATGATTGAGCAAGGAGGAGACTAATCAGGCATGGCCCAATGGCAACTTTGAAAGAGCGACAGAATTCCATGGCCAAGACAGGTAAAAGTATGCATGTGATGATGATATCCCAGTCACTTCATAAATCTGGCCTTTAAGGTAGGGTGGCAAGAAGTTAACTATTACTCGGGGCCAACCACCTTGAATCCTGTTTGACACATGCAGAGGAGCACTCTGATACTGTAGCCATGTGGCAAAATTTTGTGGTCTAATGAAAGTAAAATAGAACTTCCTGACCTGAATGCAAAGGGTTAATGAACCCAACGCAGCTCATCACCCAGAAAACACCATCCCTATTGTGAAGCATGGTGGCAGCAAGCATCATGTTGTGGGGATGTTTCTCATCAGCAGGGGCTGATGCACTTGTCAGGATGGGCATGACCATGAATGAAGAAAAGTACAAAAAAGTTCTTAAGGACAACCTGCCCTCTGCAAGAAAGGTAAAACTGGAATGGAAGTTCCTTTCAGCATAATGACAATATGAAGTACACTACCACGTCTGCACTGGAGTGGCTTAAGGAACAAAAGGTAAATGTCCTGGAGTGGCCCAGTAAGACCTCCAACCTCAATCCAGTTGAAATTCTGTGGCATGACTTGAAAATAGTTCCTTGGGGGAGTGCTGATGAACAGCAGAACTTGAACTCTTTGTAATGAAGAATGATCTGATATTGGCTAATCCTAGGAGTGCAAAGTTGGTGGACACCTATCCCAACAGACTCATAGCTGTAATTGCTGCAAAAGTGCTCTCACCAGGGTGGAGATATAGCCAATTGTTGAATTTCAGGATTTTTTATTATTTTTTTAAATATAGTTGGAATCCTGCTTAAAAATAATGGCTCTGAAAAATGTGGAGTATGGTGTGTTGATTAGTGGAAAAAACGAATTCCAAGTCTGATGCGCTGATGACAAAATGTAGAAAAAGTTCAGAGATGTAGACTTTCTGTAGCCACCGTACATTCATAAGTCAATGTGTCTCAGTTACTTACCTCATGCTTGCATTAGAAATGTATACCATGTGTGTGCACGTGTGCTTCAGCCCTTCTGTAGGTTCAGAAGGGGGTGGGATATAAACCTGATCAATCGGCTTTTATAGTGTTGCTTGTCCCTGAAATCTTTGTCTCTCTGAACCTCACTCAAGCAATTGGACCTGAAAATGTGTGTGAAACGTTATCTAAAGTTATTGGAGTATTGAATTATTTTTGGTTTAATTATTCCACCAGCCACCCTGCACTCAGTTACTCCCAAGCCATCCATTTCCCCACTCCTCTCCCTCCACTAGCCAGCCAATCAGTCACCTAGCATCCTCCCACCTCACCTTTTGCACTGTGAGCCAGAAGCTGTTCTCAGTGGGCACTCCAGAGCTCCGTGGTGAGTTTGTGGCTGGCACCCTGGTCGTGCTTGGCACCTTCAAATAGAGTGCATGAGGAGGACATTTGAAGAGCAGGCACAGGCCTCCATCCCTACAGCCCTCCCCTCTTCTGCCCAAGCAGGACCCTTTAACACGAAGTGCACAATGAAGTTGCCTGTGCTTCAGTAGAACTTGCTGAAAACACGTTCTCAGTCCTCTAACCTTCGACCCGCGCAACCTCTAAAACTGCCCCACCTCATCTTCCCTCCAATGAAGGACCGTGCTGCCACCACTGCCAGCCCCTCCCACCGCACGCTTTCGCGGCGCAGGACCACTCCCTGCTGCTTCAGCTTCCGCTGTGTGGTGCTGCCGCCATAGGGAGCTCTTTGCTGCCTCTTCCCATAGTCCTATGCATTGGACGCCGCGTCCCAACAGGGGGATCCTAACACCTGCTCTCTCTCTTGCTTCCCACCTGTGGTGCCCAAGGCTGTGAGACCTTCTCATCATAGTCTTCTGCTTACATGCTGATGCTGTTGTCTACATCTAATTGATGTTTTAATCAACCTTATGGTCTGTAGTTTGGGGACCCTTTGTTTTCAATAAAGATTTTTCTGCATATTGAGAGGCATGAAACTTTATGTGAATTTGCCATTTAATTGCTGCAGGGTCTTGAAAAACCTGCCTCGGGAAACGAGAGGCTGTGAAAATAGGACACCAGAAAAATTGTTTCTGTTCTTTGTCCCCAAAATGAATAGCTGTCAGCCCTGGACTTGGTTACCCTCCTGTTCATATCCAGCCTAGGAGTTAGCGACTGGTTACCCCCCCCCCCCCCCCCCCCCCCACACCAGGATGGTGTGTTCCAGTCCTGGTTAACCCCTTTGCATAAATAGAACTGCAGTTTTGCTTTCCTTAAGGGCTGTACTCAAGTCCATGCATGGAAAGGTATAAAGCCAGGACTGGCTCAGTCTGTCCCGAGAAAGAAATAGTCGATAACCTTAATCCAGCCCACATGGTCACCATGTACAGTTTCCCCATGTCCTGCAGTACGAATGACTTGTCTTAGTTATAATCAGACCTGTTCCTGGTGCACTTTAGACTTAAAAATATTACATTTGCAACATGTTCGAGTGTCTGCTTCTGAGGGATTCGTTTAAGCTTTGCGATTCAGTGTGGCTGAGCCTGTCTTCTTTTTGAATGCTATGCAGTAAAAGAATGAATTAATATTGGTATTGTTTCTCATGAGACAATGTCTCCATTTGAGATTTTGTTTTTTTGGGGGTATTTTTTGCATACGTCATAGTATGCATGATCCTTACTCATCAGCCAGTGTATGCCGGATACAATTTCACATACACAAATTTACTGCTAGTGCTTGCCTCAGTACTTGCACTGTGTCAGTCGCCTCCTGGAGTTCTTAGAATGTACTACGTATTTGCAGTATATCAGGGTGCACTTGGAAGTTTTTTAATCAGGCCTGTGGTGCCTAATTCAATTGGGAGTATTTCTGTAACTTTTGCAACATTGTTGTTTGCATCATTTGGTGCTTAAGGATCTTCTCTCTGTCTCCATAGGGTGTGCAGAATAGTCACTTGGAACTGACACTTGCATTAGCAATGCCATTCTTGCAGGTTTTTGGTTTGTTTTTTTTTACCTTACCACAATGTCTTGTTTTCTTGCATCAAGTTTATTGGTTGGAATAAGAATGTCACAATTGCTTATGACTACATCATTCTCTACAATTGTGTCAGGGCGTGATTGTAGTGCTTTTCTGGTTCTGTGATGGTATTTATGGTTTCCAGTGGATGAGCCATGCTACCTTACATTCGCTTTTATGTATATAGGTCTTCTAGCATCAGCGTATTATACACAGCTACAGGATATGTAACTGTTTCCAACTCTGTTTTACAAAATCTGCATTTGTCTGATTTTGTCTCTTTCTATGAAGGCTCTGAATCCTTATTCATAGTTCACTGTTCTGTGCTGTATTTATTAGTCTTGCATCTTTATGCTTAAGTTCACATCTCCTTAACCATTCTTATGTCTGATTTTAATCTGCTTTTGGTTGCAGAAGTAGCTCTGTATTTCCTGCTGTATTTGTGATTTGATCAATTTTTTTTCTCATTTGCTGGTCTAAATCTTTAAATTGTCTGTTTCTCGTTTTGCATATTGTTGCTTCTTTTCATAAGTGTACTAGTAGATTCTCAGTCACTCCTCATTGAAATGATTGTCCAAGCTTAAGGATGGAGAGTGATTTTGGTCAACTTTTGTACTTCAATACTTTTTGAGTATTGGGATCTGTTGATACTGTTAAGCATGTTATTTTGGGTGATTGGGAGACTGGCTCCTAACTATGCAACACAGACTACGACCCATCTCAGTTATGAAGATGGACATATTGTAGTCTGCCACATTTTCATGGTAAACTTGATGTTTTCGATTAATCCAGGGATTAATCTCTATGATTCTCAGTTTTCTTCTCTTTAGATAATGTCCTTTTGGCTTCTAACATTCTAAAATTGTAAACCGGTATGATTACATTGGAATACAGAATATAAATTGAAATAAAATAACTTCACTTTTAATGGCATTAGCCTTGAGTGCTGTTCCTGATTCTGGAGTTGATGTATATGTTGCATAGTTATGAGCTAGTCTTCCAGTCACCCAAAATAACACAGGTATACACATTTTTAGAAGTCTGCTGCAGCGATAAAATGTACCATTAATTATTGATGATGATGTGCTGAATTCAAATATGACAATTAAACCAGTTGATTGTTACTGTTTCCATGATTTGTGTTTACAATTTATCTGTCTATTGCATAGATAGTACGTAGATAGAGATTTAATCATAAATTGTAAACTTGGGTCTTCTCGTGTATTTATGGTTGCATATTTTGCCTGTCCTGTTTATGTAACACTTTTAAAAATTAAATCAGCAAAAGGATTATAGAAATAAAATGTTCTGTAAAACAAAAAACCAAAAACTATTATGTATATATATATGTACATAGTTTAGTCCCTATTCAGTGGCTACTCGGCTTGTCTTGTATTCATTAAATGGAATATCTCTTTTCACTGTCCAGCAATAGTCTGCAAGCATTGATGGACTCTATTTGCCCAATACCATTTTTTACATTGTGCAGTGTCCTGGTGAAATTACTCATCATGCACACCAAGCTCTGCTCCACAGTCTGGGGGAAAAAAAAAATCTAGATAGGAGTGCAAAAAATGTATCTTTAGTGAGATGTTGCAGCTAAGGCTTTTGTATGCCTTAAGGTTTTCTACCAACTTTGTAGTTGTCTGCCTTGTTTCTGAGAGAACTTACCACCAACTGGAATGCTTTCCATGCCATCTTTTCCTTGCCATGCAATGCACAGATAAATGGATCATCTCGAGAAAGTTGACGAAGCTGAGGGCCAAAAAAAAAAAATCTTCCTATCTTAGCTTCTCTTAACCTTGGAAATTTACCACCAAGGTCCTTGAAGGCTGCTTTTAGTTTTGTCCGTGGCCTTGACAAAGTTCATTAGACCCAGATTGACGTATAAGGGGGGTAACAAAATGTTCCTTAATTCAACAAGCACTGGATGCTGAACACTTTTCCTCCCGGGCTCCAGTGACTGTCAGTGTCCAGTAATGGGAATCTCTTGCATGACTATCCCATTCGCAAAGGAAACAGCAGAACTTTGTGTATCCAGTCTGCAGACCTGCAAGAGAGCAACCTCCAAGTCACCTCAAAGCTGCCACTGATGTTGGTCAGTTTATGGACCTCAAAAGTTTTCAATGTATAGGTTTCCTTCATATGGACTACATGACCAACTGGAAATGATGGCAAAAATATTACCATGATGCAGCAAAACAGCCTTGACAGTTCTTTGAATCAATGAACAGTCTTCACTCATCTGGACCATAAACGATGTTGGGGGCTGCCATCAGACCATTGATGTTACAGCTACAAGATCACCTATCATGAAGAAGAATGGGACAAGATCCTTTTGATGTCACAGAACATGGAAATCCTAACATCACCTGCCAGGAAATTCGACTGCATTAGTCTGAAGCCCAACTGCTCTGCCTTTTTCTTGGGTAGTTCCAAATCCTTGACAAGGTCATTCAGTTCACTTTGTGTTATGTGGTGTGGGTTCAAAAGAGGAGGATGGCGCACAGTCTGGGTCATGTGACATTGATAGTTCAGGACCAACGTTTCATCCTCTTCCTTGCCTGACTCAACTGAGAGTGGTTTTGGTGCACCAGGAACACACAGTCCTTCTCCATGGGGTGCTGGGTGAGTAGCAGATGGAACGTGTGGATACTGCACAGTCCACTTTTTCTTTGACAAATCTTTCCCGACTGGAGGCACTATGCAGAAGTAACAATTGTTGATGTGATCTGTTGGCTGTATCCAAATCATTGGCACTTGCAAAAAGCATAAAATTTCCCTTTCCTGTTCAACCATTAGTGAAGATTTGTTGCGCAAGTGTTGCAGCATGTGTGGCGCCCAGTTCTTGTCCTGATCTCCAGTTTTGCAGCCAAAATACAAGTGGTAGACTTTCTTTAGTACTGCGCTGTTATAATGCAAAAGTCACTTCACCACAAACAGCAGAAATTATATGCATTGTTCACACTAATGTGAGGTATCTTTGATCCTTTTCAGACAGAAATCAAACAATGACAAATGATACTATATGATTTCTAGAGCTGATCTAGTGCAATTTGTTCAGCAGATTGATGTAAATTATGATTACATCATCTATGACTTCTAGGAATAACAATGCAATTCATATGTATGATGAAATACAAGCTTCAGATTATACATTCATTGTTGAGCTCATAAAGAATTGACCAAACCCAATCATAGATTTATTCATAGATTCAGGCAAAGATGTATATTAATCATTTCAGATCCTTTCCCTTCTTAACTCACTTATCCTGTGCAGTTCCCAAGCCAGAGATCATATATATACTGACCCAGTTGCATATCTTAAAAACTAAAGCACCAACAATTTTTTAAGCATCATTTTTGCTCTCTGACCCAGATTTAGTAAAGTTTGACTACATTCATTTCGGAAGCATTTTGGCTGTGTAATAGCAATCCTGCTGCATATTGCTGTGCTGTCATGGTAGAAGGCAGTCTGAAGCCCTTGGATCATAACCACATTTATTTGTTATAATTTGACTGTCACCTTTCAGGACCGCCTGCTTGAATAGAAATTCTGTTTGGCATGCAAAATTGAATTTTGAGGGGGAACCTTAGAATAACAAAAAACCAGCTAAGTGACATAACTTTTCCATGTTGTGCAAGGGAGACAACCTCAACTAGTATAGAGCAAGATTTGAAACTGATCTTGCTTGTTGGAGCCCTAATGGTTTTTGCAAATGCTACAGGCCAGAATGACCAAAGATTTTTCTTGGTTATAAAAATCAGATGAGCTCCATTAGGAGTTAATAAACATGTGGATAAAGGTGAACCGGTAGATGTAGTATACTTGGATTTTCAGAAGGCATTTGACAGTTCCTCATGAGAGGCTTCTAGGAAAAATAAAAAGTCATGGGATAGGAGGCGATGTCCTTTCGTGGATTACAAACTGGCTAAAAGACAGGAAACAGAGAGTAGGATTAAATGGACAATTTTCTCAGTGGAAGGGTGTGGGCAGTGGAGAGCCTCAGGGATATGTTTGGGACCCTTACTTTTCAATATATTTATAAATGATCAGGAAAGAAATACAAGTGAGGTAATCAAATTTGCAGATGATACAAAATTGTTCAGAGTATTTAAATCACAAGCAGATTGTGATAAATTGCAGGAAGACCTTGTGAGGCTGGAAAATTGGGCATCAAAATGGCAGATGAAATTTAATGTGGATAAGTGCAAGGTGATGCATATAGGGAAAAATAACCCATGCTATAGTTACACATTGTTAGGTTCCATATTAGGTGCTACTACCCAAGAAAGAGATCTAGGCGTCATAGTGGATAACACATTGAAATAGTCGGTTCAGTGTGCTGCGGCAGTCAAAAAAGCAAACAGAATATTGGGAATTATTAGAAAGGGAATGGTGAATAAAATGGAAAATGTCATAATGTCTCTGTTTTGCTCCATGGTGAGACCGCACCTTGAATACTGTGTACAATTCTGGTCGCCGCATCTCAAAAAAAATATAATTGCGATGGAGAAGATACAGAGAAGGGCAACCAAAATGATAAAGGGAATGGAACAGCTCCCCTATGAGGAAAGACTAAAGAGGTTAGGACTTTTCAGCTTGGAGAAGAGACGGCTGAGGGGGGATATGATAGAGGTGTTTAAAATCATGAGAGGTCTAGAACAGGTAGATGTGAATTGTTTTTTTACTCTTTCGGATAATAGACTAGGGGGCACTCCATGAAGTTAGCATGTGGCCCATTTAAAACTAATCGGAGAAAGTTTTTTCACTCAATGCACAATTAAACTCTGGAATTTGTTGCCAGAAGATGTGGTTAGTGCAGTTAGTATAGCTGTGTTTAAAAAAGGATTGGATAAGTTCTTGGAGGAGAAGTCCATTACCTGCTATTAATTAAATTGACTTAGAAAATAGCCACTGCTATTACTAGCAACAGTAACATGGAATAGACTTAGTTTTTGGGTACTTGCCAGGTTCTAATGGCCTGGATTGGCCACTGTTGGAAACAGGATGCTGGGCTTGATGGACCCTTGGTCTGACCCAGTATGGCATGTTCTTATGTTCCAAGCATTTTCGACCTTATAGAGGAGCGGCTTTTCAGAGGACTTGGTCCTTCGGTAGGTCTCTGTCCTTTCATCCCTGACAGCCCAGATGAGGCACAGACTTGGATGATGGTGCTTTCTAACCCTTCCAATGAAGGTTTACTGACCCATCCCCGGGAGCAGGAGATAGGTCGCCTCTCTCTTTTATCAGAGGTGGGTCAAGGTCACTTTGGATCAGTGGGTTCTGGAGGTGATAAGAGAAGGTTATGCGATGGAGTTTCGCAGTATTCCTCGGGACATGTTCTTGGTGTCTCCCTACCGAAAAAGCAAGTGGTGGAGGTTACATTGACAAGGCTTTTTTCAGTCTGAGGACTGTGGTCCCAGTGCCCACGTCTCAAGAAGCTACAGGGCGATATTCCATTAATTTCGTTGTGCTAAAAAAGGGCTCCTTTCGTCCCATCCTGGACCTCAAAGGCATCAGCCATCATCTTCGAGTTAGGCATTTTCACAAGGAAACATTGTGCTTAGTGGTAATGGCTTTGCAGTTGGGAGAATTTCTGACCTCTGGATATGTCCGAGGCATATCGTCACATTCCCATCCGACTAGAGCATCAATGTTTCCTAGGGTTCGCATTTCTGGGATGCCACTTTGTTTTGGGTGCTGCCCTTTGGTCTGGCCACCACTTCCAGAACCTTTTCCAAGATAATGGTGGTAGTTGCAGCAGCGTTGAAGAATGGAATCCTGGTACACATGTATTTGGATGACTGGCTGATTCGCCCCACGTTGCTGGAAGAGAGCCACCTGGTAACTCGCAAGGTGATTTCCCTGTTGCAGGAGCTCGGCTGCTTGGTGAACCTTGCCAAGAGCAGCCTTCAGCCCACTCAGACGCTGGAATACCTGGGGGTTCAGTTTGACATGCAGCAAGGCAAGGTGTTCCTGCAAGAAACTCGAATTTGGAAGTTGCTAGCTCAAATCAGTCTGTTGTTGAACACTCTCTGCACCCGACTGTATGGTCTTACCTGCAGGTCCTTGGCTTAATGGCGGCGACCTTGGAAGTAGTACTGTGGGCAGTGGTGCATATGCTCCTTTTTCAGCGCTTCCTGCTGTCTTGAGAGGAATCCACAGTCTCAGGACTATTAGGTTCAGCTCCAGCTGCCGATGGAGGCTGCCTTCCAACTGCAGTGGTTGCTGCAGGTGGATCATCTACAGTAGGGAGTCTCCTTGTCCCCACCACACGGGTTAATAATGACGACTGATGCAAGTCTCTTACATTAGGGAGCTCACTGTCAGGAGCTGACAGTGCAAGGGCACTGGAGTGCAGAAGAACCTCTCTGGAACATCAATCTGCTAGAAGGCCAGAGCTGTCTGGTTAGCATGTTTGCAGATCGGCGACAGGCTGCAAGGTCAATCAAGCCAAATGTCGTCCAATGGAACGTCCGGGGCTTACATCAATCAGCAGGGAGGTACCAAGAGCCAGCTGGTGTTGCTGGAAATAGTATCTATCAACACATAAGGACATACATATGTTTATTCTCACAAATATCTCATATCCTCTTGTACTAATTATTTTTTTCATTTTTTTATATAATTAGTTACATTTATGGAATTACTTAATCCTATTTCTTAATACATCATAATCAATTCTCAAAATAGCATAAATTAATTTAAACAATATTCCAAAAATAATGTTTGCTAAAAAATGATATATTAACCATTTGAATTAAATAATTTCAAATTTATCTTCATTTGCAAGCAACTATCTTAACATGTGGATACCCTAAACATCCCCAAAATATTCATAAATATACATAACATATACCCATAAAATACATATATCCATTCATTCATACCATACACACTCACTTAAAATACCCACCCATCATATTGCACATTTCCCATAAACATTTATAATGAGAAAATACAGTACACGAGTATTACAAAAATACTTCAGACATCAATTTCATACATTTTCAATATTATCTTTTTATAACACATTGAGTGTTAAAAAATCCCGCTGTGTTCAATGGCTATTGCAGTTACAATCCCCGACAAGGACCTTGTTTCGCAATTAAGCTTCTTCAGGGGTAAATCTTGGCATCGTTCACTCTTTCAACCCCAATATATAGCCCATTCAAAGGATGATCTAAACACAATTCATTCCATCAATACCCAATACCACGGGGATCCAATTCTCCGTTGTACTGAATTATCCTTTATTTCACCGGTATCCACACACCAATCTGTGATACCACAGTATCAAATAAATTTCAACCAAATTCCCGTCCAGGGATTCACAACATTTAAACCATTCTCCTTATGACAGAAGAAGCCAACTTTACATAGCCACTTTCCCAACACTCACAATTTATTAGTTTCCAAATGTCTTTATATCAATGTGGCAGGACATCTGTACAAACAACCATCCGTCAAAGGATCAAAACGCCGTCAGGCAAAGGCTTTTTTAAAATTTTTTAAATGTAATATAAAACAAGCGCATATTGGTACTTATTAAAAAAAACGACCCAACTGCTTCAAACAAATAGTGCACTTTGATTTAAAAATGGCTAAACACTTAACTCATATGTAGTCAATGTACTTGCTTGTTCAGTCAGTCTTATCCAACACAGCTCTCTGTGCTGTTGAATATTATTTCATTAGCATTGAAGAGATCCTGTACAGAAGATGGTGTGCGCGCTGTCAATGCTGAAAATGCCCAACACTCAGTGTTTCAGCAGCACCTGCTTGCTTCGGGTATTATAATTCTGCATAGAATAAAGACACAAATTTCACTACTGTGTTTCTCACTATACATGGTACATATAAAGCATAACTCGCTGTATTTGTAATCGGGACACCTCCTCACATTTATCAATCTGCTGACAGAAAGAATCACCATATTTAAAGGGCCATTGACCAGTGTGAGAAGTCTTTAATGACATCCCTGAGTGCTGACCAGAATTAGAATCTATCCTAATGCAGGAACTGGCAAGTTCATCCAATTAAAAAAAAAAGTCAATTTCTTTATTCAGTCCCCCGGAAAACTAGCTTGAAAACTAATCTCTGCTCAAGTCATAATAGCATTCTATCCAAATCTCCACCCCGCAAACTCTGCTTTGGATGTTAAAGGACTGCAAACTTAAGATCAGTAAGTGCATGGTCCACAGCTATCTAATGGTTGTCTAGAGGTGCTTCAGAATATTGGCAGCGTAGACAGCTGAGATGTTCAAGGATGCACGCTCTTAACTGTTCTGGTAGATTTTCCATCGTAGAATAAAGGACAAGGACACCAGATGGGAGTCTGCTATCCCTTTTGAAAAACATTACTGTATTGTAAATTGTGATTATGCTTGTTGGATTAAAGTTGATCTCTTGCCCACTAATTGAAAAATTACACATTAACAATTCACCCCAAGCAAGCTCCCATTCATTCTCACCCCCCTGCCCCCCAGGCAGGCTCCCATTCATTCACACACATCCTCCCAAGATAAGCCCCTATTCATTCTCACACACTCCCCAAGGCAGACTCCCCTCTGTCTCTTGCCGACAGGCCATAGTCACTCTTGCCAGCAGCCTTGGAGCTTCTCTCGTGCCTTTGCTGCTGCCATGACTTGCCTATTGGAGAGGAGCCGGTTCTGATACTGATACTTGACCTATATGCCAGCCCCATGGTATTCAAAATTTGTGGGGCTAGCCCTTCCTCGATGCTGATCTGGTGCATCATCTGTTCCCTTGTCGGGGCCTGGCCTTTTCTTTTTCCACTGCCGTTGGGATGGGGTCCACTGGCGGCCGCACAGGCCTCCCTATAGAGACTCCTATGTCAACTGGCAACGCCCCCTACAGGGTGGTGCCTGGGGTCATTGGTCCCCTGCCCCTTGCTTACACCACTCGGCAGCTATTCGAGTGGTGTAAGCAGACAAATATCAGAGGCAACCGTGGCAGAGGCTTGCTTTTTTTTTTTTTCTATTTCTTCACCTGCCACCTCCTAGATATCTGCCTCTCTAGGCACGGCCCTAGCGTATCTAGTGACAAATCTAGGCCTGGCCCCCATATTAACAAGAATATTGATGCAGAAAGTGTAAAGTCCATGCTAGCTACTCTGAAATCCCCTGTGCTGACTGACCTGGAATGAAAGGGCCCATTATCAGGCGGTATTTCCTCCCTGCACCATAAGTACTGTGCCATGCCTACATTGTCTGCCTACCTCCTCCAGTATCATAATCCCCTCCAGGGCACCCCCTCCCCTCCCCAAAGGAATGATTGAGTTCCCTCTAGAGGCTTCCCAAGACCCCTCACCCACCCATCTGGAATAGACACACAACATTTTGAAGGTGTCACTTTCTTCACCAGCAGGAGTGCCTGCAGTGCCCTTCTGCCAACCCGATGGCAGACCTCGGTGATGCTGCCTAATAGTATGTCACTACGTGTCAAGCCGTGGTGGGGGGTGGGGGAGGAGGGCGACTGTATGTGTATGTGTTTCCTTTTTTTTTCTCTCTGTATAGAGAGAGGTTTGTGTGTGGCCACTATAATTTTGTTGCTCTATTAATGAGGATTATTTTTCCTCTTTTTTTTCTCTCAAGATTGCACCTGCTGAGGGGCCTGATGCTAAGTTGAGGATGGTGATAATCACAGGACCTCCAGAAGCGCAGTTTAAGGTACTGTCTGAATGTATAGCATGCTTGTCTCAGGGCTCAACTATGAGATTTATCATGTAAGTTACATTTTAAGCAAATATTAATATGATTATGGTGTCATGTTAGCCTGACGAGAGAGGAGGAAGGGACAGAGGTAAATCACAATTCTGAAAAATGTCTGCATAAAACATTACACTAATTAACTCAAATATTAGTGTGTCTCTCCACCCACACTAATCTGAATCCTACATGGTGTAAATCTTCTAATATGAGAGTTACCAACATCTATGCTTTCTCAAATGCAGTCTCTGCTAAAGTTTCAAGCTCTTGAGTGAGTTTAACATTTAAGACAAAGATTTCTGGGTTTTCTTGTCGACCTCCAAGTTTTAATTAGCAAATAAGCTTTAGCAACTGGATGGAGTCCCTCTTTAAGAACTGATAAACCTCCTATTAAATATCTTTTAATTTTCTTGGCAGCAGATATTTCCCAGTTTTCCTCAAGTTCCTCAATTTTAAAGTATTTTCCATTTTTTCTATTGACAACAGGGCTAAACTAGCCATGATAGGTGGTAATGGTATCTGACAATGCTGAATGGACCCCCATCTCAAGCTCAGTAATGTTTTACTATTGAGCATGCATGAGAGTTTCCACATGCACGCTGCCTTGTTGAGCCCCTTAGTCTTTTGTCTGAGCTTTTTGATGCACGTATACCTTCTCTCTTACTACTTTTCTCTCTTCTTTTTTTGGCTTTTGTTTTGCTGCCCTAGCGCACCCCTCAAATGTCATTTTCAGTGCTCAAAAAACTAGGATATCCTTTTCTATGAAAGCCATGCTCAGTGTCTTCAAAAATTCCCGCTGTGGCCACATGATGTCCATCACTGATGGCCAAAACACTTGCTACAAATGCCTGGCACCGGATAATGATGCAGCTAATGTACAGCCTAGAACCCAGCAGAACCGGCTGTGGAGCATGGGGGAGAGCTCTACAGGTCAGTGGAGAGGCAGAGCCAGTCTTCCCACAGTGGATCTTCCTTGGGCTCCTTCTGTGCCAAATCGCACAAAGGCTCCTCTGTCTTGGTGTCCCCCATCTACAGTACTGGATTCCAGATCCTCTATAGCTTTGGGTTTGAGCAAAGTGCTGGGTGCAGAGAAGGCATACTCCATAATGCTCTCCCAAGCCTCCTCTCCATGTCAAGGCTCATCGGCGACAAAGAAGCTGCTCTCTTTTGGTGCACAGTTGGGGCTATTGAAGCACTAGCTTTCTGCGCCGTTGACACTGAATTCCTTGGTGTCAGTGAGGTCTATTATGACTGACACCCCAGTGGGGCCTTCATGGTTTTTTTTGGCTCTGAAGTTGCCTTTATCACCATTCTGTCTCTTCTGCCTGGACTCTAGACCCACCAGGGCCCTGTCAGTGTCTGTTCAGAGCACCCAATCTGGGCCCTACCACTGCATCTGGAAACTCCAGACCCTATCTGTTCCATCATGCCCTTGGTCTTTATGCATCCCCTAATGAAGGTAACCCAGGAGGAAGTTAATACCTGCAGTTCGGTGCATGCTTCTCAGGGTGATGATCCTATACTACTCTTAAGAGGAAAATGTGTCTCTAACTCCAGCCTAGAGGACACACAAGTTCATGGATCACAACACAGAACTAGTAAAAACTTTGTTTATTGTTTTAATGGCCAGTGACAAGGAGGGTGCCTTTCAACCTCTTCTGTCCAGGATTACACATTTTATTCCCACAAGGGGTAGACCTTCCATTTTCATGCTACAGGAGTTCCTATTAGAACTGCCAGCTGTGGAAGCTAGCCCACCTCAGTCAGGCAAACAGTCCCCAGTCGGCAAAGGAATCCATCCAACGTTCAGTGGATGAAGCACAATGCATGGCCAATTCAGACTTCCCCCCAGGGATTTTCCCTCTGAGATGACA
Organism: Rhinatrema bivittatum; assembly: GCF_901001135.1. Lineage (NCBI taxonomy): Eukaryota > Metazoa > Chordata > Amphibia > Gymnophiona > Rhinatrematidae > Rhinatrema > Rhinatrema bivittatum. The sequence continues at coordinate 210,468,365 of NC_042616.1, read as the reverse complement.
GATCTCTGCCTCAGTCACCATCTTCATCAGGGTCGTGGGTTAGCGTCCCTTCACCTACAGGAATTCTATCAGATCCTTTCTTTATCTGATTTACCAGAGCATTCATCCCAACCAAAAGATTTTTTGTTTCAGACATTTGAAGAGGTTGGGGGAAGTCCATCTGAGTCAATTTCTGAAGGGACAAGGACACATGCACAGAGGTCTTCAGCTTACTTGATATTCTGGAAACCCTCTCTGAACCTGCAGCGATCCCAGTGCATAAAATTCTTTGGGATCTGTAAACAATGTGGGAAAATCCTCTACCTACACCACCCGCCCTGCCCTGGTAGCCAGGGTGCTGGATCTCAAGAACAAAGTGCAGCAAGCTCCTGGTTTTGGTGTAGTCCAGCTGCCCCATCAGTCAGTGATAATGGAGTCTGCTTTTAAAATGGGTTAAGATGACCTACCAGGTTGCTGGACACCCTGTGAGAAGAAAGTCTTCCAAAGTTCAATGATGAACACCTACATTGTGGCCTATCAACTTTATATAGTCCAATAGTTACATGACTGGGTAAACCCTTCGTGGACTCCTTTGACAGGGAGCAATAGCATTATCACCAGACTGTCTTGAATGCAGAAGAGTGCAAGAGGCACCTTATCCAGGCAGTGTATGAGGTTTTTTTTGTTTTGTTTTTTAACATGCCTTCTGGATCTTCTGCAGCAGCCATTGGGGTGTTCTGAATTGCCTGGTTAAGAGCAAGCAGTCTGCAGGAAGATTTCCTTGACAAGATTGTCAATGCCCCATGCTCCAGTGACAAAGTCAGAAACCATTGCCCAAATTTAGAAGTGGCATGCAGCTATTCAGGCCCTATCAGTGGGCAGCAACTAGCATTCCGCTTCCATGCATACATAGTTCCCTTATAAGCGGTCTGTATTTTCAGAGATGCTCCTTCTATCAATTTTAACAGTATTGTGCTCCACCTGTGCTCAGGGCCAGTGCAAGGTTATAAGGTGCCCTAGGTGAACCTTCTGCCTTGCTCCCACTTCCCTTCCTGGTCCAGGCCCCATCTCCGGCCCCAACCTCATTCACTCAGGCGCACCCTCTTACACACACTTAGGTACCTTGTCTCATTCACACACACACACCCTTACATAGGCTCTCTCCCTTCCTCTCGCTTACACCATTGCTCTCACTCACACGTACACACACAATCCCTCTCACTCACACGTACGCACACACAGGCACCGCTCGTGGCCCGCCAAGTCTCTGCTTCTCTTGGCCGTGAGCAGGATACCAAGTCTTTACTCCTCTCAGCTGTGAGCGGGATAGGCTCTGCTCACAGCCCCACATGGATGCTCTTAGCTGCACCATAGGTGACCGCCTAGTTTGCCTATTGGGACGTGCTGGCCCTGCCTAAGCTTCTACAGCATATGATTCCAGATGAAAGACACATGCATGAGAGGTGTCAAACTAAGACATTGCAACAGTCTCATCCTAAGCCAGGACCTAAATTTTTATGAGCCTCTGATCCTGGGCATTGATCCTCCAGTAGGGGGGAGGATCCATCTGTTCCTCAATGAATGGAGTAATATTACCAAGGACTATTGAATCCTCGAAATTGTGGAGTCTGGTTACCATTTACACTTCTCCAGCACATCACCATTGTTTGACCTTACTCTGAATCTGTCTCACTCAACCCAACTTTGTCTTGAGGTGAAAGTCGCTCCTCAGTCAGCGAGCAATAGAACCTGCTCCTCCTGAAGAACATGGCAAGTGTTTCCATTCCTGCTACTTTGTCATCCCCAAGAAGTTAGAGGGATTGAGCCTAGTCAACTTCACCAAATTGAACCTTTTCCCCACCAAGAGAATCAAGCTCATCATGGCTTGGATAGTCTCATTGGAGGAGAGAGTGTTTTTCCTTTCGGAAAGGGCAGTCTGACTTCAGGCATTGGTCCAGGTCTTGCTATAGCAAGATCATCACAACCCAGGCAGTCTGGGTTATTCTCTGTCACATGGTGGTGTTTGGTGCATGTGGTCCCCATGATGCACCTGAACTTCACTCTTCAGTGGGGCCTCCATTCTCAATGGGATCAGCTGAGTTAACCACGGTCATTTCATAAGTTACCCTGGAGAAGAAAACACACCTTCATTGGTGATAGGACCCACTGGTCCTAGAATTAGGTTCCCCTCTTCAAGTTTTACCTCTTCAGGTGACACTGGCGATGGATGCCTACACCAGAGGGTAAGATATGTGCATACGCTTCTCCTAAGTTTCTATCTACCATGGTTTCTGCTGTTCACTTGAATCAAGCTATTGTTTGGCCTACATTCTTTCCAAGGCCACATGCACATAAAGGAGAAAGTAATTTGCTGGACTGAAAAAGGGCCTTGACCTATTACAGAAGAGACTCAACTATATTGTCCAGTTTCTCAACAGTTTCTATCCTGTAATCCCAACAGAATGGGCATAGCATTGCCAGATGTACTTTGTTTGACTGATTAGTGGATTGCATTATGAATTGGCCAAGCCACCCATTTTATTCTCAGAAATTACTCTTCGTGACATTAAGTTGGAGGCACCAAAAATTAAAAAAAATCCATTAAAAAAACCAATCTGCCCGCCGGTCGGTGGGTTCGAAAATGGACACTCAGTTTTGCCAGCGTCCGTTTTCCCATCCCATGGCTGTCAGCGGGTTTGAAAACCGATGCCGGTAAAATTAAGTGTCAGTTGTCGGACCCGCAGACAGCTGCCACTTCCACTAATGAAGCGCTAGGGACTCGCTAGTGTCCCTAGCGCCGCCTCATTAGCACACAGCCTAATTTGAATAGAGAATTGCGCACCCAGGAGAGATGCCTGGGCACGCTTTAGGAGAGTGGGCGCTCAACTCGGAGCGCTGGCTCTCCCACACATTTTATTGAATCGGTCTGATTGTGTGGCGAAAGGTGGTGGATGCACACAAAGAAAGCATGTTAAAGATTTTCTGATGCCATATCCTTAGAGAGAAATGAGGCGCTGTAGTGAATGTGTGAGAATTTTAGTGATGTGTTATCTTCTCTTTTTGAACTAATTATGTTTTGACAGGGAAGTTTGTTGGTTATTGTTTAATATTGATATAAGAAACCCACTTACATTGTCCAGACCAGGGATGGCGAACTCAAGTCCTCTAGGGCCGCAAACAGGCCAGGTTTTCGGGATATCCACAATGAATATGCATGAGAGAGATCTGCATGCACTGCCTCCACTGGATGCAAATCTTTCTCATGCATGCTCATTGTGGATATCCTGAAAACCTGGCCTGTTCGCGGCACTCAAGGACTGGAGTTTGCCATCCCTGATCCAGTCAGTAATGCCTTCAAACATATTTTCCTTTCTGGTGTAGCCTTTTTTAGCCTTTTGACTTTAACTTACTGCTATGATGCCTCTCCAGACTGAGAGGGCAAGTAATGCTCCCTTTGCCAAAGGGCAGTCTTTATCAGCTGCTGAGTGTTGGGATTGGCACAGTGCCTGGTACTCCCTACTAACACCCTAAACCAGTGTTTCCCAACCAATGGGTTGGGTTGTAGCAATCTTGTTTCTCTTTCTACTACACCACCTGGCCTGCAAGATATCCTCCTGTCAGCAGGGGGAGTCAGAGAGCAGCACTCATCTGCTTCTGCTTTCCCCTCTGCTGGCTCTCCTCTACAATTGAAACTGCACTGGGCCCTGTAGTCTCAAGTCCTGTCTGCACCATGCAGTTCCCATTGCGGAGGGGAAACAGGCAGAGGAGAAAGAAGCATCCCCAGGTAAGTGCTGCTGGAAGGAGCAGCCGAACTTGCTAGGAAGCTGGAGGTTTTGGGGGAGAAGGAAGGGAAGATGATGGGGTAGTGGGCTGGATAGAGAGAAGGAAAGTGAAAGTGCTGATGCCAAGGAGGTGAAGAGGGTAAGAGAGGGAAGGTGATGGAAGGAGGTGGAGGAATGAGAAGATAGGAGAGAGAAGTTGATGGAGACGTCTGGAGGAGGAGGGAGAGAGTAGGTAGGTGATGATGCCAGGAGGGTGGAGGGACAGATCATTGAGTGGAAGATGATGGTGATGATGCTAGGTGGGGGAGGGAGAAGGAATGAAGGTGAAGGCGATGGTGATTATACTAGGAGAGGGAAGAAGGGAGGGGAAGGTGATGAATGAGGGTGGGAGAAAGAGGCAGAAGCTGATAATATCAGGGGTTGAGGGGAGAGAAAAGAGAAGAGAAGGTGATGATGCTGGGGGAGAGGGATGGGAGGAGATGGTGATGATGCCGAGGGTGGGGGAGAGAAAGTGAGGACTGCAATGGAATGAAGGGAGAGGGAAGGGGGGGAAGATGGTGAAAAAGTAATGGGGGTGGGAGAATGAAGGGAGGGTGGTGATGCCAGGGGGATTGGGGAAAGGGAAGGTGAGGGTGTATCATGATGAAGTGAGCCCAATGTTAGGTGTGCCACCACACAGAAAAGGTTGGAAATCGCTGTCCTAAACCGTGCTGTGTGCCTCGCTGCCTGTGCATCCTCAGGAAGAACCTGAGATTTGATGGGTGACTGTGTTTAGCAGTGCTGCTGGGGCAGAGGTTTTGTGGCCTTGCAAGAGAGTTAAAGGACCATTGCTAGACTGGTGTAGCAAACATAAGGACCAAAAGGTTCCCAGCAAAAAGCATCCTTGCTTGGCTTATCCTTGGTTTCGTACTAGTGCTCTGTAGCAGATGCAATGAGCAGAACATGCTTGCCAGAGCAGGAAGCTGCCCCTGCGTGTCTGCGGATGCCCCGAATCTCTTCTGAGGTAAAGGAAGCACCATATAAGCAAGGATCTTCAGACAAGCTGAAGATTATTTCTTGTGGGCAGTTTGTACAATCTGGCTTTGAGATAAATGTGCAGCTGCAGGTATCACTGCTAAGAAAAAGGGAGCCTTTTGAAATGAATCTGTTTGAACCTGTAACTGGTGGTCCAAAAACTTGGTAACAAAACCAGGCAAGCTTCCCAGCCCCAGTCCTAGCAGCCAAAAGTTGAAAAGGGTATGCAACTAGCAGGCTAGACTGCAACCTGTTACTTAAGATGCAGGACTTTCTGCTGAGGGGCTGTTGGCCGCACTGTTGTTCCCCGCGTATTGCTGACAACATGATTTATACTTGCAGGCCCAAGGGAGGATCTATGGGAAACTGAAAGAGGAGAATTTCTTTGGACCTAAAGAAGAAGTGAAACTTGAAGCTCATATTAAAGTACCATCTTATGCTGCTGGTAGAGTCATTGGTAAAGGAGGCAAAACGGCAAGTATTTACATTCTGTAGACTACGAACACATAATGTGTGCGATCCGTGCATCTTTCCCCCCAGTTCATTTACTAAGAACAAAAGAAGGCCCAGGTCTGTGTATTTGAAAGTAAATTTTAAGTTCTTTTTCAGTAAGCAATTAGCAGAACATGGTTATTTGGCTGTAAAGGTCTTTAGTATTATACAGTTGCTTTTGGAGATGTTAGAAATTCAGTGATCTTTATATTAAAATTTCTTAATCACTAATGCCATAGCATTAAGGATGTACAAAAAGGACATACATAATTAGAACAAACATAAAACAGGCAACGCACGTGTATGTCATAAAGTGAATAATATGCCAGCATTTTCAGAACCAAAATTGTTTAAAACATTTCATGATATTGTTTAGTGGCTAAAATACTGTAATGTGCAGTTGCATAAGATAGCCCGTCTCCTGAGACATGTTCCTGACAGGGTGTGGGGTTCAAGGTTGTTTTCCCCTCTTAGTTTCCTGCAAGCTTGGTGTAAACCTTTGCAAATGGGGAATTTGTTGCATGTGCCAGGCCATCTGCTTCCTGATTATATTCAATATAACCCAGTGGGGCATGCAGACAGGCCTGGGAGATGTTGTGTAACAAGTTACAAGTCTCTTGAGAGGTTTCTCCTCTTCTGTCCATTGTGGATCATACAAGGTTTTTGCCGGGAGTGGGTAATACAGCATTTCTAGCATGGGCTCACAAGGGGCTGACTTTCTTACATCATTTTATCCAAGAGGATAGTGGATCGGTTTGCAGTTTCACTGATCTCCAGTCTGTTTACTTTACCCCACAGAAAATGTTATGCTTATGTACAAGTTTGGCACTTTATTGAAGCTGATCTTCTTAAATGTTCGCCACTCATTGATAAAACTGAATTGGCAAGTTTTTTTCTCGGTACCACTGGGGAAGAAGATGTCTTGTGCCTATCTTAAACGGGTGGGGGCTCCTCATGATATACCAGCCTTGGTCACTCGCTGGAATCAGGAGCTGATTACACTGGTTCCCCTCCAATTGCTTAAAGATTGTTTTGTACATCTTGGTGCAGTTTCTGAAAATGCGTTACTAAGAGGATCACATTTTAAATTTTTTTGCAGTATGTATATACCCACTATTTGGGCATTTGAAGCCAAATTAGTCCAGATTTCTGTATAAAATGTGGTGCTGCTCCAGGGACCTTTTCTCTCAGCTTCTGGGATTGCAATGTTATAAGTGCATTCTGAAGGAAGAATCTAGATTTTTTTTTTTTTTAAAGCAACTTGCTCCTTCGGGTGGTACCAGCCTCTCCTTTGCTGTGTTTATTTGAAAATCAGGAGGAGGTTGCCAACTCTATGAATCTCAGTGGCTGTTCCTGCAAAAAGCATTCTCACTGGCTAAAAAGTTGACTTCGAGTGGAAATTATTGTTAAATGTCAGATTGAAATTGATAAAATGATCAGACCATGGCACCTCCAGTACAGAGATGCTGGAGGAACAAGGGTCTCTCAAAGCATTCCTGAAAAACAAATCTGGTCTAATGTATGACCCTGTCAATGGGTAGGATGAGGCACTAGTTGGAGCCAGCCCAGAGAGGTTAGGATGCAAAGAAAGTGCACAGCTAGAGGTCATGGTTTCCATGTCCATATCTAAGTTAAAGTCTCTGAGAAGTGACCATGTTGTTTAGGTTGGCCTTTAAAGAGGCTAGTTCAAAAAATGGTGATAAATTGAAGTGTAATGAAGTCAGTGGACAATATACAAGACAGATGCTCAAGGTGTCTGACATTAATAAATGCCGAAATATAGTAGTATTAAGCTAATGCTTTTATTGTTTTACTGTTATGTTTTTAGGATTTTGTTATTTTAATGCAGTTTAGTCATTTTAGGTGTCCAATTTATATTTGATTAATGATATATTTTATGTATCTGCTGAATATTTTAATAATGATGTATTTATGAATTTAATGTTTTATTAGTATCTTGTAAACCAGTATGATGCTACCATAAATAAAATAAGTTTCATACTGAGAAGAGTTGGTCAGATATTCCAAGGACATGTTCCAGCAGTGCCTTTATATAACCATAAGACCCTCACCCAAACCTCTTTGTGGGTTGACTACAACTTTATAACCTGCTGGACATAATTGATTTGATAACACATAAACAGCCAAGTTTCTGTGATACAGAAAAAATCAGGTTTTTTTCTCTGATCAGATCATAAATATGATGAAACTTTTTCTTAGTGGCTTGAATTTTAACCAGCATAAAAGAAATATAGGAGTCCAATGAATTAACCAGACGCTGTTTTTAGTCAGAATAGGAACTAAAGTCGTCGGGTCTTCATACCTTCCTTGTTCCAGGATGACCAGAATTGTAGCAACCAGCAAGAGAGCATTCTCAGAAGATGAGGGAGCGAGATATTCAGCCTCCTCAACCCTCATCACACTCAAAGGAGCTCTTTTGCTCTGCTCCTTCATGTGTGGGATGAAATGCACTTTCCTTCAGTGTTGACCAACAACTCTTGATTGCCCCCCACACAGATGATATCGGGCTTTATTCCAAGGATGACAGCTGAGCCACTGGGATTGCTAACAGGAGGCTGACGGCAGCTCACTTTGGGGGGGGCTTTAAGTGGAAAACATTCTTGTATCCTGGAGCGAGGCGGCAAAGAAGACAAAGCCATTCTCTATTTGCTGCGTATCTGGAATATTGCAAAACTAAGCTATGTGATGCCAAAGTCAAACCTGCTTCTTCATTACAGGTGGATTTTTTTTTAGAAGGTTTTCTGAAATATGAGACCATCTTACTGATGCTGGCATGACTGGAGATAGCAAAAATAAGGGGAGAAGAGCAGTACCCACAATGGAGCAACCACAATATATTAAGTGTAGCATACATAAAGAACATTAAACTTCAAATGAAGATTCAGTCAATGTAATAAGTGCCAAGCAACGCAATTCTTTAATGGGGAGATTTATAAAGGTGTCGTGTGGATTTCCAGGCTCTGACTTCTTAAACCCTGCGGGGTTCCCAGTACTATTTTTATTTATTTATTTTTTTTTAAATCCTTGTTCATCGTCTGAGACCTTGGACTAATAACAGTAATTTGAGATGCCTTGACTTTCTCACATGTGATTCGGAGACACCAAGCCATGTCAATAATTGTGTCACATGTTTAATTACTAGTTTTGGGCTCTTGTCCTTCCCAACACAGCCGGAGTGGCGAAACACGGTCCATGTCAGGGGACCTACCTGTATTTCACCTTTATACATCTACCCATTAAAGAATTGCGTTGCTTAGCACCTCTTACATTGACTGGAGATAGGACATGCCCACACCCCACCCCTATTATGCAAAACATTTTTTTACTTGTGTACCGGGAGATGCATACATATCCGGGCGCATCTTAAAATCCACACAGCACGCACTGGGCCGATACATGCACTTATCTCCGGGCTTTGGTGCGTGTAGTCCTTTTAAAATTCACCTGTAAGGGAGCAGTACACAATGGGGGCAATATAGTGATGTGCTCCAGAGAGATCTTGGGTTGGTCAGATCTGATGGGCTTAGTTACAAAACAGTATGACAATATGGTGGCCAGAGCCAGAAGAAGTCTATAGAGAGGTATTGCCACTAGAAAATAGGTGATAAGGTCTCATCAATGGTTTCTACAGAAGACTTTATCTGCCGTATACCTCCAAAACGATAGAGGCAGTTTGGAGTTTGGCTTCTAAAACTTATAGAAAGCATGTCTTAAGACCCCAAATATGTATATCCTATAGGAGATGGGGTATGTGCTAGAGCAGTGGTTACCAACCTGTGGTTCACAGACCCCAAGGGGTCCACCTGACCATAAAAGCAGGTCTGTGAGCTGTGTGAGAAGATGGAAAATACGGCTCCAAGAAGACCGATAGGCCGCTGCTGGACCCCATCCCACAGCGGCCAAAGAGTGAAAGAGGCCAGACAAGCTGCCAGCACACCCTATTTCGCTGGCGGCAGGAGGAGGAAGCAGGTTGCTGGGCTGCCGGTGCACCCCATCTCGCCAGCCTCAGAAGAAGGAAACAGGCCATGGGGCCGCTGACGCACCTCATCTAGCTGATGGCAGAATGATGAAATTTGCATATATTGAGTCTCCATGATATGCAGATTTATTTCATGCATATTCATTGTGGATATCCTGAAAACCCAACTGGCTGTGGGGTCCCCAGGACAGGTTAGGAAAGCCCTGTGATAGAGGTTTATAAAATTGTGTGGTATGGAACAGGTAAATAGGGAACAGTTATTTACTCTTTCAAACAGTGTTAAGGGACATTTCCCTGAACCTAGCAGATAGCAAATATAAAACAAATTTAAAAGTATTTTTTTAGTCTCTGCAAATTAAGCTATGGAACCTGATACCAGAAAATATGATTAGTGCTGGTAGTATAACAGAGTTTTAAAATGGTTTGGACCTGTTTCTGGAAGACCTAAATTAGCTAGACAGACTCTGATTTCTCCACCTCTTAGTTCCCAGGAAAGTAATGTGAAATAGACTTTCATATTAGGGATTTGCCAGATATTTCAGGTGGTCCAGACTGGCTACTGTTGGAGACGTGATGATGGACCACTGGTCCGACCCAGCGTGTCACTTATGCTCTTAAACCAATATTTTTCAGGGGACATGACATTCCGTAACACGCAGGCGGGCTAGGAGGCTGACATGAGGTAGACTCAGGGTTTAACATTGCTTCACAGACAAGGAGCCATGGAACAGCCTCACGGTGGAGGTGGTGGAGAACAAAACCAGTAACAGAATTCAGTAAATCCTAGGATGTGTGTATAGGATTTTTTAGTTGTGAGGAAGTAGAAAGTACTAGAGATCTAGTAGGGATCTACAGCATTGCAGCTGGGAGAAAACTGGACAGACTTGGAGAGGCCTCTTGATCCTTACTTGCCATCGCTTTTAGGTTACTTAAGTTGAAGAGGTTTTGACATCCAGCCTATCTGCTGGGCTTGTCTGTCAACCTCCGCTGTCCATTCCTCCAGCCAGGAGGGAGACTTCAGCAATCTGAAATGACCATCATTCCTCATTCCATCTTTTGCCTTCTGAGCACCTGTCCTCTTTATATTTGCTCTGCTAGTGTGAGCTTGCTCACTACCTCTTATAGTTGTATGAAATGCAAATATTTTTCAGTTGCCTGCAGAATATAGTAGTGAATCTTAAACTTTAAATGTGATTAAGCTACCTGTTACCATGCAGGGAACACATTTAGTTTTGTTTACTGCTCAAGAGAATGAAGGAAGAGTCAGTAATTCCTGAAGGCCAAAAAATTCCTTAATGTCAAAACAGTATACAGTATTTCAATCTCTCTCTCTCTTACACTGCCTCGTGTCTTCTGTCCAGCTTCATTAGGGCCCCATAAAAGAACTAAAATGTATATATATATATATATATCTCAAAACTAAGCAACTGTATGCGAGGGGAGGTTATTTGTTTGTGGGAGGATATTTAATCACAATTTCCCCCCTTTTTTTTTTTTTTTTTGATTTAAACTAATGCTGGATTCTAGACAGAAGGAAATATATTGGCAGTTCGTTTTCAGCTAATTTTACAGTTCTTTCTGGTGCCAAAGCCATACAAATAGCCTTATGAGTTAAATTTAAAAGAAATCTCTGATGTTACTTTCAGGTAAACGAGCTTCAGAATTTAACAAGTGCGGAAGTCGTAGTCCCTCGGGATCAGACGCCCGATGAGAACGACCAGGTGGTGGTGAAAATAACGGGCCACTTCTATGCAAGCCAGGTATGCACGTAGGGTCTGCCAGCACTGGGAAGACGTGGACTCCTGCTGCTCCTCAGTTACTGGGCAGTTCTTATGTGGGGGGGGGGGGGGTGTTTAGTGAAAATCTCCCCCTACTCTGTGCAGTTTTCACCTCAAGGTGATGAAAGCGCCTGAGATCTCCTGGATCCAGAGGTAATCGGAGAGAGATTGCTTACAGAAGAGAGAGGCATTCCAGCAGACACTATTCCATAAAAATTGACTGAATGCTGCTTCTAATACGCATTGGTTCTGGTATCGGTGGTACAATGCTGCAAGCTAAATGTTCTTGTAAATGGTTTTGCTAAAAGACTCTGCCTTACTGCATAAAAATGTTGCCTCCTTTCATGAGGTGGGGGCAGGGGGTGCTAACAAATCTATTTCTGGGTGGTCAGAGCAGCAATAAGAAAATCCTTTGCTAGTCTGGTACCTCCCACATAGAAGTGAGGTGTGGCTCTCATCGCTCTGCGATATGAACAAATTGAGACTAGCAAGCTCTGCTCTCTGTCAGGCCGATACAGTAAGGACGCGTAAGAGAGAGGGCGGCAGTGCCGGGCGCACCCGCGTTTGCTGCCCGCACAGTTTAGATCACATACCGCTCGATACAGTATTTAAATGACACGCAAATGCAAGCCGCATCCAAAGCGCGTCCATGAAGCGCAATCCATTTTACTGTATAGAGCGCTATACAGCGCCTATACAGTATCCTGGGTGCGCTGGTACCTGTCATTTCAAATGACATTTGAAATGACAGGTACCAGGAAGTGGATGGTTCACCTGTGCGCGCGGCTCTGATTTTCCGCCTCCTTCGGACGGGCAAGAGACGAAATTGCACGGGCAAACTTCCTCCAGTCCCCACTCACCTGCCTTGGCCACGGCCACGCAAGCCCCCAGCAGCAAATGGGCGTCCATGGGTGCCGGTCTCCCGTGCGGGCGCACTGACAGCTCCGGAGCAACCCCAGTCCTCTCTTCCCTCCTCCCGAGGCGCGCACCGCGGCTCCCCTGCCTCCCGGGGACAGCCGGCGGCGAGAGCGGCTTCAGCAGCCCGGGGCGGATCGGGCGCTCCCCATGCAAGGCGCGGCTTCCAGCAGCGCACGCCGTGACCTCAGACGTCCAGCCGGGCGCTCAGGTCACGGCGTGCGCTCATGCACCTTCGCCGGCGAGGGCTGCTGGAAGCCGCTCCTCGCATGGGGGGGAGCGCCCGATCCGCCCCGGGCTGCTGAAGCCGCTGTCGCCGCCAGCTGCCCCCGGGAGGCAGGGGAGCAGCGGTGCGCGCCTCGGGAGGAGGGGGAGAGAGGACTGGGGCTGCTCCGGAGCAGTTCTTGTTTCTGCTGGCGACGTATGTTTGTCATTCAAAAGAAAATTCACGTGCAGTAAGTCTGTTACAATTTATTCACTATTTGCTTTAATAACATGTCGAGTCGTTTTCTCTCTTTTGTTCCTGGCTGACAGCTTAATAGCATCATTTCAGCTTTAGTATTGCTGCCACTTTAGTAATTATTTCTCCTTTGCAGTGAGCTTTAACACTGTCCATTTTTTAATTTCGTCTCTCTCTGCTAAGTTCACCACACTTACGCCAGAGTAAGCGTAGACGGTAAATTAGCTGGTTAAAGATGCGGCAAAACAGTTGGTTAAAAAGGCGATAATCGGGCCACACGTTACTGTATGGGAGGGAATAGCTAATCCGATCGTTTACATCTCATATACATGCTGCGGGCGGAAATGGATACGCGTCTGTTTCAGGAAGCGGTAAGGATTGGTAAAAACGGATAGTGAATCGCGGGTTAGACCTACGCGGCCAAATTGTGGGTACAAAGCGGGTTAGAAACAGGGTAACAGCGGCCGCGCTTTACTGTATCGGCCCGTGTGTTTGTCAGGCATATTGCTGAATATCGACCTGTTTGTTTCTTGGCTCTATTGCTGCCCCATGCCTTATTTCTAGGGGGTTTGTTTGCTCTTTGTTTTGTTTATAATTTACCTCTCTTGTAAAACAAAAGGTGTGCAGCTTTTATTATGGACACACGGATTATTTTGTTTGTTTTTTCCTTCAGATTTCAGGCTTTATTTATGCCATTATCCTGCTTGTTCTCAATGTGGAACAGTTTCTCCATTTACATTAGCACTTTCACTATAATGAAACTGAAAAATGTTAAAGCTACGTGTTTAAGCACCTTTCATTATAAGTACAATTGGGAATCTTAATTTTTTTTTAACCATAGCTGCCTTTTTTTTCTTTCTTTTATTGTTTTGAAGTCACTTCTTAGAGTAACATTTTGCATATGCAACTTGTGATGTCCTTTAATTTTTATAAACAACTGCCTTGTATTTGCATTTTGTGCAGTTTTAAAACCATCCTGTTCCTGAGCATAAAAAGAGATACCTTTAAAACATTCAGATTTTTATTTATTATTTTTTTTAATACTAACTGCTGACCAGATTTGGGCATCTGGTGCCTATAGTTTAACCAGTCCTAAACAATGTGTCCCGGGAGGGTAACTTCCCTGATCCAAGACTCTAGACATTAGTTTTTGTAGAACACCTTGGATAAGCTTTCACAATAAACTTGACACACTTCACCTTGCAGCTTGCCCAGAGAAAAATTCAGGAAATTCTGACTCAGGTAAGAAGGCAGCAGCAACAGCAGCAACAAAAGACAGTACCAAGTGGGCAGTCTCAACCAAGACGGAAATGAGAACGGTTCGGGAAGCAGCCCTGCGCAGAGACAGATGCCAGACCAAAGACAGACTGTGTAACAGACAGGCCACCAGGACCCCACCTGGTGCTGTGCGAGGAAGTTCCAGCAAGTCAGTCACCTGTTTGAGGACCAGGCAAATTATGAACTCTGTCTCTGTATGAATGTATTAATTAGGCTCTCTCAAACTTCTGAATCCCCAGCTTTAAAGTAAGGACCCCTTCACTTCCCTTTTGTTCTATTCTCATAATTTACCATAAACCTAGTTAGTCTCTATTATATTTTTGTTTTTGTTTTTTTAAAATTTTTGTTCCCCAGCAATTTTAAAACTTGGTTTAATGAAGCTTTCTCTTCTGAGTTCACTGGTTTAAGAAAAGGCATTGCTTGTTGAAGTCCAGCTGTATAGGGAGAAAAATGGTTTAAAAGAAAAAAAAAACAAACTACAGCTGGAGGGTGGGATTTGAGGGTGGGCTAGGGTTAGAAAGGATTTGGACAAGGTAGAGTTAGTCCCAGTGCTAAACAAGTGGCATTCTTTTTTTACAATTTGATTTATTTTTACATAACACTGCCATGAGTAACCTAAGGGAAGTGTTGAATGGTGTTGGCCAGGGCATGAAAAGATAAAATATGCATTTTACTAAACTACCTCAGGCATTAGTACCTCAAAGAGAAATTTGTTCGTTTTTTTTTTTTTTTTGCGCCTTTTTTTTGTATTTTGTATACTTTATAAAGCTAATAGTTCTGGAGCGTTTTATTTTTTTAATAAAAAATAAAATTTTGATCAGCCACCAGCCAGGAGTGCTGCAAGGTTATTCTGGGTTATATAGTATGTTACTTCTAGCTGCTGGCTGATGGGAGTAAGAAATGTCAAAATATTAACACCTCGGTTTTTCTGAGGCCCTCAGAACCACCATAATTTAGACAATTCAGTGACTGTCCAGAAGACATTGACTCATACCAACACTTCTGATAGCAATGCCAGGTAATTTTTCCTTTTTTTTTTTTTTTTTTTTAAGATCGGAAGAAAAAGTTTGTAATGGTACTTTTTTTTTTTTTTAATTTTAATTTTTTTTTGGGGGGTTTTTTTTTTGGGGGGTGGGTTGGGAACAGAACAAGGAAGTGATGGCAAGAGGCTGGGGTTGGGCAAGGGTGGGGAAGATTTTTTTAAGATGGCTGCAGGAGGCTGGGTATGGGGGGGGGTTGATTTTGGAGGGTTTGTTTTGTTTTTGTTTTGAGGGTTTGTTTTTTGTTTTGTCTTTTTTTTTTGGTTGAATGCATGAACCCTTTGTGCCTTTGACCATCACTACCTAACAATGCGACATTGAAACATTTTGCAGCCCATTTGGACTTTGCCAATTCTGTTCAAAGAGCAAGCTTCATCTTCAGTTTGGTAGAACGCTTTCATCTGGTGGAGCGGCACACACAAACACATTTTTTTTTCTTTTTTTGTTGATGTTATAAACCCGTGCTTTCCACGGATCACATCCTACTGCTCTCAGTTAAGGTAACAGGAGAGAGATCAAGTACAGTTTGATCATCTTAAGGATAATGGCTATGTTTACATATCTAGCCGCTATAATGGGCCACACTAAGCCACTTTGAAGGTCTAAAAGCGACACAGTACAACCTCCTAGCTTGGCTTACAATAGATGCAGCAGGGTTTATGCACATTTTTGCAACCAACCATTAAATGCGTATTAAAAAAAAAAAAAAAAAAGTCAACAGGCAGGGATTACAGGAAAGCTACCAAATTTATTTTAATTTTAGAATGTAATTTGAATGATTATTGTGGTAATATACATTCAAGTTTCAACAATAAACTTCAGTCTACCTCAGTTTTAAAAGATGTGGCAACACATATGGTGCATAAAGACTGCTGTATGTGTGTGTACGCACGTTTGGTGTGTATACACAGAGCCATGCTATTACCTCTCTATCTTTTTATTTTTTTTTGTGATGTTTTTGTGCATGAGATGATCAGAATCACCATGCTGCACTGATTAAGGGGCACAATTAGCAAAAAAAAAAAAAAAAAAAAATCTCATCATTTTTGTTGATCTACCTCTTAGATTCATATTGAAATAGAGGCATTTCTGCATAGACTAGAATAATTTTTTTCCCAAAGATCATTGTTGTACAGATTAGAGAATTTTGAAAATGGTCTGAAGTGGTTTCTTTTCCTGCAACTATATACTTTACTAACTGGTTTATAAACCTCAAACTTATGTTGTAGTTTTAGCAAAGAAAATAAACCTTTTTTTTTTCTTTCTTGTCAAGAGTGACTTCATCTAGTGTTTAGGAGAATTTTTCTCATATTGATTTAAAAATACGAAATTATGAAAAGTCATTGAATAGCATTTTGAATTTCTAGCTGAGGCTTCAGGCTAAGTCCAACTTGCCTTTCTTAACATTTTGAAAAGGATTTGACGTATTTCCCATGAGATTTTTTTCACCAGTAGGTGTTGCATTGTACATCAGCTGATTTAAATACTGTCATTATCTCTTTAAATTTCTAGGCTGTTAGTGTGCTTAAATCATGTTCTTATTTTCAATTGAGACTTGGTAATTTGGAGTATTTGGGAATAGCTACAGTAGACAGTAATACTGTACACAAGCTTATTTACAAAAAGCATGGATCATCTTTCATCTGTAATGTGCCCCCAATGCAGCTCCACTTACCAGATGCCTCTGAATGGAATAAAGAATTTAACTCCTATTGTTGGTTGCAGTTGTGTGGTCTTTTTGTTTTTGTTTTATTTTTGTTTTATTTTTTGTTTTGCTTTATTTTATACAGCAGTAGACTAACTACCAATATAGTTGTGTTTCAGGGTTTTCAGATTGTTTTAATGCTGGGTAAGTAATTAATAGCACCCCACTGGTATCTTGAACACCTCCCTGTTCTCTTCTTTGGAAAATCAAGTGTTTCCACACAGGCAGCTCCTACCATCATATGAATGCACTTTGCACTTAATGCATTTTGCTTAGGGATGTTATACGTTAATAATTTGGTTGGCTAACACCTTGCAGATGCCAGCTGTAATTGCCTTGCTTAGTTGTCAGTCTCCAGGCAGATTATCACCTAGAAACAGGAAGGAATCTGGACAGCAGAAGCCTTATGCTCAAGTTTTTATGCTTGCTTTCCATCTCACCTACAATGCCAGTCACATCCTCTGATTGGTAATAATGCTGCTTGAAACCTCCCTTTAGTTCCATAGTCTCATAAGCCTGACTGGAGCTTATCAATGTTCCCAGCTTTTGTGCTGCTTAGTAGAAATCTCCTTGCTTTGGAGTGCACTGTATTTACCTGTAAGCTTTTGTTGAAGCCCATCTGATGACGAAGTAGCTGTTCACACCTTTGTTTCTCAGTATCACTTGAGTGTGGTGTGTGTTGTTTTGGGATCCAGTTTTAGGAAGATAATTGCCAGCAGCTAAGGATAGGAGGAATGCTTAAATGGGGTCCTTACTTTTCACCAAATCCCAGAATAAACACTGATTTATATATATATATATATATATATATATATATATATATATATATATATATATATATATATATATATATATATATATATATATACATATACACACACACAGGAAGCCGTAAACAGGCTCTACCTATCTGTTGCGTTTAGGACATTGTGTTTTGTATTAATAAACTTTTCACTATGTTTTAAATATGGAAATGTGGTAGTGTGTGCGTCTCTGAAGCTTTCAGGAACAAGCATGTTCATTCTACCCAATTTTAGATGAGGCTTGTTTTTCTTGACTCACCGTGATGTATCTGGGCCTTTACAGACTGCTTCATGGGCAGCCACATGAAGAAATGATCAGTACAACTCTTTCACGGGAAATCTGGAAGTCTTATAATACTCCAAGGAGCCCAGAACTGACAATTGCTGCTTTGTTGATCAAGGAGGAATGTGCTAGGAGCATCTGCTAAAACATAATTTGTACTGCTTCCTAATAGCCAATATGACTGGCCTGAGGCAGTTGTACAGATCTTCACCCAAAATATGTGCTAGAAATAGTTTCATATTTGTCTAATTTTAGGACGTATGCAACTTGCTCATTGTAACTGAAATGAAGTGACTCTTGATCTGGTCAGTAAAGTCGGTCTGTCTAAATGAAATCTGTATAAACACATTTGTCTGCAGAGAATGAACAATTTGGCTTATATTTTTAACTTTAACTGACATATCAATGCGTAGTTAACTGGACACTTTCAGTTCTTTAAAACATCTAATAAATGTGTACCTGTGGTATTGTCTAAATAAATGCAGCAGTGTTTACTGACTAAGTAACATCTTAATAAAAGCAGTGATTGCATGGCTCTTTCATCCTGTTGTCTGAATGCAATTGATAGTAGCCAGTTATCACCATTAGGATTTCTAAAAATTGTTGCTTATGTACAACCATCTAAAAATCCCTAAGAAGGGAGATGTTACAATACCCAGAGAAATGCATCAGGAGAGGAGAGAGGGGGGGAATTGTTTTGACTGAAAACAGGACTCCCTCTTCTGATGGAGAGAGCGGACAACTATCAGTTATATTTTTATTAAAACCATAAACCTTCATTTGATTTCATGATTTATCTTAGTAATTGAATGGAAGGCCTGTCAACTCCTATACAAATATCAGGCATGTCTTAAACTTCATGGAAAAAAGGGTTAGTACCAAGGTAGAGATACCGGGGTTGGGGAGAGGGGGGGCGGCTGGTAGCACTGTGGGGTCTTTGAAACCATGTTGGAGAGGTAGGGCCGTGGGAAGGGGACCCCTGCTGGCAGGGCAGACTAGATCTGTGACCTCACATAATGCTGCTTCCTTTCTTGCCACCACTGTGCATTTAAATTCAGTGTCTGGGCCAAGCAGAGCTGGAGAAGAGGTAGAAATGTGTAGCCAACTTAGGAACATGCTGTGGGTGGGCAACTTTGCTTGTGCGAGGGAACCAGCGAGAGCGGCAGGTGGAGCAAGGCTACAAACTGCTCAGAAGCCGGCTTTGCATTTCTGCCTCCGTTGCAGCTCAGTGCTTCCCTGTTACTGCATTTAAGCACACATCAGTGGCAAAGAAAGAAGCACTATTGTTTGAACTCATTGAGCTATGCTGCCTTGCCAGTAGGACACCTTTCCATGCCCATGTTAGGCTGTCATTTCTAAAGGTAAGGTGCATTGGCAAGGGAGGAAGGCTATCCAACTTCAGCTCAGAGAATGTAGGCTGCTTTACCAGCAGGGGACCCCCCCTTCCCATTCCCTAGTTGGAAACCATTTTCCCACCCTCCTGACCCCCCACTCTCCACCCCCAAGAGCTCCAAAATAGCAAGTGTTTCAAATAATGTGTACATACTGTAAGATACAGCATTCCCCTGATGTCAACAGTGCAGCCAGCCCTCATTCCATGGGGATACTTATCAGATCAAGATGCAGGTAAGTGATTATTCATTGAGGGTTTACTAGATTACTGGCTGAAGCATGTTAGCTAGATTTGGAAGTGAATTAATGAGGTACCCATTTTCTGTCAATAAGCAGGCTTAATTAGCCGTGATCTCTGGGGTGACATCCACCACTGAACAAACTTATCTCTCTAAGTTAGAGCTTTGAACTCTACTGAGCATGTGCTGGAGTTCCCACGTGGATGTTGCCTCAGAAGCAGCCTCAGTCTTTTTATGTCTGAGCTAAAGCACGGACAGTTACTTGGTCACTCCTATATTTTTTCTTCACCAAGTTTTCGAATTGCCTTTTGTCTCTACCTAACTGCTTTTCAGCACCCCAAATAGCATTTTTCAATATTACCTTAAAAAAAAAAAATCTGTGTGGGAGAATGTTCTGGCACCCTACTCAGACTGTCTAGTAAGCAGAAAACCACAGTTAACAGATTTAAATTAGCGATGGCCACGACCACTGTTACATTTGTTTGAGGCCTGACCATGATTAGCCAGCATGTGGTTGGATGTCTCTGTGCTCCAGAACAGCCAAAATAGCTACATCAGGCATAGAATCACAGTAAGTCAATCTCCTGGAGCCATGCTTCTTACAGTTTCCTGGGTAGCCATTTCAGTCAAGTCCCTCCAAGGCTTCTCCAAATTCCCTGCAGGGTGATCCAGATTTGGAGAAGCAGCATGCACCAATGACAAAGCACAGGCACGCCATGGAGCCTTCCAGTATATTGAAGAAACATAAGCACCAAGATGCATTGGTACCATCATTGCTCCAGACATTGGTGCTGATGAAGAAAGCCTCAACACTGAATGCATCATGACGCTCGGCAAAGGCTGCGTCAGCACACGGCACTTTAGAGCACACAACATTTTTTGAAGCATGCATCAAAGACATCATCATTGATGCCAGCTCTATTGACACATTTGGCGTGCATTACCTTGATTCTCTCAATGTACATCAACCCTATCAATTCACCTAGACTGCTCTTGTCACTGGACCCTCCATTTCATTCTGAGGGCCCTGCTCACACATCGCCTCGCTTGATGCGGTCAGCTCCTTCTTCCCACCATTCCAGCCTCTCACAAGTGGCAAAACCTGTTTTAGCAGCCATACTTTCTGTCCATGAGATCCTGCAGGCCACTTTGCCCATACAGATTTACGCTTGCCCCAAATGGTCCACTTGGAGGTTTGTTCCATCTCCCACCTCCGATTGCCAGACCTCTGCCATTCTCACAGTTCTTGATTCACAGCTTACACTTGGAATCCCTGGAATCAGTTTGTTCCAGTCTTCTATCTTCTAATTGGCCTCCAAGAGTGGAAAGGGATATCGTTTTTGTCTCAGAAGAAGAAATTCCTTCTCCAACACCAGCTGAGGACCCAGCACACTCTGGGACAGATTATGCCCATTGTCTAAGACTTCTTTATTCTATGATGGATGAGTTGCTAACTCCCTTCTCTCCCTTCCTGCCAGGCTTCCCTACAATTTATACCCAGACTGCTATGACATTCTTTCCAGCTAGGGTCATGTCTGAAGTACCTCTCTTGCCTATGCCATCCTCTTAAGGAACAACAGATTCCTCCAAATCGGTGGACCATCTTCCACTCTAGTCATTCTTGGATCAGCTTCAGTACCCTCCTGCCTCATTGCAGTTGTCCTACTGCATTTGGTTAAGTGCTTCATCACTAGGGAAGTCCCCAAGAAGCACTACAGGTATCCCTATGGACCTACCTCCAATCACGCCAAATCATAGATTCATGCTAGAAGATCTCACGTGCTCAAAATTTGAGATGATGGGTATAACACGCAATGGTTATGACCCACGTGCCAAGGTTTTGGGGCTGTTGAGGAATCTTGATATTCCCTGTTACCCAACCACTTTGTCTGTGCATGCTGTTTTGGATGCAGCTGAAATGCATATGTGGGGAACCCCTAACTCCAGTATCACAGCAGCCAGGAAGCTCGATTTGAAGTACTGGATGAAAAAGTCCCTGGCGTATGGTGTAGTGCAACTTCCTCACCAATTGGTTGAATTGATCCTTAAGAAGGCAAAGAAAACTCATTTGCACTCTAATTCCCCACCTGGAAAGGACCATCACATACTTGACAGTTTCAGAAAGAAGGTTTTCCAAGGGATCATGCTGACATCTTTCATTATGTACTACCAGTTTTACATGGTTCATTACATCCATGAGTGCATTCAGAATCTAAAACCATTTATTTGTTCAGACTCCAGTGAACATTTCTCTCCTCTGCCTCTGCTAGACCTAAGAAGCTGTGGAACACAACCTTCATTCAGTCTACAAGTCCTTCAATATAACTGCAAGGACCTTTGTGGCTTCTGTTGGGGTAAGCTGTATGCATTGGCTCCAATAAGTAGTATTAGAGAAAATGTTCATGAGAAACTTGCCCACTTACCCTGTCTAGGCAACAACCTGTTTGGGAAATGGTCTCTCAAATCAAGGAATAGAATGTGTGGCGGTTCAGTCCCTGTCCACTGCATCAGAATCTCACTTTTCTGCCAGACAACCCGTCTTTCCATACAAGCATCCTTACTACCCCAGGTGCTGTTATTGCTCCTTTCACCGATATCAACTGCCTCTGTTATCAACTGAGCAACAATACTACCAGCAACTTCCACTGTGCTCCGTGCAGCGGGCCTGCCATCATCAGAATGCACCCCAGCAGATTCAAGTGAAACCTGGGCAGAGATTTTGATGCTGGCAGTCCCAAAGGACCTCAAACCTCTGGGAGGCCTAAAAACAAACAACCTGACTGCTTCCTGGTTACTGTGATGTTGGAGTTAGGGGTTTCCCACATATGCATTTAGACTGCATCCAAAGCAGCATGTGTAGACAAAGTGGTTGGTCCTAAAAATAGTCCAGTATATGAGTGCTGATTGCATTTCTCTCAGCTACCTACTCTATTACATCTCAGTATCTATCCATTGGACCTGTCCCAGCTTTTTCAGCTCCGTCTGGAAGTCCAGAGTCGTCTTTGGCAGTGGGCAATAGAGGAGGTGCTTTCTGCCCAACTCAGCTGGAGATTTTATTCTCATTACTTCCTAATCCCTCAAAAAATCAGGAGGATTACAACCAATTTTTAGATCTGTGATCTGAACAAATTCCTTCATTGGGAGAAGTTCAAAATGAATTCACTGGGCACAATCCTTCCTTCATTCAAAAGGAGGATTGAAAGTGCTCTCTGGACATAGACACACATGCTCACAACCCTATATAGCCATCATTGGTGCTTCTTTCATTTCCAAGAGGATTCTACCCACTACCAGAACAAAGTACTGCTGTTTGGACTCTTGGCAGCCCCCAAGTTTTCAAAGTGCCTTGCAGTTGTGGCCATCCATATCAGACACCAGGAAATACAGGTTTTCCCCCTACCTGGACAACTAGCTTATCACCAAAGTGGCAAGGGCCCTGGCTTCTGTGATCCAGCTACTTCAGATGGGTTTTCTCATCAATTTTGAAAAGTCCAGTCTGGGCCCAACTCTGTGCCTGCAGTTCATCAGAGCATTGATCGATTCTTTACGTGAAAGCATGTATCTGCCATTGGACAGAGTGCTTGTCATAATCCACGTCACCATGAGCTTTGTCATCATTGTCCCCCTTATCCAATCCATGTAGTCCTACTGAGGCACGTACACATACTCTGCCTGCAATGATGGGGGTTACATACCCAATGGACCCAGCTCACACAGCCATTACTATTGGTGCAGCTCACACCAGAAATGAAATGGGAGCTGTAGTGGTGGCTAAAGCCGCGAGTCCTTTGAGACAGAGCCCTACTTTGCCCATAACCTTATCAATTGACTGTCAATCACATCAATTGTGTACTGAAATGCTCACACCAGCTACTGCCAAACTTAAGGAACCTGGCCTCCTCCAGAACTCCTCTTCCAGATCAACTTTCTTGAACTGAAAGCCATCAAGAATGCCTTGCATGCCTTCACATACATGCTTCAAAGGAAGAGTATCATGATTCAAATGGACAACCAGGTCACCATATTTTACGTAAATAAACAAATCAGCACAGCATCCTGAACTCTGTCAAAAAACCTTACACATCTGGAAGTGGATGATAGCCTAAAGAGTCATGTGGTAGTTTATCTTCCAGGAATGGCCAGTACATTGGCAAATTGTCTCAGCAGGATCTTCCATGCCCATGAATGGTTGCTCAACAGTCCATTGTCAACCGGTTGTTCTGCTTCAGGTCAGCCATCAATTGACCTTTTTGTATCTGAACACAACTGAAAATGGGATCAGTTTTGCTCAATATTTCCCAGCCCACACCAGTGGCTTATGATGCCTTCGTAGTAGACTGGGGAACAAACCTCATGTATGCATTTCCTCTATTACCACAGGACCAAGCCCATGTGATTCTTGTTGCTCCAACATGGGCAAGACAAGTTTGTTGCACATATCTCATATACTATCATCACACCTTCCTATCCACCTTGGAATGGACACCTTCCTTCTCTCTCAGGAAGGAGGCCACCTGCTCCATCCAGCTTTGCTGTCTCCGAACCTCACAGCATGGAAGTTGAACACACTGTCTTAGACAATCAACAGGTAGAAGATATTGTGTTCTCTTCTAGGAAGCCATCTACTAAGCATAATTATTCTTTTAAATGGAAAAGATACTCAGCATGCTGTTTTATATATATATTAGCTGGACCCAATCTCCTGTGAACTGCGTTGTTCTATCTATACCATTTGTCTGGCCTGGCCAGTTCCTCAGTCTAAGTTCACCTTAGTGCCATTGCAGCCTAACATGCTGCAATGGGCAATGGGGCCCCCTTGTGTCTAAATTCATGAAAGGGTTGCAACAGGTCTGACTACCAATCTGCATATCTCTTGTGCCATGGGATATCAATATTGTCCTTAGTTATGTGACAACACCACTGTTTGAGCTTCTATATTTGGTGTCTGGTACCTCATCTGGAATGTTTTTTCTGTCATAATGACTTTGGCCTGATGAGTAAGTGAACTGCAGGCATTGGTTCAGTACCCTCCATTCTCCTGCCATTTTTTCACAATAAGGTGGGGTGACACATGCATCCAAAGTTTCTTCCAAAAGTGGTATCTGCATTTCACATGAATCAGTCAATTGGTTCTGCCTATTTTTCTTCCACAACTGCATGCCTCCAATGGTGCGAAAATTCTTCCCACCTTGGATTGCAAGCAGGCACTTGCATACTATAAAACTATAGACACATGTTTCTTATGATCCAAATTGACTGAATGTGGCTGTCTCCAAATGAACATTATCTAACTGGATAACACTGCTATACTGCTTCAGGACTTCATCTCCCAAACCCGGTCAGGGCTCACCAAGTCCATGCAACGGCCGCTTACATTGTTCACTTATGGGAAGTATCTGTGAAGGGCAGCAGCCACGTGATATTCAGTGCACACCTCAGCAACCCACTACTGCCTGGACAGTCTAGCATCTTCTGATAGCACAGTAGGTTGGACAGACCTGTGACATACAGTTTCATGATCTACTATTCATGGTGGAGTGTAGGTTGCTTATACCGTAAAAGCTTTGTTTCAACCCTGTGCTTCGGACTTCCCACAGATCATGGCTAATTCAGCCTGCTTATTGATGGAAAAGCAAGTTTGCTTACCGTAAATGTTTTCCATAGATGAGATGAATTAGCAACCAGTCTTTCTCTCTGGAGAGAGTAGACTGCATCTGGTTAGATTTGACATGGTCTGAGGAAGTTTCTGCACAGAAACTCCCTCACATGCTAGTTTGGAGAGACATGTCCAGTGCTGCCAGATGTCCCACCACAGATCATGGCTAATTCATCCTATCTACAGAAAACATTTACAGTAAGCAAGCTTGCTTTCTTCCCCTTCTCTGCCTTCTCCTCCCCTCTCATGACTTCCTCTTCCACAACCCCCATCTTGGATCCAGGCAGCATCTCTTCAGTGCCAGCAAAAGGAGGAATGGGTTATGGGTGTAGAGCTGTGGACCATTACCACTTTGGCATGGAAGGAGAGATAAGGGAGAGAAAGGCATTAAGAGGCTAAAGCTGGGTGGGGGGAAAGTGGGAAATTCAAGTGGGAGAGGAGTGAAGATTTAAAGGAAGAGCTGGGATTTGGGGGGAATAAGGACCTTAGGATTGGAGGGGAAGGGAGAAATGGGTATGAGGGGATTGGTGAGAGGATTGAGGATTGGGGAAATGTAGGAAGAGTAGAGATTTGGAAACTGGATCAGAAGAGGAATGGAGATTCAGCAATTGGATGAAGTGTGTTGAGTTGGGAGGATATGAGTGGAGGATGTGAGAAGGGGGTATAGATGTATTGATGTAAGAGGAGGAGGAGTAGTTAAGTGGTGTGAAGGCTTGGAACAGTGAAAAGGGCTGGACCTCTGAAGGGGATGAGAGGGTGGAAATGGAGTTAGGGAGGTGGTAATGGGGGACAAGGACCAAAGAGAGGGGATGCTTGAAAGCTGTGCCTGGAGAAGGGGAGAAGAGGCAGAATAAAGGAGGAGGAGGAGGAATACAGGTGATGGAAATGGGGAATTAGATGGGAAGAAGTAAGAGGGTGAAATGGGAAGGCTGTGGAGAGGGGCTGAGGAGATGAAAAGCTGAGTAGGTAAGAGGTAAAAGTGGAGATCAAAGACAGGTGAGAGTGAGAGGAAGAAATCTGAGTGGATAGAAAAGAGAAATGAGAGAGTTGAAAGGGAAAGATCAATCCCAAACATAGGAGAGGAAGTAAGAAAAGGGAGAAAAAAATTGCAAATGACAGGAGACCCTAGAAAAAGACTGGAACCAATGAGATTAGAAAAATAAAATGCCCAAAGGTAGGGGAAAAATTCCAATTTAGCAACTGGAATAGGTCAGCTTTGGGAATATGTATCTGATATTTTTGTATTTTGGTCAATATAAAAGGAAATGTATTTCAGTTTCTATTTTACCAGTGTTACATTGCATGTAGGATCTGGGGGTTCCCTGTTAAATTTTTCTCTGCATATTCTAATTTGTGATCTTATTCTGTATTTGAGGGTTGATTTTGTGCTCTGTGTGTATAACTAACTAAGGTGCCGTCTTCTGATGGTGTATAGTTTGTGTAGGGATCTGTAAACAAAACAATGCAGACACACAATTCCCAACAATTATAAAGCCAAAACCAAAAGAAGGGAATCAATCTATCAAAATAGAAAATCTTTTATTTTACATCCAAAATAAATGTTTAGAGAATATTTAGCACAACTATATAAAACCCTAGACTAGCTACCCTAAAGCAGCTAACCAAAGAAAAATTGAAGTTAAAAATATACCTTACATGCAAGCACTACAGCACATCCAAACACAAATTAAAACGTGAAATGAAGATTTCCCTAAATGAAAATACAATGTATACAAAAATCTGATAATGTCTCACAAATGTAGCGCACACACTTCTCAGCGTTCCTCGACAGAGGCCACTGTTTTGCCGAATGCCAGCTTCTTCAGGGGGATTTCTTAATGTAGAGCCAAAAAACAGTGCTGATGGCACCACTGATCTTATTAAAATAAGGCAAACTGCTATACCAGACACTTTCTATGGTGGAGAAGTCGTCGGAAATAACCTGTCATTAAAGCTTTTTTTTTTTGCAGTCCTCATCTAATTTCTTTTTGCCGGAAAACTTTTTCAAAGGACTCTTTAAGTTAAAGAGCTGCAGGTCATCAGCGCAGAGACAGGAGGAAGAATTCAGACTACTTTCCTCTTATCTATGTTTAAGTTCTCTCCCTGTTATTTACTGCAAAGGAATCTTATGCACTGCATCTATAAACTCATCCTCCTGCTGATGCTTTCTGCATTTTGAAAATCAATCAACTTACCCTTGACCTCATTTTGAGAGTTGAAAACATTCTGAAAGCTATGCTCACATAACAAGAAATCCCCCTGAAGAAGCTGGCATTCAGCGAAACACTGGCCTCAGTCGAGGGGACACTTTGAGAAGTGTATATGCTATTTTTGTGAGACATTATCAGATTTTGTATACACTGTATTTTCATATAGGGAGTCTTCATTTCACTTGTTTTAATTTGCGTATGGATGTCCTATGGTGTTTTTTTTATGTAAGGTATATTTTAACTGCTCACTCAATTTTTCATTGGTTTGCTGCTTTAGGGTAATTAGTCTAGGGATCTGTAGCAGTCCAGCTTGCTGTTTTCCCAGTAGGTCGTGTTTTGGTGTTCTAAGGCCTGGTGATATTTGCAGTGCTACCTTTTTATAGGAAGATTGTGGTGAATGGCTGAATCCTGCCAGTGCTGTTAAGGCAAACTTGTTGCAGGGTGAGTGCATTTTTTTGCAGGAATGTGTCTAGCACTAGAAGGATGTTGTGCTACTGTTAACTGAAGTGACATCAGAATTAAATATTAAATCTTAAATTAATATTCTAAGAGTAGGCTGTCCAAATTACACATTTTTATAGGATCATTTTGGTCAGCGCTTTAATTATGAAAATTTGGATAAGGACTCTTGGCTTGTGCCCATCAATGTCAACTCAGTGGATGCTTAAGCACTCCCAGTATTGAGCAAACTACTTTATTGTGTACAAGGAGGAGTAATTTGTATTGTTTAGCCTCGCCAATTGTTTTGAAAAGTTATCTCCTATGTTGGTGTCTAGAGTCTTTAGCATACCTAGTAATACCTCTGCCTGCTGTTCATAGGTGTTATCCCTTTGCCTCTCTCTCTCTCTCATTTCCTTCTTCTGACCCAATCCCAGCTGACAGCAGGAGAGCAAAAGAGATGACATGGTGGGTCCTGTGCTTCTCTAACCCATTTTTCCTTCCATTGATGCCTCTCCCAACCACTCTGAGTGTCATAGAAATCTACTGAGCACTGTAAGATTCAAACTGCTGATCTGAGCTAGTAGAGAAGAGACAGCTGAGGGGGGATATGATAGAGGTGTTTAAAATCATGAGAGGTCTAGAACGGGTAGATGTGAATCAGTTCTTTACTCTTTTGGATAATAGAAAGACTAGGGGGCACTCCATGAAGTTAGCATGGGGCACATTTAAAACTAATCGGAGAAAGTTCTTTTTTACTCAACGCACAATTAAACTCTGGAATTTGTTGCCAGAGGATCTGGTTAGTGCAGTTAGTGTAGCTGTGTTTAAAAAAGGATTGGATAAGTTCTTGGAGGGGAAGTCCATTACCTGCTATTAATTAAGTTGACTTAGAAAATAGCCACTGCTATTCCTAGCAACGGTAACATGGAATAGACTTAGTTTTTGGGTACTTGCCAGGTTCTTATGGCCTGAATTGGCCACTGTTGGAAACAGGATGCTGGGCTTGATGGACCCTTGGTCTGACCCGGAATGGCATGTTCTTATGTTCTTAACAGCTTCAGGCATAGGCAGGCCTATGGCCTGCACTCTCCTGCTGTTAACTGGGATTGGCCACAGTGGGTGATCCAAAGTGAAAACTTGTACTGGGCACAATTGATCATTGCTTTACCACTAGCCGACTCTGTGGTTGTTGCTTAGAGTTGGGACACTTATTTCAATCAGTAAAGGCAGGGCTTCTATGTAAGTGCAGAAAGTAATGAAAATCTCATCAGTTTACTTTAGAACTATAAGGCCACTTTTAGTGGCTCTTGCTTTGGATGGTAGGGAGTGTAGGGGAGGAGGTTTTTGTTTTAGTTTATTTCTCTTAAAGTTTGCCTATTTATTGTGGCAAACCTGAAAATCCAACTGGATAAATGTGCCTCTAGGAGGGAGTTGGGAAACATTGCTTTACCAGTTTGTCCCAGCATGTCTCCCTGTATTAGGGATAAGGGACAGTTTTGAGGAAGTCATTTCGCTGGAGCTCGTGATGTTAACTTTCTTTCTCATAAAGGAGCTAAATTATGTTTCATAGTTATACGATGCAGCTTTGTTGGGTAAGTTCCTTGAAAAATTTAGTGTTGCAGCCCTCCCTTCTTCCTAGTCTAAGAAGCATCCTGAAAACTTCAAGGTCACAGACAGAGAAATACAAGATGGAGGCATTACCTAATCAGAGAATAAAAACATCATTTAGATGTGAAAGCAAAGAAGCTGACAATTAGGGAGCTCTATTTGCTAAGGGGGAGCTGAGGAGAGGAAAACACCTTCCATGAGCCCAGATTCAGTTTATAGAGACAAAATACACTGCACACAGGATTTACAGGCCCTATGGATATAGGTTTGCTTTTGAGCACACACATTCTTATCTGTCGTGGTATTGCTTTAACAGTAGTGTGTGTTTAAACTAAAGAATGGGGGTGGCAGGAGATGACCAATTAAACTGACATGTCACTCCCAAGCAATACGGTAAGTGGGAGGAGAAAATAAAATCAGCCAGCTCAAAAAAGCAGACAAGGTGTATAGGAAGAGCAACACATCAAGGGAGAAAAATTGGAAAGCTTTGACTACAAATGCTCATAGTTTGGGCAACAAAATACCAGAGCTGCAGCCTCTAATGGTGGAGGCGGACTTGGACACTGTTACTGTCTCGGAGACATGGTTCACAGATTCTCATGATTGGGATACGGCCATACCGGGCTATAACTTAAAGAAGGACAGAAAAGGGGGAGGAATAACTTTGTCAAAAACAATATCCAAGCAACTGATCTGCAAGGAATGTGGAGTAGAAAAGAAACGTTATGGGCCATCCTAAAAAAGATGATGGTTCATCCATTTTTACTGGAGTGGTTTACAGGCCTCTGACTCACAGAAGAACTAGACAGAGATCTGGTCAGAGACATCCAAACGATGGGAAAGAAGGGAGAAGTGTTGATTGTTGGAGATTTTAGTCTGCCAGATGTAGACTGGAGAATCCCTTCTACAGAATATACCAGAAGTAGAGAGAAAGTGGATGCCCTGCAAGGGGCTCTGTTCAAACAAATGGTAATGGGACCCACGAGGGAGGGATTATACTCAACTTAGTGCTCACTAACAGGGATAATGTCTCTAATGTCCAGGTGGGTGCCCACTTCAGCACCAGTGATCATCAAAGGGTATGGTTCGATATTGCAAATAGGATACAGAGAAGTCACACAAAGATCTGAGTTTTGAATTTCAAAAATATAGACTTTGTCGAAATGAGGACGTACCTGGAGGTAGAGCTAGAAAACCTAGAGAAAATGAGAGAGGTGGAACAACAGTGGGCCAAACTAAAAGGAGCAATTACAAAGGCAACAAATCTATATGTTAGAAAAGTAAACAAAAGTAAGAGAAATAAGAAACCGATCTGGTTCTCCAAGGGGGGGTGGCTGATAAAAGCAAAAAGAACAGCATTCAAGAAATACAAAGGATCCCGAAAAGAACACAGGGAAAAATATCTGGTGAAACTGAGGGAGACAAAGAAATCAAGAAAGCAAAAAGTCAGGCAGAAGAAAGGATTGCCAAAGAGGAAAAGCGACATAAAACATTTCTCAGATATATCAGAGAAAGGAAAAAGGTCCAAAGTGGTATAGTGAAATTTCCTAGCGTGTAGACAGATGGACTCAGGACCAATGAGTATTGTGCTCTCCTGATAACAGATGGGAGTCTGAGTCAGATTTCAAAGCTGACGTCACCCTACATATACCCGTGCAGCAAGCTTAGATCTTCAGTATTTCTCAGTCTCCATAGCAGATGTGGACACTATCCCAAACGAGAATAGTGTAACATTTTCAACAAAGAAAAAAAGAAAATTTACCTGTTAAGAAGAGAGCCCAGCTTCTCCTGCGGTGAAACCTAACTGACCCTCCCACAGTCGAATTTCCTGAGGTGATTTCGATATCCCTCAGAGGTGAGCCTCAGTCCGGCAGCTGATTCCCAGCGTGGACTTTGCCCCCAGGGTGGCTGAAAGGCAATGGGGTGCAGATTTGAACGCGGCAGTGAAGGTATTCTCCTCTCTCCCCGCAGCTGGAGACCGCCCGGCATGCGACCGGTAAGCGCCGAGACCAGGTAAGGTAGATACCTTTTACTTTCAAGTCTCTGGTCTCCAAGGCTCGAATAGCCATACCTATCTTCCTCCCGACTAGGTTAAAATCGGGTTGAGTAGCCCTACTTTGAGGCCCCGATTCAGTGCGAGGGTCCACACATGTGGAGACCCTCCGGGGGGGAGGGGGGCTCACCATCTTGCCGCCGGGGTTGTCTGCGCCATTTTCCCCTCTCGACCGGGATAGGCCAGAGGCCCGAGGTGCCTAACTTGAGCACGCCCGTAAAGACACACGCTTAACTGTGCGCACATCTGGGCTGTGTGCACAGCGGCATGCACAACTAGGCTGCACACACAGATGCGCTCTTAACTGTGCCACACGCACAAAGTCCGTAGTCCGTACACACGTCGTACACACAACTTCTGCACATCCGGCATGCACAACTAAGCACATCCACGTTCATACCTCCACACACGGATGAGTTTTTAAGCCCTACATGTGCACAAACAATGGCACAGCCATCCAAGAAAACCAAACGACACTTCCTTTGCCCAGCCTGCCACTTAAGAGCCACGCAGCCTGAATTGGAATCCCTCCTGTGCCAACAGTGTGAACAGGCCCAGGGCGAACCAAAATAAGACCAACAGCCAGGAGAGAGATCCGGAACCACTGCTGATGGCACCCCAGACCTAAGTATTTCCAACTCGGCGCCCCCCCATAGGAAAGTACCTCCAGAGCTTCCCACTACAACCCCTCCTGGGATCAACATGGACCCAGGAACCTTCTCCTGGGTGGAATTTTTTTTAAAGGGCTGTAAACCTTTGTCCAGGCACAATCAGCCCAGCTGCCCACCTAACTCAAACCCTGCCAGAAGCACAAGCCCTTCCCGGCACCTCCCGAGTTCCTCGAGACATGCCTCTCCTAACCAAGAGCCTCCTTGATGGGGATCTAGACACCTCAGATGAGGAAACTGACTCCCTGGAAAAAGGAGAAATTCCTCCAGGGATGGGACTATACCGGACCATGCTCCGCTTCTTCCACAAGGACAAATTACCAGCCCTCGTGTCCCAGACTATGAAGACACTGGGTCTTCCAGGCACGGAGCCTATATCGGAACCAAAGAAGAATCCCATGTTAGTGTACCTCTGTAAAGCCTTATGCTACTTTCCTATGTTGGAGCCCATCAAGGAACTGGTTGACCTGGAATGGAATGCACCAAGAGGCCAGCTTTAAAGGGGGGCGAGCCCTAGAAGCCCTACACCCGCTGGAACCCACGACTAAGGAACTCCTACGCTTCCCTAAAGTGGATGCTATTATCTGTGCAGCCTCAAAGCGCACTATGATCCCTATGGAGGGAGAAGCGGCACTGAAGGACACCCAGGACAGAAGGCTGGAAGCCATCCTTAAGCAGTCCTTTCATGTATCAGCAATGATGCTACAAATTGCTTCCTGCTGCGCATTGGTGGCACGTTCCTGTTTGATCCTCTCCAGAGACACAACCACGCTCGGAGAAGCGATGGAGCCTGCGGTCTCCTTCCTCACTGATGCTACTGCAGACCTCGTGCGCACCTCGGCCAGGAGTGTCGCCTCAGCAGTGGCGGCCAGAAGACAACTATGGCCCCGGAATTGGTTGGCTGACACGACTTCCAAAGTGAACCTCATGAGAATGCCTTTTAAAGGGTCTCTCCTGTTCGGGAGCAAACTGGAGAAGTTGGCCAACAAATGGGGTGAATCCCCAGTACCCTGATTACCTGAAGACAGGAACAAAAGAATATATCAGCGCTCCTCTCCCAGAAGAACCAAGGGTAGAGGATTGCACTTTAAACCTTACAAGAACACCCAGTCCCAAGCACCTCGCCCTTCAGGAAGGTCTCATTCCTTTCAGAACAGGCACATTAAGAGGGGAGCAGGCTTAGGGGCAGGATCCAGCCATACCCCACAATCAAAGATGCAGACCCATCCACAGGAAGAAGACATAGGGGGGCAGACTTGCCCTCTTCTACCAAAGATGGGTCAAGA
This sequence comes from Rhinatrema bivittatum, assembly GCF_901001135.1. NCBI lineage: Eukaryota > Metazoa > Chordata > Amphibia > Gymnophiona > Rhinatrematidae > Rhinatrema > Rhinatrema bivittatum. The sequence continues at coordinate 210,435,283 of NC_042616.1, read as the reverse complement.
TAATATCGGACAAGTGGGTCCTAACCATCATTCGAGAGAGGTACTCCCTGAAATTCCAAAGCTTCCCTCCAGACAAGTTTGAGATCACCTTGCCACTCCCACTCTAAGAGACTGGCAATGGAAACCACACTAGCAAGACTACTCAGCCTGAAGGCAATAGCCCCGGTGCCCACGCTTCAACAAATACTGGCCACTATTCAATCTATTTTATCATTCCCAAGATAGAAGGAACATTCCGGCCCATCCTGGACCTCAAGGCCATCAACCGCTACCTGAAGGTACCACACTTCTGCATGGAAATCCTACACTCCGTTATAATGGCGGTACAACTGGAAGAATTCTTAACCTCCCTGGACCTATCTGAAGCCTACCTTCACATTCCGGTCCATCAGAACCACCAGCGCTTCCTGCGCTTTGTGATACTGGGTCATCATTATCAATTCCAGGCACTACCCTTTGGACTAGCTACCACCCCCAGAACCTTCACCAAAATTATGGTGATAGTGGCGGCAGCACTGAGGAAAGGAGTCCTGGTACATCCTTATTTGGACGATTGGTTGATCAGGGCAAAGTCTCCGAAGGAGAGTCGCCATGCGACCACCAGAATCAAGAACCTACTACAAGAACTCGGGTGGGTAGTGAACACAGCCAAGAGCTGTCTACTGCCCTCCCAGTCACTAGAATACCTGGGAGTCTGGTTTGATACCAAACAGAACAAGGTCAACCTCCCCCCTCCAAGGAGAAGGAAACTGGCTCAATTACAAAAACTGTTGACCTCAGTTCGCCCCAAGGTATGGGACTACCTTCAAGTCCTCTGCCTCATGACATCAACTCTGGAAGTTGTCCCATGGGCAAGGACCCATATGCGACCGCTACAACGTTCCCTAGTGTCACGATGGAACCCAGTATCCCAGAACTACTCAATTTGCCTCCAGCTATCGACAGAGATTTGGGATCAGCTTTAATGGTGGCTACAGGAAGACCACCTAAGCAGAGGCGTAAACCTATCCCCACCGAACTGGATCTTGCTCACCACAGACGCGACTCTGCGAGGGTAGGGAGCCCACTGTCAGGAACTGACAGCCCAGGGACAATGGAATAAGGAAGAGGCGGGATGGAACATAAACTGCCTGGAAGCTCGAGCGGTCAGACTAGCTTGCCTACGATTCAACCACAGACTCCGAGGCGAGTCTTTGTCATGTTGGACAACACGGCAACCATTGCCTACATCAACTGCCAGGGAGGAACCAAGAGCCAGCAGGTGTCTCTGGAAATAGACCCTCTCATGGAGTGGGCGGAATTAAATCTGCAAGGAATTTCGGCCTCCCACATCATGGGAAAAGACAACATCTCAGCGGACTACCTCAGCAGAGAGAGCCTAGACCCGGGGGAATGGTCGCTGGCACACACGGCCTTCCAGCTGATAGTAAATCGATGGGATCCCCCAGTCACAGACCTACTGGCAACTCATCTCAATGCCCAAGTCCCCAGGTTCTTCAGCCGCAGATGAGAACCACACTCTCTCAGGTAATCGACGCTCTTGTCCAGAACTGGCCAAAGGAAGACCTCCTGTATACCTTTCCACCCTGGCCACTACTGGGCAGGATCATCCACAAGACAGAGCACCACAGGGGACTAGTTTTACTAGTCGTTCCGGACTGGCCAAGAAGACCATGGTACGCGGACATGCGAAGACTACAGGTGGGGAATCCTCTGTGTCTACCCCCATCCCGGGACCTTCTTCAGCAGGGACTGATCTACCACAAAGACCCGGCTCTATTCTCTCTTACGGTAAGGCCCTTGAGAGGACTAGCCTAAAGAAGCGCGGCTACTCAAAAGCTGTGATTGACACCCTGCTCTGGGCACGTAAGTTCTCCACATCTATTTTATTTATTATTTAGAAATTTATATACCGACAGTTGTCGTGAACATCTCATCGGTTAACAGAGAACAGAATGCAACAACAGGCTTTACAATGAACTAGTAACTTACACATGTGAACTAGAAACTACAGTGTAAAGGGACTAATAGCTAAATAGGGAAAAAGGGAGAATATACAGGGAACATAACCAGCATATACAGGGGGAATGGGAGGCAAATACAAGGGGAGAGGGGAGCAAAAGCTTATAACAAGCTTATATAGAGAACATAACAGGCTTATGCAGAGGAAATAACATGCTTGTGTAGGGAACATATAGCAAGCTTTTACAGCGAACTTAAGGTTTAAGGGGCAAATGGAAAGCATGATACAAAATTTACAAATATAAGAAGGCAGGTGCATGGTCTGAAAAATAATTAATATAATATAAATCATTTATATTACAAGTAAAGAAGGTAAGAGGAATATCTGAAGAATAATTAATATAAGAAGTGGCTTAAGTACATTAAAGTTAGTCTGGAATCACATAGAATGTGTATCGCTTAAGGTATGAGAAGAGAGGTTGCCGGGAGTATCATTGGGGAAGACGAGAAGACAAATGTGAGGACAGGAGAGTAGGAGTCTATATTAGGAGAGGAGAGAGATCGTCTATAGATCCCAAAGAAGGGGGGGGGGGGCGCATCTCTGTCTTACATATGGATCTGGAGAGTATTTGAAGCCTGGTGTGAAGACCGCGGTCTCCTCCCGAGGACAGCCAAGATTCCCACCAATATAGAATTCCTACAGGACGGCATGAGGAAGGGGTTGTCTCTCAACTCCCTCAAGGTCCAAGTTGCAGCCCTGGCCTGTTTTAGGTCCGAAGTGGACGGTATCAGACTATCAACTCATCCTGATGTGTCTCGCTTCCTGAAAGGAGTTAAGCACCTCCGGCCACCCCTAAACTGGCCAGTGCCTCTATGGAACCTCAACCTAGTACTAGACTTCCTAACAGGGGACTCCTTCAGACCAACACGCGGTCTGTCTCTACGTCTCCTGACCTTAAAGACAGCATTTTTGGTCTCAATATGCTCAGCTCGGCGCATCTCCGAACTTCAAGCACTATCCTCTTGAGAACCGTTCCTCAGGTTCACCCCGTGCACCATACAGCTGCGTACAGTACCATCCTTCCTACTGAAAGTGGTTTCCCAGTTCCATATGAACCAAACCATATCCTTACCATCCCCAGATAAGCACAAGGATTCGGAAGACTCACGTTTCCTTCACCACCTAAATGTCGGCAGAATCCTAGTCCGATATCTGAAAAGATCTGATCCCTTGCACAAAACTGATCACCTGTTCGTTCTTCACAGCGGGAAGAAACAAGGGGCAGCGGCATTGCGGGCGAACATAGCCCGCTGGATCAAAGAAGTAATCAAGGCAGCCTACATAGAAGCAGGAAAACCACTACCTCAACAGGTCAAGGTGCATTCTACAAGAGCCCAGGCAGTCTCCTGGGCTGAAACCAAGCTGCTTTCGCCAGCCAAAATCTGTTGGGCGGCGACATGGTCCTCCCTTCACACCTTCTCCAGGTTCTACCACCTGGATGTTCAGGCCAGGGAGGATACTAAGGAAATACTAAGTGGGCCACGGGCAGCCTCCCACCCTGTAGGGGAGTAGCTTTTGTACATCCCACTGGTCCTGAGTCCATCTGGCTACACGCTAGGAAATGGAGAAATTACTTACCTGATAATTTCATTTTCCTTAGTGTAAACAGATGGACTCAGCATCCCGCCCATGGCTGCTCCAGAAATCGAGAACCTCGGACATCAAATCTCGAGACTGAGCAAGTACGGGTAAGCCACGGCCTGCCCCTAGTTCAAGTCACCCGCAGTTAAGAACATAAGAACATAAGAAATTGCTATGCTGGGTCAGACCAAGGGTCCATCAAGCCCAGCATCCTGTTTCCAACAGAGGCCAAAACCAGGCCACAAGAACCTGGCAATTACCCAAACACTAAGAAGATCCCATGCTACTGATGCAATTAATAGCAGTGGCTATTCCCTAAGTAAAATTGATTAATAGCCATTAATGGACTTCTCCTCCAAGAACTTATCCAAACCTTTTTTGAACCCAGCTACACTAACTGCACTAACCACATCTTCTGGCAACAAATTCCAGAGCTTTTTTGTGCGTTGAGTGAAAAAGAATTTTCTCAGATTAGTCTTAAATGTGCTAATTGCTAACTTCATGGAATGCCCCCTAGTCGTCCTATTATTCGAAAGTGAAAATAACAGTCACATCTACTCATTCAAGACCTCTCATGATCTTAAAGACCTCTATCATATCCCCCCTCAGCCGTCTCTTCTCCAAGCTGAACAGCCCTAATCCCTTCAGCCTATCCTCATAGGGAAGCTGTTCTATCCCCTTTATCATTTTGGTTGCCCTTCTCTGTACCTTCTCCATCGCAACTATATCTTTTTTGAGATGCGGCGACCAGAATTGTACACAGTATTCAAGGTGTGGTCTCACCATGGAGCGATATAGAGGCATTATGACATTTTCCGTTCTATTAACCATTCCCTTCCTAATAATTCCTAACATTCTATTTGCTTTTTTGACTGCTGCAGCACACTGAGCTGACGATTTTAAAGTATTATCCACTATGATGCCTAGATCTTTTTCCTGGGTGGTAGCTCCTAATATGGAACCTAACATCATGTAACTACAGCAACGGTTATTTTTCCCTATATGAAACACCTTGCACTTGTCCACATTAAATTTCATCTGCCATTTGGATGCCCAATCTTCAAGTCTTGCAAGGTCCTCCTGCAATGTATCACAGTCTGCTTGTGATTTAACTACTCTAAATAATTTTGTATCATCTGCAAATTTGATAACCTCACTCGTCGTATTCCTTTCCAGATCATTTATATATATATTGAAAAGCACCGGTCCAAGTACAGATCCCTAAGGCACTCCACTGTTTACCCTTTTCCACTGAGAAAATTGACCATTTAATCCTGTTCTCTGTTTCCTGTCTTTTAACCAGCTTGTAATCCACGAAAGGACATCGCCTCCTATCCCATGACTTTTTAGTTTACGTAGAAGCCTCTCATGAGGGATTTTGTCAAACGCCTTCTGAAAATCCAAATACACTACATCTACTGGTTCACCTTTATCCACATGTGTATTAACTCCTTCAAAAAAATGAAGCAGATTTGTTAGGCAAGACTTCCCTTGGGTAAATCCATGTTGACTATGTTCCATTAAATCATGTCTTTCTATATGCTTTACAATTTTGTTCTTGAGAATAGTTTCCACTATTTTTCCCGGCACTGAAGTCAGGCTCACTGGTCTATAGTTACCTGGATCGCCCCTGGAGCCTTTTTTAAATATTGGGGTTACATTGGCCACCCTCCAGTCTTCAGGTACAATGGATGACTTCAATGATAGGTTACAAATTTTAACTAATAGATCAGAAATTTCATTTTTGAGTTCCTTCAGAACCCTAGGATGCACACCATCCGGTCCAGGTGATTTGCTACTCTTTAGTTTGTCAATCTGGCCTACTACATCTTCCAGGTTCACAGTGATTTCGTTCAGTTCATCTGCCTCATCACCCCTGAAAACCATCTCCGGAACTGGTATCTCCCCAACATCCTCATTTGTAAACATGGAGGCAAAGAATTCATTTAGTCTTTCCGCAATGGCCTTATCTTCCCTAAGAGCCCCTTTAACTCCTTTGTCATATAATGGTCCGGTGTCTGCGATTGTTTGAGTGCACTGGCTGTCTCCAGTTTCAAAAGTTTGCTATATATATATATATATATATATATATAATGAGTTGAACCAGTTCAAGGTTAATAAAGTGTAATCAAGTATTAAGCAACATCTATCCACACTGGCTTTTCGAAGAGAGTACTGAAGAGCTAAGCTTGCTGCACGGGTATATGTAGGGTGACGTCAGCTTTGAAATCTGACTCTGTCTCCCATCTGCTATCAGGAGAGCACAATACCCATTGGTCCTGAGTCCATATGTCTACACTAAGGAAAACGAAATTATCAGTTAAGTAATTACTCCATTGAAAGGTGACAGATAATGTGTGGAGAGAGATGAAGAAATGGCCAAAATATTAAACAAATACTTCAGTTTGGTGTTCACTAAAGAAGACCCTGAAGAAGGACTGACACTAGTTATCAAGACTGTGAATGGAGGTGGAGTAGACAAAACTCCGTTTAAAGAAGAGAATATATGGGAAGAGCTAGGAAAACTGAAAGTGGACTAAGCCATGGGGCTGGATGAGTTACATCCCAGGATACTGAGGGCGCTCATAGATGTGCTAGTAGGTCCGCTGAAGGACCTGTTCAATAGATCCCTGGAAATTGGAGTGGTACCGCAAGGTTGGAGAAGAGCGGTGATGGTCCTGCTTCACAAGAGTGGGAGCACAGAGGAGGCTGGAAACTACAGCCCACTTAGCCTCACCTTGTTGGTGGGAAAATTAATGGAGACACTTGAAGGAAAGGAGAGTGAACTATCTACAGTTTTGTGGATTGCTTGACCTGAAGCAGCATGGATTCACCAGGGAAGAGCGCTTGATGTGATTGATTTACTTAGATTTTAGTAAAGCTTTTGATACAATCCCACGTTGAAGACGCGTGAACAAAATGAGAAGCTTGGGAGTGGATGCCAAGTAGTAGTGTGGATTGCAAACTGCTTGTTTGACAGGAGACAGTGTATAATGGTAAATGGAACCTACTCTGAAGAAAGAATAGTGTTAAGTGGAGTGCCACATGGATTTGGAATCAATTCTGTTTAATATCTTTGTCAGCGACCTGACAAAAGGGTTAGAAGGTGAAGTTTTTCTATTTGCAGATGATACTAAGATCTGCAACAGTATGGACACATCTGAAGGAGTAAAGAGAATGAAAAGTAATTTAAGAAAACTTGAAGTGGTGAAAGATTTGTCAGCTGGGATTTAATGCCAAGAAATGCAGTGTCATGCATCTGGGGTGCAGCAATCCAAAACAGCATTATGTGATGGGTGATGAAAGACTAATGTGCATGGACTGGGAGAGGGACCTTGGTGTGATAGTGTCTGATGATCTGAAGATGGCAAAGAAATGTGTTAAGGTGACAGCTGAAGCCAGAAGAATGCTGGGCTGCATAGAGGAATAACCAAATGGAAAAAAAGAGGCAGCAATGCCCTTATACAGGTCCTTGGTGAGGCCTCACCTGAAGTACTGCGTTCAATACTGGTGCCCGTATCTCAAAAAGGATAGAGGCAGTCCAAAGAAGAGCAACCAAAATGGTGAGGGATCAGCATTGGAAGACTTATGAGGAGAGGGTGAAAGATCTGAAAATGTACACCCTGGAAGAAAGGAGGTGCAGGGGAGATATGATACAGACCTTCAGATATCAAAGGTTTTAATAATGCACAATTGTCAAACCTTTTCCGTTGGAAAGAAATCAATAAAACTAAGGATCATGAAATGAAACTCCAGGGCGGATGATTCAGAACCAGTGTCAGGAAATATTTCTTCATGGAGAGGAAGGTGAAGGCCTGGCCCCTGCTGGAAGAGGTGGTGAAGATGAAAACAGTCAAGGAATTCAAAGGGGCATGGGATAAACACTGGATCCCTAAAGGCTAGAGGTTAGAAATAAAGAAAAGAGTGGATGGGGGTAACTGGAGATAACTTAATGGTGTATCAGATGCTACCTTTAACAATTAAGCCTTGATACTGTTCATATAACTCCATCATTGATCTCTGCTTCAGTGGCAGTGAGAAAAGAGGAATTTGGATTCAGACAGCAACCGACGAGTGCCCTGACTTTTACGGTTTGGGGAAAAACCTTTTGGGTAACTAGCTAATGCAGTGCTCGCCGCTTATTACTCGTAATCACTAAGCCTGATACGTTTGATGCAACTCCAACATTGCTCTCTGCTTTCATGGCAACAGTTAAGGGAAATTGAATTCAAACAGTAGCCAAGGGCCCTGACTTTTATGGTTTGGTAAACCGATAAGCATGGGGGTAACCTGCACAGTGCAGCAGAAATTGGCATAAGCTTGTTGAGTAGACTGCGTGGATCATTTTGGTCCTTTTCTGCCCTCATTTCTAGGTTTCCTATCCAAATTATGATTGCTTTTATTTGTGATACTAATGCTGGTTTTGTTATTGTGAGTGTCCAGCAGATAAGATTAGAGAAGGTGAAGGGCAAGCAGTCCCACATGTGTGAGAGAATGATGTACAAAAATGATGAAACAAGAAATAGGGATAAGAGACAAAACCACCATTTGAGTAGTAGGTGGTTTTTTTTTTTGGGGGGGGTTATCACTTTTGTATTACGTTAAAGATCACTGCGAGCCAAAGAAAACTATACAGTGCATGGGCCAGCTACAGCCATAAGATGCTAACTTTCACAAGGGTGGATTCCTGCCGCAAGCTGAGTTCTGACCAGATCGGGTTGCCCATTTCGCCAATGCCACCGAATCACCGCTACCATTACAATCTGCCCACTAAGAAATGCTTGGAGTGTCGCTGTTTCCCTAGCTGCTACCACTATAGTTATCTATATTCCTGTTACCTAGGGAAAATATTTACTCTGCTCATGCTGCTTCTATAACCTGCGTTTCTGATTTGTTGTGATAGTCATGACTGACTGATTTGTTTTCTTTATTATACTTTGCAGATGCACACACATACTTTTATATATCATGCCAAATAGTCAATGCTGATTATTATTCTGGTGAAGGTGGGGTTAGCTCTGTCTATCCTGCTCCCCCATCCCAACCCCCCCTCCTCCCCCCAAAACACACTCTCTCTCTCTCTCACACACAAATACTCTCTCTGTGCCACCTGTGACATTCCCCCAGAAGATTTTACCTGGGTACATTGGGACCCAAACAGTTAGGCACATATGCAAATGAGCTCCATTGATCCATGCCTAGAACCTGGATTGCTGCTCATCAACTGGGCATGGTACAGTATTTGATTGAATGCGAGTAGAATCTAAAACCTTTGGAAGCATAGCTGGAAAAGGCAAAATTCCGCAGTGCTGTAGAAGATATAGAGCTGGGGTGACCAACTTTGATCAAGAGCCACAAACAGCCTTGGTTTTCAGGGTATCTACAATGAATATAAAGGAAAGATATTTGCATGCACTGCTTTCATCATATGTAAATCTATCTTATGCATATTCATTGTGGATATCCTGAAAACCACGCCTGTGTGTGGCTTTTGAGGACTGAAGTTGGCCACCCTTGATTGGAAAGTAAAAAGCATCTGATCCACTCTGTGCACAATGCTTTTGACACCAAGTCCAGGATTTAGCTGCATCAGTCAGAGCTTAAAGGAATGCATGGTTGAGTGCGATTGCCCTTCACGAAGATGTGCATGATCTGATGCATGTTCCTGTGTTGGGAGTAACTTGTATGACATCAAGATGGAGACAGTTACTCTGATTAAGGAGTATCAATCCACCCTAAAGGAAGTGGTGGCTTCAGGTGATGAGTTGGCCCAAACCTGACAACAGTACTTTTCCTAAAAGTAACCATTCTTCTAAAGACACTCCTACCACTCTTTTCAGTGCCCTTGCGCTCCTCCCATGCTTCAACAACAGCAGCTGCCTGCTCTATGCTGGCAGAGGGAAAGGCATTAGCCAAAGGCCCAGCAGCATCCTCTGCCTAAGCTCCGGACCAGTTTTTTGATGTTCTGAAGGCCTACCTCATCCAGTAGAGAGAAGCGAACAGCCCTTCTGAAATGGACTGCTGTCTCCCAAGAACCAGTGGGCCTGAAAATTGTGGTGTTTGTTTACTGTTTTGTATGTTTAATACTCAGCTTTGACCCTGCTTATTCTGCCCTACTTTAGATGGAGGTAATCACTCCTGTAATAAAAGGAATTGAACTTGTCCCTTCTTGTGTGTGTGACCAGGATTTCTATTACTCTTAGTTTCTGATCCCCAAGAAGTCAGGTAGATTGAAACCTATTCTGGGCTTGCAAGGGTTGAACAAACTGTTGGTTATGGAGAGATTCAGGATGAATTTGCTTAAAACAATTCTTCCCTTCATTCCACCAGAGGATTGGAGATATGCCATGGCCCTGAAAGTCACTTATCTACACCTCCCGATTCACACCTCCCACCAGACTTAGGTTTGTGGTGAAGGAAGTGCACTACCAGACAAGGTGCATTCCTTTGGCCTCTTAGCTACCCTGAGATTATTCATAATGTACCTTGCAATAGAGGCTGTTCATATGCATCAATTGGAAATTTATGTATTCCCTTACCTAGATAATTGGTTGGTGATAGGTACATTTCCGGCAGGAGTTCTAGAGTCCCTAGAAGCAATCTATTTCTGAGGTTCCTGGTCAGTTTCTCCATATCTGACCTCATCAATAAATTTCCTGTTCATAGGAGCCTGGATCGACTCAGTGAGGGAGAAGGCATTTCTTCTTATCTAAAGAACCATGATAGTGATGGGTTTAGCTGTCTCTTTTGTACAGTGAGACTGAGTGCCAATGAAATTGGCCCTGGTTTTTCTAGTACAAGGATTCTCAACTTGGTCCTCAGGATACACAAAGCCAGTTAGGTTTTCAGGATCTCCACAATTAATATGCATGAGATATATTTGTATACATTGGAGGTAGTGCATGCAGTTTTCTCTCCTGAAAACCTGACTGGCCAGGTATGTCAAGAGGAATGGGTTGAGAATCACTGTTCTGGTACATATGGCTGCAGCAGTGCATGTACTATCATTGACTCTGATGTAAATATGCAGCCTTCAATGGACCCTCTGAAGCCAGTGAGATCAACTATTATCTCACCAGATCTTCATGATCCCTATGAGGAGGGCATCCCTTCAATGGTGGATGAACCCAGACGTTCTCAAGATGAACATCACTGTGTATCCCAGTGCATCAAGTGATCCTGACTACCAATGCTTTCACCAAAAGATGGAGGATGCACACACAGGCTGCGTGGACCCAAAGATCCTGGTCTACAGTGAGAGCCAGCTGCAGATTAACCAGCTGGAGCTCTGAGCCATCTATTATGTGCTAGGAGTATTTTCTTACCTGCTGTCAGGCAAGAGAATGTTGATCCAGATGGACAACCAGGTGACCATGTTGTACATGAACAAACAGGAAGACATAGGCCCATAAACAGTCTGTGAGGAAACCCTCCAAATGTGGTTGTGGGCTGGTCATCACAAAGCCCATCTCCGTGCAATCTATCTTCTAGGAGTCCAAAACTTGTTTGCAAACCACCTAAACAGAGCGCTGCAACCTCTCAAGTGGACTTTGGATAAAGGGTCACATATAAGTTGTTCAATCTTTGGAAAATGACAGTGATCGATCTGTTTGCCTCAGAGGCAATAGAAAGTTCAAGTGGCTCTGCTCCAAGCTTCTGAAAAACTGTGGTTCATCTCCCAATGCTTTCATGCTAAACTGAAGCACCTTTCAGTCTACACTATGTATACCTGCCAATTTCTCTCATTGCCAAGACTGTCCAGAAGGTCATTCAGGACAAGGTGAGATTGATTCTCATAGTACCAGCATAGCCACATCAAGTATGGTATGCATATCTTTTCCATCTTAGCTTCTGGTTTCATTGAGGAGCTCCCTGAGTCTCATCACACAGGAGGGCAACAGACTCTGCCATCTGAGCTTGCCATCACTGCCGCTCGTGGTTTGGATGTTGAGCGTGCAGTAGTTGCCTTACTCATCCTATGGAGGTAAAGGATATGCCAGTTTTGGCTAGGTAGACACCTACCAGAAGATCATACAACTTCAAGTGGTATGGGACCAGCTAGTTGTATTCTTTCTTCTGTGGCCCAAAGGACTTGCTTCAATATCTATGCTTGTCCTCTGGCATAAGCACCTGTTCAGTTAAAGTTCATGTAAGTGCCATTGTGGCATATCATCAACAGGTGGAATGAGCCCTGATATTCCGCCACCCGTTGGTATCAAAGTTTATGAGAGATTTGCGCTATTCGAAGTCTTCAGTCAGTAAACTTCCAGTATCTTGGAACATCAATTTAGTTCTTGCACAATTTATGAAACCTCTTCAACCCTGTCAGGTCAATGGCCTTGAATTTTCTCACCTGGAAGGAAGTATTCTTCATAGCCATCGCTTTGGCTTGAGTAAGTGAATTTCAGGCTCTGGTTTCCTACTTACCGACCGTATGTGCAGTTTTTTCATAAGGTGATTGTGTACTTGCCCTAACTTCCTTCCAAAAGCAGTATGTGCATTCCACATTAGCCAAACCATTGTGCTGCCTACTTTTATTTCTGAGACCACATGTGCACAGAGGAGAAAGGGCTCCTTAGACTGCAAGAGAGCCCTAGCCCAGGGGTGTCCAATCAATGTCTTGCGAGCTACATGCACCTCTTTGGAGGAGTCTGTGCGGCTCTTGGAGCTGGCCAAGTAATTGTTATATGGGTGGCAGGCATAGCGAAAGCAGCAAAGACCGGCTTGACAGCAGTAGCAGTGGCACGGCGCAGCTCGGACACTGGCAGGGGAACAACACAGATCGCAGACTAATGGCAGCATGAAAGTGGCACTGCACCAGCAAGTCACTCGCACTTCTGCACATGTCAATCTTCCCCATTCTCAGTGGCCTGCTCACAGCAGAAATTGTAATACTTAACTTCCGATGCAGGCAGACTGCTGAGAACAGAGAGGATCACCACATGCAGAAACACAAGCGACATGCTGGTGCAGTACTGATTTCATGCCACCACTAGTCTGTGAGCTGTACTGTTCCCCTGTTGCTGTCTGAGCCACACCGTGCCGCCACTGCTGCTGTTTGCTGCCAAGACTATCTTTGCACCGTGCTCTCACTGGTGTTTGCTTCTGAGGCTGTCTTTGCCATGCTGTTCTTCTGTCACGGTTCTCTTCACAGCTCCATTTTGTTGAGAGCCCACTGCCCAGGCTAGAAATCCACTGCTCCACAGCCTCTGCTTGATTCTGGTACTGCACTAATTCAGCCTCTTGGGTGGGGATGGGGCTGGGGAAGAAGTGAGAAAAGAAGGGAGATGGAGAGGAGGAGAAAATTTGGGAAAGCTGAAAAGAGGGAGAGGAGAGCCAGAAAGTGGCAGACTTCTTGTACCCACAAGCAGCTGCAGAGAGAGAGGGAGGCAGAGAAGATAAAGGTAATACCATTATTACTAATGATAACTTAAGTGTTAAAAACTAGTTACAAAAATGTGTGGCTCTTGAGCTCTCTTTGATTTGTTTGGCTCTTGGTCTGTGAAAGGTTAGCCACTCCTGCTTTAACCTATTACTTGAGAAAGACTGCTTCATTGTAAATCATCTCAGCTTTTCATATTCTTTCATCTCAATAGACTGGCACAGGCATTTCCAAAAGAACCCTAATTGGCTAGTGGACTGTATATTGTGCACTGTTATGCACTGGCTGGCTTACAGATTATAGACTCTGTCAGATCTCATCAAGTTGAGAGCCTTTGCAACTTCAATGGCTTATCTAAGGGCCACTTCCATGAAGATATTTGCAAAGCTTCTTGGTCTAAAGTTCATACCTGTGTGTCGCTTTACTGTTTCGACAACATGTCTCTAAAGGACAGTAAGTTTGGACAAGCAATTTTCCGCAACCTGTTCACCCAGTCATATCGTCTCAACTAGTGGGTTCAAGGTTGCTTGTTTCGGTAGTTCTCCGCACTGCACACCTCAGCTTGGCACTCCCCACTCCTAATGGCTAATTCATGTCTACTTGGCAATTGAGAAAGCAAGTTTGCTTACCTGTCAACCGGATTCACTGAAGACAGCAGAATGAATTAAGCCATATTTTATACTCCCTTACTTCCCTGGTCAATTGATTACCTGGCTAAAAGGTAAGTTCTGGAAGAGACTGAGGAGCTCACGAAGCAGCATGTATGGGACTCCTGCACATGCTCAGTAAAATCTCTTTACTGATCTCTGAGAGCTGGGATCATGTATATGCCATCAGATGGCTTCACCCACATACAATGAGTAATTCATCTTACTGTTGAGTTTTCAGTTCTCTTCTAACACTGAAGGAAACTGTGCGGTCTTCGTCCAAGAGTCCTCTTGTTTACATCTCTAGGCTTTTTCCTGTACCGGAGAGGTTCTAGACCTACTTTATTGTCAGGGTTACTAATCCAAAACCTTGCTTGTAACGTTTTCATGATGTGGAGTGGAGTATGCTTCTGCTCGCTGTTGAATATGGAGGCAAAGAAGACACTTCAGGCAGCTTTCATGGCAGGCAGGTAAAAAAGGACTTGAGCACAATGCAGCGCTCTCTTTTATTGTACATTCATACAAAGGCAGATGATGTGTCATTACATGATTGGCTACTTTCCCCATAGCAACAGACGAGTCCCTACACTATTAGCTTTGGCTCAGGGGGTGTGCACGGATCATATCATTGGCTGCTGAAATCTATACCTCCTGACTTTGTCCTGCCTCTGACTAGGGAACACCCAGCCCCTCCCCCAGGAATTCAGGGCTAAGCACAAGCCAGAGAAATACATGATAGTCAGGTATCCTTTCCCAGGCAGAGACTTAAGCACAAGTGATGCTTTTATTCAGGCAAAGGTCAGGGAGAAGGGAAGTTAATGTTTAAACCCTGATGAAATGGCTTGCTGGCAAAGCTTATAATCCCCACATCTCACCCTTTCTGTTTTTGTTTAGGCAGCTCAATAAAGCTTTAGACCCTTACTGAAATCTGTTATGTCTTGGTATGGGCTGGAAATAGGAAAAGGGGGATTATGGAGGGAAGAAAGCTGATTCGGCGTGGTGTGCCAGCTGCCGATGAGCTCCTGAATCTCCATATCACCCAGAGCTGGTGCAGGTGGTGTGCCAACGCTGCAGGGCTCAGGATTCCCTATTAGGCATCTTACAAGACATCTTTGTATCCGGGCTGAGAGCAAGGTTTCAATATGGATATGAGAGTTGGGTATGCACTGAATACAGCATCACAGGCAGATAATTAAGACAATTATGGTTATTATAATAAAAATCACCCTTTTGAGACCAGAAATATCAGGGAGCCAGGACCATAGCCAGTCCCATGGAGAAGTTGGTATTCTGTCTGAAAGTGGTGCATCAGCAACCATGGTTTCTATCTGCTCTATGGTATGTGTGAGGTTTGCTTTATAGTCTGATATGTACACACAGCAATGAGATCCAATTAATGCACAAACACCACCCTTTAAGGCTAAAATAGTGTCCAAGGTATAGCTGTTCTGTAATGCTACTTCTCTAATCTGAGAAACTTCTGTTGTGAGTAGTTTTAGTGCATGGACTGTCTGATTGAATAGGGCAGTCGTCCAGTTAGCTAGGATGTGTAAGTCTCTGTAATTCATATCATTTGGGTTATATAACTACAAAGGGTAAATCCTTCATCCCCTCTATACTTTCTGTACTTGCTTGGGTCTCCCACTGCACATCCTGAAATCTGCCAATTGCATACATATATGGTATAATTATGTAAATGTTCATTGATTAATACAAAGGTTCGGTTACAATATGGATATTTCCCACCTGAATTCCCTTTCCATCCCCTGTATCATAGTCCCAACAAAGAGCGGCAGTCTCTTGAATGCAGCTACCAATGTGTAGTATGGTATTATTAACTGGAGAGTTAATGAAAACACCTCACTGTAAAGGATAATTAGTCCATACTGTAAGGTTAAATGGTACAGCATGCATCAGTCGTTCTCCGCAGGCTTGGGTTGGCATGTGTGTGCAGATCCAACAGTCTGTTCGATTCAACAGGTGTGAAAAGTTCTGTGCATCGAGGATGTACATGTTGTTCTGTCAGAGTCCTTGTTCTGAAATCGCCATAGCTGGAGAAATAAGGCAAAGGAGGAGGATGCAGAACACAATTGTTAATGAGTTGGCATTCAGGCAAGAAAAGGCGGCTAATAAGTTCTCTGGAGTTTTCTCAAGGCCTTGCTGTTCTAAGAGTTGTGCAGATTGGTCAGATAGGGCCTTGATCTGTCCCCAGGTCATGTGGTGCTGCTTTTTGCAAGGAGTCCGGTCTCTGTCCTTCTGAGGGCTGTGGAGGCTCAGAGAGAAGTTGGGGATTGGGTCCTGTAGACCTAGACACCTTTCCATGGCTTGATATACCTGTGGAAGCAAGCAGAGAAACATATCCTCGTTCCCCATTTTAAGGGAACGGGACCGTACCAGACATTAAATATTCTATACAAAACTGATGGCTGTGGGTGACTAACCCTAGTCCCATAATGATTACTCATGGCTGTGGTCTTAAATTTGATATGTTTGAGATGATTTAAAGTAAACCTGTTTAGGGGAAAATCCAGGGGCAATCCCTCCTTTTTCTTTTTGTTTGGTCCAGAGCTCTTAAGGGTATGATTGGCTCTCTCCACTATGGCTTGCCCTGTGGTGTTGTAGGGGATGCCAAATAAGTATTTAATGTTCAATTATTGACAAAATTCATGCAAAGAAATGGCTGCAGTAAGCAGAGCCATTATTCAGAACAGAGGGTAACCCCATTATCAAGAAAGTTTTTATGCAGTGATCAATTTTCATTCAGTAAAATAGCAATAAATGTAAATTAATCATTTAAAGGAAAAGTCATTTGTAGTAAGCAGAATCACAAATGACAAGTATGTCAGACATTATATTAAACATATGTTACACAAGACTGACACATTCATCCTGCAAATATTCATTTACACAAAACTGACACATATTCATATTCATTCTGCAAATATTCATTCATAGTTTTCTTGGCATCAAGACAGACAACAGATAACAAATAATTTGAGCTAAAAATCTTATCAAAAAGTTATCAAAAACAAAATTAGATCAAGGATTAAAAGTCAAAAATCAAAAGGTGTTAGAAAAATGTTAAAATAAACTGCAAAGTGTTCACCTTCACATCTCCTCATGGCAGGAAGGCTGTAAATCTGGAAAATATTAAAAACTGGCATACAGCAAAAAATTACTAAGGTAAGGATAAAAGTGAGCTTCTTACTTTTTTAACCTTGAAGAAATCAATTCTATTATTCAATTTAATAAAATCAATTTGGATTTGCAAGAAAAGGCTTGGGAGGGATTGCTTTAGATGTAGCAACCTCTATCAGTAAAAATTTTAAGGTTCAGAATTCTGTATAAATTTTGTGAAAAAGAAAATAAAACTGAAGTGTCCTTAATACAGAAGGTCTGTAGGCCTGAAAAATAAAAACTATTATACAACAGAATTATTAAAACAATAATATAATATAACTTGTAGAATAGCATAGCGCCTCCTAGTGGAGACCCCATCATTACTTTATAGAATGCAACTATTGTTCCAGGTTGCAATCAATAATACTCTGAGCTTACTTTCAATGTGGAATATCAGAATAGAATTTCTTCATATAATTATTAGAATAGGAAATTAAACATGCTGTTCAGTAATCTCAGTTCAGTATTAAGGAAGTTTGAAAGTATTAAAAAGATTAAAGACAGATTGAGAGGAAGGGCTAGTGTAGTAGAAACTAGAGAGAGAAACTGCAGGACTAAGTCCAGTTTTTTTTTTTCTTTTCAAAAGTTCTCCCCCATGAGTGGCAAGCAAGAGTTAACAGAAAGACAGTAAAGGGGGGGGAGGAGCAGTGTTTCTCAAAAGAAAAGAACTGCACCCAAGGAGTTAATCCTTCAGTCAATAGAAACTGAAAGATAGCATTGTTTAAACTTAAATCTCAGAGAAATGGAGTCATTTTAAATGTGAGCCAAATTAATTTTGCAAAAAGTGAACATTTCATATGAAATTCACACAGCAATTGTTCAAATTTCAATACAGTTTTAACATAAGGTTCTGCATTCACTTTGTGGGGGAAAATACTCTCAAAGTATGCAGATTTTTTGTAACTGAATATCAAAGACTAATAGAAACCATTTTTTCCAAGTTTGCTGTGTCTGCTCCAGCACTAGATGTAATCTGGTTTGTAACAGGTCATTGTACTGTCTCATTAAATCATTTTTTTCATAGTGATTTTTTCTTTGCTTGTAACGCAGGAGTCTAATTAAATCATTTTTTTCATATTGATATTTTCTTTGCTTGTAACGCAGGAGTGCAGCTGCTTGGCCCAAGGTCTTATATGCTGATTTCTTTGAAGACCTGGGGGCATAGCCACTGCTCATGGCACTTCGGGCGGCACTCAACTCTATTGCTGCCACACCTAGTTTTTTAATCCCTTTCAATAATTCCTCCCTTGTGAGATTTCCATGTTCTAGGTGAAATCTCATGCTGACCGCGGCACATAAATTGTTACCAGGAGCAGTGGTTTGAGATGGTAATTTACCTGGACAAATTGATGATGCAGAATTAATGACTGTCTCAGGCAATGGCAAATGGGGGTACAGGGAGTGGTTGGTGGGGGAAGGGGGTTGCAGGCAAGATGGAGGAAGGCTAGTTTTTCTGACCTCAGTGTTTTCAGTTTCCTGGGGCCTTTTCTCTGAGATGGACGCAGAGGAAGCCACAGGAGCCATGTGAGTGTGTGCCCCAGATGTTCTATTTCATTTTCTGTCCCCCTTTGTTCATGGTTCTTTTCTGTGATGGGGAAGGCTTGAAGTCCTTCCAACAATTCTTTTTCTGTAAGGCTTTCTTTTTGCTGTTTCTGCTGAAATTCAATGCTAATCACCCCACCCAGGCCAGGTTGTGGCTCAATTGTTCTCAAGGACTGCTTTTCTAAAGAGGTGTGAATGGGCTTGGGTGTGGGTATGGAGAGCTGATACAAAGAATTTGCTGTCTCTGAGGGAGACTGAGCATAAGATGGGGGAAGGGTATTCTGATTGAGTCTGCCTGCTTCTAAAAGCACATGGTTTGAAAATGCTGTCTTGAAACTTTTTTTTTCTATGTGTTCTATGGCCTCTGTACATTTTTGCCAGATTAATAACTGCTTTATGGGAGCTCTGGGAGCCATATGAAGATTATTACCTATTAAAATCCAGTCCTGAATATTCAGAGTTCCAGCCTGTGAATACCAAGGGCAACGGCATGCTATTTCACTCATTAATTTTTCTAAGTCCCCCAGGCTGATTTGTGCTTTTTCTCTTCTGGTGATGAAATAATGATTATTGATTATTTTCTGCAGCTCCCTGGCTTGTAGCCTTTGCTGTACAGTCAAATCACTTCCCATGCTCACGAATGTGGGGAACAAACTTGCTGAAAAATACTTAAAAATTACTAAAAAGTACTTTTTAAAAATACTTACGATTGCAAATCTGTTGAACGGTACGTACCTAGGCTTTGACCAGCCGAAATAAGCATGGAGTTTATCATCACGTGCAGGCTCACCAGATGTTGAATATGGAGGCAAAGAAGACACTTCAGGCAGCTTTCATGGCAGGCAGGTAAAAAAGGACTTGAGCACAATGCAGCGCTCTCTTTTATTGTACATTCATACAAAGGCAGATGATGTGTCATTACATGATTGGCTACTTTCCCCATAGCAACAGACGAGTCCCTACACTATTGGCTTTGGCTCAGGGGGTGTGCATGGATCATATCATTGGCTGCTGAAATCTATACCTCCTGACTTTGTCCTGCCTCTGACTAGGGAACACCCAGCCCCTCCCCCAGGAATTCAGGGCTAAGCACAAGCCAGAGAAATACATGATAGTCAGGTATCCTTTCCCAGGCAGAGACTTAAGCACAAGTGATGCTTTTATTCAGGCAATGGTCAGGGAGAAGGGAAGTTAATGTTTAAACCCTGATGAAATGGCTTGCTGGCAAAGCTTATAATTCCCACAGCTCGCACATGCATTACTCCTCTGCCTTAGGCGCCCCTGCTATGCATGAGGGTTTTGTCTGTCATTCTATGGCTTTTCTTTGTAGAACCTAACTCTTCTCCAGCCTGGACCCCTTGTGGATTGGCTGTCTCACTGGCAAAAGGGAGATGGGTAGTGTGAGGTTTCCTGCTTTGTCCTGCTCGGACATCCTATAGCTAAGGATTCACCTGAATGTGAGGACTACCATCCTGCTTCAACTCTGAGAAAGCAGAGTTGCTGTTCTCCAAGGACAGCAGGATGTTAGTCCTCACGAAACCTCCCCACCTCCCCTGGGAGTTGGTGTCTCCATGTATTAGCTAGATCATGGGCTGAGGGACTCTGCCTAGGGAGCAGCCAGAGTATAGCTGCACATGCTCAGTAGAGCATGTTTGATTTCAAAGAATCTAGAATTTTCAAAGTTCTGTGCTGGGCTCCATCTGATGATGTCACCCATGTGGGAGGACTGACATCCTGCTGTCCTCTGAGAACACCTGTTACAGGTAAGCAACTTTGCTTCTTTCTGATTCCCCTTGACCAGTTGTACACACATGTCAGTACCTGAAACAGGGAGTTGCAATAGGAAATATTGACATTGAAAATCATTTATATTTCAGAATTCAAGGTGATGCCCCATAGGAGAAGGGGCAGGAAATGGTCAACTGCCTTTTGTCCACGCTATGTCATATCCAACAATTAGTAAGGTTCAGATAAGTGGGCCAGTGTGTACTTAGTCATACATCACAATGGGAATCATGAAAAACCATAAGCTTGTGACTTTACCCCTCTAATTTTAACCCACACTATACAATATGTATTTTTAAAATGTTTTGCACACACATTATGTATTTTATAAAATATTGTTTATTAATTTATTGCACTTCTTCCATTTGTAATCATGACATATATTTATTACAAAAATACTATCATTGATTTATTAAATTTCATACCCTAATAACATCAACAAAATTTATTACAAACACATTATCATCATAATGCATACCAATCTGGAGTGGATATGTCACTATGATCATCACATTACAATTTAATACACATCTTTATTTAAAATACTGGACATTTACTAACAAAGATGTTGTTTTCCCCTTCCCCATTTGAAGAAAATATATGAACATCTTTAGATTGTATAGGATTAAGTTTTTTATGAATGTATGAAGTGTGAATGTGGATAGTATGTATGGGGGTAATGGATTAGTACATGTCCAGTATTTTAAATAAAGATATATGTTAAATTGTAATGTGATGATCATAGTGACATATCCACTCCAGATTGATATGTATTATGATGATAATGTGTTTGTAATAAATTTTGTTGATGGTTATTAGGATATGAAATGTAAAATCAATGATAGTATTTTTGTAATAAATATGTCATGTTTACAAATGGAAGAAGTGCAATAAATTAATGAACAATATTTTATAAAATACATATTATATAATGTGGGTTAAAATTAGAGGGGTAAAGTCACAAGGTTATGGTTTTTCATGATTCCCATTGTGATGTATGATTGTGAGTATAATTAGGGGATCTAATACTTTCACTTGTGGATTGGTACCAGTCTGTACTTAGTCACTTCCCACAAACACGTTAATCTAAGTAGGCTTTAATACTAATCCACAAGCAAGGAGAACAATGCACAGGAATGGGATTTTGGGTCTCTAAACCACTGTTTAATGTAACAGACTGAGGAAGGGGATTATTATGCCCAAACACAAACCTGTGGGCCTTCTCACCACAATTATTCATCTGTTTTTCTGCCTGGTTTGAATTCATCTGCTTCTCGGTCTAGTCCAGGATTGCAGGTTTTAATGTGTGATAAGTGGATTCAGGATTTCTTTCCCATTACTTTTACTGCTGTTATTGGTGAGCAAAGGTTGGTGGGGTCCCTCCCAGTGTGGTTTTAAAGTGGTTGTCCAGAGGAAGTTTTGGATTAATAGTGCATCATCTGTGAGTACGAGCATAAAGGCTCCAAACATACGCATGGTAGGCATGTTTTAAGTGATACGTGTGTACTCGATACGAGTTTTTTTTGTTTGCGTGCCCAATACGCTCATTATGGACGCACGTGCACTCCTTTTAAAATTTACCTGAGTGGAAGCAGTGCATGCAGATATCTCGTACATATTCATTGTAGGTATACTGAAAACTAGAGCTGCCTGCAGCACTCGAACCGGCGTTGACTACGTTGATCTGATGTTGATTGATCGTTAGCATAATCATCTCATAATCGCTTGGCATATGGTGCTATCTAATGAATACCACCTCGCATAGCAGATAATTTGAAATAAACTCTTTGTAATTTTCAGCACATGAGCCCTGAAGCAGTAACTCACTCTTCATAAACATGGCACAACTATGGACACTTGTACATTGCCTTCATAATTCTTTTTTCATCAGCTATAAATCGGTCTTGGTGTATGAAACTCTGTGTCTTATTTTGTCCCAGCAAGATCCTCACTTCTGTGAGTTCCACTAGTCCTCAGGATTGAGCTCAGATGATGCAAAGAATTGGCAGTAATTTTCCCTCTGATTAGAAGCGCCCGTAGATGTCTCATCCTATGCCTGCTCTGTACTCAGAGTGAGAGAGAAACCCCTGCCCTGCTTCACAGTTAGGGACTCCATATACCCTGTGGTCCATGGCCACAGTTATTTTGGAGACATATCTTTGGGGATCTCTGGTTGTATCTCTGCATGTGGTTGGACTAATTTAGTATAATTTTGTTCATGTGCTTAACACACTAGCACATGTCTTTTATAGATCACAATTAAAGTGTTTGGTTTTTCTTTAAGTTCTGTCAAGTATAGAAAGTGGGAAACAAATAATCTTTTGCTGCAGATTACTAACAGTGTATATTAACTCAAATATAATCATCCACCAAAAAATGTTATTGAGATACTCCCTGTGATTTAATAACACACTCGGAAAAAACTGAATGAACACAATCTACTAAAAAAAACCAAATAATTTCTCAGAAAAGTTAATGTGAATCAAACTTATCTCCAAATCTCCCCTTTAATGCTGTATGATCTACAGTGAGTTAAAAAAGCAAACACCAGTTACAAAAACAAAAGAGTTCAATATAATCCCTATGAATTTATAGTCCCAATAAGATTCCAAAAGAGTTCCAGCACTACTGTTCTGAGTGACGATCACTACCATCTGCCTTGAGGGATTGCTGGAGACAACCCTATACTTTGTAGCAGGTTAACTACCATTTCTCAATCTTCATCAAACTTTGGAAAAAGAACACACAAAAGCGCCATGTTATAAAACGATTAAACGGAGGGAAAATAGGCATAGCATTTATGATTGATCAATTAAAACAACCAATCAAAATCTGTTCTTACAAAAAAGTTAAATGTTAATTACACTCATCCAAAGAAACTTAAATATCATATTGAATGTGTAACAATTAAAACTGCCAATTCTACAAAAGAGTAAATTATTTGTTATGCTTTCAGTATGATATTCCCAGGAGATGAGAGACTGGAGTAGAGGAATGATCCAGAGGTGAAATATTTGGGAAACCATAGAGGAACTAACTTGGGAGGTAGGGGAGAGGGACAAAGCTGGAGACAGGACCAAAGGAGGAGAGAGTACTTAAAAGAGGAGGAAATGATGAGCATGGAGTCAGAGAGAGAATAATTGCTATAGGTGGAAGAGGAGAGAGAGAAGAATGAATTGAAAATGCAAGATTGGGAGAGGGAGCCTGAGGGGATCACAGAGTCAAAACAGAAGGGAATGAATTAGTGATGAAAGGTTGAGTGAGCAATGGCTGTTTCAGATGGGGGGGGTGGGATGTTGGGTAAGGAGAAATGGTTAAGGGTGAGAAATGGTAAGAGGATGGAAACGTAAAAGGGGAAGATATTAGGGGTAAGATAGAGATGAAAAGATAGAAAGAAGTGAAAGTGATGATGGAAAGGAGAGCTGGAGAAAAATGAGATGAAAGAAAGAAGGATACCAGGGACAGGTCTAGGGGAAAAGGTGATGAAGACGAGAAAGGAAAGAAGAAATGTAAAATGGAAGAGCAAGCCTGGAAAAGGAGCTAGAAGGAGATAGAGAAAAGACTGAAACCAATATAAGTAAGTACATTAAAAAAAAAAATCCTGAACGACTAAGGTAGAAAAAGCATTGTATTTTTAGTTTAGCGTTGCAGTATGTAACAGTGTTCAAGTAGCCTTCCTCCTCCTGCAGTAAATTAGATTCCGTGAAGTAAGAAACAGCTTTTATTGGATCCTGAGGGAATACTGAGAGAAGATGCTTTTGCTAGTGATTCAAGATGAAATGTAAGTATTGCTTTTTTGTGATTTAAAGCTTGGGAGAGAAGAGAGATTGTGGCCTAAATTGATATTCTGTATGTGTGCTTGTCTTAAAAGAGAAAGCTAGGTTAATTTTCAGTGTCTATTTTGTTTCTCCCACTCTCCCCAAACACATTTTTCAATTTATATGTTATGACTCTGGCTGCTGTGCAGCCTCCTCACCACCAGAGGCCCCCCATGAGCACGCTCCCCTGGCTGGCCCTGCCTTCCTTGCCTGCCTGCTCCATGTCCAGAACTCTCTATTTAACCCCGCCTAGCCCATGCCTCGGTGCTTCGGCATCGAATTCCTTTGGGCTCCTTGCTTTAGCCATCTGTCCCTTGCCTTGCGCACTTTCCGGTATCCTGCTTCCCTGCCTTGCTCTGTGGTCAATGGGCCTTTGCTGATCTTGCTCTGTGGTCTACAGGCATTCTGGTTCTTGCCTGCCTTCTTGTCCCCTCTCTCCATGAATCCCTTTGTAGTTTCTATTACTCTTCTGCTTCCCCCTGTTTCCTTTGGACTTCCTTGCCTCTCTGCCTTTGGGCATTTTGTGGTTTCATGTTCAGTGTAGTCCTTGTCCTGGTTTGTCTAGTCCTGGCATTGTCTGTCTGTCTTGCTCTGGTTCCCCTCCTCCAGCTCATGCTTACCTGCATCCAGTCTCACTCTTACCTGCATGCTATTCTGATTTCACCCATACCTGCACTCTGTTCCAGTGTAACAGTTCACGCTTACCTACATTCACATCCATGCTTATCCACATGCTGTTTTAGTGTTTCCTGAAGTTCACCATTACCATTACCACCATGCTCTCAGCTCCAGAGACTTCTCTCGGCCAGCACCCAGCTCCAGAGAACCTTCTCGGCTGGCGCCCAGCTCCAGGAATTCTTATCATCCTGCACCCGGCTCTGGAGACTCTATCCAGCCTCACCAGATCACCTGCTATTGCTTCCATCCTCCTGTCCTGTGTCACTCCTGCAGGTGCTGTTCACCACACCAGGCTACAGCCCAAAACCGTAACATTATAGACTGTTATCCCCATTAAGAGGACAAGAGGGACATGTTTTACAACAAGAGTCAATCAGGGGATTTAGATAAAACAGGGGAGTAACCCAGCCCTTATCAATAGATAAACTGTTGTCTCCTTGCAGGAAGTCCATTGACTCTCACCTCCTGGTAGCTAGGAGAAAGGATGCTCTGCTCAGATTCTAAGGATCGTGTTCATATGATCCCTCTCTTCTCAAGTCGTTACATTGACTTCCCATCCACTTCCACATACAGTTCAAGTTTCTCTCACTTGCCTTCAAATGCATTCAGTCTGTAGCAGCTTTTTATTCTTCATTCTCACTACACTTTTTGTCATGAATATCATTCATTAGGCAAGGTGCTTTTATCTGGGCCCTTCTCTTCCATTCCCATCTCCTGACTTGGTGCTTTCCACCTTGCTGTGCAATAAGCTTGGAGTAGACTCTCTAAGTTGGTGAATCTGGCTGTATTCATACCCAGTCACCTTTTTAAAGTTGTTTTAAAATCCTATTTACAATAAATACTGTTCCCATAGTCTTGTTTGTCATAAATAGATTGTAATCTTCATGGAGAATGGTAAACAGTGGAGTACCTCAGGGATCTGCGCTGGGACCAGTGCTTTTTAATCTATTTATAAATGATCTGGGAATGGGAACAATGAGTGAGATGATCAGATTTGCAGATGATACAAAATTATTCAGAGTAGTTAAATCACAAGCGGTTTGTGATAAATTGCAGGAGGACCTTGCAAGACTGGAAGATTGAGCATCCAAATGGCAGATGAAATTTAATGTGGACAAGTGCAAGGTGATGTACATAGGGAAAAGTAACCCATGATATAGTTACACAATGTTAGGTATCATATATTAGGAGTTACTATACAGAAAAAAGATCTAGATGTCATAAGTGGACAATACATTTAAATCCTTGGTTCAGTGTGGCGGCAATCAAAAAAACAAACAAAATGTTAGGAATTATTAGGAAAGGAAAGGTGAATAAAATGGAGAATGTCATAATACATTTATATCACTCCATGGTGAGACTGCATCTTGAGTATTGTGTGCAGTTCTGGTCGCTGCATCTCAAAAAAGATATAGTTGCATGGGAAAAGAAAAGATACAGAGAAGGGAAACTAAAATGATAAAGGGGTTGGAAGAGTTCCACATGTGATGATAGGCTAAAAAGGTTAAAACTCTTCAGCTTGAAGATGAGATGGCTGAGGGGGTATATGATAAAGGTCTATAAAATCTTGAGAGGACTAGAATGAGTAAATGTGGATCGATTATTTACTCTTTCAGACAATACAAGGACTAGGGGCACGCCATGAAGTTAGCAAGTAGCACATTTAAAACAAAACAGAGAAAGTTTGGAGGTTATGTGATGAGAGCATGCAGATGTGGTTCTGTGCTGCTCTGGGGCCTCACTTCCCACATCTACCTTAATCAACCTCTTTTTTTTTTTTTCTTTTTCTTGTGGAAAATTGTGCAAGCTCTGTCAGCAGGCAAAGTTCTGGTGACTTGTTTCAGACATATTATTATTATTGCGGATGGCCACGAAAACAGTCTGAAAGGATAAGCCTGTGGCGGTGAGTAAAATGGCTGACATTGCTAACAATCCTCTGTTGCCACAGAGGCCCTTAAGGGAGCCCAGGGATATAGCAGATGTGATCCTGTCTGCAATGAATGGGAAATTAAGAAAACTGCACTCGAGATTCGATGAGCTGCAATCCTTACTTACTGATGAAGCCAAGACGCAGAATGTGGGGGATAGAGAACCGAGTATAGGCCCTTGAGTGTGATTTGGGAGCTGTTCAAGCAGATGCAGAGAAACATGAGCAAAAATTAGAAGGTCTTGAAAATCGCTCTCGCCGGAGTAATCTTCATTTTGTAGGATTGCCAGAGACTATTTTGGAACACAACCTGCAAAGAGTGCTGGAGCGGTGGTTACCGCAAACCCTACAATCTCAGGAGGCACTTGGGACTTTGCAGATAGAATGTGCACATCGTTTAGAGGCGCAAAGGAGCGAGCAAAAAAAGGCCCAGACCAGGGATTACGAAACTTTTAAACTTTCGCTATATAAGGAGGACATTTTGAAGCTGTACCGACAGCTCCGTACACCTGATTATGAGGGGCAGAAAATACTAATCTTCTCAGATTACTATGTGGCGGTATCCATACGGTGATAAACATTCGCAGCCATATGTTCACAGCTTGTGCGCCACCATGTTAAGTTTGTGCTTCAATTCCCAGCAAAATTGAAAGTGAATTATGAGAGTGCATTTCTTTTCTTTGACCCAGCAATGAAGGTGCAGGATTTCTTTCACACCAAGCTGAAAGAAACAGAAGATATTCCTGCTGAGGCCGCTTCATTGAGATAAGAACATAAGAAATTGCCATACTGGGTCAGACCAAGGATGTTTTTTTGACTAAAATAGCCTCTTTTGCCTCACCTTTTAACAGGCCGGTAATCCTTCCTTCCACCTTTCTTAATGCGTGGAATACATCTGGATGGCGCATCTAAGATTGCATTTTTAAACAATGCCCATGCCTGTATTTAAGCTTTTAGAAAATAGGTTATTCAATCTATACACAACTGCTTTAAAAAGACATACGGGCGGATTTTAAATGCCCTGCTTGCGTAAATCCGCCCGGATTTACACGAGCAGGGCCCTCATGCGCCGGCGCGCACAGAGCCCTGGGACGCACGGGGTTTGCTGCTTATTAGCTGAAGCCAGTTTATATAATGCTAGATGCCTTTGCTTCTGGTAGGATATTTATTGGTTTAATTATGATCGGTATGATCCCAGTATTGCTTAATTAGGGTCAATATGCATGACTAACTTGAGTAGGAAAGAAGCCCCCATGAAGAGGTTATCTACCTTTAAAAAGCAGTTGTATAGTATTATGGATAAATAAACATAAAATAAGAATATAGTACAAGAGATTCAGATTAGTTATATTAATGCTAGATCTATTAGAAACAAGGTAGACTATATAACCAGTGTTATTGTTCAATATAAACTGGACATACTGATAATTACAGAGTCCTGGTATTATGATTTTGATACAACCATTTCAAATCAGGGTTGTCCCGAGGGCCATCTTTATTTGAAACAGGCTCAGCTGTTGAAATGGGAAGGGGGGAGTTTGGTGATTTGTCGGATAGAACTGCAAGCTCATAGAATTGACTCTCTGTATTTTCCTCCATGTGAGTTATTATGTACTATTTGTTGTCCTCCAAGCTTGTCTGTTTTGTAATTAGCTAACCTGGAGAAAATTTTGGCTGGTCTTCAATTAAGATATAGCAAGCTATTGATTGTTGGAGATTTTAATCTTCATGTTGACAAAGCTTCATCTACCTAGACAAAGAATTTTTTAGCTGCAATTTGAGCAGTAAATTGTTTGCAGTTTATTCAATCCCCACTCATAGGGCAGGCCAAATTTTAGATTTATTAATTTGCCACAGTATTGGGCAAGATCAATTGTTGATCTTTCTATTTTAAATGTTTATGTTCAGGCCTTTTTTTTTTTTTACTTTATTTAAGTTACAAAGATCACGTAAAAAAGATCACGTAAAAAAGATCACGTAAAAAAGTACACAATTCTTATACTAAGCGGATGGTGCATCCACAGGTTGACATGGACTCTCTGAAATCCAAGTAGTAAAGGTTTGTGTGTTGAGAACTGGGATGGTCTTTCTGGAGAAAAGACTCTTGAAAAATGGCACACTAATAGTTGTCTGACATATGAGGTGGTAGCACCTCAACGAGAAGCTATTTCCAGAAATAAGGAAAAGGTGAACCGGTAGATATAGTATACTTGGATTTTCAGAAGGCATTTGACAAAGTTCCTCATGAGAGGCTTCTAGGAAAAGTAAAAAGTCATGGGATAGGTGGCGATGTCCTTTCGTGGATTGCAAACTGGCTAAAAGACAGGAAACAGAGAGTAGGATTAAATGGGCAATTTTCTCAGTGGAAGAGAGTGGACAGTGGAGTGCCTCAGGGATCTGTATTGGGACCCTTACTGTTCAATATATTTATAAATGATCTGGAAAGAAATACGACGAGTGAGATAATCAAATTTGCAGATGACACAAAATTGTTCAGAGTAGTTAAATCACAAGCAGATTGTGATAAATTGCAGGAAGACCTTGTGAGACTGGAAAATTGGGCATCCAAATGGCAGATGAAATTTAATGTGGATAAGTGCAAGGTGATGCATATAGGGAAAAATAACCCATGCTATAATTACACGATGTTGGGTTCCATATTAGGTGCTACAACCCAAGAAAAAGATCTAGGTGTCATAGTGGATAACAAATTGAAATCGTCGGTTCAGTGTGCTGCAGCAGTCAAAAAAGCAAACAGAATGTTGGGCATTATTAGAAAAGGAATGATGAATAAAACGGAAAATGTCATAATGCCTCTGTATCGCTCCATGGTGAGACCGCACCTTGAATACTGTGTACAATTCTGGTCGCCGCATCTCAAAAAAGATATAATTGCGATGGAGAAGGTACAGAGAAGGGCTACCAAAATGATAAGGGGAATGGAACAACTCCCCTATGAGGAAAGACTAAAGAGGTTAGGACTTTTCAGCTTGGAGAAGAGACGACTGAGGGGGGATATGATAGAGGTGTTTAAAATCATGAGAGGTCTAGAACGGGTAGATGTGAATCGGCTATTTACTCTTTCGGATAGTAGAAAGACTAGGGGACACTCCATGAAGTTAGCATGGGGCACATTTAAAACTAATCGGAGAAAGTTCTTTTTTACTCAACGCACAATTAAACTCTGGAATTTGTTGCCAGAGAATGTGGTTCGTGCAGTTAGTATAGCTGTGTTTAAAAAAGGATTGGATAAGTTCTTGGAGGAGAAGTCCATTACCTGCTATTAAGTTCACTTAGAGAATAGCCACTGCCATTAGCAATGGTTACATGGAATAGACTTAGTTTTTGGGTACTTGCCAGGTTCTTATGGCCTGGATTGGCCACTGTTGGAAACAGGATGCTGGGCTTGATGGACCCTTGGTCTGACCCAGTATGGCATTTTCTTATGTTCTTATGTTCTTACCTTGGTTCTCTGTTGGTCATTGATCAGAGAAAGGCATTAAGGAAAGCCAAGAGATGATGGAAGAAGCTACAAGATAACCTCTCTAAGTTACAGTATAAGAACCTCCTATTGAAATACAGGTTGGTCAGTCTGAGGGCCAAACATAATTATTTTTCACAAATATTGTAAAAGTCACTTAATCGGCCTCTTGAGTTATTTTTGTTAGTTTAGACTTGTAATTGAAGAAGATTGCACCTATCCCAGTTGTAATGCTCTGGTTTTTTGAGGTTAAGATAGCTAAAATTAAAAAACATCATGATACTGTGATGCTCCTTCTATAGTTGACAGTGGTGAAGTCCGTGTCAGAAAAGTCATCTAATTTTAGGCCCATCACTGTATGAGAGTTGAATTTGGTGGTTAAGCAAATTGAAAATGTTGTTTCTCCTCTAGACCTTGTCCATTTGTGGCAGTCAAGAATATTAAGGACAGTTCTCTGGACATTATTAGAATCTTGATTAATAAGTCATTAGATGAGGGTTTGGTGCCCAAACCACTTAAAATGGCCAAACTTGGGCCGATTAGGAAGCATCTTAATATTTTACCTAATGAGCTCTCTAGTTTTCACTCCACTTCCAAATTATCCACTTTAGTAGATTCTTGAGAAATGTCTTTCTGCAACTGGATGAATTTCCGAGTGACAACAGTGTATTAGTCAACAATTCAGCTTTCGGAAGGGGCACAGCCATGAACTTCTGCTGCTTTCTCTCCTAGGTTCTTTATATTGTTGTTTAGAGCATGGTGGTAGAGGAATCCTAATTCATTTGGATACTTCCTCTACCTTTGAAACTATTCAGTATGACCTCTTGGTCAGCCGATTACATGTTATTGGGTGTGGTGGCAAGGTATTGTCTTGGTTTAATTCTTTTCTCCAGGAGAGGAAGCAGTAGTTGTGCCTGTTCCACCTGGTGTCCTTTAACATCAGGGGTTCCTCAAGGGTCAGCATTGTCTTCAATGTTTGTTCAACATTTTATTTGGCTCCCCTGGGTGCTGACCTCAAGGAACTGGGGGCAATATATTTTACATATACCGATCTTATCCAGTTTTTCATTCAGTGTAGTGATGGCATATTTCCTAAATTTTCTTTTCAAATCATGTATGTTGCAGGTTAAAAGATGGCTTATGGAGCATGGTCTACCTTTAAATGTTCAAAAGACAAAATTTTTATGGGTTGGTAAGTGGGTCCCAAATCAGAATTGGCCTGTCTGTTGGTTGATAATATTACTTTGCTTATATTACATGAGGTTAAGAGTCTCAGAGTTATCCTCGACTCCAGCTTGACATTGA
The DNA here is from genome assembly GCF_901001135.1 of Rhinatrema bivittatum. NCBI lineage: Eukaryota > Metazoa > Chordata > Amphibia > Gymnophiona > Rhinatrematidae > Rhinatrema > Rhinatrema bivittatum. The sequence goes on along the minus strand of NC_042616.1, from coordinate 210,403,934 downwards.
AACCACATATTCAGCAAGTTATGAGAACAGTGTTTTAAAATTAAAGCCTTTGAAATTTCTGCTTGCTAAGAATCTATTTAGGACTGCACTTCAGTTTATGGGTAGGCCTCCCTAACAATTTTATCTGCATTTAATAATTAGTGCAGCATGTAGGAGCTAGACTGCTAAGTGGTGCAGATCTAAATGACCATATCGCTCTTGTATTGTTGGAGTTGCACTGGCTGCCAGTTAGGTAGACAACACAATTAAAATTATTGGTTTCAACCCATAAGCTGCAGACAGGAGAGTGGGCCTGCGCGTTCGGCGCCGAGGACCCACCGGGGTAAGGCCTTGCTGTTGCGCTCCTACCCCGAACGGGTCCCCTTTCACCGACCACGAGGCTTAGCCGGCCTGCCGACCTTACCTCTCTCCGGGCGCCGTCCTCATCCGCTCCGGGCCGATCGCCCCGCCTCCACCGACGGACAGCCAACCCTCGACGCTCCAGCGACAGCCGGCCTATCAAGGCAGCCCGCGCTGGGATTTAAAAGTCCCTTCCGTCCAGGCGTCACGCGCCTAGCGTCACGCGCCGAAGGAGCGCGACAAAGCGCCCCTTCGAGCGGCCCTCTCGAACGGCACCATAAATCTGACCTCACTCCTCATACCCCAAATTTTGCAGTCTACCTCCCGCCCACCAACTCGGTGAGAACTAGCCTTTGGTCATCCTCCCAAATCGCTGCCCAGACAAAAACAAAGGGTCAAAGAAGGAAATGACCCTCCTGTTGGGGTAAGAGCCCTCCTTTTCTAGGCTATATCCCCCGACGCATGAACTTGCCACCTGTTCCTTCACAGATGTCTGTTCCCTCAAAAAGTGAAGTGTTTTGCCTATCATTGTGCTCCTCTCACTGTGCTCAAAAAGTGAAGTGTTTTGCCTATCATTGTGCTCCTCTCACTGTACTCAAAATTGAAGTTTTTACCTATTATTGTGACTCTCTCCATCACCACAACTCAGCTGCACCAATCACCCAATTATCCCTCATTATCCTTTCTTTTTCTTGTTTCCTTCTTTCCTTTCTCACACCTCCTCCCAACACCCCATCCTACAAAATGCATCAGCACCAGATCTCCATCCTCAACTATAACAAACGCAGACCCATCATCCCCCTATACCCACGACACCACTCTCATATAAAAACTATTCTCCCTTCCATGATCGCCCCCCCTCTTACCCAAATTATTGGTCTTACTGCACTATCTCTTATCCTCCTCAATGTCCAATCTCTAAACAAAAAGATACCCCTTCTCTGCAACCTACTCTCCGACCAAGACCCAGATATTTGTGCCTTAACAGAGACCTGGCTAAAGGATACCGACTCTGTCCTCCTTAATCAGCTTCCTTCCGAAACATATGATACATTCTCCATCCCCAGGCCAAAAAAGAAAGGAGGAGGTTTACTCTTAATCATAAAGAAAAAGTTCAACATGATTCTCCACTCTATTCAGCCCCCTCCGAAAATTGAAATAGGCCTTTTCAAATCCCCCTCTTTACAATTATGTCTCATATACGCCCCCCCAGGCACCCTACATAACAACCCCTCAACCCTTATAGAATACATTGCAACGAATATCTCCATTGACATTCCAGCCATCATACTTGGAGATTTCAACTTGCATGTTGATAGCTCCCCTCGCACCCCTTCTTGTGACGCTTTTCTTGATTCACTAAATGCTTTAGGATATAAGCAATCTATCCATTTTCCTACCCACAAGGCGGGCCATACCCTCGACCTTCTATTCACCAATGCCCTCATACAAACTGATCACCCTTCCCACACACCCATCCCCTGGTCAGATCATCACCTCATTGAAACCTCTCTTTCCATTAAGACACCCACCTGCCATGACAACACAAACATAACCATTCACTACAGAAAAAATTGCACAAGAGACGACCTTACATCGGCTCTCGCCAACAAACTTGACCACCTAGAGCTCACCAATGCAGACACAGCGCTTACCTCATGGTTTGACATCACCAATAGTATAGCCAACACCACCTGTCCCCTACAATCCAAAAGTGTCTGCCCACAAAACAACAAGAGTAAGAAACCATGGTATTCCCAAGAGTTAAAAAATCTCAAACAACTCCTTCGGAAATCTGAAAAGATCTGGCGCAAGGATCCCTCACAAACGCACCTGGCACAATTTAAATCCTCCCTAAATCTCTATAGTGACAAACTTAACAAGACAAAGCGAGACTTCTATGCCAACAAAATTCATCAATTCCAATACAACCCTAAAGTATTATACGATTACGTGAATTCTCTCACTAAAACAGCTACCCCTCACATCCCTGATGTAGTAGCCAAATCCAAATGTGAAGAACTTGCCACATTCTTCCAAACCAAAGTCGACAATTTGCTATCCAAGTTCTCCTCCTCTGCCAATCCTACCAACCACTTCGAATCTGACATCAATCAAACAAAAACCAGCAATTACACCAATGCCCTCTCCTCCCTAGACTGCACTTCAACATTAGAAATAGAAACCTTTATCAAGAAAGCCAAACCTTCCACCCACCCATCTGATACCATACCCACTAAACATCTTCTTACAATACCCAACATCATTGCCAAACCTTTAACAAAAATCATCAACCTATCCATTAGCTCTGGACAGGTGCCGCTCCCCCTGAAGCAGGCAATAGTCAAACCTATTCTAAAGAAGCCCAAACTTGACCCTTCTGATCCAGCTAATTATCGCCCCATATCCAATCTTCCATTCATCTCTAAACTACTTGAAAAAACTGTCAACAAGCAACTCACAGAATACCTAGAAGAAAATCATATCCTGGCCTCCGCACAATACGGTTTTCGAAAATCTCATAGCACTGAAACTCTTTTACTTTCCCTGACAGACCACATTATCAAAGGATTTGAGAAAGGGCAATCATACATTCTTGCCTTCCTTGACATCTCCTCCGCATTCGACACCATTAGCCATCCCATTCTCCTACAGCGGCTAACTGAAATCGGTATTACAGGTGTTGCCCACAATTGGTTCAACTCCTACCTTAGTAATAGAGATTACAAAATCCAGCTAGGAAATCACGTATCCAAGGCCATCCCCCTCAACCGAGGTGTCCCTCAGGGATCCTCCCTATCCTCAACCCTATTCAATATTTACATTCTGCCCCTCTGTCACTTCCTCTCCAGTCTAAACCTCCCTCATTACATATATGCTGATGATGTTCAGCTGCTTATACCCATCACTGACTCCCTAGCAAAAACCATGGACTTCTGGAATGAAACCCTCCATTCCATTAACAATCTCCTTTCCTCCATCCACCTTGCTCTTAATACCAATAAAACTGAAATTATGCTCATCTCACCCCAAAGCCAACCGATCCTCCCCCCTTTTCCTCAGTTCCAATTTACTCAACAAGTCCGTGATCTGGGTATCATTCTTGATGGTCACGTCACACTAAAGAAATTCATAAATAACATTCTAAAAGACGGCTTCTTTAAACTCCACACACTAAAAAAACTCAAACCCTTATTACATCCCCCCGATTTCCGTACAGTTCTCCAAAACTCAAACCCTTATTACATCCCCCCGATTTCCGTACAGTTCTCCAAACCACAATCTTCGCCAAAACCGACTACTGCAATTCCCTACTCCTCGGCCTACCTAATAATGCCATCCATCCCATTCAAATCTTACAAAACACCACAGCCCGGATCTTGACCAATTTATGTAGACATGACCATATTACACCTGTTCTAAAAGACCTACATTGGCTTCCAATAGCCTCCCGCATACAATATAAGGCTCTCTCTCTCATCCACAAAGCCCTATACAATCCCGAAATGAACTGGTTCAATGAATCCTTCCGTTTACACCAGTCTAATAAGCCCACCAGACTAGCACATCTAGCAACCATGCCTATCCCCTCTCCTAAACTCTATAAACTCACTTCCACAAGAGCCCGTGCACTATCGATAGCCGGGCCGACCCTCTGGAACAAAATGCCTGTTGAACTACGGCAAGAAGAATGCCTCAAATCTTTCAAGCGGAAGCTCAAGACCTGGCTCTTTGCAAAAGCATACACTTAATTTTTCACTATACCTCACCACTGTTCCCACTCTCCACACTCCTCCCCTGTTTCCCATTCTACCGCCCCACTCTCCCCTCCCTTTTCTCCGCCACCTTCTTTTCTTTCTCTCTGCCCCCCTCTTTCCTTGCTCTCCTCCCTTCTCTTCCCCATCTTATCTCCTAGCCTGATTAAAATTAACCTCATAGTTTTCTTTCTTTTGTACATATGTATATAATTGCAATTCTTGTATATAATTTTATTGCAAAACTTCCCATATTATTGTTCCCCCCTCTCGTTAATGCCTTGTTATCATGTTTTTTACTGTTCAATGTAAAGCGCCATGCCGTGTGTTTGTTTTTGCGTTACAATGTGAACCGATATGATATCCTGGATGAATGTCGGTATATAAAAATTTTAAATAAATAAATACACAGAGCAGGCTTGTTCTATGGCCCAAAGGTTACACTGATATGTGCCAGTGTGATCGTTGCATTCTGTTGAGATGCAGCTGTTAGTAGTAATCATTTATTTAAAACTTCTTATATGCTGCCTATAAGGCATAGCCAAGCTAGGTGATTTACAATAAAATGCAAAATACATACATTCATATATATATAAAATGTATGTAGGTACATATGTATATGTATGTATATATATATATATATATATATATATATATAATGTATGTAAAAACAATTCTGGTTAAATGCATTTGAATATGGACCTACACATGGTTACTATACAGGCACCAGCAAATCAGATTGAGATTTTTCTCTTATTCTGCTTCAGATTTTTGGAATAGCCTCCTGATTGAAATTCAGAAAGAAAGTGATTTAAAAAGTTTCAGTAAGAGCAGTAAATCTTTTATTTTTAATTAGTATATGTTTGATGTTATTGTTGCTCTTGTGTTATGTTATTGTTTAATATACTTTATGTATGTATTATTTTGTAATCTGCACTGAACAATTTTATTGAAAGAGGCAGAATATAAACTTTATAAATAGATAAATCCTCTGACAGTAGTCCTTGGACAGACCAGCTGTAGGCAGCGGAACAGATAATACTCCTCTCTTTGGTGGCTACAGCTGTTCAGTCAGGCAATGAGTAGCAGCAGCAGCACCTGATCACTCAAGGATGGTATATCAGAGATACTTAAAAAGACCATAATCAGTTTGTGCTCACTTAGACCAGCTGAAAGAAATCCTGGGCTCAATGAATTGCAGCCTTTCAACAAAAAAAAAAAAGGGGGCAGGAAGAGTAAGTGTCAGCAGTCTCTCTCTCTCTCTAGCTCCACATATGCCCATTCCTTTTGCTAATGCTATGGTTGCTTACATGTCTGCCAGTATTTTGCTTTAGGGGCGAAAGGAGGTAGTAGGAAAATTGGATATATTTGACTTTCAACACTACAAGTCATCATGTTTTACTTCTATAGGTATAGAAATAAAGAAAAATAGACTATGATGGCAAATGAGGCCTACCTAGTCTGTTCAGTTTGCTTCCTTTTGCCATACCATAGACAGAGTTGATCTTTGGTTTTCCCTTCGTGTCTTTGCAATTAAGGATCCTTTGTACTTACCCCATGCTTTCCTGAATTCTGTTTCATATTTGCTCATCCCACCTCTACTGGGTGTGAAGAAATATCTCTGTTTATTATAATGGGGCAGATTTTAAAAGATTTACGCGCATAGGGGGGGTTACACGCGCCGGGCCTATTTTCAAAAGGCCCAGTGGCGCGCGAAAATCCCCAGGATGCGTGTAAGTCCCAGGGCTTGAAAAAATGGGCATGGGTGGTCCGGCGATGGGGCGGGGGCATGGCCAGAGGCCTCTGCAGGGCCGCTGGGCCGGGAGATTGCACGGGCAGTTGGCCAGCGTGCGCAAGTTATGCCTGCCTCTGGCAGGCATAACTTCTACAACAAAGGTACGGTGGGGGGTTTCTTTAGGGCTGGGGGACAGGACAGGTAGGGGAAGAGAGGGGAAGGTTGGGGGGAGGGGAAGGAAAGTTTTCTCTCCGAGGCCACTCCCGATTTCGGAGTGGCCTCAGAGGCAACGGGGAAAGCCAGCTGGTCTCCCCAAGGGCTCGGCCCACACAAGTTGCACTAGTGTGCACCCCCTTGCACGCGCCGACCCCTGATTTTATAACATGCGCGCACATTTGTGCGAGCCAGGTAGCGTGCACAACTGTAGGCCGCGAGCGTAGGTTTTAAAATCTGCCCCAATGTGCTTAGGCTCCTGGGAGGGGCATGTGCATGTGCTCCCACTTGAGTCCATCGGCTGCACAGTCTGCCAGGTGAGCCCACATAGTGGAAGCACATCGAGCTGCGTGAGCTGGAGGGAAGATTCATGCGGTCGGGGACAGCTGGTTTCCAATTGTTATTACATAGTCTATCACTTTTGAGTGTTATATCATGGTTGCTTATTGGAAAACCTCCTTTTCTTTGAAAAAAAAGTTTGCTTCTTGTGTATTTATACATTTGAAAGTCTCCATGATATTCCCTTTCTGTCCTCTCTTGTAAGGTATACATATTTAGTTCCTTAAATCTCAGCTCATGCCAGCGGGAGTGGCCAACTTCGGTCCTCAAGAGCCACAAACAGGCCAAAGGTAAGTCAGACATGCTAGAACTTAGTGCTACTGTGAAAAATATATTATTTCTAAATCCGGAGCACAGCTTTTAAAAATCATCCTTACACAAAAGCTCTTCTAACCAAACCGCTCTTTTCCTACTAAGACTCGCGAGCACTGCAAGCGAGCACTGACGCACATGAAGAAGAGAGAGGGAGGAGAGAAAGACCTGTAAGGTAACATTGGACTAAGCTAACAAGAACAGATAAAAATCCTTATCTGCATGAGAAGAATCCGGACTACTCCCAGAGCTTACAGGAGAAAGAACCAGGCCTCCAAAAGATAATTAAACACACAACTGGCTCACTCATGCATTACTCAAGATTTTAAAGTTATTGTACATTCTAGCACAACACATAATCACAGTCTCAAGCATACATTCACACCGGATGTCAGAGAAACTTTATATCAACCCGTCCCTAAGAGCAGAATGTTCCCAGGGTGTTTACATTGAGGCTCACATCGCCATTACTAATCTTGAGATCTCCATCTTAGCATCATGGATGGAAGCTGTTTGCTAGGACAAGCCCTCATGTAATCAACTGCTCTGTGTGCTTGGGATATGCCTCAGCTCACCCAATCGCATCTGCTCCATATCCAGAGGTAAACGGTCGCCGGCTGACCAGCAGCACAACCCCCGAGCCCTAGATATTGAGGTAAAACCTAAACAAACCTTACACTCATCCTGAATCTACTAGGAGTCTGTCCAGTACAGCAGGAGTAATCTTTATGTATCTGGGGTAAGCCTAAAATGTCTAAAAATCTAAAAGTCAAATTTGTCTCTCTGCTGTTGGCATGCTGCAAACCGCCCAAATCATGTGCGTTTCCTAAGGCACGAGAAGGGGAAGGACAGAGATCTTTGCTGAATTAAGGGAAAGGAAAGTCCCCTTCCTTACTAACCACATAGACCCTCTACCCCTCCCCACCCCTGCCACCATAGCTGCCTCACACAGGATACCAAAACTGTGGGAGGTGCTAATAAAAACTGAATACTTAGTTAACAATTTGGCTATTTCATTTGATACACAAAGTTACTCTGTTACTATGTAAAGAATAATTAGACACCGTTGTAATAATTATTTCATGTGTTTCCCTGTAAACCGACGTGCTATGCCAGATCGAATATCGGTATATAAAAACAAATAAATACCAGCAGCCAGGAAGAGAGAAATAAATCTTTAGTTTTATTATAAAATATCTTATAAGAAGCAGTGCAGCTTACCGAACAATTCAGAGTAAACCCCCAGCTCAGAATTTCTGATCCGTTACAATCAGATAAATATATCACCTCTAAACTTACACACCAATCGGTTAGTGTTTGTTTACATAAAATAATTTTAATCAATTGGAAAATGTTATCTCACATATGCAAATAAGACTGCATTCTTATAAGTCATAAGATTTCTTGTAAGTTGAGTTCAGAAGGCAACGACAAAACTTAATGCTGATCTTGGACATACTGGTTAAACCGTGGCATATTTTTTTAGCATGTCAACAGCCTTAGCTTGTGCTGTTATATTTTTGTTTCTTCACTGCCAGCTAGGATATTTTCACAAAGAAATTCCTTAAAGCATGCTTACACCAGGTGACAGTAACCCAGTGTGACTGACTGATTGATTAACTTAATATGGTTAACTTAGATAACTTTTGCTAGAACGTTAAAAACTTGATTAACTTGAACTGGTTGGTTGACTATAGCTGGAGACCGCCAGTGTGCTCAACCGGAAAGCGTCGACACCCGGCCGGGTGGATGCCCTAGGTGAATGAAAGCATGGCTTACCCTTGATTCGTTGAAGGACCATGTATAACGGCAGACGAGGGTGGGCTGCTGAGTCCATCTGTCTACACTAAGGAAAACGAAATTATCAGGTAAGTAATTTCTCCATTTCCTAGCGTGTAGCAGATGGACTCAGGACCAATGGGATGTATAAAAGCTACTCCCGAACTGGTGAGAGGCTGCCTGTGGTCCACTTAGATTGCCCTTGCAAATGCTGTGTCCTCCAGAGCCTGAACATCCAGACAATAGAATCTGGAGAAGGTATGGATGTAGGACCACGTTGCCACCCTGCAGATCTCGGCAGGTGAAAGCATTCTAGTTTCTGCCCAGGAAACCGCCTGGGCTCTGGTAGAATGGGCCTTGACCTGTAGAGGTGATGGTTTTCCCGCTTCTACGTAGGCCGCCTTGATGACTTCCTTGATCCAGGAGGCAATGGTTGCCCGCGAGGCCGCTTCCCCTTGCCTCTTCCCGCTGTAAAGGACAAAAAGTCTTTCGTACTGGTTCAGACATCTCCAGATATCTGGATAGGAGTCTACCGATGTCAAGATGGCGCAGACTACGGCTTCTTCTGACTTCTTCAAGCTGTCCATCGTAGGTAGTGAGATGGTTTGGTTAAGGTGGAAGTGTGAGACCACTTTGGCGAGGAAGGAGGGAACCGTACGCAGCTGAATGGTCCCCGAGGTGAGTCTGAGGAATGGCTCAAGGCAGGACAGTGCCTGTAGCTCTGAGATGCGGCGGGCCGAGCACACGGCCAGCAAGAACACAGTCTTCAAGGTTAACAGACGGAGGGGCAGGCCTCTGAGGGGTCTGAAGGAGGATCCCGCTAGGAATTCCAAGACGAGGTTGAGGTTCCAGAGGGGCACTGGCCACTTTAGTGGTAGGTGAATGTGTTTGACTCCTTTCAGGAAGAGTGATACATCTGGGTGCGAGGCTATGCTGTCGTCCTCGCTCCTGGAGCCATAGCATGACAATGTGGCCACCTGTACCTTGATGGAGTTGAGGGACCCAGACCCTTCCGTAGTCCATTCTGTAAGAATTCCAGGATCACTGGAACTTTAGAGGAGCGTGGTTTGACAGTGTGGTCTTTGCACCAGGCCTCAAAGACTCTCCAGATCCTTATGTATGTTAGATATGTGGAGAACTTGCGTGCTCGGAGGAGAGTATCTATTACTGCCCCCGAGTATCCCCTCTTTTTCAGGCGGGCCCTCTCAATGGCCAGACCGTAAGAGAGAATTGAGCTGGATCCTTGTGGAGGATGGGACCTTGTTGTAGCAGGTCTCTGTGTGGAGGCAGGGGTAGGGGATTCCCTGCCAGTAGTCTTCTCATGTCTGCATACCAGGGTCTTCTTGGCCAGTCCAGGGCCACCAGAAGAACTAGCCCCCTGTGCCGCTGAATCTTGTGAATGATTGCGCCCAGCAAGGGCCACGGCGGAAAGGCGTGTAGCAGGGTTCCCGGTGGCCAGGCCTGTACAAGGGCTTCGATCCCCTGGGACTGTGGATCTCGCCTGCGGCTGAAGTATCTGGCTACTTGAGCGTTGGATCTGTTCGCTAGAAGATCCATGTCTGGAGTCCCCCACCGATTCACTATCATCTTGAAGGCTGTGGGTGACAGCTTCCATTCTCCTGGGTTTAGACTTTCCCTGCTGAGGAAGTCTGCCGTAGTGTTGTCCTTCCCAGCGATGTGGACGGCGGAGATGTCCTGGAGATTTGCTTCCGCCCAGGCCATCAGAGGATCTATTTCTAAGGAGACCTGTTGGCTTCTGGTTCCACCCTGCCGGTTGATGTAGGCCACCGTCGTGGCGTTGTCAGACATCACTCTGACCGCTTTGTCTCGAAGTCTGTGGGCGAACCGCAGGCAGGCTAATCTTACCGCCCATGCTTCTAGGCGGTTGATGTTCCATCCCGCCTCTTCTTCGTTCCACCGCCCTTGGGCGGTTAGCTCTTCGCAGTGTGCTCCCCACCAGTGTAGACTGGCATCTGTGGTGAGCAGGGTCCATGTTAGGGAGAACAGTCTTGATCCCCGGCTCATGTGGCTTGTCTGTAGCCACCACTGTAGCTGGGTCTGGACTCTGGCCGGTAGTGGTAGGCGTACGGTGTAGTTCTGGGATCGTGGACTCCATTGTGATAGAAGTGAGCGTTGCAGGGGCCTCATGTGGGCTCGCGCCCATGGCACCACGTCCAGTGTGGATGCTATTAGTCCGAGGACTTGCAGGTAATCCCATGCTGTGGGACGGGAGGTGCTCAGTAAGGTCTGGAGCCGGTTCTACAGCTTTGATCTCCTCATGTGGGTCAGGCTGACCTTGTCTTCCTTGGTGTCGAATCGGACTCCTAGGTATTCCAGTGACTGCAAGGGCTGAAGGGAGCTCTTGTTTGTGTTGACTACCCATCCTAGGCTTTCTAGTAGAGTTATGACTCTGCTGGTTGCTTGGTGGCTTGGTGGCTTTCTTCCGGTGATTTTGCTCTGATTAGCCAATCGTCCAGGTAGGGATGAATGAGAATTCCTTCCTTCCTGAGTGTTGCCGCCCCCACTAGGCTTACCTTGGTGAACGTCCGGGGGGCAGTGGCTAACCCGAAGGGTAGTGCCCGGAACTGGTAGTGTTGATTCAGGACCTTGAAGCGTAGGTAGCGCTGGTGTTCCTGATGAATTGGGATGTGGAAGTAGGCCTCCGACAGATCCAGGGATGTGAGGAACTCTCCTGGTTGTATTGCACGTATGACTGAACGTAGGGTTTCCATGCGGAAGCATGGGATCCTTAGGTGTTGGTTGACCGACTTGAGGTCCAGGATGGGCCTGAATGTACCCTCTTTCTTGGGAACGATAAAGTAAATGGAGTAATGTCCAGTATTTACTTCCCGTATGGGTACAGAGGTTATGGTCTCGAGGGCCAGCAGTCTGGTCAGTGTAGCTTCCACTGCCGCCCTCTTGTGGGGGTCGTGGCAGGGAATTCCATGAACTTGTCTGGAGGGGTTCGAAAGAAGTCCAGGTAGTACCCCTCTCGGATGATGGCTAGGACCCACTTGTCCGAAGTTCTCTCGACCCATCTGCGGTAGAATAGGGTTAGCCTGCCCCCTATGGCTTCTTCCCTTGGATGGGTCGGCTGAATCTCATTGTGGGGTGCGGCTGGGGCCTGGATCCGAGCTGGTTCCCCTCTTGTTGTGCTTGTTCCGAAAGGACTGGTTCCTGCCCATAGGGCGGGGCACTTGATAGTTGTTCTTGTAAGGGTTGAAGCGCTGTGAGCTTCTGCCTCTGGTGGACCTGGGGAAGGGATGCTGGTTTCTCTTCGCCTTGTCCTCCGGCAGGCGAGGTAATGGGGAGTCACCCCATTTGTTGGCCAGTTTCTCTAGTTCGCTGCCGAAGAGGAGGGATCCTTTGAAGGGCATTCTCGTGAGGCGTGTCTTGGAGGAGGCGTCAGCAGACCAATTTCGAAGCCAGAGTTGTCTCCTGGCTGCCACTGTGGACGACACTCCTCTGTCTGCTGTGCACACTAAATCGGAGGCCGCATCAGTGAGGAATGATAGTGCTGATTCCATGTCTTCTCCCGGGGTGGTGTTCCTGGCTTGGGATAAACAGGAATGTGTCACCATGGTGCAGCAGGCCGCAATCTGCAGGGACATGGCTGCCACCTCAAATGATTGTTTCAGTATGGCTTCCAGGCGTCTGTCGTGTGCATCCTTGAGCACCACTCCTCCCTCCACTGGGATGGTAGTGCGCTTAGTGACCGCGCAGACTATAGCATCCACTCTAGGGCACGCCAGAAGCTCCTTGGTCGCTGGGTCCAGGGAGTACATGGCCGATGAGGCTCGGCCCCCTTTGAATGAGGACTCTGGCGCATTCCACTCCAGGTCAATTAGCTGTTGTGCCACCTGTAAGAGAGGAAAATGGCGAGACGTCTGTCGCAGGCCCTCCAGCAGGGGGTTCATTCTAGGTTCCCCCGCGGTGCCTTGGCTCGGAATAGCGAGTTCCGATAGGCATTGGGATACAAGGTCCGGGAGCTCATCCTTTGAGAAGAAGCGTCTCATGGTTCAGTGTGGCTCTGTCCCCGAGGGAAGTTCCCCCTCCTCAAGGGGCTCGACTTCCTCTTCGAAGAAGTCCGTGTCCCCGGAGGTGGGGCTTCTGGGTGGTGGGAGCCTGTGCCTAGGCCTCGAGGGTCTTCCGGATGTGCATATGTCTGGTCCGCCCGGGGTTCAGTTTGCATCTTGACAAAGGCGTGAATCCCTTTAAACAACTCCACCCAAGAGATCGACGCTGGGTCTAAGTTGAAGGGTGCCGGTTCCCTGGGGGACCCCGTTTGTGGGGTGGACTCACTGGGGCCTGCTAGGTCCGGGGTGCCCCCTGAGGAGCTAGCACTGGGCCCTGGGTGGGACTGGCCCTGACCTGGATCTCCCAGGGCCTCCTCACAGTGTGCGCATAGGGCATCGGCTTCCTTGCTCTGTGCGGCTCTGATGGGGCATGCTCGGCAGAGGCCTTGAGCTTTTATTCCTGTTTCTGGAGGTGCCATTTCTGTGGGCGTGTATGTTCTTATGCGCTCCATTTCATCTGATATGTGCGCGCAGATGTGCGTCTAGCCATAGATGAGTGCCTTGAAATGTGCGAGTAACTTATGCGCGTAATGTTTTATGTGCGCCTAAGATTATGCACACAAATAATTTTGTGCGCTTAGCTTAATTTGTGCGCTCAGATCGGATGGCGAGTGGCGCGGCGAACAAGGCCAAGATGGCGACCTCCTCGGCGGGTCTCCACGTGGGCAGACCCTGGAACAGCCGGGGCCTAGCCCTGCTAGGGCGGATCAACCCGGTAGCACAGATTCTGATCGCTGACCTGTGCTCTTCCTCTATCTTCGGAGACCGGATTAAGTAGAAGATTTCCACCTTACCTTGTCTTCGGCGCTTCCCGGTTTCGCCCCGGGTGGTCTCCGGCTGCGGGGGGAAGAGGGCAAATACCTTCACTGCTGCGCTCGAGGGGGTACACCCGCTGCCTCTCAGCTGTGCCCAAGATCGGGGGCTAAGTCCTCGCCGCGATTCGGCCACCGGACCAAGGCTGCCTCCGAGGGACCATGGAAATCACCTCGGGGAAACTCAACTGGGGAAGGGACCAGAGGGTATCACCGCAGGAGTGCGGGGCTCGTCTTCAGGTGGGTTTCTTCTTTAAATTTCTTTAATTTTGGTCTTGTACATAGATGCGCATGCTCTCTCTCTCACAAAAAAAATAGGGATTATCTCAGGGTGCGCTAAGCTTACTGCACCACATGATACAATTTCCCTAAGCATGCCCCTTTTTCTTAACACGGGCATTACCAATACATTTTGATGAATCTAGGGGTAAGTTTTTTCTAAAGGGGCCTGTTTTAATCATTTGGTAATATCAAACATATCAGGCAGTTCAGTGCAATACCCCTAGAGAATTAAGAGTGACAGTGTCCTTTCATGAAATCACGATTAGCCAGCAGGTTAAGGAAATTTTGCATGCATTAGAATTTTACACACTCTATGATCTTTATGAAATATGACTCAGAACAAGGCTCCCTTTCTATTTTGGATACTGCCCAGAATTTCAGCACAATGCAGGTGTGAACTAATTGCTATGCAATGTTTTGCTTAGTGAAAAATATGCTAGAAGCCCATGACCTTATTACAATGTGGGTTTAGAATAGTAATAATTAGCAGAAGTCTCCACCTTTGTTGGCAACATCGCTCTATAGCTAGAAACTCTCTTTGGCTCCAATACAAGCAGGTGCTCTGGTATAAGCTGAGGGATGAGGGTCCCTTCTCAGCTGCAATTAGGAATCTTTATAATAATGGGAAAGAGGGAACATAAAACTAGCTAGGCCCATCAAACCAGCTGTTGAATATTATGTTTTTGGAGACTCCTGTACCATACTGCTCTAAGACTGCCGGAAGTAGTCATTATAACTTCTGATTTAATCAATGACATGGGGAGGATCATTGTCTAAGCCATTGCTGCATGTGAATCACTAACATGGCTGTCTGAGAAGTATCCTTCCTCCACATGGGTAGCAATACACACATTTAGAAATTGTGCACCAGCAATGGAAACAAACAGGTGTAAAGCTAACACTGTAAGCTACACGTTATTTTCCACAGCAAAAGCCACCAAAGAGCAGATGCAAATGGACACAAAGACCAGTTTCATGGTGAAAGCATGTACATACTTTCTTTAAAAACTGAGGCAAAGTATGGAAATAAGCAGTGGCTCTTATCCCACTATGGAGAGTTTGAAAGTTAGCCCCAAGATGTAGAAGACTCCCTCTCCATCAATCCACAGGCTTTCAACTAAGAGAAGGAAAGCTGCCTTGGCCACTCTATAGATTATAGCCTCCTCCTGCACAACACTGTTTCTCATTCTGTGTTCTTGGGCTTCATCCAACACCATTCTTATTGCTAAAGAATGCAAATACAGCAGTGATTTATTTACTTTAATAATAAAAAAAAAAAAGAATGTTTTTTGTCATAGTGCTGTGTTATCCACACCATATATGAAATCTGCAGGTAGAGGCTTTGGCAGGAGCTGGGTCAATTGGTCATCATAGGAACGCAAAGTCCATAATTTCTCCAGTTCATAAAGTTCCCGTGTTTCAGGCAGCATGAAATGGACCACCATGTTTCCTATGGCAGAAAAAAAGGAGAACCTCAGACAAAGTTATGCTGCTTTTCAAAGGTCCTTGCCCCAAAGCTTAACTTCTCATTATCTTTATTTTATTCTTCCTTGTGCCTTCAGCCAAAGATGCAAGACACAGATTATTGTTAATAAATTAAGTTGATATACCAGCACGGTAGTTAACGTAGTATCAGAGAGACAAACAGTTCCATCCCAATGTAAAAAGCTCATGGGGACTTATGCTGCGAGAGGCAAATGATATTTACCAAAATCCAGGCACTGCCAGTCCTCGGCCTCTTTGCCTTCTATCCGACTATGGGGTTCATATATTTTCTTCATGTGCTTATACTAAAAGAGAATTAAAAAAAAATCAATGTTAAAATAGCCGTTCTGAATAGCAGAAGGTGGCAAGCGCTAGGCCGGAACCCAAGTCAGTGAAGTTGGTCATAAGGAGAACATGAAAACTGAACTACAGCTCTCCAGGCTGCAAAGGGTTGGGGGCCTCACGAGCTGCTCCTCCTGAACCTGCCCCTACCATGCTCGCTTGTTTTGAAAAAATGAGCTCTTTGATTTTCCAATCAAATACAAGATCCAGTGTACAATAAAAATGCTCATTTTTATGCCTACAAGCTTTATTATGGATTCTGGTCCCACCACCACCTCATCAAGTTACATGTATGCACTTATCCAGTTTGTATACACAGACAAGTAGCACCACATCAGTTAGATGAACAAAGCCTAGCAGGAAAAAGCCATTCTGAAGAAAAATGACCCAAGCAGGAGTCCTAGCTCGAGCACTATCAGTAACCTTAGACAAACTACTTTATCTTCGAGGCACAGACGAGAACTGAAGCGTCTACAAAGCATTCTAAAAACGGATGAGGCTATGTAATATAACACCACACAAAATTAGCCTATAATGCAGAGTTCTAATAGCCTGGAGAAAATGAGAAGTTGTTATCACTTTTATTGACATTCTAGTACCTGAGCTTTCAAGCTCACATGGGTCTCTTCTTTAGATATCTAAAAAAAAGGGACCTGTGCTTTCTTGAAAGTTTGCATACAACATTTTTTGGGTGGTCTAATTTAAAGAGCACCTTACCACCACCAAACAGCGTGCACTATCCCTAGCTGGACCTTCCCTATGGAACTCTATCCCCACACACCTACGCCTTGAGACCTGCTCCAAAAAATTCAGACAAAATCTCAAGACCTGGCTCTTTACTCGAGCCTCCACATGAACCCCCCAGCTTGTCACTCCTTTCCCCCTCACCCCCCGTCCTTCCCCCTGCCCCCCCAATCTCACTACCGATCCCCCCCCCTCCCCTCGCCCCCCAAGCATACTACTGATCTCCCCCCTTCCTAACTCCCTTCCCTAATTTTTATTGTAAATAATTCTCCTGTATATAACGTCTCATTGCGTATATCTAACCATTCTATTACGCTTATCAATTTGTACAGTATTACCTTTGTTTTCCCCCCTCTACCCAGTTCTCCTATCAGTTTCATTGTAAAGCCCTGTTGGCCACTTTATTTAACATGGAAACCGATGTGATGTTTTCCTAACGAATGTCGGTATACAAAAATTTTAAATAAAGTATTCAGCTCTACTGACCACGTGCAGACGTTCCCACACAGATGTTGCATCATAAGCCTCCTCAATCTATATCAGAGCTAGTTCTAGCTATGTAACAGATGCTCCAGGGAAGCAGGTGGGTAGTCCATGACTAATTCATCCTGTTATCCATGGAAAACACCATTTACAGTAAGCAAGCTTGCTTTTTCCATAGATAAGCAAGCTGAATTAGCCATTAAATGTTAGGGATTCCAAGCTGAATGCTACAGTGAACCATTTACTTAGTAAGCAACCTGGCCTCCATCATGGAGAAGAGGCTACAGCAAGAATGGATTTCACAAAACCGCTTGTGCCAACATACTGTCAGTCTTTGAAAGGTTATCAAGACAGTGGAATGTAAAAAGTATGAATTGTAGATCAAGTTGCAGCTTTGCAAATATCCTTGATGGGTACGTCTCGAAGATAAGCAACAGAAGCAATAATGGCTTTCATTTGGTGAGCCCTCACAGTCTGGGACTTACAATCCTGCTAAGGAGTACTGCAGCAGTGGTGAATGCACTCAGCCAGCCTATTTAGATAAATTATGCTTAGCGACTGCTAATCCTAGCCTGTTGAGGTCATACGAGACAAAAAGTTGGGAAGTTTTAAGATGTGGCTGGGTTTGATTCTTATAATACACTAAAGGTCCTTTTTTTAGTCCAGAGTATATAGGGCAGTGATGGAGAACTCCAGCCCTCGAGTGCCACAAACAGGCCAGGTTTTCAGGATATCCACAATGAATATGCATGAGATAGATTTGCATACTATGGAGGCACTGCATGCAAATTTCTCATGCATATTCACTGTGGATATCCTGAAAACCTGGCATGTTGGTGACACTCGAGGACTGGAGTTCGCCATCACTGATATAGGGCTTTATTGACTTCATGCCCATGGGGCCGATAATAAAAGGTAGGCAACATGATAGATTGATCGATATGGAAAGCTGAGACAACCTTTAGTCCAAATTTTGGGTGGTAACTGAGAACTGCACTGTTGTGGAAGAATTTCATGTACGCACGATTAGTGGACGAGAACTTGAAGTTCGTTGACTCTTCTAGCTGAAGTCACTGCAATAAGGAACACCATCTTTCCTGTCAAGCACTTTAGAAAAGCTGACTCCACTGGCTCAAAGGGAGGCTTCGTTAATTGGCAAAGAACCACATTCAGTTCCTATGGAACAGGTGTGCTTTTGGTTTTTTTTTTTGTTTTTGTTTTTTTTTAACTGGGGGTTGACATGCCATAGACCTTTCATGAAACAAGATATCAGTGGATAAGTAGAGGTAAGTTTGCCATCCAGTTGAGTATAGTAAACCACTATAGTGCTGAAATGCACCTGCACCGAAGAGGTGGTAAGACCTGAGTGAGAAAGGAGCAAGAATTTCAGCAGGTGCTTAAGTTTGCACTAAAATGGGTACAAAGCATTTTGTTGGCACCATTTGGAGTACCTATTTCATCTGAAAGCATAATAATTTCTTCTAGATGAAGGCTCTTTCAATGAGATTAGCATGTCCACAATCGCTGTAGGTAAGTGGAGATCCACAGTTACTGAGCGCTCAACATCCCAAGCTGTGAAGTTGAGGGCTGAAAGGTTGGGGTGATACAATGTCCCATCTCTTTAAATTAACAATGCAGGGTCTGTTCCTAGATATATGGGAGGATTACTGGAAAGTTGTACAAAATATGCATACAAGATCTGTCTGGGCCACACCAGGGCTATGAGGATTAGCCAAGCACAGTCCTAAAGAACCTTTTGCACTGTTCTGGCGATAAGCAGTAAGGGTGTACATTGAGCTTTGACCCCAGCTGAGGAGGAAAGCGTCCTGAGAGTCTGTGATCATGTGGCAGAAATGAGCAAAATTGATTTAGTTTTGTGTTCTGTTATGATGCAACTAGGTCTGCTGATGATAGAGTTCAAAGGCCACTAATTGCTGTAGCGGCCACTTGTGTGGTTGAAAACATCTGCTGAGTCGATCTGTCAGCATGTTGGAGATAACCCTGAAGATAGTTGGCCAGTGGAAAAGCTTGATTTCTTTTTGCCCAGTTCCAGATTTTTAGGGATTCCTGGCAGAGGCATCATGATCCCATTCCTCCTTGACAACTTGGTCGGCTGTTTGTACCAGGTGTTCTTTCCCTAAAAAGAGATGTGGGAACACAGATAGAGCATGTGATTTCTCTCAACTCCAGCAGACTGATTTGACAGCAGCTCTCCTGAAGAGACTAGATGCCCTGTGTTCGAATGGGCCTCGTGTGTACTCCCCATCCTTTGGTTGAGGCATCAATATCACTTGATATGAAAGTGAGGCTCCTTCCTGGAGTATTTGGAGGCACAGTCACCACTCCAACTCCCATGTGACTGTCACTGTTATTTGCACTGGGGATAAAAGCAATTGAGTTAGTTTATAACACTGGGTATGTAGACTCTACTGAAGGTAGTGGATATGAAGGTGGGTCAGCGGAAGCACATGGATGGCTGCTGCTATATTACAGAGGATCATGAGGAGCCTTCTGGCTGTCAAGCAAGGAGAGGACAGCAGCTTGCAGCTGAGCTAAATCATGATGTTCGCTTGGTTGAGAGGCAGGAATGCTCTTTCCTGAAGCAAGTCTAGCCCTGATGAACTTGAGTCTCTGAGTGGGCCCCAGACTTGACTTCTTGAAGATGACCAGAATATCTAAGTAATGCAAAAGTCATATCATTGTGCACAGAGAGTGGACCACTTCTCATGATTCTGGTGTGATGAGCCACTCGTCCAGGCATGGTAAGACATGTATTCCCTGATGATGCAAATGAGCTGTCACTACTGCAAAGTATTTCGTAAAAACCCTCAGGGCTGACGACAGACCAAATGGGAGTACTTTGTAGTGTTAATGGGAGGTAGCACCAATGGAAAGGGTGGATGGGTATCTAGGTTTATACATCCTTTAGATCCAGGGCACATATCCATTCGTCTTTCTGTATACAAGGGAGAACAGTGCTGAGGGAGTTTGTTTTGAATTTCTCTAAGTATATATTTATTCAGATGTCTTAAAATCCAGAATGGGTCCCCCCTCCCCTCCCGTTTTCTTGGGAATAAGGAAATATCAGGAATGACAAACCCTGCGCATGTTGAGATACTGAGGTTGGCTCTATTGCTTGTTGTTGAAGAAGGGACTGGACTTCCAGATGAAGCTGCAGCAGATAAGACAGATCTGGATGAAGAGCTGAACAATGTGGAAGGGATGGTGGCCATGAGAAACGCCACCAGTACTACGATTTGGAGGACCCAGGGTTCCTTGGTGATCTAATGCCACTCCTCCATGAAATGTTGCATTCTTCCCCCTATTAGGAAAGCAGAGAATGGATTGTTCGGAGGGATAAAAAATAGGCCCTTTCTGTGGTTTTCAGTTGATGGCATTCTCTTTGTAAAGGCCTGGCTGGAAGTGGATGTTGATGCTGGACCAGAAGGGGCAGCAGATGGAAATGTGGTAAAGACTGTTAGGGCCACCTGCAGAAATAGATAGAAGTGTCATCTCGATGTGGAAAGCTGTTTAGGAGCCGTAAAGTGAATGCACTGCCAACTATCTCCTGGAGCTTTTTGCTGAAAAGTGTGTCCCCCAAACAGGGGAGGACTGCCCCTCCTCATGGAAATCCTCACATGCCATGCCATGCTTCTAGGTCCAATGAAGGCTGAAGAGGTACATGAAATAGAATAAAATGATTCTTAGACTGATTGGAGAATGTAGTGGATGCTCTCTTCTGTAGCCAGGAGTGGTCGAGGATAGTAATTGTCCTGATCAGTAGCAGGTTTCTGAATGCAGTAGTGAACATACTGAACCATGTAGAACTGGTGGATATATACGTGAGTAGAAAGAATTGCACTTTGAAAAACTCTTGCTAAAGTTATCTAGAAGTGGATCTGTGTATTCTTCACCTTTTTCATAGTAGAATCGACCACTATAGGCTGAGGCAGTTAGATGACACCAAAGATCGGTGACAGCTGGACAATATTTGAGGGCCAGCTTTCTAACCAGATGAATGCCCAAAATGGGAGTTTCCTACATTCTCATCTGTAGAATACTGAAGATGTTGTGAACTGGAAGGACTAGTGGTTCAGGTACAGTATCCAATATCTGAAGAAGGCCAACGAGCTCAGAATGAGGGTCTGTGACTTTCCAGATTTGGACACCCAGCACTGTATCCATCTTTTCCACATACTTAATAGGTAAGATCCTCTGAGAGCGAGATGTGATCCAGAGAGTATGTCAGTTGAGTTTTCATCTAAGTCTAAACACACTGGCTCACTTACCCAGGACTCCAATAATGAACTGGGAGGGGCTGCTGGCTGACTCCAAGGAGGATTGGTCTGGTCTATCACCTCTGACCTACTGGATTCCACTCTGATAGACAATGAAGAACTCCTAATCAAGGGTTCTGATGAGTTCACCCTATAGGCGAAATCTGGACTCTGATCAGTTGTATCACTGTAGTGATAGTGGAAAGGAGAGGCTGCAATATTCCTTCGCTTACAAAAATAAAGAAACTCTTCACCAAATTTGCAATTTGGTTGAGCAACTGGCATGTCCTCTGGCCTGGCATAAGTGGTGGGACATCTTCTCCTAAGATCACGATAGGCTCCTGTATTAGAATGAGAAGTCTGTTAGGAGGTCAGCAGTACTATAGAGGATGCCATTTAAACCCTTTCTGCAGTTTCCAGGCAATGTCCTTCTATAATTAGTATAGGTGAGGTGAGGGCCCTGTTTATTGGAGAGGGCAGAGGCAACCTGACCCCTTCCTGCAGACCTAGGATGGCTGTGTAGAGCTCTGTTCGCAAAGCAGCTTGATAAAGTGAAGCCTGAGGTGGATGTGGCAGTAGCTTCCACCCCCACATAAGAATTTTTTTGTGAAGAAACAAGGGATATATTATTTTTGAGGTAACAATTTAAAACAAAAAGAACATAACACTTAATTCCCCTTAGACCACAATTTAGAAGTGGGGTGAAAGCTTTATTAATAGCAGGACAATTTCTTCTGGTATTCCCAACACATCAATAAAAGTATTTCTTTAAAGTGGCTCTGCCCAAAATTCTAGATAATTTAGGAAAACTCAAGAACTAAAAGTTCAGGTGTCTAGAAAAGTTCTCAAATTGTTCTAGCTTCCTATGAACCAAAACAAAATTAACTTTGTAAATATCTTGAACCTACCTGACCATCAAGTTCACCTTATCCTACAACTCCTGAGATTTTTGAGACTGAACTTTACACAGGTCAGAGACAGTTTACCAGACAACATATATCAGCAGCACAATTAGAAATGGCACAAACAACTCGAGCCAATACTGATCACAGGGTTTCCAAAGGAACCTCCGAGATTCTCAGAGAGTCCAGAGGCTTAACAAGAAGCAATCTCCGAATTCTGCCCTGGCATGGAACATTGCCATGCAGCTGCTCCTCCTCTCCTCCAATGCTGATGGACTCTAGCTGCAGTGTGTCTCCCTAAGCAGCGGCCATGTCTGATCTAGCATCATGCACACAGGTGCTCCCGGCTGCCTCGGAGGCTGGTGCTTGGGGGGGGGGGGGGGCTCAATGAAACATCCAGTCTAATGCCCCCCTCCTGTGCCCTTAACAGAATCCACTCCCCCCCTCCAAATTCGACAAGCAGCTCACTATGGAGGTCAAGGTGAGTTGTTCCGGCAATAAAGGCGGGGATTCAGGAGGGAATTGTCTCTGTCTTTCCTTTTGGGAGGCACAGTAGTGAAATAGCTTGAAGAAAAAAAAAAAAAAAAAGTCAGAGAAACACACAGGGAGCTCAACATGCCACCATCTTAGCTCCATCTCGTGTAAGTAGCTTTGATGGGGGTAATATAATTAGATGGGTCTCTGGAGATGCGTATCAAGGAATCCAGTGCAGGATGACGATATTGTGTCAGGTGCATCGGAGCTGTATCTTACATTCTTGTACTGTATGTCATGGGATCATGTGATAGAGAATCTTGTGCACTGCATGACTGAAGAGTGGAGGCATCTCTGTGCATCGAGGCTGCTCACTTCAGTAGCTTTGGCTTGCTGTGTGTTGAGCACACAGATACTGCTTGCACCAATGGCACCAGTGCACCCTGCTTAGAGTGTTTGGCTTCTTCGACACAGGCTGCGATGGCTCCAGTAATGGATACCATGTTGTGTATCATGAAGGAAAGCTGGTCAAGTTTGACTCTAACTTCAACCTCCGCTGATGGGGGAGTTTGAGGAGCTCCTGCTCAACTCTTTTTCCAGCGAGGTAAGTTACATTGCACTGCGGGATGAAGACATAATCTTGCCACAGATACAATTTTTAAATCCACTCACCATAGACAACTGCTTTTTCTGGAAAGTAGGGGCATGATTTTGGTGCAACTAAAAAACAGCAAAAGTGCTGTTGTGGGGCTGCAAAGGTAGCAAAGCAACTAAAAAAGAATTTGTGAAGCAAACACACCAAAAGAAGAGACATTTTATGAAAAATAAGAGTATATACGTTCATGCTTCAACTCGGACAAAAAAAATGACTGAGAAGGGCTACAAGGCAACGCCCGCCCATGTTCAGTTGAGCTAAAAGCACTACCAGCCTGGAGATACAAGGTCTGTTTGGTACCACCAGATGATGATATCCACATGTAATGGCTAATTCAGGCAGCTTAGTGCAGAAAATTCTAATCTATTTCTCTAAGAAAAACAGGGCTACATCTCCATGCATGCAGTGGGCTAAACCATTGATTGGCTCAGCTTGGACCCCTGACATGGAGAAAATGGTTACTTAAAAGTACCTTTACTAGAATTCGACAACTTCTGCTCAGTTCTACAGTCTCTCATATTTTCTTTTTAGATTACTGCAATGCTCTGCTTTTAGGCCTCCCACAATACGTCCCCTTCAGGTGCTGCAGAACTCGGCAGCCAGAGTTCTGACCGATAGTAAAAAAACGAGAACCCATTACCCCGATATTGATAAATCTACAATGGCTCCCTATTACAGAGAATTTGGTACAAAAAAACTTGTTGTATCCTGCACAAAGCAATCCACGGACAGAAAACTGACTGGTTGAATTTCTCCATCCATTTACATACCCCGCAAAGATCTTTGAGATCTGCAAACAAAGGACTACTGCACATCCCTACACTAAACACAGCACATCTGTCTCAGGTCCGAGAGAGAGCTATTTCAATTGCAGGACCGAGTCTTTGAAACACCTTGCCTGTAGACTTAAGACTAGAAACAGAGATAAGAAAATTGAAGAAAGACCTGAAAACATGGCTCTTTGAGCAGGCCTACTCAGATGATCTTACGGAAGGACATTAGTATCAAGCGTCCAGAAAATTGATTTTCTTTTATCCTGACACAAATATTTTCTTTTTAGCTAACATTATCTTGTTTATAAGATTAGTAATGTATGATTTTTATAATGTTCTGTGATGTATATTTCTGATCTATATTATTGATGTAATTTGTTTTTCTTTGTAAACCGTTGTGATGTAAACACGAACGATGGTATATAAAATATCTTTTAAATAAATAAATACAGGGACAACTGCATCTTCAAAACTTGTTACAAACTGCACCTTCATGGTGGTGCAATACAGACAGCTAGAGGGTGCTGATACACACGCTGAATGCATAAACACTTGAATCAATCTCATTCTGGTACTGGTATGTGCACTGAACGATTATATTGTATTATATTTACTAAGAATGTTACCAAAGTAATTTAGAACTGTAAAAGTACATTTTTATTTTAAATTTACCATGCCTCTCTGTAATAAAGTAGAGGCAAATTCACTTCATTTCTATGGTAAGGGGCACTGGGGTAGAAGCCAGAACAGAAGTGACTTATGTTGCTGGGTGAAAGGGGAAAATATTCTTCAGTAAACAGTTTAATAAAATGAATGCTCACAGAACAGTTAAAATAGGACTTCTCTTGTTCCTGCGGTGAGAGATTAAAGCCATAAGAGATCTTACCATTTTCAGCACATACTGTACCATGGCGTTTAGGTGTCGTGTAGAAGATGCAGTCACAATTACAAAATAATCTGTGTATTTCATTTCTGGAGGCACACAAATAACACAAATGTCTTGGGCATTTTCTTGCCTCAGCAGAGCAACAAGAACATCGATGTTGAAGCTGGAAAGGACAGGCTCTGAAACACACACACAAATATTTGCATCATTTCAAACGTAGATTTAAAATTCGTCCAGGTCTTCAGACTCAAATCTATTTATCTACATAACAAAAGCCAGTCGTGCTCTCATAAAAGGAATCTCCCGCTGACCAATCAGTTTTTAAACTGGTTGCCAAGCAACCAGGTCACCACACTGCCAGCCAGTGGCTCATATCCCCAGTTTTCTTTCCCTTTCAGTTGCTGGAAAGAGCCCCCCCTACACATAGACAGGGGAACTGACGTTAGGGGGAAGAGGGCTCCTGAGGTTAAGAGAGGGAACAGAGGATGAAATGTGTGTGTGAAAGGAGAGGGACTAACCCAGTCCAAGCTAAGGGAGCAGTAGAGCTTATGAATGAAGGGTGGTTCAAACAGGGAAGGGGAGAAAACAAATAAATAGGCACACAATCACCACCCACACCACGTCATATACAATGCAAAAAAAAAAAAAAGAGTGCCTTTGGAAATTCTGTATAGTATAAGGAATACACATTTCCTGTCTCAAGAGAGATGAGGTCCGTGTGCATAATAAATTGTGAAATGTTTAAATTCACAAATCTTGACATTAATGATAGTCATTCTTTTAGTACCTGGATGTGCAGAACTGGCCAACCCCCTTTGTCTCTGGCCACAGATGCTCTTAACCATATATCATCAGCAATGGCCCAACATTGCATGTGTTGGCTCATCACATTGGGCCTTTGATGGCGTCAGGCTGGTTTCAATTTCAGCGCAGAAGGGGGAACCAGCCAAAAGGAAAGTTTCATAAATAGGAGGGGGATCCTCAGGGCTGGCTGGGGAGTGTGCTACAATTTTGGGGCAACAGTCTGACCACCCATCCCAGCATACCCTGACTGGAGATCAGAAAGAGAGCCCCCACCTCCCATCCTTGACTGGAGCTCAGAGAGAAGTGGTGCAGGCTAGGGCTACATTTGTGGCCCTTTAGAAAAAGGTTTGCCCATCCCTGTTCTAGTAGAACATTCATCTAAATAAAATTAGTATGGAAGGCAAACGTCATCAAAATTAAAAGATCAAATATTAAAGAAAACTGTAATCTTGCACTACTATGCAATTTTTAGACGTACAGACACCCAGTAAGACATATCAGTTAAAAATATAATGAAGTCATTTTCCCCCACTCTTTAAGCAGCCAGCAAAAGAATCACAAATTACCTCAATTGCTAGACTTTACTTGTCTATATTTGTTATGTCATCACAAATGACTTGTATTCATGGGATTATTTATATTGCTACCCAGTGATTGTACTGAAAAACTGCACTCGAAGGTTTACTTATGTGTGCCTTAACATAGAACGTAATCTTTGCTGTGATCGATTACAACCTCATGAAAAGCAGATAGGCAGCTGCACTGTTGCCTTTTTACATTAGGGATGCTACAGGTGGAAAGCTGTGCATAATGGAAGATCTGACTTTCCTGTGAGAGAGAACTCTCTGTTTTTACACAGCAGCTCTCAGCTAAGCCTGCAGATCTTTGTTGCCTCTGTCTCACCAAGACATCTCAGAAAGCGCTGCTTTTTCACCTGATTCAGCTGGGTATTCAAAAGCATCAAATCCAACTGTGACAGTTCAGAGATTTTGTTCCAGTTATTCTGGTAAATTCTTAAACCAGAATTTACCTATGTGTGGTGAGCACAGAATAATGACATCACAGGCACAATCTTAACCAACTGGGATCTCATTTCATGTCAGGTAATTTGTGACACTATTCCCAATATCACAAGAAAAGAGAAGCATAGGGAGTACACAGCATATAAATAATGCAGCAATATAGTTTCATTATTTTGATATACCACATTTCCTGAACAAATTCAAGCGGTTTCCAATAAAAATACATTCATAAGAGCATTAAAGAAGACAAGAAAAAAAAAAATTAAAGCAAGAACAGTTGGGTACTTCAATCTCTTAAGGAATGACCCAGGTATCGTTATTAAAGCTGCTGCCCTTGTAATACTAGATAATTTTTTCTTATGTAAAAGATTTTACAACTGTCTGATGTTTTTATTCTCCTCTACTGAAAGATCCTACCATTGTCATCAATGGTAGGATCTTTACTACTCTAAACCAATTAAGCCTGACACTTCACTTTCAATGCATATCCAGCATTGTTCTCTGCTTCAACAGCAGGGAGAAATGTGGAAAACAGGATTTACATTCAGACAACATCCAACAAGGCATTGATCTGTGCAGTCTGGGTAAACAAGCATCGGGGTAACTTGCTTGATGTGGCAGTTACTGCCCTTAACCATTAAGCTTCACCTTTGATGCAACTCCAACATTATTCTCTGCATCAATGACAGGGGATGGCAGGAAATTTGAATCAAACAGTTACCAACAAGGGCCCTGAACTTGGTGGTCGGTGAAACAGATAAGTATGGGAAAATAAGTGTGGGAGCTTGCTGAGCAGACTGGATGGGCCGATTGGTATTTTTCTGCCGTCATTTCTATGTTTCTGAGTGCTTTCATTTTGTGCACAAAGGGTATATTACAGTTAAAAAAACCCCCAAAAAAACCCTTTAACAGTTGATCACCCTATGATCTCGTCATATATACTTTACCAAAAATCCATCCAACTCTACATCAGCTCTCCCCTCCCTGACCTATAATTTCAACTAAGTGTTCATAAGAACATAAGAAATTGCCATACTGGGTCAGACCAAGGGTCCATCAAGCCCAGCATCCTGTTTCCAACAGAGGCCAAACCAGGCCACAAGAACCAGGCAATTACCCAAACACTAAGAGGATCCCATGCTACTGATGCAATTAAGAGCAGTGGCTATTCCCTAAATTTGATTAATAGCCATTAATGGACTTCTCCAAGATCTTGTCCAAACATTTTTTGAACCCAGCTACACTAACTGCACTAACCACATCCTCTGGCAACAAATTCCAGGGCTTTATTGTGCGTTGAGTGAAAAAGAATTTTCTCCGATTAGTCTTAAATGTGCTACTTGTTAACTTCATGGAATGCCCCCTAGTCCTTCTATTATTCGAAAGTGTAAATAACCAATTCACATCTACTCATTCAAGACCTCTCATGATCTTAAAGACCTCTATCATATCCCCCCCTCAGCCGTCTCTTCTCCAAGCTGAACAGCCCTAACCTCTTCAGTCTTTCCTCATAGGGGAGCTGTTCCATCCCCTTTATCATTTTGGTTGCCCTTCTCCATCGCAACTATATATTTTTTGAGATGCGGCAACGAGAACTGTAAACAGTATTCCATGTGCGGTCTCACCATGGAGCGATATAGAGGCATTATGACATTTTCCGTTTTATTAACCATTCCCTTCCTAATAATTCCTAACATTCTGTTTGCTTTTTTGACTGCTGCAGCACACTGAGCCTGGGGTCACAAAATGAAACTCCGGGGGGGGGGAGGGAGACGGACACAGACTATGACAACAACCAAAACCAACATCAGGAAATATGTCTTCACAGATAGGTTGGTAGGTTGGTAGATATAAAAAAGTCAAAGAATTCAAAGGGGCATGGGATAAACACTGTGGATCCCTAAAGCCTATAGAACAGAAATGAAGAAAAGCATGCATGGGGGTAATTTGCTGCTGCAGCAGTTACTACCCTTAAGCAGAAGGCATAGAAATAAGCCTTGATACTTTTAATGCAACTGCAACATTGCTCTCAGCTTTTTACGGCAAGGGGGAAAGGGGCCTGCTTCTACAGCCGAGTCCATAAGCAAAGCACATCAAGTAGCACTGTCTGAATTTTCAAGAAGGCTCATCAATCAGTAAAAAATGTTGCTAGCAGTAATTTTTTTTATGAGTTACCTAATCTAAGGCTTGGGGATAACTGCATGGAGTAACAGTTACTACTCTTAAGAGAAACATAGGGGTGACCTGCAAGAAGCGGCAGTTACTACCATAAAAAGCTTGCTGGGGAGACTGAATAGATCATTTCTGCAGTCATTACTACATTACTATGAATTCATTGTGGACAATACATTGAAATCTTCAGCTCAGAGTGCAACAGTAGTCAAAAATACTCCATCTCAAAAAAAGATATAATGGAACTAGAAAAAGTACAAAATAAGATCAACAAAAAATTATAACAAAGATGGCACAGCTCCCTTATTAAGAAAGGCTAAATGGATTAGGACTCCAGCTTGGAGAAGAGGTGACAGAGGAGGATATATAATTTTTTAAAATGTGGACTAGGGTCAAGCAGGTAACTAGGGCACAGCTATTTACCCTTTCAAACAGTACTAAGACTAGGGAAAACTAAATGAAATTAATGGGTACATTTAGAACAAACTGGAGAAAGTATTTTGTCAGCCAATGCACATTTGTTGCAGGATGCTGTCAAGGCAACTAGCATAGCGGGATTTAAATGGGTTTGGACAAGTTCCTGGAGGAAACGACCACAAACAACTGCAAGCCGATTTGGGGCCAGCCACATCTTATCCCGGTTAGCGAACAACAAGGAATGGATCTGACACATACTGTCAGGTGACCCGGTGTGGCTACTCTCGGAGACAGGATGCTGGGCCAGATGGCCCACTGGTCTGACCTTGCATGGCACTTCTTACGTGCTATATTAGGCAATCATTGTCTGTGGTTTCAGGATATGTTCTTAATCTAAAAAGTGGGAAAAAATATGCAGTACTGATGTCCCAGAGAACAATGGGGACTTCTCTCCGCCACTTAGTTGCAGGCCGGGGCCACTCTCCTCTCCCACCCCCCCTTACCTGTGCGCGCCCAGCCGGGCTCAGGCTCCTCTCCCGTGGGAGCGGGGGCAGGCTGCACGGCACCGCTCAGCTCGGAGCTGGAACCCTCACACCCGCCAGCGAGCGTCGCCCGACTCGGGCTGAGCTGGAAACCGTAACCCACCCCGCGGCGGGCGGGAGGTCGGAACCGCCCAGAGGTAGCAGCGAGAAGGGACCCTCCCGGAAGAGCTCGCGACCGCGCGGCCAGCGAGAGCGCGGTCCTCAGCCAGCAGCTCGCCATGCCACAAGCCTCCAGCAGCTCCGCCGCCATTGGCGGAACTTGACGAGCCAATCCCCGTGGACGCTTCGTGCTCGCAGAAGGGACGTTCACGCTCCCCGGCGTTCTCTTACACGTGACTATAATTCCGCCAGGAGGTGGGGGTCGGCTCGAAATGTGCTCTCCTCTCCAACTTCGGCTTGTGTGTTCTATCCTCGTAATCCTGCCTCCATTTCCTCCCTCTTTCACATACCCAGTCCCTTTTCACCAGCTCCTCTTCTTCACGGACTTCCAGTTACGATAGGGCCGCTGAGCACCTTAGAACTTGCAGGCATCACACTGAATTTCTGTACTGGAAGTTGCTGGGGGGCGGTATGAAAGGCAGCGGCACAGTTGCAGACATTGTAGTGGTGGCCTGACAGCCCCCATCAAAATTTGACATGTGAGGCTGTTGTCTAGGCTGCCTGTGCCTAATCCGGGCCTTCTTAAATCCTCCACGCCCATTCAGTCCCTGAGTCTCTGCGCCGTCCCAATCCCTAAATCCCCACTCTTCCCTCTACCCAATCTCCTTGTTCCCTTTTAAAGCCAATCCCCAAGTCATTGTTCTCTCCCCATTCCCAAATCTCCACCCAATCCTCCTCCCCTCCCTCAGAGCTTCAGTTCTCTCTTCCTCCTGCCTTCCAAAACCTTTCTTCCTCCTCCATTGTCTAGCACTGAGTGGTCAACAGGTGGTTAACTTGCTTCTCCTACTATCCGCACCCTGTCCTGCCATGTGATTTAAGTCACAACCATTAGCAGTTTGAAATGTGTGATGCTCCATAAATCTACAGAGCACTATGCAGTTCAAACAGCTGATCTGTGAACCTCATAGGAAGGAGAGGTGCTAGCAGGAGGAAAAGTGGGATAGAAGTACCAAGCCATCAGAACATAAGATGTGCCAAACTGGGTCAGACCGAGGGTCCATGAAGCCCAGCATCCTGTGTCCAACAGTGGCCAATCCAAGTCACAAGTTTTGGTTTTGTTAGGAACGGGGGAACCTTTTGGGGAAGGGGGAGTCTCTTCCGAAGGGATGGGCTGCACCTTAACCAGGATGGAACCAGACTGCTGGCGCTAACCTTTAAAAAGGAGATAGAGCAGCTTTTAAACTAGAACAAAGGGGAAAGCCGACAGTCGCTCAGCAGCGACTGTCGGCTTTCCAACAGTGAGGTTCCAATAATTAGAAAAGTAGTCCAAGTGCCTGTAACTAAAAACTCACCTGAGCTAAAAAATTCTAACATCCCTATCAATTAAAAAGCAGAATGAAAATACAAACAAAAAACAAACTTTGAAATGTTTGTATGCTAATGCCAGAAGTCTAAGAAGTAAGATGGGAGAATTAGAATGTATAGCAGTAAATGATGACATAGACTTAATTGGCATCTCAGAGACATGGTGGAAAGAGGATAACCAATGGGACAGTGCTATACCGGGGTACAAAATATATCGCAATGACAGAGAGGAGCACTCAGGAGGAGGTGTGGCGCTCTATGTCCGGGATGGCATAGAGTCCAAAAGGATAAACATCCTGCATGAGACTAAATACAAAATTGAATCTTTATGGGTAGAAATCCCTTGTGTGTCGGGGAAGACTATAGTGATAGGGGTTTACTACCGTCCACCTGGTCAAGATGGTGAGACGGACAGTGAAATGCTAAGAGAAATTAGGGAAGCTAACCAAATTGGTAGTGCGGTAATAATGGGAGACTTCAATTACCCCAATATAGACTGGGTAAATGTATCATCGGGTCACGCTAGAGAGATAACATTCCTGGATGGAATAAATGATAGCTTTATGGAGCAATTGGTTCAGGAACCGATGAGAGAGGGAGCATTTTTAGATCTAATTCTCAGTGGAGCACAGGACTTGGTGAGAGAGGTAACGGTGGTGGGGCCGCTTGGTAATAGTGATCATAATATGATCAAATTTGATTTAATGACTGGAAAAGGAACAGTGTGCAAATTCAAGGCTCTCATGCTAAACTTTCAAAAGGGAAACTTTGATAAAATGAGAAAAATTGTTAGAAAAAAACTGAAAGGAGCAGCTACAAAAGTAAAAAAAGTCCAAGAGGCGTGGTCATTGTTAAAAAATACCATTCTAGAAGCACAGTCCAGATGTATTCCACACATTAAGAAAGGTGGAAAGAAGGCAAAACGATTACCAGCATGGTTAAAAGGGGAGGTGAAAGAAGCTATTTTAGCCAAAAGATCTTCATTCAAAAATTGGAAGAAGGATCCAACAGAAGAAAATAGGATAAAGCATAAACATTGGCAAGTTAAATGTAAGACATTGATAAGACAGGCTAAGAGAGAATTTGAAAAGAAGTTGGCTGTAGAGGCAAAAACTCACAGTAAAAACTTTTTAAAATATATCCGAAGCAGAAAGCCTGTGAGGGAGTCAGTTGGACCGTTAGATGATCGAGGGGTTAAAGGGGCACTTAGAGAAGATAAGGCCATCGCGGAAAGATTAAATGATTTCTTTGCTTCGGTGTTTACTGAAGAGGATGTTGGGGAGGTACCCGTAATGGAGAAGGTTTTCATGGGCAATGATTCAGATGGACTGAATCAAATCACGGTGAACCTAGAAGATGTGGTAGGCCTGATTGACAAACTGAAGAGTAGTAAATCACCTGGACCGGATGGTATACACCCCAGAGTTCTGAAGGAACTAAAAAATGAAATTTCAGATCTATTAGTAAAAATTTGTAACTTATCATTAAAATCATCCATTGTACCTGAAGACTGGAGGATAGCAAATGTAACCCCAATATTTAAAAAGGGCTCCAGGGGCGATCCGGGAAACTACAGACAGGTTAGCCTGACTTCAGTGCCAGGAAAAATAGTGGAAAGTATTCTAAACATCAAAATCACAGAACATATAGAAAGACATGGTTTAATGGAACAAAGTCAGCATGGCTTTACCCAGAGCAAGTCTTGCCTCACAAATCTGCTTCACTTTTTTGAAGGAGTTAATAAACATGTGGATAAAGGTGAACCGGTAGATATAGTATACTTGGATTTTCAGAAGGCGTTTGACAAAGTTCCTCATGAGAGGCTTCTAGGAAAAGTAAAAAGTCATGGGATAGGTGGCGATGTCCTTTCGTGGATTGCAAACTGGCTAAAAGACAGGAAACAGAGAGTAGGATTAAATGGGCAATTTTCTCAGTGGAAGGGAGTGGACAGTGGAGTGCCTCAGGGATCTGTATTGGGACCCTTACTGTTCAATATATTTATAAATGATCTGGAAAGAAATACGACGAGTAAATTTGCAGATGACACAAAATTGTTCAGAGTAGTTAAATCACAAGCAGATTGTGATAAATTGCAGGAAGACCTTGTGAGACTGGAAAATTGGGCATCCAAATGGCAGATGAAATTTAATGTGGATAAGTGCAAGGTGATGCATATAGGGAAAAATAACCTATGCTATAATTACACAATGTTGGGTTCCATATTAGGTGATACAACCCAAGAAAGAGATCTAGGTGTCATAGTGGATAATACATTGAAATCGTCGGTACACTGTGCTGCGGCAGTCAAAAAAGCAAACAGAATGTTGGGAATTATTAGAAAGGGAATGGTGAATAAAATGGAAAATGTCATAATGCCTCTGTATCGCTCCATGGTGAGACCGCACCTTGAATATTGTGTACAATTCTGGTCGCTGCATCTCAAAAAAGATATAATTGCGATGGAGAAGGTACAGAGAAGGGCTACCAAAATGATAAGGGGAATGGAACAACTCCCCTATGAGGAAAGACTAAAGAGGTTAGGACTTTTCAGCTTGGAGAAGAGACGACTGAGGGGGGATATGTTAGAGGTGTTTAAAATCATGAGAGGTCTAGAATGGGTAGATGTGAATCGGTTATTTACTCTTTCGGATAGTAGAAAGACTAGGGGGCACTCCATGAAGTTAGCATGGGGCACATTTAAAACTAATCGGAGAAAGTTCTTTTTTACTCAACGCACAATTAAACTCTGGAATTTGTTGCCAGAGGATGTGGTTAGTGCAGTTAGTATAGCTGTGTTTAAAAAAGGATTGGATAAGTTCTTGGAGGAGAAGTCCATTACCTGCTATTAAGTTCACTTAGAGAATAGCCACTGCTATTAGCAATGGTAACATGGAATAGACTTAGTTTTTGGGTACTTGCCAGGTTCTTATGGCCTGGATTGGCCACTGTTGGAAACAGGATGCTGGGCTTGATGGACCCTTGGTCTGACCCAGTATGGCATTTTCTTATGTTCTTATATATATGCTACCTCCTCCACTACATTTATTTATTTATTTATTTACCCAATTTCTATTCTGCCAATCTGGGAATCTTGGCAGATTACAGCTTCAAATAGATAGTTATACAACAATAAAACAGCTTTACATAGTGAAATATAGTAAAACATGACAAAATAAACAACACAAAACACTTCATGCGTCTGATGAAGTGGACTTTTGTGAAGAAAGTTTGTCTCAATAAATCTGTTAGTCTATAAAGTGCCACCAGATTCTGAGTTTATTATTCAGAAAGTAAGAATTTGTACACACAGCCTTCCAATTAATGTTCCATTCCTGATCTTATCTCTGTATATCCCCAGATCATCCTAACCCCTCCCCTGTTCTTTGCAAGTTTTGTCAGATTGAGAGTATTTCATCAGCATTCTTAGGTAACACCATACTGCACCCTAATTTTTAAAACAGGCCATTAACTGGTTAAATTTAGCAGCAACCCATTAGCCTAATTTTGGATTAAATCACTAAAAATTCCATAAGGATTTTGGCACTAAGCAGTGGCATCTTTATGGGTTGGTAATGGGTGACAAGTACATTACCCCCTCTGAAATTAACTTGCTCCCTCTTGGTCACCCCAGTTTCATAGCATGGCTGTGGACGAACAGGAGTGCAGCACCAAGATGGTAAGAGTCATGGAACGGCTCCTCTATGAGGAAAGGCTAAACAGGTTAGAGACAGCTGAGAGGGGATATGATGGAGGTCTACAAAATCATGAAAGGACTTGAACAGGTTACTCTCTCAGATAATAGGACTAGTGTCTTTGTGAGGAGGTATATGAGAGAGAGATTGAGGGAGGGTGTGTGTGTGAGATAGAGGGAGCCTTTGTGAAGGAGGTGTATTTGAGTAAGAGAGAGAGAGGGAGCTTTTATGAGGGTGTGTGTGAGTGAGGGGATTCTGTGTGTATGAGGGAGCAAGGATGTGAGTGTATGTGTGAGTGAGAGGAAGAGGGAGGGAGTCTGTGTGAGGGCATGTGTGTGATTGAGATAAGAAACCTGTGTGTGAGAAAAAGAAAAGGCCTGTCTGAATGAATAAGGGTATGTGTATGTGAGGAAGAGAGAGTGTGAGAGCAAGAGAGCATATGCGTGTATGTTTGTGTGTAACAGCATGCATGTGTGTGAGAGAACAAACGTGTGTGTGTATATGTGAAAGAGAAAGGAGAATGTTTGTGTGCAACAACTCCCACTCCCCACCCCATCAGCTAATTCACCACAATTTCAAGGCATCTGAAAATCAAAAGTTCCCAGGTATGGAGAGAGGTTGATTTTATATACTTATTAGTTTTAATCATTGGGTGCTTTTTGATGTGTCTGCTGTTTTTCAATATTTTTTTTGGAGTTGGAACATTTTATTTTTTTATTTTTTATAAGGTTTTAATTATTAGATATTGTTTTATTTGTCAGCTATTTTGAAATATTCTTTTTAATAGCATAGTTTTACTATTGTTGATTTTTTTTGTAATATTTTTATTAGTATTTCACAAGTATATAAGAAATTTGTAATAAGAAACATAGCGGAACCATAGCCCAAATATTTGTATAACATTATATCAAAAACCATACACTGGAGAACCTACCCACCCATCCCAACCCTGTGCCCCTGACAACTGAAAAAGCAAACCAAGTGCCACATATTACAGCTCCAGTTGATAAAAAAAAAAAGGGTGGGGCATAACAATAGTAACCAGAATAATTATGTCCAAAAGAAATTATTAATCCGGTTACAGACTGTGGATAATTTTGACTGGGGTTATTTTGTGACTAAGTTCCAAAGGCAGTAGCGACAAGAAGCTCTGCCAAGTTTGTTAATGAATAAATTTCTTTTTGTCGGAAGCAGCACTGTTTGATTTACCCTCCATCAAATAAAGGTCCAGCATAGACATCCTCCAAGTAGGAAAAGTAGGACTGGTGACCTCCAGCCAGAAACAATAACAGCCAGAATTAATTTCAGGTTCACCATTTTATAATGTGATACAGAAAAGTTGTAGCCACCAGGCTAGCTGCATGCCAAATAATTTCTTATAAGGGTCTGAGGAGGGTCTGAAGTGATTGAAATGATCTCACCTGAAATTTAAGCAAATCCCATTAGAAGGTTAGAGGACAAGTAAGTCCCAAGGTCCCTTGGCTTCCACCAAGAGATGCATCTGTCTTGATCAAAGTATTTCAGAGCACAGGTGATTTTTCTGCTTATTTTTATTGTTTAATGATGTACTTATCAATGTTTTTATTTGATGATTGATTTGCTTTATGTATATTTACATTACTGAATATATATAATTCGCTGTGTATGATGTCATTAAATTATGTATTTAAATCCTTGTCTATGTAATCTGCTATGAGCAGGATTTTCATTTGGAATAGACAGAATATAAATATTTCAAGAATTTCTTCTTACCATTTTAGCACCAGCGATGTGAAATCAAAAAAGGTCCCAATGGTGAAGGTAATCCATGTTACACTCAAAAGTTATACAGCAGATTAGAGAGTTAGGTACTGTACCCTGCATGCATGAGCATTCATTTCGTGTCCAAAACAACAACTTTTGTCACCTGCACAATCCCTGAGAAAGATCTGACTTAGAGTCCCATTCCAACCACAAAGGGAGAAAAGAAACAAAGCATTGCGCCCATGTAACCCTTCTTCCCTTCACATGCCCACCTACTTAGAGGAGTATAGAAAGCCCCTACCAAGGCATCATTGCATTGTTCACATTTTGCAAGTGGTAGAAACTTAATTCTCTCTTAATAGTTTATTAGTTGTTAATAAGGCACAGTAGGACCCAGATAACATAAACGTGAGTAGCACCATTTTACATTTGCTTCTCATGCGCTCAGCTACAAATGTTACAGAACCATCAGCAGAGTGCACAGTGTATAATGAGCACAAGCATTTATTCAAGTATGGTCCACGGTTTTACTCAATCTCAATATACTTTCTTCAAGGGACATCGATAAGAGCAAGACATTTAAATGATCCTGGCTTTATTCTTCAAGAGGGGATCTTTCTCATTGTTTCCTGGGAAGAAAACAGCCTTGACACGGTTGAAATATACGCTTACTCCTCCACCGTTCACCTCGTTATTCACACTCCTCTCAACCGGTTTGTACTCCCTATATCTCCTGCAAGAAATGTTTACAGTAAGATAAATTCTGAAAAGGCTTTCCAGCACCTCATGCACTGCCTGGACACGGTGTTGCAGATCAGCTTGATATTAATTCACAGAGTTAAAGCACTAGTCTGGCTATCCTTCTCAAGACTCAATAAATTATTTGCATGACAGTTTGTAAATGTGCTTCCAAATAAATAGATAAAATGGCTAAAGGAAAGAATTGCAAAGAGTTTTCATTTTATGCCCCACTTGCATGTTTGCTGTCACCCACTAGTGGGCACTGACTCACTAGAAACCTGCTTGGCTAGTAATCATGACTGCAGTGGAAAATGAAAAGAAAGCAGGCTCAGACTAACTCCTTCCATGGCCAACCTAAAATGCAGCCTCCATTAAAAAAAAAACCAACCCTCAGAGGTCCTTATTCAGAGGCATTTAGCAGATAACTCACTAGTTGTCCGGCTAAATGCTGACGTGAATATTTCCCCCAGTCTAGATAAACTTTAACAGATATCTCATTTTTGCTAGATAACTTGGGGCATTCTGGGGATGTTTCTGTGAGGAGTTAGGTTAGCTGGCTAAGTTATTCAGAATTAGCTGGATAACATATCCGGCTAACTCTGGTTGTGCCATACAGCTGTTCTAAAGTGAGCCAACCAGTTACTAAATATGGACCTCTCAGTGCTGTTATTTATGGTTATACAATTTTCTGGAGTGTGCTGCTTAGCACCAGTATCTTAAATGGCTTGTAGTAGTTTCCTAGCAGCAAAAACGATATTTAGTAGTGGGAAAAGGGAGTATAAAACCAGTGACTTACTTGTGCAGCAGAACGGCGATAGCAATGGCAAGAACCACTAAGAAGCCAACAGCAATCAGGACCCCTTGCACTGTTCTTGTTCCACCTGCC
Source organism: Rhinatrema bivittatum (assembly GCF_901001135.1). Taxonomy (NCBI): domain Eukaryota; kingdom Metazoa; phylum Chordata; class Amphibia; order Gymnophiona; family Rhinatrematidae; genus Rhinatrema; species Rhinatrema bivittatum. The sequence goes on along the minus strand of NC_042616.1, from coordinate 210,365,788 downwards.
ACTGGTGTGGAAAAAAGGGGGAAATTAATAGGCCTATCTTCAGAAATATGATTTGTAGCTAATGTATTTTAATATGATGTTCCTGGTACAAATACAGGCCTTGCACTATATTACAGAATCAGTTCAGTTAATATCATAATGGTAGAAATTGAGCAAAGGTTGGGGATTTCAATATGACAATCCCCTGAGCCTTACTGCTGAATTAGACTCAAATATCACTTTATTTATTTATGTATTTAGTGCTTTTCTATACCGGCATTCAAGATAAGGATCACATCATGCCGGTTTATATTTAACAGGGGGTGTGTAAACAGCAAATAAACTAAAACTGTAACAAGTGAAGAGAAACTCTGCAGTTACAATAAAACAGGGAAGTTCAAAACTGGGAGAAGAAGGAAAGGATAGAGGAATTTAACGGAAAGAGCAATTGTTTACAATGTTCAAAGAATGTCTGACTGTGGTTGTCGGTGAATTAAGGTTCAGTTGGGCTCTGGATAGGCTTGCTTAAACAACCACGTCTTAAGCCTTTTTCTGAAAGTTAGAAGGCACGTTTCCTGTCGAAGATCCGGTGGAATGGAATTCCATAGGGATGGTCCTGCTGTAGAGAAGGCCCAGTCTCTAAATGTTATATGTTGAGAGATTTTGGTGTGTGGAACATGTAGCGAATCTCTGTAAGCTTCTCTGATGGGTCTGGTGGAAGTATGTTTTCTGAATGGGATTTGTAGGTTGCGTGGAGCGTGGTGATGAATGGCTTTATAGATAACGGTAATGGACTTATGAATGATTCTGAAGTGAATTGGCAGTCAGTGTAGGTCTTTGAGAATTGGAGATATGTGGTCTTTTCTTTTCGTGTTTGTCAATATTCTGGCTGCCGTGTTCTGGACCATCTGAAGAGGTTTGGTGTGGGACGAGGGGAGACCTAATAAGATAGAGTTACAGTAGTCTATCTTAGAGAAGATTATTGCTTGCAGAACCATTCTGTAGTCATGAAAGTGAAAGAGTGGTCTTATTCTTTTCAGGACATGTAGTTTATGAAAATAGTCTTTAGTTGTCTGGTTAATGAAAGATTTTAGGTTTAGACGATTATCAATAATAACTCCTAAGTCTCTTGCTTTGGAGATGTGAAGGTTGGCTGGTGGATTTGTCGTGATGTTACTGTTTTCCGGGGATATGAGAAGGAATTCACTTTTTGAAGAATTTAGTATTAAGTTTAAGCTTAATAATTTAATAACTTAATAACTTCACAAATAATGGCAAAGTCCAAAATTGCAAACTTTAACTAAAAGAGGAATTTGTGTTGGGAATGTCGGTCTTCACTGAGGAAGATGTAAGGCAGATATTCATGCTAGAAGTGATATTTAAAGGTGATGATTCAGAGGGATTGAAATAAATCTCAGTGAACCTGGAAGATATATCATGGCAAATTGACAAACTAAAGAGTAGCAAATCACCTGGACCAAATGGAATACTGTACATCTCAGGGTGCTGAAAGAACTGAGAAATGAAATTATGGAACTGATGTGTTCTGCGGCTGTGGACGGCCGCGATCCCCTGCCTGACCCGCGATGGCTGGTTGCCACGACAGTGTCGGGGAGCCTGCGGGAATCTTGTGCCAGTCATTTCCCACGCGCCGGCGTGGGCCTCCATGGTGGCCACTGGGTTTGGGGGCATCCCTGCTCCTCCCTTGTGGCGTTGGGCCACTTTCCTCCGCGGCCGGGAATCCAAGATGGCCACCGTCCACTTAGGCGCAAGGCCGCGCCTCCTTACTGAATTTAAAGGGACCTCGTCCCTTTAACTACCTGCACCTGTGTCCAATGAACAAGACCAGGGGAAGTATATAAGGAGACTTCCTCCGCTCACTCTTTGACTTGGCAACATCGTTGTTCGAGTCTGCTTGCTTCGGTGAGTCTTCTGGTGCTTTGGATCCTTGCTTCCTAGTTCTTGTTTCTTCTTAGTGATTCCTCAGTGTCTGACTTTGGATTGGAAGCGGTGATTTCTGGTGTGTGACTTTGGACTGGCTAGCGGTGATCCCTCGGTGTGTGACCTCGGACTGGTAAGTGACGACCCTCTGGCACTCGACCTTGGACTTCTTCCGGACCATCGTCTCCATGGCCCACCTAAGTCCCAGCAGCCCGGGTCCCTACGGGCTCCTCCCAGGGGGACCGCAGGCTTCCAGTGGTGAAGCTCCAGTTGGCCCTTGCACCGACCTCACGCCTCCTCGACCTCTCAAAGGTCCCTTCGGGCTCCTCCCGGGCGGACCGCGGGCTTCCAGTGATGAAGACCCAGTTGGCTTCTCTGACACCATGACTCTTCGCTCTCTCCACGGTCGCCTCAGTCTTCAGTGCCGAGGGTCAGCCGGTCACATCTTCTGTTCCATCTCGCCACCCGACGGGGGAACCTAAGGATCCACCTCCTAGGGTATACCATCCTCCCATCGGTCCAAGGGTTCAGAAGCCTGATCATAACAGGAACTGCTTTTGCTAATTTGTAAACTAATTAAAATCATCTATGGTACCTAAAGACTGGAGGGTTGCCAAAGTAATGCCAATTTTTAAAAAGGGATCAAAGAGTGATCCAGGAAACTACAGACCAGGGAGTCTGATATCTGTGCTAGGTAAAGCACAAAATTACAGAACATATAGATAGGCATAGTTTAATGGAACAAAGTCAACACAGATTTATCCAAAGCAAGTCTTGCCTCACCAATCTGCTACAATTTTTGAAGGTGTAGATAAATACGTGGATAAAGGTGAGCCAGTTGATATAGTATATCTGGATTTCGACAAGGTCCCTCATGAGAGAATTCTGAGAAAATTAAAAAATCATGGGATAGGGGGCAGTGTCCTAATGTGGATTGGGAACTGGTTAAAAGAGAGAAAGAGAGTAGGTCTAAATAGTACATTTTCTCAATGGAGAAAGGTGATTAGTGGAGTAGCCCAGGGATATGTTCTGGGGCCACTGATTTTTAACATAAGTATAAATGATCTGGAAATGGGAACAATAAGGCTTTCCATATTGGGTCGGACCAATGGTTCATCAAGTCCAGTATTCTGTTTCCAACAGTGGCCAAGCCCCAGGTTATGAGTACCTGGCAGGATCCCAAGGGGTAGATAGCTTCCAAACTGCTTATTCCAAGAATAAGTAGTGGATTTCACCTCAATGAATGAGGGGATCATATTTGCCAATGACAGAAAATTGTTCAAAATTGTTAAATCACAAGAGGATTGTGAGACATTGCAATAGGACTTTGCAAAACTGTGAGACTGGGCATGCAAATGGCAAATGAAATTTAAAGTGGACAAGTGCAAAGGGATGCACTTAAAGAGTAACCCAAATTATAGCTACACAATGCAAGTTTCCACTTTAGGAGTTACCATTCAGGAAAAGTATATAGGCATCACTGTTGATAATACATTGAAATCTTCTGTTCAGTGTGCAGAATCAGCCAAAAAAGCAAATAGAATGCTAGGGATTATCAGGAAAGGAATGGAGAATAAAACAGAGAATATCGTAATGCATCTGTATCACTCTATGGTGCAACCTCATTTGAGTATTGTGTGTAATTCTGATCACCACATCTCAAAAAAGATATAGCAGAGTTAGAAAAGATAAGGAGAAAGGCAACCAAAATGATAAAGGGGATGGAATGATTCCCCTATGAGAAAAGGTTAAAGAGGTTAGGACTCTTCAGCAAGGAGAAGAGACGGCTGAGGGGAGATATGATACAGGCCTATAAAAAAAAAAGAGTAGCATACAATGAGTAAACGTTAATTGGTTGTTTACTTTTTCAAAAAGTATAAAGACTAGGGGACATACAATGACGTTACTAGGTAATACATTTAAAACTAATAAGAGAAAATATTTCTCAACAAATAATTAACTTCTGGAATTCATTGCCAGAGGATGTGATAAAAGCTGTTAGTGTAGCTGCATTTGGACAAATTTCTGGAGGAAAAGTCCATAAACCATTATTAAGGTGGAGTTTTAAAAATCCACTGCTCATCCTTGGGTTAAGCAGCCTGGAATCTATCTACCCCTTGGGTATCTGCCAGGTACATATGACCTGGATTGACCATTGTTGGAAACAGGATACTGGGTTTGATAAAACTTTGGCCTAACCCAGTATGGTGATCTTATATTGTGTTATGGCAGCTTTAGCAAACAGATGGATCTCAGCATGAATGACAAGGGGTTGTCAATAACCTGGTCATCTGGTTTTGGTTGTAGGGAAAAGGCTGGGTAGGATAGCAGAGTTGCTTACCTGTAACAGATGTTAACCCAGGACAGCAGGGTGTAGTCTTCACATATGGGTGATGTCACTGGACGGAGCCCTATCACGGAAAACTTCGTGTCAAAGTTTTTAGAAAGTTTTGACTGGCACACTGAGCATGCCCAGCATGCCATGATCTCTGCAGCCACAGGGGTCTCCCTTCAGTCTCGTTTGTAGCTATAAGTGTGAGCGAAAAAATAATATAATAAAACGGCAGCAGACCCAACTCCGCGGGGTGGCGGGTGGGTTTCGTGATGACTACATCCTGCTGTCCTGGGATAACACCTGTTACAGGTAAGCAACTCTGCTTTATCCCAGGACAAGCAGTATGATAGTCCTCACATATGGGTGATTAGCAAGCTACAGCAACTGTGTGAAGAGAACTCCAAGTCTCAGCTTTGCAGATGTCAGCAATAGGTACTGAATGGTAGTGTGCTATGGATGTTGACATAGCCCTTACTGAGTACGCCTTTACTCGCCCCTGGATAGGAAGGCCTGTTTTCTCATAGCAGAATTCGATGCAGTCTGCTAGCCAGTTGGAGAGAGAGTTTGTTTGCCCACTGCAACTCCTGGTTGTTGTTTTTTCAAAAGAAAGGAAGAGTTGGGTGAATTTCCTATAGACTGCAAGTGCACGTTTGAAGTCCAAAGTGTGCAAAACTCTCTTGCCCTGGTGAGAATAGGACCTTGGGAAGAAAGTGGACAAGACTATGGATTGGTCAAGGTGAAAATACGTTACCATCTTAGGCAGGAATTTGGGGTGAGGTCAGAGGACCACTCTGTCATGCAGGAACCTTATGTAGGACAAGTATGTGACAAGGGCTTGTAACTCACTGACCCTCCTAGCAGATGTAATGGCTACTAGGAAAAGGACTTTCCATGTAAGAAATTTTACATCACAAGAATGCAAAGGCTCAAACAGAGATCGCAGAAGCCCTGTAAGTACTACATTTAGGTCCCATTCTGTAACCGGTGGTTGAATGGGAGGCTTAAGTTGAAGTAAGCTCCTCATAAACAGACTCACTAGGGGTTGTGCTGTTATAGGGGCATCCCCTATTCCTTTGTGGTATGCCGCAATGGCACTCAGGTGTACATGTACAGAAGAAGTCTGGAGACCAGAATCTGAGAGGTGCCATAGATAGTCTAATAGAGATGGAGTGGAGCAGGAGAAAGGGTCAATACCTTTTTTAGTGCACCACTTGGTAAATCTAGTCCACTTGGAACGGTAAGATTTACGTGTGGAAGGCTTTTGTGAAGCTACGAGAACCTGAGAGACTTGAGTCGAAAGATTGAGTGGTTGTAAGATCAAGCTTTCAACATCCAAACTGTCAAGGCAAGGGTTTGTAGGTTCAGATGGCGTAGACTGCCTTGGTTTTGAGTTGTGAGAGTGGGTGCTGTGCCCAGGTGAATTGGTTCTCTGATCGAGAGATCGAGAAGTATGGGGAACCATACTTGTCAAGGCCAGTATGGGGCTATGAGGATCATTGACCCTCTGTCCTGTTGTAGCTTCACAAGAGTTTTGGCTATGAGCGGAATCGGAAGATATGCATATAGAAGGCCTTTGTTCCAGGGGTAAGCAAAGGCATCCCTGGTGAACGTTTGTCGACGGCTGTGGAGGGGGCAGAACCTTTCCACTTTGTGGTTCAGTTTGGTCGCAAAGAGGTCGATGATTGGTTAACCCCAGCAATGAAAGATTTTGCTCGCTACACAGGGATCCAGAGACCATTCGTGGGGATGGAAATGTCAACTGAGACTGTCCGCTAGGACATTCTGTATGCCTGCTAGATAATTGGCCTGAGATGCATGGAGTGTGCCAGGACCCAGGCCCAAATCTGCACTGTTTCTTGTCACACTAGATAGGAGCCTGTGCCTCCCTGTTTATGTACCACATTGCTACTGTGTTGTCTGTTTGTATCAGCACAGTCTTGTGTGAGAGGCAGTCTTTGAAGGCATAAAGGGCATAGCGTATTGCTCGAAGTTCTAAAAAGTTGATTTGACACTTTTTTTCGAGTGAAGTCCATGACCATGGATGCATCCGTGGTCAAGGTTGCTGGAACGGTAGACCAGTCTGTAATGCAGGCTGATTCGTCCACCAGCGAAGTGAGAGACGTAACTGGTTGGTGACTCATATTAGGGACGACAGTGGCTGAACAACTTGGAGCCACTGAGATTTCAAAGTCCACTGAGTCCTTCTCATGGCTAATTTCACCATCAGGGTAACGTGGACTGTAGACGCCATGTGGCCCAGTAATGTAAGAAATTGATGGGCAGAGGCTACCTTGCACCTGCTCAGAGAGTTTACAAGTTTCGTAAGGTTGTACGCACGGTCACTCGGAAGAAAAGCTTTTGTGACTGTGGTGTTGAGATCTGCTCTGATGAAGGTGAGGAGCTGAGACGGGTTCCTATGTGATTTTTGATAGTTGATTAGGAAATCCAGGGAATGCAACAGGGTCATGGTGCTTCTTAAGGCAGCAAGAGTTCCTTGCCTGGATGGACTCCTGATGAGCCAATTTTCTAGGTAGGGAAGAACATGAATACTGTTTATTCTTAGATGTGCAGCAGCCACTGCCAGGCATTTCGTGAACACCCGAGGTGCTGAAGCCAGTCCGAATGGTAGAATCCGGTATTGGAAATGTTTTTGCCCCTCTGTGAATCGTAGATATTTTCAATGTTGTGGAGAAATGGGGATGTGAGCGTAGGCTTCTTGAAGGTCCAGAGAACAGAGCAAATCTCCTTGCTGTAATAAGGGAAGAATGGTCCCGAGAGAGACCATAATTAATTTTTCTTTTTGAAGAAATTTGTTGAGATTGCGGAGGTCCAGGATGGGGTGGAGACCGCCTGTTTTCTTTGGAATTAGGAAATAGTGGGAGTAGAACCCTCTGCCTTGTTGAGACTGGGGAATGGCTTCGACTAGAGATGTGAATTGTTTCCGGAATCGTTTCCGGTATCGTGTTCGTAGAACCGCAGGAAATCTTCGTTTCCTGCGGTTCTGACTGCTTTTTATTTTGGCCTTCCCCAGAAAGGGAACACAGAAAAAAAAACCCCAAACCCACCCCAACCCTTTAAATCTAATTATTTAGAATCCCCCACTCTCCCGACCCCTCCCCAAAAACTTTCCTAAAGTACCTGGTAGTCCAGTGGGGGTCCCGGGAGCGATCTCCCACTCTCGGGCCGTCGGCTGCCAGTGAACAAAATGGCGCAGATAGCCCTTTGCCCTTACCATGTGACAGGGGCTATCTGTGCCAATGGCTGGCCCCTATCACATGGTAGGAGCAATGGATGGCCCGCACCATTTTTTAAGATGGTGCTGGCCATCCATTGCTCCTACCATGTGATAGGGGCTGGCCAATGGCACAGATAGCCCCTGTCACATGGTAAGGACAAAGAGCCAACAGCGCCATTTTGATTAGTGGCAGCTGATGGCCCCAAAACAGTACTCACCGAATACGCTGAAGGGAGACCCTTGTAGGGAATATTTTGAGAGAAAACTTTAATTTTCCTTGAGGAAAAATTTTGAGAGAGAAGTCACAGAGCTCCTTAAACGCAAGGCTAAAAGCAATGTGGAAAAAAAGAGACTGAAGGGAGACCCCTGTGGCTGCAGGGATCATGGCATGCTGGGCATGCTCAGTGGGCTCAGTGTGCCAGTCAAAAGTTTCTAGAAACTTTGACAGAAAGTTTTCCGTGATAGGGCTCCGTCCAGTGACGTCACCCATAGATGAGGAGTACCATCCTGCTTGTCCTGGGATAAAGAAGAGTTTGCACTGGGGTTTTTTTATGTCTTGCCTGGGTCTCTGCCTTGTGGCTGAGAGTTATATTCATTAAAAACAATAGGCAAACCATGAGCCTAGCTGAGCTATAAACTCTAACATTGGAAACTTCTTCTGAGGAAGGAGGCTTCAGGTATTTGGTAGTGTAGCAGTGGAGTCTTAGTCCAGGAAGAAGACCCAGCAGTTGATCAGGGAGTGGAATTGATACACCACACCAAGAGGCGGCAAACGGTTCCCCAGGAGGGTGTGGACCCCAGTGGCAGACCGCGAGGTGGGGTTCATTTCCCCAGGAGTGCATGAATGGCAGTGGCAGATTGGGAGCAGTGCCGGTGCGAGGGTGTCCAGCCACCCTAGGCAGTGACATCATGATGACATCATATTTCTTCATATTCTCCCTCCCCTGAGTCACAGTGCCCATGTCGCCAGAGCTCCCTTACCTCGCCGACCAATGCATCCCAATGCGCGAGTCCTACAATTTCAAACCTGTCGCTTGACTCCGCGTTAAAAAGAATACCTCCCTCACGTCCAGCGACAGCCCCCTGCCCACTTCTGGTGCCCTAGGCGACCGCCTAGTTTGCCTAATGCCTCGCACTGGCCCTGATTGGGAGGCAGAGTTCAGTTTCTCAGAAGGGTGCAGACTCAGTGGCAGATTGGGAGATAGAATTTGGTATTCCAGGAAGGTGTAGGCCCAACAGCAGAGCAGAGGAACAGCCTCTGGAACCCCTTTTTGAAGAGAAGATATCTTTGTAAACTTGATAGCCTTTAGTGTAGCTGAAAGAAGAGTTTAACTTTATTGTGGCAGTTTTGGGATGTTACACAAGTAAAGCACAAGGGACAGTCCTGAGTATCTAATAGGGTGCTCACAAAAGAGCCTTAGATGAGCCTACTGGCGGCAGTCTGGCACAACCTCCCACTTTTGCCCTGCTCAGCGTCTATCTCTCACTCTTTGCTACATCTTGCATTTCCTTGCTTTGCCCTCTGTCCACTGTACCCAGCATCCCTTCTCTCTATCTCCGTCCTACGTCTCTTCACTTTTCTTTCCTCCTCCAACATCCTCCTCTTTCTACCCTTCATTCCCTGCTCAGCACACCATCACCCCAGTCTTTTCATCCCCTTTATGCAGTGCCCAGCATCCTCTATCTCCATCGCACCCTTACCTGCCCAGCACCCTCTCTCTACAACTCTCCCATCCATCCATCTTCTTCTCTCTCTCCACTGCCCTCCCCACCTCACCCCACCCCATCTACCCAGCATCCATTACCTTCTCTCTTGTGGTGCCACTCTTTAAAATCGGGTAGATGGCAACTGGAGTTTTTTGGTATTTTTTTCCACCACATATTCTCTTGGCATCCAGGCAATTGCATAAGTCACCTAATGGAATAATCAGCCCTGCCAATTTTTTAAAATAGAAAAACTGCCAGATCCAAGATCTTCTTACTCTTTTACCTTCCTCTGCCCCTACCCTCTTGGCCTGGCACCTCTCATGCTGCTGTGAAGGCAGTGGCAGGTAGTGAGGGAGCCTAAGCCAAGGACTGAGGAAGCATGCACTTGGCTTCCAGGCCCTGTGGTGGATCCGCCTTTTCCTGGCTTATGTATGGGAGGCAGGACCTGAGACCAGAGTCTGTATATGCTCCCTTACTACCTGTCACCACATTCAGGCCTGGGATTGGTCCCTGCTTCATGAGAGAAGATCTGCAAAGGAGGAGCGAGTAGCAGAATCAATGACTGCAGTGGCCATGTGGAAAAGAGTGATTGAGGTTTGCGAGGCTGGGGATGGCCCATGGGGAAGAGGCTAATGTTGGACAGAATACCAGCCATTAGATTGCTGGTTTAAAAGGTCTCGTTGACCAGCAGTCTCCCTGAATGAAAACTGGCCAGGCTGGCCAAATATCAGATGGTTGGCCACCCTGCCAGAAAACAATTGCTCACCTCCATTGACAGACACAAGGGTGCTTGCAAGGGCCAGGCTTGCATCATCATTCAAGGTAATGTTTACGCAGTAGGTCCCTGGTTCACTGAAGGATCTTCTGAGCGTCAGCAAGCACTGATCAGAGGCTGTCACTTTGTCACACACCACATTCTGTGTCACCATGCACAAGGGGTCAGCAATTGTAGTACAGGCATCTGTGGGAATACTGAGGGGGGGGGTGGGGGGGGGAAAGAAAACCATTATACAATCCTAAAGTTCTACTAGAGATTTTAGAACTCTCTGAAAACGTTTATAACACACATTCACCTTCGCTGGGGAGGGAGGAAAGATGGATGTTACTACTCTGGTGCATCCCAGAGGAGGTGCCTATCTAGCAGCATGTGTGTGTGTGGGGGGGAGGGGGGGGGGGCAGCAAAGATGGCAGAATTAAAGAGGACAGCCCCTCCCCCTAAAAGAAACACATCCACCTCCTATTATGCAAACCATATACCACACCCAAAATTACACCAGAAATCCCATTGGGCTGTAGCAATATGAAGACAATTCTCCTTACAGCCAGAAAACTATACTTAACTTTCAGGTCTTGAGCAAGCTGTTTTGAAAGTATTGCCTTGCTTCAATGTTTTTTTGGTTCTATTTATTCCTCTTTTGGCTTTATTTCTAGGTCTTTTATATTAATATTACTTGTTTTAGTTCTTATGGCTTTTAAACTTTATCGTAGCTATGCCCTATGCTTTTAAAAAAAAATGTCCTTTGCCTTATGTGCTGAGCTCATGATTGTAATGTAGGTTTGCAAAAGGGCTCTGATGAAGGTCAGCAAAGCAGCATCTAGATGTACCATATATTTTTAGAGACCCCCTTGAGATCTTCTTTAAATTTGGCCTTAATCTAAGACCTGGGATGGAGAAGTAGGAGTGGAGCAAGCTACTTGCTACAGCAGCCCCATAAGGTTACTGCTGTGGTGGGTTCCTGCCTACTCTAGAGCAGGTAGGGGTATAAGATCGGGGTGGCATTTTTATTTGGAGTTAGAGGAGAGAAGAGCTATTGTCTTTGTTCCCCTGTTCCAGTTGGCTGGGCCTCTTACCCCTGGCTCCCCTGGAATAAGAAGTGGGAAACCATTCGCTAGTCTACAGTCTGGCTAGCAATTCCATCTCAATATTTTGGACTTCTTTAAAGAGGTTTTTGGGACTTTTATTCTGAAGATTTGCCCTTGTCCCCCTAGTCTTGCTCAGGGAGGGAAGCATGCTGCTCAAGCACGGCTAGAAAGAGAGAACCTACCATTCTCCATCTCACATCCAGTGGCTGGAAGCTAGAAACTCAGCCTTTTGGAAGTCAATATTCAAGCCATTTAGCCAAATAACTCACAAATTACCTGGCTAAATGGCAACTTTTTCAATATTTGGCCATTTATCTGTCTAAACTATAGCCAGATTAAGTCATTATTTATTTATTTATTTAACATTTTTTTATAGACCGACATTAGTTGTGGACATCACATTGGTTTACATTAAACCTGAATGCAGCCGGGGAGGCTTTACAGAGGAATGAACATTATAACAGTGCGTAAAAATGCTTATAACAATGATTACAATGATTATATTAAAACAATGATTATAGCAATGATTCGGCATGGTGAGTGCAGACATTGGAAGGAAGTTAACTATTAGTATGGACAAAACGTTTTGTACATACTGTGGCAGATGAAATTTAATGTGGATAAGTGCAAGGTGATGCATATAGGGAAAAATAACCCATGCTATAGTTACACAATGTTAGGTTCCATATTAGGTGCTACCACCCAGGAAAAAGATCTAGGCATCATAGTGGATAATACTTTAAAATCGTTGGCTCAGTGTGCTGCAGCAGTTAAAAAAGCAAACAGAATGTTAGGAATTATTAGGAAGGGAATGGTTAATAAAACGGAAAATGTCACAATGCCTCTATCGCTCCATGGTGAGACCCCACCTTGAATACTGTGTACAATTCTGGTCGCCGCATCTCAAAAAAGATATAATTGCGATGGAGAAGGTACAGAGAAGGGCAACCAAAATGATAAGGGGAATGGAACAGCTCCCCTATGAGGAAAGACTAAAGAGGTTAGGACTGTTCAGCTTGGAGAAGAGACGGCTGAGGGGGGATATGATAGAGGTGTTTAAAATCATGAAAGGTCTAAGCTGGGTAGATGTGAATCGGTTTTTTACTCTTTCGGATAATAGAAAGACTAGGGGGCACGCCATGAAGTTAGCATGGGGCACATTTAAAACTAATCGGAGAAAGTTCTTTTTCACTCAACGCACAATTAAACTCTGGAATTTGTTGCCAGAGGATGTGGTTAGTGCAGTTAGTATAGCTGTGTTTAAAAAAGGATTGGATAAGTTCTTGGAGGAGAAGTCCATTACCTGCTATTAAGTTTACTTAGAGAATAGCCACTGCCATTAGCAGCAGTAACATGGAATAGACTTAGTTTTTGGGTACTTGCCAGGTTCTTATGGCCTGGATTGGCCACTGTTGGAAACAGGATGCTGGGCTTGATAGACCCTTGGTCTGACCCAGTATGGAATGTTCTTATGTTCTTATGTATAAGGATATTTACAGGGGGTATTAGTCTATATAATGTAATTTTTTTTTAATTCTATACAGAGTAGGAGGAACCTGGGGGGGGGGGGGGGTTATAAAGGGGAAGGGGGGGATGTGGAAGGGCGATTATAATTTAGCCAGATAAGAAAGGGGCATAGCAAAGCTATCTGGCTAACTTAGCTAAATTCCATTTTTTTCCGGCTAGGATAGCTGGATCACTTTAGACCTGCTTCAGAGCAGTCCTAACATTGTCTGGCCTTTTGTGGCCAGATAACTAGCTACTTAACCGGATGTCTTCAAAAGATATCCGGTTAAATATCACTCCTTAGATTAAAAAAAAAAAAAAAGTCACAGTCCAATTCCCAACCCACCCATTGGTCAGGACCTCCGCTCCAACCCCTTGAAATGTTTAAAATAAAGAGATCAGTCCCACCAGGCCCAGCCCTTCCCCTCCCTGCTGAATATACCTCGAAAGCTGGCCTTCCGTCCCCCAAACACCTGCTCCCCATGCTGCCACCTTGTCCTCGAAGCCCTTGCATCCACCCAGTACCTCAGGGCACCCTTGTTTGTATCCCTTGTGATCCTGGGTGCTTCCAGTCTTCCTCCGGTAATAACTGTGGATGTGTACTCTATCAGCATATATTACCAGAATCTCACACCCTATACCTAGTGGTCTCTCTCTCTCAAGTATTAACCACCCTGCTCAGCAGTTTCTCTCTTTCAGTCCCTGCTCCCCACTAGTCTCTCTCATCATGGGAAGAAAGGGCATTGAGAAAGAGAAACTGTCTGTTTGAGGTGGGCTATAATTGGCACGCTCACATGTATAAACCTCATGACCACCCTGCCAAAAAGTCAGTTCTGGCTACGCCACTGTCCTGGGCCCCAGCATGTTTTTAGGGGAGGCCCCAGGGAGCCATATAATGGCAACAGAGTGGGGGTTTTTTTAGTTTGTTTTTGTTTTTTTTCATAGCAAAACAAAAGGAAAATCCACAAAATTTCATTGGTTGTTTTTTTTCATTCTGTTTTGAAAACAAAATGAACCAAATGCACATCCCTAGTGTTTTTTCCTATTATACAAATCTCATCTGTCTGTCAGTGGCTAATGAGAAATTACTACTTACCTGATAATTTCCTTTACTTTAGGACAGTCAGATGAATCCAGAACAAGTGGGTTATGCACCTCTACCAGCAGATGGAGACAGAGCAAACTGACGTCAATCTGGAGCAACCAAGAGCACCATCCCTCTGTGGCGCTCAATCCTTCGGATCAATCTGCCCAACATGGGCCATGGAGGAAAGGCATACAGCAACTTGTCTTCCAGCCACTCCTGCACTAAGGCATTGATCCCCCAACGACTTCGGATCTCTCCTGCGACTGAACAATCACAGAACTTTTGCATTGTGAGAAATCACTAGAAGGTCTAGGAATGGGGGACCCCAGCAATCCAGAATCAACTGAAACTTCTCATTTCCTGGGTCCAGGCTCTCCCTGCTGAGAAAATCTGCTCTTACATTGTCTTTTCTTGCTATGTGTGAGGTTGAGATCATCTGGAGATGCACTTCTGCCCATTCCATAAGCTGATCTATTTCCTGCGACACTTGCTGGCTCTTGGTTCCTCCCTGCCGATTGATGTAAGCCACAGTTGTTGCATTGTCCGACATTATCCGGACCAATCGACCCTGCAGCCTGTTGCTGAACTGCAAACATGCCAACCGGATCCCCCTGGCTTCCAGTCAATTGATGTTCCAATGCCTTTGTGCTGTCAGCTCCTGACAGTGAGCTCCCCAACTAAGGAGGCTCGCATCTGTTTTCAGTACTAGTCAGTATGATGGTGCTAGGGAAACTCCCTTCCTGAGATGATTCGCTTGCAGCCACCACTGTAATTGGGAGGAGACGTCCATCGGCAGGAGGAACCAAATCAAATAGTCCTCAGTCTGTGGGTTTCACTGAGACAGCAGGGAGTGTTGAAGAGGACGCATATGCACCCTTGCCCACGGGACCACTTCCAGAGTTGCTGCTATTAAACTAAGTATTTGCAGGTAGGACCATACGGTTGGGCGCAGAGTGTTCAATAACAGATGGAGCTGTGTCATCAACTTCTGAATGTGTGCTTCTGGCAGGAAAATCTTGCACTGCTTCATGTCGAACTGAACCCCGAGGTATTCCAACGCCTGAACAGGCTGAAGACTGCCTTTGGCCAGGTTCACCACCCAGCTGAGCTCCTGCAACAGGGAGATCACCTTGCGTGTCACTCTGCCGCTCTCTACCATCTTTTCTCAATTCTTCTGCCACTACCATCATTACCTTGGAAAAGGTCCTTGGGGCGTTGACCAGGCCAAAGGACAGGGCCCGAAACTGATAATGGTGTCCCAGAACTGCGAACCTCAGAAAGTGTTGATGCTGTAGTCAGATGGGAATATGAAGGTACACCTTGGACAGATCCAAAGAGGTCAGAAATTCCCCCGACTGTACAGCCATTATTATCAAGCGTAATGTTTGCATGCAAAACTGCAGATGATGGTTGACACCTTTGAGATCCAGGATGGGACGAAAGGAGCCCTCCTTCTTGGGCACAATGAAATAAATGGAATATCGACCCGTATTTTCTTGAGATGTGGGCACTGGAACAACAGCCCTCAGACTGAAGAGCCTTGCCAATGTACTTTCCACTGCTTGCTTCTTCTGTGGTGAGTGGCAAGGAAACACCATGAACACGTCCCAAGGAACACTGCAAAACTCCAGTGCATATCCTTCTCGTATCACCTCCAGGACCCATTGATCTGAAGTGATCAAGACACACCTCTGATAGAAAAGAAAGAGGCATCCCCCTATCTCCTATTCTCAGGAGTGGGTCAGCAAACCTTTATTTGTAGGGTCGGGAAGGTCCAGTAACTGAACCTCCACCCCTTCTTGACTGTCGGGGATGAAAGGACTGAGACCTATCAAAAGGTTAAGGTCTCTGAAGGGTCGTTCTCTCTATAGGGATGAAAACGCCTGGATCTAGTAGTATGACCTTTCATGTTAAAAGAGCGAGGCATCTGCTTCTTATCCTCTGGCAAACAAGGAACTGGAGATTTGCCCCCACTTACTGGCCAGCTTTTCCAACTCACTCCCAAAGAATAGCGAGCCTTTAAAGGGCAATTTTGTAAGGTTAGCCTTACGAAATTTCTCAGCCATAATTGATGCCTAGCTGTTACTATGGAAGCCATTCCTCTAGCTGAAGAGCAGACCAAATCACAGCCTGCATCTGCCAAAAAAAGCAGCAGCTGGCCCCATAACTGCCCTGGAGTTAATCCCAGAGCCATCGACTTCTTGGGAGAGAAGCAAACAAGATCGAGCCACCAGGGAACAACAAGAAGTGATCTGCAAGGTCATTGCCACTACATCAAATGCTTGCTTAAGGATAGTCTCAATCCATCTATCATGAGCATCCTTCAAGGCCGCTCCTCCTTCCACGGGAATAGTGGTCTGCTTGGAGACTGCACATACAAGTGCATCTACCTTCAAAAAACGTAAACGCTCTCTTGACACTGGATCCAGAAGGTACAGGCCTTTCAAAACCTGACACCCCCCCCCCCTTTGAAATTAGCCTCTGGGGCTCCCCACTCAAGATCAATTAATTCTTGAATGGCTTCCATCATGGGGAGAAAACAAGAGGCCTTATGCAAGGAAACCAAAATGGGATTTTTCTTCGGCTCAGTCACAGCATCTTCCCCAGGAACTCCGAGCATTTTCAAGGTCTAGGAAATCAGAACTGGTAGTTCATCTTTATGAAAGAACCATAACAGTTCTATACCGTTCTAATCCTGGAGGAATTTTACCATCCTCAAGGGAGTCGAGATCAGCATCATCATCCGTGCCATCCGTACCTCCATTGGGAAGTCCTACTGCTGCTCTAGCAGTACTCCAGTGCTTAACAGTAAGTCCTGGCAAAGTTCCTACCTGAGACTCTGCTCTGGGAGTATTAGAGAGGGCTGAAGATTGCACCTGGAGAAAGGATTGTAATCCCTGGAAAAATTTTACCCACGAAAAGGGAGAAGCATCCAGTCCAGGAGGTACTTGAGACATACTCACTGAGCTACAGTCCCCTGCTGAGGAACCAGTTAGGAGAGTTCCAAAATCAGGCCCTACTCCTGAGCCATCTGCACCCAGGCCTATACCTGGCTGGGAAGAGCCAGGTTTAGCTAAATCAGAAGAAGGCAATTCTCCCTGAGCCTCCCAACAGAGCTGACAGAAGTTAACAGGCATTCCTGGCTGAGATGCCCGAATATGACAGGCATTGCAAAGAGAAAAGTGCTTAGGTTTCTTAGGCACAGGCACCATTATGGCCAACAGTGTGCTTGAGTGGCGGCGTGAAGCATGCATCCAAAAATACTAAGGGTCTGATTTTAAAAAGCATTTACTCGAGCAAAACTGGTTTTTGCTCGAGTAAATACACTTTACTCAAGTAAGTGGGCTTTTCAAAATTGCTACAATATATGCCATTGAATTGTCCATAGGATTTACTCAAGTAAGTGCACTTTACTCAAGTAAATAGCTTTTGAAAATTGCTACGATAGTATGTCACATTTACATGTGTAACTCCTTTGAAAATTACCCCCTAAGTGTTCAACCTAGGTGTCCAAAAATTAGGTGTCCAACACTTAGGTGTCTCATACCTGACCATCCCAATGTCTAGGTGTCCATAAGAACATAAGAAATTGCCATGCTGGGTCAGACTAAGGGTCCATCAAGCACAGCATCCTGTTTCCAACAGAGGCCAAACCAGGCCACAAGAACCTGACAAATACCCAAACACCAAGAAGATCCCATGCTACTGATGCCAGTAATAGCAATGGCTATTCCCTAAGTAAACTTGATTAATAGCAGTTAATGGACTTCTCCGCCAAGAACTTATCCAAACCTTTTTTAAATCCAGCTACATTAACTGCATTAACCACATCCTTTGGCAACAAATTCCAGAGTTTAATTGTGCGTTGAGTGAAAAAGATTTTTCTCCGATTAGTCTTAAATGTGCTATTGAGGAATTAAATAAACATTTGACTGAAAATGGAGGATTGTAATGATTTTATTTTACTTACCAACTGAAATTAATCTCAATAGAAACATAGAAATGACGGCAGAAGAAGACCAAACGGCCCATCCAGTCTGCCCAGCAAATTTCGCACTTTTTTTTTCTCATACTTATCTGTTTCTCTTGGCTCTTAGTAACCTTTTGGTTCTATTTCCCTTCTACCCCCACCATTAATGTAGAGAGCAGTGTTGGAATTGCATCTAAGTGAAATATCTAGCTTAATTAATTAGTTATGGGTAGTAACCGCCGCAATAAGCAAGCTACACCCATGCTAATTTGTTTACCCAGACTATGTAATTCAGTCCTTGTTGGTTGTTGTCTGTACATAGATCCACTTTTCTTCATTCCCCCTGCCGTTGAAGCAGAGAGCTATGCTGGATATGCGTGAAGTATCAGTTTTTCTTCTCCCCTGCCGTTGAAGCAGAGAGCTATGCTGGATATGTGTGAAGTATCAGTTTTTCTTCTCCCCTGCCGTTGAAGCAGAGAGCTATGCTGGATATGCGTGAAGTATCGGTCTTTCTCCCCTGCCATTGAAGCAGAGAGCTATGCTGGATATGCATTGAAAGTGAAGTATCAGGCTTATTTGGTTTGGGGTAGTAACTGCCGTAACAAGCAAGCTACTCCCCGCTTTTTTGTGAACGCAAATCCTTATTTCCACATTTCCTCTTGCCATTGAAGCTTAGAGCAATGTTGGAGTCTTAGAGCAATGTTGGAGTTTCATTAATCATGTGTATGTTTATTGAATAAGGGTATTATCTCCAGGTAGTAGCCGTCATTCCTGCGAGCCACCCACTCTTTATTCACGTCCTCTAGACTTTTTTTGTAGTGCTGCTGCTTCAAGACGCATTTTATACCCATGAACTGCAATATTTTATTTCATTTATAGACTTTAGCAATAGGCTGTTTGGAAGAAAATCCATCTTATATTTCAGACTGTGAGCAAATAACATTAGTAGCATGTCTTGGATGAAGGTGGCCACTGAGGCATTCCCACAATAAGGATAGGATGGGGAAAGATGGAGAGAAACCTGAGGGAAAGAAGCGGAGAACAGGACAGGACCCAGAGACAGAAACAGAGAGGACTCTAAGGGCAGGGGGAGGAAGTGGAGAGGAACCTGGACAAAGCAAGAATATGGAGGGAAACATGAGGGGAGAGGGGAAGGAAGAGAAGGAAAGATACCTGAAAGCAGGGCCGGATTTAAGCATAGTCAACGTAGATGCGTGCCTAGGGTGGCAAATTCTGAAGGCACCCAAAAACTGGACTCCCCTTGCTGTTCTCTGATTTCTGGATGGAGAAACTATCCCTGGCCCTCCGCCTATGGGTGCATTAATCTTAAATCCTCCTCTGTTTGAAAGGTTTAGAGGGGAGGGAAAGACAGAAAGAAGGGGGGCAGAAGAAAGGGATGATGATGCAACACATCTACATCCTCCATTCAAAATCCTCGATCTGCCCATGTTCATCATACTTGGAATTCCATGACGTTTATTCTCTCATGTACAGACAGACTATAAAACTGGATGATTCTGCATCCTGGTCTTGTTTAAGCAGGATGTAGGGCAATTTCTTTTTTAGAAAACCCAAACAGGGCAGTCCTTCCTAAATCACCTGGTCACCCTAACTAGGAGGGAAGCTATGAGGTCATGCCTTGTTGAGTCGCACTTCTTTGTCAAACTGTGAAACACCTAAACTGGACAGTTTCATTTATAGCCACCAGACATTGCACTTGGGGAAAATGGGCAAATTCAGTGTTTCCCAAAATTATACTGCACTTCTGACGCAACACAATTGTGAAAAATTGCACATCAGAAGCAGTTCTGGGCTTTGTTACAGCTCTGAGTAAAATCACATTTTTTTCTCAGGCCCACAATTTTTTTTTACTATTCTATAATGAGTACAAAATTTCATACTATTTTTAGGGTACAGTTAAAACCAACTAATTTCTAAATTTTCTGACTGTGATCATTAATCTATGATAAGAGAATTTTCACTTTGTGGCATATTATGAATCAAGTACCTGGAATATATCAATGTTTGTGTTATTTATTTGTTGACTAGGAGATCCTGGCTGAAGCCTGTAGTTCTGTTCTGTTCTAATGCTGATACACCACCTTTCTTCAAAGAATATCATTGACAAAACAACAAAACATACATTTAAAAATGATAAAGTAAAAACTACACTGTCAGGCAAACTAAAAGAAAAAAAGTTCTATTGCAGATTACTGATTACCTTTTTTTTTTTCTTTCTTCCACTCCCTCTTTGTCTCCATAGCTAGTAGAATTTGTCTGTTGCCAGAAATATAGTGCAAGATTTACTCTGACATAGAAGACTGTAGTTTCTTATAACCAGCGATTACAAGAAAATGGATTTACAGTAATATAAAAAAGGGAGTGGACTAGAAACATAGAAACATAGAAATGACGGCAGAAGAAGACCAAACGGCCCATCCAGTCTGCCCAGCAAGCTTCACACATTTTTTTCTCATACTTATCTGTTTCTCTTAGCTCTTTGGTTCTATTTCCCTTCCACCCCCACCATTAATGTAGAGAGCAGTGATGGAGCTGCATCCAAGTGAAATATCAAGCTTGATTAGTTAGGGGTAGTAGGGGTAGTAACCGCCGCAATAATCAAGCTACACCCATGCTTATTTGTTTTACCCAGACTATGTTATTCAGCCCTTATTGGTTGTTTTTCTTCTCCACTGCCGTTGAAGCAGGGAGCTATGCTGGATATGCGTGAAGTATCAGTTTTTCTTCTCCCCTGCCGTTGAAGCAGAGAGCTATGCTGGATATGCGTGAAGTATCAGTTTTTCTTCTCCCCTGCCGTTGAAGCAGAGAGCTATGCTGGATATGCATTGAAAGTGAAGTATCAGGCTTATTTGGTTTGGGGTAGTAACCGCCGTAACAAGCCAGCTACTCCCCACTTTGTGAGTGCGAATCCTTTTTTCCACATTTCCTCTTGCTGTTGTAGCTTAGAGCGATGTTGGAGTCGCAGTAACCATGTGTATGTTTATTGAATAAGGGTATTATCTCCAGGCAGTAGCCGTCATTCTGGCGAGCCACCCACTCTTCATTGACGGCCTCTTGACTTTATGGATCCACAGTGTTTATCCCACGCCCCTTTGAAGTCCTTCACAGTTCTGGTCTTCACCACTTCCTCTGGAAGGGTATTCCAGGCATCCACCACCCTCTCCGTGAAGAAATACTTCCTGACATTGGTTCTGAATCTTCCTCCCTGGAGCTTCAAATCGTGACCCCTGGTTCTGCTGATTTTTTTCCTAAGGAAAAGGTTTGTCGTTGTCTTTGGATCATTAAAACCTTTCAAGTATCTGAAAGTCTGTATCATATCACCTCTGCTCCTCCTTTCCTCCAGGGTGTACAGATTTAGATTCTTCAATCTCTCCTCATATGTCATTTGATGAAGACCTTCCACCTTTTTGGTCGCTCTTCTCTGGACCGCCTCCATCTTGTCTCTGTCTCTTCGGAGATACGGTCTCCAGAACTGAACACAATACTCCAAGTGAGGTCTCACCAAGGACCTGTACAAGGGGATAATCACTTCCCTTTTCTTACTCGATATTCGACCATGTGAGGTTAGGTCCTGGTCACTAGAAATTGCCCATAGGAAAATGTTCTGGGATGTCACTTAACCTTTACCTTTGGGTTATGGTGAGGAGTCATTGTGGCATTGTGATTTATTAACAGGGTTTACTATATTCTTTTAAAAGGAGTGTTATGAAGGAGAACCACCAGGAAGAGCTTCCTTGGAGTCAGTATAAGTTAGTGTTCAGAGACGGAACTGGTCTTCTCTCTTTCAGGCCCATTCAGTAAAGTCCGCGGGAGAGCCAGTGCTTCGAGGCGAGCATCCGCTCTCCCGACATGCGCCCAGGCACCTCTCCTGGGCGCACGATTCTTTATTTAAATTAGGGCCTGCTTATTGGCAGAAGTGGCGGCTGTCAGCAGGTCTGACAGCCAACGCTTAATTTTACCGGCGTCGGTTGTCAAACCTGCTGACAGCCACGGGTTTGGAAAACGGACGCCACCACAGTTGAGCGTTCATTTTCCAACCCGCGGGCAGATTTTTTTTTTTTTTAATTCTTGGGGCCTCCGACTTAATATCGCTAGGATATTAAGTCAGAGAGTGTACAGAAAAGCAGTTTTTTCTGCTTTTCTGTACACTTGCCCGGTGCCATCTGAAATTAACTCCTGCCTTTGTGCAGGCGTTAATTTCTGAGAGTAAAATGTGCAGCTTGGCTGCACATTTTATTTTCTGTATTGCGGGTGACTAACTAATAGGCTTATCAACATGCATTTGCATGTAATGAGCGCTATTAGTTTCGGGGGGGGGAGGTTGGCTGCGCGTTTTCCATGCGCTATTACCCCTTACAGTATAAGGGGTAATAATAGCGCGTCAAAAACACACAGCTGAGCGCACCTTTCTGTATCGGCCTGTTTGTGATTTAACTTGTAGATTGCTTAGCAGTACAGAGCTCTCACAGCTGTCCACAAAAGGGCCAGGCGTGGTAGACCAGTGAAACAATACTGGGCTTCTGGGCGGTGGTTTATAGATCACAACAACCTTACAGGAATATCCACTGCAACAAGTGAACTATTCCTATGGGGCTATGACTGAGAAGAATTCGGTGTGAGAAGTGAATATCAGCTGCCATGAGGAAGAATGGGAAGTATTTTGAAACTTTGCTATTTAACTGAAGTTTTGGAGAAAGAATGTTTTTTTGTTTTGTTATTGATGATTTGGTGCCTATGAACCTTCATTTAATCAGTGAATTTTTAATTCTTCTGACAGCTGGAATCCCCGGAATTTTGAAAATTAAGGTTTTGTTGCTTGAGGACACCTTAATCCCAAGGCATGGGTTCATGAGAAGCATTTTTAGGTGACAGAAGAGTGGAGCTGAAGATTTGGGATTTAAAGAGGTACAGTCAGAGGGGGGATCACAGAAGGGGAACGAGTGTTTTATGGAATGTTCCCTATCCAGCTTGAGAAATACAGCCCTGCCACTGTGCCAGGTTCACTACATTATCTACGTGGCCATTATGTGTTTTTTAATGAACCTATGAGAGACTGGTGTTTAGCTGACAGACGTCAGAAACTCTTATTTTTATGGTCCATGAAAGGGGCTAAAAAGAGAATTCACATTATGCATTCAAAACAAATTTTGAAAAATGTTTTCTTGCTGTGTTAAACAGCGGCCTCTAAGCAATTGTAGAGTCCAAATTTTGCACCCATAGGCAGAGGAGATTTTAAATGATTCAGTTATGTCAAATATTTCCTCCAAACCTTAATAATATTTAAAAACAGTAATTTTCCAACAAGTCAAGTCAGAGCAATCTCACAGCTTTTCACAGTGCAAATTGACAGCGTTACCTGCTTTTATTACTCCTTTTTGGCCCGGCAGTTTCCTTTTGCTCCTATGGACTTCTAGCTCATTCAGAACCAACCTCTGTTGCTTTGCGCCACATTGAACCTTTGTTCATAATTATTCAGGTTTTTACTTCTGTGCATCCTAGACATTGTGTCATATGTATAACATAAATGCAAATTATTCACTTCCAGAGTTTATGAAAAACAGATTAAAGATGGTTCCGTACCTCCCTTGGCAGGATATAACAAAATCAACCATGGAGTTCTCAAATTCTGCTGTTGGCACTTGAATGTTTGTCATCTGAATAATGTTCACTTCTAAAATACCCTCTAGCAAGAAAAAAAAATAAAAAGTTGTGAATCTACATAGTCATGATTCCTTTTTAAACATTTCTACATGTTCACTACCACAGCATCACTGACGATACCTTAAAAAGTATTGTAATCTCGCTCGGAAAGGTCAATGACTGGTTAGCTCGGTGGTAGTCACTCCCAACTTTGACCAGTTTTTGACCCTCAAGAGCGGGGAGTGAACACCATTGGGATATCTCCTCTGGAAGACAGAACAATAAGATCCTATAATGCCACGGTAAGTTCAGTGGGAGGTGAAGGATGCAGCTCCATTCCCAGAAATGGCAAATCCTGCAGAGTAAAGGCTACCTTCTAGAGCAGGGGGGTAGGCAACTCCAGTCCTGGGGTGTCGCAAACAAGTCTGGTTTTCAGGATATCCACAATGAATATGCATGAGGTATTTGCATATACTGCTTCCAATGAATGCTTATCTATCTCATGCATATTCATTATGGATGTCCTAAAAACCAGACCTGATTGTGGCACTTCAGGATTAGACCAAGGTAGGCCATTCCAGTCTGAGTGACACAAATAGGTCTGGTTTTCAGGATATCCCCAATGAATATGCATGAGATATTTGCATACAACGGAGGTGATACATGCAAATATATCTCAAGCATATTCATTGGGGATATCCTGAAAACTAGACCTGTCTGAAGCATCCGTAGACTAGTGTTGCCTTCAGCTGATTTAGACAGAGGAGTAGAGAGAAGAAAGATGTGTAGATGGTCAGGAAGAGATATGGCAGGAGATAGTATGATGCAGACCCTGCTCCAGGATTCTGCATTAGTAGGGTTTTGAAAATGCACTCGCCCACTTGCACGGCGTGAATATATTTTCTCAGGTGGTGAGACGGCCTGGGTAGAAGGAGATAGCAAAAGCATCCTCAGTCCTAATCAGGGCTTGAGAATGAAGGAAGAGGCAATAGGGCCTGGGAGGAGAGAAAATGAGAGGATTGCAGTGGGGAGGTCTGAGGGGGAGAGAGAATCAAGAGGAAAACAGATGGAGAGAGCATAAGGGGAAAGGGAAAAGTAGAGAGAATGAGAATAAAAGGTGACTAAGGAGAGAGGACTGTACTTGGGTGGGTGGGGAAGGGGGGAGAAGAGAGTTAAAGGGCTGAACTGGGGCAGGACATTGCACTCACAATGTACTCCTACCGCTGCTGGTCCCTCCTCACAAAGAACCACCTAATTGATGGGGGTGGGGAGACAGGAGGAAGGAGTACATAATGAAATCATTTCATCTTTGGTGAGTGTGTAGTAGAGGATGGGGAAGAAGAAGAGGGAATAACATTAAAGAGAGGGTGTAATGGCCACCTAGGCACCCAGAAGCTCTACAGTTTTAGATGATGTAGTCTAGGGTCTCCAAATTTTGTCCTTGATTGCCATAACTCAGCTTTTCAGGATTTCCACCATGAATATTCATGAGCTCTATCTGCATACAGTGGAGTGGTACATGCAGATTTCATCATATTCATTGTGGTAATTCTGCAAATCCAACTGGGTTGCAGCCCTTGAAGAACGAGTTTGGGGATCCCTGATCTAGACCAGTGTTTTCCAACCCTCTCCTGGAGTCACACCTAGCCAGTCAAGTTTTCAGGAATATCACAATTAATATGCATGAGATAGATTTGCATATATTGGAGACAGTGTATTCAAATCTACTTCATGCATATTCTTTGTGTCAGTCTTGAACATCCGACTGGCTAGGTGTTCCTGCAGGATAAGGGTTTCCCAACCCTCTACTGGAGGTACACCTAACCAATCGAGTTTTCAGGATACCTAATGAATATGCATGAGAGAGATTTGCATACACTGGGTCTGCGTTGCATGCAAATCTATCTCATGCATATTCATTGTGGCAATCCTGAAAACCTGATTGAATAGGTGTGACTCCAGGAGAGAGGGCTGGAAAACATTGACTTAGACTGAGATGCAATCTGTGCAAATTTCATATCTAGAAATGTCCAGGATTTTGTATCATGAGGATATATAATTAGAACAATGTTTCAAAGGTACACTTTTAGCTATTTATTTCTAAGCATGTGTACGTCATATAAGGACAATTTACCAGCACCGCAGTACTGATTTACAGATTTATTTGGATCCATCAGCTTCTCCTGCTCCCTTGGGCTTTAAGCTTAATCAGAATTGTTTTGTTTTTTTTACTGGGGTTACAGCATCGTGACCCTTTATTTGCAACTGCAGGGGTTCTTTCCCCACCCCCACCATTTCTAATTTCACTGATGTAGCCCATCTATCATACTGACAATCCTTGACCAGGAGCCACAGATCATGGCTTGCTCTGGAATGTAGTCTGAGTGTTGCTGTGGAGCCATGGATAGGACTTCCTCGACCTATTATCACTACTCAGGGCATTGTGAACACTGCTTTTATGACATCCTAATCCAGGGCAATGAGCAGAAGCAAAGGTCAGGAACTGAACCGGAATCCCTCAGCCCCTCCCCCATCAGTGTGCAGCATTGCCACTGATCCATTAGGCCAAGTACATACAACAGAATTATAAAAATACAGACCAGTAGTTCAGTAAGTTGATAAAGCAATCAAGATGTTCACTGGGGGTCTGTGTGAGTCACCCATGTGAATGTTTGCATAAAATTTAGCTCCAAACTAGGGAGTTTCCTATGAACTGAAGAGAACATTTGTAAAGATCACATAGGCGCATGACTCTTTGATCTTAGTGAGAGCTTCAGTAATTCCCAGATTCCTGGTCTCATACATTTATTTTGCCTAGTCAACATTTCAAGGTGAAATTCCACTAATGACCTCATCTCAGCAGCTTCTCCAATTATGTAACATTTCTATAGTGCTACTAGCTATAGGCAGCACTGTACAGATGCACATAAGAGACAACCCCCTGCTTCATGGAGCTTACAAGCCATTCTGTCCCTATAATGAAAAAATCTCAGAACAGTTATTGGCTACGTGCACATTTTGTCATCCATTTATAATGTCTGACATAAGACATGCCACTAAATATGTCCGTTTACAGGGAATTGTTTATTAAAAAACAAAACAAAACAAAAAAAAAAAAGACAGTGATGGATCTCCCAAGAAGGAGCCTTTAAAATCACTAGGAGGTCCCCTAGAGAGGATTCGGGGGTGACTATTTGGCTTCCACTTGGGTGTTACTGTTGAACTTGAGGAATGAAGAGGGTGTTCTTATACTCTCAGTTACAGCTTAAGTTCACTTTTATGGAGAATGTGGTATACTGAATAGCCACTAGATGGCATCATGTATGGTAAAATTACACAATGCCTTTGTATTGAGTAAAATGTGGGAAGAGTGGTTAATGGTCCATAATGGAAAATGTCTCCTTTAAGAAGGCTGGGGAGAAAGGTCCTGTAGAGGGAGTTTTCTGCAGTAGGTAATGCTGGGAGGAGCTGGCGGACCCCACCTGGGGAATGTGTTCAGTGGGTGTGGCCTCTCTTCTGACAGGGCCCTGCAGGGGGGTGACCCCAGGCAGAGAGGAGTTTCTCCTCAAGGGGATCCAACCTGAGTTTGGGGGGTGGATGAGAGTCCGGAGGTCCCACGGTCGGTAGGAAACAATAATGTGAGAAAGTCTCAGAAGAGTGAGAGCCAGGGACACTGTGGAAATCCCTTGCTGATGCTAGGAAGGGTGCTGGGAAGCAAACGTTGAACAGTTACAGAATTTCCTACGGGCACTGAAGAGGACCACTATGTGTCCAGTGAGTGAGCACTAATGCATCTTAAGTGGTACACTTTGACCTTAAGGACTGTGAGAACCATGGTCTTCTATGACAAAGGAGGAATCGTGTCCGGAGTGAGAAGAAATTGAGTTTCCTTTAAACTGCTGAACTGGAGAGTAGAACATTATCCTCAAGTAGTTTTCCTAACCAAAGGAAAGGCGTACATAATTGTTAAAAAGCTAGTACAGGGGTGGCCAACTCCGGTCCGCAAGAGCCACACACAGACCAGGTTTCCAGGATATTCACAATGAATATGCATGAGATAAATTTGCATATAATGTTGGCAGAGCATGGAAATCTCTCTCAGGCATATTCATTGGGGATATCCTGGAAACCTGACCTGTTTGTGGCTCTTGAGGATTGGAGCTGGCCACCCCTGAGCTAGGAGGATATCCTTAACTGGATTCTTGCAACCGCTGCAACCTAGCAATGGAAGCCTATGAAACCCTGGTCAAATCATATATTCTACTTCTGAAATACAAAGTTTGTTTGTTGGAATATATCTTAGAGTGGGTCCCTATTTCGTTGCCTGTCGTGATATTGCCAGGGACAAAGGAGTATATTACTGTCCATTTGACCAAAATGATAAGGTGGATGATGAAATAAGAGAAATTTGGCAGTGCAGTAATAATTGGAGTTTTCAATTATCCCAGTTTTGACTGGGATAATTGTAACATCAGGACATGCTAGAGACATAAAGTTCCTGGATGGAATAAATGACTGCCTCGTAGAGACATTGGTTCAGGAACCAATGAGAGAGGGAGCTATTTTAGATTTAATCCTTAGTGGAACACAGGATTTGGGACGAGAGGTAACGGTGGCGGGGCCACTTCAGTCCTGGATTTGTCAATAGGCACCCTAGGCCTGTGCCGGGGGCAGCAGAAACCTAGGGGAAGAGCAGGCTGGCTGAAGATTTAGGGGTAGATTTTATAAATTTACGCGCGCACGCGCGCGAACAAACGTACACTGGATTTTATAAGATACGCGCGTATCTTATAAAATCCGGGATCGGCGCGCGCAAGGGGGTGCACATTTGTGCAACTTGCGCGCGCCGAGCCCTGCGCGCGCTGCCCGTTCCCTCCGAGGCCGCTCCGAAATCGGATCGGAGTGGCCTCGGAGGGAACTTTCTTTCTACCTCCCGCACCTTCCCTTCCCCTGCCTAACCCACCCCCCCCCGGCCCTATCTAGACCCCCCCTACCTTTATCGGAAAAGTTACTACTGCCTCCGGGCAATAGTAACTTACTCGCACCAGCACGGCAGGCCCCAACACATATATGTTATACCGCCCCTTTTTGCAAGCCCCGGGACTTACGCGTGTCTCGGAGCTTGTGCGCGCCGCCGAGCCTATGCAAAATAGGCTCGGCGCGCGCAGGGGGGGTTGGGGGTAGGTTTTCTGGGGGTACGCGCGTATCTTACGCGCGTACCCCCAGAAAACCTACCCCTTACTGCCTTTCAGTTGTGCTGAATCTCATTCAGCAGAGAGCAGCCCTCTCTTTCCTGATCCAGCAGGGAACATGAGAGCCTGCAGCAGGGGGGTCATTTTAGGGAGACTAGGTGTAGCTGAATATAGATCATTGGAGGGTGGGAAAAGAGGCTGGGGGATAAAAGGGGATTGGCTAGGAGCGTAGGTCTGTGTATAAGGGAGGAGGAATTGTGTGTGTGTGTGTCTGTGTGTGTGTATCTGTGTCATATTGGGTGGGACGTTAGAGAGAGAGATGCAAGGAGGAGCAGGATTGGAGTATGGCAGGGACACCTCTCCTTCCTACTCACTGCAATTCAAATCCTCCCTCCCTTGATCTTGGATTCTATCTCCCAGATCCTGGAACCTCTTTTCCTTCCTCTCTCTTCTCTCCAGATCCTGAATCCCACTCCACAACCCTTCCTACTCCCTCCTTCCCTTCCTTAATCCAAGATCTTTTCTCTCTCTCTCCTCTTACCCACTAGATTCCTAACCTTTCCCATCTCCCATCCCTAGTCCTCTTTCCTTTTCACACTTCTCCCCCCCTTTCTCCTCACCCCATTTCTGGATTCCCCCCCCCTCCCTATCTCCTCTCTGTACTGATACTTGAGATCAGTTTTCTTTACTCAATAAAAATATTAAATTATACTAATCGTAGTGTAAAGCTACTTTATTTTTATAATGTAATATAAAAAAATGGAAGTGTTTGCCAAATTGCTTCTGAATTTTAAAATGTTTGCCACAACAAAATCTACCCCTGAGCTGCCACAGGAAGCTAGAGGACTGTGCCTTAGATCTTCTGCTCCCTCTTGTCCACCAAACCCTAATTCCGTCACTGGGCTGCTTGGCAATAGTGATCATAATATGATCAAATTTGAATTAATGACTGGAAGGGGGGCACGCAAGTAAATCTACAGCTCTAGCACTAAACTTTCAAAAGGGAAACTTTGATAAAATGAGGAAAATAGAAAAAAACTGAAAAGCGCAGCTGCAAAGGTTAAAAGTGTTCAACAGGCATGGACATTGTTTAAAAATACAATCCTAGAGACGCAGACCAGTTGTATTCCATGCATTAAGAAAGGAGGAAGGAAGGTAAAACAATTGCCAGCATGGTTAAAAGGAGAGATGAAAAAGCTATTTTAGCCAAAAGATCTTCATTCAAAGATTGGAAGAAAGATCCATCTGAAGAAAATAGGGAAAAGCATAAGCATTGCCAAGTTAAATGTAAAACATTGATAGGACAGGCTGAGAGACAATTTGTAAAGAAGTTGGCTTTAGTGGCAAAAACTCATAATAAATATTTTTTTAAATATATTCAAAGCAGGAAGCCTTTTAAATGATCAAGGGGTTGAAGGGGCAATTAAGTAAGATAAGCCATTGTGGAAAGACTAAATTAATTCTTTGCTTCGGTGTTTACTAGCGAGAATGTTGGGAGGATACGAAAAGGTTGATGTTAAAATCTCAGTATATGAGATAATCTTGCCATATTAGATCTTAGGTAACTGTTAACTGTAAACGTGTTACATTTGCACAACCTCACTGCTTCCCATGGCTTTGCCCAACTCGCTATAGTAAGCACTGCAATTTCACATAAACACTTACCTACGATGGTGATTGTGGTATTGTAATATCCATATCGATAGATCAAGCAGCTGTCTTCAGCCTCTGGGGACACAGGAGTTGTAGGAAGAATGCTTGCATTGGCTGGAAGAAACACTCGTTATATTTAGTGAACTTTGACCTATTCATGATACTCTTAGGAGACTATGATGGAACTTGTGCAAAGTGATTCTTTTACACAGCGGACACTAGAAAGTCTGGATACTATCATCTTGGGGATATTTTCCTGGATAGATATCAGTTTAGACAGCAAAAAACAGAAAACTGCAAGTCAAGAGAGTAAAAAAGAAAAGAAAAGAAAGAAAGCAGTCTCTGCTATCAAGTTCCTGGATCTTGTTAAAAGCAACAGTGTGTAGCAAAGAGTCTCACCGTGAAAGTGAGAGAGTGTGGGGTTCCTTACACGTTCCCTGCTCTGTAACTTGCAGGCCAGGCGGGCCTTGCTTTCTAGCCGCTTACCAGCAGCAATGTTTAGCTCAGGCTGTGCCCTCCTTGACCCTGTTATTTGCCAGACTAACAATGTTATAAGCGAGGAGAATGCAGCATGAGTGGCATAATCCATTGTGACCAAGCAGCAACAGAGGATCAGGAAGTAAGAAATTGGGTAGAGGAGACTCAGAAGTCTTGGAACAGGGACATGCCCGGGACTCAAGGGCCTTCTTGTCCATAAAGTGATTTTTTTTGGAGCATAGGGGGTGCATTAAACACCATGGGTTGGCTGGCCTGACAAAGACCAAACAGGAAGGCGGTTCTCTAGGATAAAGGAGTGTTCAACTGTTGCAGCAGCCCTGATCGCCAGACTGCAGGTGTGTGACAGAAGCCATGCGCACAGTGAATCCCAGAGTAAATGGTTGTCAAGTGCTCTGGTGGGGATAAAAGAAAGTTTTTGTAAAAGAAAAAATGTAGATGCAGATCCCACTAGATACACCACGTACCCTGCTCACGTCTCTCCAAGTACTAGACGTATGTTGTAAACCAGGACTGGTTGCCAGACAAGTCCTGCTGCAGTTGGATGGAAATGAGCAGTTGGAAAAAGCTTTCACATGACAGGACTAGGCCCTGCTCATCCCGCCAAGACTTGTGAGTTGCAGGCTTTGGCATAAAGAATTTCACAGGGTTAAAATATTTGTTGATTCTAGATTTAGGGAATGATGCAGCTCTTTTACTTCTTCTTCAAACCGCACCAGAAAAAAAGACTGAACTCTCACCTGCTGTAGTGTTCCTGGTGGTAGGGATGGTCACTGTGGGTACGGCTGGAGTGGGAGTAACTGGGTGACAAGGTCCAGGCACAGCCGCCTTCACTGTCAGATTAAGGCTAAAGTTTCCCAGCAGGGTGTAGGTATGAGAAATCAGGGGATTGTTTGATACAAAGGATCCACTTCCATCCCCAAAGTTCCATTTATAGGAGATGGCAGACGTATTCAGGTACTTGCTGGGATCATGGATCCTGACATCAAACATAATGGGAGAGTCCTTGATAAAAATTCCATCGGAAGCATTGCGATCATTCTTCTGGGATATGTTGACATAGAAGGGAATTTGATCTGCAACAGAAAAATAAAGCTGGCAACTTATTGGCTACTCGTTTCAAAAGTGATATGCACTCTACTAGTGAAAAGTGCCTAGTAATGCTCGGGTAGTCTGGTCTATAACAACCTGTGTGTATGGGGGGGGGGGGGGGGGGGTATATGCCTCTGTGTGTGTGTGTGTGTGTGTGTGAGTGTGAGTGTATCTGCCTGTGTGTGCCTGGGCTTGGCGGAGCCTGTGTGTGTTTCTGCCTGTGCCTCTGTGTATGTGCCTGCTTGTGCCCTTGCGTGTGTGTGTGTGCACGCCCGTATGTATGTCCCTGTGCCTGCCTGTGTGTGCACCTGTGAATGTTTACCTGTGCCTATGTGTGTCTATGTGTGTTTGTGTGTGTGCCTGTGCCTATCTGTACATGTACCTGTGCCTGCTTGTATGTGTGCATGTTTATTTGTGTGAGCCTGTGTGTGTGTCTTTCTACCTGTATGTGTGCGTAACTGTGTGTGGGTACGTATGTGACAGAGCTTTGCAGATAGAGCATATTGTCTTTGCACAGTGCAACTTCCACTGTTCAGGTAGCCACAGACAGACACAACACTGTGAATGACTGACCAACTGACACAACACTGACCTGCGAGAGTCTGAATTTGTCAGATCTCAGAAAATAAACAGAGTTAGGCCTGGCTAGTACCTTGATGGGAGACCACCCAGGAAGACCAGGTGCTTTGGAATGCAGAAGGGAATGGTCAACTATTGCAGCAGTATGCTGACAAGAATGTCATGGTCTCGGTGGTAAGGCTGTGATCACATTTCTGTGATGAAGGTACTTAGTATCTCTACCGCTACTGTAAACTTATCACAGAATCTCTTGATACTAAAAAGTAAGGCTGATAAGTGTATCCGAGGTGAGAACCCAGCATCATAGACCTGATGGCCATGACTGAAGTCTCCTTCTCTGCTCACAGACCTCAAGATTTTTTGGAGTAGGAATACTGTAAGCACCGAGATAGGACATGGGGGAAAAAGTAGGCCCCTTGCATTGATGTTCGGTGTTGGACATTAACTAAGGGCCTGCTTTACTAAGGCTTTTCTCCCATTTTTCGTCTATGGGAAAAATGCTCTGTAAATAGGCCCCTTAGTTTCCTAAATCTAGGTGAATGAACTGCATCCCTAAATGTAGAAACCCAGATTTAGATACATTTTCAGCCATACATTTAGGTACCTGTGTTTTGCTAAACATTCCCCTAAATTTAGGCACCTACAACTTAGGGGCCTAAGTGAAGTGCTTGGTATTTTATGACAACGCATCTCTCTCCCCACATGAATGATTTTGCGTGGCACTGTGTACACTCATGGTGCTGCATTAATATGGATTATGAGAAGGCATAGTGGACTTGAAGGAAGACAGCAGAAGGCAGTTCATTCATTTCCAACAATTTGCTAAAGCCAGTCTATGGTAAGTATTTTAGCCTCCAGTGTCCACGTCGGTAATGCTGATAAAAACCACAGACTAAATTTGAAACTTCTCTTGCCGATTCAATTTGCCAGTTCACCTATTTCCCTTGTTTAAAAGTGTTTTTGTGTGTGTGTGTGTGTGTGTGTGTGTGTGTGTGTGTTAAGGATATGTGTCAGCCCAAGAAATTAGAGTAGACCCCCAAATGTTTTTCGTTTTTCATATGCTCACTTCCCGCTAGCTTTAGACTTGTGCCTGGGGTATAAAAGGGGCGCTCTGAAGCCACGTAGGGGATCAAACACGTTTTTCCTGAATGCTCTGTTTTTTTGCTGTCTCATTTGTGCCTAAAGCTCAGTGTCTTTGCTCTCTCACTGCTTCTGAAGAGTGATACTCTTTATGAGTCCCAGAAAAATATTCAGAAGCAAACAATGCCTTAAGAGCCTCTTCTCTGAAGCATTAAAAAAAAAAAAAGAGCTAAAGTTCTGAAGCTTCATCTTTAGGTGATCCACTGAAGTTCTGGATTAATTTTACTAGCAGAAACTCGAAACCCTGCCTCGAAAAGGCTGAATTTGTTTCCTGGTACCATTGATATTCCTAGCTGAATGTAGGCCTACTGTCAGAGACCTGCGGACTGTGGTTAAGGTGGCTTGAGAATCGCCTGGGTGGGGAGGGGGGAAAACCCCACTCTGTGATCGGATCCAGATTCCCACCAGACAGGGCAGCCAGCAGGGTAGCAGTGCCCTGTCAGACCCACCCTCCCTTAAAGGCTCAGGAATGGGCTGGCAGCATGCAGAGCCTTACAGAATCCACTGCTGGCCCACCCCTCTGCCTCTGAGGGGACAGGTTCAACGTGATGCTACTGCTCGGGCTGAGAAGCAGTTAATAGAGAGCGAGAGCGCGAGGGCTGCCCCTTGGAGGAAAAGCCTCTTTTTATTTTGACACTTCCTCCAGGGGTGGGGGTGACCACCCCCTCCCCCCCTTTCTCATCTACCACATCCATTGAAGGGCACATCCCTTCCCTGACAAGTTATATTCAGCCATTTTAACAGTTTGATTTGCTAAATGTGGTCAAATGAACTATAAGATCTATTATTTACCATTTACTGGGGTCTTCAGCTATTTCCCTTAATAGCTGCTCTGAACATAAGGCAAATTTTGAAAGCCCTCCGTGCACCAAAGCCAGGAGATTATGCACAGAAGTCGGGCCGGCGTGTGCCTCACAGATTTTAAAAGGCGCCCGAGTACGCGTGGATCTCCTGGGACGTGTACAAACTTTTTTTTTTTCGAAAAAAGGGGCAGGGTGTGGGCATGGGTGTTCCTGGATTGTGAATGAAACTAGCGTGTAAATACTTATGCGCACAGGCACGCACCGGGATCCCCTACCACTTAACTTTACTACTGCTAAGGATGGCGTGTAAGTAATAAAATAAAGAAATCTAGGCTAGTCAGTGGGGTTTTAAGGGTTGGTGCTAATATAGAGCAGTGGCACGTGCTACATTATTCTAAATATCAGTCTTTGTCTTTCTTGGATCTGTCGCTGCCTCTCTAGTTCTTATTCTTTCGTCTTCTTTTTTAGTGCTTTAAATCTCATGCAAAACAGCACTCAGGAGCTGGTTTAGTCCGCCCTTCTGTCCAGATACACAATAACTTCCAGGAGAATTCACCGATTGGGTCCACGGTTGCAGTGGGGAGGGGAGGTATGAGTTAGGCACCTACATGTTGACAATGACCTCTCAATATGAGGACTGCTTGGTTTTTACAATAGAATCAAAATTTGAAAAGGGCCAGAAATTCCATGCATAAACTTGATTTTCACTTCTGTCCTTGCTTGTTCTAATATAACACGGGTTCCCAACTCTGGTCCTTAAGAACCACAAACATGTCTGGCTCTCAGGATATCCACAGTGAATATGTATGGATATCCTGAAACCCAGAACTATTTGTGGCTTTGGAGGACTGGTGTTGGCCACCCCTGAAATACAATTTCACTTCCAATGTTTGGACACATTGCGCACATTTTTTAAAATTCAAGGTGTGCCACACCCCTTCCTATTGGTTAAAAATCTCTTCCCCCTTCTTTGTTCAAATTAAAGCCAGGTTTTACAGATAGTGTGAATTCTGGAAAGGATCAGCTGAGCAATGCCCTGATTTTCATCAATTCCTACTGAGGGAAGTGGCTAAGTAGGAGCTTTTAAACATTTTAAAGCCTAATATTTCTCTCCCTCCTGGCCCCCGGATTAAAAATAACTCAGAATAAACTGGTAGGAATCTTAAAGATTTTATGCTGTTGCTAAAAGCAATTGGGTTGATGCTGCTGCTTTAAACTTTCAGAAGTCACAGCACCCGGCCATTAGCAACGCTCTACTCATTCCTGCGCCCTCACCTGTTACGACATAAATACCACTTGATTTTGCAACTGGAGTGTGCTGAGTCCTTCCTCTTCGGTACACGGACACCGCCATGAGTTGGGTGCCAATGGTAATGTTTGTTGTGTTGAGAGACAGGGTAGTCCAGGAACCCCCAGTTTGTTGATAGTATTGACCTGTATTACAAAACGACCTCTCGGTTAATGGTTACAGTTAGTCCTCCTTAAACAGCAGATGATGAACTGGAGTAATGTTGTCATCATCATATCAAAACCTTTTAGTTAGGCAGCAATGCAAATAAAGTCTTTGAGTAGAGATTATAGCAATAAGACTAATGAGTGTTTAATGGTTCAAGATTTCAAGACCACTAAGGTTCCTTGGCTTCACACAGAACCTTACTTTTTTCTAAATTTCTATTTTAACTTGGCAGATAACACAGTTTTATCCAGTACAGTCAAACATAGAGACACTTTTGATTTTCTGTAATCTAATTTTGGTTTTGGTGGGCTAACACGGTTTGGTCTTCCTACTTTACTACTTCAGTTACACGATATCTAAAACCAGAACTTCACGGCCTTTTTAATGGCTGTAGAGATTTTAAGATGATTATTCCTGAATTAAAAAAAAAAAAGAAAGAAAATCAGCCTCAGCATTCTATATCATCTCGAGATATTTGCTCATCCCCCCCCCCCCCCCCCCCCAAACTCTAGGAAACATGCACAGACTCACCAAGGGTATAAAACACGTAAATAAAGTTGTTCCTTCTCCATTTGTGATGATGAGGGAAAGGCCTCCCATCTGGGAACACATTCTCTGTGGTATTAGAGCACTGCACCCAGTCAGTGCAATTAAGCCATTCGGTCCAGTTATACACATACTGGCCAGGATAGACAGAAGAATCTAAGAAAACACATAAAAATTAAGCCTTAGCTCTAGTTTCATGAATCTGAATCATGCTACTTATTCTGTAGTTTGAGAGAGATTTGGAGATTTACAAGTATATTTTTTAGTTTTTAAAAGTATGCATGTAAATTAACCTGCACCAGCTACACTTTTTGCCATAAGTATCTACTCTGAAAATTAACGTGAAGATAAAATTGCTATATTTACAATAAGGAACTTGCCTGTCACATACTGAGCATGCAATGTTGTGAACAAAGTCCTGTTCATTAAAGTAGGACATCTCTCCTAGACTTATGGTATTTCCTTACCATTCTTGCAGTTTTTGTCATACACTATATCTCCATTCTCATCTTCCTTCTGGCATCTGGGAAACTGGAGGGTCACCACAAATGTCACATTAGAGCCAATCAGAGCAGGACTGTCACTTGTCAAGCGTGCAACCACTTTTCCGCCTAGAGAGACAGAGAAGACACATCAGTGGAGAAATGTTCCTATCATTCTATGGAGAAGAGATTATATTGATGTCAGATTTTTTCCTCTTTTAAAAGCATTTTAAAGCCTGTTTGTATTTGGCATTGTGTTTGCTGGAGAGGTTTAGGAGCTAGATGTTTGTGATAGGTTATTTATGCAGATATTTTATGTGTCGTTATGAAGTTTATGCTTTTAAGGAGTTTGTTTTATTTTGTTTGGGGGATTGATCTTGTTTTGTTGATTTTATAGTTTTTATTTTCTGTTAATATGCATATATTTATGTTTTTATATTGAAGGGTTGTGTAAATTATTTTGATGGGTAAATGATGTTGGGTTGGTGTGTCTGATTATGTATTTATGTTTGATCAGCTATGTAATTAAAGTCTTGTATATTACCTTGAGTTGTTTGAGTAAGGCAATCTATAAATTGAAATAAATAAATAAGAAAGAAGTGTGGACTCACAAACCAGGTAACTTTGCTACATAAGGCTTTTCAAGTAGGATGTAATATTCTCTCTCCCCAAATATACTAAATCTTATTACTTGGAGATTCTGAATCATATGCATTTACTTGCATCATCAATCATGAGTTGCCATATACTGGCCATTTTACTGCACCATTTTTCCCCACTCAAATATATATATATTTCCCCACTCATATATATATATATATATAATCATAACACCAATTTTTACAAGTATGAATTATGGTCCAGTCCTAAGCCTTTAATCATGGTAGACTTTTAATCACCTTTCCAGCAGTTGTTCCATCTGGAGTCGCCATCATCCCAGGCAGGATACAGCTTTTCATTCCAGTGGTTGCTCTCAGGAGACCATCCCTGCAGTCTGTGATGGTGTCCTGCAGGATTTGAATGTTGCCCATGTTTCATCACATCCTGAAATCCTGAATCAGTTTAGAAAGATTCATCTTTAGCATTAACTAATGCCACTAACCAGTTCCTAGTAAGAACAATAGGCTCAAAAGGTAGGGGCCATGATGCATCAATTCTGAACAAAAGGAATAAAAGAGATTTCAGCTTTCTTGCGAGCATCCCTACTTCATCTACAACTTTCTCCATAAAGAGAAAAAAGAATGAACCACACATTGCAGTCAAGAAGAATATTCTTCCTTTGTGTCAGCGCTCACTCGGAATAAAAGTGCCAGCTAGTCTGGGCTGTATTACAGTGTTACACCAACTGCTGGCAATGAATCATTCAAGAAGGACACACAGCTTTGTGGGAAGTGGCTCAAGGCCGTTAACGTATGTGTCACTCCGCTATTCCAGCTGCTGAAAGGCTGACTACGACCAGGCTGCAAACTCACGGATGTATAACGGAGGTTTTCCAGCCAGATCTTTACTAAGGATGGGGCATGCACAGCTTTTTTTTTTCATGAACTACAGAAGACAATGAAATGTTTTAAAATCAGCTTCAGGTAAATGACAGTTCCTTCAAAGCTTTACCCATAGGCGTGAAGGCAGGAGAGCAAGATGTGGAAGATGCTTCAGAGTAAAAAATAAAAAAATAAAACTCTTAACACTTCTTTACCGTGTATACTTTGTACATGATGAAAAATAAAGTACAATAAAGATATGAAGGGAAAGGCAAAAGTGGGTGCAGTACAAAAATGTAAATAAGATATCACTTATTTTTTTTCAAAGAAGTAGACTTACAGGTGAAGGGCAGAGATGGAAGACATACACTGTTTTATGTCCACAGGACCACAGCCATTTGGATCTAGCATGCTAAATGTACACAACGGCAGCAAACAAACCATGGACCATGAAAGAACAGTTAGATGCAATGGCCTCAGAAGCATGGGGTGCTGATGAACATAAAGTGCCATTGAATTGCCTATAGGTTTTACTTGCGTTAAGTGCACTTTTAACCCGGATATATAGCTTTTGAAAATTGCTACAATAGTGTGTTGCATTTATATGCATAACTCCTTTGCAAATTCATCTTTAAGACTTCAAGCTCCTTGCGGTGAAGAAATAACACTATTTTACAGCACTGCATATGTCTACTAGCGCTATAAAAACTGGGGATTGAGAGAGCAGATCAGGTTGGAGGAAGGGAATGCCGGGCTGCACTGGGATCAGGGGAAGGTGGAAGTGAATGGGAGAGGAGAGACAGTGCTGGGACCAGCTCTCTCTGCGCCCGGGGCAAAATTGCGCCCCCCCCCTTGACTGTCCAGTGTCTGCAGCTCTCTCTCCCCCCTCCTATCCAGCTTCCCGCTCTCTCTTTTTTCCCACCCAGTGCCTAGCATCCCCTTTCTCTTCCTCTCCACTCCTTCCCCTACATCCCCCTCGCCCCTAATCCAATGTATGCCCTGCATCTCCCTCTTTCTCCCCTTCCTCCTTGCTTTGCATCTCCCTATCAGTTGCTCTGGCTCCCACTCTTTGGGGCTGATGCTCAGCCGTGTGCACTGTTTAACTCGTGGCTGGGCGCGCGTCATTTGGTCTTGTGTCCACAGCCCCTTATGCTATAAGGGGATTAGGGCATCCAAAACATGCGTCCAAACCCCGGAGAAACTAATAGCGCTCATCACATGCAAATGTATGTTGATGAGGCTATTAGCTATTCACCCCAGATCTAAAAAAAAAAAAATAAATAAAAATGTGCACCTGACC
Organism: Rhinatrema bivittatum; assembly: GCF_901001135.1. Classification (NCBI taxonomy): domain Eukaryota; kingdom Metazoa; phylum Chordata; class Amphibia; order Gymnophiona; family Rhinatrematidae; genus Rhinatrema; species Rhinatrema bivittatum. The sequence goes on along the minus strand of NC_042616.1, from coordinate 210,326,285 downwards.
CGCACATTTTTACGCTCAGAAATTAACGCCTGCCCAGAGCAGGCGTTAATTTCTGAGCATCCAAAAAGGTTGTACAGAAAAGCAGAAAATACTGCTTTTTTTTTTACATCCTGCAACTTAGTATGGTGGCAATAATAAATTGGAGGATCCAAAAGGTTTAAAAAAAAATTTTTTTTTTTAAAAAGTGCTGGCAGTCAGGTTAGGGAAACAGACGCTCGTAAATTTGAGCGTCCATTTTCCTAACCCACTGACAGCCACCTCTCCTGGGCATCCGCTGCCAAGGAGGCACTAGGGGCGCATAACTGTCCCTATCGCCTCCTTGGAGGCAGGACCCCTCATTTAAATATTGCATCGCGCACCCAGGAGAGCTGCCTGGGCGCGCGTTAGAAAAGCGGGCGCTCAACTACTCGTCTTGCATCCCCCTTTCAACCTCCCCCACTCTTTAACCTTCATTCCCCTTTCTCTAACCCACCCACTGCTTGTCCTGAGTCCTTCCTCTCTCTCCCCCCCCCCCCCAATCTGGCTCTTGACCAGCAGCCACCCCCTCTCACCTACTCACCCCTCGTGCAGCGGCAGCTCCCTCCTTCTACCCTGCAGCTGCAGCTCCCTCTCCCCACAACTCCCTGCCCAACTGCAGCTCCTTCTCCCTCCAAATCCCCTCCCCCATCCCCCTGCCCAGCAGCCACAGCCCCGTCTCTCCCTCTGCCCCCTGCCCAGCTGCAGTCCTTTCTTTGGCTCCCCTCTTCACCACCCGCCCTGCGGCGGCCCCTTTTTCTTTTCCTCTGTCTTTCTCTCTCCTCCCTCCCATGTTCCTCAGGCTGCAGTGCTGTAGATCTTTCTGCAGCAGTAGCTGAAAAAACGTAACACAGGATCAGCGAGCCATCACAGAACCTCAAGCTGCGAGGCAACCCCAACATTTCTCCCACCCAAGCTTATTCGTTGCAGTCTCCTGAAAGCCTGAATGGCTGGGAGACCCCCCCTGAGCAGGTTTGGGAATCACTTCTCTTGATCTTTCAGCCCTGCACCCCTCTCTCCCCAGTGAATTTTCAAGCCCAGAGGCTCCCACCCCAGAGATTTTTATAATTAAACTCAACAATGATTGTCTCCAGCACAGCCCTTCCCAAAACAATCCTGAAACATTACATAAGTGGACTTATTTATTTATCGAGTTTTATATACCGTCGTTCAATTTCGCCATCACAACGGTTTACAAGGTTTCGACTAACAGAGTTTTCAAAAGGTTCGTTCATATGGTTGTTAACACAGATATTATCATTTTACATAGATATTATCGTTTTACATAGATATTATCGTTTTATAAACTTAGTTTGTAGGTTAGACTATACATGTTTTGGTTCAATGTTATGTTATTTTCTTACATTGGTTCCACAATTTTGCTTAGTGTCAATAGGAGGGGAGTGGTGTTTTAGAGTCATTGGGTGAGTTGGTAGGCTTTGGTAAACATCCAGGTTTTTAGGTCTTTTTTGAAAGTTAAGTTTTCTTGTATTCGGAGTTCGGTTGGGAGGGTGTTCCAGAGTTCGGGGCTTCCTAGTGAGATTGAGGTGAGTTGTTTAGAGCGAGCAGGAGGAATCTTTTAGTAGTCCTTTATTTGCTGATCTGAGGTTTCTGTTTGGAGAATGCAGTTTTATGGATGAGCTTAGCCAGTTTGTTTGTTTTCCGTATGTTATTTTGTGTAGTAGGGATAGTATTTTGTATTCAATCCTAAATTTTATTGGGAGCCAGTGAAGTGATATAAGTGTAGAAGTAATGTGATCATGTTTTTTCGATCCAGTGAGTATTCTTGCAGTTGCGTTTTGTAGGATTTGGAGTGGTCGGATGGTGTTAAGGGTAAGTTAAGAAGTGCAGGAGGAACAGAGTGGTTAGAGCAGTGGGTTTCTGAATCCTGCTGTGGCTCCTTGTGACCTTGGGCAAAAGCCACCTCATCCTCCACTGCATATAGGGCTGCCGACTCGCTCCAGGTTTTCAGGACAGATTGATTCAGTCCTGGTTTTATCCCATTGCATGCTGGGACTTATTCTGATTTCCCTATTGCATTCCCTAAGAAAAGCAAGACTATAAGTACCTGCACGCAGGGGAGTAAAACCAGGACTGGATCAACCTGTCCTGAAAAGCTGGAACCACTTGGCAACCCTAATTACATAAGCCCGTAAAACTTTTAGGGAAATGGAAATGCCTATTGTATCTGAATATAATCTGCTTTGAAAGGCAGAATGTAAACAACATTATACTTTGTTATGTTATATACAAATATGTATCTGATATCAAAAGGTCGATATTCAAAAGCCATTTAGGCATGCAGAACCCATCTGATACTAGGCCTATTTTAACAAGTATTGGGTGTGGGCTTGGCCCTCCAAAAACTATGAGTAAACCGAACTACAATTACAATATAGTAAACCTCCCATACCAAGACAGCACTAACTACCCAGCACTCAAACAGTACCTATAAAAAAGCAGCACTGCATATATTACATCAGACCCTAAAACACCAATACACCTATTATTAGGAAATGAACAAACCAAGCTGATATAGATCCCTACACAGAAACTACAAGCTAGCAGAATATCTCACCTTGGTCACCCATGCAGAACCCAGACAGATCTACACCAAATACAGAATAAAGATCCATAAATTATAAATAAAGCATGTAAACAAAAACTGAATTGGAAACCACAACAAGCTAGATTGTATATGTAGTGCAACAATGGAAAAACTGAAACAATACTATTCCTCATAAAACATCAAATAAAATCAAGACATATAAAACATCAGTTATAACAGTAAAACCATACTAACAAAAAGAACAAATATTTTAAAACAGGTGACATATAGAACAAATAATTAAACTAAAAAAATTTTTTTTTAATACTCAAACACAATACAATATTTCAAAACAGCAGACACAAACACCCAATAATTAAAACTAATAAAGATAAAAAATATTCCCTATTCTCCATACCTGAGATACTGTTGCGTCCGTCGGTCTTCACCCCTATCTCGGCTCCTCCCACTTACCTGGGCAAGATGGCTACCGCAGCGTTGTCAAGCCGACTTCTCTGGTGTCCCCGGAATGGCTATAGGGCAGACTTATGCCATTGCTCCTTCCAGGTACCTGCTAGGGTGCACGCGCAACCCACGTCTAAGTACGCCCAGTGGCGTGAACCTCGAGGGCGTTCCCTCATCTGACGTCACGCCCATCCGGGTATATCTACTTCTCAAGATTGCTAGCTCATTGAGTTGGCAAAGGCTCGAATAGTCTAACTGTTCCTGTCTGCGCTACTCTGCCGCTTCCCTGCTGCCTGCAGGAAGCTCTCCTTCTGCCCTTCGGGGTTTGACTACTAACTTGGGTACCCGCTCCTCGGGGGCCCTCTGTTCTATTTTCAGGTGCCGTTCAGGGATCAGGTACTCGCTCCTCGAGGGTCTGCTCTCCCTGCCTCAGTGCCTGTACCATCTACGACTATCTGGTGGAATCGCATCCATAACAGCTAACACCTAGTGAGCACTCTAATCTCTCATCTGTCTCATCCACAGTATCTCCTTGCTGCGGAACCTCCTGACATCACCTAGGAGAGAAGGGCTCCCTCTGCCGAGGTCCCTGAGACTACAACTCACCACTGCCACCTGGTGGCTTCTTCAAGCTGTATAAATAAAGAATTCAATTCCGGTGTTTTGTGCATAAGAGTCTAGCCCAGTGCTGTGGCTCCTCACAGGGCTCCTCCCTGTGGGCGTGGTCCTCTCCACAGCACCCAAAGATCCACTAAAACACACGTAATAACAGATACAGGATCCTAAATTGGGTGGGGGGATGAATACAGGGACATAAAGGAGAAGAGGATGAGGAATGGAGGAGAGAGCATGGAAGAATAGAAGCGGACAAGAAAAAAAAGAGAAGAAAGAGAAACTGAGTGAGGGCTCAGGGACTGGGGAATTGAGGGGCAGGAGGAACTAGTGGATTGGATGAGGGGCATGAGGGGATGTAGGATTGTGTGCAGAAGGGTGGGGTGGGAAGGGATGGAGAGGCAGAGAAAAAGGACAGAGTACTGTGGAGAGGGTGAGAGACAAAAGAAAGGGATAAATCTGTGAAGGTGAGAGAAAATGAAAGTGGGGAAGCTGGAAGAGGGAAAATGGGAAGTTGGGTAGGAGATAAGAGACAGTAGAAAGGGACTGGGTGCCAGGAAGAGTTGATTGTCAGAGAAAGAGATGATTATCTGAAGAAGGTAGTTGAGGGCTAGAGAGGCGAGTACAGAGGGTGGAAATGGGGGACTAGGGAGTGGGTGAAAAATAGGAGACTGGTGAAGAAGTGAGAGACAGAAGGTGAAGGGAGAGGGCTGTGGAGGGGTAGGAGAGGGAGTGGACAACTAGAAGGTAGATGAATGGTGAAAAGAGGGAGACGGAGGGCCGGAGGTGAAAGAGAGAAGAGATGAAATCTAGCTATGAATGGATAGAGAGGATGAAAAGAGAAATGAAGAAAAAATGATTCTGTGGAAAGATCAACGTTAGAGACAGATGTAGGAAAGGAAGGGAAGAAGACAATGGGAGAGAAAGGTAGTCACATAATTCAGGCAATATAGATGCAGATTACTGTATATAAAAGGTTGAAACTGTTCATACTGAATTGGAGAATCATAATTCAGCCATCGTAAGGAATGAAATACTGACTCCATTTCCGCCAGGCGTACTAGTAGATCAAGTCTTCTCTTTTCAGTTCCTATCACTAAGATATATTGGTGAATCCATTGGTGGAAGTGGGCAGGCCGTGGCCCACCTATTTTACAATCGGGCCCACCTAACTCTGATGTTTCACAGCAGGTCAGCATCTTGACCCACACTGAAAAAGAGGCAATAGCAGCTGTGGGGCTGGTTGAAGAAGAGCTATAGGAAGCCAAGCAAGGGGTGTTACTAGACCCTGAGTTTTCACAGGCACCAGTAGTCAATATCTGGTGTCTACCTGTAGCTCTTCTGGCCACCAGTGCCACTTCTGTGAGGTTCATGCCTCAGCTGTTTGGGTCATGCAGAGCTCTGCAGGTATAAGATGCTGCATGCTTCAAGTGGCTGGGTATGGGATGCGTGGGAAGAGGAGAAGTGGCACCAGTGAATGGAGGAGCTGCGGTTGTATATCATGTCTGTTGGCACTGGGAAACTGAAAGAGGAGGTGGGTGGAAAATTGGGGAAGAAATAAAGAATACAGAAGGAAAGAAATGAAATAGAAAATGGAAAGGAGACCCTGGAAAAGGAATTAAGAGGAGAGCCACTGGGACAAACGTGCTTAGACAAATAAAATGCCCAGACAAAGGTAGAAAAAGCATTTTATTATTCAGTTTAGTGATTGAAATATGTCAGTTTTGGGAATACGCATCTTTGATATTTTAATATTTTGCTCAATACAGGAGGAAATGCATTTTTGTTTCTATTTTTATAGTGTTGTACTGGCTTCTTGGTGGTTTCCAATTGAATTTGTGTTGACATATTTCTATTTCTAGTTTGTGGTCACTTATTTGATGAGAGCCTATGATTGTTCTACCCAAGACCGAAGTGCAGTTTTCTGTTAGCATGTAAATTCAGTATAGGGATCGGTAGCAGTCCCACTTCATCTATTTTCTCAATAGGAGGTGCATTGATGTTCTTGGGCCCGCTTAAATATTTCCGGTGCTGCCTTTTCCTGGTAGGATCCTTGCTGTGTGAGATTTGGGAGTTAGTACCAATATGGTATAGTTGGTTTCCTCTAGGTCCTGAGTGGCTTTTTTTTTTTTTTTGCAGGAGTGCAGTGAGAGTATGTGTTGCTGTTACTGAGATGACACCAAAATGTGAATATTGATTTAAAGTTTTATATTTAAAAGTAAGATGATCAAATATGTTTACTCTAGTTTTTCCCTTTGTTAAACTGTAAACCGATCCGATATGGTTATTTACTATGAAGGTCGGTATAAAAAACTGTTAAATAAATAAATAAATGTGTTTTATAGGATCATTCTCGAGAAGGAGGGGGATCACGATTGGTTTCCTTATCAAAATTTGTGAGGGGGAAGAGGGCACTGAGCCTTGAGTCTTAAATACCTAGCAAAGAGTCTGGGAGGACTGTGTGTAAAATTAAAAGAGAAAGGCTGGAGGGGAGGTTATTGTTGGAGAGAGACTTTTAGGAACAGGGTGGAGTGTGGAGGATGAGAGACACTGTGAAGAACAGGATGAAGGGGTTGAGGGTTGAGAAACCGCTGGAGATGGTAGGGTAGACTGGGGAAAGAGACTGCTGGGGATAAGGGTAATTGGGGAGGAGAGACTGCTGGGGATGGAGTCGAACGTGGGGGTTGAAAGTCTGGTCCTCTGTGTCTCACCCTGTCCCTAGCAGTCTCTCTCTCAAAGGTTGATCATCATTCTCAGCACTCTCTCTCAATGTCCCTCCCCCCTACAGGTCACCCTCTCATCATGGGGAGAAGGGGAATTGAGAGAGAGAGAGAGAGAGAGAGGGAGACTGACTGCTGGTGGGGGTGGGAGTATAATTAGCACACTGATAAGTATATGCCTCGTACCTGCCCATATTAACCTCGGGCCCTGCCAAAATAACATTTCTGGCTATGCCACTGATCTCACTGCAAAAGAAATAAAAGACACCAGCAGTGGCTCATAAACATGAAGGAGCTCCTGTCTGAATACATGTGTAGTCAGATATGTCTCTCCTTTCTAGCTGCATCATGAACCCTAGAGTGTGAGAATTAATAGGCAGAATGCATAACAGAGAGCCAGGTTCTGCTTTGTGCAATGCGCACACAATACACACAGCACCTCCTCTGAATCCTTCTAATCTCAGCCGAGCGCACTGTATAACCACCGTTAGATGTGGGTTGTAGAGGCGCTAAATAATCCCCTTATGCAATCAGGAAGGGCGCCTGGGGGCATGTTCATCACCCGCTTTCTGCATAAATATTGCATCGGTCCCTGAGTGTTGGGAGCAGCAGCAGTGGAGGAGCTCTGGCATTCACATGCAGCAGAGATTCCAAATAGCAAAGAAGACCAAAGGGTGTTAATTATCTGTAGATAAAATTAAAAAAGAAGAAACACCCCAACATCCACTTAGCAAAAACTGACTGGGTATCTCCTTAAAAAATGCTGAAAAGATAGTGGCACTATCAAACTTTATTGAAACAAAAGTTATTAAAAGCTGAAATGTGAATACAAAGGCCAAGCAGTTTAAACATCATCAGGAATTTAGAGAAAATATTTGGGATCCTTAATGTGATCTCTCTCATATGGTGTTTCCATAAACAACTTCTAAATAGGTCGACATGTTTGGCAGGATAAGTCACAGATACCTGGCTATTTCCACATCAAAATGATCTCTACATAAACCTCACAATAGCCTGGATTAAGGTTTCAATAAATGCTTTTACAAAACCCTGTAATCTTTTACTAAAATTTTCTCTTTACACGCTTTAATTCCTAAACGGGATATAATTATGCTTTTTTGACAACGAAAATGGAACAGCACATTTTTAGCACATAGAGCTTGAAGCTGTTACATTTCTGGTCAAGCCCTATGTGCTAAAAATGTGAGAAAGTTCTAGTAAAAGATTACAGGGTTTTGTAAAAGCATTTATTGAAACCTTAATCCAGGCTATTGTGAGGTTTATGTAGAGATCATTTTGATGTGGAAATAGCCAGGTATCTGTGAATTATGCTGAGGCAGCTTTGCCAAACATGTTGACCTATTTAGAAGTTGTTTTTGTATATGGGAGAGATCACATTAAGGATCCCAAATATTCTCTCTAAATTCCTGATGATGTTTAAACTGCTTGGCCATTGTATTCACATTTCAGATTTTAATAATGTTTGTTTCAATAAAGTTTGTTAGGGCCACCATCTTTTCATCGTTTTTAATGCAAATACCCAGTCAGCTTTTGCCAAGTGCATGCTGGGGTGTTTCTTCTTTTTTAATTTTATTCACATGCATCAGCCCAGGAAATGAATGGAGATGACTGCCCCCACCTCACGGATTTCTTCTCTCCCTTGCAAGTAGAGGGAGCTGGAATCCATAAACGGGCAAGAAACAGAGGGTGCGGGATAAATTGATGAAGGGTCTATTGGTGATGAGGAGCTGAGGATGGGGAAGGAGAAGGGGTCAACCGGCAGGGAAGAGCAGAGGAAGCAGGAGCATCTGCAGGGTTAGGAATTGGGGCAAGTGTACAGTATGTGCGCCCATGTTTAAGAAACTGCTGAGTTCAGATAATGTGAAGCAGAGAGGAGGGAACACCCAAGGCGAGAATCTTTCATGTACAACAACTAGAATTTTAATATTTTTATGTATTACAAATATTTTATTAAGGATCTTATGTAATTCATTCTTCAGATTTGTTTTTATTCAAATGCTTTTAATAGTGCATTTGCTAATAAGTCGTACACCGATGTGATGCTTGTTTACGAACTTCGGTATAGAAAACCAATAAATAAATAATAAATAAACCTAAAGAAGTGTTATTGAGTATGTGCTGACAAATGTAACCCACACTTCACCCTCTGGTACCAGAGGAGCCATGAAGATGGGATAAATTCATGGAGTAACGACCAGAGGAACAAAACCAGCTGTAGTCATCTCTACGATGTGTGTATGCATGTCTGTCTCTCTCTCTGTCCAGGGACAGAAAGAGGGAATGGAGGCACACGTGGACCCATCACAATGGATCAGCTTTTCAGTGATTTTTGAAACGAAACAACCCATCTGTTGTGGCGGGAGCCTGTGGTGGCTCTCACACACCTGCAGCTGGACAGAGCCTCCTGCCACAACAGGTGTGTCAGGCAGTACCAAGTCACTGGGACCCTGATCCATTGTGGTCTGGACTTGGTTATAAATTCAGGGCAGCAGTATGCAGTCTCTCATTAGTACATGGTTTAGTGAACAGGAGATGTGATCCATGCCCTGTGTTGTGTCCGTCAGTCGCAGGCGGCTGTGACCGCTCTGCCTTACCTCTTTTTCTCCTCTCTCTCTTTCTTTGGGCAAGATGGCTGCCTCCGGTGCAGAGTGCCGAGGGCCTCGGTATTTCCAGACCAGCATGGGCGCCCCACCCGCCATGCTCACTCCCGTGGCCTCCTACCGGTAGGGCGCAAGCGCTCACATCTCCGATGCTCAAATACACGTCATGGTGGGAACCTCAGGGGCGGCCCCACCGCATGACATCAGTACCTCCGGGTATATCTAGCCTCCGCTTCCGCTACCAATTTGACAGGCCGATACAGTACAGTGCGCGCCGACGGAGCGCACTGTTAGCCTGCTCTTGGATGCGCGTTTTCCCTTACCCCTTATTCAGTAAGGGGTGGAAAACGTGCGTCCAACCCGCAGCACCTAATAGTGCCCTCAACATGCAAATGCATGTTGATGGCCCTATTAGGTATTCCCGCGCGATACAGAAAGTAAAATGTGCAGCCAAGCCGCACATTTTACTTTAACAAACTAGCGCCTACCCAAAAGGTAGGCGCTAGTTTCTGCCGGCACCGGGAAAGTACATCCCTCTGACTTAATATCATGGCGATATTAAGTCGGAGGTCCCGAAGGGTAGAAAAAGTAAAAAAAAAGAAAAGAAAAAAATTTTTTAAATGGGCTGGCGGCTGTCGGGCCGAAAACCGGACGCTCAATTTTGCCGGCGTCCGGTTTCCGAGCACTTGGCTGTCAGCGGGCTCGAGAACAGACGCCGGCAAAATTGAGCGTCGGCTGTCAAACCCGCTGACAGCCGCCGCTCCGGGCTAAAAGGAGGCGCTAGGGACGCGCTAGCGTCCCTAGCGCCTCTTTTAGCCCGTTTCTACTGCCAGGCCTCATTTGCATACTGAATCGCGTGCACCGGCGAGTGGCCGGTGCGCACGCCGGGAGAGCGGGCGTTCCTCCACTCTCCCGTGGACTTTACTGAATCGGCCTGTTAGTTAGCAAAGACTTCGCTTCTCTACTCTGCCTGCTCTAAGCTGCACGCTTAGACACCCGCTCCTCAGGGATCTCTCACTTCCAACTTCCCTTCGGGGACCTCACTAACCAAGACAACCACTCCTCAAGGGTCTTTCCCTCTATTCATTCCCAGGATATTGCACCATAGGCCCTCGAGGAGCGAGTACCCTATCTACTTCATATCCTGCACCACGGATCTCCGGTCCCACCATTCTACCATCAGGAAGATGCCTTCACTCTGTGAGTACCTCTACGATCGTGCGCTCCAACTCACCCACCAGCCACGGTGTTACCCACACTGCAGGCTCCTGCCTATCGTGAACATCTGGGTGAGACTATACTTCTGAGCCTGTTGAGCATATTGGCACCTTGTGGATCAGTGCCTTACCTTCCTGCTTCACCATCTATTTACAGCAGTACAATAAAAACTCTATCCATTCTGTGTCTGCTATCTGTGTCAGCCTATTGTAGTGGTTCCCCACGGGGCTCCTCCCCGTGGGCAGAGCCATCTCCATTGTGACCAAGGGTCCACAATGCCTCAAACACAACACCCTGCTTGGCTCATTAAAAAATATTGGGATCCTGTTGATCCAATAATGACAGCTTTTGAACAAGTGGTCCATCATCATTCCAAAATCTTGGAAGCAGGCAACAAAAGCCATTTTTATAATTTATTTTACCAAGAAAGGAAGCAAGCCTATCATACATGGTTATCGGACAAGTCTTTAGTAATAAAACCTGCAGAGAAAGGGGAAGGCACTGTTATTCAAGGCCAGTAAGAAGGAGAGGATCGAGATAGGTCAATAGTTGTTCATGTCCTTGGTTTTTCATGGAGAAACCTTTTTTATAAAGTTGGAAGCTAAAATAATGAAAGCCATTTTGGATTCTAAATTTATCATGCAGGTTCAGAGTTATGAAACTGTAAAACTCATGCTTGTCATCTCTACTCTTCATCTTTACCTTGTTGAAATCTCTTAGGCCTCATCTAGCTGGTTTAAAAGCAGGGAGCAGTACTGTGAGGAGTGGGCGGGAATTATCATTTTGGCTTTCCCACTCCATACTTAGCTTAGCCCTCTGCTGCATCTCCTCTCCACCACCCCCCCCCCCCCCCCCCATAGAGATGCCACTGATGATTATAGACACAGTAACAGAAAGATATTTTTCCTGAACATGTAGAATCAAACAGTTCACAAGATCTCACCAAGCACTTACAAGAAATTCCTTCAAGTTTTAGACAATGTTATTAATCAAAATTGCCCAGATAATAATTCAACTGGAAAACCATTGAGTAACCATATAGAAAAACATTTTTAGTCAGTTTAAGAACTACAGGGATGTTATAGAGCAGTGGTGTGCAAAGTTGAGAGCCCAGTGGACAGCATCCTGCCAAAAAACTGAAGAAAACCCATTCGTCCATCATTCTTTCGCTGCCTACCTCGGAGGCAGGAGCAGCAGCGCGCAGGCTGACAGTGCAGGATCGCAGTGAGTGGGCACTCCTTGCCCCTGCACCTATTCCTCCTCCCCCATACCCCAGCACACACTTCTCGTTTACAAAAGGGAGCGGATGTCATAGAGTGAGGAAGAGGAACAGCCATAGGGACCGAGGTGTACACGATCACCGTGTCCCTGTGCCGGCAGCTGGTGTGCGTCTGCTCTGAGCTGCCTTCTGCGGCAGGGGAGTGGCTAATCCCAAAGTTTCAGAGAGCTAGGAGGTGGCGGGAACCCGAGAAGGGAGAGGAGGGAGAGAAAAGGACCTGAAAAGGGGGGGGGGCAAAATGGGGAGGATGAGAGGCACCTGGAAGGGGGAGGTTGCCGCATGTGTGCTAAACATAATTGATAGGGAAGGGGGAGGACTGTAAATCAGAAAAATGACAAAATATTTAAGAAAAGGCAAGTAAAGGTTTTGGAAAATTTTCATTCTTTTTCAGGAATTCCAGGACAAACACCAATGAGCTGCAAGTTTTTAATGAGCTTAATGATGTACTTAGTTTATATTCCTAATTTTAATGTCATTGGTGGAAAAATAAAAGAATATATATATTTATTTTTTTTTAACTGAATTTTAGCCCGCACAATCCAGTGTACTTGGCTGGTTATAACGTGACATACATACTAATACCTTAAGGTAGTGATATATCAGGATGCTCCCTGCTATTGCAAAAATAACATTCTCCCTTTATTCCCTGCTGGATTCTTCAAATTATCAAGGCGCCTCTTTCATGGCGCTGTTGTCTCCACCTTTGATCTCATTTCCAGGTCTCCGACCTTTGCTCTCCCACTATAAAGGTCTTACATTTTCACACTGTTTTTGGAATAAAAATGGTGTGCATTTCTTTTTTTCTTTGAATAAACAATGTATTAGCATTTTACACGGAAAGGAAACATGCATTCCATACAAGGATATCGGTTGTAACATAACAACTCTCAACTTGTCATAACCTTGCCTTATTTTCCCCCTCCCCCTATGCACACCATATCCTCCGCTGTCTTAGGGTCATGCGCATAGTCAACCATAGCTATTTTGTAAGTAAATATGATAGAGGGGGAGGTCATCTATAGACCTAGTATCCTTTTAGCGATCTTTATAGAAAGGAAGGAGAGTTTCTTTCATTGTACTTCTCATGCTTTAACGTCAACTCTATTGCATTTCTTATTGTACCCAACGATATCTGGGTTTTTTTCTAATTCTCCGAGTCCACTCTTCAGCTGTTCATGCTACCATCGCATTTCTTGGTGTGCTGCCTGCATCGGGGGCACAGGCACGTAGGGCACTTGCCCAGGGCCCAAAGGCTTAAGGGAGCCTGGACTGGTCAGCAGTGGTGCCAAAATGCTGCTCTTTTGCACTGCAGATCACCCAGTGGGGCCAGAGCAGCGGTGGGGAGGGGAGGGGGGGATGGCACGAGTGCAGAATGCCACTCCTGCTGGAAGCGAGTGGGGGGGGGGGGGGGGGCTCATACCGCACGAGGAAGGCACAGCAGAGCTGTTTTGTGCAGCCCTCGGCCGCCACTGCCAGGAAGAGCCTGCCGCTTCCCTTGAGCCCGTGTGGGAGAGCCGGCACTGCCACAAGGGGCAGGGAAGTGAAGCGGCCGGACTAGAGGGCGAGCTTGACCCCCACTGAAAGGACTTGGCCACAGGCGGGAGGAGGGGAGGGAGAGAGCCACTTTGCAGCTGGGTCCGGGCATAGGGCAAGGGAGTTGGAAAGCTGCTGCCAAGTGCTATGGGGAATATTAGTGGGGAGCAGGTGACCCAGGATGCGATTATGCCAGGGGGCATGAGGAGGGAGATGATGAATGTGATTATGCCAGGGCAATGGGTGGGGGAGGAAAGAATATGATTATGCCAGTTTATTATATGTATCAGATTTATTGCCTCATTAATACCACCACAAATTCTATTTCGTTAACATTAATGCAACCTAGCTATAGAGGCCAATGTACGTGTGTTCACACGTTTGTGGTGGTGGTGGTGTGGGGAGGTTAAACTGTATTTACATTACAGTGAGCGGGGGGACGGCTCCAATGTGCTTGTTTGCGTAGGACCCAGTAAAGGATTAATCCTGCCCTGGCAGCACGGCAGTGCCCTGATGTACCAAGATTCAAGATTCGACAAGGCGGGAATAGCCAAATAGGAGTTTTCCAACCCTTCTAAACATCATTTCCTCCTCAGACATTAAATATGAATTGGAACAAAAAGAGAGACCTTCCTGAGTTTGTGGGGCGCACTACAGCTGCTCTTATGCAGTGAAATTCTGCTGTTCTTACATTTTTAATCGAGGGGACACTCGTTTCTATGCAGAAAATATCTGCATAGAAACCTGAAAGTCTGGATAAAGGGCTTTTCTTTCAGCATTAGAAGATTTCTAGGTTGCACAAAAGACAGAGCTTGATTCCTTTTTTTTTTCTTTATTTTGCTGGACAGGTATCTGTGTAGATAATAAAAGAGGTTATCCACAGCACTTTGCAGCTAAAATGGAAATTAATTAAGAATCTTTTGGCAATGGCAGAAAGGTACAAAAAAAGTAAAGGTCAGGCAGCGCCAAAATAACATCAATAAAGAACTTTAATAAGGAAAAATCCCAAGAGAATCCAGTTTTTCAGATTCTTTGGGAATGCCTGGCCTTTGATCGCATGAGAGCGTTGGGCACCAGAAGCAGCAGGAGCTTCCACATAGTGAGTGACGGCATGCTGGAGAAGGAGCTGGCAGCTGAGGGAGGTGGATAGGTAGAGAAAGGTGAAGTCTGGTGTCTGCAGTGGGGATAGCGTTGCCAACTTTTCCATAGACCAGGACTGGACACTTGAGGACCGGGTGGGGGAATGATACCCTCTCATTTGCATAAATTTTAGATCCTGCCAGTGAACTGCCTAAACAGTGTATCTATGTATCTGCAGAACCACTGGGAGCTGAGGGCTGTGCTGTGCTGTCCAATCACAGCATGGGAAAGGAGGCAGGGATACAGCACAGCTCTCCAGAAAGATAGGCTCCTACCTGTCTTTCTCTTCCTCTAACTAAGAGGCTGTGGGGAAAAAGGAGGATCCTCCTGCAAAACTGGACAGTTGGTGTCCACTGGACACCAACTGTACACTGTACAGAATGCCTGAAAACCTGACTGTCCGGTCCAAAACTGGACAGTTGGCAATGCTAAATGGGGAGAGAGGGGTTGGGGAGAGGAGGAGGCTGTCTGGGGAGGGAGATGAGGTCAATGGCGGCTGGTTAGTGGGTGAGGTTGGCAGGGAAATGAGACAGGAAGAGCCTGGTCACTGGAATGGGTGTATGGAAGGAACAGCAGTTGGGTAGGGCGTGGAGGAGGCGAACGGACGAAAAGAAGGCGAAGGGGGCAGCAGCAGAGTTGGTGGAAGCACTAGGTGAACTAGGCCTGGGCCTAGGGCGCCGAGCATTAGGGGGCGCCGAGCAGTGGTATACCGAGGGGAGGTCAGGGGGAGCCAATGCGGCCCCCGGTGGACCTCATCCCACTGGCGGCTGAGCAATGAACTACCGCTTTGCTGTGCTGTGTGCCGGATACACACAGCAAGAAGATTGGCAGGGCTGTGGTGGCGCTCATGTCACCACGGCCCGAAGAAAAAGGTCGCGTCCAAACCTGTAGGTGCTCCTCTTCCTTCCTGCCCGTGCGGCCCTGGAAGAAAACATTGCCGGAGCCGCGCGCAGAAGAGGAGCAGCATTTATAGTCATCCGTGAATCTCAAGTCGCAGAGGGCTGAGAAGAGGAAGAGGCCCGGTAGAAGGGCCGCTGCAACAGATCCACACTGCGGACGGCCAGAGAAGATCAGGGCCGCTGCAGAACCCATCCTGCGGCAACCCGTGAAGAGGAGGTCCAGAGGCAAGAGAGAGTCTGAGGGCCTGTAGAGTGTGTGTGTGTGTATGTACGAGATGAGTTGAGAGACTGTGTGTGGGAGTGAGGACCTGAATGTTTGCAGAGTCAGCATGAGAGCCTCTGTGTGTGTGTGTGAGAGAGACAGCATGTGACAGTGAGAGCTTGTGTGTATGAATGATTGTATGAGAGAGCGCATGTGACAGTGAGAGCCTGTGCTTGAGCAAGACAGCATGTGGGAGTGAGACACAGCCTGTGTGTGAGAGTCAGACAGCATGTGCCAGTGAGAGACTGTGTGTATGAATGATTGTATGAGAGAGAGCATGTGAGAGTGAGAGCCTGTGTGTGTGTGAGAGAGAGAAAGCATGTGAGAATGAGAATCTGACTGTATGTTTGAGGAAAGAAGATAGAGAGAAAAGAAATAGAAAAAAGACAGTATAAAAGGAATTGGCAAAAAAATAAGAAAGGGAAGGTGGAACAAAAAAGCCTGTGATCAACCGATTAGAAAACTAAGATCAGACAGCAAAGGTAAAAAAAAATAAAAAATAAAAATTACTTTTTACTGATTGGCACATGTAATCTTTGGTAATGTGCAAGAGTAGCACTTTCTCTAGGCGGATCTCACAATGTAGGAGATCAGCATGGAGGAAGTGGAAACCCACAGGGCCTGCACAGAGGAGGCAGCAGAATGGGCTTCAGTGCCAGTAGCAGCAATCAGCGCCTCCCCAATAGCCATGCGGCATCAGTGACAGTGGCAGCAGAGGAATGAGAGAGGTTCTGAGGTTGCTGGCAAAAGAAAGAGAGGGGGGTCTGCCTTTAGTGTGTGCATGTGTATGAATGGGAGTCTACCTGGGGTGTATGTGTGTGAATGCATGGGTGCCTGCCTGAGGGTGTTTCTGTGTATGAGAATGAATGGGTGTCTTCCTGGGGTTTGTATGTGTGAGAATAAGTGCCTGCGGGAATGAATTGGTGCCTGCCTGGGGGTCTATGTGTGTGAGAATGAATGTATGCATGCCTGGGGGATGGGGAGAGAGTGGTGTAAAAATGACTGAGAGCTTGCCTGGGTGCGTGTGTTTGTGTGTATGTGAGGGAGCCAGTGAGAGTGAGAGCATGAGTGTGTATGAGAAAATCCAGGGGAGTAAGAGTTTGTGTGGGGGGTGGTGGAGGGGGAGAGAGTGTCTTAGAGCCTGAGAGTATGTTAGTGTCTGTGAGAGTGGGTATAAGAGTATGAATGTGTATGTATGTGACAGTGTATGTGTGAGAGAGAATAGCCATGTGAGTATGTGTGAGAGAGAGAGAGGATAACCTCCTAATCCTCGACAATATCAGGGTGACTGGAAATCAAGAGCTCCCACATATGGATAGCAGGGGCTTTTTAAAATCCTTATTAGTTTTAATTATTGGGTGTTATTTGATATATGTGCTGTTTTGAAATAATTTATTGGTGTTTGGGAAATTGTAAAAAATGTATATGATTTTAATTAATAGAAATTCTATTTATCAGTAGTTTTAAAATATTATTTTATTAATTTGCTTTTACTATTATAACTGATGCTTTATGTTTCTTGATTTTATTTATTTTATGAGGAATGGTGGTTCTGTTTTCCCATTGTTAATACACAGAGTCTGGCTTCTTGGGGTTTCCATTTCAGTTTTTGTCTAATTTGTGCTCCTTTATTTTGAATTCTGTATTTGGTGAGGGTCTGTCTCTGCTCTGTGTATGTGACCATGATGAGAGATTCTGCTAGCATATAGTGTCTCTATAGGGATCTATAGCAATCGGGTTTGTTTTGTTTCCTCAGTAGGTGGTGTATTGGTATTCTAGGACCCAATGTAATATTTACCCTTGCTTTTTCACAGGTAGGGTTATTGTTGTTTGAGTCCTTGGTGTTATTACTGTTATGTTACGATGGGATTGCAGTATAGATTTTGAGTGCCTTTTTTGTGGGGTTTTGTGTTAGTTCACAATGTGCCTGGCAGTGGAAGGTGTCTGTGCTGCTGTTACTGTGAGGTGACACCAGAATTTGAAAATATCTTTTACTGTAAGGGAAGGCTCGCCTAGGGCACCAAATCCCCTTGCACCGGCCCTGGGCAGCAGCAATTCATGGAGCAGAAGACTTGGGAAGGAAGAGGGAAAGGAAGAAAGGGCGGGGAGGGGAGGTTCGAGAGAATGCAGGGAAGGTAGAGGAGGTGAGCGTAAAGGATGAAAAGTAAAAGAGAACCAAATGGAGAAAAGAAAGAAAATTTTTTAAAAAGTTATTCTGACCTATGCAACACAGCAAACTATTTAATACAGCGTTTAAAGCGCGGGTTTTCAATGACATTGACTGTGTACACCTTTATAATGTAGAGTCATGTGCACCTTTAAACAGATACTGCTGCAGAATCTGTCACTGAGCTGCTGCAGGAAGTGGGGAGCCTTGACAATTCGTTTCCTCTCCCTCCCAGTAACCACTTCAGCCCTCTCTTTCATGACCAAGTTTCTCAAAATTAACATAAACATATTTTAAAAACCCAGGTTTGAGACGCCATTTGATATTATGGCTGCTAGTGCCATATGTTTGTTTAGGTGTAGCCACATCTCTCTGTACTGTGCAATGCAAGCTCCTACTGGTTAACAAAAAACCAGAAGAGCAAACAAAAGCATCAAATAATGATTTACATAACTATCAGTAATTTTATATTTACTCATTGGTTTCTAAAGAATACTGAAACTAAAATCACAAATGTCCACCCTCTTGGGTCTTCATATAGAAGAGCGCCCTGGGGCATTCACAACCAAGCACTTATAAAACAGTGACCCGAAGAAATGTAACTCCTTTTTTATAGTTTTAATACAACAGAATATGGATTTGACGTAGGATTTGCACCTTGGTTTTCAAAGCATTAAAAAAACCCCAACCTAAAAATGAACTACAGATCAATGCACCCAAGAAAGTGAGCATTAATAATATCTAAGTTATGGGTTTGGAAACCGGACTATAATGCTAGTTCCTGACGGTTAACAGGAAAGCTGAGGAGAAAAGGCAAGGAATATCGCAAAATGAAAAAAAGAAAGAAGTTTGATGGCCCCAGACCTTAGCAATGACCAAGCATGAATTAATAATACAAAAAAAAACAAAACAGTTAAAAATTATAAAAGCAATTCCCTGGGGAAACTGCAGGGGGCGAGGGAGCCTTCGGGTGCACATGCACCGGGTGCAGAGAGAGAGCGAGCGCGCGCGCCAAGGCCTGCCAGCGTCACAGCTGGGCGGGGGGGGGGAGACCCAAGCATCCTCCAATGCAAGCTCAGGGCGCTGCAGCCCCAAAGGAGCAACAGGAAACTGCAGAGCCCACAAAAACAAAACCACATTTGATGAAATAAATATTGGAAACGTCTGGGATGAGGAAAGATATTTGAATAACTTTTTTTTTTTTAAGGCACTGCTGCTTCATTTCGTGCCTCACACAAAGTTCCCACAGAACCAACTTTTGTCTCCTAGTCCTAACCTGTACCTTGAGAAGTGCTGCTACGGTTTTCTATAACGCGATGTGGTTTCCCTGTGACCCGTGCTCCCGTCGCTTCCGATGCCTGACATGTGGAGCGCGAGGAGCATCACACGCGCAGCAGATCCGCCAAGATCGACAACCTGTACAACAAACTCCGATCAACACAAGCTAAGCTAGGGGCTTACCTGTAAAGCACCTCCAGGAGGGGAAAGCAAACCCGAGCACATGGAAACCGTGAGAACCACAGCAAATGCAAAGCGGGATACATCTGACATTTCCAGTTTGACACTTTTTAAACAGCTACGAACTTCTTAGCGCTGTTAAAAGCCCCCTCTAAACTGAAGGGTCTTTTCCAACAGACACAAACATGGGAGAAAACCTTTCGCGGGCAGGCTCGGTGCCCACAGACCAAGGCTCATGCTCAGCTTCTGTAAGCCACTACTCGCTAGGCTTCTGGAAGGGTTGGCACTAGTACGGCGCTAGCATGCAGGACTGGGAGGAGAGGCACTCACGCTTGTGAGCTTGCACGCCTGAGAGCTGCAGGGTCAGCAGCAGCAGCAGTGGGGAGAGGCTGCAAACCTTCCTCATGATGCAGGGAAAGCTCTCCTGGACTTCCGTGGGTGGCAGGCAGTAATCAGAAACCCACTGGCTGCCCCCCTCCTCTTCCTCCTTTAAATAAGGCGGCTTCAGGGCTCATCATGTGATGGGTTTAAGCAGGGTCTGCGTGTCCAGCCCCCTCCCTGCTCATGTGCTTCTGACTCAGCCATCTCAAAAGCAAGATTGACTTTTTTTTTTTTTTTTTTACACCCCTTGAAACAATTTTCCCTTTAGGCATTTGCTGCGGCAAATTCTTTCCCTTTCTCATTTTAGGTCAGAGCTTGAGATTCTACAGATGTCTAATAAAGTTGTTTATCTATGCCTTTCATCTATAGAGGATCCTAACACACAAATTATTTTCACACTTAGCCAATAAGCAAGCATGCATTCATTTCTGAAGTAAATTGCCTGGTAGCACATTCCTAGCATCTAAAGTACATGGAAGCTTCCCAGGGTATAAATAACTGGTATTGTTGCAGCCACTTAAAACTACACCCGGGAAGACAAAGTACTATTGTAAAGCACCTCCGGCTGGAGTCCCTCCCGCTTTGGTGTTGGGGGCGAGGGAGAGAAGGTAAGCAGGGGGTAGGGACTCATGATGTTTCCTTGAGGGTGCACTCCTGAAAAGCCCTCTTTCCTGCCGGGTTTATAGTGTGCTTGACTATACCTCAGCCAGACTCCCAGGCCTAGGGAGGAAAAGCAGGGATAAAGCTTGGAAATGTCCTTTACAAAGAGGGCTGTTGCAAAAACCTCTGTAATAAAAGATCCTGAAAATAGTTTAACGGTGTTATTATACTAAGAAGATAAGAATTAGAAGTCGGCTAGCAATAAACGATATAACATATTGTTGAGATCTTACAAGTAGTTTTTAAACAGTACATCAATAAAAGGCTTTTTTATGTATATGTAATTTAAACGTCACCATATTTAAATATGTTTTTCTTTTAGCATAGAATACCCTGAAACACTATAATGAAACACTATAAACAATTATATTCCTTTTTTCTTTAGGACTTTAGGCTGAAATCTGCTATTAGATACCTATTGTCTCTATATTTCTCTTTACTATTCTGTGACTGTATTTACAGTTTGTATTATAAGAAATTGATTCTTTGTGTTATGTTTCTCTTTACAAGCATTTCTTGTACAGAGTCCATTGAGGTAAGTATCCTTTTTATGTGTGTGCTTTCCTCTCAGCCTCTCTCTCTCTCTCTCTTTTTATTTTTTGGTTGCTTAGCTATTTAATTCACAAAACACTGTTAGTTTGGCCAGACCTAGTGTGTGTTTCTTTAATGTGGTTGCGTGCACTTATCTCTGATCCTTTTGACTGGTCAAAGCTCCTGTGTGATGTCCCCGGTCTGGTGGCAGTGGGTGTCAATCTTCCTTCTTCAGTGTTCTCTTCTCCAGGGTTACCTGCTCCCTAACTGTACAAAATCAATAATAAAGCTTAACTTGCTAACAGCGAGACTCTTCTGCAGACTAGGAGTTTCCTAATGAGGTGTCTGACAGCTTATTGAACTAATTTCTAACTATGAAAAATAAAAGGATAAGCAAAACATTCCCTGTCTTATCCTCACTCCATCTCACAATCTATTACACTTCTTTCTATTACGAACATGTGTAGACAATCCCATGTTCCTGTTCAGTTCTCTTACAATTAACGAATCCTGTCCCCTTACCTTGGCACAGGGAACCAGGAGTAACCTTCGGTCAAAACCACTTTTGCCACTTCCAGCCCTCTCAGATACACAATAATACAGGTATACCAAGTCTTGTAGATGTTCCCCTTAAGTGATGGTTGGTTCTTCCAAGTTTTACCAGGAGTCTGGCAGAGCTGGTGAACGGTGCTTCTGCTCAAGTTTCCCACATGAAAATTGTCTCCCCAAAGCATTTCCTGACTCTGATGTCATCACCAGAAAAATAGAACCAGTTTAAAAGTTCTTAAATTTCATCTCCCAGCCTCTTCAGTACCCTGGTACAGGTGCCTGCTAGGGATGTGAATCGTTTTTGAACGATTAAAATTATCGTCAGATAATTTTAAAATCATCCTAAATCGTTAGAGTGCACGATACAATACAAATGCCCCCGATTTATCGTCAGGGGCATTTGTATTGTATCGTTAAATAGGGCACGGGAATTATTTGGGGGAGGGCGGGAAAACCGGCACACCAAAACAACCCCTAAACCCACCCGACCCTTTAAAACCAATTCCTTACCCTCCCCCACCCTCCCCCACCCTCTCGAACCCCCCCCCCAAAATGTTAAATTACCTGGTGGTCCAGTGGGGGGGGGGGTCCCGGCGTGATCTCCCGCTCTCGGGCCATCGGCGCCATTTTGGCTGCCACTAATTAAAATGGCACCGATGGCCCGATAAAAAAAAACAACCCACCCGACCCTTTAAATCGACCCCCCTTAGCCTCCCCCACCCTCCTGATCCTTTTTTTTTAGGGAGGCCCGCGCCGCTAAAAAAACCCAACCCACCCGACCCTTTAAATCGACCCCACCCTCCTGACCCCCCCAAAACCTTTTAAAATTACCTGGTGGTCCAGGGGGCCCTCGGGGGGCCTCGGGGAGAGATCCAGGGGGGCCTCGGGGAGAGGAGAGATCCAGGGGGGCCTCGGGGAGAGATTTCCCGTTCCTAGGCATACTATACTCTATAATAGGGGCTGATGAGTAAAGATGGCCGGCGACATCTTTAAAGATGGCGCCAGCCATCCAGTGCTTCTATCATGTGACAGGGGCCAGCCAATGGCACGGATACCCTGTCACATGGTAAGGGCAAAGGGGCATCGGCGCCATTCATTTTTAGAACAGCTGATGCCTGGGAATGGGAAATCTCTCCCCGAGGCCCCCCTGGATCTCTCCTCTCCCCGAGGCCCCCCGAGGCCCCCCTGGACCACCAGGTAATTTTAAAAGGTTTTGGGGGGGTCGGGAGGGTGGGGTCGATTTAAAGGGTCAGGTGGGGTTTTTTTTTTAGCGGCGCAGGCTTCCCTAAAAAAAAAATTAGCGATGTGAATTGGAATCGGAAACTATTCCAATTCACATATCTTAACGATCAGATTTCCCCCCCCCCCCAGCCGAATCTGATCGTTAAGACGATCTGGCACACGATTCACATCTCTAGTGCCTGCTACCTCTATTTAATTTTTACATTTTTGTATAATAGCTATGCTGTACAAGAAAGTCCCTGGGAGCTGGTCACTTTTCTCCTCTGGTATCCTTTCATTAGGAATTTTACCTCTATCAGTCATGAAGCTATTCCTCATGCTTCTGTGGTTGTCATAGCAGCCCTCAATTCAGTGAGCCACCCTCAATACCATATCTGCAGCAGTTAGTAAAATCTGGCTTGGATTTCCATGCACACTGGAGCCCTTACACAAGAGTTTCTCCTGGCCACAAAAATTTGCCCAACCACATTTTTAACAGATGATGGGGGTTTGCACAGGGTACTCCATCACTTACATTGCCCCATTCCTTCATTTTAATTATTGCCCCTGAGGGGGACAAGGGCAACCCAATTCTGGATTTTCCCTATCTCCCTAAACACAGCAGCAGGGGCTTTCCCAGAGCCCCTTCCTGCTATGCATATCCCCTCTTCATAGCCAGCGTATGCGGTATGCAACTCATGCAACTACACAAAGCACTGTGACTAAGGGAGCGCTGCAATGGGATAGCAAATTTTAAATATCAGATTGGGTGCAGCTGTCAGCTGAGTGATCCCTTGCTACCACCCACCTCCCCACCACCTCAGCAGCAGGAGTTGCATTTAAGCGACCATCAGATCCTGCTGCCGCAGGGTTTGATCTTTCAGTAACAGCTGTGAGATCAGCCCCACGTAGCAGGAGATGATATTGATTAAACACAACTCTTGCTGTCACTTACTGCCCAGGCCAAAAAGAAAAATGTAAAAGGCCCAGCAGCCACAAGTAGAGTCCATTCCACTGGTGGCTGAAGGAGGGAGCCCAGCAGGCAGCTGTGGAGCCCATCTCATGGTGGCCAAAGGAAAAGAGGACCCGCAGCCACCAGTAGAGCCCATCTCACAGGCGGCTGAAAAAGAGGCTTATTGGAGAATGGGAAGCCTTAAGCCCATGTGTATGTGTGTGTGTATGTGTGAGAGAGAGACAGAGCCTGCTTGTGTGTGGGTGAGAAAGACAGAGCCTGCCTGCATGTGTGTATAAGAGAGACAGAGCCTGCCTGTGTGTGTGAGGTGTGAGAGAGACAGAGTGTGCATGAATGTGTGTGTAAGAGACAGAGCTTGCATGTGTGTGTGTGTGTGCTTGTATGTGTGAGACAGAGCCTGTATGAGGATTTATGTTTGTGTGAGAGAGGGAGAGCCTGAGAGACTGTGTGTGAGTGTGTGAGAGTGAAAGACAGAGCCTACATGTATGTGTATGTGTGTGAGAGTGCCTATTTGTCACATATAGGCTATTACATGCATGCACACACAAATAGGCTCTCACTAACATAGTGTGTGTGTGTGTGAGAGCATGATCTTGTGAGAATGAACATGTAAGTGTGTATGTATGTGAGAGAGAGCCTGTGTGCATGTGTGCATATGAGCCTGCGAATCACACATAGGCTCTCACATGCACACACACACATGCAAATAAGCTCATACACAGGCTCACACACACGTATTGTGTTTGTGTATGAGAGTGTGTATGTGGGTGAGTATAAGAACCTATGTGTATGTATGAAAGAATGAACAAGTGTAAATGTGTGTGTGTGTGTGTGTGTGTGTGTGTGTGTGTGAGAGAGAGAGAGAGAGAGGATAAAGTTTGTGCAGTCCTCCGCCTTCAAACCATGACAATCTCAGGGTGACTGGAAATCAAAAGATCCCAGATATGGAGAGCAGGAGATTTTTAAAATCCTTATTATTTTTAATTCTTGGGGGTTATTTGATGTTTCTGATGATTTGAAATATTTAATGGTGTTTTGGGAAATTTATAATATGATTTTAATTATTGGATGTTCTGTTCATCAGATGTTTTGAAGTATTTCTTCTTTTTAATAGTATGGGATTACAATTATGATTCCTGATTTATATTTCTTGATTTTATTGTTTGATACTTTATGAGGAATGGTGATGTTTCTGTTTTTCCATTGTCACACTATATACAATGTGGCTTGTGATTTCAGTTCAGTTTTTATCTGCACAATTCTGTTTATGCTTTATGGACTCTTTATTCTGCATTTGTCTCCAACAGCTAACTGACATCTGTAGGTATATTTTGTATAATCTCTGAGGTCTTAAATCTCATCTGAATAAGATCTTGTATCCATTTTCTAAAATTGTTGATGGTTTAAAAAATAGTTTTGCTGGATGCCTAAACCGTCCCTGGTTTTCTTTATTGCACACAGGGCCCTGAGGAGTTGCCCCATCTCAAGGAAGACATAGTGGAACTAGAAAAGGTGCAAAAGAGAGTGACAACAATGATAAAGGAGATAGAACATCTCTACTATGATGAGAGGCTGAAGAGCAGGCTAGGGCTCTTCAGCTTGGAAAAAAGACAGCTGAGAGGGGACATGATAGAAAAATGAGTGGAGTGGAATGAGTGAATAAAAGATGGTTATTTACCCTTTCAAATAATACTAAAACAAAGGGTCACTTCATGAAACTAACAACCAAAAGATTCAAAACAGACTGTAGAAAGTACTTTTTCAAGCAATGGAATCTGTTGCCAGAGGACCTGCTCAAGGCGATTTGCATAGCGGAGTTTAAAAGAGCTTTGCGGTTCGGGGGTCCAAGATGGCAGCGTAGCAAGACGGACTAGTGCATCGCTCCTGCCCGAGGCTGTTTACCTCGAGAACCCATGCCGCATTCAGCACGGAAGCACAGAGCTAGAGACGCACTTAGCTTCGGAAGCACTCCTAGTGTCCCCTGTGGTAGGACCCATGGATGCCCATGTCCGGTGTGGATCTATAGCCGGAGAGGGAAGCTCGCTGACCGGCAGACGGGGGGAAGCAGAGCCCGAAGCCGGTATAGAGCTACTGACATCTTTTTCCCCAGCAGTGAGGTCGCCGCCTGTTAACCCCGCCGAGAGAAGAATGCTCCAAAGACGAGGAGACCAGGGGATGCCTGAATGTCTTACCCCCAGTGGGTCTCTACCGGAGCCCATGCAGCTGGGGCAGGAAGACTCGGCCCAATATAAGATCTTCGGGCTAATGGTAAAAACCCTGTTGGAGCTGCTGTGCTGGAGACTGGGGAGGTAACAACAGAGACCCTGGGGCTTCAAGTTGCCGACCTTGTAAGGCCTCAACTTTACTCCTTAGAGACATTATGGCAAGCAATCAATACTGTGAATAAGAATACGATATTACAGCTTCATACTATAACAAATAATGTTAAAAAGCTTGAACAATGGTTGAATGATGTGGAGTATGAAGTTTTGAAATTGAAAGAGAAGGTGGATTCTGTTAAGGTAAATTTGGAGAGCAATATCAACATTCAACAAACGCTTATAAAAGAAAATCAACAATTGCAAATGAAGCTGGAGAATATGGAAAACCAGATGAGAGGGAGAAACCTGAGGTGTATAAACTTCCCTAAAATTGCATTCATTTCACCAAAAGATTTATGGAGAAGATACTTAATGGAGGTTTTGAAAATTCCAGAAGGTACCTTACCTATTATGGCGAAAGTATATTACATGCCTCCATTAAAGAAGAGAGAAATGGATAATGAAAATATACAAGTTTTAACACCAAAAGAATCCCCAAAATTGGTTATTTCTGCAGTACTAGAGCAAACAGAAGACAATATGGCATTACCTGCTATGTTAATAGTAACTTTCCTACTAGAGTCTGATGAAGAATGGATTTTTTAAAAATACTTTTCTCATAGATCTGAGGTTTTTTTAAATCAAAAGAGGAGACGACAATTTTTATTCTTGAAGCCTAGAGTTCTAGAATTAGGTTTATTATTTGCTTTAAAATTTCCATGTAAATGTTTAATAAAACATCAAGGTGTGTCATATTTGTTTTATCAGCCATCACAGTTGATTTCTTTTTTGGTTAATAAAGCAGGACCTCAGTTTAGTTCATCACTGGTCTCTGGTTAAGAGCTCATTTATCAGGTTGAGACCTCTAAAGAGTAGAATGATCCCATATCTTGTTATTATTGGATGTTTTTTTCTTTAAAATGTAATTATAATTGCATTTATAGTTATAGAAATATACTTTATACTTATTTGAAATGTTAATTTCTTCTGGATTGTGTAAATCTTGGGCCAGTTAATGGGCTTGATAGATATGTGGCATAACTGTGTAATAACTAATTGGAGTTTTATTTCCTTGTTAATTTGTGCTTACCACATGTATTTCCTTTTCAAGTGAATTTACTTGGAAAATAATTGTAAAAGTGATAAATAGAAAATAAAAAAAATAAAAATAAAAGAGCTTTTCACAAGTTCCTGGAGGAAAAAACTGCATAACACATTATTAGCCAGGTATACTAAAGATAGTTATTCTATTTCTGAGAGTGAGTAAAAGGAATTAGACTATTTTATGGGATCTGCCAGGTACTTGTGACCTGGATTGGCCACTGTCTGAGACAGGATGCTGGGCTCAATGGAGCTTAATCTGATAATTCTTATGTTACTAATTATTATGCTTCATGTATGGTGGGAACGGCTAAAACTGGAATCATTCTTAAGTCAGCTAAGCAAAGTATGCCTAATGCTACACAAATGTTTCTGTAGTTGTTTGACTTCTGTCACGGCTGAGTGGAAGGGAAGCAGTCATCACTGTAGCAGGACAATAAAAATGCATTCAGAATTTCTAAGAGATTCCAAATACTCAATGATCCATTTTCCTGTTTTGCTAATGCTTATTGGAATATATTTTGCCATATGAGTAGAGGACATTCCCACCAGAAAATGAAAGCAGATATAGGATTACTGTGACTATGCTCCCCACCCACATCATAAGCCACTGAATCTACTGCACTGTCTCCGCCTTGGGTACATGGAACATTTTTGTTAGGTCTCCCAAAAGAAGGCACGTCTGACCTGACCAATAAACTGGTAGCACAATTATTAATAGCAGCAAGATGCACAATTGTGACATTTTGGAAAAAAACTGACCCTCCAGGGATCACAGTTTTGATCAAAAGAAGCTGGCAGGTATGTACCACAGACAAAATAACTAGTATTCTCCATTCCTGGACGAAAAGCCCATAAACAGTTATTAGCCAGGTAGACGTGGGAAAGCCATTGTTTATCCCTGGGAGTGAGATACAAGAATTGTATCTACTCTTTGGGATCTGCTGGGTACTTGTGACTTTGTTAGGCCACTGCCGGAGACAGGATACTGGGCTCGATGGACCTTTGGTCTGATCCACGATGGCATTTCTCATGTTTTTATGACTACCCAAGATAGAAGCTAAATATATTTGAAAGATGAGAGTGGAAATAGACAGTAAGGCTACTATGACAAGACTTGAACTCAGTAATGAACTGAAGAATGATGAGACCTAAATTAAGCAAATTTAGGGACAAGGGAAATAGGTAAAAAGAAGATACTACCAGGGGGTTAATGTTCTTTCCTTTTGATTGCAAGGTTTAACATAAATATATGTTCATTAGACGATGAGAAAAGTCACTGAACAATACATGGTCTGGGGAAACTGGTAGACTAGTTGGTAAAACTGGTAATTTAATTGCCACGCACGTGTTATAAAATCCTCTTACTTATGCATGTAAAAGCCAACTTACAGGGAGATAAATGCATCTAAATAACACAAGTAAAATCTATTCACGTATCCCTTTTAAATTTGAAGTACAAATATGCGGGTATATTATTTGCCAGCACATATCTGGCTAAATTCTGATTTATCCGATTAAGTAGCACGTTTGCTGCGACTTAGACAAATTTGAACTTATCCAAATAAGTAGCACTTTTATTTTTAGACTTATCCAGCAATCTTACATGTCCGGATAGCTCTATTTAGATGGCCGAGTAGCGCTTTTCAGACTTATCCGGCTAAGAGCTCCTATTTAGCCATATAAATCGGAACTTGTCCGGATAAGTGCTGCTACTTTTCCGGTTAAGTGCGAATTTGCGTGGCTCCTAGTTTTTATATTTCTGAGCATTTGTGCTCACGCATATTTTATAACCTGCGCATATCATATCCACGCAGGTTATAAAGTATCATGGACATGTGGCACTGAACACTGAGCAGAGTTCATCCATGTTTTGACATTTCGTTGTACTTACTGTTGAAAATGAATAAAAAAGATTTAACCATAAAATACAGTCGCAACTTTGCGTGCGCCCATATACACATGTAAATGGGTGCATGCAAGCAGTTTTGAAAGTTATCCTCATAAACTGCATCCATATAAACTCCCCCAATAATGGGTGGAGAGCAGAACCAAGGCGTTTTTCCTACAACTCACCACACCCAAATATATTCAAATTCTGGTGTCAGTAACAGCAACACAAATTTTCTCTACTTCCAGGCACATTGTGAAGTAATACAAACCCCTGCAAACATTGCATATCATAAGAGCAGTGACTCCAAGAACTCAAACAACAACATTATCCATAAAATATATTACAAAAGGTATTAGATCATTAAAGCACCTCCTACTGGATCTCTAGACAGCAAATATTTGATAGCAGAATACCTCACCTCTGTCTCGTATGCATAAAACAGAGACAGACCCTCACCAAATGCAAATTAGAAACATGCAGACAACAATTGAAATGGAAACCACAAGAAGTCAGATTGTGCATACAGTGCCACCCTGGAGAAACAGAAACACACTTCCCCCTCAGTCCCTGAGTTTTCACTCTTCTACTCTCTCCCCCAGTGCTTGCTCATCCAGCACCCAACCTGATCCCTGCTTACTCATCCAGCACCCAATCTCTCTTCCCCAGGCATTTTTCTCTCCCAGGCTCCTGTCCCAGTTCTTGCTTTCCTCCTCCCCTAATCTTCCAAATCCTACTTACTCCCGACTCAATTCCTGAGTTTCTGTACTCTCCATCCCCCAATCTCTCCCCCTCAACCCTAAGCTCACACTGTATCTCCCAAAGCCCATTCACCACCCCATCCCCTGCCCTCTCCTATCTAGGCATCCCTCCCATCCTCTTCAAGTCCCTGCTATCCCCCAATTCCTGAGTTCCCACCCCACACAATCAAAGCCCCTGGTCTCCCCTCCCCACCCGGGGCTGCTCTTTCTCCCCCTCCCACAAGATTCTACTTAATCATCCATTCCATGCTCCCCCCAACCAATCTGAATCTCCTTCCTCCTCAGGCTTCCCTCCTTCTCTTGTCCCCTAGCCAGCGGTTCTCAGCCGGTGTGTCGCGACACACCAGTGTATCGCCAAGCACAAGCGGGTGTGTCGCCACACTTGCCGGTCTCCCGCTGGTCCAGCTGTTCCCCCTGCCCCAGCAAAATGGAACTCTTCATCTGCCCGGGCTTAGAATGCTGATAGCCCGGGCGGAACGTGGTAGGAGAGATGGAGTCAGTGGCACCAACATGGTCTCTTTCTTCTGCCCAGTGACCCGAAAGAGGAAGTGGCGTGCAGCAGTAAGAAGAGACCATCAGGCCGATGCAATTAAACGTGCGGGAGAACCGGATCTCTGAGTTGAGCGCCCGCTCTCCCGATGCGTGTCCAGGCACCTCTCCCGGGCATGCGATTTTGTATTCAAATTAGGCCACGTGCTAATAAGGAGGCGGTGGCTGTCAGTGGGTTCGACAACCGGTGCTTAATTTTACCGGCGTCGGTTTTCGAACCCACTGACAGCCATGGGTTCAGAAAACAGACGCCAGCAAAATTGAGCGTCCATTTTCGAATCCTCCGATCGGCGGGCAGATATTTTTCTTTTGTATTTTTTTTTTGTATTTTTGGTGCCTCCGACTTAATATCACTATGATATTAAGTCGGAGGGTTTATAGAAAAGCAGTTTCTTCTGCTTTTCTGTACATTTTTCCCGGTGCTTTCAAGTTAACACCTGCCCTTGGCTAGGAGTTAATTTCTGAGAGTAAAATGTGCAGCTTCGTCACACATTTTACTTTCAGTATTCTGGGGGAATAACTAATAGGTTCATCAACATACATTTGCAAGTGATGAGCGCTATTAGCTTCGGGGGGAGTTGGCTGCACGTTTTCCACGTGCTATTACCCTTTATGGTATAAGGGGTATAAGGGGGTAATAATAGCGTGTCTAAAATGCGTGGCCAAATGGGGGCTAAACGGTGCGCTCAGCCGAGCGCACCGTTCTGTATCGACCTGCATGTTAGATAAAGTTGGGTCCAGAGTAGGCCAGAAGAAGAGCAGCAGTGCTGGACTGAAAAAGAGCAGTGCCGGCCCGAAGAAGAGCAGCGTCGGCCCGGAGCAAAATGAGGAGCAGTGTCAGCTCCTGCAGCCAATAGGACTCCTTTCTCGAAGCTGCGAGGACTGGAAGAGGAGGAGGTTGTTGATGCCACTAGTTCTGTGGGGAGAGAGAGATCAAGTGAGTGAGTGAGTGAGCATATGTGTTTTATTTATTTATTTAAATCTTTTCTATACCGTCGTTAAGAAGGATCCGTCACAACGGTTTACAATAGGGCACATAAAATAAGGATGCTGCGATACATTAATTTACACGCGTGCCGTAATGATTCGGTTTGAGATTATGTGTGTATGTGTATGTGTGAGACAGCATGTATGTAACTGTCAGGCCGATACAGTAAGGAGCGGTAGGAAGAGCTGCGTTAGTGCCGGGCGCACCCGCGGTTGCCGCACGCACAGTCCGGCTCACCTACCGCTCGATAATGTATTTAAATAGCTTGCAAATGCAAGCTGTGTCCAAGAAGCGTCCGTGAAGCGTTAGGCCCGCACAACCAATTTTACTGTATAGAGCGCTATACAGTATCCTGGGTGCGCGGGCCTAACGCTTCACGGACACGCTGGTATCTGTCATTTCAAATGACATTTGAAATGACAGGTACCAGGAAGTGGATTGTTCTCCTACATTCGGGATTGCCAGTCCTCTCTCCCCTCCTCCCGAAGCAAGGCGCGTAAAGCAGCCTTGCTTCGGGAGGAGGGGAGAGAGGACTGGCAGTGTAAAGCAACGAAGCGACTTACCCTTCTTGCAGACCCCCTCCGGAGATGGACATCGACGGAGACGGACATCGGCGGACCGTGGCTCTCCTGCCTCCCGGAGCTGCCGGCGAAGATGGATGCCTGCACGGGCGAAAGCGACCCCTGTGTGTGCAATTGGG
Organism: Rhinatrema bivittatum; assembly: GCF_901001135.1. Taxonomy (NCBI): domain Eukaryota; kingdom Metazoa; phylum Chordata; class Amphibia; order Gymnophiona; family Rhinatrematidae; genus Rhinatrema; species Rhinatrema bivittatum. Next base: position 210,294,722 of record NC_042616.1, on the reverse strand, counting down.
CCGCTCAAGGCATGACGTCACATGCCGTGACGCCAAACATTGTGATGTCACGCCTTGAGCGGCCCAATTGCACGCACAGGGGCTGCTTTCGCCTGTGCAGGCATCCATCTTCGCTGGCAGCTCTGGGAGGCAGGGGAGCCGCGGTCTGTCTCCGCCGATGTCCGTCTCCGGAGGGGGGCTGCAAGAAGAGTAAGTCGCTTCGTTGCTTTACACTGCCAGTCCTCTCTCCCCTCCTCCCGAAGCAAGGCTGCTTTACGTGCCTTGCTTCGGGAGGAGGGGAGAGAGGACTGGCAATCCCGAGAGCGTAGGAGAACCATCCACTTCGTTGCTACTTTTTTTTTCGCTTTTTCGCTTTTTTCCGCTTTCGTTGCTTCGGGAGGAGGGGAGAGGACTGGGGCTGCCCCGGAGACCAGCACCCATGGACGCGGCCAGGGCAGGTGAGCGGGGGCTGGGGGAAAGTTTGCCGTCTACCCTTACCCCTGCCTCTAACACAGGGGTAAGGGTAGGCGGTAAGTTAGCAGGTTAAATGCACGGCAAAACAGCAGGTTAAAAAAGCGATAGTCGGGGCGTGCGTTACTGTATGGGAGGGAATAGCTAATTCGATCGTTTACATGTAATATACATGCCGCGGGCGGAAGGGGTTACCCGGTGATTTAAAGAGGCGATGAGAATGGGTTAAAGGGGCTAGTGTATCGCGGGTTGGACTAACGCGGCCGAAAAGTGAGTAGAAAGCAGGTTAGGAGCAGGGTAACCATGGCCGCACTTTACTGTATTGACCTGTGAGTGATTAAGAACCTGTTTATGTGATTGAGAGCCTGTCTTTGTGATTGAGAGTACGTATATGTAATTATGAACCTGTGTAAGTGAGAAAGAGCATGTGCATGTATGATTAAGAGCCTGTGTGTATAAGAGAGAGAGAGCATGAGTGTAATTGTGTAAGTGAGAGCGAGAGTTTGAGTGAGAGAGTTTGTGCTTGACTGAGAGAGGAGAATGTTGCAAGCAATACCCGCCCCCCCCCCCCCTCCCCTTCTAATTCACACAATCTTAGGGCACCTGAACGTTTCCAGGTATGGAGAGCTGAGCATTTTTTTATCCTTATTTTTAATTATTGGGTCTTTGTGACTGCTGTTTTGAAATATTTTATTGATGTCTGGAAATTTTTTATCTGAGATTTTAATTATTGGATATTTCAGTCATCAGCTGTTTCTAAATAATCTGTTCTTTTTGTTAGTATGGTTTTACTGCTACTGATTTTATATTTCTTGTTTTGTTTTATAAGGATGGGTGATGTTTCTTTTTTTTCCTTTGTTGCACTGCATACAGAGACTCTGTTGTTGCAGTTTCCAATTCAGTTTTTGTCTGCATGCTTCTAGTTATGCGTTTTGGTCTCTTTATTCTTTGTTAGGTGAGAGTCAGCACATGTGATTCAGGTGAGGTTTTCTGCTGGTGTGTAGTTTCTGGGTAGGGCTCTATAGCAGCCTGACTTGGTCCATTTTCCTAATAGAAGTATTGGAGTTGTAAGGCCTGGTGTAATATTTTCAGTGTTGCCTTTTCTTAAGTAAGGTGGTTACTGTTTGAGTGCTGGAAACTGGTGCTGTTCTGGTATGGGAGGTTTACTATTTATATAATTTATGTTCAGAGAGATTACTCTCATTTTTCCCTTGGGTCATTCTTAACAATAAAAATAATATGGGGCCTTTTTTTTTTATATTTCCGCCATAGATTGTAATGAGCAGTGTGTCATGCCTGTGAGAACCAACTGTCAGGTGTGTCCAGACTGAAAAAGGTTGAGAACCATTGCTCTAGCCCATTCCTAACCCCAGATTCCCAATCATACAGCTCAATCCCCCCAGTTCTCACTCCTGCCCCATTCCCAACTCCTTTCTTTTCCCCCTCTCCCCAAGTGCCTGCTGAAATGACTATCCCCCAGTCTCCTCTCTTCCTCCAGCCCTGAGTTCTTACCGCCAGCCCTCCAGGCCTTTATTTCTCCTCCACTAAACCCCTCCAAAGGTCTCACATAAATGACAACCCCCCCAATCCCCATTCTTCCCCCCGCCCCCACCCCTGAGCTCAGCTCCCAGGCCTCTCTCTTCTAGCCCCCATTCTCTCTCCACAGTTTCCCATATCTCCCAGTCTCTGCTTTCCCTTTCGCCCAGTTCCTGAGTTTCGGCTGCCAGTGGCTTCGCTCCAGGCCCCACAGTGCTGCACACTCCTGATACTTCTGGCTGTGGGGACAAACTCTCTCTTTGCTACCACCGGTGCCGAGCAGCTGATGAGGCTGGCGGACTAAACATACGTACCAGGCTCACCTGAGGCTGCCCCACTCCAACTCTGTAGAAAAACCACAACAAACAACAACAAAAAAATCTAATGGGCTGCTGGCTGTGCAGCCATGAAAGCAGTGGGAAGCCCCAGGAGCTTTAGAGGGACACCCCCCACTGCCACCAATGTATTTTTAGCCCCTGGCTATGCTACCTTTGGAATGAGGAGAGCTGCTTTTTTTTCTCTCTCTCTCCCTGCACTTTAGCCATGGGGGAGACGCCCCCATGCTCTTAAGCCATAGGAGGTAACTCCTCCTCCTCCCCCATTTCTTCAGGAATCTCCCCCAATTCTACCAGCCCAAGCGGTCCACATCAACTTAGGAGGTCAGCCAACCAGTGCCTGGCGTCGAAAAGGTTGAGCAGCACTGACCTACAACTCGTTTATTGACCCCTTGCTCTGTGGTCCAGCCACCTCAAAGCAGATTGCATCCAGGGAGAGTCGATTCGTCCCTGTCCCCAGAGAGGACTTAGGATTTAAGTTTGTACCTGAGGCAATGGAAGGGACAACCCAAGGTCATAAGGAGCAGCAGAGGGGATTTGAACCCTGGCTGCTTGATCCACTAGGGCTGCTACTTTTCCACGCTCCTTCTCACCGAGTGCTCCCCCCTTGGCAGCACCCCCGCTGTGAAAGAAAGGTTTCTGATGGTAATAAGTTCTAGTGCTGAGATTGCAGGAAAACCTTCATGGAAGAGAAGAGATATTTATCGAGTGAACCTAAAGGAAGGCGCAGGCAGAGGAGGGCCCTGCTGATCAGAGCTGCCCTGCGGCCCTCCTCTACCCTGTGAAAGAGTAATTGGAGAGCAGCACGTGAAGCACGGGGCTCCTGAATCATGTGCTGGGGTCTGTCTGGGAGGAGTGGAAGGCACACTATTTACCAGAGGGCATGTCTCTAAAGAAGCAGCAGCAGGAGCCAAAACATGTCAGGTCTGCTGACAGTTAATAGAAGAAAAACCAGTAAGCTACCCTATCCTTTATTTGTTCTGATTTTAATTTCAGTTCTGGAGGGGGATGTTCATGTCTGAAGTTGTTGAACCCATTCTCACCAGAATAAATCTAAGTAAATCAGAGCACAGCTGGGCTGACCTTCATCAAAGCCTTGATGCAGGGTTCACACTGATGTGTAACTAGGGACAAAGGGAAAATCAGATCTCCGAATCAGTGCATACAATGGGGGTGCAACCTTTATGGCTCACCTGGAGTGAGGTTGCTCATTGACAGGCCGATGCAGTAATATGGGCACTAAGAAAATGTGCGCTGGTTTTCGGCAGACATCTATAGAGCCCAGGTTACTTTTTATTTAACTCCTGATGCAATAAGCTATTGTTAATGCTATGCTAATGCATCGGGAATTAAAAAAACACGCCTAACCCTTAAAATGTGCGTTCGCCATAGGCTGAACACACATTTCTTTTTTCATGTTATTTATTACATTTATTACAATTCTAACAAAGCATCCACTTTGTATCAGCAACCTGGTACATTACAAGAAACAACAAAAACAAAAGTAATTATAGTTGCTTTCTTTCTTTTAGAAAATAACATCACTGTACCCATTAGACCACAAATGTGGGGGAGCTCAGCCAGTTACAGGAGAAATTAAAGGAAACAAAATAATTGCAAATGACATAGAATAAAGACAGTTTGTCTCATTTTGTATGGATGACAAATCTGATCTTACAGAAAGCAACATCTTTTTTGAATCTAGAAAAGCTTTTAGTTGCTCTGGTATAAAGAAAACAAAACTATCCTGGTTGTATTTGACTATGCATTTACAAGGCTACCTCAAGAACATAAGAACATAAGAAAATGCCATACTGGGTCAGACCAAGGGTCCATCAAGCCCAGCATCCTGTTTCCAACAGTGGCCAATCCAGGCCATAAGAACCTGGCAAGTACCCAAAAACTAAGTCTATTCCATGTAACCATTGCTAATGGCAGTGGCTATTCTCTAAGTGAACTTAATAGCAGGTAATGGACTTCTCCTCCAAGAACTTATCCAATCCTTTTTTAAACACAGCTATACTAACTGCACGAAGCACATTTTCTGGCAACAAATTCCAGAGTTTAATTGTGCGTTGAGTAAAAAAGAACTTTCTCCGATTAGTTTTAAATGTGCCCCATGCTAACTTCATGGAGTGCCCCCTAGTCTTTCTACTATCCGAAAGAGTAAATAACTGATTCACATCTACCCGTTCTAGACCTCTCATTATTTTAAACACCTCTATCATATCCCCCCTCAGTCGTCTCTTCTCCAAGCTGAAAAGTCCTAACCTCTTTAGTCTTTCCTCATAGGGGAGTTGTTCCATTCCCTTTATCATTTTGGTAGCCCTTCTCTATACCTTCTCCATCGCAATTATATCTTTTTTGAGATGTGGCGACCAGAATTGTACACAGTATTCAAGGTGCGGTCTCACCATGGAGTGATACAGAGGCATTATGACATTTTCCGTTTTATTCATCATTCCTTTTCTAATAATTCCCAACATTCTGTTTACTTTTTTGACTGCCGCAGCACACTGCACCGACGATTTCAATGTGTTATCCACTATGACACCTAGATCTCTTTCTTGGGTTGTAGCACCTAATATGGAACCCAACATTGTGTAATTATAGCATGGGTTATTTTTCCCTATATGCATCACCTTGCACTTATCCACATTAAATTTCATCTGCCATTTGGATGCCCAATTTTCCAGTCTCACAAGGTCTTCCTGCAATTTATCACAATCTGCTTGTGATTTAACTACTCTGAACAATTTTGTGACATCTGCAAATTTGATTATCTCACTCGTCGTATTTCTTTCCAGATCATTTATAAATATATTGAACAGTAAGGGTCCCAATACAGATCCCTGAGGCACTCCACTGTCCACACCCTTCCACTGAGAAAATTGTCCATTTAATCCTACTCTCTGTTTCCTGTCTTTTAGCCAGTTTGCAATCCACGAAAGGACATCGCCACCTATCCCATGACTTTTTACTTTTCCTAGAAGCCTCTCATGAGGAACTTTGTCAAACGCCTTCTGAAAATCCAAGTATACTATATCTACCGGTTCACCTTTATCCACATGTTTATTAACTCCTTCAAAAAAGTGAAGCAGATTTGTGAGGCAAGACTTGCCCTGGGTAAAGCCATGCTGACTTTGTTCCATTAAACCATGTCTTTCTATATGTTCTGTGATTTTGATGTTTAGAACACTTTCCACTATTTTTCCTGGCACTGAAGTCAGGCTAACCGGTCTGTAGTTTCCCGGATCGCCCCTGGAGCCCTTTTTAAAAAAGTGGCTCCTATGGCATAAAGCCAGAAACCCTTTCCTTCTTTCCTGAGTAGATTTCGTCAAATCTGGAAATATCCTTACTTTTTGACCCATAAATAAGACAGTAGATTTTCTAAAATAACTTTTCATAACTAAACTTAAATCACTTTCTGAAAAAAAAAGCTATTAATAGTGTAGCCCTTTCTGAGATTTCATAATTAGAAGATTCCAGAAAGTCAGTCAAATTAGCCATATCCACAGCAGGAGATCGAGATTGAATAGCTGGACATGTTGGCAAAAAATATACTTTATCCAGGGAGGGAGCAGAATCTGAGGAAAAGTCCAAAACATCAAGGAAATATCTTTTCAAAGTCACACGAGGAATGTTTCCCACTACCCTTGGAAAATTCAGTAAACGTAGATTTAAATGTCTCAGTCTATTCTCTATGAATCCACTTTTCTATTTAGGGAAACACAATCTTGAATAATAGAAGCTTGTGCTCCTTTAATAGGATGAATTTCTTTTTCCACTACTTTAAATTTTTGTCAAACTTTCCTGCTGTTGAGAAACAATGGGGTAGATTTTAAAAGATGTGCGTGTGGATCCTGGTATGCACACATGGACATGTCGATTTTATAGCATGCACACACCGGGCTGCGCATGTTATAAAATTCATTGACTATGCTCACATGCACACCAGATTTTATAAACTGGCATGCATGTGAGGGAGGCGCGCACAAGGAGGGGTGAATTTTTGCAAAGTACGTGTGGCGATGCAATCAAGCCTTCCCCAGTTCCCTCCCAGTCCACTCCAATTAAGGAGCAGCCTGGGAGGGAACTTCCCTAACCCCCTGCCTAACCTTCCTTCCCCTTCGCCTCTCCTCCCCACCCCCTAAACCTAATCTACCTTTCCTCAGTTTTTTTTATTATTTACTGCTCCCTTGGGAGCAGAAGTAATTTACGTGAGCCGGCCGGCTGCCAGCGCATATTCCCCAGGACAGCGGTTAATGGCTGCTGCCCCAGCTGGCCTCCATCCCACCCCTTCCCGCCCAGACCACGCCCCACTGGCCTGCCTGTTTTTCAGGGCCCGGCCCTTGTGCACGTATTGGCACTTATGTGCGTGGCTGTGCCCATTTGAAAATACGCGCGTAAGTACCGATTTTTACGCGCACTGGGCATTTAAAATTCGGCCGATTGTTTCTATGAAGATTATCAACTTGTTGAAATACAAAGCCAACTTTTGTAGAGCAATCTGAAAAAGCTTTACCAAGAGTAATCATAAGGTCACATAGGGACTCCAATGTTACCACCGCCGGCCTCTCTGTTGGAAAGAAGGACTCCACTGGAGGATTGGGTTTCAGGGGTAACCTCCTCTCCTTCACCAACAATGGGGGAATCTCCCCGGATCTCATCAGACCAATTCCTCCTCCAAGATCCGACAAAGGTTTCTGCACAGGCGATCCAAAACCGAAGCTCCCTCAGCTTCGGCAAAGCAAGCTATCACTTCGGGACCTGCCGTCAAAAGCTGCAGTAAAGTTTCCTGTGTGGCAGGCGGCAAATGGTCACCCAAAGGATTCAGCAATACCTTACCCGAAGCCGGGGTGAACTCTTCTCTGCTCACCACGGCAACTGGATCCAGAGTCCCAGTGTGCAAAGCTGATGCCAAACATTATTGAATCATCATCTGCCCGATCGAAGGTGAGGCTTCCGAGGGATACAATCGCACCTTCCCTTTCTTTTTGGACGGCAGGAAGGAAAAAAGAACCCACGGCAATTAGATAGGGAAAAAGGAAACTCCAGAGCAGAGCAGTGTTGACGTTAAGCCGCCATCTTGGCTCCTCCCTCCTGCCTGTGCCTCAGTTCTAATCCCAGCTCTGTCACTGACCTGAACACACATTTTAACTTGGGAAGGGAGGAGGCATCCTGATAGACTACCACCGCTGCTACCCAGAGGAATAAATACAGATTTATCCATCTATCTGGCAGTGGGAAGCAGCTGCAACACAGCCGCATAAATCAGCGGCTATCTGGGGTGGTCACCGTTACTTAGCCGAATATCTTCTTTATCCAGCTGAGTAGTGGTGAACCGCACCCGATACTGACTTATGCGGCTATCTGGCAACTGCTTTCCAGTGCCAGACAGACAGATAAATCTGTTTTTATCCAGCTAAGAGGTGGCGGCAGCTGCCACCATTTATCCAGAGAGTTAGTAATTATCCAGGTAAGAGGCGGCGGCTGCCAGCACTTTCCCAGAGAATTCCTATTTTTTAAACATTTTTTTTCATTTCACAATTTTTTCTCATACCACTGGAAACTTAACTCCAGTCCTGACCCAGGAGTTAAAGTTTCCAGTGCTAAAAAAGGCGCGCTGGCCCATTGCAGTCTCGCTGCATCTGGGAGTGCTGCTTAATGCTCTCATTTGCATGGGATTTCCATGCAAGGATGTGAAGCAGTACTCTGCTTTAGGAACACGCATTTTATGTACACAAAACTCCTGGCTGAATCAAGAGTTAAGTTTTGCACCCAGAAAATGTATTTATTTTATTTAAAAACTTTTCTATACCGTTGCTAAGTTAAATACCATCGCAACGGTTTACATGTAGGCACATATTTAATGTAGGTAAAAGTGTACTATAGTACATTCTAACAGGTGCCGTCAAAGGTTCAGTTACAATATATCATTAAACAGACATTTATGGGTGGATTTTAAAAGCTCTGCTCGCGTAAATCCGCCCGGATTTATGTGAGCAGGGCCTTGTGCGCCGGCGCGCCTATTTTCCCTAGGCCGCCGGCGCGCGCAGAGCCCCCGGGACGCGCGTAGGTCCCGGGGTTTTTCGAAGGGAGCGTGTCGGGGGCGGGACCGGATGATGCGGCGTTTCAGGGGCGGGACCAGGGGCGTGCCGCCGGCCCAGGGGCGTGGTCCAGGCCTCCGGACCAGCCCCTGGGTCGGAAGACGGCGCGCCAGCAGTCCGCTGGCGCGCGTAGATTTACATCTGCCTCTCGCAGGCATAAATCTAGGAACAAAGGTAAGGGGGGGGGGTTTAGATAGGGCCGGGGGGGGTGGGTTAGGTAGGGGAAGGGAGGGAAAGGTGAAGGGAGGGCAAAAGGAAGTTCCCTCCGAGGCCGCTCCGATTTCGGAGCGGCCTCGGAGGGAACGGAGGCAGGCTGCGCGGCTCGGCGCGCGCAGGCTGCCCAAAATCGGCAGCCTTGCACGCGCCGATCCAGGATTTTAGAGGATACGCGCGGCTATGCACGTATCTTATAAAATTCAGCGTACTTTTGTTTGCGCCTGCTGCGCAAACAAAAGTACGCGATCGCGCTTTTTAAAAAAATCTACCCCTTAGTGAAGTAGTTCATGCCCGATTGTACCAAGGTACGTACACCGGTAGTTTTGTCACATATAGTATTATCGTTATGCTTTATTGTGGTGTGGATGTCAGGGCCCCCAGTTGCAGCTTCCTGCACCCGGGCACCCCCTCTTACCGGCGCGGCGTGGCATCCATCAGCTCCGGGTTGCCTGCGGTGGCAGCCAGCCGCTCTCGGGGCGCTTCCTCGCACTCCCCTCTCCCAGCACGCCGGTAGGCCTGTTCGCCCAGGCCTCTCCGATGCGCTGCAGTCCCTGGCACGGGCTCTGCCTCCTCTGGGACTTCCTAGGCCCGCACGCACGCGTTCCTGTACAGGATTTAAAAGGTCCACGGCAGGAAATTGCCGTAGCCCCTTCTCTTTGCCCTGCCCAGCCTTTTCCTACTTAAGGCAAAGTCTGGCTCTCAGCCCTTGCCTTGGCTTCTGCTTAGGTCCTGTTTCCTGTTCCTCTGCGGAGGATCGCGCCATAGTCAGTGTTCCTGTTCATCGATCTTCCGGATTATGACCTCTCTTCACCTCCCGACTATGAGATCTGCCGCCTGCCCTGACTTAAGCCTGGAAACCCGACTATGAGGTCTGCCACCTACTCTGACTTTTGCCTGGAAACCCGACTACGAGATCTGCCGCCTGACCCGACCTACGCCTGGCCTTCTTCAACGAGTGCTGCGGCCTGTCCAGCTCCTGGACTCTTTCCTGAATTCCTTCCAGCCTCATCTCCACAGCCTTCAGAGACCCAACATAAGTCCAGCCGGCCCCGGTACCCAAGGGCTCAACCTGAGGGAAACGAGGGCTGGTAGTGGTAAAGCTCCAGTGGGGTCTCTGCTCCAGTCCGGCCTCACCTTCCCACGGTGGGGACCTGTGGAGGTTGCATCAACTCCACCTCAGGCAAGGGGTCCACCTGCCTAGCCACAACAGTAAGCAAAGGCCATGGACCCAGTGGAGGCTTCCGCCTTACAAGTCATTCCAGGTATAGCTCAGAAAATTGTGGAGCAACAACGAGCCTTGGAGACTCTGGCTTCCTCCATTGAATGTCTCAACGCCCGCCTGGACTTGGTAGCCACTGCAGGCACTGCCTCTTCTCCAGCATTGAGTTCTCCCATGGCACAGTTACCCTCTCGTCAGGCCATCTCGCTTCCTGCTCCTCCATGTTACGCTGGTGATCCCCTCCAGTGAGGGGGCTTCCTAAACCAGTGCAGCATGCACTTCTGTCTCCAGTCCTCAGTATTTCCGGACAACGTAACCAAGACCACATACATCCTATCCCTGCTGGAGGGCAAGGCCCTGGCCTGGGCATCCCCCATATGGGAACGCACCGACCCGGAATTGCAGGATCTTCCTCGCTTCTTAGAGCTGTTCCAGACAGTGTTTGAAGATCCAGGGCGACAGACGGCTGCCGGTGCCAGGCTCCTGCACATCCGCCAAGGAGGACGCCCACTCTCGGACTACACAATTGAATTCAGGACCTTAGCTTCGGAACTCTACTGGGAGGAGAACTGCCTCCGGTCTATTTTTTTAGATGGGTTGTCCACGAAAATCAAAGACGAGTTGGCGGCTCGGGAACTTCCTCTTTCACTGAGAGCCATCAGTCCGGCCCCTTCTTTATGTGTCTTAATTGCAAGCTCCACTGAGGAGAGACTCTCTCTCATGTGTCCATGGCTATACCAGCACTGTAGAAAAGATAAGTAGTAGTGTAAGGATGTACCTTTGCATATACTGAGACAACCCCAGCAAGACTTAATCTTTTGCTGTCAGACTTGTTCTGACATATGGTTGCTGAAATACTAAAATATATTTTTTCATATATTTTCATGTTACTTGTCTTGTTCAAACCTGAATATTTACTTTTCTTGCATCTTAAAAATTCTTGTAATGTATGAAATGACATCCTTTCTAACAACCTGCTGGTACTTAGTCTATTAAGCTATAGCTTCTGAGTTTAATAAGTACTTACTGTATGTCCTTACCTTACAATGAAAATCTTTATTAATTTTCAGATTTGTTTTCCTTTCGCTATGAACACCAAATAAAAATATAATCAATAATCGTAACAGTATGTACAAATAGAGTTGAAATATTTCCTGTTGATTTAATCATTTGACACAGCCGTGGTTCTTTTTTCACATGACAACACTGTGGAAAACCAACGTTAATAGAAATGGGGAAGTTAGTTGACGTTGCAGACATAGGTGGAGGGTTTTTGCACGCATCAAAATGCATAATACCAGCAAGTCAGCAACTGGAAGAAACAGTAAGATGACAGTCAAGCAACAAAAAAGGAAAAGTTATTGTGAGATTGGAAAGCAGGAGCATGAATAAGCGGGTGTGATGGATAATTGAGAGAGAATTACGTTGAGAGGGGCCTTTCTCCCCTAGGTCAGTAGCAGCCTAAAATAAGCAGCCCATTTCCAGGGGTCACAACACCCCTTGCCTTCTGTTAAAGGTAACTGCCCCTCCGTAACCTGTATGGAGCAGCAGCAGCTACGGCCCCTAAACAGAAAGCACAGGAGGGGAGAGGCAACCTGCCCAGAGCAGCAGTTACTACCCATAACAGAAGGCATGGGCAGGGAGATCTTTCTGCATCAGGTGTAAGCTTGAACCAGAGTGCTGCTAAAGTTACGCAGCTCCCACTACATTCCAGGGGAAGGATTTTCACTCTGATGCATTTGTTCTAGGGGTATGCATGGGAAAAATCTTTCATTTCATGTTTCATTTTGGTTCTGTATTTTAGCACGCGCTAATGAAACAAAACAAAATTATGGTTTTTTTTGTGACATTTAAGATGGGAAATAACAAATGGCACTTGGGTTTTCCATGTTGTGTTCAATGACTGCACAGCCCTGATTTGTAACCCCACCCAGGTGTGTCTGTCCTGCACGGGTGGGGCCATAAAAGAATTTATAAGCTCTTTGGGGCAGGGTGCCTGGCTAGCTCTTCTTTGCAGTAAGGTAGCCAGAACTGAGATTTTGGGTGGACCCAAGGTTAACAAGGGTAGGCAGTAAGCATACACGTTTGAGCCCTAGTAGTTGTGCTCTTATTGATAAATAATGCCTTAGCATGCGTCTTACAAATGGTTCCTAAGTAGTCAACTACAGCCCTTATGCAGCATGAGTGAAACTTTTTAGAATATTTAAACTCTATTATTTCAAGCACTTACCAACATTAACAAATCCTTATTAATCTGTATTAATTTATTTTATATATATTGCAATCAATTAAATAAACAATATCAGGTAAAAAGCAAAGAACACATAAACAAACATCAGATCCAATCAATTATGTCATAAAACAAATATCAATGTATTCTTTCTCAAATACTCTTTCCAGAGAGGCAGAGATCACCATAACTATACCTGAATGTAATCCACTTTGAAGCGCTGAAAAAGTGCGAAAAGCGGAATCTAACTCTAAATCTAAATAACTACAATAAATTAGCAATAATCATGATGCAGGTGCAGAGCATAACTAGGGCAGCTCACATTACAACCCAACATGAAAAAAGCTATATTCAAATTCAAGAGTCACCTAAAAAAAAAAAGGCTCCCTCCATTGCTAAACATTTTGTGAAGTAACACAAACCTTTGCAAAAAAAAAAAAAAGGCGCCTTGAACCTTGCCATACCATATAAAAGCACTGACTTTCAGGACTCAAATAACAGCAACCTTATGAAAAAGAAGCAATGCAAATATTACTACTCCACCTCCTGGGATAACAGAACAAGCTAGATTGCTACAAATCTCTACTGCACCTCAGTCACACACAGTCACACACAGTCACACACAGTCACCTCAGTCACACACAGGCAGAACACAGATCGACCCTTACCTAATACAGACTAAGGGACTACGATTTAGAAATAGAAACATGCTAACAGAACTGAAATAGAAAGCCTGAGAAACCAGACTCTGATCAGTGGAACTCTAAAGAGCATAATACAAAATTATGAGAAATGTACATACCCAAAGATGGCATATTCCAATCTCTAAAATCTGAAAATATTTTGTTTTACCTTTGTTTGTCTGATCTTTTTATTTTTCTAATCAATTGGTCCAGGTCTCTTTTTTCCACTTTCCCCTTGTCAGTCTTTTCCTAATTCTTTCTCTCGGGTCACTCTTCTCTTCTGTTTCTTCTCTCTCTTGTCTTCTTCCCTTCCTCTCTCACTCACACACACACAAAGGCTCATGCTTTCTGTCACAGACCCCCTTACACACAAGCTCTCATTCTCATATGTTCTGCCACACACACAAGCTCTCACTCACACACCCAGGCTCCTATTCTCACACACAAACACAAAACACCCAGACTCCCATTCTCATACACACACACATACACACAAAACCTTCCATTCTCACATAGAAACACCCAGGCTCCAATTCTCAGACACACAGAAAACACCCATGCCCCCATTCTCACACACACACACACACACACACACAAAACACCCCGGCTGCCATTCTTATACACACACACACGCACACATACAAAACACCCAGGCTCCCATTTTCACCCACAAACACCCACACTCTCCCATTCTTTCACACACACATACACATATCCAGGCTCCCATTCTTATACACATATACAGGCTCCCATTCTCACATACAAACACACAGGTACCCGTACAAATACGCATAAACCCCTCACCGCCAAATCCCTGCCTCTTCCACCAAGGGAATGGGCTCCCACCTCGGCTTTAGTATGATGGACCTTCTTCTTCGCTGCCACAGGGATGGACTCCCATGGCGGCCTTGCTTCGGTGGGACAACTTCTTTGCTGCCGTAAGGATGGGCTCCCCTGGTGGTCTTGCTTCAGTGGGGCCTTCTTCACTGCCATGGGGTTGGTCTCCCATTGCGGCCTTGCTTCGGTGGGACAACTTCTTCGCTGCCAAGTGGATGGGCTCCTGTGGTAGCCTTGCTTCAGTGAGATGAGTTGTTCGCTGCCAAGGGGATGGGCTCCCATTGCGGCCTTGCTTCAGTGGGACGACTTCTTCGCTGCCAAGGGGATGGGCTCCTGTGGTGGCCTTGCTTCAGTGAGATGACTTCTTCGCCACCACAGGGATGGGCTCTGTTGGTGGCCTTGCTTCAATGGGGCGACTTCTTCGCCACCACAAATATGGGCTCCTGTGGCGGCCTTGCTTTGGCAGGCTCTCTCCTTCTTCAGCCACAGCGATGAATGAGTGGATGGTGGCTATTCTTCATGCCTCATTTGGTGTCGGGAAGCCCTGATTGGATGGGCCACAGCCCACTCAGGCCCACCCGTGGCTATGCCACTACTTCTTTGTGCCCCTTTCCCCAGGGTGTTTGTCCTTTTTGTTGGGGGGGAAAGGTTAACTTTTAGAGCCCAGTGCAGGAGTGACTTCCTCCTTACTGAGATTTCCCTGGGAGAGGGGCAATCTCTTCACTGTGTGCCATGGGCCAAGAACAACACAGGACGCACTGGGTTAGTGTCCAAAATAAAACTTTACTGTTCAGAAGTTAGGTGAGTAATGGCACAATAAATATGAATCCAGCACCACACACTTTTCTTTCTGTGGTTACAGTCTTTATCCTCTATCTGTGTGGGATCTTTTAAACAGGCAAGGGATTCAGCCACCCTCCTGGATTAGGTAAAGTGGTGCAGGGTCATCCTAAAATGGTCGGGAAAACCCCTTAAAAGATGACCAAAATCCTGTCATGCACAGAGAATAAATCCTCTTTCTCCCCCCAGGGGAGGTGCTGGATGGGTGTCCTCACAGATGCAGATAGTCTCTTACTCACAGTTAGTAGATCTTCTGGATCTTTATTCTTGATCTTTTCCCTGTTCTTTTCCTGTCGGGATCCCAATGGGGTGGAATCGAGTTGTCAAAACAGCAGCTTGGGTTGTTTCTCTGCTCCAGGCAAGAAGGAGGGCAAGAATCTTCTTTCTGGGCAATTAAGCAAAAGTCTTCCTTGTCCCCCCAAAATTCTAACATCAGAGTTGTTCCTTGCAGCGGGTCACCACCTCTAGGACAGGTCTTCCCTATCCCTGGGCGTCCAAAACACAGGGTTCCCCATTCCCTGAGTCCAAGAAAGGCCCAGGTGTCCAGCAAAGCTCCTACCACATAAAAGTCCAAAATCCAAAATAATCCCAGGACAACCACCAGCACCTTAGGAGAAGAGTACAGCAGTGGAGTCCTTGACCTGTCCCGAAAGATCCCAGGCAGGATGGAGCCCAGGTCCCCAGGTAGGCCAAAAATACAACTGAGGCAAAAACCTTCCCCCAGAACTGCAAATTATACTGCACCCCAGAGCTCTAAGCAGAAAGCTCCTATAAAACCTCTGAGTAGGACGTCCATTCCAGCACCCTCAAAGGGAGGAGCTGCACATAAATGGATCTTCCCCTAATTATTCTTCACTAACTGGTACAAGGATTTACCCAGGGCTTAATAATAATAATGGAACCGTAGAGTCCATTAATTACTTTTTTGTAAAGATTGGAAAGAGAGCTGCAACAAGCTGAACATAAGAAATTGCCATGCTGGGTCAGACCAAGGGTCCATCAAGCCCAGCATCCTGTTTCCAACAGAGGACAAACCAGGCCACAAGAACCTGGCAATTACCCAAACACTAAGAAGATCCCATGCTACAGATGCAATCAATAGCAGTGGCTATTCCCTAAGTAAACTTGATTAATATCAGTTAATGGACTTATCCTCCAAGAACTTATCCAAACCTTTTTTTGAACCCAGCTACACTAATTGCACTAACCACATCCCCTGGCAACAAATTCCAGAGCTTTATTGTGCGTTGAGCGAAAAAGAATTTTCTCTGATTAGTCTTAAATGTGCTACTTGCTAACTTCATAGAGTGTCCCCTAGTCCTTCTATTTTCGAAAGTGTAAATAGCCGATTCACATCTACTCATTCAAGACCTCTCATGATTTTAAAGACCTCTATCATATCCCCCCCTCAGCCTTCTTTTACTGTTCCACATAACTCCTCAAAAGAATTTGTAACCACCTACTCCAGTTTTTAAACACTTGCTGAAATTTCCCCTCCAAAAATCCACTTTAATGGATCACTGAGCTCACAGACTATTGCAACTGCCAATTCCACAGAATCTCACAATACAGTTTTAAACGCTTCCAGCTTTTACTGGACACAGCAGCAAGACTGTTGTTAGGGAGTCAAATCCTCCGACCATGTGAAGCCTATTTGCAAGAGCTACACTGTCGACCAGTTGAGAGCAGAGGAAAATTCAGAATATATGAAGTTTCTTTCAACTTCAAAATCTTGAATTAATTAGCTCTAGTGTATCTGTCACAACTGCTGCTCACCTTTATCCCCACAAGGGAACTTCCGTGCCCCCAACAGGGCCCTTTTATCCTCTCTTCCATGAGCACCAGCTCAGCAAGATTAACATGCATCTTGCATTCAGGTGCCTTACACCCAAACGATGGAACAAAATTCCACTAGAGTAACAAATGGAAACTTATCTTACCTTCTGCAAGAAACCAAACCTTGGCTGTTGCCTTCCCCTAGATTCTGCACCCTAATTCTGTGAGTCTTGTCTTTATTACTAGGTTACTTACTCTCCCCCTGTTTTGCTCAGTGTAGCTCATATCATTTTCATGTAATCTGCTTTGTGCTTTATCCTAGTAAAAAGGCAGAATATCAAATGAATATACATAAATAAATTCATTCACAGATCGCACACCACATATTTTTGAACATGCATACAAACTGTTTTTCACACCCTTGATTTAATTTTCACGAACTCTCCTCTCCTCACAGCCAACACCCCCCCCTCCTGTACCCCGGTCCCCTGGTCAGATCACTCCCTCATAAAAGCCAACTTCACTATAAAAAATATTCCATCCCGCCCCCCACTCACAAAAATATGATACTCTATCGAAAACCCTGCAACCAGGAAGATCTAATTCTTGCCCTCACAGAGGCCATTGATAACCTAGACCTGGCCAGCCCTGATGCTGCCCTCTCCTCCTGGAACAATATCACCAATAACATTGCCAATAATATCTGCCCTGTAAAGTCCCTCAAGCTAAACCCTACCCGGAATCAAAAAAAACCTTGGTTCACCGGGGAACTAAAATAACTCAAACAGGATTTAAGATCAAAGGAAAAGAAATGTCGCAAAAACCCGTCTGCCCCCTTGCAAGCCGCTTACAAATCAGCTCTCCACATCTACAGAACATCCATACAAAAAACAAAAAGAGACCACCACGCGCAAAAAATCCACAAGTTTCAATACAATGCCAAAGCCCTTTTCACATTAGTCTCCGAACTTACAAAAACAGCCCTCCCCTCCCCCATCCCTGATAACGAAGCCAAAAGCAAATGCTAGGAATTAGCACTCTTCTTTCAGGACAAAATTACCAAGCTTCTCTTTAGATTCCAGTCCCCATCCCCGCACCTCCACACCGCCAACTCTTTCTACCATCCACTCCTAAATACCCCCTAGAGTCCTTCGAAACTACCACCCTCATCAGAAATCAAATCCATCCTTAAGAAAATGAAACCCTCCTCCTACCCCTCCAATACCATCCCCACAAAATCCTTACTAACCATCCCTAACATTATCTCCCTCCCTCTAGTTAACATCATCAATTGCTCGCTCACTCAAGGACATGTCCCAGACACACTGAAACAAGCTACCCTCAAACCCATTCTTAAGAAACCTAATCTTGACCCCCATGAACCTAGCTAATTTCAGGCCAATCTCTAACCTCCCTTTTGTAGCAAAACTCATGGAAAGGGTGGTGAACCTCTAACTCACGGATCACCTGGAAAAGAACAACCTGCTATTCCCATCCCAATTCGGCTTTTGGAAATTTTTCAACACCGAAACTCTACTTATCGCTCTCAAAGACACCCTCCTCTTAGGATTAGACAAGGGCCACTCTTTCATCCTTGCTCTACTTGACATCTCTTCAGCTTTTGACACCATCAACCATAACATCTTACTAGACAGACTCTCAGAAATTTAAATCTTACCTCCACAATAGAAGCTACAAGGTTAATATTGGCAGCAAAGAATCTAACCCCATAAACCTCACACGTGGAGTCCCCCAAGGCTCTTCCCTCTCCCCCACGCTATTCAATATCTACCTCCTACCCTCTGAAACTCCTCGCCAAATTAGGCCTTACTCATTACGCAGACGATGTCCAAATCGTCATCCCCATAACAGAATCACTCCCCAAATCCCTTAAGATCTGGGATAACTGCCTTTCCTCAATTAATCACCTCCTCACCCTCACCCTCACCCTCAACA
This sequence comes from Rhinatrema bivittatum, assembly GCF_901001135.1. Lineage (NCBI taxonomy): Eukaryota > Metazoa > Chordata > Amphibia > Gymnophiona > Rhinatrematidae > Rhinatrema > Rhinatrema bivittatum. The sequence goes on along the minus strand of NC_042616.1, from coordinate 210,276,534 downwards.
CAACCAAAACAGAACTCCTCTTCATCTCTCCAGACCATCAAAACGGCCCTCACCCTGACTCACCAGTAGCTAAGGTCCAACATGTCAGAGACCTAGGAGTCACTTTAGACAATCACCTAAACCTAAGAAAATTTATAAATGCTACCACGAAAGAATGTTTCCACAAACTACACATTCTAAAAAAACTAAGACCACTTCTCCATCCCTATGACTTTCGCTCAGTCCTCCAGGCCTTACTTTTTACCAAAATTGACTATTGCAACACCCTCCTCCTAGGCCTTCCCGCTACCTCGATCAAGCCGCTCCAGAACGAGGCGGCCAGAATCCTCACCAACTCCTGTAGAAGAGATCACATTACCCCCATACTCATGGACCTCCACTGGCTCCCTATACGTTTTAGAATCCTTCACAAGTCTCTTACGATCATCCATAAAACCCTGCAAAACCCAGACATCCATTGGCTGAATAACTCCCTGCAATATCACACCTCGAACAGACCCAGAGATCGGCGAATAAAGGAACCCTCTGCATTCCTCCCCCCAAACTCATCCATCATATAGCCATGAGAGAACGGGCCCTTTCCATCGCTGGACCAACCATTTGGAACTCAATGCCCGCTCACCTGCGCCAAGAACATTGTACACAAAATAAAAAAAAAAAAACCTTAAAACTTGGCTCTTCTCACAAGCCTTTACCTAATCCCGCATCCCCTAGATCTCAGCCCCCCTCCCGCCGCTCGTTCTATGGGTGCTACTAAATACAAGTCACTGCTCTACGATATATACTGCACATATTGTAAATAATTGGCATATATTGTTATATTTCTTATACAATTGTAAACTTTTGTGACCATATCTTTCCTGGTACCTGACTCTGCTTCTCTAGCCCTTTCTCCCAGTTCAGCTCCCTTACGTTATATGTAACTTTGCATTTCCTTAGTTAACGGTTTCCCCAGTTCTGTGTAAACCGATGTGATATTTTCCTTGAATGTCGGCATAGAAAAGTTTTAAATAAATAAATAAATAAATAAATATATGCCTTGTGACTCCTCAGACTCACTGCACAGATCCCTGTGACTGTATCAGAAGTATAGGAATATCAGTAGATATATACAATGGTAGTGCACTGCTGAGCTACATTGTCAAGCACAGTAGGACTGACCTGCCCTGACTAGCACTAGATGGCATTACTCCTGAACATGTCTGAGGCATTGCTGGCTTCTGTGATCACATGAGTGGTTGATCAGGCCAATTTGTGGTTTGAATTGTCTGTGGCACACTGGGCACATGATGCCACTTTGGGTTGCTTGCTCAACAGCAAACATGTTGCTCTTGTGAAATTTACACTGCTTCTGATTTGGCTGAGCCTTGATATTTCTCTTATGCTCATTGACTGTTGCTGCATTATGGAGAAGGCCTTTGGCAGAACAATCCTGAGCAAGATCTATAGAATGCAGCGTGCAGCATACATACAGTATTTCCCTCACATCGTTGCCACCATACCCCATACACATTTCCACTTACAGGTCAACATTTGTATCTATTATAGCATATATGTATCTCACAACATCCGCTGTCACTATAAAAAGGCCAGGAGAGATGACCTGATTTATTTTACGCATTTGGCTCATGAAAGATGGGTTAGGGATTGATGTACAAGATTATGATTGATTCAGCAAAGACACAGTGTTTTTCTTATAACTTAAAGAGGGTAGGTCATCAGCAGCAGTTGCTGTCTGTTTTGATTAAAACAATGACTTCACTGCCTGCCCCCAGCATTGTCTTCTGTTCTTACTGGGGCTCAGACAATAGTTACATCTTTTGTAGAAGAAGATTCAACAAATTTGTGCAGGGTTTCAAGTTCTGCCTATAACGGAATCTGCTTCATTTCTTCTGGATCTATGCAATGGGATGAGTTTCAACCTGTCACTGTAGGTGAAATAGTTAGATCTTTAGGTATGTTGAAATCCTCTATTTTTGAGGGGATGTTTGTCCAGGTTGGTTAATTAAAGCTGGTCCACTGACATTTCTGCAGTTTCTTACACAACTAGTTTTCAGCTAATTATCAGGAGCTGTTCCTGAAGCCATGAAAAAAATCTGTGAAATATACCAAAATTTAAAAGCCATCTTTAGATCCATCTTTGCCCAGTAGTTATCACTCAATTTCTAATTTGCTGCATCTGGTGAAATTATTGGAGAAGGTTGTTTTGAACCATCTTCAAGACTTTCTTGATGAGTTCTCTTTATTGCATTCTCTCAAACTGGGTTTTGTAAATTTCATGGAACAGAAATTTTATCTTCCTTGGATTTTTTAAGGCAGGGCATAGACAAGGGACACTCATATCCAATGGTCCTTTTTGATGTCTTTGCTGCCTTTGGTACTGTGGACCCTATTATTTTATTACGTCAATTGGCAGGGCTTGGGCTAGGCTCTAGTGCACTTAAATGGTTCCAGTCCTTTGTTACAAATTGTTACCAACAAGTAAGGATTGGGTCTTCTCAATCATACTGGTGCCCATTGGCGTTGGGCATTCCACAGAGCCCTGTCCCTTTGCCAGTACTATTTAACATCTATATGCTTCCACTGGCAAATCTACTTGACTCATTTAACATCCATTTTCGGTTTTATACAGATGACATCCGGCTTATCTAGCCATTGGACCCAGATTATTTATCTATTGCATCTGGGCTTGTTGACTGTCTTTTAGCAGTTAATGAATGGATGTCAATAAATAAGCTGGCTTTGAATTTGGATTATATCAGAAGCAAATCATCCTATGGTAAAGCATCTCTCCTCCTAGACCTAGAGGGGATTCCTGTTTCCACTGCAACATGATTCTCCTCCTGAGCCTGGAAAGGAGATTATTGGGCCCATGACTATTTGTCTCACTTTCTCTTTTTAAGGCCCAAGGGAAGAAGCTCCCTGAGGTCATGGCATCTGCATTATCCTCCTAGGCCCAGGGAGGGGTAGTTCCAGGTCCTTATGCCCAACATCATTGGCTTTGCTAATACTAAGCATGATCTTTTTTTGCAGCAGGTACAACAACAGCCGGTACACAGACCATGCATGTCTTATTTATATTAAAAATGTAGTTTTGTCAAAAATACTATATTTTGGAAAAATGATGATATTTATTCTTCCAGAAATCACCTTAATCATATGTGCAGAGCAATAGGTGGTATCTTAGGAGAGTGTTCACACTGGGGTTTCCCAAATCTGCCCCAAGGATCCCGCAGTCAGTTAGGTTTTTCAGGAGATCCACAATAAATATATAAGAAATACATTTGCATATACTGAGTCTCCAATACAAGTTGATTTATATCAAGCATATTCATTGTGGATAGCCTGAAAATCCGACTGGCTGTAAGGTCCCCAGAATGGGTTTGGTGTAATGGAATTGATTAGCCTGAGGCTGACAACTCTTGCTAATGATGTGTGTTAGAAGCTAAGCCTTAGTGGAACTAGGATTCTCATACTGTCACTTATAAGGTGAATGTAACAACTGCGAGAACAGAAGAAGTAAACACCAGAGGTGCAAGCCCTGTGGGAAGGGAGGTTTCACACTGGCCCATGTTTCAGGAAATCATATGCATCTCTCAAGACATGCTTCAGATGTGCAGATGAAAAGAGTATAAGTAACAGAGGCAGGAGAGGGAAATGGCAGAGGGACAGAGAGTTGCACAGGGTGCCGAAGACATTAAAATGAGCCCTGCACATAGCTGAAATGGCAAAATTTTAATAGTGAGGTGCAGTGTTCTTAATGTAAGTTATATCACAACAAAATAAGGGAACCTGTATATTATTTCATACAGTCAATATCATATAACATATTTTAAATACACAATCCTTTATTAAATGTTAAGTCAATATTCCAACATTAGTTATATGTCAATATTTTAAACACATTGTAAAGCCTTTACCATATGACACTGTGGATACAATACAACTATATACCAAATACACAATCACTTAAATATTCAATATTCAATTAAATATTCTCCCTAAAAATATCTCATTCATTCATACATTCACACTACCTGTTCCCCATAGGGACACATTAAAATTCACACCATCCCCCAATACACATATTATATTACCATTACCAAATATTTTTTGTCAACAACCTGGGTAATTTTTCACTATTTTTTCTCTATTATTATACTCCTATACATTTATCTTTGGCTCCACAATCCCTACAAGGACCCTTGTTTCGCTCAGCAAGGCTTCCTCAGGGGTTATCTTCTTCAAATATCTTCATAGAAAATTCTCCATTCCCACATTCATATAGAAAATCCCAGCTGTCGAAAATTTTCACTCCTTATCCATCAGTGTCCAAATGATGTCACATCTAGACTCATCAATCCTATATCACTATCTCATATCGCGGCATTTCCAAGATTCTTCCATAAGTTCCGTATCACCAATTTCTCATAACTTCTCAATTTGATGGCGATTGTATCACATCAGTGTTACTACGGGGAACAGGTAGTGTGAAAGTATGAATGAATGAGATTTTTTTAGGGGGAATATTTAAGTGATTGTATATTTGGTATATAGTTGTATTGTATCCACAGTGTCATATGGTAAAGGCTTTACAATGTGTTTAAAATTTTGACATATAACTAATGTTGGAATATTGAAGTAACATTTAATAAAGGATTGTGTATTTAAAATATGTTGTATGATATTGACTGTATGAAATAATATACAGGTTCCCTTATTTTGTTGTGACATATTCATTAAGGGGCGGATTTTAAAAGGGTTACGCGCGTAATGTACGCATGTAACCCTATTAAAACCCTTCTGCACGCGCCGAGCATATTTTGCATAGGCCCGGTGACGCACGCACGCAAGCCCCGGGACGCACGTATGTCCCGGGGCTTGAAAAAAGGGGCGGGGCTGGAGCCTCCAGGCACAGCAGCCATTTGCCGCTGTGCCTGGGAACGCGGGCCGGCCGTTGACCGGTGCGCAAAACCTACATCTGCCCAGAGGCAGGCGCAACTTATAGGATAAAGGTAAGGGGGGGGGTTAAGTAGGGCTGGGGGGCGGGTTAGATAGGGGAAGGGAGGGAAAGGTGGGGGGGCAGAAGGAAAGTTCCCTCCGAGGCCGCTCCGATTTCGGAGCGGCCTCAGAGGGAACAGAGGAAGGCTGCGCAGCTCGGCGCTCGCAAGTTGCACAATTGTGCACTCCTTTGCACGTGCCGACCCTGGATTTTATAACTTGCGCACGGCTGCGCACGCATGTTATAAAATTGGGTGTACATTTGTGCACGCCGGGTTGCGCACACAAATGTACGTTCGCGTATACCTTTTAAAATCCGGCCCTAAGTATAAGGGAAGTGACACTCTCTCTGGTTTGTTACCTTAATGTAAGATAGCCAGTCTCTTTGACTTTGCTTCCTGGAGGCTTCTTAGCCCTTTCTCCAGCGCTGTTTGGGTATGCAGTGCACTAGGGAGATGTGGGAAGCGTGAAGATTTAAAATGTACATTTAGCCTGTGCTGAGCATGAATTTTCCCATCTGCGAACTTTTTTTTTTTTTTTTTAATCTGTACATTAATAAACCATGCACTGAATTTCAATGCAGAGTTTCAATGCACAGGTTATTGCATCAGCCTGCCTGTCAGAAAGGAAGCCTGCAGGTCTTACCAAGGGGAAATGTCCTTGCGGGGATACTGGCCCTGTTTGAGTTTCAGAGTAGGCAATATCCCCACCAAAGAGGCCTAGGGATTTGAGTCTTTATTTCAGGATTTATTGATTGCCTACTGCCTACATGCTAGGCGATTTACAAGTAAAACATGCTTCTATTAAAATACATCCATACAGTAAACCTGCACCAGTTGGAGAAGTCCTAGTTCACACAACAGCGCGAGTTCCAGCTATATCTATATAAAATGGCTGACAGGTTTGTGTGGCTGGCAGGTTGTCTAATTGGGTTCCAGGCTGGAGGGTTTGTGATGCCAAAGTCTTTCCATCAAAACAGTGCAAGCGCTGGCTAGTTAGTTAGCAAGCCACAAACAGGCCAGATAGGGTTGTTAACTTAACACCAGGCAAGACCAGCACCCACTCCTATGGACCCTTCTCTGTCCCATGACTCTTAGCACATACGCACATCACCACCAACAGACTTTATACACAAACCCAACACCCTCATATGCAATATGGAGTTTTTTCAGAAATCCAAATTTTCTTTACATAATTCTCACCAAGTAGCAAACAGCTAATATCATATACCTGGAAGCTGTATTACATTAAGGTATTTTTTTCAAAATACAATTCCTTTTCTGAAGAAAAACACTTTCAGATGTGCAAACAAGTAATTCTAATAGCATTAGTAAACAGACAAATGGAATCCTGCGGCAAATCACAGCTTTGTTTTTTGAATTCCAGCCCAAGTTGACTTTTGTTACCTCCTGAGGCCCATAGAGAGGATCCACCAGTCCCATATTGACTGCAGTCTCTTCCCAAGGCTGATGGTGTCTCCTCGCCCCAACTATGTGTTATCCTTCCTGGAAATTCTTGGCCTCCACCGAAGCTTCACTCCTCCTGGTGCCCAGATAAAGGAAATACCCTAACCCATACAAACTAACTATCCTCTCCATCCAGGCCACAGAGAGGGGATCCCTAAGATTTCCAATTGGCCAGTTTTAATTAAAGGTTGGCAGCAGCCAGTCGGACCTTTAAATCAGTAACATAATTGCTATTTGACAGTATTTAACCATCCTTCCACTTCCCCAACAGCAGATATGCATCCCTTTCTCTCCACACACCAACCTACTTCACCCACCCCAAAGCTCTTCACCTCCATACAATTGCCACTTAATTTCCACATCCCACCCCTCACACGATGGAGAACTTTGTGTATAATGCAGAGATTGTTCCTAGGCCTGAATATGGTGGCAGCAGTGACAGGTTGTGAATGACTGTGAGCTGGGGGCTGAGCCAACTAAGCTAAAGTGTGCTCCGCTCTCTGACATCATAGTTCTCTTATCCCCTTCCTAGCTTTCATACTGCGGGGTCAGAGCATATAATGACTCAGTCCCCAGCCCTCATTCATAAATTGTCACTAAACAGCCTAGGACCTCCTCCTCCAGGTGGGTCCTTGTAGGGGGAGATAAGGTTGACAGGAAGTCGGGAGGAGGCATGGCCTTTTTTTTCAAAGCTTGTCAACTCTAGTGATAACCCAGGCTAATCCTTACTCTTTTTCTGCTTGCAGAACCCAGGGAAGGTATTTTTGACCCCACATTCTCTTTCCTCCTTCAAGAGGCCTGGCTATCCCCCCCATCCTACAGCACTTGTTCCATTCATCCGCCACCCTTTCAGTGAAGAAATATTTTCAAATTATAATGACCCACTGGGGTTCATTACCAATACTGCCTTTAGTTTAACTCCCTGAGCTAGGGACAGAGGGGTAGAGATTGTAGGGCGGCACTATTCGGTTCAGCACCTCCCTTTCAGGGTGCTGGGATGGCCGTGCCCCTGCTGAGGAAATAAAAGCAGCTCTCTCCTGAAAGCTTTTGGAGGCAATGCCTTTGTGAGTTGTGGAGTTAGGAGGAAGTGCAGGAACTTTTCCCTTCATTGGACTTTTGTGCCTACTCGGAGGATTCAGGCAAACCCTGCCTGGTGTCCCTGAGAAAGGTCAAGAAGATGTCTTTTCAGTCAACTCAAGGGCTAGCTGGGTTTGTTTCCCGACTTGTTTTGGGGGATTTTTTTTGCAATTTTTTTTGGTGAGGAGCCTTGTGAGACTTCTGGGTGACCTCTGGAGAGGTCAAAGTGAAACTTTCCCCAGGAGGGGTCCAGGTTAAGGAAGACCTGCCCCTTTGCTACCTCCTGAAGGACAGAGGGATGGTGGTGACCTGCTGCAAGATGTTTCTAGTGTTTTGGAATCCGTTTTTGGAAGAAGTCTTTTTGGTTAGAGGAACCAAGAGGAAGAGTTTTGCCCCCCCCCCCCACCTTCCTGCCCTAAAAGAGGAATAATGGAGAGTTGCGTATTCCTAAGGGGATCCATTTACATTAAGGATTCGATAGTGAGAGAGAAAAAAGCTGGACATTTAGAGAACGGTGAATAAGACCAATATTGAGGATGCCCACTTGGAGTCTTCATGCTGGAGGGCCGATGCAATAAAGTGCACCCAGCTGAGCGCACAGATTTACATGCAGTTGGACGTGCGTTTTGGATGCGCTAGACTAGCACCCGATGCAATGAGATCAGCACATCCAAAACACGCACCCAAGCACATGCGTAGCCAATCGCGCCTCTCACATGTAAATTCCACGTATATGAGGCTAAAAATCACTGGGTGCCCAATGCACCCTTTTTAACACAGCAAATTTAACTCCAGCCTCAAGGTGGCATAAAGTCAATCCACGAGTCAAGGGCTCATGAGAAATTAAAAACTACAGTCCTCTGTAGTTCCCCCTACTTAGTATCCTTGTGTCACTTAAATTTACTGTTGTTTACGGTGTTGAAAAATAAATGTATATTGGCTTGATTTAAAAATACATAAATCTTCTGGACACACAATTTAGATGCCCTTAGTAAGGGCCAGAAGCAGTGGGATAAAACCAGACACTAGTATTGACCGTCCCTTTCAATAGTGGGCACTCGATGCATTTGAGCGCTAAGGACGCACAATTCTCCCCTAGCGCATCCTTTTTTTTATGCAGCCCCTCTTTTAAATACTGCATTGGGCGCCCAGGAGATCTGGCTGTGTGCAATGTTAGGGAAACGGGCGCTCAATTCACGCACCCATTTCCAACACGCGTCTTATTGCATCGACCCTTGGGAGAGAGGGAAGTGCGACTCTTTGTGCTTCGACTGTTTTACCAGCTTTGGAAGGTTATTTCCTGCCCACACAAGGCTACCCTGATTGCTTGGGAACCTCATTTATCCAAGCCCTGGAGGGTGAGTGTTTCTTTTGCCCTGGTAGTAACAGACCATTGCACAGACAGAGGAAGGACTGTGAACAGCAAAGGTCAAACTGTGGTGCTAAGAACTGTGTCATTTACTTTTCTGATTCACCCTCAGTAAAGTTACTTTTTGGACACTCAAATAGAGTCTCCTGCATTTTATTGGCACCCACAGCAGACACACAGTGATAGAGAAGTTATACTTCTCTCAGGGAAAAAGAAATTCTTTTCCATTAAAAAGTGTTTGCTTCTTGTGCATTATTTATATCTTTGAGGTATTTGAAAGACTAAATTATCATATCCTCCTCTCTCTCTCTTCTAGAGTATACACATTTAGATCATTAATTCTCACATCATATGACTTTAGGTGAAGGCTCTATTCAATTTTGGTAGCCTGTGGTTTTCCTCTATTCTGTTTGTATCCTTTTGGTGTTATGGCCTCCAGACCTGGCCATGAAACTCCAGACAAGGCCTCATCAACGATTTATACAGAGACATTAGCACCTCCTTTTTTCCTACTTGTGATGCCTCTCCTGTGCATTGCTGGTTCTGGCCACTGTCTGAGGACCCTGAATTCTCTCTATTGTTTGGCACACATCAGTATCGCACCCTCATCCAGTACATTGCCCTTTGGATTTCTATATGCCCACTGCATTGAATCTTAGCTTCCAGGCACCAAGTTGACTATCTGCTACTCTATATACATGTGATTGATGCAAGAGGTATTTTTTTTAATCAATGTAGCCAACAAAAGGCTAGCTGGCTGAGTGTATTTAAATGCAATTAAAAGTTTTAGAAGTCCTTCAAAGTATTTTATTTTACTATTTCATGGTGCCATATAATTATATTTAGCCATCAGGGTTAACAGCCTAATACCATAAGTATTTGTCCAAGATATAACTATTCTTCCTCATCTTACTTTCTCATACAGCTGACAAAGCTGGTGAATAGGGCTTCTCTGCCAAACCACAAAGCACGGAGGCTAGCAGTCATGCCACTGCACGAGGTTTATGTTGGGAAAGGGGGAGAGGAAATCTGTAAGGACTTTATTACGGAACAAGCAGTAGAAGACAGACAAGACTTCAAGCAAAAAATCAGTGGGCTAGCTCCTAGATCCGAGTTGTGATTTCCATGTTAAGTCTATTTGAATAACTAGAAATAAGGATCAACAAATAACTTGGAGGTGGTAGCTTTTTATTGGACTAACACCTATCTAAGGCTAGTTTTTATGACCTGTAGTCCTTTTATCAGGTCAGTAAAGAAACAGCACCATTTCCTGGCTTTAAAAATAGTAGTCAGCTAGACATGAGGTTGTCAGCATATGTCATGACAACGCACGCACGGGGATAAGGACAAGGCAGGAAACGTGTCTGAATTAGTTCTAATGTGCAGTTTATCAAGCGATACATAAAACTCAGATGGGAAATCTTCATCAGCCTCCTGCTGTAAACTAGTCCAGTCCAGGGAATCTTCAAGCCATGCCCGTGGTACATGCCCCATAAATCTGAGACATAGTGATCAACATCTATTCTAAACAAAGTGATTGATACAGCAAGCCTTTACCTAAACTTTAAAACAATCCAATAGAAAAAGCATAAGGTACAAGACAGCATGCAGTGCCACTGGTTAATCAAGTGATTCAACCATGAGCTAGCTGAGGCTTGTTGAAGGTTTAAATGATTACAATGCTTCTGGCCAAGATAATAACCAGTGCCTAATGAAGTAATACAAATGGCGGCAGCAAAGGACAATTTGGCCCACCTCATTAGCCTGGTTTCTGTCTTGTTTATTTATTTATTTATTTAACAGTTTTATATACCGAAATTCTTGTAAGGGTTTACAAATCAGTTCGGTTTACATTGAACAGAAACAGTGCTTCAGTAAATGAAAGCAATTACATTGAACATTGACAGAGCTTCAAATGTGAACAATTACAAAGAACTAATAATAAAATATCTTATTAACCAAAAAAACAAGCAGAATAACATTTAACATTTGTACAGAAAACAATGTCTCAAAGAGAGTAAATATAATACATATATGATCGCAGAGGCTTAATCTGCCACTCTGGCCTCCAGAGATTGGACTTATTCTCTGAGAGCTAAGAGCTCTTTGCACCAGAACAGAAAACTAGGGGTTGACACTAAGGTATAGCACCAAACTGAAATCTTGGAACAGAGGGGCATAAGGGTGTCACTGTACAAATTTAATAAACGGCTAGTGGGGTGAGGATTAGGTATGTGAACCGTAGTGAAGGCAACAGGAGCTAAGTAGAGGAGCAAATCTGAACATGAAATTTTTGACTAAGGAGATATAAATGAATAGGAAAAGTGTAAATACTGCTGAGGAACGGGGAGGAATTTAATTCAGAGGATTATCTGAATGGGAAAAGGCCTGATTGAACAACCAGGTTTTGAGTCTTTTCTTAAAAGTAACCGGGCAGTGTTCTAGCCGTAGGTCTGGAGGGAGAGAATTCCAGTGTTTTGGACCAGACGCTGAGAGGGCTCTCATTCCTGAAGTTGTTTTTAGAAAGGGAACTTGGAGGGTGTCTTTATATGCTGCTCTTACCGGCCTGGATGGTAAGTGCAGTCTGAGAGGGAACTTGAGATCCAAAGGTGTGATGTTGAATATCGCTTTGTGGGTGATGGTTAGAGCTTTGAACAGTATTCTGAAATTGATAGGGAGCCAGTGGAGGATCTTCAGAATGGGGGTGATGTGGTCCCATTTTTTTGGATCTGGTTAGAAATCATATGGTTGTTCCATATGATTTTCAATCAATCAATTTTCAACCATTCAATCATATGGTTGTTCCATATGATTGAATGCCATAGGCTCAACAATTAGTCCAAGATTCAAGTCCACCTTCACCTTATTTTTCTTTTAATCCTCACCATTTTCATATATGTGTTCTGTATCTGTGCCGAGTGTACTTTAATTCTGGCCCAGTTTGGGTTGCTATTACCTTGGTCCAGAGGGAGTGCTCACAGTAAAACCTTCATTTGCTGGTGGCAAGCTGGACGTGCTGTGAAAAGCTCTTCAATCTTGAGAAAACAGAATTCCTTGGCTGCTATTACTGGCGGTGCACATTATGAGCTAGCTTTTAGGGTTAGTGTTTGTTCACCAGAAGTTAGAATTCTTAGTGTAGGGAGGAAGTAGACTGATTAATTCTGTGAGCTATTAAAAGTTAGCATTTGTTTGTCAAGGTTAGAATTGGGAGTTTGCAAAGGTCATTTACTTGATCTGAGAAGGTGAGAACTAGTTCCTGGGCAACTAGACACTGGTTTGATTCCCACTTGTCACCTCTTATTTTTTATGTCAAAACAGTTTTTATTGAGATAATTAACAACACGCAAAGCAGATGGTTACACAAATATCAAGAAACAAGGTAACAGTTCTCTTTGTAACCAAGAAGATCCATAAAAATCACTTTTTTTTTTTTTTAAGGACAATCCCCCCCCTTACAATTAGTGCCCAACCCCAATTTCCCAAGAACCACCAGCAAACTTCAACTAGTAATACCCTCCCTTCCCTCTGCTAAACTAACCAACACCAGGAATAGAGCCTTTTCTATCGCAGGACCAAAAACTTGGAACTCTTTACCAGACTACATAAGCTCAATCAGTGACTCCAAATCTTTCAAAAATGAACTCAAAACTTGGTTATTTAGACAAACTTTCACAGACAAAATTGTGTATCCCAATCCCATCTGAGCAGTCATACTTTCCCTCCCAGACCTGCGTTTATTAACATCTTTCCACCCCATTATCTTTTCTCATTAACCCTCTTACTTTATATGTGTCCTAATTATTTTGTCCTCCCCTACGTCTCAAGAACCCTTCCGTCCCTCTACCTCTCCTCACCTTTGAAAGCCTCTCATTAACACACCACCTGAGTGAGGTTACATTTAAATTATGTCTTTATATGCTTAGCTTTATATGTTTCACACATCATAAGGCCGATTCAGTTCGTACTCCTTCACACATGTTTACACACTATTGTTTCTTGCCTAAATGTAACTAGTTGTTTGTATTTGGTTGAATATATGTTATACGAATGTGTTATATGTATTAAGTTGTTGAAATGTAAACCGGAGTGAAGGCTTACTTCGGTATATAAAAAAAGTCTAAATAAATACATTTCCACTTCCCCCCCCCCCCCCCCCCATTTTCTCCCATGGCTTAACTAGACTGAAAAAAACATATAGAATGCTATCAAACTTAATAGTCACTATTCTCCTCGTACATCAAGCACATCAGGAATGAAATGAATTTAAAATTAAACTTCGGGGACGGTGTGGTAATGCTTGAATATAGAGCTCCCAGATATGTAACAATTTCCGTCTATGGAGAGGTGAAGTTCGCGCCAACACCGCTTCCAGCTGCATCAAGTCGTGGAGCTGAATGCGCCAGGTCCAATAAGAGGGAGGATCTGGTGAGCGCCATTGCAAAATTAATTTTTTTCCCCACACAAAGGGCCTTACGCATAAACATACGAGGCCCTCATCGTTGGACATGCAAGGTGGGGATGAAGCCAAAAAGGACGAGTTGCGGTCCCAAAGTCAAAGTAACCGACAATAGGCCAGACAAATATTGCAATAGGCGTCCCCAAAATCTCTGTATAAGATAACAGCCCCAAAACATATGAAGTAGGGTGCCCGTTTCCCATTTACATTTCTCACAACAAACAGAGACTCCGATTGCATAGTGAGCCGCCCTGGCCGGAGGGATATAGGCGCGCCACAAAAATTTAAATTGCAATTCCCAGAGATAAATATTTATGGCCACTTGGGAGATAGAACGGAAGCCTCTCTTAAGTTGCTCGCCGGTGACCAAGTTCACAGCATCCCTATTCCAGCGTGAGGCCAACAGCTCAATCATTCCTTCATCCAAAGCAGCAGTGAGCTGTTTATAATAATGGGCTAAAGGAGGGCTCTGAGTCTTATTGATAGCAAAAAGCGCAGCCCTAGTTTCAAAATGTTGGGGAGATTTGGAATCAACAAGCAGGGTACTGAAATAATGCCACAATTGTAGATAAGAAAAAGCATGTGACTTTGCTAACTCATATTGCGCAGCGATGGAGGCAAAAGGCAACAAACAGCCCTCTGCATCCATCACATGCCCCAGATATATGATCCTGCTGGAAGACCACTCCCGAAAGCCCGCTGTATGAGCCGCAAATGGGAAGGAAAAAGGCGCATTGTGATGGGAGGGATAGTACTCGAGTAACCTGTCACCACGCGGGCCAGCAATGGCGAGACACTGTGTGACAGATCAGTGGCTTGAAGAGCATACCGGGTGTCCAAACACCCCAGTAAAGTTCGTTCAGCTGCCAGATTCACATAGCTAGATTCTCCTAGCAACCAGTTCCTGGCCACTCGAAGATTCCCAGCCACATTATATAACTTCAAATTCGGAAGATTCAACTCCCCCTGCCCCCATCGCCCTTGCAGATATCGGAACCAAATGCAAGCTCTTCCCCCCCATAAAAAAAAGAGCGTAGCTCCCTTTCCAGGGCCCAGTGATCCCACCGTTTAATAATTAAAGGCAAGTTTTGAATTAAATAAAGCCATTTGGGCAGGAGGATCATCTTATATAAGTTCACTCGTCCCAGAAAAGACAATGGGAGCGATCTCCACATAGTTAAATGCGTCACAGAGGAACGAAGAAGGGGTAGCACATTCAAATCATATAACTGATGTAGCTGAGTCGAAAGATAAATCCCCAAATATTTAAAATGACCATATGCCCATTTCAATGGGAATGAGCTCCCCCAGCTGGTTCGCAGGGAGTTCTGATAAGTCAAAGCCTCCAACTTCCCAACATTGAGTTTAAGACCAGAAAAATGCCCAAAATCCTCAAAAAGCCACAGGAGGGTCAGCAAGGATGAACCAGGATGGGTGAGGAAGACTAAAATGCCATCCACAAAAGCAGCATATTTAAAAGTTTCCTCACAAAAACGCACACCCCATACTCCCCGATTTGCTTGAATGGCCAGCAAAAGCAGCTCCAGCTGCAAAAGAAACAACAAGGGTGACAGAGAACATCTCAGACGGGTGCCTCGAGTAATGCACAAGGACTCAGAGTGAGAGGCATTAGCCACCAAAACCACCATTGGGGAGCTGTAGAGAAGTTGTAATGCATTATAGAAAAATCCTGTGATACTTATGGAGTGCAATACAAAAAACAAGTAGTCCCATTCCACGCGATCAAAGGCCTTTTCGGCATCAAAACTAATCATGAGGTAGAGCTCACCCACCTACTGGCATAGTGCCATAGCGGTCATTACTCTCCGAATACTGCGAAGCCACTACCATTTCTGCACAAAACCTACTTGATCTGCTTTAATAAGAAGAGGCATTAAACCAACTAAACGGTCAGCTAAGATTTTAGACAGGAATTTATGATCCACGTTAAGGAGCGAGATTGGATGGTAGGACTCCAGACACATAGGATCCTTTCCCGGTTTCACAATTAGCATAATATAGGCCAGGTTTTCTCGCTCCGGAAAAGTTGCGGCTTCTATTAAGGCATTAAAGGTTTGAGTTAGCAGCGACACAACTGAGGTAACTAAGCTTTTGTAAAATTCCGCCGTGAAACCATCAGGTCCCGGCACCTTACAGCATTTAGCTTGTTTAATAGCTAAGCAAACCTTATCATCTGAGATTGGAGCATTTAAAAAGCCACTTGCTCTTTGGTTAGCATCGGCAGAGGATGCTGTCGACAAAATTTGTCCCGCTCCGGCATAGTCAAATTAGTCGCCGAATACAAGTTCTCATAAAAGTCTCTGAAAATGGAGAGAATAGTGGGGGTGTCCCAAGCAATCCCCTCCCCCCAGGAGCGCATAGAGCTGTGACCCGGTGCAATATCTGATAGGAGCGAAGAAGATTCGCCAACATCCGACCATGTTTGTTAGCATATTGAAAGAGGCGATATTTGTAGTAAAACATACTTTTTTTTGCACGTTGGTGTAAAGCTACATTGAGGGCACTCTGGGTGGCAAAATACTGTGCCCTATTCACAGGAGTATGGGCCTTGGAAAGAGTTGCCCGAGCACGCGCCAACTGGGTACCCAAAGTGAGGATTTGTTGGTTAATCAGAGTCCGGCGGCGCACAACATAGGCGATAATCTCCCCTCGAAGGACCGCTTTGGCGGTCTGCCAAAACAAGATAGGATCATCAATATGCTCCTGATTCGTTTGTACATATATCTCCCATTTCCCCTGTAAGTATACCTGCAGGAGGGGATCATCAATCAAAAAGTAGGGGTAGCGCCAGGAGCGAGAGGAAGAGGACTGCGAGGCATGTGCACGGGAAATATGAGTAAGGTCTCGGGCAGTAGGGTTAAGCATGCACCAGGGATCCATCAAGTGCAAGGAGCGTTCCAGAAACCCAATGCCCCTCCCAATCGATCCGGCCTGTGTGGCAGTAGAGCTCCCAACCTATCCAACTGGGGATCACGTAGACTATTAAAATCACCTCCCAAAAGGAAAGCGTAATTCATATAAGGGACCAACTGGCTATATATGGCTTGGAAGAACTCAAGTTTGGGATTATTGGGAGCATATAAATTACACAGCACCACCGGGATTTGAAACAGCTCTGCAATCAGAATATTATATCTACCTAACGGGTCTTTAATTTCTTGTTTGATCTGGAGTGGGAGGCTTTTATGAATCAATATAGCCACACCGGCAGAGCGCGTACTAGCTGAGGCATAATAAAACTCACCCACCCAAGTCGAACGCAGCATTTGGTGTTCCAGATCATTGAGATGTGTTTCCTGCAAATAGGCCACCATGGCAGATTGATTTTTTAAAACTGACAGAATTTTTTTTCGCTTTATGGGCAAATTAATGCCACACACGTTCCAAGAGAACAGTCGGAAGCCACACCTAACCATTCCTGACAGTCTCTAATTTAAACCGAACCAGTAAATATAGAAGCCATGCGACAAGCAGGGACCCTCCCAGCCAAAACCCCCACTCCAGATGTGTGATAGAATAGCATATACGGATGAAATAGCCAGTACACATAGCAAAAACCCAATAATAAGCCATAGGAGAACTACTCCCCCAGTCCCCCCACCCATCATGCCCCCCCCCAACTCCCCTGAAACCCTCCAGAAGTCATTACCGGAAACCCAATTAAACAGAGTCCCCAAGGACTCTCGGAGATCACTACGGAGCAAATCAGTCCCCCCCACCCCCATCCACAATGAGTTGGGCAAAAATAGTGACCAGAGGAACTTGCACTGTGATTACGGGCCTGCAAAAACCAGAACCCTTATACATAGAAAAAGTAGTAACTAAGAAATTGTACATAGTAGCATGGAAATGCGATTAATGTTCAGGCAGTTTACCACTGCGGCTGACCCGACTCCAGCATCGAGGGAAGTTGAACTTGCGGCACACTAGATCCCAGGGTAGTCTGAGTAGAGCGAGCCCCACAGCTGAAGTCAACTGAAAGACCCCCAGTCGGGCTAGCAGACGAATAACTGAACTCAAGCTCGCAGGATTCAGAGCCAGTGGATGTCTAATGGGAGCACCATGAAGTCACACATATCAGAGGAAAAGAGAAAAAATGAACTCCCTCACACAGACTGCGGTAGATAGTACCTGAAGACTTGTAGTAGAAAGCGAGCCATGCAGATGAAACTGGGGCGGTCAGAATGCAGCCATGAGAGGCCTGAGAAAAGCGCCATCCAAACCAAAGGGACACGCAGAGTCGGTGAAGCCGGTCCAAAAGAGCGTGCAGGCTGCATACCAGGATGCACCAAGGAGGAGGCAATAACAAGAGAAAACACCAGCAGGAAGGCCGAAACACACACAACATGCCAACCTGCAACTTAACGTTTGTTCTGGACAGCTACACTGCTGACGAACTTTAGTAGCTGGGCCTGCTTACACGCTCAGCACGTCTCTGATGGCCGGACCTGATCCTTTTCTCTCTCGGCGATATATTCTTGCGCCAATTCTGCATCGGTAAACCAGCGCGGGCCAGTAGCAGTAACGATTCGGATGCGAGCCGGATATAACAGAATTGCTTTTTCCCCCAGCGCATACAACTTAGAGCAAAACGGCACCATTTTTCTTCTCTGTTGTGCCACGGCCGCCGAGAAGTCCTGAAAAATCAGGACCCTATGATTTTCATGCTGGAGAGGTTTGCCCGCACGAGCAGCAACCATGATCGCAGCTTTGTGAGAAAAATTGAGCACCTTGACGATGACTGCACGAGGGCGATCTGCAGACAGTCGAAGCTGCCCCAGCCGATGGGCGTGCTCGATGCGGAGCGAGCCCGAGGTAAGTGAGAGCCCCAAAGATTGTGGTAACCAATCTTCTACAAACCCCACCAACTTGGTTTCTTCCAAAGTCTCAGACAAACCTACAAGACGCAGGTTTGAGCGATGAGACCTGTTTTCCAGGTCCTCAAGCCGCTCTGAGTATTTGGCTAGGGAAGCTTTAATTGTAGAGAGGTCCAAAAGCATGGACTGGTGGCCATCTTGCAAGTCGGATATATGTTGTTCTGCGTCGGCAACTTGCAAGTCGTATGCCGCCAGCGATGCAGATAATTCAGTAAGCTTGGCTGAGATAACCAGCAACTCCGGACGGATAATTTCTTGCATCGCGGATTTTATCTCGGGTAGCGCGGGTGTCATTACCGCATCAGAGGCCTTGTCAGCATCGTTGGCGGGGAGGTCAGTCGGATGGCCCCTCTCCCTGTCTTTTTCTTTACCTTTTTGTAATCGGGAGGTCATGTCAAGTGTCGAGAACAACCCTGGTAGCTGCCCGAGAATTAGAGAGGTAAATTAGAGCGCTACAAGTCCTCAAATAAGATAGATGGGGTCAGATGAGCAGTGAGGGGAAGCCGAGAAGGGAAGACACGTCTGATCCCTTCACTGCATCACGTGATCTCTCTTATTTTTTTTTATATAGAGACTATTACCTCCACTAGGAAAAAAAAAATCTTCAAAATCAATTAGTGAAGTAGAATATTCAATTAACCCTGATTTTAGTGGTTACATTTAGTCCTGTTGTGATCATTCACTAATTAAACATTAGTAATCTAAGTAATCAAATCAAAACATTTTAGATTTTAAACACACAAATAAATTAAAAAACCCAAGTCAAATTTAACAACCCTTAAAATGAGACATACAGACACCTTAATCAGCTTTTAAGAGTTTAGCAACTCAACAGATGCACACAGAAGCCCAGCAACAAGACAGGGACTTATCAGTTCTTTTCGAGTGCCACGTGTATGTGTGCACCTGGTGCAAAGAGCTCTTAGCTCTCAGAGAATAAGTCCAATCTCTGGAGGCCAGAGTGGCAGACTTGGAACAGCTGAGGGCAGAGGGAAATATATAAAGCTGACCTTCAGGGACATAGTAGAATGGTTCCAACTCCAATCTAGCAGCTCTTGTGCTGCTTTATAGGAGCAAGGTCACCTGGCAGGAGATCCATTACCCTAGTGCGACAGGAAGTTATCCTGTAGATAGTCCTGACCTCTGGGTGATGCTTTATCCTCTCGCATGGAAGATATCTCTTCAAGGGACTGTGCCCAGAAGGGAAGGGTTAGGACAGCCAAATTAGTGGGCAATTTGATCATTAGGAAAGTATATAGCTGGGTGGCTGGTGGCCATGAGGATTGCTTGGTAACTTGGCTGCCTGATGCGAAGGTAGCAGAAATCATGCACCACCTAAGTAAGATTTTAGAGAGTGCTGAGTAACAGCAGGCTGTCATTATATATATATAAAGATATCAATAACACAGAAAGGTGCAGAAAGGAGATTGTGGAGGCTAAATTTAAGCTATTAGGTAGGAAATGGAAATCCAGAATCTCCAGGATTGCATTCTCAGAAATGCTCCCCAATTCACAAGGAGGACAGTAGAGGGAGACTGAGCTCTAGTCTGTCAATGCATGGATTAGATGATGGTGCAGGGAAGAGGGTTTTAGGTTTGTTAGGAAATGGGTAACATTATGGGGAAGGGGGAGCCTATTCCAATGGGATGGGCTCCCTATTAACCAGAGTGGAACCAGGAGATACAGCAACTTTTAAACTAGAACATGGGGGAAAGCAGACAATTGCTCAGCAGGGCATGGTCAGAGAGAGGTATCGTCCAAGAATATTGACAAGCCAATTAAGTTAGAATGCCCCGATAGTGATGGTTACAAAAGCTGAAAAACCCAGATGGATTTAAAGATAGAGCATGCAGATAAGCATGATTCTACACAGGTTGTGGGTACATATAGAAATAGAAATACTAATAAACCTACTTTAAAATATCTCTGTCAAATGCCAGAAGTCTGAAAAATAAGACTGAGGAGTTAGAATGTATGGTGCTAAAGGAAAATATATACATAATAAATATCTCAGAGATGTGGTGGAAAGAGATTAACCAATGGGACACTGATACCAGGGTACTAATTATATTGACATGACAAGACAGATAAGATAGTGCTACCCCTCCACCAATTTACAGATGGCACAGAATCAAACAGGATAAATGTTTTGCAGGTAAACTGCATTCTGTAATCATGGATAGAAAATTCTAAGGGTAAAAGGGAAAAGTATAGTAGTGGGGATATAATACCACACTTCTGGCCAGGATAATGAAACAGACTATAAAATGCTAACAGAGATTAGACTGGCTAGTAAAACAGGCAACACAATAATGAAAGACTTCAATTATCTGAGTATTGACTGGGTAAATGTCTTATCAGGACATGCAAGGGAGGCAAAGTTCCTAGATGCCATCAATGACTGCTTCATGCAGGAGTGGGTCATGGAACCAACAAGAGCAGGAACTAAATTAGAGTTAGTTCTCAGCACCTGTTACAAAATATAAAGATGGTGGATCTGCATGTTAACAGTGAAATTATTCAGGCGAATTTTAAATTGCCTGCGCACGTAAAATACAGGGGTTACGCACATGGCTGGGCCTTGCGTGCACTACATGCATTTTAGAAGGGGCCCAGCTGCGCATGTAATCCTCGTTATATGTACAAGAGCCAAGCCGAAGAAAAGGGGTGGGGCTTGAGGCACCGGTACTGCGGCCATTTGCTGCGGTGCTGGTGCATGCAATTTGCTACTGCTCCTTTGGAGGAACAACAGGTAAAATAAAAAAAAAACAGCAGTAGATAGGAGAGGGATAGGGGTAGGGAAGTTCCCTCCCAGTCCGCTCCTTAATTGGAGCGGACTGGGAGGGAGCGGACTGGGAGGAAACTGGGGAAGGCTGCAATGCATCGCCACGCAAAACTTGCAAAAATCTACCCCCCTTGTGCATGCGGCCCTGCTGATTTTATAACATGTTATAAAATTGGCACGTCCATAAGCGCGCGCACGTACTAAAATCTACCCCATTATGATTAAATGTGAAATAATCACTGTAGGTCAAATACTAAGGAAAACTGCATTTGTTTATTTAAAAAAAGGGAGACTATGATAAAAGAAGGAAATTTGTTAAAAACAAAACAAAAAAACCCCTAATAGGAGCAATTCACAAGGTTAAAAACCTGCAGGAGGCATGGACTGTTTAAAGTTGCCATCCTTGAGGGCAGACAAAATGTAATTCCATGCTTTAAAAAAAGGTTGAATTGATTTAATAGTGAGGTGAAAGAGGCAATTAAAGCCAAAAGGGCATCATTCAAAAAACTGAAAGTAGATCCAAATGAAAATAGGAAAGAGCGTAAGTACTGGCAAGTCAGATGTAAAAAAGTAATTAAGCAGACAGAGAGTTTGAAAAAAAGCTTTTCAGACAAGTTAAAACAAGTAATACAAGTTTTCAAGTACATTCAAAGCAAAATTCCTGTGAGGAAGTCATGTGGACCGCTAGATGACTGAGGGCTAAAAGGAGTGATCAGAGAAGACAAGGAAATAGCAGAAAAACTAAATTAATTCTTTGCCTCTATCTTTACTGAGGATGTTGGGATAATACTCACACTGGAAACTCTTTTTGATGGTGATGATTCAGACTAAACAAAATCATGGATTTTGTGGATGATGTAATAAATCATATTGACTAAAGGAGAGCAGGTAGTATTCACCCAAGAGTTCTGAAGCAACTCAAATATGGAATTGTAGACCCCGTTTCTGGTGATTTGCAACCAGCTACTAGAAGGCTGGACAGTGGCCAATGTGATGCTAATTTTTGAAAAGGGCTCTAGTAGTGATCTGGGAAACTATAGACAGATGAGCCTAACATCAGTGCCAGGTAAAATGATAAAAGCTATTCCTTGAAAAAAAAAACCAAACTGACCATATAAATAGACATGGTTTAATGGGGGAGAAGGGGTCAACATGGTTTTTGCAAAGGGAATTCTTGCCTTATCAATTTACTAGATTTTTTTTGAAGGTATAAACAATCAAGTGGATAAAGGTGAGCCATTTGCTACAGTGTATTTGGATTTTCAGAAGGCATTTGACAAAGTCCCTCAAGATACTGCTAAAGAAAATTGGAAGATCATGGGATCAGAGATAGTGTCCTACTGTGGATTAGTAACTGGACAAAATACAGAAAACAGAGGTTAGGACTAAACGGTCAGTTTTCCAAATGGAGAAAGATCATTAGTGGAGACCCTCAGGAATCTATACTGGGACCTGTATTTAGCATATTTATAAATGATCCGGAGAAAGGAACAAAAAAAGTGAGGTTACCAAATTTGTAGATGACAAAATTGTTTTAAACTGTGAAGAACTGCAGAAGGACCTAGTGAGATTAGGCATCTAAATGGCAGATACAATTTAATGTGAATAAGTGCAAAGTAATACATGTAGGGCAAAATAATCCTAGTTACAGGTACACAATGCTGGGTTGTATTAGGAGTCACCACCCAGAAAATAGGACCTCCAAGTCCTTATAGACAATACCTTTAAGTATTCAGCTCAGTGTGCAGCAGCGGTCAAAAAGGAAAACAGAATGTTAGGAATTACTAGGAAAGGAATAGAAAATAAAACTGAGAATATCATAATGCCTTTTTACAGATCCATGGTGTGACTGTACCGGGGGTACTTTGTGCAGTTCTGGTCAGCCCATCTCAAAAAGGACTAGCAAACACAGAAATGATAAAGGGGATGGAAACGCTAAACAGATTAGGGTTCTTTAGCTTAGAAAAGCAACCGAGAGGGAATATGATTGAGATTTATAAAATCATGAGTGGGGTAGAATAGGTAAATAGGGAATGGTTATTTACCCTTTCAAATAACACTAGGACTAAGGTATGCTCATGAAACTAGCAACCAACAGATTTAAAACAAGTTGTAAGAAGTAGTTTTTCCCTCAGCGCACAAACAAGTCATGACATCTGTTGCCAGAAAATATGGTCAAGGCAACTAACATAATGGGGTTCAAAAGAGGGTTGGACAAGTTCCTGAAGGAAAAGTTCATAAAAAGTTATTACGGTAGACTTGGGAAAGCCAGCACTTATCCCTCCATTTTCTCTGGGAGCGAGGTACAAGACACAGATCAGCTATTGGCGATCTGTCAAGTACTTGCAACCTGGACTGCCCACTATCGGAGACAGGATGCTGGGCTCCACGGACCTTGGTCTGGTTGGGTAGGAAGGTCCAGGCATCCCCCACTTTCTCAATGGAGAAGTATTTCCTCATATTCCGTATGAACCTTCCTCCCTCCAACTTCGTATCACTTGAAGCTGTTCGTTTCGTTTTTAATGGAACATGCCTCCTCTATTATTGAACTTGCTAAATATGTGAATGTTTATCCTATTCCATCCTTTTCCTTCAGGCTTGCAATAAGTACAATTGTACCCTAACACTAAATCTCTATTATATCAAGCTTTTTTTTTTTTTGTGAAGGAGGAAAACACTTCAGATGCCAAATATATAATGAATTACAGATTTGGCAAAACCATTAGTCAGAAAAACCTCCTGCTTTTATTTTATGTGAATCCCGCCTATTTACTCATTTATTAATTGACCGTCATTTTCCTTTTTTCAATTGCATACAATTTTCAGAAGCATATTTAAAAAAAAAATCCGTTATGATTCAAATTTATCTCTGTGACTAAAACTGTTAAGCTTTCTATACTGCTGATAACCACTCCTAAATGAGTATCTTCTTTAAGAACTGCAAACAGTTCATATGCAAAACACTTAACTTGTGCTGTTGGACGAATCACGCTGGATAAACATCTTTCTCCGTTTGAATAGCTCATATGTGAGACACTCCACGAAGAGATATTTGAACCATGACAGATCTTTTTTTTCAAAAAAAACATTGCTTCCAAAAATTTTATACAATTGAAAAAAAGGAAAATGATGGCAAATTAATACATGAATAGGTAGGATTCACATAAAATGCCATACGCTATAATGAGAAATAATTACTTACATGATAATTTCCTTTTCCTTAGGACCAGTGGGTTAATCACCTCTACCAGCAGATGGAGATGGAGCAAACAGATGTCGCAGTTATATAGCCCTGCAGTGACATCAGCCTGCCAGAATTCTCTTCAAAAGTAACTGGGGACAGACTAGCAAAAGCGTGATTGAAAACAGATAACCATGCGGAGATTGGCTCCATCACTTGGACCGATCACGCTTCTATATGTTAGTTGTTACGAATTTGGGGTTAGATCCAGGATGTCGCTTTTGGCCCATTTAGTGCACCCTGATCAGGCAGGATTTATTCCCGGCAGGATGGCCGCTGATAATGTGCAGAAAGTCATAGATCTTATTTGGTGGGTGAAGAAAAGGAAAAAATACCAGCGGTCCCCCCTGTCTGTGGACGCTGAGAAAGCTTTCGCTCTTGTACATTGGCCCTTCTTAGTCCACACTCTAGAGAAGATGAAGATGAATTTTGGCCCTTTCTTCTTGAATTGGTTGAGGCAACTCTATAACTCTCCAGCGGCAGGGGTCAAGGTTCATGGTTTCTACTCAGACCCTTTTGAGATCAAATGAGGAACTCGTCAGGGCTATCCCCCTTTCCCCATTGCTCTTTACTTTATTTCTAGAACTCTTTGCTATGCGGGTTGGCTGTAGGTGGAGTTAATTATAAAATGTCCGTTTTTGCGGACGATATCTTGTTTACCTTAACCTCTCCAGGATCCTCGCTGACAGGAGCAGTGGAAGGTCTGCAAGAGTTTAGCAAGTTATCTGGATTTAAACTAAACCTAGACAAATCAGAGCTGCTAAACATTTCAAGCCCAGATGGCGATATCACTAAGTTAAAAGCTGCTTTTCCCTTTAAGTGGGCCTCACGAAAGATCAAATATTTAGGGGTTCATATCAGCAACAACATTGACGATTTATTCAATTTAAACTATAAACCCCTTCTTAATAAAATCGTTTCTTTGACTTAGGAATTTGGTCGGGGCTGACCCTTTCTTGGCTGGGTAGAATAGTATCTATTAAGATGAATGCCCTTCCAAGAATTTCTTACCTATTTCAATCCCTCCCTATCTATTTATCTCCAGCTATGTTAAAACAGTGGCAACAACGATTTTTTGCATTTATCTGGAAGAGGAGTCCCCCTAGAGTCACCAGGAATATCATGTATAGAACTAAATTAAAGGGGGGGCTTAGGGGTTCCACAGTTAGATTGGTATTATGTGGCAACCCAACTAAGAGCCCTTCTTGATTGGAGTAGGATGGGGGACAGAAACCCTGGGTAACTTTGGAGCAGGCCTTGGTTGGCAAAAATACCTATGTGGGCATTGCTATGGCAACCGAGGGAGACTTGGCACCCTATAACTAATTTGCCACCAGCTCATCCACATCTTTGAGATTGTGGCAACAATGGTGGGTGAGGCTGGTAGGCCACCGGAGATACTTTTTCAACTATCCTTCCCAGTGGGCACTAATGCTCACTCCTTTTCTTCCTGGGCAGGGAAGGGGCTTTATCGGCTGGGAATCAGAGACTTTTCTAGCCTTCTCTACTTTAAAGGAAAGGTTTCAGCTATCCCCGTTAGATGTATTCCCCTATCTTCAAATCCGCCATTTTATGGTTATGGAAAGGGTGGAAATGGATTTATCTCTGGGCAAGACACAATTTGAGCATTGGTGCAATCACGCCGATAGAATGAAGGGCCTGATCTCTTGTTTATACAAATATTTTAATACAGATCCATATTTAAACCAGCATTTGTTATAGCATGGGAGAAGGACCTAAACCGCACCTTGACAGAGGAACAATGGGATAAAATTTTCTATCATACTAAGAAGGGCTCTCTCTTTGCTACAATGTCTGAGAATAGTCATAAAGTGCTATTGCACTGGCATCTTTCTCCAGTTAGGATTCACAAGACATATCCTGGGTGAGAAGATCTAGTTGGAAAGGGTGCGGGCAGCCCTAAAATTACTCAATTCTGGGAAATGTTTACAATCATTCAGGAAATTACATTAGATATAGTATCGGGCATGCCTGAATGCGTATTACTTAAACTATCTGTTGAGACTCATGCTGATACAAGCAGATTAATCCATCCTATAATTGTAACTGCATGATGTGAATTAGCTGTCAACTGGAATTCTAATGTGATTCCTTCTAGAGTGTCAGCTATCTCTCGCCTGGAGAGGATCTGTGCCCTATATTGACTCACTGCGCTGAAGAATCATAATATGCCCAGCTATCAAAAGATCTGGTGTCCCTTCATTTCTTGGGTAAAGAAAAAGCAAACCAAATAACTGGAGTCTCTCAATACACTCATGATTTCTTCGAGTATGTAGGCATATCACCGCATGCAGTCTGAGCACTGTTGGTGAAGCATTGTATTTAAGGTTCTAGACCACCCTACCCTTTGGATGGAGGAGGTGGGGAAGGGAGAGATGGAAATATGATTGTTTTGTGTAAGAACTATCAGCTTCTTATTAGCAATATGTTGGGACTATTCAATATAGATGTTGTATGGGGCTAAAAAATTGTTCAATACAACTTGGTTTCATTGCATTGTTCTTTATTATATCTTGCAATAAAATATAATTTACAAAAAAAACAAAAAACAGATAACCATTTCAATAACTGCCAACATGAAACACTGAGCTCAGACAAGAAATACATTAACAATAGTTTAGGGACTGGAGTTCCACTTACCAGTAACCCCTGGAACACGTAGTCACCCATTAGGACTATAACACAAACATACGGCAGACAAGGGCAGGAAGCTGAATCCATCCATCTGGATTAAGGAACAGGAAATGATCAGGTAAGTAGTAGTTTCTAATTTCCTAGCACAAAGACAGATAGGTTCAGGACCAGTGGGATATACCAAAGCTACTCCCGAATAGGATGGGAGGTTGCCCACAGTACAGTTAAAACCGCCCATGCAAAGGCTGCATCCTCCCGGGCCTGTACAACCAGATGATAATACCTGGAAATGGTGTGTAAGGAGGACCACATCGCAGCTCAGCAAATGTTGATGAGAGGCAACAATCTAACCTCCGCCCATGATACCACCTGAGCTCTAGTAGAATGAGTCCTAACCTGAGTAGGCAACAGCTTTTCAGCAGCCACATATGTGCCATGACTACCTCCTTAATCCAGCAAGCTATTGTAGCCCAAGAAGCCGGCTCACCCTGTTTACCTCCACCATGAAGGACAAAACAAGCAATCCATCTTTCAGAAAGGTTTAGAACCTTCAGATTCCTCAGGACGTCTCTTAACATCCAAGGGACGCAACAAGCAATATTCCTCTGCATCTCTTTCCAAATCCAGAGATGGCAAGGAAATGGACTGATTCAAGTGAAATCTGAGACCACTTTAGACAAGAAAGAAGGAACAGTTGAATCATCCCTGGAGTCACCCGAAGAATGGTTCCTGACAAGGCAAGGCCTGCAGCTCGGAAATTCGGCGTAAAGAATACATCACCACCAGAAACACCGTTTTCAAGGTCAGTAAGTGCAAGGAAAGGGAGCGCATCAGTTGAAACGTAGAACCCAGCAAAGAGTCCAAAACCAGATTAAGACTCTGCAAGGGCACCGGTAACTGCAATGGAGAACAAAGTTGTT
Source organism: Rhinatrema bivittatum (assembly GCF_901001135.1). NCBI lineage: Eukaryota > Metazoa > Chordata > Amphibia > Gymnophiona > Rhinatrematidae > Rhinatrema > Rhinatrema bivittatum. Next base: position 210,248,666 of record NC_042616.1, on the reverse strand, counting down.
TCACTCCTCTCAAGAAATGGGCCACATCAGAATGAGACAACAAGGAACCACCATTCACCCCTGAAACAAGCGAGAGCTGCTACCTGTGCCTTCAAGGAATTAAAAACCAACCCATCTTGCAAAAATTCCAAAATGAGCAGGATCCTAAATAAGGAATTACTCCTCGATCCTCTCACCAAGCCTCAAATACTCTCCAAACCATACTCTCCATAGGCTAAGGAAGTGGAGAATTTTCATACTCGAGGCAAGGTGGCAATCACCGCAGTAGAATATCCATGTTTCAACAAGCAAGCCCACTCAAGGGCCACACCATAAGACAAAACAGTCAGATCTTCATGAAGGACATCTCCCTGCTGCAACAGATTCCTGTGTGCCAGAAGACAAAGGGGGGAGTCTACCAGGAGTCTTCGCAGATCTGCATACCATGGTCTCCTGGGCCAATCTGGTACTATCAAAAAGCACCATCCCCCTGTGGACTTTGACCCTCTGAACTAATTTGCCCAAGATGGGCCACAGAGGAAAGGCATACAGCAGCTTGTCTTCCTCCCAGTTCTGTATGAGAACATACCCAAGGACTTCTGATCTCTCCTGCGACTGAAGAATCGAGGAACCTTCACACTGCAAGAAGTCACCAGCAGGTCTAGGAATGGAAGGCCCCAGCGATCCACTCCTTGACCGACAATGCCCATTCTCCTGGGTCCAGACTCTCCCTGCTGAGAGATTGCTCTTACATTGTCTTTTCCTGCAATGTGAGAGGCTGAGATCACTTGGAGATGCCTTTCCACACATTACATAAGTTGGTTTATTTCCTGCGACATTTGCTGGCTCTTGGTATATAACACTCCGAAGGAATGCAAAAAGAGCAATTATGTGAATGATATGGTAACAATTAAAAAGAATCTTTATTAATATATTATTTGAAACAATTAAACTAAAAACACCTTAATACTGTTGAATATGGCACATCAAATAACCTAGCACATACATAGAAACATAGAAATGACGGCAGAAAAAGACCAAATTGGCCCATCTAGTCTGCCCAGTAAGCTCCCACACTTATTTTCCCCATACTTATCTGTTTCATCAACCACCAGGTTCAGGGCCCTTGTTGGTAACTGTTTGATTCAAGTTTCCTGCCATTGATGCAGAGAGTAATGTTGGAGTTGCATCAAAGGTGAGCATAAGGCTTAATGGTCAAGGGTAGTAACCGCCACATCAAGCAAGTTACCCCAATGCTTGTTTACCCAGACTGCACAGATCAATGCCTTGTTGGATGTTGTCTGAATGTAAATCCTGTTTTCCACATTTCCCCCTGCCATTGAAGCAGAGAGCAATGCTGTATATGCATTCAAAGTGATGTATCAGGCTTAATTGGTTTAGAGTAGTAATCGCTGTAATAAGCAAGCTACCCCCACATTTATTTGTTTACCCAGATTGTGAAGTTCAGTCCTTGTTGGTTGTTGTCTGAATGTAAATCCTCTTTTCCACATTTCCCCCTGCCGTAGAAGCACATATCCCTATGTATATACATCAGTTTGACAAATTAATATGAATACCTCCCTGCCTATATACAACTTATTGATGAATACTAATTCACTATTGTAGCATATAATTAATCACATCCCAAGATCATAGGACACTACAATATAACATGGCTTAACTCAGAACTGTGTGTGTGTGCATAATAGATGTTTCCATGTCATGAGAAGTCAAATTATTATAAATGCCAACTCAAAATAGCATTACTCAAGAATATACAAAACAAACAACTGATACAGGACAAATATGAACAAATTTTGTTTATTTAAAAACAGCTTTAAAACTGTAGCAAAAAAGGTGTTCCTCCTGGGTATGAAGTCAAATGCCCCAACAAGGCCTTTGTTTCACCAAAAGTGGCTTCCTCAGGGGGGGAACTCCTGACCATAAAGGACACCCAAAAATCTATCAAAAATGTATATGAAAAAAATGGAGAAAATTGTTATTCTGAGAGCATGTTAAAAAAAACAAACATAGAAGGATTCAAATAAAACACCCTATGAGAATGCCATAAAGGGGACACACATGCTAGATCTTACAGAAAAACTTAGCAATTTTGAAAATATTTAAATATTTAAAAAGTGGGTATCAAATTACCTTATCAGGTTCCACACATGCCAAAGCAGGGGGAGCCAAAAACGCATCTAGGTTTAAAACGCTGATTGGCTTGTTAAGCCGGTTTAAACTAAAAAAAATGAAATTAAACAACAATTTTATAATAATGTACAGCCAACTATGTATATCAACAATTAAAATCCCAAAGAAAAAATCTAAAAAGATGGCACTAAAGGGTACAGCCATAGGAGCCACTATGGCTCCATCTTTGGCCTGGTTGTACATGGCCCAGTTTGAAGAATCTTTTATTTATCCGTCAGAACAGTGGTGCAACATTCATCTATAGGTCCACTTTATAGACTATATTTTTTTCATTTTGGATCTGGTCTTCTCAATCACTTGAGCTATTTTCTTCATGGATTACCACACTTGACATGAATCTACAATTTACTATTACCTTGCATACAAAGTCCATTTCCTTTTTAAACTTACAGGTGTTTAAACAACAGCATAGACTGACCACTACCATTTTTTCTAAACCCATGGACCACAACAATCTGTTACACTTTCTGAGTTTTCATCCATACAATTTGCGAATGAATATTCTGGTTGGCCAATTTCTTAGATTGTCGGTTATGCAAGTCCACAGCTGAGTATAAAATTCAGGCTCATGAAATGTGCATCAGGTTTTTAGTGAGGGGTTATCCCCTAAAGGCAGTCAAATGAGCATATAAACGGGGTTATGCCAACCGGGACCGCCTATTACAGACTCGCCACTGACCCACGATGGATCAGCCTGAGTACTTCTCTTTTCTTCTAGATCGCAACAAGTGCAGAGTATCGTACTAAAGCATTGGCATATACTAGCTCTACATAGGTGTTTGCAGGAAAGACCCATCTTTGCCTGCATCAGAGGTCGAAATTTACGTGACCTATTAGTTTCTCCTTACCCTTGTGGTGGTTTTTGACATCACCTTTTTGGACAAATTTCCCTGTAACCAGTGTTCTGTGTTCACGTACATACAGTTCAGATATTCCATCACCCTACATCATCAATATCACATGAACTCTGAGGTCACTTCGATTGTGGCACATCTCAGGTGGTCTATGCCTTTATGTGTCCATGCACTAAGTTGTATTTTGGCCCTAAGCTGCCCATACGCACTCGCACATCATCCAACATCGGAGCTGCATACGTACATGTAAAAAGGGGATGCTCCCCTTGTTAAACATTGGCTGGAACATGGACATTCACTTGCCCAGCTCAAATCTTTCATTATAAAACACCTCCGGTGCCTCCGGGGTGGCCACATCTTTCTCCAGCTGCATCGCTGTGAGCAGAAATACATTTATCGTTGGCAGACACTGGCCTTGCGGGCCTAAACTCTATAGGGCAGATTTTAAAAAGTTGCACGAGCGCGAACAAAACTACGCCTGATTTTATAAGATACGTGCGTAGCCGTGCGTATCTTATAAAATCTGGGGTTGGCGCACGCAAGGCTGTGCAAAATCAGCAGCCTGCGTGCGCCGAGCCGCGCAGCCTGCCGCCGTTCCCTCCAAGGCCGCTCCGATTTCGGAGCGGCCTCGGAGGGAACTTTCCTTCGCCCTCCCCACACCTTCCCCTCCCTTCCCCTACCTAACCCACCCCCCCTGGCCCTATCTAACCCCCCCCTTACCTTTGTCAGCAAAGTTACGCCTGCTGGAAGCAGGCGAAACTTTGCGCGCGTCGGCCGGCAGCCCCGCTCCGTCCTCCGGTCCCGGGGGCTGGTCCGGAGGCCTCGACCACGCCCCCGGGCTGGCGCCACGCCCAGGGCCCACCCCCAAAACACCTCGTCAGTAGGCCACGCCCCCGACACAAAAGCCCCGGGACTTAGGCGCGCTCGGGCCTTTGAAAATCCACTCCTATGAGTGGGAAGCCTTTTTGTGAGTTAGGTTAGGATACATGGTTTTGCTACAATTGTTCTCTAGCATTTTCATGAGAGGGCAGGAGGAGTCCGGTCTCAGGATGCCCATGATATGGGTGCCAGGCCGGCTCCTCTTTCCTTAACGACCAATTCAAATACTACACCCCCTAATGCCAATCGGGGGGGAATTGGCATTAGGGGGTGTAGTATTTGAATTGGTGCACTGGGGTGGACTCTACGATCCTGCCGGATCGTGGTTGGTCAGCCCAGGTGCATCAAGGGACATATTTTTGAACTGGCAGGGAGTCGGAATATAAAAGGGGGTGGGTACCATGCGGAGCTGCCCCCATTTATCCAGCGCGACTGTCCTGCTTCCCTCCCTCCCTCTTTTTTCTCAGAGTATTGTTGGCGCTTGTCGCTGCTTGGGGTTGGCGGAGGTATCAGAACCATGTTTCTTTGGGGGCGGGGTTGAGAGCAAGGAATCCGCTGAGTGGTAGGTTACCTTGACTCTGGTTATTTGAGTTGCATGTGATTGGGTTCAGTCACATGGTTGGGACCCCTTGCTGGGCTGTGGTGGGGGTCCCGGTGAGTGGCGGGATGCAGCTGGTTATAACAGGTTTGGTGGCCTGTGAAGGGAGCATCTTGCTAGGGCAAGGTGGATGATTCTTTTGTTGGGGGGGGGGGGGGGAGATACTTGTGCTGTTTCATTGGCTCTGGTGATTTGAATGTAAATAAAGCTGCGGCCTTTTGTGACTTCCAATTTTTGTGTCTGAGTTTTTAATTTGGTGATGCTTTGAAAGGAGTCGAGGGAGAGGGACCATCAGTCCTGGCTGCCCATATTATGTGTAGTTTCATTTTTTCCCACACAGCAAGGCTTAGGCACATAGTTTTTCTACATTTGTTTCCAAGTATTTCATTGGGAGTTCTATTTTTACTTTTCATTCTCTATTTTTCATTTTTTATTTTCTATTCAGCATGAAGCAATGTTTCATACTATGTCATCCTACATTTTTCTACCTGGTTCTCAGCTGCTTGTGATTTTGTTTCTCGAAGGGTGGAGCTTCAATTTTCTGGGGCTCGCCTCTGATTGGCCAGTTCCTGGCATGCACAAATCCTTCTCAAGTCCATATAACCTCATTAGCATACAAGCTGTGCCTGCCTCAATTTCGGTTCCCATTGGTGTGTGCAAGGTAGAGGAGGAAGGCATAACTTAGGGTAAGATGTTTCTTTTTTCAGTTTGTAAACATTTTTTCTTCTTTTGTTTGGTATTCCATTCTTTCAATTTCTTTAACACAGTTGTTACATATGCCTTGAGTATACTTTCTGCTAGTTAGCAGTGGAAGGGAGACATATTCGTGGACAAGTAGCTTTCGGTCTAGGTTTGTAATCATACAATGGCACCGCTCATCTTTGTGTGAGCAGCTTTTTCAAATTTAGGGCTAGATTTTCTATCGTCGCTCGGCTCTGTGAATCGCCCGGTACCAAGGGGCGGGCCTGCGAAAGACGACAGCCATCGCACCACTGCGGTATGCTGGCTGCCAGCTTTCGCACCGAATAACTACACCATAAAAGGTGTAATTATTCGGGGTGAAACTGGCGGCAATGAGGGTCCTTACTTTTCGCTGCCAGCATTGGCCCCAGTGCCGCCCCCGACTCCTCCTCTTCCAGGGCCGACTCTGCCCTGATCACCCTATCGCATGCGAAAAGGGACTTTTCGCATGCAAAAGCTATTGAAAATGACCCCCTTAATTTGCACTCACTTGTACCCAGCTTAATTTTGGTTTTCTTTGCTTGAATCCCTATCGCGTGGCCTCCTGACAGATGGGCTACCTCACGCTCATAGCTTCAAATGTTTCCTAGCAATGTGGAAATTTCTATACGTGTGATAAACACAAACTTCCAGGTAATCTAGCAATGCTTTTTGGCGACTTTATCGTATCGTGTGCCATCTGGTCGATTGTTCTTACCATTTTTTGCTTTACATACATGTCTGATGTTGCCTTCCTATGTCTCCCCTTTAAATGAAATAACTTTTCTATGAATATTAACATCATAACCAGCAGCTCCTATGCTTCTCCTGTTTCAAAATGACCTATGAGCTAAGTGAGTGAGTCTGATTATTTTCTCCATTTTTATTAAGGTCATAACTTCACATTTGCTGAGTAATCTATATAAATAAAAATGTTAAATAGTTTGAACAAAATCGCTAATCTCAGAAACCACTGAACAGATTGCTTTCATATTTGGACACAACCTTCATTTCGCATAAAGGAAGGTTCTTCTGTACTTACATTACAGATATGTCACACCTGTGACAGGTAAAATAGGTTTAAAAATTGTTTCGAGAAAACAGCGACATCTGCTGGACATAAGCGCCATCTGTTACACCTTACACTAACACATGCTACACTAATCATTTCGCCAGTCCAGGTCCACGTTTCACTTCCATTTTAACACATTCACGCACTTTTTTCGCCGGAAGATAACTATTTCCTTTACAGATAAAATACACCCACCACCCTCCTCATGCCCCCCACACACATGCCAAATTGATTTACTTCCCAGGCCCTCACAACACACACAAAACCTGACAGAAGTCCAGGAGGCTCCAGCGGGGGGCCAGGACCGGTCCGGGACACATCTCCTGCACTACGGCTGTCAGCTGCCAGCAATCAACATGGCGCCGATGGCCCTTTCCCTTACTATGCCTCTCGGGGACACCAATGGTGGCAGTAGCCCATGTGACATAGTAAGGGCGAGGGCCCCTCGGCGCCATTTTCAGGACTGGCAGCCGGCGGACCTTTGCCCTTACTATGTCAGAGGACCTACTGCTGCCATTGCTCCACCCCCGTGACATAGTAAGGGCAAAGGGCCGTCGGAACCCTTTTCAGTGCTCGCAGCCGACAGACCAACGCCAATACATTGCTCCCGGATCGCTCCTGAACGCCCGCTCCACCGACTGAGATTTTTATCAGGTCTTGGGGGGGTCTGGAGGGTGGGGGGTGGTAATGAATTTATTGCGAACATCTTGGGGAGGGGTCACAAGGTAGGGCAGGAGAGTGTGGGGTGGTTAGTTTAAGAGAACTTTTCTCATAGGGTTGTTTTTTGGGGGAAGGGGGAGGTTCACACACAAATACATACACTAAACTTGCACAATCTCGGGAACGCACCAAAATAGCCCTCCCCAGACCACAAAACAAATTTGAAAGTGCAGATTTGGTTAGGCACTCCCCTATTTGGCTACATAACGCGCACAGATGCCCAGGGACAGACCACATGTAGCACCAACAATTTTAATTTACCAGGACTTGGGAGGGGGCAGGAGGGTGGGGGGTTATTATTTGATTTAAAGGGTTGGGATTGGGGAGGGGGTTTGGGGGAGGGTGTTCCCACAGAAATAGAAAGACAAAGGTTTTCTGATCTGCAGGGTAGGCAGTAGGAGGTGACAGTGAGGGGAGGGAGAATGAGGGGAGAGGTGAGTGTGAGGGGAGAGAGTTGGAGTGGGCACAGGGGAGGGAAGGGGGGTGAGTAACCAAGGGGGAGGAGGATGAGTGACTGAGGTAAATGAGCAAGGGGAAGGGGGGGAGGGAGGGTAAAGAACCTGACTCTGCCACTGCAACGCGTGGCCAGGTACCGCTAGTTAAATATAGGGTCCCTGTGAGGTCTTTATTCAGTTGTTTGTTCATCTGGCATGTTGCATGCCCTTTGTTCTTTCCTTAGCTCTGGTCTTTAAATACAAGAGCAATTTTTTTCTTTTCTTCTCTTTTGTCTTTGTTCTCATTGTCTTTTGTTATGCTCTTGCTTCACTGCTTTTGTACATATCAATGTGTTGTTGGTGTTCCTTGGGTTTGCTTTTTCTGCTGCTATTGATAGGGCATCCCTCACTGGGAGCAGTTGCGTGTGATCACACTAGTTTATGACGACACCTTTCATGCCATCGTTTTAAGATTTTTTTTCTACATGGGATTTTTTTTTCCCAATCATTTCGTTATTGTTTTCCAAATGAAGACAAACAATGTATAAGAGAACATCAATAAAATACTTATCCAGTACTAATCTCTTACAACAGAGATCCAAACACAAACTCCCCTCTCCCCCACCAACCTCCCCTACCCTCCCCAAAATTGTCAATGGCACATGAATAGATGGTAATACTTGATAATAGGAAGAGAGAGCGAGCCTGATCTAAAACAAAATTATAATGAAAGAATAATACCATAATCAAAGAGAGTGACCCAGTAATCTTGCCTGATAATTAAACAAGCAGTAAGTGGTGTTTTCGATTTGCTTTTAGTAGACATGTTCAAAAGGGCCAGCTTGTCTAAGTTGTTGCAATCTTGGGGTGGCTGTGATGAAATCCACCTTGCTAAAATAGATTGAATCGCCAGTAGAAAAGCCTTTTGAAGAAATAATTGCTCAGGATCCAGCAGCGGTTCCAGTGATTCTGTTACAGAAAGTCTCAGTGGTCCCAAATCCAACACCAGCTCGTCCCAAAACAGAGAAATCCATCCACATTCCCATAAACGGTGAAAGTCTTTTTCAAGCATTGTAGCTGCGTAAGACCCTGCTCTAGATAAGTACATTCAGCAACAAACTTTCTATCCCACTTCATGCAAAATAACATTTTCTACTGTAGCAAAAATGTTGTAAGATTATCAAAACATCTGATTTCCCAAGATTAAAACCTGCCTGTTTCCCCATTTATCTACTATATCGAGAATAAACTTATAATTTGCCAATACTTCGGATAGCCTTATTTAAAGAGGAACAAGAATTAGGTTTCGCCGTTGTAACCTTAAAAATATCTTGAATAGCCATGTAAGTGTGAAATCCTGCATTGTTCTGGCAAAGCTTATGAATGTAATGCCTTGCCTGCAAATATGCATAGAAATCTTTGGAAGTTAACCGACAACTCTCACATAGTGCCTGAAAACATTCAACTACATTAGAATTTGCTTCAAAAAATTGATGGGGACACACAAGACCTTTTTGGAACCATCTCTGAAACAGTGGATTATCTACACCCGGTGTGAATTGTGGATTACCCTCTAAAGTCAGCAGAGGAGTACTATATCCCACCATATGCAACTTTTTCTGACATAAAAAAGCCCACACCCGTCATCCTGACCTAATTCATAGACTTTGTCTGAATTTAAGTGGAATTTCTGATTCCTTGACTTAAATAAGATTTCCTGGCCACAATGGAAATAAACACTCTCATAAGAACTTATAAGGGGAGGAGAAACTGGAGCCCACCCAACATAACATAAAGGACATGCTAAATTATAGTCCCTCCAGTTTGGGCAGTGCAAACCCATTTGAGTCATATCCAGCATCAGAGAACGAAGAGGAGGTTTGGCTTTATGACCTGCTCACATGAACTACCTCAGGGATTTATTAATCAGCACAATCTGTGATTTCCACAACCAAATTGGTAGTTGCTGCAGTACGTAGAGCCTCTTAGGCAATTCCATCTTCTTAATTAGAAGATTTGCCCCATCAACGAGAGAGGTGTAACATACCAGTTCTTAAGGTTGTGGTCCATTCATTTCAATAAGGGAATACTATTTGCTTCATATAATTTACCTATTCTAATTGGGATTTTAATTGTTGATATACATAGTTGGCTGTACACTATTATAAAATTGTTTTATGCCGTGCAGGCGAAGGCAGACAAATTAGTGTTATCGGACTCGTTGAGGATCCTCATCGCCCCTATTCTGACAGCTTAGTCTGCCCTCACAAAGCAGTTAGTCTTACCACAGTCTAGCGCTTACTTATTACCCCTGGCCGGTACCACAGATTTCATACCCAAATCTCAGTCGATGGGAATAAGAGGATGGCTAGCCCGGGGATTGGTTCAGCTGGGGCACATGCTAGATGGAATGGGGCACCTACTCCCATTGCAGGAACTTACAACACTATGGGGCAGATTTTAAAAAGTTGCGCGAGCGCATACTTTTGTTCGCGCAGCCGTGCGTATCTTATAAAATCTGGGGTCGGCCCGCGCAGCCTGCCTCAGTTCCCTCCAAGGCCACTCCGATTTCGGAGCGGCCTCGGAGGGAACTTTCCTTCGCCCTCCCCGCACCTTCCCCTCCCTAACCCACCCCCCCGGCCCTATCTAACTCCCCCCTTACCTTTGTCAGCAAAGTTACGCCTGCTGGAAGCAGGCGTAACTTTGCATGCGTCGGCCGGCAGCCCCGCTCCGTCCTCCGGTCCCGGGGGTTGGTCCGGAGGCCTCGACCACGCCCCCGGGCCAGCACCACGCCCCCTGGCCCGCCCCCGAAACACCACAGCCCGCCCCCGAAATGCCATGTCAGTAGGCCCCGCCCCGACACGCCCCCTTACAAAAGCCCCGGGACTTACGTGCGTCCCGGGGCTTTAGGCGCGCGCGGGCCTTTGAAAATCCGCCCCTATATGGGGAAATTGGGGCCCTGGAGTTCTCTTACTTACAGCTGAAACATTATGTATACTCTCTCCTGGAGAATGTATGTAGCCCCATAGTCTTTCACACACACGAAGAAATGTTACAGCTCAGTAAAGTGAGGGCACCATCCCTATCTTTCTACTACAGAACTTTACAGGCAAAAGGGAGGACAGACCCTAGTCAACTGGTGGCAGATAGATGGAATAAGGACGGGATATGCTAGGTTACTGATGTAATGATTCAGCATGGTTTTCGTGTCATAGCGAGCATATCCCCCAACCAATACTTTTGTGAAATGCAATATAAGTTTCTCTAGCGGGCTTACATTTCTACTCCTATAGCATATTATTCAAACCTGGTGCCTACCAACACCTGTGGGAAATGTCAGCGAGTCTCTGGCTCTTTCACATCTGTTTTTGGGGATGCCAATTGATCCAACGCGATTGGTATCAGATAGCTAGGTACCTGGCAGACTTGTTGGATATCAGTATCCCCATGTCCCCTTCTCTTTTGCTGTTTGATAATCTAGCTACCTTGGGACTGCGAGATGTAGGCCCACGTCTATTCCTCCGGAAAACCCAATTATGTGGGAAAGTTATTCTGCTTCATTGGAAGGATGCAACGCCTCCCTCGTTCTGGGAATGGGGCAACCACCTCCATAAGATGCTCCAAATGATCAGCCTGACCTCATGGACATCACCGCGTCACCACCGGCAGTTTCTACTCATCTGGGACTCATCTTCAGTCACTATCACATCGGGCGAGAAGCTTGATCTTAAACAAATGACTGGTCACGATTTCTAGGCACAGGACTTGTGGCAGTGCCTCCTGATTACAAACTGGTTAAATGGAATCCTCTTGGGGGGATGGGGCGGATATCCAAAAATGTTGTACACTCAGCAGCTGGTCTGCATAGGCACATAAGAGCCACTGTGCACCTGTAGTACCATTGATATACTGTTATGTTTGCAATGCAATAAAAAGTGTTTAAATAAAAAAAAAATTGTTTAATTTTTTTTTTCAGTTTAAACCAGCATAACAAACCAATTAGTGTTTTAAACCTAATTGCACTTTTGGCTCCCCCTGCTTTGGCATGTGTGGAGCCCTATAAGATTTGATACCCACTTTTTAAATATTTAAATATTTTCAAAATTGCTAAGTTTTTTTCTGTAAGATCCAGCATGTGTGTCCCCTTTATGGCATTCTCATAGGGCGTTTTAGTTTAATCCTTCTATGGGTTGTTTTGTTTTGTTTTTTTAAACAAGTTCTCATAATAACTAATTTTTCCATTTTTTTCATACACATTTTTTACATTATTGGGTGTCCTTTATATCAGGGTTTCCCCCCTGAAGAAGTCACTTTTGGCAAAACTATTATAATATATATTGTGTAGTGTCATATGATCTTGGTATGTGATTGTGAATTATTATTATATGCAACAATAATGAATCAGCATTCATCAATAAGCTGTATATAGGCAGGGAAGGATTATTATTAGATTGTCAAACTGATGTATGTACATAGGGATATGTGCTAGGTTATTTGATGTGCTATATTCAACAGGATTAAAGGTGTTCTTTTATTTTGTTTCAAATAATATATTAATGAAGATTTACTTTTTAACCATCTGCTGGAGAATACTGGAGGCTGATGTCACTGCAGGGGTATAGATACTGTGATGTCAGTTTGCTCTGTCTCCAGCTGCTGGTAGAGGTGCATAACCCACTGGTCCTGATTCCATCTGTCTATGTGCTAGGAATTAATTTTGTTCTCCATCAGGAACTTGTTCGCCTTGAGGGAAAAGCTTAACACCTTTAAATGCTGCCTGAACTCCTGGGAGCTGCTGCCTCCTGCCTGTAGGGCCACTTTTGGCAGAGTCCTGGTACAGGTCCTTCCCTGCCTAGCTGCCTCTTGCACTCTCCTCATCTCCCAACATCCAATGCTAGCTGGCCCTCTCCACCCTTGTGCTTAGCCTGGCCCCCCATTACTCCCCTGCTTTTCTTCTTCTGCTCACTCTTAGCCCTCCTCCTTTTTTGGCTCTTCCTGACTTCATTTATTTAAAAAAAATAAATCAATCTTATATTCTTTTACCTTCCAATAATTTTGTTTAGTGCAGAGCACAAATACATCTTCATAATAAAATTACACAAAATAAAACATTTACAAAATATTTTTAAAAAGGCAGCTCAATCAATTGGATAATTTTATTTTATTTTTTTTGAGAAACTACTGTACAGTATTAAGTAAATTTCAAATCACAAAACCAAGCTAACTATTCCCTATCCTCATGCATCCCTCATGACTGCCATGCCCACTCATAGCCCTGACACTCTTCAGTCTCATCTCGTTCATTCTGTCACATGCTAAACACTCTACAGAAACAGAGACAGATACAAGGAAAACAATCACTTGCGCACACTTTCTGACTAAAATACTAGACTGTAGGAATGAGAAAACAGATATGCCTTCCCCTTGTAGGTTCAAGTTCTAAGTATGACAGAGCAAACAAGCAAATCCAACTCACTCAATCACTAAATAACTCATCTTCTCTCACCTCAAACAAAACTAGCCCTTGGTCTAGAATCTAGTGCCCAAACTTTGACTAACAGCACTGACAATGACAAAGGTTCAGTATGGGAGACTGCCTTATATAGATTCTAGGGGAAGAGAAAGACTGAATATGTTGCACAATACATAGGGACAGATTTTAAAAGCCCTACACACGTAAATCCAGCTGGATAGGCCCAGCGACACGCGTATGTCCCGGGACTTGAAAAAAGGGGCGGAAGGAAAGTTCCCTCCGAGGCCGCTCCGAACAGGGAAAGCCATCGGGGCTCTCCTAGGGCTCTGTGTGCACAAGGTGCACAAGAATGCACCCCCTTGTGCGCACCAACCCCGGATTTTATAACATGCACATGGCTGCGCCCGCATGTTATAAAATCGGGCGTAGATTTGTGCACGCTGGGTTGCACGCACAAATCTACGCCCGTGTGTACCTCTTAAAATCCAGCCCATAATCATTTGCCTAGTTAACTTCTAAGAGTCACACCATCTGTCTGCTAGTTAACAAACTAAGGTGCATATTTTTAAGTATGCAAAATATTTGTGATACTTTATTTTATTTTTATTTCTGACTTTCTGTTTTGTGGTAAAATAGTATAGTTACTTTTTAGAATTAGGGTTTATAAATATATATTGTACTTTTTTTCTTATCTATCTTTTTATTTTTTTAATTATATAAGATTTGTTTCAGTTATTTTATGTTTATATTTTTTTTTCTTAATTTTACTATTATGTTGGAACCTTTGGTCAAACAGTTTGTGAAAGACAGTATAGAAATATTTTTAAATAAATAAATACAATAAAGATTTGGCATTTAGGAATTATTGAACATTTCCTGTTTAAATTGTTTTTTCTGATTTGTTTTACATGGACCTTTGCAATTGATTTTGCAACATACCTGTCGGATTGTGTTCATATTAGTGTGTTTGCCCATCGTCCCACACTTCGTTGTGGATGCTACACAGTGAATGCCATAACACAATTATACAATATATGGTAATGCATGCAGCGCACACTGAATGATTATGTCCTCTTTTGCATATATTATGTTAGAGAATATGGTGCTAGTCTTTGTGCAGTGATGCATGCTAATGGGTACATTTTTAATTGGCCACACCTGTAAAAAAAAAAAAAAAAAAAATGGGGGTTACGCACATGGCTGGGCCTTGTGCATGCCACGTGCATTTTCAGAGGGGCCCGGCCACATACCCAACTCTCGTTACATGCAGAAGTGCCAGGTCGAAGGAAAGGGGCAGGGTGGGGCTGGAGGCGAAAGGGTAGGTGAAAGGGTTTAGGGGGTGGAGAGGGGAAGTGGAAGGGAGGTTAGGTGGGGGGGGGGGGGGGGGTAGGGAAGTTCCATCTCAGTCCTCTCCTTAATTGGAGCGGACTGTGAGGGAACTGGGGAAGGCCGGGATGCGTCGCCTCACGAAAATTGCAGAAGTCTCCCCCCCCCCGAGGGCTCCAAGGGGTAGCTCAGGAAAATATTCTTCTTCAGAACCAAAACTGCCAGACCTATACACCAGATGGCAGAATTCCTCAGCCTCAGATTCTGTGGCTAAAACTTGATCTTGAATCTGGGAAGGCATCAACTCTGGAGCCATTAGCTCGGGTTTCCTAAATGACTCCTTGGTCATGAGAGCAGAAAGAGTTTGAAGAGCTAGAAATACTTTTCTGACACTATAATGCTTCCACTCAGCAAGCACAGCATCAATGTTACGTTTTGGCATCACAATACTGGAGTTAATGCCAAACTACTTGATGCAGGACACAGGTCTCAATGATCCATTCACTTAGCAGCCCAGGTAGTGCTGAGATCTGGAATTGATTGAGGTGCTGAGAGAGGGCTTCACAGATCTCTAATTCTCTCAATTATCACTCAGTCAATATAAAGAGGCCTCAACAGGCGAGGTCTCCTTCTTCTGAGTATTTAGAGGGGAAAGAACCAAAGGCCACCCTCTCAACCTCTGGCTTCTGAGTCTCAGACTAGCAGGCTCAGCTCACCTCTTAATGCAGCTACTTGGCAGGGCCCACAGCAACTGACTCCCTGCCATCAGATCTCTGCATCAAGGAGGACTGATGCCTTCACATGTCGCTAATACCAAATCATCTGACCTCCAATCCCAAGCAACCCTTCTTAGATGCCACATGGTAGCAGGAGGAAGGTTCGCTGTTTCAGCAGCTATGTTTATATTTTGGTGCCATTGATGAGCGCTGATGCATTGTCAGCAGTTGGTGTGATTGTGGCCTTCCAACATCAATGCCTTTGTTGCCAATGAAGCTGCAAACTTTTGTTTGGTGGTAAGAATGTCAAGCTTTGAATATTGATGGCCCTGAGGGACATCTTTGAGCAGACACAATGAGCAGGGACATCATGCTTTTGCCCCAGGCAATGGATGCAGCCTTCATGATGGCAGATAATGGATGTACTGGAGTTACAGCAGGAGCAGCATTTGAAGCTGCTGCCCCCCTTATAGAACAGAGGATGGGGAAAAATAAAAGTCAATGTAAACATTTAAAAAATGAAATTTTCTTTGGGGAGAGGGGCAAACAGAGAAAGAAAAAAAAAAACACTGGGGCACTGCAACTGCAAAGAAAAGGGAGATGTGGCAGAAAAGAGTATCTAGCGCCCAAAACCACTTTAGTGATCAAGAGGGCTTGATGGCTCATTGGAGCTCCTTTGAGTCTGTTTCTTCACTTGAAATAGAAAAATACGAGTTAAAAAAAAAGCTCATTGTTCTCCAGACCCTTGTTCAGCTTGGATATTTTTCATGCTGAAGGAGGAATTTGTTGAAGTTTTTACAGATTTGGTTAATTTATCATTAGCTGAAGGTTTACCTCCTGATGTTTTGAAAAAATCCAGTTTGTCCTATATATAAAAAAGGGAAAACTACCCCATGAGTTACCTTCTAGTTATAGACAGATTTAGCAATTTGATAACCATGGGTAAACTAATAGAAAAGATAGGACATGACCAACTTGAGTTTTTGAATAATCAACAGATATTGCATAGGGGACAATGTGGTTTTCATGGACAAAACAATACTGAGACCCTTCTTGTCAGTCAATAATTACATTCTTTGAAATACTGACAGAGAAAGGGCCATGACAGCAATTTATACAGACATGCCTTTGCTTTCAATTTAGCTAATCATATTTTGCTGAAAAGATTACATGATCTTGGAGTAGCTGGTAAAGTTCTTTTATGGTTAGAATCTTATCTAACGAACCGTGTGCAGCAAGTTGAAAACAGAATCAAGAATGCAAATCCTACATGATGCCACGTCGTGGTGAACCTCAGGGCTCCACCCTTTCTTCCACATTTGTTTTTATATCACCTTCCTGTGCAATAATGGAGTCTTTTAATGTCTTTTTTTTTTAATTTTATGACGACATTCAGCTCTATTTTTAGTAGATAATGATTTTACAGTAACCAAACATTGAATTTTAAATTCTCTATAAGCTATTAAATTTAAAAACGAACATAGCCAGGGAAATCCACTTAAACACAAAAAGAAATAACGCAGATATCTGAAAACCTAAACTTGCCGCCATGACAGTTTCCTAGCTTGGGTGTTAAAATTTAGTACTCAAATTTGGGAGTACTATTTTATGATCAGTTGAGCCACACATGCCTCACAACAAAGCTGTATTAGCCAACAGCTATTTTAAGCTGAAATAATTACAGCATTTGAGAGCACTAGATCAGCAAGATTTTAGAATGATAGTGCAAGCATTTGTTTCTACTCTTGATTACTGCAGCTCTCTTTATATAGGTTTACCAAAAATTCGGACATGTGCGCCTCAATGTCTACAAAAATTCTGCGACCAGATGGATCACAAATATTAGGAAAAAATTATCATCTCTCTCCAGTCCTGAAAAGCTTGCACTGGTTGCCAGTGCTGTAGTGCTTAAAATTTAGGACGATAATGTTGATTGCTAAATCTTTTCCGGATGATGTTCCTATGTATCTACCCAAGCTATTTAAGACATATGCTCCTAGCTGGACTTTGTGTTCTGCCTTGCAATCTCTCTTACAATTACCCAGTGCAAAAGCAGCTCATCTCCAGGAAGTTCCTGTGTGTGCTATCTCGATGGTTGGCCCCATAGTGTGGAACTCAATTCCTGAGGAGATGAAGGTGTTTTCAGACATCAAACTAGTCAGGAAAAATTTAAAGATTTGGTTATTTTGGGAAACTGTTCCTGAACTTTAGTGAATTAATTGTATTAAGATAAACTTTTATTGTATCTTGTTTTGACATTTTATTATATAATTATATCATTTTAACATGTTTTATTATATGTATTGTACGCAGTTTAGCATATGCCATAAGTGGAATAGAAATATTCAAAGAGGGGCTTTGTGAGGTGCAGAGTGTATAGGAAATTGCAAGCATACCCAGAAAAGCTTTTCCAGAACTCTTTGCGAGATGATCCATGTCAGTGCCATCAGATGATATCATCCACTTTATGAAGATGAATTATCCTGCATGCCTGAGAATACAAAATACTTTTATTTGTGCAGATGAACAAGGCAAGGCTAAGGTTAAGGTTGGCCTGAGTCTTAATCTGGAGATGCTGAGGCTGTGGACAAAAAACTATCCAGTTTATTAAAAATATTTTCTGTAATTAAGGGCCACTCAGTCTATAAAAGGAAATTGCACAAGCACTGTACACAAGGTGCATGTGTGTAGTGTAATTGCAGTTTGAAGTTTAATGGAAACTTTTCCTAAAAATAGTGAAGAAATGCATGCTCTTTTGCAGAATTCATTTTCACATGCCTCCATGCTGATGCTGGTAAATGTACAATCAATATTTGTGTGGGTTTTTTTGTATTTTGTTGGGTGATGATTATGCATTTTTATTGTTAGGAGCTGTTCAAAGCAGTTTACGAGTCAGCAAAACGATTAATAAGAAAAGTTAAACACATTGCAATCATGGGTCAGACAAAAAATCATGGTTGTAAGAAAAATCGATTTGGTCCTGTATTATTACAAAAATCTTTGTGTTTCTCTAAAGCATTTTATGCAAGATTCTCCTTTGCATCCTGTGACTTGCAACTGAAAGATGAATACAAATAGCACAGTGCCTCTAGGCATCTGAACATGTTGCTGCTTCTATTCATTTCACTTAAAGTCACAAAATCTGCTACATCCAGATCTACCACTTTTGCACAAATAGGGTTGATATATTTTCTTCCTTTAAGGCAATCTGAATATGTGAAATGACTCACCTAATATAAAACAAAAAAGGTATAGTTTGTCACCTTCTGTTGAGATGTACTTAACTGAACTGGTACACATCAAATTGACCTGGCAGACCAAAGTGGTATTCCATTCTTCTACTTGATCTTTTAGGTGCCTTTGATACAACTGATCACCAGCTCCTGCTCCAGTGCCTAAAAGGCATCGGCATCAATGGCACTGCCCTAAAATGTTTTGAACCATTCCTTGCCAATAGAATGTAATTGGGTTCCAAAGACCAATAACCCGTCCTGCCCTAGAGAGCTCACCTGTGGAATACCTCAGGGCTCAGTCCTCTCCTCGATACTTTTCAACATCTACGTGCATCTATCTGCAGCATCACTCAGTCCTTCAATACAGAGTGCCACCTATTTGCAGATGAATTCCAACTCTACATCAAAATGGGATCTGACCAAATGTCAACCATTGCCATCTCAATAACTGTTTTACAGCAGTAGACCAATTACTTAGTAAACACAAACTCAGACTAAACCCATCTAAATCAGAACACCTCTGGCTCAGCTTCCAAGGTCACCCCCACTACAATAGTTTCCCTCACTGACAGGTACTGCCTTACATCCTAAGGAGTCAGTGCAAAGCCTATGGGCTCAGCTTGACCACAACCTCACAATGGAATCCCACATCTTGAAAGTAGTAAGGTCCTCCGTGTATTGGCATCAAATCCACCAACTACATAATTTCCTCAATGCACGGATTACAGTAGCAAGACTGTGCTCATCACCAGCCAAATTGATTACTGTAATTCCCTATAAAATACAATACAGTTTGAAGCCCCTCTAGTTCCTACAAAGTACTTCTGCGAGAATTTTGTTAGGAGCCAAAGCAGCTGATCAAATCAAGAAATCCATATAACCATTCTAAAAGTCTGCACTAACAAACTAAATGAAATAATCTACAGACATTATCTACTCTAAAATAAAACACAAAGCAAATCTTAGTTGCATCACTATCAGATCAAGTATATTACAGACAGATACCTTCCACTCAAGTCCATAATATCCACGAAGACTTTGCAGAAATGTATCTGCCTGCCAGCACATGGAAAGTAGGGATGTGCAGCAGGGACGGATTCGTCCCATTCGGTATTCGTCGGGACCCAAATCTGTTTCATCCATTCTTGGGGGACCCCAATCCGCTCATTAGTTACATATGTATTCGTTTCAAAAAAAAAAAAACAAAAAAAACAACCCCATCCCAACCCTTTAAATTTAATTAACTACAACCCTCCTGACACCCCCCCCCCCCCAGATTTGCCAAAAGTCCCTGGTGGGCCAGTGGGGGTCCTGGAGCGATCTCCTGCACTCAGGCCGTCGGCTGCCGGTATTCAAAATGGCACCGATAGCCTTTGCCTTTACTATATCACAGGGGCTACCAGTGCCATTGGTCGGCTCCTGTCACATGGTAGGAGCACAAGATGGCGCCAGCCGCCCATTGCTCCTACCATGTGACAGGGGCTGACCAATGGCACCAGTAGCCCCTGTGACATAGTAAGGGCAAAGGCTATCGGCGCCATTTTGAATACCGGCAGCCGATGGCCCGAGAGCAGGAGATTGCTCCAGGACCCCCGCTGAACCACCAGGGACTTTTGGCAAGTCTTGGGGAGGTCAGGAGGGTGGGGGTTTATTCGTGATATGTTGTATTCGTGGGGGTTCACCATACATTTCGTGACCTCCACGAATATGGCATATATGTTGCGGATTGCCAGTACGTTGCAAATTAATGCACACCCCTAATGGAAAGTGTCAAGAACTCCAGGCTGGTAAAACACATGAAAACGTCACTGGCTCCCAGGATAAAATGTAACACTCTCTGCTTTGTCTTCAAGTGCATGAATAAACAGGCCTCTGAATAACTCTCTCTACTTCTCTCCCCTTGCATGCACTCAGGGAAACTCCTGTCTTCTAAAATGTCACTTCTTTCCTTTCCTCTGCTGACTGCTGCCACAAGATTTCATGCCTTCTGCTGTGGACCCAAAAAACAAATTGGAAGCCGATCCAAGATGGCTTATGTAGTGACCAAAGGAAACAAGATCGGTATGTAAATGATACCTTTATTCTTAGAAAACATGCCCGACTCTGGCCGAGTTTCGCTTTTATCAGAGCTGCCTCAGGGGCAACTGTGTAGGAAAATCTTTAGAGATAATCACTCCAGTCAACGACCAGCAGAGGTATACATGCATATTGTGAGATATTCTCATACGTGCATCTGCTCATATGTTTCAGACCATTGTAGCTGGTTAACCTTCTTTAAAATACAGTTGTTAATATGAAATTCACCAGCTCGCATGGAACCAAAGCTGCAGCATGGTTTCAAATACTAGTAAGAGCGACCATGCTGCAGCTTTGGGTCCATATGAGCAGATGCGCGTATGAGAATCTCTCACAATATGCACGTATACCTCTGCTGACTGTTCACTTAAATTTATTGTAATTCGCCTTGAGCCCAAATTTGGGAAAAGGCAGAATATCAGATATTCATAAATAAATGGGGACAGCAGTGACTGGGGACTCCAAATCTGCCAGCCCTGCCATTCCCTACTCTGCAAAGATGCTCCCCTCCCCATCCCAATCATTAATGAAGAATTCCATGGCCCTACAATGCACTGAAGACCCCCTGAAGGCCACCCGCCCACTGCCAGCAGCAGTGCTTCTCACTTCCTGTTGACTGCTCCTCCGCTGCTGAAATAGTGCTCAGTGCCTCCTCATACAGACTCAAACTATGTGAGGCAGGCTGAGCACAGCTATTTTACAGCAGTAGAAGAGAAGCTGACAGGAGAATAGCCGTGTCTCCAGGCGCAGATTGGCCTATTGGGGGACTGGCCTTCCCCTAGTGGGCTGATCATGCCCATCACTTTTTTTTTTTTTTAAGCTTCCCGGTCAAAGGAAAGGAGAGGGGCTGATGTGGCCCGAAAAGAGGCCTGCAGGATTGCGGCAGAGCCCATTCTGCCATGGTCTGAAGCGAGATCTGTGGGCCACAGATGCTCTGACGCGGACTGAAGAGGACCTGCGGGCTGCAGCAGAGCCCATCCTGCCGTAGCCTGAACGGGACCTGCGGGGCCACAGTGGAACCCATCCTGCTGCGGACCTCCTCCACTGCCCCACCCCCAATGTTGCAGAAACAGCATGGTCTCCTTCCACCTCCCTTCAGGGAGTGAGGAGTAGTGCTGTGATTCAAAAACCAGCAAAGAGAAGGCCCAGAAAAAAATGGAGAGGCCTGCAAGGTGTATGTGTGTATGCGAGAGAGCCTGCTTGTGTATGAGAGAGCCTGTGTGTGTGACAGCACGTGGGGGTAAGGGAGAGAGATTAAAGATTGTGAGGCCCCCTCCCCCAATAATCTGTGGGTGATTAGAAATTAAAATATTCCAGGGATGGAGAGCTGGAGATTTTTAATCCTGTTATTTTACATTTTGGGATGTTAGTTCATGTGTCTGTTTGAAGTATTTGGTGTTTGGGAAATATTAGAAAACATTGGAATCATTTTAATTATTGGATGTTCATTGGCTGTTGCCTGCTTGACATTCTTATTAGTATGGCTTTAATATTATGATGTTTTATATCTCTTAACTTTATTGCTTAATGTTTTATGAGGAATGATGTTTCTGTTTTTCCATTGTTGCACTGCATAATACAGTCAGGCTTGCTGTGATTTCCAGAGCATGTGTATGAGTGAGAGTGAGTGAGCATGTGTGAGCAAGAGTGAGTCTGTGAACACGTGTGTGAGCCAGAGTTTGAGAGCCAGTCAGCATGCATGTAAGAGAATATAAGGGAGTTTGTGTAGGAATGAACGTGTATGTTAGTGTGTGTATAAAGTAAATGAGAGAAAGTTTGTGCAGACCTCCTATCCCTGACTAATCCAAGACAATCTCAGGGTGACTGCAGTCTAAAGTTCCCAGGTATGGACAGCAGGAGTTTTCTTTTTTAGTTTTAAGTTTTAATTATTTGGTGTTATTTGATGTGTCTGCTGTTTTGAAATATTTTATTGATGTTTGGGAAAAAAACCCAACCCAAAAACCTATACTTTTTACCCTGTTGAGATTAAAAAAGATTTATGGTTTTGGATAATTTATTTTAACCTTTTTCTATACCGTCGTTCGGATGGGTACCGTCAACGGTTTACAATAAGGCACATAAAAATGATGCTAAAACATATCAAGTTACACAGGTGCCATTAAGGTTCGGTAACAGTTTGTAAACAATATTAATTGGTAAGTGTGATAAATCATGTCCATTTCTCATTGTATCAGTTTTGGATACGAGATTAGCTTTATCATTATACTTTTATCTTTTATTTATGAATGAAAAAAAATGAAGATTAAACTAACAAATAAAAACTACACACAAATTGATTTTGGTCATGTGTGGGTGTTCAATTGTTTCTACCTTGCATTTCCCTGGGTACTATTCTCCCTTCTCTTTTTGATAAGCTTGTTTAAAGAGCCAGGTTTTTTAATTTTTTCTATAGGTTTTGCTGTCACTTTGTAATCTTAACTCCAATGGCATGGTGTTCCATAGTATGGTCCTGCCAATGATAGTGCTCTCTCTCTTACTTGGATTAGTCTTGCTGTTTTGATTGATGGAATAGTTAGGAGTGCTTTGTTGGCTGACGTCAGGTTTCTGTTCGGGACGTGAACGTAAAGGGCTGTGTTCAGCCATTCTGCTACGTGTACAGCTTCTCCATAATATTTGAGAAGCTGTACACACTATAGGGGGAGAGATGGAGAACCAAGATGGAAACTGCTGCAAGCTCCTCTGGTTAGCATGAGCTACTGTAATGTGTTTGAATGTGCCAAGGCAGCACCTGATTGCACCTATATGATCTTGGCCCTCTGTATGGGAAGGGCGGGGGAAGGTGGGGGCGAATGAGAATGGAATTACCCTGCATCGGGGGCTCCTTTTCAGGAGACTGTATATTACCTATGCTGTACTCCTATAACCTATATAACCTATGCAGTACTCCTATAACCAGAAACACTGGTTATATGAGTACTGGAGAGGGGGGAATGAATTTTTCACATATCTAATATTATAATATGGTATGTTGGCTGCATGGCTTGGTGGCTGTAATAGCCCTAACATCTTAGGGATGGAGGCTAATTATGTTTATCCACTTCGTTTTAAGATATAATTTTGCATGCACCACTAACTTCTCTCCAGATTCATATTGCTCAATCCCTGTATTTTTCAAAGAGGGGGAAGGCCTGGAGATTCCTTCGATAATTACTTGGACTAGCCTGGGATGTCTCACCATCTCTTCCACTTACAGAAAATCCAGCTTTTGAGGCAGGAGATGATACTGCTGTATTTAGATTGGAGAATGCTAATCTTAATGATGTGCAATTCTTTTATGACTTACAGCTTGGGAAAGCACAGCCCTTACCATACTGCATAGAACATTTGGGATTTCGAGGTTCTGACTTCTTGGCTCATCTTCAGGTAGACTTACATAAAAGATGATATGAAGAATAGAACAGGTAGGTATACATCTGGGGGGTTCCAGAGATTCTTACATTTGGGGAAAGCGAGGACAATAACGATGTCCCTGGCATACTAATTCTTACACACTGTCTGCACAAACCAGTTGCCAGAAACTTTGGTGGTAATATGGAGCAGCAATTTAAGTGAATCTATTACTAATAAAGAGCTGTTAACAGGTATATGGCAAATGAATAAGTCCATGGAGAGCATGACTCTTAAAGAGATGCAATTCACACTACTACACAAGATGTACTTCTGGCCAGTAAAAGCTTACAGAGCTCGAATTGCTGCTTCAGATCTCTGCCTGAAATGCAAGGCACCGAGGGCTACATTTGTACACAGTTTGTGGGGATGTGGAGTGATTGCAAAATTTTGAGGGGGAATATTCGTGTTCCTTAAGTCACTTTTAAAGTGTCAGTTGGCTTGGTCCATAGCATTCTGTTTGCTTCATATAAAGGGAGACAGAATTTGTAGCTCTAAAGCTCAAAAGCAATTGTTGATAAAAGCGACTAATTGCAAAAAAAAAAAAAAAAAAATGCATTTTCTCTTCTTGGCTGGCAGATACCGAACCATCAGTGAAAACTTGGAAAGGCAACATGCTAGATTTGATGATGTTAGAATTCAAGTCTATTGATCCTTTGGTTGCTAAACCTAAACAAACGGTTTTCTGAAATCTGGTTTCCCTTTTCCCCTCTGGTGCCAGGAGCTCTGCAGCCCTCTTTGGTCTCATTAACACACACTCTTAAGAGCCCTCTTTGAAGATTCAGATAAGAAGTACTCAAGGGGTGCTGGATAGGCTGAAAGAATTCTAGGCTGGGATGGTGCAGGAGTTTTGGTTAATTTGGATGTAGAAGTGGGTGGGGAAGGGAGACAAGGGGGGAGATGGGATGCTACGTTCTGTTTCATAATTACCTTGCTATGCATTTTTGTATTAAGTTTAAGGCAGTTTATTGTTGTAAAATAATTACTATGGCTTTCAATGTAAGAATTTTAATGTTCTGGTTGTATATGATAAAAATCAAATAGATTGTGGAAAAAATGTTTTTAATCATTGGATGTTCTATTCATCAGCTGCTTTGAAATATTTATTCTGAGTATGGTTTTACTATTATAAATTGATGGTTTATATTTCTTGACTTTGATGTTCGAGCAATGGTGATGTTTTTGTTTTTCTATTGCTGCACTGCCTACGACGTCTGTCTTGTTACAGTTTCAAATTCAGTCTTTTTCTGCATGGTTCTAGTTATAATTTCTCTCTTTAGTCTGTGTATACTGCATGTATGACTCAAGTGAGGTATTCTGGTAGCATGCAGGTTCTGTGTAGGGATCTATAACAGCTTGACTTGGTCAGTTTTCATAATCTCAGGTGTATTGGTGTTTTAGGGCCTGGTATAATATTTGCAGTATTGCTTTTTCATAAGTAGGGTTCTTACTATTTGAGTGTTGTCAGTTAATGCTGTTTTGCAAGAGAGATTTACTATATTGTAATTCAGTTTACTTAAAGCTTTCTGAAGGCTGACATGCTTTACAAAAGTCCTAATAGCATATGGTTGAGGGTGTCTTTTTTGCAAAGTTTTCTGGTTGATACTATAGTAATGCATGTAAATAATATACAAGTTGTGATATTTTTACCTTGGAACACTGACTGTTCTTTTTCATGTAAAATCTGTTACTATAAATGCATATATTTTAATCATTTGTGGGGCGAGGCCAGGAGTGTGTGCAATGGAGTAAGGTTCATCTATGACATCCAATACCTTTGCACCAGCCCTGGCTCCACAAGGAAAAGCAGGATTCCATCTGGAATTGTGCTACTTTGGGGTAGTAGCTCTCCCCAGGCTTGGCCAGGGCTAACTTATTTCTTTTTATAAGCCTAGGGAACAATATAGGTCACTTCCATGCCCTGAGGTGGTAGGCAGAACAGAAACCTATGGAATAAAAACAGCAGACAGTGTAGCCTGCAGTCAATGGGAATGCACTAGAGTGGGTTGCGAAGTAGAGGCAAGCTACAGCCACAGGAAAGGGGCAAGCCAGGAGGAAGTGCCAATGCAGTGTTGGGGAGGCTTCTATCTGAGATGACTGTACTGAGCTCTGAGAGAAGTAGCTAGCTATGGACCAGCAAGTCTCCTAGAGAATGGGAAAGGGAAGGGGGCTGCTGAATGGGAATCGCTGGCAGCAAGCAAGAACTTTACACCATGATGCAGGGCAGGGCTGGGGGCAATTATGTGAGTACACAACAGTAGCATGATAGAGAAATTGAGACACACACACACCCATACACACTTTGTCTGTGGTTATCTCTCTCAGACCCACGAACTCGTCTGTGGGTACGTGTGTGAGAGAGTATATATGCCTATGTCAGTGTCTGTGCCAATAAAGTTTCTGCAATCTAAAAATCTGGTTGTGTGTGTCTGACACAGGCTGGCAGTGTCATTACTCGCAATTGGTTCAAGAGCCAGACCAGAAATCCAGCATATCACTAGACGAGATATGTACGGGGCCCAACCATTTTGCATAGATGAAATGGGGGCTGCAGCTGTACTCACTCCTGGTCTAGAATGTGCTCAATATCTTAGCTAGCTAGGAAAGATGAAGTTTATTTTGGACATATTTTGGCTCAATTCTGCCAAGTTCTAGGGTTAACTTGACATGCTTCTCGGAGCTGTTGGCATATGTGCTACAGGGAAAGTGCATGAGCGATTCAGATATCTTCTTGCAATTTGCCCCTGCAGGTCTCCTGCTGAGGGGGTGAAAGAAAGCCTAAAGTGGCTACAGGGGACTTTGGACTGGTTGGGGTTTTTCTGGCAAATTAAGGCAGGAGCTCTTCATTAACCCATTATGTTCCAGTGTCCTATTTGGAGGATAGCCTCTTAAAAAATTGAGAAAGTACTAATTAGCTGATAATTTCCTTTTCCTTAACCCAGACAGATGGATTCAGGACCAGTGGGTTATATACTTCTACCAGCAAATGGAGACTGAGCAAACAGACATTACAGTATATATTACTCCTGCCGTGACATCAGCCTGCTGTGGCCAGACAAGCAAAAACTTGATTAAAAACAGATAATCATTTCAGTACTCAACCAACAGGAAACACTAAACTCAAACAAAGAATGCATGAACACTAATCTAGGAACTAGATGAAGACTTACCAATAACCGCTGGAACGCATAGCCATGCAGGAAGACCATAACAGTCATTTGGCAGCCAAGTGCAGGAAGCTGACTCCATCTGGCTGGATTAAGGAAAGTAGTAATTTCTCATTTCCTAGTTCCCAGACAGATGGATTCAGGACCAGTGGGATGCACCCAAGCTATTTCCGAATAGGGCAGGAGGCTGCCTGCGGTACAGTCACAACCGCACATGCAAAGGCTGCATTCTCTCGGGGCTGCACATGCAGCCGATAATATCTGGTAAAGGTATGTAAGGAGGACCAGGTCGCAGCTCAGCAAATGTTGACGGGAGACAATCTAACCTCTGCCCAAGACACTTCCTGAGCCCTAGTGGAATTATCTCTAAACTGAGTAGGCAATGGCCTTTTAGCAGCCACATACACGGCGGTGAATACCTCCTTAATCCAGCGAGCTATTGTAGCCCGTGTAGCTATTGTAGCCGGTTCGCCCTGTTTACTTCCAGCATGAAGGACAAACAGGTGATCTGTCTTTGGGAAAGGTTAGAAACCTCCAGCTACCTCACAAGTCTCTTGCCATCCAAGGGACGTAATAAGTGATATTCTTCCACCTCTCTTTCCCTACCCAGAGACTGCAGGGAAATGGTCTGATTCAATTGAAAATCTGAGACCAGTTTAGGCAAAAAAGAAGAAACAGCATGCATCTGAAGGAACAACAGTCATCTGAAGGAACAGCTGCTGGCAAGACAAGGCCTGCAGCTCAAATTCGACGTGCAGAATGTATCTGCACCAGAACCACTGATTTCAAAGTTCAGTAACCGCAATGAAAGACTATGCAATTGTCAAAATGTGAGGCCCATCAAGAAATCCAACACCAGATCACAAGGGTACCGGTAACCACAAGGGAAGATCAAGATTCTTCATTCCCCTCAAGAAATGGAGCACATCTGGATGAGGCAATAAGGATTCACCTGGCCCCTAAAACAGGCAAGAGCTGCTACCTGTACCTTAAAGGAATTAAAGGGCCAACCCTTTATTCAAACCCTCCTGTAAAAAGATTCCACTCATTTTAGAATTAAGTGAACGAGGAAGTACTCCTCCATCTTCACACCAAGCCTCAAACCCGCGCCAAACCCGCACATAAGCTAAGGAAGTGGAGAACTATCTTGCTCTTAGCAAGGTGGCAATGACCGCAGTAGAATATCCAGGCTTCAGCAAGTGAGCCCTCTCATGGGCCATACCGTAAGACAAAACAGAGTCAGATCTTCGTGAAGGACAAGTCCCTGCTACAACAGATTCCCATGCAGAGGAAGGTGGAGGTTGGAGTCTACCAGAAGCCTTCACAGATCTGCATACCATGGACTCCTGGGCCAGTCTGGTCCCACCTAAAGCACCATCCCCCTGTGACAGTCGACCCTCTGAATTATTCTGCCCAACATAGGCCATGGAGGAAAGGCATACATAGCAGCTTGTCCTCCGGCCTGATCTGCACAAGAGCATTAATACCCAATGACTTTGGATCTCTCCTGCGACTGAAGAATCAAGGAAATTTTGCATTGCGAGAAGTGGCCAACAGGTTGAGAAACAGAAGGCCCCAGCAATCCACTATCAGCTGAAATGCCTCATCCGACAGTATCCATTCTCTTGGGTCCAGACTCTTCCTGTTGAGAAAGTCCGCTCTTACAGTGTCTTTTCCTGCAATGTGCGAGGCTCAGATCTCCTGAAGATGCACTTCCACCCATTTCATAAGTTGGTCTATCTCCTATGACACTTCCTGGCTCTTTGTTCCTCCCTGACATTTAATGTAAACCACAGTCACTACGTTGTCGGACATTACCCGGACCACTGGACTCTGCAGCCTGCCAATGAACTGCAAGCACGCCAACCAGACCACCCAGGTTTCCAGTGATACTCTTCCATATTCCAGTGCCCTTGCGCCATTAGTTCCTGACAGTGAGCTCCCCAACCCTGGAGGCTCACATATGTCGTGAGTACCAACCATTCTAGCGTTATCAGGGAAGCTCCCTTTCTCAGATGATCCACTTGCAACCACCACTGCAGGTGACAGCAGAATTCCATCGGCAGGTGGAGCTGAAGTGAACAATCCTGAGACTGCAGGTTCCAACAAGACAGCAGGGAGCACTGAAGGGGACGCATATGCGCTCTTACCCTTGGCACCACTTCCAGGGTTGCCACCATTAAACAGAGCACCTGCAGATAGGACCACAATGTCACGTGTAGAGTGTTCATCAAGAGATGCACCTGTGTCATCAACTCCTGAATACGAGCTTCTGGCAGGAAAACCTTGGCTTGTTTCATGTTGAAATGAACACCCAAATACTCTAATGACTGAGAAGGCTGAAGACTGCTCTTGGCTAGGTTCACCACCCAACCAAGCTCCTGCAACAGGGAGATACCCTTGCGGGTCGGGTCACCAGGCAGCTCTCTTCCAGAGAGTTTGCCTGAAACAGCCAGTCATCCAAATACAGGTGTACCAGGAATCCATCCTCTCTCAACTCTGCCACCACCACCACCATAACCTTGGAAAAAGTTCTGGGAGCAGTGGCCAGACCAAAAAGCAGCACCCGAAACTGATAATGGCACCCCAACACAGAGAAATGCAGAAAATGTAGGTGCTCCAATTGGATGGGAATATGGAGGTAAACCTCAAACAGATCCAAGATCAGAAATTCCTCCAAATGCATTTCCATTATCACTGAGCGCAATGCTTCCATGTGAAAATGAGTTACCCACAAATGATGGCTGACGCCTTTGAGATCCAGGTTGGAATGAAAGGAGCTCTTCTTTGGCACAACGAAACAAATGGAATATCAACCCATATTTTCTTAAGACGTGGGTACTGGAACCACAGCCCTCAGACTGAGGAGCCTTGACAGCGTACACTCCACTGCCTATTTCTTCTGCAGGGAGACACCATGAACATTTCCTGAGGAACACTGCGAAACTCCAGCACATATTCCTCTTGTATCATCTCCAGGACCCACCTCTGATAAAAAAGAGAGGCATCCCCCTATCTCCTGTTCCCCGGGGTGGGTTGGTAAACCTTCGTTGGGAGGCTCGGAAGGTCCCTCAACCCAAGCCCGTGCCCTGCCTGGGCCAAAAGGACTAAGATCTATCAAAAAGCCGAGTCCTCTGAAAGGTCACCCCTCTGTAGAGACAAAACTGCTTGGAACCCCTGAGATGACCCCTCATACCAGAGGGTCATGCAACTGCTTTTTATCCTCCGGCAACTGAGGAACTGGGGATTTAATCCTTACTGGCCACTCCAACTTGCTCCCAAACAAGAGTCCTTAAAAGGCAATTTTGTAAGATTAGCTTTGGAGGTCACATTGGCCGACCAATTTCTCAGCCCTAACTGATGCCTGGCTATTTCCGAAGGTAACCCTCTGGTCAAAGTGCGGACCAAATCGCAGCCCTCATCTGCTAAAAAGGTTCCATAACTGCCCTGGAATTTACACCAGAGTCATCAACTTCCTGAGAGAAAAGCAAACAAGAATGAGCCACCAGGGAACAACAAGAAGCTATCTGCAAGGTTATTACCACTGTTTCAAATGCTTGCTTAAGGATGGCCTCAATCCTCCTATTATTCACATCTTTCAAGGCCATTCCTCCCTCCACAGGGAGTCTATTTAGAGATGGCACAGACAACTCCATCCATTTTCAGAAAACGCACTCTTTTTCACCACTGGATCCAGGGAGTACAGCCTTCCAAGATCTGATCCTCTTTGAAATTTGCCTCCAGGGCATCCCACTCAAGATCAATCAATTCTTGAATGGCCTCCATAACGGAGGGGGGTGGGGGGAGAAGAGGAAGGGAATGGTGAATAAAACAGAAAATGAGATAATGCCTCTAACACTCCATGGTGAGACCACACCTTGAATGCTGTATGCAATTCTGGTCGCTGCATCTCAAAAAAGATACAGATGCATTGAAGAAGGTACAGAGAAGGGCGTCCAAAATGATAAAGGGGATGGAACAGCTCCCTTTGGGGAAAAGTTAAAGAGGTTAGGGTTGTTCAGTTTGGAGAAGAGATGGCTGAGGGGGGGATATGATAGAGGTTTTTAAAATCATGAGGGATGTAGAATGGGTAAATGTTAATTGATTATTTACACTTTCGGAAAATAGGACTAGGGGGCACTCCTATGAAGTTAGCAAGCAGCACATTTAAAACTAATCAGAGAAAATTCTTTTTCACTCAACGCACGATTAACCTCCGGAATTTGTTGCCAGAGGTTGTGTTAATGCAGTTAGTGTAGCTGGGTTTAAAAAAGTGTTTGGATAAGTTCTTGGAGGGGGAAGTCCATTAACTGCTATTCCTTGTGGTTGCTTGCCCCTCCCCCAGCTGGAACATCACAGAAGCTTAAAGATTCTGCTTTTACTTCTCGCCACTCACACAGGTACCTCCATTTTCTGCTTGTTTCTGCCTTGGATTTGAGATTTCCCCTGTGCTCAGCCCTCCGATTGGACCCTCTCTTCCCCTCCACCTCATGGTTGCTTGCCCCTCCCCCAGCTGGAACACGTCACAGAAGCTAAAAGATTCTGCTTTTACTTCTCTACACTCACACAGGCGTCGCATGACCAAGGAGCTTGCCCCTTGGTGAAACCCTCACAACAGAAGCCTCCAGACTTTCTTGCACCACCGACTATTGACTCCAGGACTTTGACTTTTCGCTGCGCACCTCCTGCAACAATGACTCATTGGAATCCGCTATCTGCCTCTGCCCACTACAGGAACTGTTTCTCTCTTTCAACAAGTAACATACAATTATCACCACTTTCTGAATGAACTCTCCACTGTACCCATTGCTGCATTAATCACTGGTATTACTTCACTGACATCTAGTCTGGTTATCCTTGTTATCTGAGTATTTTGTTGCAGTCCTTTCACTTATACTTAGCCTAATAATTAGCTCTGCCTTATGTATTTCAATAAGTTCTGTAATGTGCTCATTTAGCCTCAGCCTCAATTAGTTGTAATCTCCTGCACTGCCTTTCCTGTAGTATTGCCAATTTCTGTTTCTCTCTCACTTAATTTGCCTCTCCGCATTCTCTGCAGATCTCTTGCACCCCACCCACCCTGTTAACCGAACTACACCTATCTGGCCCCAGCACTGTAGTAACAATTGCTGTTAACCTCAATCTCTTCTCATCCCTTGCCAATTCCACTACACTACAATGTACCCTCTCTCCCACATATACATCACTCCCCCCCCTCCAAACCATTACCTCCCCTATATCCCCGCTCCCCAATTCACAAACACCTCATACCCATCATGGTATCTCCCTTTGCACAATTCTTAGGCCTCTTTACCATAGCAATACTTCTTTTTAATGCCCAATCAATTTCAAAAAAAGCTCCGATTCTACTTGACCTGCTTACCGACACTAACCCAGACATATGTGCCATCACTGAGTCCTGGCTCAAGGACACTGACCAAGTCTTCATCAATCAGCTACCTACCCAATCCTAAAATATTTTCTCAATCCCGAGACCCAAAAAGAGGCGGCGGCCTCATCCTCGCTGCAAAAAAAGCATCTCAATCTTAAACCTCAAAAAAATCACTGCCCCCCATAAACTCGAAATTGGCCTCTTCAAAGCCAAAGAGCTTCAGGTTTGCCTCATATATGCCCCCCCAGGGCAGCTTGATCAGGATCCGTCCCCCCGCATCAAATTTTTATCAGACAACATCACTATTGACACCCCTGCCATAATTCTAGACTTCAACCTCCATGTAGATGCCCTCCCTCTCTCCCCATCCTGTGAACTCTTCCTAAACACCCTTCATGCTATAGGCTTCAGACAACTGATCGCAACTGATCACAAACCCCACACACAAAGCAGGTCATACCCTTGATCTGATATTCATTAATGCTAACATTCAATCTCACCATACCCCCTCTACTATCCCGGTCCCATGGTCCGACCACTCCCTTATAAATGCTCTCCTCACCATAAACACCCCCACCCCCCCAACCTACCCTCTCCTTCAGCACTATCTCCTACTGTAAACCCTGCTCTACTGAAACTCATTACAACATTCGAAGAAAAATTACCACGTATTGACATTACCAACCCTGATACTTCTCTATCATCATGGAACAATCTCACCGCCACCATAGCCGACGAAGTCTGCCATATAGTAAAAAAGAAAATTTCCCACAAGTCAGTAAAAAAAACCTTGGTACACTACTGAATTAAAAAAAATAAAAAATGAATTGAGAAATAAAGAAAGAGCCTGGCAAAAAACCCCATCCCCAGTTCACATAGCTGCCTACAAATCTTCTCTTCACTCATACAATCCACCCTAAAAGCAAAACGAGACTACCATTCCGCCAAAATACACGACTACCAATTCAACTCCAATGCTCTCTTCTGTCTCTGAACTTACCACCCCCTCCCCCCTTTGAAGAAAATGCCAGCACTAAATGCGAGGAACTTGCCATGTTTTTTAGAAACAAAATCACTAATGTCCTTCAATGTTTCCCTGGTAAGCCCTCCCCAGTCAACCCCCTCCCCAAAAACTCAAGCGCTAACCTTGAGTCCCTTGAACTCACCTCTCCTAAACAGATTGAACGAATCCTCCAAAAGGCTAAACCCGCCACACATTCATCCGATATAATCCCCACTAAGACTCTTCTTTCCATCCCTGCCACCATTTCAAAACTACTAGCTGACATAATAAACTGCTCCCTCTCACATGGCAAAGTACCCGACCCCCTTAAACATGCAGTTGTCAAAACTCTCCTAAAAAAACCTAACCTAGACCCCAGTATCCCAGCTAACTATCGCCCTATTTCTAACTTGCCTTTCATAGCAAAAATAATGGAGAAAATAGTCAATACCCAGCTTACCGAATTCCTTGAAGAGCACAACACCCTTCACCCGGCTCAATTTGGTTTTCGTAAAACCCGTAACACTGAAAGCCTTCTTCTTACCCTTTCTGACACTATACTCAAGGGATTGGACCATGGTCAATCATACATACTGGCCCTACTTGATATATCTGCTGCCTTTGACACCGTCAATCATACCATTCTCCTCACCCGCCTAGCAGAAATCGGTGTCACATGTTCTGCGCTGCAATGGTTCTCTCATCTCGACGACAGAAATTACACCGTAAAAATAGCCAATTGCGAATCATCCTACATTCCCCTCTCTCAGGGCGTCCCGCAGGGCTCCTCCCTCTCTTCCACGCTCTTCAATATCTATCTCCTCTCTAATCTTGGCCTAAAGTTCTTCATGTATGCTGACGACATTCAAATCCTCATCCCGCTTCAAGAATCCCTCCCCAAAACAGTTTTGGGATTCCTGCCTTACTTCAATTAACACCCTCCTCTCAAACCTACATCTCGCTTTAAATGTAACAAAAACGGAGCTCCTCACAATTGCCAATCCCCCAGCTCGCTCGCTCCCTGCCTTAAGCAATACCAACCCTCCACCTGCTACATTCACCTGCAATGTGAGATCTCAGCGTCTATCTTGACCAACATTTAAATTTCAAATCTCACATCCACAATACCATAAAAACAGGCTTCTTCAAATTGCACATCCTAAAGAAACTTAAACCCCTGCTACATACCCAAGACCTCCGCACAGTCCTACAGGCAACTATTTTAACTAAACTGGACTATTGCAATTCTTTATTGCTGGGCCTCCCTCTCTCCACTATCAAACCCCTCCAATTTTTACAGAATGCCATGGCCAGAATCCTAACAAACGCACGTAAATCGGATCACATTACCCCTATCCTAAAAGACCTCCACTGATTACCCACAACCTCACGCATAAAATACAAAACACTCACCATCCTCCACAATTTATTGTACAATCAAAATCACACTTAGCTCGAGAATGCACCTCTTTTCCCCATCATCTACCCGCCCCTCCAGATCCAACCTTGCTGGTACCCTATACACCCCCTCCCTAAAAACTGCTCACCACACCTCAACCAGAGAAAGGGCTTTCTCTATTGCCGGTCCTTCCCTATGGAACACCCTGCCCACTTCCCTCCGTCTAGAACCTAACCTGTCAATTTAAAAAAGAGCTCAAAACCTGGCTCTTTACATTAGCATACCCAGACATTGACCAAACTTAGCTTGCACTCTAACCCCGCAGCCCACCCTTTCCCCTCTCCCCCTTTCATCACCCCAAAGACTCCAAAATATAGTTTCTCCCCCCTAAGCAATGACGCCTAAATTCTGTTATTAGTTTCCCCTCACCCTCCTTTAAGCCTACCCTACCATTCCCCCCCCCCCCCCCTCCCTGTCACTGCCATCACTGGTCTGGTACCTACCAGCCCACCTGTACATAGTGTCTATTGTTTATTTTCTTCAAATGTTCCTATCAAATTTCTCTTTCCCTATCCTTCCTACTGCTGTCCTCTCCTCTTTCATTACTGCTCCCCCCCCCCCCCCTTCCCTGTTTCTTGTATTTCTCTCTCTTGTTATTTTGTTACAATGTAAACTGGCATGATGTTCCGATGAATGTCGGTATATAAAAATCAACAAATAAATAAAGTTGACTTAGGGAATAGCCTCTGCTATTATTGGCATCAGTAGCATGGGATCTTCTTAGTGTTTGGGTACTTGCCAGGTTCTTGTAGCCTGGTTTGGCCACTGTTGGAAACAGAATGGTGGGCTTGATGGACCCTTAGTCTGACCCAGTTTGGCAATTTCTTATGTAGAAATTAAAATGGGATTTTTTTTTGGCTCAAGGCATGAAATTTGCTGCAGTATTCCCAGCATCTTCTATGTCTGGGAAATCAGGGCCAGCAGTTCATGTCTATAAAAGAAACACAACATAGTCCTATATGGTTCCATTCCCGGAGGAATTTCTCCATTCTCCAGCGTGTCAGGATAGGCCTCATCATCAGTGCCTTCCATATTCCTATCAGGAGAACCTGCAGTGAATCAAGGTGTACTTCGGCACTTAACAGTAGTTCCTGAAGAGGGAGAGGCCACTGACTGAGAATTTGACCTGACAGGATTGGATAGGGCTGAGGACTGCTCCTGAAGAAAGGATTGCAATCCTTGAAAAAAAAAAAAAAAAAAAAAAAAATCTACCCAAGAAGAGGTAGAAGGATCCATGTCAAAACCAGAAGGCACTTGCGCTGCGCCCACTGAAATGTCATCCCCTGCTGAGGAACCAGTCAAGGGAGTACCAAGGTCAGCCGTCCCTCCTGACATATCCTTAACCAGGTCATCATCAGGCTAGGAAGAATAGGCTTAGTAAAATCAGAGAAAGATAATTCTCCCTGAGCCTCTAAGCAGTGCTGGCACAAGTTAGAGGGCACGCCAGGCTGAGATGCCTGAATATATGACAGGCAGCACAGAGGGAAAGGCGCTTAGGTTTCTTAGCCACAGGCACCATTAGTCTGTCAGTACGCTTAACAAGCTACTGAATATGTGCGTCCAGCCGAATTCATGCTGAAAAATTTAGGGGCAAAAAATGTAGGTATCCCAAGGCTATGCGCCGCAAAACTAAGTACACTGTCACCATGTCAAACCTGGGTGCACAGTATGTTGCAGAATGTGTGCACAGGCAGCACACACTCAAAAGAAAATGGGCACACAATTCAGACACACAGCTGGATGCACTTGCATGCGACGATCCTGCAGAAGGCAGCCGAATGCACAGATAAAAGCGCATGAAAATGCCACTGCAGCCTACCACAGGGCAAACAGAAAGAAGCCTAACAGCTGGGCCTAGCCCAGAAAGGCTGCTCAACCCACCAGGCTGCCCAAGTCCCTTAACCCCCCACAGTACTGGGAACGAACATCTGAACGGCACGCCGAGCACAGAGACAGTCTTACAACCACCTTTCTACTGTGTCACTGACTTTTTTTTTTTTTTTAACTTACCTGAGCTCAACCTCTTGACTGAATACAGAGATGGTCTCCAGCTGCAGGGGGAGAGAGTGCATATACTGTCACCACTGCTCTTGGCTTCCTACACCCACTGCCTTTCAGCTGCTTTAATCATCTAAGTCCATACCGGCTGAAGAACCAGTTACTGAACAGAGGACTCATCCAAGGGACCATGAAAATCACTTCAGGAATTCCCATCTGGGGGAGGGTCCATAGGTATCACCGCAGGAGAGCAGGGCAACTCAAAGCTCCAATTAATTCTCCTCTAAATTTTGAAGCAATTCCCATTAGGGAAATGCAATTCCACCATCTGCTGGAGAAGGAGAATACTGGCAGGCTGATGTCACTGCAGGAGAATATATACTAAGCCATCAGTTTGCTTCGTCTCCATCTACTAGTAGAAATGCATAACCTACTGATCCTGAATCCTTCTGTCTGGATGCTAGGAAATTGGACATAATAGGTTAATGATCCAGGCCACGGGGTTCCCCCAAGCTAACCAGCCCTTTCACTTTGGGTTGATTAACACACAGGAACATTGAGAGATAATTTTAAGCAGAGTATGCTTATGTACAAAGGATGGCACCTCACTTTTAAAGGGATACTGAGCTTGCCCATGCTCTGCGTATAATTATCTTAGTAAATTGAGTACTAATGACTGATTTACTGAAGTAATGGAGAAATTACTTACCTGATAATTTCGTTTTCCTTAGTGTAGACAGATGGACTCAGGACCAATGAGTATTGTGCTCTCCTGATAGCAGATGGGAGACCGAGTCAGATTTCAAAGCCGACATCACCCTACATATACCTGTGCAGCAAGCTTAGCTCTTCAGTATTCTCTTCAAAAAGCCAGTGTGGATATATGTTGCTTAATACTTGATTACGCTTGATTAACCTTGAACTGGTTCAACTGATTATATATACGTAATATAAAAATTTTTTTTTTTTTAAACAGTGCACTCAAACAATAAATGCAGACACCAGACAACTGCGGGTGTCTTGAACTAGGGGTAGGCCATGGCTTACCCGTATTTGCTTAGTCTCGAGATTTGTTTTCCTAGGTTCTCGATTTCTGGAGCAGCCGTGGGCGGGATGCTGAGTCCATCTGTCTACACTAAGGAAAACGAAATTATCAGGTAAGTAATTTCTCCATTTCCTAGCGTGTAGCCAGATGGACTCAGGACCAATGGGATGTATAAAAGCTACTCCCCTACAGGGTGGGAGTCTGCCCGTGGCCCACTTAGTACTGCCCTTGCGAAAGCTGTATCCTCCCTGGCCTGAACATCCAGGCGATAGAACCTGGAGAAGGTGGGTAGGGAGGACCATGTCGCCACCCGACAGATCTCTGCTGGCAAAAGCAGCTTGGTTTCAGCCCAGGAGACTGCATGGGCCCTTGTAGAATGCGCCTTGACCTGTAGAGGTAATTGTTTTCCTGCCTCTATGTAGGCTGCCTTGATTACTTCTTTGATCCAGCGGGCTATGGTCGCCCGCGATGCCACTTCCCCTTGTTTCTTACCGGTGATCTGTTTTGCGCAAGGGTTCCAATCTTTTCAGGTATCGGACTAGGATTCTGCAGACATTCAGGTGGCGAAGGAGGCGTGAGTCTTCCGAATCCTTGTGCTCATCTGGAGATGGTAAGGATATGGCTTGGTTCATATGGAACTGGGAAACCACTTTCAGAAGGAAGAATGGTACCATATTCAGCTGTATGGTGCCCGGGGTGAACCTGAGGAATGGTTCCTGACAGGATAGTGCTTGAAGTTCGGAGATGAGCTGAGCATATTGGTAAGTCTTGTGGGGGTCAGGAGGGTGGGGGGGGGGGGTGTTGTAGTTAATTTAATTTTAGCGGGGAAACAAATAGGAATTAATGGATAAACATATCGGGGAGCCCCCTTGCCGAATGCAACGTATCTGCCCCCTGACGAATCCGAATCCCAAATGCAACATATGGCGTCCCTCTGCACATCCCTACTGATTATGTTCACAGTTGTACTTCCCTCAATAGAGGAGTAAGAAAGGTTTGTTGGTATAAGATCTACCGGTGTTATATTTGTAAATAAAGTACTTTCATTCCTTGTAAACATAGTTTGTTATACCTCTACTTCACTGTTAACTGGAACACTTGGCTATGGGGGAGAAGAAGGTTCTGCGCCTGGACTCAAGGTTGCTGATAGAGCTTCCACTTCGCAGTCCAACAATGGCGCTTCATTCACCCGGATCACATGTGCATCCTTGGGGCCTTGGAGTATTTGTGAGTTGGGGGAGGAGGCTATCAATCTAGCCTTCCTTTTCTTCCCCATTTTAACCAATAATCTGGAATCTTCAAAAGGAAATCAGACACGGAAAAGAATGAGCCAAACAAACCAGAGGAATCCAGATGAAGCCTGAGAAGTGTGCTGCAGGAGTCAAAAAAGCAAACAGAATGTTGGGAATTATTAGAAAGGGAATGGTGAATAAAACGGAAATGTCATAATGCCTTTGTATCGCTCCATGGTGAGATCGCACCTTGAATACTGTGTACAGTTCTGGTCACTGCATTTCAAAAAATATATAGATGCGATGGAGAAGGTACAGAGAAGGATGACCAAAATGATAAAGGGAATGGAACAGCTCCCCTATGAGGAAGGACTAAAGAGATTAGGACTGTTCAGCTTGGAGAAGAAACGGCTGAGGGGGGAATATGATAGAGGTGTTTAAAATCATGAGAGGTCTAGAACGGGTAGATGTGAATCGGTTATTTAGTCTTTCAGATAATAGAAAGACTAGGGGGCACTCCATGAAGTTAGCATGTGGCACATTTAAAACTAATCGGAGAAAGTTCTTCTTCACTCAACGCACAATTAAACTCTGGAATTTGTTGCCAGAGGATGTGGTTAGTTCAGTTAGTATAGCTGTGTTTAAAAAAGGATTGGATAAGTTCTTGGAGGAAAATCCATTACCTGCTATTAATTAAGATGACTTAGAAAATAGCCACTGCTATTACTAGCAACAGTAACATGAAACAGACAGTTTTTGGGTACTTGCCAGGTTCTTATGGCCTGGATTGGCCACTGTTGGAAACAGGATGCTGGGCTTGATGGACCCTTGGTCTGACCCAGTATGGCATGTTCTTATGTTATTGCGACCAAAAATGCTATCTTTAAGGTCAGGAGACAGAGACAGACCGCATGTTTGTCTGAAGAAATCCCCTGCTAGGAAGTTAGTACTAGGTTGAGGTTCCATAGAAGCACTGGCCATTTTAGGGGTGGGCGGAGTTGCTTAACTCCTTTCAGGAAGCAAGACACAACAGGATGAGTTGATAGTCTGATACCATCCACTTCGGATCTGAAGCAGGCCAGTGCTGCAACTTGGACCTTGAGGGAGTTGATGGACAACCCCTTCTTCATGCCGTCCTGTAGGAATTTCAGTATTGTGGGAATCTTGGCTGTTCTCGGGAGGAGACCACAGTCTTCATACCAGGCTTCGAATACTCCCCAGATCCGTATGTAAGACAGAGATGTGGAGAACTCGCATGCCCGGAAGCAGGGTGTCAATCACGGCTTTTGAGTAGCTGCGCTTCTTTAGGCTAGTCCTCTCAAGAAGGGCCATACCGTAAGAGAGAATAGAGCCGGGTCTTCGTGGTAGATCGGTCCCTGATGAAGGTCCCTTTGTGGCAGTAGTCGCAGAGGATTCCCCGCCAGTAGTCTTCACATGTCCGCATATCATGGTCTTCTTGACCAGTCCGGGGCGACTAGTAGAACTAGCCCCCTGTGATGCTCTATCTTGTGGATGATCCTGCCCAGTAGTGGCCAGGGTGGGAAGGTGTACAGGTGGTCTTCCTCTGGCCAGTTCTGGACGAAAGCGTCGATTCCCTGAGATTGTGGTTCTTGTCTGCGGCTGAAGAACCTGGGGACTTGGGCATTGAGACAAGTTGCCAGTAAGCCCATGACTGGGGGACCCCATCGATTTACTATCAGTTGGAAGGCCCTGTCAGCCAGCAACCATTCCCCGGGTCTAGGCTCTCCCTGCTGAGGTAGTCCGCTGAGACGTTGTCTTTTCCCGTGATGTGGGAGGCCGAAATCCCTTAGATTTATTTCCGCCCACGCCATGAGGGGGTCTATTTCCAGAGACACCTGCTGGCTCTTGGTTCCTCCCTAGCGGTTGATGTAGGCAACGGTTGTCGCGTTGTCCGACATAACTGACAGACTCGCCTCCGCGTGTGTGGCTGAGTCTTGGCAGGCTAGTCTGACCGCTCGAGCTTCCAGGCAGTTTATGTTCCATCCCGCCTCTTCCTTGTTCCATTGTCTCTGGGCTGTCAGTTCCTGACAGTGGGCTCCCCACCGTAGTGAGAAAGATCCAGTTCGGTGGGGATAAGTTTACTCCTCTGCTTAGGTGGTCTTCCTGTAGCCACCATGGAAGCTGGTCCCGAACATCAGTTGGTAGCTGGAGGCGAATCGAGTAGTTCTGGTACGCTGGGTTCCATCGTGATAGGAGGGAACATTGTAGCGGTCGCATATGGGCCCTTGCCCACGGAACGACTTCCAGAGTTGATGTCATGAGGCCGAGGACATTAAGGTAGTCCCATACCTTGGGGCGAACAGAGGTCAACAGTTTTTGTAATTGACCCATCAGTTTCCTTCTCCTTGGAGGGGGGAGGCAGACCTTGTTCTGTTTGGTATCGAACCGGACTCCCATGTATTCTAGTGACTGGGAGGGCTGTAAGCAGCTCTTGGCCGTGTTCACGACCCACCCGAGTTCCTGTATTAGATTCTTGACTCTGGTGGTCACGTGGCTACTCTCCTTCGGAGACTTTGCCCTGATCAGCCAATCGTCCAAGTAAGGAGGTACCAGGACTCCTCCTTTCCTCAGTGCTGCCGCCACTACCACCATAATTTTGGTGAAGGTTCTGGGGGTGGTAGCTAGTCCGAAGGGTAGTGCCCGGAATTGGTAATGATGGCCCAGTATCGCAAAGCGCAGGTCGTCCTGATGGACTGGGATGTGAGGGTAGGCTTCAGATAGGTCCAGGGAGGTTAAGAATTCTCCTGGTTATACCACCATTATAACGGAGTGTAGGATTTCCATGCAAAAGTGTGGTACTTTCAGGTAACTGTTGACGGCCTTGAGGTCCAGGATGGGCCGGTATGTCCTTTTTTCTTGGGAATGATAAAATAGATGGAATAGTGGCCAGTATTTTGTTGAAGCATGGGCACCGGGGCTATTGCCTTCAGGCTGAGTAGTCTTGCTAGTGTGGTTTCCACTGCCAGTGTCTTGGAGTGGGAGTAGCAAGGTGATCTCAAATTTGTCTGGAGGGATGTTTTGGAATTCCAGAGAGTACTCCTCTCGAATGATAGTTAGGACCCACTTGTCTGATGTTATCTTGACCCATCTTTAGTAGAAGAGGGCAAGTCTGCCCCTATGTCTTCTTCCTGTGGATGGGCCTGCATGTTCTTATTGTGGGGTACGGCCGGAGCCTGCCCCTGAGCCTGCTCCCCTCTTAATGTGTCTGTTCCGAAAGGAATGTGACCTTCCTGAAGGGCGAGGAGCTTGGGACTGTGTTCTTGTAAGGTCTAAAACGCTGTGATCCTCTGCCCTTCGTTCTTCTGGGGGAGGAGCGCTGATATGTTCTTTTGTTCCTGTCTTCAGGTAGTTGAGGTACTGGAGATTCGCCCCATTTGTTGGCTAACTTCTCCAGTTTGCTTCTGAACAAGAGAGAGTCTATAAAAGGCATTCTCGTGAGGTTTGCTTTGGATGTCGCCTCAGCTGACCAATTCCGGAGCCATAGTTGTCTTCTGGCCGTCATTGCTGCGGCGACACCCCTGGCTGAGGTGCGCACGAGATCTGAGGTAGCATCAGTGAGGAAGGAGACCACAGGCTCCATCGTTTCTCCGGGTGTGCTTGCGTCTCTGAAGAGGAGCAAACAGGAACGCGCCACCAATGTGCAGCAGGAAGCAATCTGTAGCGTTATTGCTGATACGTCAAAGGACTGCTTAAGGATGGCTTCCAGCCTTCTGTCCTGGGTTTCCTTCAGTGCCGCTCTTCCCTCCACATGAATCGCAGTGCGCTTTGAGACTGCACAGATCATAGCGTCCACTTTAGGGAAGCATAGGAGTTCCTTAGTCGTGGGTTCCAGTGGGTATAGGGCTTCTAGGGCCCGCCCCCCCCCTTTTAAAGCTGGCCTCTGGAGCATTCCATTCCAGGTCAATCAGTTCCTTGATGGGCTCCAACATAGGAAAGTAGCATGAGGCCTTACGGAGGTACACCAAAATGGGGTTCTTCTTTGGTTCTGTTATAGGATCCGTGCCTGGGAAGCCCAGTGTCTTTAGTCTGGGACATGAGGGCTGGTAATCCGTCCTTGTGGAAGAATCGGAGCATGGTTGGATATGGCTCCATCCCTGGGGGAATTTCTCCTTCTTCCAGGGAGTCAGTTTCATCTTCTGAGGTGTCTGGATCTCCATCAGGGAGGCTCTTGGTTAGGACAGGCATGTCTCGAGGAACTCGGGAGGTGCCGGGAAGGGCTTGTGCTTCCGGCAGGGGTTGAGTCGGGTGCGCAGCAGGGGCTGGTTGTGCCTGGACAAAGGTTTGCAGCCCTTTAAAAAATTCCACCCAGGAGAAGGTTCCTGGGTCCATGTTAATCCCAGGAGGGGTTGTAGTGGAAGCCCCAGAGGTACTTTCCTGTGAGGGTGCAGAGTTGGAAATACATAGGTCTGGGTGCATCATCAGTGGTTCTGGATCCCTCTCCTGGCTGTAGGGGGTCTTGTTTTGGTTCCCCCTGAGCCTGTTTGCACTGTTGGCATAGGAAGGATTCCAATTCAGGTTGCGCGGCTCTTAAGTGGCAGGCTGGGCAAAGGAAGTGTCCCTTGGCCTTCTTGGATGGCGGTGCCATTGTTTGTGCGTGTGTAGAGCTTCAAACTCATCCATGCATGGAGGTATGTGCGCGCAGATGCGCTTAGAGGTGTGCACGGGCTATGGACTTTGTGTGCCAGACTACGGTGTGCGTGCAGCTAAGCGTGTGCCTTTATGGGGATGCTCAAGTTAGGCGCCTCTGCTCTCCGGCCTACACCGCGCATACTGATGGTTGGGGGGGGAATGGCGCAGACCCCAATGGCAAGATGGCGACCCCCCCCAAGAGGGTCTCCACATGTGTAGGCCCTTGCATCGAATCGGGGCCTAGCCATATGAGGTCTGCTCAATCCAATTTTAAACCTCATCGGGAGAAAGATCGTTACGGCTATTCGAGCCTTGGAGACTTAAAAGTAAAGGTTTCTACCTTACCTGGTCTCGGTGCTTACCGGTCGCGTGCCAGGTGGTCTCCAGCTGCGGGGGGAAGAGGGAAATACCTTCACCGCCACGCTCAAATCTGCACCCGCTGCCTTTCAGCCACTCTGGGGGCTAAGTCCACGCCAAGAGTCGGCTGCCAGACCAAGGTTCACCTCTGAGGGATTTGGAGAATCACCTCAGGAAAGTCTTGACTATAGGAGGGACCCTTAGGTTTCACCGCAGGAGAAGAAGGGTCTCTTAAGAGGTA
The DNA here is from genome assembly GCF_901001135.1 of Rhinatrema bivittatum. Lineage (NCBI taxonomy): Eukaryota > Metazoa > Chordata > Amphibia > Gymnophiona > Rhinatrematidae > Rhinatrema > Rhinatrema bivittatum. Next base: position 210,204,420 of record NC_042616.1, on the reverse strand, counting down.
AATTTTCATTCTTCTTTCTTGTTGTAAATGTTACACTATTCTCTTTCGGATAGTGTCTGCATCTGATATGGAGATGGAAAAATACTGAAGAGCTAAACTTCCTGCACGGGTATATCTGACTCAGTCTCCCATCTGCTATCAGGAGAGCACAATACCCATTGGTCCTGAGTCCACCTGGCTACACGCTAGGAAATCTGATAATTTTAACACATTTTAGTACAGTACAAAGGCTCCATAGTGATGAAAGCTGGTGATCAAATCACTATTTATAGTCATTTTTTACTTTCATTTTAAAGATCTAATGGATGAACTAGAATTTATTTTGATAAGTTAATGCAAAATATTTTCGAAACAATTTCCTTGATATAAAGATAAATAAAAGGTTACTTTGTAAAAATAAAGGCTTGTGCTTGTTTATGCAAGGCTGCAGAAGATTTTCAAATCATTTACTCAGCTTCTTTAAAAAATAAATAAATAACTGCAGAGAAAAAGGTGAAACACACTTCCTTCCTGCAACCTAATCCTGTAAAAAAACATATCCTAATTATAGACAGAAGTTTGTGGTTGAAAATAGGCACTTAGTAATTTCCTACATTTTTGCTAAGGGCATAAGAATGAAGAAAATCCTTAATGAATGGTGCAACCAAAAAATTGAGGATGGAAAATGGATCTACCTTACAGGGCATGCAGATACCACCAGTTGTTGAAGAGCTACCTCGTGTGCAGCACACAAACATTAACTGTGAAATGAAGGGTTTCCAGCTTTGCTCAGCATCCGCCCTCCAACCAGAGGTAGCTGCACTCGCCATATTCATACATTAGGAAAGCTGGACTCAAACAAAACTAATGGTTCAAAGGCAGGACTGCAAGCTACAATGCTAAAGGTTCAGGGTTGTTCACAGCTTTCAGAGGAGTTTTAAATGCTGCATTCTAACAATGACTATGGGCAAAAAAACTGGAGCTTGAGCTGAGGTTTGGCTGGAAATCCTAGCTGCACAGATTATTTGAGTTAGGATTGCCCAGGGATTCATTTGTGGCCCAGGTGACAGAGAACTGGGAGAAGAGCCCAGACTCTGGGTGGGCAGGAATGATGATCCAATAGTGCCTCGGCCTCAGGTGGTTCCAAGTCTTAAGGCCAGATGTGAGGACGGGGTAAGTTCTGGCTGGGTCCAAAATGGCAAAAGGGATGGAATACATTAAAACAGTAAATAAAAATAAACTAAGGCTTTCCGCCTGCTTTTGAATGAAAAGCAACTGACCCTTCCTCCCTGCTGCATAAAATGATTTATACATCTTAAACACCTGCAGGTAAAAGTCAGATATGCAAAGAAGTGATTGTTGCACCGCTGTCTTGAATATTCTATAAAATCAAGTTACAAAATTGTTTTAAACATCACAATCTTGTTAAACAATTAAAAGATCTGCTGGCGGGGGCTTTAGAGGAATCCTTCCCAGTGTGAACCTCTTTGCTTTAAACTGCTGCAGTTCTTCTGCAGAAAGCTCATGCTGAGGTGTGAACAGTGGCTCTGCCATGCTGCTGGTGGCGGCGGCAGGATGGACTGAGAAACCGTGAGCCTGTCCAAAAGGAGAAGGACCTGAACTGGAGCTTAAAGTCCCAAAGCCAGTCGGAGGAGTTGGTGCTGAAGCCGAATTCCCTATTCCAACGCTCGACAAAGCAGGTCCTCCAAAGGTAGACACCGGGGCACTGCTAAACCTAAAGGAAGCTGCAGATGGAGCTGCTCCGTTAGCAAAACCAGCAGACCTAGGAGCGCCAGATGCTGCTAAAGTATCAAATGTTGAGCTCGGTGTCACGGAGCTTCCAAACACAGCAGTGCTTGCCCCAGAGGTATCGAGAAGTCCAGTGCTTGGCTTAAAGCTAAATGAATTAATATTGCTGCTGTTGGTGTTATTATTGGTGGGAAAACCTGCAGTAGATATACACAAAAAAAAAACAAAGAGAGGTATGAAAGTTATAAGACAGGAGCATTCACCAGAACGTTTAACGTCAGGTAGTTAAAAAAAAAATGGAAACCAAAAAGTAGTGCTAATGCTGACTTTCACTTACTTGATGATCCAAACTTTAACGTCTGCTGTACTCCAAACTCAAAATTAGGCGCTGCACCACTGCTAGAATGCTGTAATTCCAGCATCTAGGGAGGGGAAAAAAAACAAACCAAAAAGTAGTTAAAGAACTTCATTAAGTAAGCTCAAAGATGATTTTGAACTCCAGTGTAAAAATTGTTCCATATTTCTCAACGAAAACAGATATTGTTAATGAGAAAACCACCAAAGCAAAAATGGAGCAGAGCATCCCTAGCTTCCTCCCCCCTCACCAACATTCCTTTATTTCTTTTTCTGGGCTTACAGCTCAATCTGCACTGGCCCAGGGCCGGTGAAAGGGGATTAGACACCCTAGGCACCTTCTGCCTTGCGCTACCCCACCCCGGTCGCAGCCCCGACTCCTACCTCTCGCGAGCGGTGGTGGCAAAGAGGAGTGGAGATTCGAATCCCCACCGCTCACGGCCCTCATATGGCTCGTACCCACTAATGGTCAGAACCCTAGGCCCAGGCCTAGCTCACCTAGAGCTTCCGCTGGCCCTGTGCTGGCCTCTACTGGGCTGTAGTATCATAATCCTTCCTTCTCAACTACCTGGGCGTTCCACCCCCCATTTTATAACCCTCTCTCCACTTCGCCCAGCCACTGTAGTGCATGTCCTTAGCCAGGAGCCACAGGCTAAGGACATGCATACATCAAGTCCATGCCCACACGCTACTGGCAATTATCTTTTGGATGTCCCCAAAGTAAAGGGCTGGCTGGCTCAGGAGAATCCTCCGACCCCAATGAGCAACAGCTGAGAGCCCCTCCTCTTGAGGTGGTTGTGAACACTGCCTCAATAGCAACCTCAGCCCTGGCCAGACGGGAATCAAACCCAGAGCTTCTGCAGGGCAGCTTTGAGCAATGTTACTCACCTAGCCCCTTCAAAATCCTTTAACACAGTACTTATGTCTATTTAAACCATATGGTAAAGAAGAAATCCTTCCAAACAGAAAAGCTTAATTGCCCTTTCAATTCACATAAAACTCTACAATTTAGCAGGAAAAAAAACAAAAACATTCAAAGTTACAGAATGCAACACCTCAATTATTTGGGAATGCGACATTAAGTCCTAGCTACCTGCAGTTCGATAAGACTGGGATTTTAATGTTTGATTTTAAATGTTTGGGAACTGAGAGCCTCTCAAATCTATTCTGAGCAAGAAAAAGAGGAGTCTTTTAAATACGGAGGGTTAACAGCAGGCGTTGAAGCAATACTTACCAGCGCTGCTCTGGAGGAAGAATCAAGATGCTTCAGTTTCAGTATTTGGTTCTTCCACTGGGTTCCTAACTGCTGGATTGAATTAACCTGGAAGGAGGAAGAAAAATACAGCAAGTGACAGACACAACTAACCACTATGGTAAATAAACCATCCCAGTCAGTGCCGACGCAAGGGTATCAGGCGAACCTTCTGCCTTGCCAACCCCCCCCCCCCCCCCCCCCCCCCTCCGGTCCAGGCCCTGTCCTCCCTGGCCCAAACACACAAGTAAAAATGACGCAACAATAAAATGAAGAAATACAAAACAATAGTAAAACTATACAAGTAAAAGGAATATTTCAAAATAGCAGTCAAACAAAGTGACATCCAAAATTAAACTCTCAAAAAAAAAAGTTCCAGTTCCAAAACAAAAACTGAAAAACATCAAATATTAACATCCAATGATTACAATTCACAAAACTACCTGGGAACCTGTGATTTCCAGATACCCTGGATTGTTGTGGATTAGCTGATGGGGAGGGGGAGCAGGGGTTGTTGTGCACAAACTCTCCTTTCTCTCAGACACACACACAATTATACATACTCGTTCTCTCACACAAACTCTCACAGGCTCTCCCATACATGCCCACTCTACTGACACATACACATGCTCTCTCACACCCTCTCATACACATACCATTATTCACTCAGACAGACCCCTTCACTCACACAGACACTTAGGTTCCTTGCGATCCACAATCAGCTGAAATGCCTTGGCTGACAACACAGATTCTCCTGAGTCCAGACTCTCCCTGTTGAGAAAGTCTGCTCTTACGTTGTCTTTGAAAGCCGTCAGGTTGAACAAAGGAATAGATGCCAATAGTCTTGAAAAAAACTTTATTGAAGTGGAGACACAAAGTAGCCCGACTCAGGCCGAGTTTCGCCGTATCAAGACGGCTGCCTCAGGGGCTTGTGTATATTCTCTTCAGTATGCAAATAAAACAAATCATATATGAAAGATCATAAAAACATGTTTGTCCGCACAAGTGGAGATCGACTCGTGCATGCGACTGCAAGATTCATTACTTTCATTGATCATATAATGATATATATGATCTTTCATATATGATTTGTTTTATTTGCATACTGAAGAGAATATACACAAGCCCCTGAGGCAGCCGTCTTGATACGGCGAAACTCGGCCTGAGTCGGGCTACTTTGTGTCTCCACTTCAATAAAGTTTTTTTCAAGACTATTGGCATCTATTCCTTTGTTCAACCTTACGTTGTCTTTTCCTGCAATGGGAGAGGCTTAGATCATCTATAGATATCCTTACATCCATTCCATAAGTTGGTCTATTTCCTGGAACACTTGCTGGCTCTTGGTTCCTCCCTGGTGAGTGATGTAGGCCACCATCATCAGGTTGTCAGACATCACACGGACTGCTTGATCCGCATGCCAACTCGACCACCTGGGCTTCCAGGCGATTGATGTTCCAGCAGGACTCTTCGGCCTTCCAACGCCCTTGGGCTGTCAGCTCCTAACAGTGAGCTCCCCAACCATGGAGACTTGCATCCAGTGTAAGTACCAACCAGGTCGGGGAGGACAAGGAATCTCCTTCTCTCAGATGAGCTTCCTACAATCACCACTGGAGGCGAGAGCAGATTTTCGTTGGAAATTGGGGCCAAACCAAATAGTCCTGATACCACAGGTTCCAACGAAACAGTAGCAAGCACTGAAGAGGATGCATATGCATCCTCGCCCTCGGCACCACTTCCAGGGTTGCTGCCATCAAACCAAGCACCTGTAGTTAAGACCACACAGTCAGGCGTATAGTGTTCACCAACTGATGCACCCAAGACATCACTTACTGAATCTGAACTTCTGCCAGGAAAGGTTTGACTTGACCCATGTCGAATCGAACCACCAGATACTCAGATGACTGGGATGGCTGAAGGCTGCTCTTGGCCAGGTTCATTACCCAACTGAGCTCCTGCAACAAGATCACCACTTTGTACATCACCAGGTGGCTCTCCTCCTGAGACCTGGCTCAAATCAGCCAGTCATTCAAGTATGGGTGCATCAGGATCCCTTCTCTTCACAATGCTGCCACTATAACCACCATAACCTTGGAAAATGTTCTGGTGGTAGTGGCTAGACCAAAGGGCAGCGCCCGAAACTGATAATGGTGCCCCAACACCGCAAAACATAGAAAACATTGGTGTTGCAAACGGATGAGAATATGAAGATAGGCCTTGAAAAAAATCCAGGGAGGTCAGAAATTCCCCCAACTGCACTATTATCAAAGAGCATAAGGTTTCCATGTGAAAATGAGTCACCTTCAGTGATAACAGTGAGTGGAAGGGGGGGAGGGAAGGGGTGGGTAGAAAATCATCAAACAAATGCTTTCAACACGAGAATGTATTCCAAGTTACATGTTTATTGTTCAATCTTTCATGTTCCATATCATATGTTGCATTGGCTATACATGTATGTTATGATATATATGCATTTGATATGTGTTTATATACATAAATTACAAATAAAAAAAAAAAAAAAAAGAAAATGAGTCACCTTCAAATGATGGTTGACTCTCTTGAGATTCAGGATGGGACGAAAGGAACCCTCCTTTTTGGGCACAATAAAATAAATGGTGGGCACTGGAATCACAGCCCTCCGCCTGAAACGCCTTTGAAGCGTAAACTCCACTGCATGCTTCTTCTGCAGGGAGTGGCAAGGAGACACCATGAACATGTCCTGAGGAATATTGTGAAATTCCAGCGCATTTCCTTCTCGTATCACCTCCAGGACTCACTGGTCTGATGTGATCTCGACCCACCTCTAATAAAAGAGAGAGACATCCCCCTATCCCCCTAAGCCTTCCTAGATCCCAATTGAAGGACAGCAACATCTTATAAGAGACTTCACAATATAATGTAAATAATTAATCCTAACTGCTCTGTTATCTTACTCTAATTCTCTCCCCACTTATATGATCCTTGTTGTAATGTAACTTTAAGATCTCTTTGCACTTGTTTATGTTCCGTTTTTTTGTTCACACCCCCTTGTTATATGTAAACCGGCATGATGTGGTTTCTAATCACGAATGCCGGTATAGAAAAACTCTAAATAAATAAATAAATAAATCTCTGGTTTCCGAAGGTGGGTTGGCAAGCCTTCATTGGGAAGCTCGGGAAGATCCGCCACACAAGCCTGCTCCTTTCCTCTTTTGGGCTGTCTGGGATGAAAGGACTAAGACCTACCAAAAGCCACAGTCCTCTGAAAGATCGACCCTCTGAAGGGATGAAACCGCTTGGAACCCCGGAGATGACCCCTCATACCAAAGGGGTGCTGCAATTGCTTCTTATCCTCCAGCAACCGAGGAACCAGAGATTTGCCCCACTTACTGGCCAGTTTCTCCAACTCATTCCCAAACAAGAGCGAGCCTTTAAAGGGCATTTTCATTACGTTAACTTTGGAGGCTGTGTCAGCTGACCAATTTTGCAACCAGAGTTGACGCCTAGCTGCTGTCACCGAAGCCACTCTGCCAGTCGCAGTACGGACCAAATCGCAGCCTGCGTCTGCTAAAAAGGTGGCAGCAGGCTCCATAACCTCTCTGGAATTCCCTCAAAAATCAACCTCCTGAGAGAGAAGCAGACAAGATCGCACCACTAGGGCACAACAGGAAGCAATCTGTAAAGCCATCGCCACTGCCTCAAAGGCTTGCTTAAGGATAGCCTCAATCCTCCATCATGCACATCCTTCAAGGCCTTTCCTCCCTCCACTGGGATACTTATCTGCTTAGAGATGGCACATGCCAGTGCATCCACTTCGGGAAAATGCAAACGTGCTCTCACAGCTGGATCCAGGGGGTACAAGCCTTCCAAGTACTAAACCAGGCCCAACCCTGCTTAGCTTCCAAGATGAGACAAGATCAGCACATTCAGGGCAGCATGGCATAAGCTTTCTAATGTACGACCCCCTTTAAAATTTGCCTCCGGGTCATCCCATTCGAGATCAATCAATTCCTGAATGGCATCTATCATAGGGAAAAAAGAAGAGGCTTTACGCAAAGAAACCAAAATGGGATTCTTCTTCGGCTCAGACATGGCATCCGAACCAGGAACACCCAGCTGTTTCAAAGTCTGGGAAATCGTGGCCAGCAGTTCATCTCTATGAAAGAACCACAACATAGTCCTATATAGTTCTAGCCCCGGGAGGAATTTCCCAGTTTTCCCAGAGTCAGGATCTGCCTCATCATCAGTGCCAACCAGATGCCTGTCGGGAATACCCACAGCTAACAGAGGTATGCTTTGGCACTTAAACATAGTACCAGAAGAGGGAGGGGCCACTGCCTGAGGATCTGACCTGACAGGTTTGGGCAGGACTGAGGACTGCGCCTGAAGAAAGGATTGCAATCCTTGAAAAAAATTTCTACCTAAGAAAAGACAGAAGGATCCATGTCAAAAACAGAAAGCGCTTGTGCAGGGCCCACTGAGCTACCATTCCCTGTGGAGGAACCAGTCAAGGGAGTTCCAAGGTTAGGCGTTCCTCAGGACCAGTCCTTAACCCGACCATCATCCGGCTGGGAAGAACCAGGCTTAGCAAAATCAGAGGAAGACAATTCTTCCTCTAAGCAGTACTGACATGTTAGAGGGCACTACAATGACAGGCAACGCAAAGAGAAAGGCACTTAGGTTTCTTGGTCTCTGGTGCCATTAGCTCATCAGTACGCTTAACAGGTGACTGAAGATGTGCATCCAGCCAATTCGCGCTGAAAAAATTTAAGCGCACAAAATTTATGCATTCAAGTCCATGTGCTGCAAAAACTAAATGCACAGATAGCACCAAACCTGGGCACACAACAGATACGTTTCAGAACGTGAGCACTGGTAGCACGCCCAAAAGAAACTGGGCACACAGCTGGATGCACTGCACATACTGACAATCCTATAGAGGGCAGCTGAACATTTATTTTTATTTAAAAGTTTTTCTATACCATCATTAAGTTATTTACCATCATAACGGTTTACAATAGGGCACAAATAGAAGAAAAAAATAGTAAGAAAAAACTATACAATGAAGGTGCCATTAATGATCGGTAACAATTGAATCACTAGAAACTATTTGATTTCTGACATAAGATGTCTATTGGTACCTGTCTCGTGGGTGGGTACCTACGGTTTTAATGTTATTTACGCTTAACAGTGAGATAAACATGCAGAAAAGCATGCGAAACACACCACTGCCACGGCCTACCATGTGGCGAACAGGAAAAGCCTAACAGTGGGGCCTAGCCCCCCAGGATGCCCAGTTCCCATAACCCCAAACGGGAATGGGAATGAATGTCAGAACAGTGTGCCGAGCATAGAGACCGAAGTCCTACACAACCCTCTACTCTGACTTTTTTTTTTTTTTTTTAAACTTACCTGAGCTCAGTCCTTCCCGGCTGAGTACAAAGAATGTCTCCGGCTGCAGGGGGAGAAGGCATCTGCAGTCACCACCGCGCTCAGCTTCCTGCACCTGCTGCTTTTAAGCTGGACAATCAGCTAAGTCCTCGCAGGCTGAAAAAACCAGCTACCAGACCCAATGCACACATCTGAGGGACCACAGAAATCACCTCAGGAATTCTCAACTGGGGGAGGGACCATTTGGTATCACCGCAGGAAAGCAGGGCTTTTTTCTTTTCTTTATAAAATTCTCCTTCTAAAATCTGAAGCAATCCGAGATGCAAGTTCACCATCTGCTGGAGATGGCGAATACTGGCAGGCTGATGTCACTGCAGGAGTATATATACTGCGTTGTCAGTTTGCTCAGCCTCCATCTGCTGGCAAAAGTGCATAACCCACTGGTCCTGGATCCATCTGTCTACAAGCTTGGAAATTATAACTTGGTACATGTCTGCTTACTAACCTCTGTAGATATCTTGCTCCTTCATATCGGGCCACCTTACACATCAGGGTGATGATCTTGAATTTCACCCTGATGGGGAGCCAGTATAATTCATTCAAAAGTGGCCTAGCACTAATTTTACTTGGATCAGCAAAAATTAGTCTAGCTGCCATATTCTGAATTACCGGAAGCTGTTGGATACTCTTTATTGGTATTCACATCAGAACCCCAGTACAGTAGTCTAAAACTGGCATCACCAATTCTACCTTATGAAACACTTACATTTGATAGACCCCTAATTTTCTTCAATTAATAGAACTTCAAAACACCCTCATCACTATCAATGAAATCTGTGGTCAAAGGATTGCTTACTATCATACTGTACCTCCAAATTTCTTATTACAGATGCATTTAGGATGGAGATATTTACTTCTAGCTTCAAAGGTACAGGTATCTCTTTAGTCAAACATCCATTCTGTCTTCCCTTCATTTAAAATCAGCTTATTTGTTACCAACACCCCACAATAGTTTTTAAGCCCTCCTGTACCCTATCAAAAGCAGTTACTAAATACCATCCTAATGGGCAAACCATTTGCACATCATCCACATGGATATGCCTTGAGAAACCTAGGCTTTGAATTAGCTGATCTAAACAGCTGCATAAAAACATTCAAAAGTAGAGGTGACCGCGGGAATCCTGGGCACTCCACAATCTATGCTATAAGGCATAGACTTCTCCCCTCTTACCTGTACTTCTGTTACTCACACTTTTAAAAATGAAGAAATCCAATCTAAAATTCGCTCCCACAAACCCACTTCCCCACATTGCTGTATTAAAATATAATCTATCAGATCAAAGACACATAATAGCCTAATAAAATTAGACACTGCTTCTCCCTTATCAAACTTCCTACATATCATTTCATTTAAGGCCACCAACACTGCCTCTGTGCTGTATCCATGATGAAATACTGACTGACACTCATCCAGGACACTATACTCCTCTAGATATTAAGATTCTCAGGGGTAACCACCTTCTCAATTATATCCCCTAGAAAGACATTATTTGCCATTGTCCAGTAACTTGCATTACTCTCCCTATCTAAACTAACTACCTTTCAAGGAAGATGAATGTTTGTCCTTTTTAAGGAAGATGGTACTCAATGAGCAAGTCACTAATTTTTTTGCAACCTCCCCAACAAATCTTCTGGAAGATTTATTCAATTAAGGACACAGGTCCAAGCTACAATCTGTGGTCTACTAGAACCTAATTCCCTGAAGCTCTTCCTATCCCACATCCTCAAAATTATCAATCCCACCCTCCATCCCCATCAACTTTTTCCCCTCCTCTACAAGGCTGTAACTATTGGCAGTGGGATATAGTTCAAATCTGTCCTCACAATGTATCCACTTTATTCTTCCAAAACAATGCAAAACTATCATTATTCACATTTTCTGGAACCACCACACTAGGAAGATTCTCTCAACAGCTCCTGTACTATTTAAAAAATCTCTTTTGAACTGTTCTGATACAATCCGTTCTTTAAAATATTTTTTGCTTTACCTGTCTAATTCTACCTGAATATTTATTTGCACTTTGCCTCCAAGACATTTTATCATTCCAATCACGAGATCTCCTTATGCAAACCCTGTAACTCCATAGAAAGCCATGGGGCTGCCCTCTACCCTCCGTTATTGGTGCTCTCTCATTCAAAACCTCCCCCAGTGAAAAATTCCACCTATCTACTAAACATTCTAATGCAGTCTCATCTGAATCTAACAAACTCTCCCCATCTCCAATAAAATTGATCCCACTATGTTCCCTCTTTGTACCATCTCTATAGTCCCCTTCTCCATACCCCCTCATCCCTGTATCTGGAAAGAGAAATAGATCATTCCGTGTCCCCAAATCACCACTTCCTCATCCTGCACTCTTAATTGACCATCCTTCAAGGTATTCTCAGAACCAAATACCAAATCTAACATATCCACCTTTACGAGTAGGGAAACTGACCTGCTGCTGCAATTCACATTTTGTTAAAGCTTCTAAAAATGTCAATGCCTTCCTGCATGTCAGATCTACATGCAAATTAAAGTCTCCCAAAACAATCAAATTATCAAAATGTAAACCTACCTCCCCAATAAACTATCAAATCTGTTATCTCAACTACAGTAGGTGAATACCCCAGCAACATTCCCATTGGTTTTAACTTCCCCACAGATAACATGTACAATTTAGAACAGTGGTTCTCAACCTTTTTCCCATCGTGACACACCTGACAGGCCACGCTCACATGTGTGACACACTGCTCATTACAATTCACGGCGGAAATAAAAAGTAAAGGTCTGGTAATTATTTTTGTTTAAAATGACACAAGGAAAAGATACATATTCTGTCTGAACAGAAATTGCATAAATAGTAAACATCCCACACCAAAACAGCACCAATTTCCAGCACCACCTTACCTAAGAAAATACAACACTGAAATATTACACCAGGCCTTAAGACACCAATACATCTCCTATTAGGAAAACGGACCAAGTCAGGCTGCTATAGAGCCCTACACAGAAACTACACGCCAGCAGAAAACCTCACCTGAATCACATGTGCTGACCCTCACCTAACAAAGGATAGAGAGACCAAAACGCATAACTAGAGGCATGCAGAAAAAACTGAATTGGAAACTGCAACAAGCCAGAGTCTCTGTATGCAGAGTAATAAAGGAAAAAAGAAACATTACTCATCCTTATGAAACAAATCAAGAAATATAAAATCAGTAGCAGTAAAACCATACTAACAAAAAGAACAGATTATTTCGAAACAGCTGATGAGTGGAATATCCAATAATTAAAAACTCATATAAAAAATTTCTAGATACCAATAAAATATTTCAAAATAGCAGACACAAAGACCCAGTAATGAAAAGTAAGGATACAAAATGTTTTTGCTCTATATACCTGGAAACGTTTGATATCCAGGTCTCCTGAGATTGTTTAGAATTAGCAGGAGGAGGGATGGTTTGCTTGGAACTTTCTCCTCTCTCTCAGTCACATACCAGCGCTCTCTCACACTGGCTCTCAATTACACACCTATACACACATGCTCTCAGTCACTCACATATACACATGCTTTTTCTCTCACTTGTATAGGCTCTTAATTACACATTTACACACATGCTGTCTAACTTTTCACGCTTACACACACAGGCTCTCTCTCACACACAGACTCTCATTCACATGCTAACAAACATGCTCTCTCTCATTTACACAGAGGCTCTCAATCACATACTGACATACTCTCTCACCTAAACCAGCTCTCAATCACACACAGACACATGCTCTCTCTCTTACTTATACACACAGGCTCTTAATCATACATACACATGATCTCTCTCACACACAAAGGATCTCAATCATACACACACTCTTTCACACAAACAGGTTTTCAATCACAAACTTACACATACAGGTTCCCAATCGTAAACTTACATTTATGCTCTGTCTCCCACAGGCAGGCTCTCAATCACACACATATATGCTATCTCACACACACACACACACCCCCACAGGATCTCAATCACACACAGACACATATGCTCTCTCTCATTTACACACAGGCTCTCAATCACATACATGCTCTCTCACCTAAACCAGCTCTCAATCACACACAGACACATGCTCTCTCTTTCTCTCACTTTCACACAGGCTCTTAATCATACATACACTTGATCTCTCTCACACACAAAGGATCTCAATCATACACACATACTCTTTCACACAAACAGGTTTTCAATCACAAACTTACACACACAGGTTCCCAATCGTAAACTTACATTCATGCTCTCGCTCTCACAGGCAGGCTCTCAATCACACACATACTCTCACTCACACACATGCTTGCTTGCTCATTCACTCTCTCTCCCTCCCCTGGAACTAGCGGCAGCAGCAGCCTCCTCCCAACCCTAACCTCCTTCATTTTAAGCCCTCGCAGAGGAGGAGTCCCGTCGGCCGCGGGGGTTGACGCTCTTCTTCGTTTTCCTCCGAGCCGTGCTGCACATTCTTCAGAAAGCGCCTCTTTTCTGTTCTTCGGGCCGACGCTGACCACACTAGCGTGGTCTCTTCTTCCCGCGCACGCACCTGATGCTCACCACTTCCTCTTCCGGGCCGTGGGGGGGGGGGGGGGGGGGAGCCGGAAGAAGAGACCGTGCCGGTGCCGCTGACTCCAGCTGTCCTGCCGTGTTCCGCCCGGGCTGACAGCATTTTAAGCCCGGGCGGAGGAGGACCGGGGAGCAGCTGGGTCAGCGGGGGACCGGGATGTGTCGCGACACACCGGTTGAGAACCACTGATTTAGAAGATACCATAGCCCCAACTGTTAATTTCCTCACCCCTAGTTATAGTAGCTACACCTCCACCTCGACCCCTCCCTCTGTTCTGAAAAAAGATCTTATAACCTGCTGGATATACTTGATAATGCTAGTGATGTCTCCTCAGAAAACCATGTCTCTGTCACAAATAGAAAATCTACCTCCCTACCAACAATTAAATCAGCCACATTTTTATTCCTTAATGACTTAGCATTACATAACATAGCCTTCATCATATCCTTTCTATCCACACACTCACCCTGACATACCCAACCTTGATCTCTCTCAACTAACCCCTTCTATACTCCTTACATCCTCTCCCTCTTCTAGACACCTTCCCATACATCCCTCTCCCAATTATACTTACAGGAATCCCTCCCAAATACACATTGTAATTTACTAGAAAGAATTAGTCCAGCAGCCACTGTTTTTGCAAAGTTCTAGCAAAGGGGTTCATTGAGGGGTACTCCCTTTTAGTGCGATGCAACAGCCTCTCTCTAAACATGTCTAAAACAGAATTCCTTATAATTTGTCATAGACTCAACAATAAAGTCATTTCGGAGGTAAAAATCAGTGCAAACTAAACATGCCATCGCGTACAAAGTAAGAAACCTAGGTATAATACTAGACAGCGAATTAAATCTAAAAAAATTCATAAGTATGACAATTAAAGACTGTTACTACAAACTTCATGTATTAAAAAAAACTAAGACCCCTCTTCTATTCAACAATTTCAGAACCGTTCAAGCATTAATTTTTCCAAAAATTGATTACTGTAACGCCTTACTTTTAGGCCTTCCAGCTTCCACTATCAGACCCCTTCAATTACTACAGAACGCTGCTGCTAGAATTCTGAGCAATACCCGAAAATCTTGCCATATATCACCCGTCTTATTGGGAGCCAATGCAATTCCTTTATCACGCAGTTAGTATAGCTGTGTTTAAAAAAGGATTGGATAAGTTCTTGGAGGAGAAGTCCATTACCTGCTATTAAGTTGACTTAGAAAATAGCCACTGCTACTACTAGCAATGGTAACATGGAATAGACAGTTTTTGGGTACTTGCCAGGTTCTTATGGCCTGGATTGGCCACTGTTGGAAACAGGATGCTGGGCTTGATGGACCCTTGGTCTGACCCAGTATGGCATGTTCTTATGTTCTTAACTGTGCCTTTTATCTATGACATTGTAAACCGATGTGATGTTCCTGACGAAAGTTGGTATATAAAAGTAAATAAATAAATAAAATAAATACCACAACACAGCGTCTCAAATAACCCTCCCTGATGACGGGGTAGGCAGGTCTTACTTGTCATGGCAGTGGGAGGAGCTATATAGCCCAGTTCATCTCAGGCACTTCCTGGACTCAGCTGAATGGCTTGCAGAGATGCTTTCTCTCTTCTCCTCCTCTCTCCTTAGCCAGGATAAAAAAAAACTCAACAATTGATAGCTTAAGAAATTAGTACCTTTTAGCTGGAGTATAACAAACTGAGGCATGTTGTGCAGAAACTATCACACATGCCCAGGGGGATCGCTAAGAACTTCCTGGAAAGCTTTAGAAAACATGTCCATGTCAGCACTACTAAGACATCAACCACATGTAACCAAGATGACTTGTCTTCAGAGAATAACCTTTTCTGCAAAGGCAAGGAGTCCCGGGTGTGAAGTACCTCCAAGTGGGCTCCCCAGTTCAAATTGGATACATTTGTAGTTAGGATAAATTTGGTGAGTAGGAACTTGGAAGGCGAGAGCCACCAAGACTAAATCTCAGGTCCTCTGTGAAACAGATGAGATCCATAACTCCCAGAGTGGCTCGGTTCCACTGGGTCTTCAGGGTCCACTGGTCTCATATGGACATGACCATGGCAGTTACTTGTACTGCAAAAGCTATTAGTCCAACATGCTTAACATGGACCAAGCTGATGTCTGCCAAACATGAATTCTCTCTTCCACAGTGGTCACTTTCCTTTTGGCACTATTGGTGGGGAGTCAGACCTTGGCCAGAGTTGTGTTTAGTATTGCTCCTATACAATCCAACTGAGGTGATGGGCTCAAAATGGTACTTGGAATAGTGATGGTTCACATGGATTCATCGTCACTCCAAAAATGTGCTCGTTATCAGCCATTCAGCCAAGCAGGATAAGACATGAACTCCCAATTTGCATATTTATGCCATAATAGCAAAGCAATTTGTGAAAACCTATAGAGCTGAAGCCAGGCCAAAGCAAAATGGAGTACTAAAAAGGGGTGTTGGGTCCCTAACTACAAATCTGAAATATTTCCTGTGACCTGAATGTCACAGAAAATGTCAGTGTCACAGAACAAACCTTGTCTCTTTTGTTTACAAGTGGGAGAATGGTGCCTAAGATAATCCCTCTTGGAACTTTTCACCCATTAGAAATTTGTTCAGAACCTTTAAATGTAAGATGGGCCTGAATCCCCAAGTTTTCTAGGAGACCAAGAAATAAGCTAGAGTAAAATACCCATCCTCTTTCTATGGTGCAACAGGTTTGACCACACTGGCTTGTCAAAAGGTGTCCTTACAAGATGCAGTTACTTTTTTGTATAAGAAAAATTATGATTTTCCTTTGCACAAAGAGGGACAGAATGATTTACATTAAAGATCAATTAACAAATGTACCCAATACCTAGAAAAATAACTCACATAATTGTGCAGGTTCCCATCAGTTCTACACTTATAGTATTCAAGTCGTAACTCTTCTGGAGAGAAATCTGAAAAACCTGCATGATGAGCAGACAATCAGTACCTCGTTCTCAACAGACTTACAATGAAACATAAGATGCAGGGAGTACATTACTGATATTTTTAAAGGACAGAGGACTCCAAAATAAAACATTTTTACCATCAGTTTTAGTTCTCAAGTATTTCTAATGCTTTCTGTCATAATATTTAAGGAACAATACAATGGGGGCATGAGTCATCTTATTTTCTAGTAGCCTAAACTCCCATAATTCATTGCAGGTGAAGAGGCTACACTGTACAATGCTGTTACGTGTGATTTAACTTCACATCACCATAACATATTAATCTAGTCCTGGTTTTCTAACTCTTATCCCAATCCAGCCTGCTAGCTTTCATCTTGCAGTAAGCATGAGGGATTATGATAGAAACGTAGGACCACACCACAAATAAGATCATGGTGACACACAGTTAATTGGTCAGCACTGTAGTCTCCTTTAGAACTCTCACCTCCACAGAGAGAGTCAAGGAGGAAGACTGACACACAGCCATGCATAAAAGGAGGTGGCCAACATACTTCAAAGACATGGAGAATGGCGCAAAAAAAAAAAAAAATAAATTTACTGTAAATATTAAGGTTAGTAGAAACAAAATCAAGCACCCACTTCCCTTCAGCAGACTAACTATGCATATCTTACACTAAGAGGCCCGATTGTTCTCCCTTTCTACATCTATGGGAAAAGACCTTAATGAACAAAAACCCTTAATCACCAATATCGTAACTAGCACAAGGTGTAAGAATTAAGTATGTCACTACCTGAGAGGTTGTGTTTGTCCTTTGCAACTGAATAAGCTGAGAACATCCACTGTCCTGAAGATTCCCATGCTTCTATGTCTTTTATTATCACGTCTCTAAAATTAATATATATAAAAAACAATCATTAAACAATGAAATGGCTTATTTAACAGAGTACATTATTGGGGCTACAGGGTATGTTTTACAGGGGCAGTACTATTAGAAAAAATAAAGAATTCAGTTGGCAATCTGAACAAAATTATATACTTTTAAATACTTTGAATTTTACTTCCTTCCTGAAAAGGATTAGTTTCAAGGTTTTGAAAATTCAGATAACTATTGGCAATTTTTTTTTTTTTTTGTCAAATACATAGTGATTTAAAATAAAAAGGAAAAAAAATTACCAACCAGTAATAAAAATAAAATTACAGAGTACAGAAAGGACAAGGATAAATTTCAAGTTTTGGTGCTGGTCTGATTACAGGATACAACATATTCTGCTGCTGTTTCTCCCAGGATTATATAGCATTTGTCTGCTCATTCTGTTGTGGAAGGCCTTTGATTTTTTCTGTTAGCTTTGGGAAAGATTATATCTGATGTCTTTGTACTCTGCATAGCACAGAACACACACACTTCTATTTCTCCAGTGGTGCACTGCATACAGAGTTTAACTTCTTGGGGTTTTCAGTTAAGCTGGTCTCTGCTCCTTTCTGTTTCTAGTCTGTGAGCACGTATTCTGTATTTGGTGAGGATCTATATTTTGCATTTGTGACCAAGGTATTCTGTTAGTATGGATTCTAAGGAGGGAACAGTAGCAGAACAATTTGTTCTGTTTTCTTTGCATCTCCCAAAAGGAGGTATTATTGATATTCTAGGCCAGGTTGTAACTGAGTTTTGGGTGTTAGTGCTGGTTTGGTTCAGCAGGTTTGTTGCTTTTAAATAAATAAATACAATGTATTTATCATCTGCTCTCATAGCAATCTGTCAGAGGTTGAGTACATGGAAAATATACAGTCAAAACCGAAATTACAACAAATAGTAAACAAATTAAAAACCAGGCTTGCCCTGTAATCCATCCGAAAAGTCAATATGGTCCCTGATTAAATGCTAATACAAATAAATGTGTTTTAAGGGCATTTTTTAAAATGCTTTTTATTCAGCAGATGGTACAATAAAATTTAGCAATTACACACAGAGAAAACTTACATTTCCATCAAATGTATCTTTGGCAGACTTAACCAGTTCAAATGTTTTCATGGTTTGTGTTAAGTCTTCTCTGCCTCAGTTTTATATCCCTAAAGAAACCCATTCCAACCAAATTCCAACCATATCCCTAAAAAACCCATTCCAACCAAAATTCCATTCACACAGCAACATCATTCTTACCACCACCCCTCCATACATCCAAACACACATTCCTCAATCACACTTTTTACTGTCACCAATCCATCCCAATAGCTACCCACACATACTCTACATTTGTATAAAGATGGGTTTCCGCTGCCTGTAACACGTCTAAAATGTTTGCTTTATACAGAAGTGCAAGATCTCTAGGCACCTGTGCTCCCAAGATTTTATTTTTTCCTTTGCCCATAAAATGGAAAAGGTCCCTGCTATTTTCTCTGTATCTTCTCCTCTAGGGATAAGGCTTCCGATTTGTTTAAATTAATGTGTAACCCCTCGAAAGATTGGTATTAATCAAAGTTTTTGTATAAGTGGTGTGCCAGAAAGTGGATCTCAACCATAAACATAGATATTTTGAGAATACTGGAAATAACCTGGATGCCCTGGAAACTAGAATTTGCTCGTAATTTAAACTGCCACTGGTTCTACTGCCATAATAAATAAAAGTTGATGGTGGTCAACCCCGGACACCACATCGTAGCATAAAGCTAATCTGTTACATAAGAACATAAGAACATAAGAAAATGCCATACTGGGTCAGACCAAGGGTCCATCAAGCCCAGCATCCTGTTTCCAACAGTGGCCAATCCAGGCCATAAGAACCTGGCAAGTACCCAAAAACTAAGTCTATTCCATGTAACCATTGCTAATGGCAGTGGCTATTCTCTAAGTGAACCTAATAGCAGGTAATGGACTTCTCCTCCAAGAACTTATCCAATCCTTTTTTAAACACAGCTATACTACCTGCACGAACCACATTCTCTGGCAACAAATTCCAGAGTTTAATTGTGCGTTGAGTAAAAAAGAACTTTCTCCGATTAGTTTTAAATGTGCCCCATGCTAACTTCATGGAGTGTCCCCTAGTCCTTCTACTATCTGAAAGAGTAAATAACCGATTCACATCTACCCGTTCTAGACCTCTCATGATTTTAAACACCTCTATCATATCCCCCCTCAGTCGTCTCTTCTCCAAGCTGAAAAGTCCTAATCTCTTTAGTCTTTCCTCATAGGGGAGTTGTTCCATTCCCCTTATCATTTTGGTAGCCCTTCTCTGTACCTTCTCCATCGCAATTATATCTTTTTTGAGATGCGGCGACCAGAATTGTACACAGTATTCAAGGTGCGGTCTCACCATGGAGCGATACAGAGGCATTATGACATTTTCCGTTTTATTCATCATTCCTTTTCTAATAATTCCCAACATTCTGTTTGCTTTTTTGACTGCTGCAGCACACTGAACCGACGATTTCAATGTGTTATCCACTATGACACCTAGATCTCTTTCTTGGGTTGTAGCACCTAATATGGAACCCAACATCGTGTAATTATAGCATGGGTTATTTTTCCCTATATGCATCACCTTGCACTTTTCCACATTAAATTTCATCTGCCATTTGGATGCCCAATTTTCCAGTCTCACAAGGTCTTCCTGCAATTTATCACAATCTGCTTGTGATTTAACTACTCTGCACAATTTTGTGTCATCTGCAAATTTGATTATCTCACTCGTCGTATTTCTTTCCAGATCATTTATAAATATATTGAACAGTAAGGGTCCCAATACAGATCCCTGAGGCACTCCACTGTCCACTCCCTTCCACTGAGAAAATTGCCCATTTAATCCTACTCTCTGTTTCCTGTCTTTTAGCCAGTTTGCAATCCACGAAAGGACATCGCCACCTATCCCATGACTTTTTACTTTTCCTAGAAGCCTCTCATGAGGAACTTTGTCAAACGCCTTCTGAAAATCCAAGTATACTATATCTACCACTACCATTAAGACGATGACGTGCAGTTGGATTCCAGTACAGTATTTTCCCCATGTCAAAATAGCTCCGGAAACCAAACTGCTCCAGAGCCCAGAACATATTGCCACAACACTGGGTCAAAGGCTTTTTCAGCATCCAAACCGAGAACCATAAAACTTCTCTATTATTTTTTTTAGTATAGGGTGGCTCTTAAATTTCCTCACATTTTATACACCGTATCTTCCTTTAACAAAACCCCTTTGGTCCGGATGTATGATATCTGGACGTTTATGCCTTGATACAGCCATACGGCGAAACGTTAGCTGATGTCGGCTTGATGAATAAATACACTGCACTCCTGGTTTACAACTAGCATTCTTGAAAATGTCTGGTTTGAACTGCTGAGAAGAGTGACCACATGTAGATGGTTTGTGTGTGAAGTATCCAGTCAGATAAGTTAAAAGCTTCATCGTGCCCAGAATGTGCAGTGCAAAATTTGATCATTAGAAAAATGTGCTATGATCTTTAAATAATGAGAACACAGCTTGAGCATAAACGAGTAATTTAAGAAAATATATTAAATTAATAAAAGTATCAATATAAAATTGAGAAATAAAATTTAGAAAATTGGAGGTTGGAGGTTTTTTTTTTTTTGTTTTTTTTAAGACCTATGATTGACAATGGCCTCTGAAATGCTGAATGTCCTTGCTAGAATAAGCATGAGGTTCTGAGGTCTTTTTTTCTCGTTTTTAACATCCGGAAGAAATTACATATGAACATTGTTGAATATGTTATGAGTGAAGTTGGTTTGCGCCTTTTTGATGTGTCATTTTTAGATCTACATTTATTAGTGAAATGGGGTGATAGGAACCCACATCTTGAGGGTCCTTTTGCTTTTTTGGGAGAACGATGATTAAAGACTGATTCATTGCGTGGGATATGTGACCCTGTACTAAAGTAACACAGAAAACCTTAAGATTTTATAGAATTCTGCACCCACTCCCTTCATTTCAGAGTTTTTGGTGCAGATTACAATATCAAAATTACACAAACATAAAAGACTGATCATCACTCAAATGCTTCCTTGAATACTGACTAACTGCTTCCTGAAGTCCTTTACATAGTTTTGGGTTCTAAAGTTGATCAGGAAGGGAATTTCACATCACAGTTATAAAACATATGATAATTTTTGTATGACCCCATACACTTCTGAGTCTATTATAGGGGAAATGAGCAAATTCACTTCTTTCTCATTTATGTTGGGCCACTGAAAAGCTTTAAAAAAAAAAAAAAAAAGTCAGTTTGGGTTATATCCTCAGAATGTTTTCATATAGTAACAAGACATTTACATTTTACATTGCTTACTTATGCCAGTATTCGACCTCTCATCTCTCTATACTCTGTTATCCCATACCCAGAACCTGTTTGATGTATTTTCTCCTGCAGTTCTAATGTAAACCGGTATGATGTGTCCACTAATACTGGTATAAAAAAGCATTAAATAAATAAAATAAGACTCAAAAACCCATGATTCACTATTTTTGGCAGTATGATGAAGGCCTCCAGCTCCATCTTGAATGACTGTGGCTACAGAGCGCTGCCCTTTCACTCACTAAGTTTCCCAACAGTTTGCTGGCTCTGTTTCCAGATTTATACAACTGGCATTTGAAGTAGGTTAGAGATTTCTGTTCCCTTTGAAATAAAAAGCTGATTTAGGACTGCCCATATCTGATCCAGCGATTGCTTGTGGGCTTCCGAAAGCATAGCCTGATGCATACTTTGGGTCTGTTGTAATGCCACCCTCAACCACAGAATTTCAGCATCCCTGCATTTATCGTATTCTTTTTCGCTTCACAACTGAATGAAGAACCTAGTACTATGATCAACCTGCCTTCCTTGTCCTGAATTTGGCATTCATCTGAAAGGAAGATGATTGTTCAAACATAAAACCTCAACTGTCACCAATGCAAAGCACAAGTAGCACCCACCAACTGCACTTAAAGGACTTCCAGTTATGGCAGCTTGCTGAATGGATGCAGGAGGTAAGAAGCTACTGCTGCACTTCCCATAAACTGGTGGTGATTTTTTTTTTGTGGTTATAGGCAAAACAGCAATATCTAATATATTTTTCAAGACCTAGGGCTGTGTGGTGATAGTCCTGATGGCTCCCTAAAGGATGGCTCAGAGAAGCTATGAGTCTTAAAGCATCTTGAGGCCTACAAGACAGACAGAAGACCAGCAAAGCCATCTCTGTAAGTCAAAATCTATCTTCTTCCATAAGTCGTCATAATTCAACCAAAACAGATCCTCTATGAGTGCTAATTTTCACCTCATTCCTCACAAGCTTAAAAAGGAAATTTAACATGGGACAGCTGAGAATCCAAAAGGGAAATGTTTAACAATTTGGATTGTTCCATGTTCACCTTATATCCCGACATCTTGCTGAACCTCCCTAATTCCGCCATAAAAGGAGGGAGAGAATTCACAGGTTCCTCAACCATAGATAAATCATCCACAAACATAGCTAATTTAAAATCCTCATCCCCCACCTTCACCCCCAGAATTGCTGCCATCTCTCTAATCTTAGCAGCTAATGGCTCTAAGTAAAGAGCAAAAAGTAACAAGGAAAAAGAGGACATCCCTGTCGGGTACCCCCTTTCTATCGGAAAAGTCTGTGAATACCCCCATTCACCTTGATACAAGCGCTGAGTGCAGTATACAATTTTCAAATTCATCTAGAAAAGCCCCAATTTTTCCAATACTGAACAGGTATTCCCAATGGTCCACATCGAATGCCATTTTGGCATCTACCGTTAATAACAAGGGGATCTTCCTATACTGTGCTCGCCATACTAAGTTTATTACCCTCTGAACATTATCAGACGCTAGCCTTCCTGGGACAAACTCCGTTTGATCTGGATGAATCAATCCTAGAGCAACAGATCCCAACTTTTTAGCTAATACTTTGGCTAGAAGTTTTAAATCCAAATTGATAAGGGAGATAAGGGTTTATAAAATCTGTATTATGTTGCATCCTGACCAGGTTTCGCGAGTACCATTATACCCATTACATTAGAGTCCGCTGCTATATCATCATCTAGCAACAGTGAATTAAACATTGTTGCCAAGTAAGGAGCAGTAACCGGACACATCAAGCTATAAAATCCATCTATACTCGGGGCTTTCCCTCTTTTTTTTTTTTTTTTTTTAAAATTCTTTTATCGCCTATTCCACATTAAAAACTGTTACTTCTTTATTTAACTTCTTCTGTTGTTCATCTCACACCCATGGAAGAGAAATACCATCTAAAATAACCAGTTATATCTGCATTCTTAATGTCCACCTGTTTAGTATAAGAGTTCTTGGTAAAACCAAGAAAAAACATGCACCAATTCCCTCATTCTCTAGAATCATTTTTCCAGGTCTTTGATCTGTAAAATCTGATTTTGCACCGATTTTTCTTTTAATTTCCTGGCCAGAATCCGACCCGCTTTGTTACCCCCTTCAAAACATTCTTGATGGACTTATAATTGAAATATGCCTCATATCCAATTTATATAACTCAGCTCTCAGTGCCTCCAATTTAACTCCTGTGTGTGTTGAAATCTATCGTTTATGTTGTAATTGCAGCGATAAGCCTTTTCTCTTCTCTCTGCCTTTTCACACATCTTCCCTCAGATTACTGCTTTCAAACAATTCCAGAGCATAACTGCCGATACTTCCCCAGTGTTGTTATCCTATAGATATTCCCGCAGTTCAGTATGTAAATTTCCCACAATAACCCTGATCTCCTCCCCAATTGGCCTACTACCTCCTTCAGAGAAATCCTTACTGGGGCGTGATCAGACCAAGTAATGTGTTCAACCTCCAGCCCCGCTCTTTAGGACACCAGAGTTTTGTCTACCAGAAAGTAATCAATCCTGGAATAAACTTTGTGTGCTTTAGAAAAAATAAATAAATAAAATTAATGATATTACACTCCATAGGGTGAAACAATCTAGCAATGTCCAATCCTCCATCAGAGATTTTAAACAATTCCTATGAATATTCGTTGCCACATTGCCCCCACCAAAATTATCCAAATATGGGTACCTTGTCAGATTAACAATTCTCTGTCCTATTCCACAGAACCTTAGACAATCTTGTAAGACTCTTCCCCCTCCCTCCCGGTGCTGTGTTTGGAGTATACATTTCCTTGTGAAATCTTAATTTAACAATAATATACCCCCCTTCAGTATCCCTAAGTACCGACTGGACATCTGCCATGATGTTTTTCAAGAAAAGTATACCCACACCACAGTATTTATCACCGTAGCCATGGCATAATATTGCCGAGGATAATGATGAAATACCATTAGCTACATTTTTCTCTTCAGGTGTTTGACAATATAAAATATCAATACCACTTTGTAAAATATCCTTCAACAATTACTTCCATTTAGCATAGGTATTCAACCCTTTCACATTTAAAGTTATAGTTTTTATTGCCCTGTGTTACCCAGAAACACTTTTATTCCTAGCCCACATTCTCCTACTGATGTGTTTACAAGAGACCCTAACTAGCTGCCTATATGTAACCACACCTCCCCCTCCTATTATCTGCCATACCAAATCCATCTCCTTGCCCTCCAATTACTCCCCCCCCCCTTTGTCTTTGTTCTAACTTTGAGGAATGATGTCCCCCACACCACCCCTCACCCTCAAACTGCCTACAGCCCAATCCCCATCATTACTGTATTAATAAAATGAAAACCAAATAAAAAAAGGGAAACCTCACTAAAAGGTCCAGTCAGAAACCGCCATTTTCCCCACTCGTCTCATTCGGTCAGCCACTTCTTCCCACAGCCCCTCAAGTGGTTGCATCCCGTGAGGACGAGGAGCCACTAGGATTGTCTTCGCAGTAGCTCCCTCCGGACTTTATCCTCTGCTATCTGATAGAGCTCTCTTTAGTATGCAGTGGAGAAGTATAACCAGAGTTGGTATCAGCTTGCTTTAAACAGACCAGTTGTTTGCAGAACCTTGGCCACTTCTCCAACCTTAACCTAGGAGGTCACCCCATTGGTAGAAAATTGTGATCTAAAAAGGGAAAAAGCCACTTGTATCTATGATTTTCTCTCAGAAGCACTTGGAGAATCTCTCTAAAGTCCTTTTTATTTATTTTTTTTAAATAATCACTGGGGAGAGAGAGCCTAAAAATTGCCACTTTATGCTCTCTCTTTCTTTCTTTCATCTTTCTCGCCTGGTTCAACATCTTCTCTTTCACCAAATACTTGTGAAAACATACCGCGATAACCCTGGCCACATCACCCTTTGGTTTCGCTAGGGATAGATGGCCTTTTTCCAGCTCAATTTTCAGTATTCCCTCAGCTTCTTCATCCTGCCCCAGAATCACCATTATATACTGGTTGCGACTTGTGAGCAATCCAAAAATGCTGAGCCTTCCTGGACACCCCTGATGTGCAGGTTTCCCCTCCCCATGATCTATTTTCTAAATCCTCAATCCAATCTTTGAAGGAAGGAATTCTCCTCCTTCAGAGTTTGCACAGATTTCCAGTTTGCTCCCACGCGGCCAACTGTTCTTCTAGTCTGTGCTCAATTTCATCTACCTGCTCTCCCAGATCGGCACACTCCTTTCTCAGCTCACTGACTGCATTTTTGAGTGATCCCATGTCCTGCTGCAACTCTCTGACCCAACTCTGAAAGTCTGCTTTAGTAAGCGATTCCAAACTTAAATTTTCCGCCAAGCCTGTCCTCATTGCTCCATCATTGCGACCTTCCACGTTGGCACCATCTTTATTAGATTCCTCGCCTGACATGCTGTCCTCGCTCCGAGACTATCCAGCAGCATAAGAAAAATGCCTTAAATCAACTAGTTTCTTCCGGGTAGACATACTGCTCACTTTCTCTGCCCTGTGCTGCAACTTTTACTGCTTTTATCATCTGATTGCTGTTGATGAGGATTAAAAAAAAACAAAAAAAATCAAACAGGACAGCAGTTCTTAAGCAACCATCATTGCGGGCGATGTCACTTCCTCCTGCCTCTCGTCATTTGTGCTACACCAGACTAACAGCTATTTCTCTGATGCTTTTAATAAGTTAAAGAAAGCTGATAGTCTGAACAATCTTGCTAGCATTGCTGTATTTTGAGGGAGAGAAGGAGGCATTTTCTCCTTTTTTTCTGTCTCTTTATTGCACCCCTCTTTCCAGACACTCGATTCCAGTGACTTCTCGCTGAGAGCTGGAGGGAAGGTTGCCATCACAACTGAACCTCTCCATGTCATTCTTGTGCCAGTAAAGGTTGCTCCTACAGCAGTGGTATGGCTTCCTTCCTTCTCACCTGCAGCTCGAATG
This sequence comes from Rhinatrema bivittatum, assembly GCF_901001135.1. Classification (NCBI taxonomy): domain Eukaryota; kingdom Metazoa; phylum Chordata; class Amphibia; order Gymnophiona; family Rhinatrematidae; genus Rhinatrema; species Rhinatrema bivittatum. The sequence continues at coordinate 210,177,872 of NC_042616.1, read as the reverse complement.
GATCATCCCTGTGATCACTACTGGAGGAATTCAGAAATGCAATGCAGAATTTATACTGAACTCCCCTTCTCCCCAGTGAAGAATTTATCTTTTTTATGTGCAAAATTTGTAGAGACAACTCTGCAAGCCGGCAGAAGGAGGAGGAGTTGGTGTAGCTGTCTGCATGAAGAGCAGGGTGCTGCAAGCCCCTGGGAGAAGCTGGTGCTATCATCTTCCCTCACTGCAGGAAGAAGACAGCAACCGCTCCTGTCAGACAGACTCAAAAGTCTCAGCAAAATAAGGATATCACATCCAGAGTTTCCTTCTAGATCTACAAGGCATGCGATTGAGAAGAAAGTTAGGCCGGTTTTGTTTTTCACAGACCTATCTTGTTTTTTCCTCAGCATCTTGTTACCATCTTGGCCCTGGGAAGTTGAGTGATGGGTGTTGCAAGCACAGAGACAGAAATAATGTTCTAATAAACAGCACTTTAAAGCTACTGTAAATAGTAAACTAATTTTTAACAACTTGTGGGGAAGCTGTAACTGTACAGTTACTTTTGCATGAGAGCATGTGTTGAGGGAGACACTGTTGAAGGGTTATGAGATGGGGAAGAGGGGAGAGTGCGCACTAGGGTGACGAAGTAGAAAACAGTATTGGACCAGCTGGGAGACCGCACGTGTATGCTGGGGGAGAGGGCGAGGATATCGCGAGGACAAGCGGTTTTATTCTGAAATCTTGTGATTTTGCTTTGGTACACGCTTTGCTATCTTGATTAAAAGGCATGCTATGAAGTAATAAATAAGGGAGAGAGTGTTTGAGGGGGATGAGTTAGGAAATGGGAAAAAAGATCAACTACATTATCGTTAAGGCTCCCGATTCTCAAGGGTTTTCATTTGGCTACTCATGCAGCCCAAGAGGAGATACAAGCTGCACAGACTTTTTTCAACTGCTGCCATCTGGAGCAACCACCATGGACATCACCGAGTAGCTGCAAGTATTGACAGCTGCAAAACGTCAGCACAGCCTGCAGCTCAGAGTTTCCCTAGGGCTCTGTGGATTGCTAAGATAAAAATCACAGAAAGCCAAGCAGTCTAGTTATGGTGCACCATTACTGTACTCCCAGGGGGAACTCATTAAAAAAAAAAAAAAAAACCAACGATATTTTGCATTTTCAAGTTAGAACCTTTTCCAGCAAGCTTAAATTCTTATTCCAAGATAGTGATTATATTGCATTACTTTGATAAATACAAATATGCAGAATTTTATCGTGCATTCAGAATTTAATTTTTGGTGCTAATTCCCCAGGAGACCACTGATGTACCTGAGCCTGGACAGAGAGAGAATTCAAATTATATAGAAACTAAGGCCGAAAAAGACCTACCAGCTCAACTAGATGGCCCAGTTATCTGTCACACTACTAATGATATCTCATAGCCCATCGGAAGGAAGAGGCTAGATGGGCACCTGCTTGGGATCAATAAATAGTGAAGATAAATATCACATTGCGTCTGTATCACTCCATGGTGCAACACCACCTTGAGCATTTTGTGTAGTTCTGGTCACCCCAACTCAAGACAGACATAGCAGAACTAGAAAAGGTGCAGAGGAAAGCAACAAAAATGATAAAGATGGAGCGGTTCTCCTATGATGACAAGCTACACAGGGCAAAGCTCTTCAGCTAAGAAAAAGAGATGGCTGAGCAGGGACATGATAGAAGTTTATAAAATCATGAGTGAGGTGGAACAGGTAAATAAAGAAGTTACATTTATCTCTTAAAAAAAAAACAAAAAACTAAAACAAGGGGACACTCCATGAAACTAACAGCCAGCAGATTCAAAACAGATTGTAAAAAGTACTTTTTCGCCAAGCACATAATCAAGCAGTGGAATCTGTTGCCAGAGAACGCAATCAAGGCGACTAGCATTGCGGGGTTTAAAAGGTTTGGACAAATTCCTGGAGTACAATTCATAAAAAGTTATTAAGGTAGACTACAGAAAGCTAGGGCTATGCTTGGGAGTGAGTAACAGGAACGAGATCTACTTCAGGGGATCTGCCACGTATCTGCGACCTGGATTGACCACCGTCAGACGGGATGCTGGGGGGGGGGGGGGGGGGGGGGGGTCGATGGATCTTAATCTGACCCAGCATGACAATTCTTATGTTCTTAAAACTTTCTCGGCAGCCACTGTCGCTGCTTGGGCTGTGTTATCAGAAGCAGATCCTCCAGCCAGCTGCATCATCATAGACGGACCTGCACCTCTAACCCGGATGCTGATTTTCCCCGACCACACTCCTGATTCCAGCAGCCAGCCATACAGCAGGACTGCCTGTAAGTTATCACTCCCTATTGAGGATGTTTGGTTTTCCTCCTTAGCATGCCACCATTTTGGGTAGATGAGCCCAGAAGATCCCCGATTTAGTCAGCATCTCTTCATTCTCATGTCTCACCACAACAGTTACCTGAACATCCCGCATCCTAGGTCCCTTATGTAGCTTGCCAGACAGACTCCACTAGGACTTCTAATTACTGTAATTGCAGCCTCCCAGACAAACCGGGCTGCTAATTTAATTCTACAGGGAGATTCACTCGAAAGAGGCCCCAAATATTCTGTTGTAACTTCCGTTAGGATGAAGCAATCTGAACCCAAAAAAATACGCTACATACCTTGACGTATGTGTCATCTTGTGCATTACTTGCAATGCTGGAAGTGATCACCGTTTTCTGCCAGACATTGACGCGGCGCTCCATGTCCCTGAACGTGTCTGTGAGCATATTGGAGGATTAGCAGCAATTTCACGTTGGATGTTTTCCTTCAAATCTTCCACAGTGTGAGGCTTGTTCCGATAGACTTTTCCTTGGAGCACACCCCAAAGGAAGAAAGTCTGGTGGTGTCAGAACCGGCGACCATGGTGGCCAAAACCCCTTTGCAATTACACTGTTGCCGAAAAAGGACTATTTCTGCTATGCTCTTTGCTGACGTGTGACGTTGCTTTATCTTGCAATCAGAGGTTATAAGTCACGGTGGCTATCTGGCGCTTATCTCACCACTCCGATGCGGGGTCATCCCGGCTTGTTCGAAGCTCCATATACAGAGAAGCACATTGGACATTGTTTTGTTCAGATTGCTTTGGCCTAGTGAGAGTTAATACAGAATATTTGGGGCCTCTTTCGAGTGAATCTCCCTGTATAATTGCAAAATATGTCCGTGTCCCATACTAGTCTCCATTAACGACTTTACATATCTTCCATTTTTCTTCGCAAACGGCCAATTTGTTGCCTACAATGCAAGCAGTAGGAAAGCTGAGCTCCTGGACCTTATTAAAACTGATATATACATATAGATGTGCAAGGGGTAACAAATAAGATGAATTTAAACTGTTTTAATGCTATACTTAAAGTCACCTTATTTACTGACTGACCCTCATTTTAAATTTACCCCGTTCTGCAGTTTATCATCTCTCACTAGAAGAATGCAAAAGGAAGGATTTATTCTAAACACCGTGGATTGACTGTCTGCAGGAAGTAACTCTGGATACAACTAGCAGCATACAGCAAGAGAACAGCACCAATGGAGTCCAGCAACATCTTAAACCAGGTGTGGAAATATATTTAGAAGAAACATAGGCACCAGTTCAATTTTGTTTGCTTCTTTTCCTTCTCTGAATTTTAGGCATCCAGGTGACCTGGCTTCTGGGATGTTTTCAGCCCTGCCTTAGAAGCAGTGCATAAAACTTTCCAGAGAATTAAAAAAAAAAGTAGTAACAGCTAGGGAATATGTACAGATCCTGATAAGGGGGGAAATCTTTCCATCAGTTAGTTGGCTTTCCAAGACGATGGCTGGACAAACCTTAAAAGAAGTAATCAAACAACTTTAAAGTCAAAACTGTTTAGCCCAAAACGTGATTTCCTTCTTTCCTGAACAGCCGTGAGAGTGCCAGTAAGGCATGAAAACTAAACCTGAACTGCCTGGATGTAATATTTCACATGTAAGCACAGGAAGGTCATATAACTCTCCAAATGCAGGCTGATCATACTCCTGATATACAAAATCATCTACTTCAAGGCAAACTGCATGCATCAGACGAGCGAAACCCACAAGATCCCGCACTTCCCAGTAAGTGGAAGACAACAGAAAACATCCCTTGAAATCTATAACAACTCATGGGATACTACTATTTAAAAAAAAAAAAAAAAAAAAAAGTGGTTCAAGATTTCTTCATCTTATATCCTGAGAATTAATTCCAAGGATGTCAGGTATCATTAAGATCACTGCACTGTATTGTTGTTTGTTGGCCTTGAACTGGAATTGTTGTGCATTCCTATTTGAAACTAAGACTTGCAAAAAAAAAAAAAAAAGTATAGAAAAGATTTTATTAATGTTATTGTGCTGCTTATGCATCTACCTCTACATGACTTGAAAGGATTTTTTTTTTGTTTTCATATTATTGCTTGCGCATACTTGTAAAAAGTTAACTCTCACAAAAGGATCACAATTTCCAGCAAACTGTCCCAACAAGCTCAGGCACATGGTGCCAAAAAAACAGAAGGGCTTTTTTTTTTTTTTTTTAACTTGGAACAGATGCTGAAAAGCAATAAACATTCTATGGCAGCAGACTGCCAACGCTCTCCTAGTATTTCTTTGTTACCCTGGCTCGCTGTCTTTTCTTTGAAAGCTTCATATGACAAAGGGAAAACAAGATCCCACCCTTCATCAACTGCAGTAGTAGGGGGCCGGATGGATTATTTTGTTTCTGCTACTAGGGCAGAGCCAGGTCTGCTGTGCATGGAGCTCCAAATGAGTTTGACACTGTTAGCGGAGGTTTTCTTTAGGCCTGAAACGAGTACTCTGCTGCTGCCTGCTGGAGGATACCTGTGGATGTCTGTTTTGGGATGGAATTTGCCATCAAAACTTACTAGCTTCCTTTCCTCCCTGTGAAGGAGGTGCTTGAAATTCCCAAGGCCAAATCCGATACACTGGGAGATCAGCTGGAGTTGTCACGGAGTGTGGAGAAAGGAGGAGAGGAGGAGTCCTAAAAGAATGCGCTACCCCCAACACTGGGTCCAGGTGCTACCGAGTGGAAGATTGGACTTCTTCACAGGGGGAGCACAATGGAAGACGATATTAATAGCAGAGAAAAGCTATGGCCACTTAAGCCATCTCCACGGGACTTAAATTTCAAGCTTAAACACAGACTTTGGAAATGGATAAGGAGCACATTTTAGCACTTAATGGGCAGGTTTCCTCTGTTTGAGAGGTTAAACAAACAGATTATTAAAGGATAACATTCTCCAAAAGGACAGAGTTTAGAGAATGCAGCTAAAGATAAAAATTTCAGATTCCAGATGTTTCAAATTTAGCTTTAAGTATTATTTATGTGAGATTTTGAAGATGCTATTCCACCTGTCCAGGGTTTTTGGTTTTTTGGCTTTTAACTAAAAGGTGACTGGGTCACCAGAACAGTCCTTGCCTGAAGAGAATTAGGGTGCCAGCTTAAAGCTTATATAAGCACTTGGAACAGGGGAAGATATGACTATGAGGAAAGCTGTGTTGCTTCAGCCAAATTTTATTAACTTTTTTCTTTTAAAAACACAGAAATTTTTTTTTTTTGAAGACTTGGTATTTTCTGTTGTGTTTTGATCTCCTCAGGTTAAAAAGAAGATATTTATATATATGCAGCACGATGTTAATTCGGTTGGGAGCCAAGTTTTCCCTTAAGTAATCTTTTAAATGGTTAAGCATCAAAGTCATGGGTTTTTTTTCATCCATCCCAACTAGCAGCCTTCATGAGAGATAAAATTGTTAAGTGGAACAAATCAAAATTTGATTCTTCAGCTCTTATTGGTGGAACATATCTGGCTTTGGTTTAAAATTTTCCTAAATTTGGTTTTCGAGGGGTTTTTTTTCCTGCCGTTCAGCTGGTAGTTGACCTCCTGAATTTTTCTCATGCATATATTTTCTTGCTTACTGTAATGTCTAATGAGCTTGAACACCTCTCCCCTCCTTATTTGTGGACTTTGTTGCAGAATGAGTTATTTTTTGGAATGGATGCAGATTCTGTGCTGTTTCTCTCAGACTATTTCTTGAAATAATTGAAAATGTTTTAAAAATCAACAATTAAGCAAAGCTTGAAATTCCATATTGCTGAATTTCATAACATGTAATGATGTGTTTTCTTACGACAAGCTCTTTCTACTGAGAAGCAGCATATGTTTACTTAAAAATCAGTTCTCCAATTACTTACATGGATCGAGTCCAAGTTCTAATTGCTTATTGAATGCCATAAAATAACCTGAAAAAAAAAAAAAAACCCAAAAAGACACACTGTCCAGGAGACTAGAGACAGTGACACTGTAATATTCTTGCAACTATCCATATTATCCACTAAAAGAAAAACCCAAGAGGGAACATTTCATGGAACGGGTGGTGGATGACTGGAATGCCCTCCCAGATAAGGTACTGAAGAACGGTAACGGAATTCAAAAGGGTGTGGAATAAACACAGAGGATCCCTAGTGGCTAAAGGATGGAAATGAAGAAAAGATAACCTGTGTAGAATTTCAAATGATTTTTAAAAATCCTAAGGTCCCATTCACTCCTCAGACAAAAAAAAAAAAGCCAACAAGAGTCTCACCCCAAAACTGCTGCAGTTATAAGCTCCTCTTATTATTCCTTGTATGTGCATTCACAGAGAACTGACTTGCCAAAAAGGAGAAGCAATTCTGAACCAATGCAGTTAAAATTAGTTCTTATATAGATAAAAGGAATAAAAAGCAGAAGTCCCTTTTAAGGTTAACCAGACAAGCAAATCAAATATCAGTATTATCCCCCTACTTATGATTATTCATTTTTATGCATACTTTTCCTAAGAAAGGAGAATGGCATTGAATATGACTGGTACAGAAAAAAGAACTGCGGTAGAAATATTCGTTAGGTTAATAACTATTAATTAGTCACGAGCTAAGCCTTACTAATGCAATCTAATGGTCTTTTAGTAGTAAACTACTGGTTATATCTGGTGTATTCCTGCTGGTAAATATTTGCTTGCTATTTAGTTCACTGCATCTCATGTCCAGCCTTAAGAAAGAGATCTAGGTGTCATAGTGGATAACACATTGAAATCGTCGGCTCAGTGTGCTGCGGCAGTCAAAAAAGCAAACAGAATGTTGGGAATTATTAGAAAGGGAATGGTGAATAAAACGGAAAATGTCATAATGCCTCTGTATCGCTCCATGGTGAGACCGCACCTTGAATACTGTGTGCAATTCTGATTGCCGCATCTCAAAAATGATATAATTGCGATGGAGAAGGTACACAGAAGGGTGACCAAAATGATAAAGGGGAATGGAACAACTCCCCTATGAGGAAAGACTAAAGAGGTTAGGACTTTTCAGCTTGGAGAAGAGACGACTGAGGGGGGATATGACAGAGGTGTTTAAAATCATGAGAGGTCTAGAACGGGTAGATGTGAATCGGTTATTTATTCTTTCGGATAGTAGAAAGACTAGGGGGCACTCCATGAAGTTAGCATGGGGCACATTTAAAACTAATCGAAGAAAGTTCTTTTTTACTCAACGCACAATTAGACTCTGGAATTTGTTGCCGGAGGATGTGGTTAGTGCAGTTAATATAGCTGTGTTTAAAAAAGGATTGGATAAGTTCTTGGAGGAGAAGTCCATTACCTGCTATTAAGTTCACTTAGAGATTAGCCACTGCCATTAGCAATGGTAACATGGAATAGACTTAGTTTTTGGGTACTTGCCAGGTTCTTATGGCCTGGATTGGCCACTGTTAGAAACAGGATGCTGGGCTTGATGGACCCTTGGTCTGACCCAGTATGGCATTTTCTTATGTTCTTAAGCAGTTTCTGCCATAAATAGAGATATTTATAAGCTCTATTTCTTACTGCATATCCAAGGCCTAGCCCACCATAAAGCATCATTAAAAAAAGGGAATCTAACTAGAAATTCCCACTGGATATGACATCTGTATTTATTGGGGTAACATGTCCAGCGAGGCAGTTAACATAAACATACATGCCGATACAGTAAAAAACGCGGGAGAGCGGGCGAGCGCCCACTCTCCTGTGCTTGCGATACAGTAAGATAATTTATTTAAATTAGGCCCGGCGGTAAAAAGAGGCGCTAGGGACACTAGCACATCCCTAGCGCCTCCTTTTTGACAGGAGTGGCGGCTGTCAGCGAGTTTGACAGCCGACGCTCAATTTTGCCGGCGTCTGTTCTCGAACCCACTGACAGCCACGGGCTCGCAAACCGGACGCCGGCAAAATTGAGCATCCGGTTTTCGGCCTGACAGCCGTGGGCCGAATTCAAATTTTTTTTTTTTACTCTTCGGGACCTCTGACTTAATATCGCTATGATATTAAGTCGGAGGGTGCACAGAAAAGCAGTTTTTACTGCTTTTCTGTGCACTTTCCCGGTGCCGGAAGAAATTAGCGCCGACCTTTGGGTCGGCGCTAATTTCTGAAAGTAAAATGTGCGGCTTGGCTTCACATTTTTCTTTCTGAATCGCGCGCGCATACCTAATACGGCTGTCAACATGTATTTGCATGTTGAGGGCGCTATTAGGTGCCACGGGTTGTACGCGCGTTTTCCTCCCCTTACTGAATAAGGGGTAAGGGAAACCGCGCGTCCAAGAGCAGGCTAGCAGTGCGCTCCGGAGCGCACTGTACTGTATCGGCCTGATAGTAATGACAACAGATAAAGACTAAATGATCCATCTAGTCTGCCTATAGTAGTAACTGCTGCTCCATGCAGTTATCCCCATGCAGTTAAGGGTAATAACTGCTGCCCTGTAAATGCCTGGAATGACCTCTTCTGGGAGGGCAATCCAGGCATCCACCACGCTCTCCATAAAGAAATATTTCCTGATATTGGTTTTTAGGCATCCCCCCTGGAGTTTTATACCATGATCCCTAGTTCTACTGTTTCCTTTCCAACAGAAAAGGTTTGAAGTTTGTGCATCATTAATACCTGTCAGATATCTGAAGATCTGCATCATATCTTCCCTGAACCTCCTCTCTTGCAGGGTATACATATTTATATCCTTCAGCCTCTCCTTGCAGGTCTTCTGAAACAGATCCACATCATTTTGGTTGCCTTCTTCTAGAAAGCTTCCATCCTGTCTCTAACTTTTTTGATAGAACTGAACACAGTACTCCAGGTGAGGCCTCATCAAGGATTTGTACAAGGGCATAATCACTTCCCTTTTCCTGCTAGTCTTATCCCTCTCTATACAGCCCAATGTCTTTCTGGCTTTAGCTACCACCTTGTCACATTCCTTTGCCGCCTTCAGATCACCAGACACAATCACACCAAGGTCCCTCTCCTGCTCTGTGCACGATAGCCTTTCGCCTCCTTCATATACAGCCTTTTTGGATTTCCGTATCCCAGGTGTTTGAATCCGCACTTTTTGGCCCTGAACTGCAGCTGCCAAATCTACCACTCTTCAAGTTTTCTTAAATCACTCATTCTCTCTACTCCTTCAGATATGTCCACTCTGTTGCAGATCTTCGTATCATCTGCAAAAAGGCAAACTTTTCATTCTAACCCCTCCATAATATCACACACGAAGATATTGAACAGAACCGGTCCCAAACTAATCCTTGAGGTATTCCACTTAAACTCCTCATGTTAGAGCAGGTCCCATTTACCATTACACATTGTTTCCTTTCAGTTAACCAATTAGTAATCCACTCCACCACCAAGCTTTGCTGAAATTCAAGTTAATCACATCAAGCACACGTTCTTCATCCAATTCTGGGCAGAGAGATTAACATTGCTTGTGTTTTTGTTTTCTGAAAATGATTTAATGTTATAAAGTGTTATTTTCAACATATGAACAAAAATTTATGGGTTAAAATAATATTTGACTTTTTCCTGATTTAGCCAGAGCAACACAGGAAACTCGAGCTTTAGGAGCCACCTTCCTGCTGCAGTATCCTTGTAAATGTAGTCAAGTTCCAACAAAATTATTAATATTTTTGTTCCTGAACAGCTTAAAGCATTTATTGATTCTAAGAAAATGTTTGTAACTTCTAGTCCCCTTGATATGATATCCAATTGGATAATATTTATGTCATAATTGCAGGATATATCACCTTAGTTTACGCAATAGCAATTTATTTTTTTTCTTTGATCAATTTCCTTTGTTCTCATTTCTGCCTCCCTGATGATGACTGTGGGCTAAAGAGATTGAAATAGTTTTTTCCTTTTCATTATTTTCTATATTTCGAGTTATGTTATCTATATAAAGTGGATGCTTTGCTTAAAATATAAAATTCAATAAATATAAAAGGTTAATCCAGTTCTCGGCATCCAATCAAAAAAGTAAATCAGATCTATCTGGAAAGGCCTTCCCCTAGTGAATCCGTGCTGCCTCGGGGACAGCAACCCATCGGATTGTAAATAATTCACTATCCTTTCCTTCAGTAGAGTCTCCATTAATTTTCCCACCACAGAGGTGAGGCTAACTGGCCTGTAGTTTCAAGACTCCTCTCTGCTCCCACTCTTGGGAAGGTTCTCCAAATCACATGGCACCACTCCTGTTTCCAGGGATCTACTGAACAGATCTTTCAGCAGATCTGCCAGCACACTCTGAATTCCCTCAGAGGCATGAAGGTAACTTGCACGGAGCAGCAGTTGCTACCCTTTGAAAAAACAAACAAAAAAACCCTAAAACTGGATGGACCATGTAATGTCTTTTTCTGCTGTTATTTACCATGTTACTATCTGAACATTAACATCAGCAAAGCTCTCATTTGTATATTCATGAATAACTAGGTATAGCTATTACAAGTTTAGAGCATTCTATTTACATGAAGCATGATCATGAAGACCATGAATCATTAAGAATTTTGTGCAAATTAGTGATAGAAGTCAATGCTTGAAAATTTTGTATTGATTTTCAACATCTCTTCCACTACAGTAAACTCCCTTGAGGCAAGCACAGTGTGAAAACGTAGCATGTGTCATGAAAGCAATGATCATTGCAACTGAAATTTAAATTGGCTATCATTTGTAAGTTGACATTCTAAACATATGTGCAAAAAATGTTCATGCTTTTGTTTACAAAGCTTGAAAGAGCAATAAATCAGAGGATGAAAAAAAGGATTATCAAGCTGTGTGGGATATATGATTATAAGCAACATAAGAAATATATTAAGAACATAAGAAATTGCCATGCTGGGTCAGACCAAGGGTCCATCAAGCCCAGCATCCTGTTTCCAACAGTGGCCAATCCAGGCCATAAGAACCTGGCAAGTACCCAAACACTAAGAAGATCCCATGCTACTGATGCAATTAATAGCAGTGGCTATTCCCTAAGTAAAATTGATTTCCTAGCGTGTAGCAGATGGACTCAGAACAAATGGGGTATAGTGTGCTCGTGCTAGCAGTTGGAGACGGATCGGACATCAGCACGTAGTACATATACCCCTGCAGGAAGTGCAGAAGCTCAGTTATTTCCGTCTCCAGTTTGGAGCTACTTCACGCTCGCAGAGCGTTTTTCCAAATTCTAACGATTAAATTCATAGAAGAATCCTACCTGAAGAAGAGCCCCGCACTCCTGCGGTGATACCCTCGGGTCCCTCCCCCAGTTGAGTTTCCCCGAGGTGATTTCCGTGGTCCCTCGGAGGTAAGAGCCTCGGTCCGATGGCCGAATCGCAGCAGGGACCTAGCCCCCGAGTGAGAAGGGCTCGGGCGCGGCAGAGGCAGCCTCGGTCCCGATCCGTGCGCGGTGAGGACTTAGCCCCCGAGCGAGACGAGTTCGGGCGCGGCTTAGAGGCAGCGGGTGCACTTCCTCGAGCGCGGCGGTGACGGTAATCACCCTCTCCCCCCGCAGCCGGAGACCGCCCGGGTCGCAGCCGGGAAGCGTCGAAGATCAGGTAAGGTGTACATCTTTACTTTTGCTGGTCTCCGAAGAGTGAGGATTAGCGGGGTCTGCCTACGTGGAAGCCCGCCATTGCCATCTGCCCTGGTTCGCCGCCTCGATCTAGCGTTCAGACCAGACTAAGCGCACAGGCAACGGGCGCGTATGTTAGGCGCCCGAAAGTAATTGGGCGCATATTATATTGATAAGCGCACATTGATAGGCGCACATCTTTCGCACATATTACAAGGTGCATACTTTCGGCTGGGAGCGCACCGGCGCATAGAGATAACAGACGCGATGGAGCGTATGAGAGCCCATGCGTCCACAGAGCCGGCACCTCCAGAATCAGGCATAAGGGCTCTAGGCCTCTGCTCAGTATGCCACCTCAGAGCCACACAGAGCGAGGAAGCAGACTCCCTATGTGCCCAATGTGAGGAGGCCCTGGGAGTTCCAGGCCAGGGCCGGTCCCAGCCCAGATTAATTGCCAGTTCCTCAGGGAACACCCCGGACCTAGCAGGCCGAGGTGAGCAGCTGGGGAACCCTAGAGACCTGGTGCCCCTAAGGCTAGAACTTGCTTCGCTCTCCTGGGTGGAATTATTCAAGGGGATTCACGCCTTTGTCAAGATGCAGTCTGATCCCTGAACGGACCCATACGTACCTGATGACCCTGCCCCTGGACCCTCAAGACCTAGGCACGGCCACCCGCCACCCGGAAGCCCCACTTACGGGGATTCAGATTGCTCTGAGGAAGAAGGCGAGCTCCCCGAGCAGGGAGAACTTCCCTCGGGGATAGAGCCGTATCGAACCATGAGACGCTTCTTTCTTAAGGAGGATCTCCCAGACCTGGTCTCTCAATGCCTGTCTGAGCTGGCTATCCTGGGCCAAGGCACCCCAGGGGAACCTAGAATGAACCCCCTGCTAGAGGGCCTTCGTCAAACGGCTCACCATTTTCCCCTCCTACAAGCAGCAAAGCAGCTAATCGATCTGGAGTGGAATGCGCCGGAGGCCTCATTCAAAGGGGGTCGGGCCTTGTCTAGCATGTACCCCCTGGACCCGGCAACCAAGGAGCTGCTGGCGTGCCCCAAGGTAGACGCCAAGGTTTGCGCAATTGTGAAGCGCACCACCATTCCAGTGGAGGGAGGGGCGGCCCTCAAGGATACACATGACCAGCGCCTGGACGCCATTCTGAAACAAGCCTTCGAGGTGGCAGCAATGTCCCTACGAATCGCGACCTGCTGCACCGTGGTGAAGCGTTCCTGTTTATCACAAGCAAGGAACAACACCCCGGGAGAAGAAATGGAATCAGCTCTCTCGTTCCTCACTGACGCTGCCTCCGACCTAGTCCGTACGGCAGCCAAGGGAGTGTCATCCTCAGTGGCAGCCAGGAGACAGCTCTGGCTACGAAATTGGTTGGCCGACTCCTCCTCCAAGACGCGCCTTACAAGAATGCTCTTTAAGGGATCCCTCCTGTTCGGCAGCAACCTCGAGAAACTGGCTAACAAATGGGACGCCTCTCCATTACCCCGTCTACCAGAAGACAAGTCAAGGAGGAACCAGCGCCCTTTTCCTAGGCCATCCAGAGGTAGAAGCTCTCAACGCTTCAACCCCTACAGGACTGGCTACCAAGCACCTCGTTCTCAGACCAGGAACCAGTCCTTTCGGACCAGGCACAACAAGAGGGGAACCGGCTCGGGTTCGGGTCCCGGCCGCACCCCACAATGAGAATCAGCCGACCCATCTGGGGGAAGAAGCCATAGGGGGCAGGCTAACCCTATTCTACCGCAGATGGGTCGAGATTACTTCGGACCAGTGGGTCCTCGCCATCATCCGAGAAGGGTATTACCTGGACTTCCTTCATCTCCTTCCGGACAAGTTTGTGGAATCTCCTTGTCCACCCCTCAAGAGGGCGGCACTGGAAGCTACCTTGTGGAGGCTCCTGTCCCTAAAAGCCATAATCCCAGTGCCTGCGTGGGAGATAAGTTCTGGGCATTACTCCATTTATTTCATCGTACCCAAGAAGGGGGGCACCTTCAGACCCGTCCTGGACCTCAAGTCAGTCAACCGGCACTTAAGGGTCCCAGGATTTCGCATGGAAACTCTGCGGTCAGTCCGAAGTGCAATATAGCCAGGGGAGTATCTCACATCCCTGGATCTGTCAGAGGCCTACTTGCATATCCCAATCCATCGGGATCACCAGCGCTACTTACGCTTCAAAGTCCTGAAACAACACTTTCAGTTCCGGGCTTTACCCTTCGGGTTAGCCACCACACCGTGGACCTTTACCAAGGTAATAGTAGTGGTGGCGGCGTCACTCAGGAAGGAAGGAATTGTCGTCCATTCCTACCTAGACGATTGGCTGATCAGGGCAAAGTCACCGGAGGAGAGCCACCGGGCAACCAACAGAGTTATATCTCTTCTGGAAAGTCTAGGATGGGTAGTCAACACAAACAAGAGTTCCCTACAGCCTTCGCAGTTGCTGGAATACCTAGGAGTCCGATTCGACACCCAGGGAGACAAAGTCAGTCTGACCTCCAAGAGGAGATCAAAACTCCGGAATCGTTTCCAGACACTGCTGAGCACCACCCGGCCCACAGCTTGGGATTACCTACAGGTCCTCGGCCTAATGGCATCCACTCTGGAAGTGGTACCATGGGCGCGGGCTCATATGAGACCGTTACAACACGCCCTCCTATCTCGGTGGAGCCCACGATTACAGAACCACACCGTGCATCTACCTCTACCAGCCAGAGTACGGAATCAGTTACGGTGGTGGCTGCAGCCCGGCCACACGAGCCGGGGGTCAAAAATGTCCTCCCCAACCTGGACCCTGCTCACTACAGATGCCAGCCTGAGCGGCTGGGGAGCACACTGTGAAGAGCTAACCGCCCAAGGGCGGTGGAACAGGGAAGAGTCGGGGTTGAACATCAACCGACTAGAGGCACGAGCAGTCAGGTTAGCCTGCCTGCAATTTGCCCACAGACTTCGAAACAGAGCAGTTAGAGTGATGTCTGACAATGCCACCATGGTGGCATACATCAACCGACAGGGCGGAACCAGAAGCCGACAGGTATCCTTAGAAATAGCCCCCCTGATGGCTTGGGCGGAAGCAAATCTCCAGGACATCTCCGCCGTCCACATCGCCGGGAAGGACAACACTACGGCAGACTTCCTCAGCAGAGAAAGCCTAAACCCGGGGGAATGGCAGCAGTCATCCACGGCCTTCCAGATGATCGTGGATCAGTGGGGGACTCCGGGCATGGACCTACTAGCGGACAGGTCCAACGCTCAAGTACCCAGATACTTCAGTCGCAGGCGAGATCCTCTATCCCACGGGATCGACGCCCTGGTACAGCCATGGCCTCAGGGGATCCTGTTATATGCCTTTCCCTCATGGCCCCTGCTGGGCGACATTATACACAAGATTCAGCGGCACAGAGGCCTAGTTCTTCTGGTGGCCCCGGACTGGCCAAGAAGACCCTGGTACGCAGACATGAGAAGACTACTGGCAGGGGATCCTCTACCCCTGCCCCCTCACAGGGACCTGCTGCGACAAGGTCCCATCCTCCACGAGGATCCAGCTCAATTCTCTCTTAGTCGAGCCATTGAGAGGGCTCGACTGAAGAAAAGGGGATACTCTGGGTC
Organism: Rhinatrema bivittatum; assembly: GCF_901001135.1. Taxonomy (NCBI): domain Eukaryota; kingdom Metazoa; phylum Chordata; class Amphibia; order Gymnophiona; family Rhinatrematidae; genus Rhinatrema; species Rhinatrema bivittatum. The sequence continues at coordinate 210,162,358 of NC_042616.1, read as the reverse complement.
GGTAATAGATACACTCCTCCGAGCATGCAAGTTCTCCACATCACTAACTTATATAAGGATCTGAAGAGTATTTGAAGCCTTGTGCGAAACTCACAGCACCAATCCACATGCCGCTAAAATTCCCATCATTTTGGATTTCCTGCAAGATGGGCTTCAGAAGGGTCTGTCCCTCAATTCACTCAAGGTTCAGGTGGCAGCGCTATCCTGCTACAGCCCCAGGAGTGATGGCAACAGCATTGCCACACACCCAGACTTTTCACGTTTCCTGAAAGGAGTCAAACACATTCGCCCGCCACTGAAGTGGCCAGTGCCCCTGTGGAACCTCAACCTAGTTTTGGAATTCCTAGTGGGACCCGCCTTCAGACCCCTCCGAGGCCTGTCCCTCCGTTTGTTAACCTTGAAGATGGTGTTCTTGCTGGCCGTATGCTCAGCACGCCGCATCTCAGAGCTACAAACGCTGTCCTGCCACGATCCGTTTCTCAGAATCACCCCAGGGGCTATCCATCTTCGCACGGTTCCTTCCTTCTTACCCAAAGTAGTTTCACCCTTCCACCTTAACCAAACCATATTCTTGCCAATCATGGAAGGGTTGAAGAAATCGGAAGCAGGTCAAATACTGCGTCGTCTCGACATCGGCAGGCTGCTGTCCAGATACCTGGAAATGTCGGAAGCAGTACGAAAGACGGACCACCTGTTCGTCCTTCACAGTGGGAAGAGGCAAGGAGAAGTGGCCTCACGGGCGACTATTGCTCGCTGGATCAAAGAAGTTATCAAGGAAGCCTGCGTAGAAGCGGGAAAACCGCCACCTCTACAGGTCAAGACTCACTCTACCAGAGCACAATCGGCCTCCTGGGCAGAAACTAGGATGCTGTCGCCTGCAGAGATATGTAGAGCAGCAACATGGTCCTCCATCCATACCTTCTCCAGATTCTACCGCCTGGACGTCCAGGCCCGGGAGGACACAGCATTTGCAAGGGCAATCCTAAACGGACCTCGGGCAGCCTCCCACCCAGTCCGGGAGTAGCTTTTGTACATCCCATTAGTTCTGAGTCCATCTGCTACACGCTAGGAAATGGAGAGATTACTTACCTGATAATCTCGTTTTCCTTAGTGAAGGCAGATGGACTCAGCATCCCGCCCGGCTGCCGATATACATGGGGATTCACCGATTCAAGGTAAGCCATGTTTTCTTACATAGGGCATCCACCCTACCGGGTGTCGACGCCTTCCGGTTGAGAACACTGGCGGTCTTCCAGCTACTGTCAATCGGTCAGGTTAATCATGTTCGGTTAATCAATCGGTCAGTCACACATATATCCATAATGCTTTTGCAAGGAAGATTACTGAGCTTCTGCACTTCCTGCAGGGGTATTTGTACTACGTGCTGACGTCAGATCCGTCTCCAACTGCTAGCACGAGCACACTATACCCATTAGTTCTGAGTCCATCTGCCTACACTAAGGAAAACGAGATTATCAGGTAAGTAATCTCTCCATTAATGGACTTCTCCAAGAACTTATCCAAACCTTTTTTGAACCCAGCTACACTAACTGCACTAACCACATCCTCTGGCAACAAATTCCAGAGCTTTATTGTGCGTTGAGTGAAAAAGAATTTTCTCCGATTAGTCTTAAATGTGTTACTTGCTAACTTCATGGAATGCCCCCTAGTCCTTCTATTATTCGAAAGTGTAAATAACCGAGTCACATCTACTCATTCAAGACCTCTCATGATCTTAAAGACCTCTATCATATCCCCCCTTAGCCGTCTCTTCTCCAAGCTGAACAGCCCTAACCTCTTCAGTCTTTCCTCATAGGGGAGCTGTTCCATCCCCTTTATCATTTTGGTTGCCCTTCTCTGTACCTTCTCCATCACAACTATATCTTTTTTGAAATGCAGCGACCAGAATTGTACATAGTATTCAAGGTGCGGTCTCACCATGGAGCGATACAGAGGCATTGTGACATTTTCTGTTTTATTAACCATTCCCTTCCTAATAATTCCTAACATTCTGTTTACTTTTTTGACTGCCGCAGCACACTGAGCCGACGATTTTAAAGTATTATCCACTATGATACCTAGATCTTTTTCCTGGGTGGTAGCTCCTAATATGGAACCTAACATCGTGTAACTACAGCAAGGGTTATTTTTCCCTATATGCAACACCTTGCACTTGTCCACATTAAATTTCATCTGCCATTTGGATTGCCCAATCTTCCAGTCTCACAAGGTCCTCCTGTAATGTATCACAGTCTGCTTGTGATTTAACTACTCTGAATAATTTTGTATCATCCGCAAATTTGATAACCTCACTCGTCGTATTCCTTTCCAGATCTCATATCCCTCAGTGCCTCAAAGTTCTTGTTCTCTGTCACCATCTGCTGGTAGGGATGCATAAACCCACTTGCTTGGACTGATCTGGGGTTTTAACAGGAAAAGGTTTACCCCCCTATGAACATTTTTTACATTTTATGTCAGTGCGTCATATTGGCATGCATTTAATAAGGATATTTTTTCTCCATTTGACACATCATACTCCACACCTTTCAAGACCAAGGCATAAAAACAAAACTGAAACCCAACTACTGGATCTCTCTCCACCCTGAATAAACACGTGGTGAAAAACACCTTTGGCAGCCAATTACAGTTGCCTCTGTTGGGATACATCTTCATCAACTTCGCATGTCTAGATTTCTCAACATTAGACCATTCTTCTTTATAAAACCGTTCAAGCTCTGAAGTTCCTTGGGAAATGTTGATGGTCAGCCATCTTCAAGTCATGCCACAGATTTTTGACTGGATTGTGGTCGGGGCTCTGACTGGGCCACTCCAAGGCATTTACCTTTTTGCTCCTTAGCCACTCCAGTGTAGCTCTGGTTATGCACTTTGCGTCTTTATCATACTAAACGAACTTCCAGCTTCAGCTTTCTGGCAGATTTCCTTCAAGGATGTTCTTGTAGTTTTCTCTATTCATTGTCCCTTCTATCCACACAAGTGTCCCAGTCAGTTGATGAGTAACATCACTATAATATGATGCTGCCACCATGGTGTTCTCTGGATGATGTGCTGTACTTGGGTTGCACCAAACATAACACTTTTCATTCTGGCCAAAAAGTTCTATTATGGTTTTATCAGACCACAGGAATTGTCATACGGCTACAGTATGCCCAGAGTATCCCTTTGCATACTTCAAACAGAATTCCGATGGATTGTTTTTGAGCAGTGACTTCCTTCTTGCCATCCTATCATATAGGCCAGGTTCGTGGAATGCCTGGGATATTGTCACTTGACCTGACAGCCTACAACTCTTTCAAAGTTGCCATTGGCCTCTTGGTTACCTCCTTGATCAGTCTCTTTGCTCAGCCTTCCAGTATAGGGGGAAGGCTTGATCTAGGCAGGATCTTTGTAGTGCCACACTTCTTAACATTCTCCTTGACCATGCTCTGTGTTATATTTGAGGACTTTGCAATTCTTTTATACTCATTCTCAGATCTGTTGCATTCTACAACTTTATCCTGGAGTTCTTGGTACTCATAGCTAAGTCTTTGCTTTGAAATACACTATCCAGCAGAGAAACCCACAGAAACTACAATTTAACACCAATTTTCTTGGTGTGTGCTCTTGAAGGTGACTGGTTATACCAGAGTTTAAGTATTTAGGACTGCTACAGAAGTAGAGGATGAACATTTATCCAACCAAGCTATTCCATGTTTTTAATTTTATTTCATTTTCTAAGATATTCTATGATGTGTTTTTCAATTGGCAGTTGTAGGGGTAAGATATGTGGGTACATAAAACAAGCACTGGTTTAATGCATTTTATTTTCAGGTTATAAGGCATCAAAAGGTGAACATTTTAGAAGTAGGTGTAGACTTTCTAAAGCCACAGTATGCTTATTATCCCTCTATTAAATGGTTTGTTTATGAATTGTGTTTTGACATTTATAAAATATTAGTTAAAATCTTTTAACAGGGCAGAAAAAAGTCCAGGAACCAAGGCACTAAACCTCAGAAAAGCAAAAAAAGGAAAGGAAAAGCAGCAAAAAATACACAAGAAAATAAGTTTGAAAGAGCAAAACAAAGAAGTCATAAAATAAGCAAAACAGCAACAACAAAGAGAGCAAAAAAGGTAAGAAAAAAAGGTTAAGGAAAAAGAATGTTCTTGGCTCCTAAACATTTTGATTGATGCCTGTGCTTTATAAATAAATTTCCATCCCAGATTTCTAACCATTCTACACTTCACTTCTCTGATTACATGGTTGGTCACTTCCCCTTTTGCTTTCTGAAAATTTTTTTTCACAGGGCCACAGTGTTTCTCACTGAAATAAGCTTTTGTGTCTTAATGCAGTCATAAAAACGCTTTCAAATATCTGCTCCAAACAGTGTAGAAAGAGGGCTTTAATGAAAAAATCAAGTTAAACTGAACCATAGCAGCTACTGGTAACCATAACTCTGGCTTTCTCCATTCCATATTTATAAAAATATTACAATTATACTACAGTTTTCCACTAAGTGCTCAAAACAGATGAATACTTACATAAGTTTCTGATCGTCGTCTTTAAGGTTATCAGCAGTTTCATGGGAAGAACTTAAAGCAGAGAATCTATTCTGAGAAAAGCTAGGCCCGGAGGCACCATTTTCAGAGTCCTGTGCTCTGGACCTAGAATAAGATCCAAAGGATGACCTGCCACTCTCTCTGTTGCTACTCCATGATGTTGACTTATTCAGGCTGGAAGGCTGGATGATGTGTGTATACCTCTGAGACTGGCCACCCCATCCTCCTCTGCTACCACCTTATAGTGAAGAGAAAACGACAATGTTAGAGGTGCTGCCTTTTTACATACTTAGTTTTTGCTTCTTCTGCTTGATTTAATCCTCTACTTTAAAAAAATAAATAATAATATGAGGCAGTGATTAATGAAACCAAACACCAACAAAATTTCACAAAAAATATGAATCATATAGTACTGCGAGTCTTCAGTGTGGGAGGCCAACACCCATAAATTGATAGGAAGAATCTACAAAAAAACAAATGAGAATTTTTGGTCCTCTGCTGCCAGTTAGTTAAGGGAAAAATCTACTGATACAGTGAACCTTTTTATTTTAATAGGATCCCATTTCCTTGGGCTATCCTTATCCATCAGCAATCCAGTCACATTTCATCATAAAAACCTAGATATTTTGATATACCAGGTATCTTTTGTTTTGGCAGCTATATTTATTGACCTTACTGGAATGCTAAATTAGGGGAGTACAAATGAATGAGTGAGGCTCCTATGTGCGTGAGGGGGCGGGGGGGGGGGGGGTTGGCATGAATGATCCTGAAGAAGGAGAGAACAAGCCTGCTGGCTGATTAAGAAAGAATAAAAAATGGTTGTGCTGTCCTCTGAGCACAACAGAGGCACTGCAAGCTCAGGAGGAAGGGAGCATAGTGACATCATAAGCATGCCATGGCTTAACATTTCTTTCAGCGGGTCCAGGAGAAGAGCCACATCTACTGCAGCATGCTCAGGATGAACCGCTGAGGTATCCCACAACCAAGAAGGGCTACCACTCTCAGGCCCCAACTCAGGAGGAGTTCTTGTTGCCACTGCAGCTCTACCCCAAGAGAGAGATTGCAGCTGCTGCTTGCCAAGAAGAAAAGAAGTGGTGAGATAGGGGAGTGGAATGGGCAGAGGAGGAGATGAGGAGGAGGTGGAGGGGAGAGAGGAATGAGGTGGGAGCTGTGATGTAGGGAAAGAACATAAGAATTGCCATACTGGGTCAGACCAAGGATCCATCAATCCCAGTATCCTGTTTCCAACAGTGATCAATACAGGTCTTAAGAACGTGGCAAGATCCCAAAATAAATAGGATCACGTTGCTATCATGCAGTGATACTAAAGTAGACTTAGGAAATAGCCACTACTTAACACTTTAGGAGAGTTTGTCCATAACCTGCGGGTGCAAATTTTTAGTTCCCCAAAGAAACCGAACCACATCAGGATGAGAGGACAGAGAGCAACCTTCTACTTTACTACCTCGTAGACAACCAAGAGCAGCTACCTGGACCTTAAGAGAATTGAAAGCCAAATCTTTGACCAAACCCTCCTGAAGAAAGGACAAGATATGAGACACCGTAGATCGTAAAACTTGTACTCCATTGGCGATACATCAAGACTCAAAAACCTTCCAGACCCTCACATATGAGACAGAAGTAGACGTTCGCCTAGCCTGTAGGAGAGTAGCAATAACTGCTTTGGGGTATCCTCTACATCTCAATCGCCGCCTCTCAAAAGCCAAGCTGTTAAGACAAAAGCGAGCAGCCTGGTCTGAAAATATGGGGCCCTTTCAAAGGAGGCCCAGAAGATGGCCAAAGTGTAACGGCCTGTCCTCAGCCAAGTTGAGTAGGTCTGCGAACCAGAGCTGACATGGCCACTCGAGGCCACCAACCCAACTTCGCCCAGATGTGTCTCTATCCACTGTAACACCTTGCCTACTAGAGGCCAAGGAGGAAAAACAAAGCAGAACCTCCCGAGGCCAAGGCAGTACCAGAGTATCGACGACCTCAGCCCTGTGATCTCTTTACTGACTGAAAAACTGAGCCACCTTCAAATTGAAGAGAGTTGCCATTACATCCACATGGGGACAGCCCCACCTCTCGAGGATGAGCTGCATCGCTGTCTCAGACAGCTCCCACTCTCCCAGATCTAATAATCTGCGACTTAGAAAATCCACTTGGACATTTTCCACTTCTACGATCTCCAACGCCGCTATCCACTCCAGTTGTTGCTCCACCCAAAGAATCAGCTCTTGAGCCTCCTGGACCACTGCTCGATTTTTGGTTCCTCCCTGCCGATTGATGTAGGCTACTGTCGTCACAATGTTCAACCAACAGGACTCTCACTGACTGACCTCGCACCAACGGCAGAAATGCAAGAAAAGCTAAATGCACTGCTGGTCTCTAATCAATTGACAGACCAGGAAGCCTCTTTCGTGGACCAGCTGCCCTGAGTAGACTGCTGCTGACAAACCGTTCTCTATCCAGATAGACTGCCATTGGTAGTCAGAATTACCCAATCCAGAACCTTCAGGTCGACACCACGAACCAGACTGGAAGTTACCAGCCACTAAGACAGGCTGTCCCGTCCAGTGCCCTCAAGCGGCAAGGGAAGACTTAATTTCTTAGAGAACAGGTTCCACCGAGCCAACAGAGCTCTCTGCAGAGGTTTCAGATGCGCAAAGGCCCATGGCACTAACTCCAGGGTTGAAGCCATCGAACCCAAAACCTGCAAATAATCCTAGATTCTGGGCACTGGCAACCCCAATAAGTGCCGAACTTGCCTCTGGAGCTTCAGAAGACACTCCTCCATGAGAAACACCTTGCCCCTCTGAGTGTCGAACTGAGTTCCAAGATACTCGAGGGACTGTGCCGGCCCTAAGTGACTCTTCAATAAGTTCACCACCCAGCCAAGCGACTCCAGAGAACTGATCACCTTTTGCACCGACCGGCAAGAAAGTCCTCTGACTTTGCTCTGATAAGCCAGTTGTCCAGCTAGGGGTGCACCAGAACTCCTTTGTGACGCAAAGCTGCTGCCGCCACCACCACCATAACCTTAGTGAAGGTGCATGGCACCAAGGCCAACCCGAAGGGAAAAGCCTGAAACTGAAAATGCTGACCTAGAACCATGAACCACAGAAACAGTTGATCCGGCTAAAGGGGATGCGCAGGTATGCCTCCGGAGAAGCCAGGAACTCGTCCTTGTGCACCGCTGCTATTACTGACCTCAGGGTATCCATGCAGAACCACAGTACCTTGAGTGCTGCATTTACTTTTTGGCCAGAATTGGGCAAAAAGTGCCCTCCTCCTTTGGAAAAACGAAGAAAATTGAATACCTTCCCTCGCCTTGCTAGTCTCGGGGGACTGGAATTACTGCCCCTAACTTCCGCAACTGGTCCAGCGTCTCTTGCACCACAAGTTGCTTGTCTAAGGACCCACATGGGGAAACTAGAAACAAATCGTGGACAGGCTGAGCAAATTCTAATGCAGGGCTGTCTTACACTGAGGACCCATTGATCCTGGGTAATTTTGGCCCACTCCCCACAAAACTGTGCAAAATGACCCCCTATAAAAGGAACGGTGGAGTGCACCAGCCTTACCTCATTGCGAGGACTTAGCCCCAGTGGTGGCCTTGAACAGCCTTCAGCCTCCTCGAAAGGACTGACCCTGAAGAGAGAACAGTTTCTGTAGACCTGGCACTCGTCTTGCTGGGCGAGACCTCCTAATATCTCGAAAATGGGACAGAGCCTGAAAAAAGCCTCTTGCCCGTAGGCTTAACCTCCGGCAACCGATGCACCTTATTGTTGCCCAGATTCTTCATCAACTGTTCCAAGTCCTCGCCAAACAAAATCCGGCCTCCGAAGAGCAGAAATCCCAAATGGGTCTTAGAAGACACATCCGCTGACCAGTTACGCAACCATAACCTTCTGGCTGATACTACAGACACCTTGATCCAAGACAAAAAGTTCTCACCAGATCATACAGAGCATCTGTCACGTATGCCAACGTTGCCTCTAAGTGATCCATCTTAAATGTCTCCTCGCCAGCCTTTGCCTGAACATCCTGAAGCTTCTGCACCCAACACAGACAAGCCCTCTGCATAAATCTAATAGATGGCTACTCTTAAAGAGAACCTCCAGTTTTCAATCTTGAACATCCTTCAAGGCCATGGACCCCGCAACCAGGACAATCATCTTTTTAGTAACCACAGCAGCTAACTTTGGAAGGGAAAACCGATCCAGAGTCTGCTCAGCCAAAAGGATAAAGCTTCGCCATTGCCTTCCCGACTCTCAAGCTGGCGTCAGGAGTACTCCTGATCCACCAACTTTTTCACTGACTTATGAAATGGGAAGGCTCTTGCTGGGCCCCTTTGCCCATCTAGGACCGGGTTCGCCCCTTCCATATCAGAGTCTTCTTGCAGAACCTTCACCCCAAGCTCCTCCAGAACATGAGGAATCAACAGCCCTAATTCCTCTTTACGAAACAAACAGACCACCTTAGAGTCATCACCCTCAGATCCCAGGATCTCCTCCGGATCATCCCCTGGAGCTGAGCTGGCTACATCCGGATCAACCCACTGGTCCTACAACAGAGGAATCTCCAGGCCCCCTGAAGCCCCATTTGACTCATCACCAGTTGGATTAGGGCCCAACAAATGCTGAATCAATGAAGGCCGCTTTCTCCGAGGCTGCCCTGGTCTGGAACCCACCTCCAGCCCTTCGGAAGGCCAGGCCCAATTACCTGGCCATCCAAGGGTCTGACCTCCTGTTAGCTAAATAGGCCTTATGCAACAGCAGGACAAAATCTGCTGAAAAAGGCCTGGAGGCCCCAGCCAATGGCTGAAAAGGCCCAGCCACAGAGGACCCAGAAACAGGTAGAATGGGAGCATCAACCCCATCAGCTTCCTCCTGCTCCTCCCCAGAGCAGGAACAAACCAGGGAAAGCCTCAGGGGAAATTCCCCCCTCCACTGGCGTGGCAAGAGCCGCAAGATAGTTCAAAACAGCTGCCATTCCTGCGTTTATGGAGACAATAGCCCCGACTCGATCTGATCCCCTGTGTGCAGGAGGAACAGCTGCAAGAGAAACTCTTCTTTTTTGCGGCCACGAGCCATCGGATGTCCCCTCACCACCAGACAAGCAGCCAGAGCTTAAGCTAGCACGGTTCAGGCGTGCACCATAACACTGCCAGTGGGAAAAACCCTCTTGCAACGTGCCTGAGTCCACCAAAGCAAACAATGGGAAAGCACAAAAACCTCCCCGGCCGCCAAGACCGCAAAGGCAGGGAGCCATCCCTTGAACTTACTCAAGACTCCTGTTCCGCCTTTTTTTTTTTTTTCCACAAAAAATACCTATGTCCTAGAATGGAACACAGAGCTGCTAATACAAAAAAAGAAAAATCAGCCAATTAAATAAAAAAGGTGACAGACAAAGAAAAAACAGCCATTCTGAACCTGCAGTCGTCTCATGAAAGGGAGGGACCTGGACCACCAGATGTACACCCCATGGAAGAAAAGGAGCAGACAGGGAAGGATCCACTAGGACTCAAAAACCTCCTGGGAGGAAGGCTCAAAAATCCAAAATAGATGGTGCAGAATCTGCAGTCAGGAGACTTATTATCTGCTGGAGACAGAAATACTGAAGAACTGCAGGTGGCACATGTGATTATGTAGCAGTGTCAGTAAACCTTTCCCTGTCTCCATCAGCTGGCAAGGATGCAAAACTCAGCAGTCTGGACCGATCTGGGTACGTACAGGAAACTCCCATTATTAGAGTGCTGCCAAATTTGTTAGCTTCCCTAATCTCTTATTTCATGATACATCTGTTCATGTTTGCCAGGTGTATGGTAGTATACCTCTATCATTATACTCTTTGCCCCATCATACATGGAATTTCCATCCATAAAGACTCTACTTTGCATTTATTTAACATTTTTCTATACCTACCTTCATGAAAAATTTCATACCAGATCGGTTTACATGTAACAAAGGGTATAACTTAAGAACAATTCACTTGAAGCGGAAGTTACATATAACAGGGTAGATAACTTGGGGCTAGGCTAGTCAGAGGTAAAGGACAGTAACTGAGGAGAACTAGAAAAGGCAATGAAAAAAAGAAACGGCGGCTTAATTATAATGTCTAAACATGGCGAGGCATGTTTAGACCCCAGAACCAGTCTCCTGTAGGAGCTTTACCCTGTTGGACTCCATGCCATCCCTAACACAGCACCACCTCCCCCACTAAGTTGATCCACTATCATTGGGATATAATTTGTACCCAGTATTGCACTGTCCTATTAACCCCCTTCTTCCAGGTCTCTGAGATGCAAAGTGCAATAAAAAAAATAGTTAAGTAAAACAAAACATGATAATATAATAAAGATCAAACTAAAACAATGCATAAAATAAATAAAAATAAAAACAATTAGTAAAAACAGTAAAAAAAGAAAAAAAAAATGCTGACTAGAATCAGATAGTTTTGCCCAGCTCCTAAAACTTTTGGCTAGTAATTAAGCTTTTTGGAAGATGTTTCACCCCTTACCATTTGCCTGTGGTTTCTCTTTCTCTGGGTCTGAGTGTGGCATGCACATGTGTTTGTCTGGTGTGGTATGATCTGTCTGTACATGTGGTATGTGTTTTCATTTTTCTGTCTGGTGTGGGGCATTTGCATCTGTGTCCATGTTTGTGTATGCATGGGCGATTTGTTTCTTTCAGCAACATGAAGAGAAAGGAAACAGGAATTTTGGGCCACTAGTTAGAAGTAGGGCTCTCTGGTGGCTTAGCAACTAACTCAAAAGCTAATTGGCTGGCAAGATAATATGACACCAGACCAGGAATCCATGATAACTTGTCTGTGAGGGTGTATATACACACACAGGAAAAAGCAGAATATCAAATGGAAATAAATAAAAACTGATTTAACCTAACCTAGTGGTGGTGGACCCCAGAACCAATTGTATGGACAGAAAAGAGGACATGGCTTAAAATCTTTGCTCATCCCTGCGCTAAACAGTAGTGGGACCTAGTTTGCTCCATACCAGATCTGCAGTCAGGGAATTCTGTAAATTCCCAAACAAACCCAGTCAGACTCTCGTACGACTTTGCCATTTGGACTACTTTTAGTACTGGCAAAGGGGTCTGAAGTAAGTTTGGCAAATTCTGCTCCAGTGCAAAAAACTACTCCAGATAACTACAATGCAGATATTCATTTTTCCATGAGCCAAACAGGTGTGGCTTTCTGAGGTGCAGCTGTCATTTTCTTACAGAGAACTTCTTGAACCAAATCCAGAAACCCACCAACATGAAGAAAAACTTCTGAATTCAAAATCAAGAGTCTCTGAGATCCCCTTTGAGTGCACCTTAAGTTTGTTTTGGGTGCAGTATTAGTATATGAAGAGGAAGGGAGGGTTATCCTGGCTTCTCTAAGATAGAGGCAGTTTGGAATAGGTTGGGGAAGGTTTTTTTGGAGTTAATATTCTTATTACTTTGTAATTATGGGAAATATAAATATGTTTTATATTTTTATTGTCTACTATTCTATGCTGCTTTGAGATTCCTGGGGGAAAAAAAAAAACCGGAAGTACAAACAAACGGACAAAATGAATGCCATCTCCTCTCCCAAAATCTGCCAGAGAAAAATGAGACTGATCATCTCAACTGACATCAAGAAGATCTGAGGACTTTACATCAAACTTGAACAAGTACTGAACTACACTGAACAAATAAGCGACCCCCATGCTTACTTATTGCGGCGGTTACTACCCTAAACCAATTAAGCCTGACACTTCACTTTCAATGCATATCCAGCATTGTTCTCTGCTTCAACGGCAGGGGGAAATGTGGAAAAGAGGATTTACATTCAGACAACATCCAACAAGGCATCGATCTGTGCAGTCTGGGTAACCAAGGATCAGGGTAACTTGCTTGATGTGGTGGTTACAACCCTTAACCATTAAGCCTTATGATTCACTTTTGATGCAACTCCAACATTACTCTCTGCATCAATGGCAGGGGATGGCAGGAAATTTGAATCAATCAGTTACCAACAAGGGCCCTGAACTTGGTGGTTGGTGAAACAGATAAGTATGGGGAAAATAAGTGTGGGAGCTTGCTGGGCAGACTGGATGGGCAGACTGGTCTTTTTCTGCCGTCGTTTCTATATGTTTGAAGAGAGCTGCACTCCATCTACCTGCAGTGTTACCAATTTGTTGCTAGATCTGGTGACTTTTTGAACCTGTTGGAGATTTTAGAACTGTGAATGTGACAGGGAGCTAGTTTAGCAATTTTTGAACAATTTAGCTAGTGACTCTCTCACAGCTATAACATTTTTATCATTTTCTCTACTTACGGGGCATGTGTGGAAGCAAAGGACAAGATAGTGATATCTCAGCCTACAATGCCGCACGAAATTGACAAAAAGAGTGTGTTTTCCCACTGGTTAGAGTGTCATGCTGCCCACCCCACCAACTGACTCTTCAACACAGGCAGGTTGGCTCAGTTGCTGGCTCAATCTGGCCACCTGGACAATCCAATGAGATCACAAGGAGAAAAAAAAACAAAAACAAACAAACAAACAATCACAGCTCATTGCAACTTTGACATCCTATGCTATGACAGAATTAAAGCAGGAGAAGGAAGAACACAAGAGAGGGCCAGAGCTGTATATAACTATTTTTGGCTGTATTGCTAGGACCCGAGAGACTTCTTGCATTTATTTATTTATTTACATTCTTTTAATATACCGATGCTCAAGACAAAGTCTTATTGTACCGGTTTAAAGCAGAACCAGGGGAAACCATTTAACTAGAAGAAAGAAAGTTACAATCGACAGGGTGTCCAAATTCAGGACAATTAAGAGAGAAAGAATTCGTTTAACATAACGCTACTAAGGAGTAATGCAAAATAGCAAAAAACAGTTGATTAGCATGGGGTGCAGATTTAGCAGCTAATTTGAATATGCAGTTCAAGCATAACAGTTCCTTTAGATAAGGGGCAGGGGAGAGGTTATAGGATCCAGGAGAGGAGGGAAGGTGATAAGGGAGAGATGTGAGGGTCATTGCTATTTGGGGAGTAACCCTTCAGGGGAAGGCTTGAGAGAACAGCCAGGTTTTCAGTTTTTTTCTAAAGGAGAGAGGGCATTGCTCCTGGCGTAGATCAGGGGGTAGTGAATTCCATTGATGTGGTCCAGTGGTAGACAGTGCTCTTTTTTGAATGGAGTTGTGAATGGAGGATTTGTTTGGGGGAGCCTGGAGAGATCCTTTGTATGCGGATCCTTGCATCCTGCAAGGGCCTCTCTCACTGAGCCTAGCATACCAGGAACCTAACAATCATATAGGGACTGACCTAGGCTGAGCCTTGCTCCTGGCTTCCGTGCCTCCTCTGCTCGCACTTTAGCAAAGTGCTAAGTGATTAATATGTTTTCTTTGGACGTCTCATATGACGTGCAGCATCTGTAGCAGCAGATTATCCAGTTTTGTTATTAAAATGTATTATACATTTTCGCATTGTTGCTGCAAGTGGTTAATAATAAGGGGCCAAGGTAGATCTGGGAAATTGACAGATTTTAAAGGAAATGAACGTTGAATCATTTTAAAATCCCTCGTTCCCATGTTCAGTATTCATACTGCAGCTTTAGCTATATTTTATCCAATTCGGAGACTTTTCACAGTGGATCTGGTAATCTTTAAATTGGGGTTGGCACTGCCTACCTGGAATCTGAATGAGTGGCAGATCACTGCTGGCACTGCAAAAGCTCATGGTGGAGTTTTAGTTAATTCAATTCAATAAATCCCTTTTCAATACAATTTACATTCTACTACAACATATACAACCATATATCCACATTACTGACAGAAAAACAAAGCGTCTCATAACATTTTAATACGCATCTGGAATTAACAGCCTTATTTAATTATTTACACACAAAAAATGACCTTCCCCCCAAAAAAAAAAAAAATCTGCACTGCCATTAGAAAGGCAGTTTCTTTCTGGCTGTCTTTGGAAGCTCCACACAAACGCACTTACCCTGCGCCGGTTGCGAGCGGCCTCCCCGGGGGTGTTCGTTCCAGCAACGCTCCCCGTACCTGCACCGACCCTGCAGGTAAAAGTTGCACACCGTCATCCTCTCCCCGTGGCAGCACTTACAGTAAGCCCACGATCTGGCACCCGTGCTGGAAGTCACGCTCGGCGGCCATCTTTGATCCAGACATCTTGCAGCAGACGCGCAGGCCCGACCTCCCAGCCCGATCCGGAAGTCACGCTCGACGGCCATCTTTGCTCTGGGCATCCTGCACCGAACTTTCAGCGTCTGCGGGCGCGAACTACTGAGAAAGGAGAGACAAAAAGTCCCACCAAACAGCGATAAAGCGTTAATTATCAGACAGGGTCGTTCAACGGCCTTATGCTAGCGCTCCTTTCCCGGCATCATCCCAATATAATTTATTTCGTATATTTACATATTTGAATTTTTAAAAAGTGTGCCTTTCAATATAACCACCCCCTCCCCACTTTGGAAAAAAAAAAAATCGCTGTAGGAGTGCAGGTAGGGGCGCATCCTGCTTTATTCATACGTACTCGCCCTCAAATTGCTGACGTGCATTATTACATATGGATGACGAAAGGGCCTAGGTGGCCTGGAAAGTGTAGATGCTGACAAATCCATATCAGTGTACAAAAATTCCAGTTGGTTCTAGGACCAATGTGGCCATGAGAATTCTGTGTTACAAATACTAAAGAGAGAGTAAGAGAATTCCCGAAATCGCAGAGCCTGCTCTCACAGTCTAGTAAAAGTTGGTTCAGTTTGCCCAATGCTATTTTTAAGATTTAAAAAAAGTTTCCTTTGCTAACATAAATATGGGAGACATGTTGGATCATTTCTGTTTAGTTTCTAGCATTTTTATCTTTTTGTATGTTAATGCAGATGTAGAATTGTTTGATCAAAAAAAAATAAATAAATCAGTGGAGCTGAAAACGTAAATCCTTGTCCCAAACAGGCACCTATTGGTAAATAGGAAGATAAGGCTCCTCTTCTTACAGTTGCTGAAATCTAAAACTTAATCTGGTTTATGTTTAACTTGTTAAATGTATAGGAAAAAGATAAACCATGGCTTGGAGGGAGGGCGAAGAAGGGATTTGTTTAAGGCTGCCAATTTTTCCACAGACTTGAACTGGGGGGGGGGAGAGCCCTCCCTTTAGTTGCATAAATTCCTGTTCCAGCCTTCCAGGGCAATGCTGCCCATAAAAATAA
Source organism: Rhinatrema bivittatum (assembly GCF_901001135.1). Lineage (NCBI taxonomy): Eukaryota > Metazoa > Chordata > Amphibia > Gymnophiona > Rhinatrematidae > Rhinatrema > Rhinatrema bivittatum. The sequence continues at coordinate 210,146,578 of NC_042616.1, read as the reverse complement.
TAATAATAATAATTACAATACAGTAAACTATTGTCCAACCTCTCACCTTTGGTCACACATGCAAAACAAAGAGACCCTTACCTAATACAGAAAAGAGACTATAAAGAATAAATAGAAATACACCCTCAAAAACTGAAGTGAAAATTGCAACAAGCCGAACTCAATGCAGTGCAACAATGGAAAGAGCAAAATCAAAAGTATTTCTCATAAAATACAAGTAAGAAACACAATACATCAATCACAACAGTAAAACCATACTATTAAAAAAATATTTCAAAACAACAAATAGTATAACATCAAATTAATGGATAATACTTTAAAATTGTCGGCTCAGTGTGCTGCAGCAGTCAAAAAAGCAAACAGAATGTTAGGAATTATTAGGAAGGGAATGGCTAATAAAACAAAAATGTCATAATGCCTCTAATTCGCTCCATGGTGAGACTGCACCTTGAATACTGTGTACAGTTCTGGTCACCGCATCTCAAAAAAGATATAGTTGTGATGGAGAAGGTACAGAGAAGGGCAACCAAAATGATAAAGGGGATGGAATAGCTCCCCTATGAGGAAAGGCTGAAGGGGTTAGGGCTGTTCAGCTTGGAGAAGAGACTGCTGAGGGGGGATATGATAGAGGTATTTAAGATCATGAGAGGTCTTGAACGAGTAGATATGAATCGGTTATTTACACTTTCGAATAATAGGAGGACTAGGGGGCATGCCATGAAGTTAACAAGTAGCACATTTAAGACTAATTGGAGAAAATTCTTTTTCACTCAACATACAATAAAGCTCTGGAATTTGATACCAGAGGATGTGATTAGTGCAGTTAGGGGCGGATTTTAAGAGCCCTGCTCGCCTAAATCCGCCCCAATCCGGGCGGATTTAGGCGAGCAGGGCCCTGCGCGCCGGTGAGCCTATTTTACATAGGCTCACCGGCGCGCGCAGACCCCGGGACTCGCGTAAGTCCCGGGGTTCTCCAAGGGGGGCGTGTCGGGGGCGGGCCCGAACCGTGCGGCGTTTAGGGGGCGTGCCGGGAGCGTTTCGGGGGCGGACCCGGAGGCGTAGTTACGGCCCGGGGGCGTGGCCACGCCCTCCGGACCGTATCTATCTACCAAACGACAGAATATTAAACTTTCGTCACCTTCTACATGGATTGAACCATACTCAGAGACCTTCGGCGAGACAAGTTTTAGTAGTCCTAGGCCACATGGCGGCGGCTATTTTCACGGTTCCCAACACCAGGCTACAGATGAGATGCCTGCAATGGGGATGGAAACGTCAATGGAAACAACACTCGCAACAATTGACACAGAAGGTATTGTTGACCTCCGAGATGAGAAAAGACATAACATGGTGGCTCCTGGACCCCACCCTGTCCAAGGGAACATTGTTCAGTTCCCCTCCCCACAACACAGTCTTAACCACAGATGCGTCTCGCAAGGGCTGGGGTGCACACCTCGAGATTTACGAAACACAAGGGTTATGGATAAACTCGGAACAGAAGCTGCAAATAAATTTATTGGAACTCAAAGCGATTCAGAATGCATTACAAGTATTCCAAGACCATCTGAAGGGCCGCAGGGTCATGATCTACATGGACAATCAAGTGGCAATGTATTACATCAACAAGCAAGGAGGGTCCAGTTCATGGTCCCTTTGCAAGGAAACCCTGCAAATATTCGAACATGCTCACAAAAATTGCATTTATCTGCAAGCAACTTACCTACCAGGCGTGGCAAATACAAGAGTGGACAGGCTAAGCCGCATCTTTCATCCTCATGATTGGGCACTCAATACAGAAATAGCCCAAGACATATTCATGCAGTGGGGGACAACTTCGATAGATCTCTTTGCAACGGAGATCAATGCTCAAGTTCCCAAATTCTGCTCGATAAGACCAAGCCAATTCAGGATCGCTCAAGATGCTTTCCTCATTCCATGGACGACAGGCCTCCTGTATGCCTTTCCTCCCATACCACTCATAACAAGGACAATTCAAAGTGCATTGCAGACAAAGCTCAACTGATACTCATCGCCCCGGCCTGGCCGAGACAACCATGGTACAGTTTCCTTCTCTAACTATCCATCATGGATCCAATTTGATTACCGAATCGCCAAGATCTTCTCTGCCAAGATCAGGGGACACTTCTACACCCACTACACTCATCTCTCCACTTGACAGCGTGGAGATTGAGAGGCTCCTTTTAACAGAACAGGGAGTTTCCACTTCGGCACAATTCATTTTGTTAGAATCCAGGAAACTCTCAACAAGGAAGAATTATAGCTATAAATGGAAACGTTACTCTATCTGGTGCATTTCCAAAGGTGTACCACCATTGGACTGCTCACCTGAGTTGCTCATAGATTATCTACATACACTATACGCAGCTGGTCTAGCAACATCATCCATCAGAGTTCATCTCAGCACCATAGGGGCATATCATAGGCCAGTTAACAATATGCCTATATCCAATCACCCCTTACTATCTCGTTTCATCAAGGGGTTAACTCACCTTCATCCTCCGATCTCCAAACCTCCAGTTCCATGGAACCTCAACATAGTTCTGGAACAGCTCATGCTTTTCCCGTTTGAACCCATGGACTCGGCACATATTAAATACCTCACATGGAAAGTTGTATTCCTGGTTGCAGTAACATCGGCACAAAGAGTTAGTGAATTACAGGCCTTGGTCCATTATTCTCCATATTTACAGTTTCATCACGAAAAGGTGGTTCTCCGAACTTACCCATCCTTCCTACCAAAAGTGGTTTCTCAATTCCATCTCAATCAGACCATGGAATTACCCACCTTTTTTCCTAAACCTCATGCAAATGATAGGGAAAAACTACTGCACACACTAGATTGTAAAAGAGCTTTAGCATACTACAAAGAAAGGACAAACTTGGACTCCCGTGTTTCTCAACTCTTTGGCTCTTTTGACCCAAAGGCACCTGGATTACCAGTGGCTAAATGCACCATCTCCAGCCGGATAACGCAGTGCATCAAATTCTGTTACGACAAACAGAAACTACAACTACATTCAAAACCTAAAGCTCACCAAGTCAGAGCAGTAGCAGCCTCATTGGCACACCTAAAGAATGTGCAACCCATAGACATTTGCAAGGCAGCTACATGGTCATCGCTTCATACCTTCACATCTCACTACTGCCTTGATCAACAAGCAGCCACTGATGCGAAGATAGGGCAAGCAATCCTGCAATCTCTATCCTCCTATCCAAGGTGACCGCCACATTGTCAAAGATTATATATGATAAACAATGTGATCGGAAGCTTGGGACTCCCATGACAGCATGGCTAATTCAACCTGCTATTGATGGGAAAAAGCAAGTTTGCTTACCGTAAACGGTGTTTCCGTAGATAGCAGGATGAATTAGCCATACTGACCTACCCTCCTCCCTGGCAGTCACCTAGTCTTCGACTACACTTCAGCTTAATCACAGACTGAGGAGATTCCTTTACTTTCCTGCGCGGGAACACACGCGCAGCCGCAGAGAGCAAAACTCTAATCTCTGCTTTGACAAGCTCCGCCTCCCGGACCTGATTGACAGATCCCATGACAGCATGGCTAATTCATCCTGCTATCTACGGAAACACCATTTGCTTACCGTAAACTTGCTTTTATATACCGATTGGTGCACCCAGCGAGAGCAAGTCTGGAGGCTAAAATGGCAGACCTGGAGAAACTGAGGCAGAAAGAGAGGTATAGAGAGAAATCCTCCAGGGACAGAGAAGAGCAGTTCTAACTTCATGCTAGCTGCTCTTGTGCTACTTTAGAGGAGCAAGGTCACCTGGCAGAAGACTATCCTGTCCAGTAGTTGATCTTTTTTATCCTCTTGCAACAGGATGAGGCTTCAGGAGTGCATGCCCAGAATGGAAGAGTTAGGATGGCCATGAGGTTAATGATTTTATTATTAGGAATGCAGAGAGTTAGGTGGCTAGTGGGCATGAGGATCACTTTTGTAACTTGCCCGCCTGGCGTAAAGGTCAATGGACCTCACACACCATCTAGATAAGATTTAGAGAATTCTGGGAAGGAGCTGGCTCTTGTGGTACATGTAGGCACTAATGACAAAGAAAGATACAGGAGGGCAGTAATAAGAGCTAACTTTAGGTTCTTAGGTAGGAAATTAAAATTCAGAACCTCCAGGGTTACATTCTTGGAAGTGTTCCCTATTCCACCAGGCCTGGATTTAGGCATAGGCGATTGCCTAGTGCATCTAATTGTGAAGGCACCAAATACCCAGGTCAAAGAAGCATGCAACTATACCAAGGCGTAACCTGCTCCTGTCTACTTCAAAGGGATGCCGCTGTGGCACTCTGGGACTTTGAGTGGGGGGGGGGGGAATGTCTCCCACCTCCCATTCTCCAACACTGCCTATGGACACCAAACTCTTAAATCCAGCCCTGCATTCCACACACAGGACCCCTGAGGCAGTTTGAGCTCCAGAGTCCCAATATGTGGATGAGATTATGGTGCAGGGAAGAGGGCTTTAGCTTTGTTAGAAACTGGGGAACACTCTGGGGATGGGCTTCATCTTAACCAGAGTGAAACCAGGCTGCTGGTATTAACTTTTAAAAGGAGTAAAAGCTGACAGTCTCTCAGAAGCTCCTGGTTCAGAGGGAGGTATAATATTCAAAGGATACTTGCAAAACAGGGAAGTTAGAATATCCCAGTAGAGTAGTTGTAGTTTAAGGCTGAAGTAGGTCAGATGAATATAGATAAAGAGTACACAAATATGACTGACTGTACACTGCCTGTGTCATTTGCTAATAAGCAGGTTGTAAATACAAAGCAAAATAAAAGTATACTTTCAAATGTAGGCAAATTGCAGAAGTTTGAATAGTATTTTTATTTAAAATTATTTATTAACCACTTACTCCATCAGGTAGGGGAGTTTTCACATTAAAACATACATAAAACAAATATTACACAAATCCCATACAAATTATGTCTTTCAAAATCACACTCTAGTCATGGTCAAGGTAAACAGTTTCTTTTTCTTTTTTTTAATACATTCTTGTGCTGGATGACATTTGAAATTTTCTTCAGAGCTTAATATTATTCGTAATAGATGTTAGTTGCACCAAAGGCTTGTAGGTATAATCATAAGAACATAAGAAATTGCCATGCTGGGTCAGACCAAGGGTCCATCAAGCCCAGCATCCTGTTTCCAACAGAGGCCAAACCAGGCCACAAGAACCTGGCAATTACCCAAACACTAAGAAGATCCCATGCTACTAATGCAATTAATAGCAGTGGCTATTCTCTAAGTAAACTTGATTAATAGCTGTTAATGGACTTCTCCAAGAACTTATCCAAACCTTTTTTGAAGCCAGCTACACAACTGCACTAACCATACATCCTTCTGCGCCAACAAATACAGAGCTTTATTATGCGTTGAGTGACAAGAATTTTCTCCGATTAGTCTTAAATGTGCTACTTGCTAACTTCATGGAATGCCCCCCTAGTCCTTTTCTATATTCGAAAGTGTAAATAAACCGAATCACATCTACTCATTCAAGACCTCCTCATGATCTTAAAGACCCTCTATAATATCCTGCCTCAGCTGTCTCTTCTCCAAGCTGAAACAGCCTTCCCCCCTAACATCGTCAGCTTTCCTTCATAAGGGAGCTGTTCCATCCACTTTATAATTTTGGTTTGCCCTTTCTCTGTACCTTCTCCATTGCACACTATATCTTTTTTGAGATAAGGCGACCAGACTCGGACCACAGTATTCAAGGTGTAGTCTCACCATGGAGCGATATAGAGGCATTTTGACATTTTCGTTGTATTAACCATTCCCTTCCTAATACTTCCTAAAATTCTGTTTGCTTTTTTGACTGCTGCAGCACACTGAGCCGACGATTTTAAGTATTATCCACTATGATGCCTAGATCTTTTTCCTGGGTGGTAGCTCCTAATATGGACCTAACATCGTGTAACTACAGCAAGGGTTATTTTTCCCTAGATGCAAACCTTGCACTTGTCCACATTAAATTTCATCTGCATTTGGATGCCCAATCTTCCAGTCTTGCAAGGTCCTCCTGTAATGTATCACAGTAGCTTGTGATTTAATTACTCTGAATAATTTTGTATCATCCGCAAATTTGATAACCTCACTCATCGTATTCCTGTCCAGATCATTTATATATATATTGAAAAGCACCGGTCCAAGTACAGATCCCTGAGGCACTCCACTGTTTACCCTTTCCACTGAGAAAATTGACCATTTAATCCTACTCTGTTTCCTGTCTTTTAACCAGGTTGTAATCCACGAAAGGATATCACCTTCCTATCTCATGACTTTTTAGTTTTCGTAGAAGCCTTCTCATGAGGGACTTATCAAATGCCTTCTGAAACATCCAAATACACTACATCTACCGGTACACCTTAATCACATATTTATTACCTCTTCAAAAAAAAATAACGCAGATTTATTAGGCAAGACTTCCTTGGGTAAATTCATGTTGACTGTGTTTCATTAAATCATGTCTTTCTATATTGGTCTTACAATTTTGATCTTGAAGAATAGTTTCTCCACTATTTTCCCGGCACTGAAGTCAGGCTCACTGGTCTATAGTTACCCAGTCGCCCCTGGAGCCTTTTTAAATATTGGGGTTACATTGGCCCACCCTCCAGTCTTCAGGTACAATGGATGATTTTAATGATAGGTTACAAATTTTAACTAATAAATGAGAAATTTCATTTTTTAGTTCCTTCAGTACCCTAGGATGCATACCATCCGGTCCAGGTGATTTGCTACTCTTTAGTTTGTCAATCTGGCTACTACATCTTCCAGGTTCACAGTGATTTTGTTCAGTTCGTCTGACTCATCACCACTGAAAACAATCTCCAGAACTGGTATATCCCCAACATCCTCATTAGTAAACACGAAAGCAAAGAATTCATTTAGTCTTTCTGCAATGGCCTTATCTTCCCTAAGAGCCCCTTTAACCCTTCGGTCATCTAATGGTCCAACTGACTCCCTCACAGGTTTCTTGCTTTGGATATATTTTAAAAGTTTTTATTATGAGTTTTTGCCTCTATGGCCAACTTCATTTCAAATTCTCTCTTCGCCTGTCTTATCAATGTTTTACTTGACAATGCTTATGTTTTATCCTATTTTCTTCAGATGGATCCTTCTTCCAATTTTTGAAGGATTTTTTTTGGCTAAAATAGCCTCTTTCACCTCACCTTTTAACCATGATGGTAATCGTTTTGCCTTCCTTCCACCTTTCTTAATGCGTGGAATACATATGGACTGCGCCTCTAGGATTGTATTTTTAAACAATGTCCAAGCCTGTTGAACACTTTTAACCTTTGCAGCTGCACCTTTCAGTTTTTTTCTATTTTCCTCATTTTATCAAAGTTTCCCTTTAGAAAGTTTAGTGTTAGAACTGCAGATTTACTTATTGTCCCCTTCCAGTTATTAGTTTAAATTTGATCATGTTATGATCACTGTTGCCAAGTGACCCCACCACCATTACCTCTCTCACCAAATCCTGCGTTCCACTAAGAATTAAATCTAAAATAGCTCTCTCTCTCTTGTTGGTTCCTGAACCAATTGCTCCATGAAGCAATCATTTATTACATCCAGGAACTTTATGTCTCTAGCAAATCCTGATGTTACATTTACCCAGTCAATATTGGGGTAATTGAAATCTCCCATTATTATTGCACTGCCAACTTAGTTTGCTTCCCTGATTTCTCTTAGCATTTCATCATCTGTCTGACCACTTTGTCCAGGTGGACGGTAGTATACTCCTTTCACTATACTCTTGCCCAACATACATGGGATTTCTACCCATATAGATTCTACTGAGCATTTAGCCTCTTGTATGATCTTTATCTTGTTGGACTCTATACCCTCCCAGACATAAAGTGCCACACCCCCACTAAGTTGCTCCTCCCTTTCATTGCGGTATAATTTGTACCCTGATATAGCACTGTCCCATTGGTTATCCTCCTTCCACCAACTCTCTGTGATGCCAATTATGTCAATCTCATCATTTGCTGCTATACACTCTAACTCTCCCATCTTACTTCTTAGACTTCTGGCATTGGCATACAGACATTTCAAAGTGTGTTTTTTGTTTTAACAACCTGCTTTTCAGTTGTTTGGGATAATTCAGGACAATTCATGATTTTAGGTGTTTTTTGTTTTTTTTTTAAATCTTAGTGTTATTGTAATTTATAAGTGTTCAGACATGAAGCTTCACATTATCGGTCCAGCTACAGGGATTGAGCATTCTCTAACTTCAACTAGGTGAACTTGGTGGAGTGTGGGAACTTGGAAAAGGCCTTTGCTTGTAATGCTCTTTGCAGTATATAGATATGAATACGGATCTAAGTCAGACTGTATCTGTGTTAGTAATTATTTATGAAGCCGTTATATTAGATTTGATATTGAACTGGCAATCAGTAAACTTGGCGGGTTATAATATATGGCATTATACAAGGATATTTCTAACCAAGATCTCACTCCTTTTCATAGTAACAACACTCTTATTTACACAAGGAATTTTATTTATAACCTCATTAAGAGACTTAATATGACCTTCATATGATAGCACCAGGACTGCACAAATCAATCTTGTGACTTATGTCCTTATGTGTCTGATCACAGAGTTGTAATTGTTGGTTATTAGAAGACTAATATTTGCCATCTCACCCCTTAACATTTTTCAATTTTGCAAATAAAAATATATATAATCAAAGACCCCAAAGTTTAACTTTATTTCACATCAGATAATCTTGTTTAAACACATTAGCTGATAAGCTTCAGAATACTTATTTCAAGTTTCAGGAGACCAATGCTTCTGTGAGATTCCACAAAACAAATGGTCAGGTGTCAGAAACTAAAAAAAAGGAACCCCATGCTGCAGTGTTTCAAATTTTCCAGTCTTCTTCAGGGGTGACTTAGCACAAGCATGCCGATGCATTGTTTGTGGTTCCAGAGTATGAAGTATATCCCTGGTAAGAGCACTAGCTCATAGTGGCAATTGCTTTTGCTTAAGGTAAATGGTGATGTAAAGGAGGCAGTGAAAGCAAGAAAGACATACTTCAAAACATAGAAAGCAGACCCAAATGATGAAAATAGACAAGAGAATAAGCATAGGCAAGTTAGATGTAAAACAGTAGTAAGACAGGCCCAGAGAGGATTTGAGGAGAAGCTTTTAAGAGAGGCAAAACCCAGGGGCGGTTCTATAATGAGGCAGGGTGTGACAACCAATTCAGGTGGCAGACTGCCCCCCCCCCCCCCAAACTCCTCTAGCGGCCGCCTCACCCTGCCACCAGAACAATGGACCCATGGTCCTCCGGTAAATAGTCCTGGGGGATTTCTGCACTACTGCAAAGTGCAGAATTCCCCTCCTCTGCGCAGCCGGAGTCTCCTCCATCTTTGCCATTTTCTGCACAGCATTGATTCTGTGTGTGTGTGTGTGAGAGAGAGAGAGAGCGAGCTGGGGGGGGGGGGGGGAGCATGGATGAGAGTGCATGAGTGTGGGTACCAGAGAGAGGGATCCTATGAGAGATTGTAAAGGACTGGGTATGTGCACGAGAGATTGGGAGCTGGTGTGTGTGAGAAAGGGATTGTGTATATGTGAGGGTACTTGTTTGTGAGAGAGGGAGCCTGTTTACACAGGCACTGCCTTCCCCTGCTGCAGCTGCCTCACATTCATACCTGGGAACTCTCCAGATGTGGCCCGGAGATTCCGGAATTCTGAACAAACTGCTGGGTCTTCCGAGCCAACACCCCGAAAACTCTGGGTGCCCTGCTGCAGAAGGCTGGAAGAGAAAGGGCCTAGAGCAGCGTGTGCTTGAAGGAGGAGCATCAGCACCCTTGCCCCCAGAAGAAAAACATGAAGCCTGGTGCTGTGCGGCAAGAAAGACGAGCAGAGGGTCGCCCTCCTCCGCAGGAAACAAGAAACTGAAGATGCAGGAGGAGGAGCAACAGTGTTGGGCCATGCACTGAAAATAAAACAAGGACAGAGCGGGCCGACACTACTGGAGGAGGAGGAGGAAGTGGAGAACATGTCCTCCTGGCCTGGGGAAAGAGGAGGCTCCTGTGGCTAATGAGAATCGAGGTGAGAAGAGACAATGAGAGTGCATATCGTGTGTAAGGAAGAGGGAGAGAAGTGAATGAGGGTATATGTGTGTATGCATGTATGGGTGTGTGTGGAAAAGGGAGAGAGGGGAGTGGCGGGGGGCGCCATCTCATCCCTCGCCTCAGGCAGCAGATTGCCTTGAACCACCCCTGGCAAAAAACTAATAATAAAATCTTTTTCAAGTACATTCAAAGGAAAAAGCCTTGGAGGGTGTCAGTTGGGCTGCTGAATGGCTTAGGAAATAGCCGAAAAACTGAATAAATTCTTTACCTCGATCTTTACTGAGGATGTGGGGAACATACCCACACCTGAAACATTCTTAATAGTGGAGATTCTGAGCAACTAAAATATCTTTCTATAATAACGGAGGATGTAGTAGATCCGATAAAACAAACTAAAAATAAATCACCAGGACCGGATAGCATCCACCCTAGCATTCTTAAAGAACTATAAGTTTTTGCAAAGGTAAGTCTTGCCTTACTGATCTTTTAGATTGTCAAAGGAGTAAACAAACATGTAGATAAAGATAATCCAGTTGATATAATATATTTGGATTTTCAGAAGATATTTGACAAAGTCCCTCATTAAGATGCTCCTCAGGAAATTACAAAGTCATGGGATAGGAGACAGTATCCTACTGTGGCTTGGGAACTGGTTAAAAGGCAAAAAACAAAAAGGTAGGACTAAATGGTCAGTTTTCTAAATAGAGAAAGTGGAGTAACACAGGGATCAGGGTTGGTGCTAGTTTTTTTTGTGCAAAAAATTACTATGCTGCCCCCCCCCGATTTATTCAGTGCCTGTCCTGGGCCTATCAAATAAAGCTCAGCTTCGTCCTGCAATTTATATTTTAAAAAACTGATATGTGCCTCCCCCACCCAGAATCCATAGATAAGGAAGTGTATTAGGTATCCTAGGCAAGCCTTACAAGCCTTGCACGCACACACACACACTCCCACACCCTTTACAGATGCACAATTAAATTCTGCATTTATAGCAAATTTACATGAAAAAGAACATTCAAAAGTACAGTCTGCTGAGGCAAAAATATCACTTACATGCACTTACAGCATACATATTATACGGTATTTACATGCTCTCTTGTGGTGCCAACCAGAAAACTGCAAAAAAAACACTTGGAGCTCCTATGGAGTTAGACTTTTTTGTAATGCATGCTGGATGTGGGCTTGGCCCTCAAAGCCATGAACAAACAGAATAACCATTACAATATAGTAAACCTCCCATACCAAAACAACCCTAACAACCTTATCTATGAAAAGGCAACACTGCACATATTACACCAGGCCCTAGAACACCAATAAAACTCTTATTAGGAAATGAGGCTGCTACAGATCCCTACACAGAAATTACATGCTAGCAAAATACCTCACCTCGGTCACATATGCAGAACACAGAGAAACCCTGACCAAATCCAGAATAAAGAGATCAGAAAGAGTAACAGAAAAGGGCTGAGAAGAACTGAACTGGAACCCACAACAACCCAGCCTCTACATGAGGAGCAACAATGGAAAAATAGAAGATTACCATTCTTCACAAAAAATTAAATAAAATCAAGAAATATAAAACAATTATAAGAGTAAAGTCAAATTCATAAAAAGAATGGGGCGGATTTTCAAAGGAGTACGCGCATACCCCCCGAAAACCTGCCCCAAGCTCCCCCTGCGCGCGCCCAGCCTATGTTGCATAGGCTGCCGGTGTGCGCAAAGACCCGGGACACATGTAAGTCCCAGGGCTTTCCTGGGGGGGGGGGGGGGGGCGTGTCGCGGCTGGCGCATCATCGGGGGCGTTCTGGGGGCGGGGCCACAGGCGTGGTTCCGGCCCAGGGGCGTGGCCACGGCCTCAGGACCTGCCCCCGGACCGGAACATGGCGCGCCGGCTCGGCTCGGGCAGGCGTAACTTTTGGAATAAAGGTAGGAGGGGCGAATAGTTAGGGCCGGGGGGTGGGTTAGGTAGGGGAAGGGGGGGGGAGGCGGAGGAAACAGAGGCAGGCTGCACGGCTTGGCACACGCAGGCTGCCGATTTTGTGCAGCCTTGCGCGCGCCAACCCCGGATTTTAAAAGATACGCGCGGCTATGCGCGTATCTATTAAAATCCGGCGTTACTTTTGTTTGTGCAGGCGTAGTTTTTTTAAAATCTGCCTAAATATTTTCAAACCAGTTAATGAATAGAATATCGAAAATTTCCCAAACACCAAAACAAATTAAAAAAAAAAATCTGATGAATAAAAAAATCCAGATAAAAAAAGTGTTCTATTCCCCCCCCACCCCCCAACAAATATATTTCAAAAGAGCAGAATCATTAAATTACACCCAATAGTTAAAACTAATAAGGATTTAAAAATCTGCTCTCCATACCTGGGATCTGATTTCTAGTCACCCTGAAATTTTCATGGATTGGGGGAGGTAGAGCCGCACACATTTTATCTTCTCTCTCACACACATGCACCCTAACACATTCATTCTCTCACACACTCCCTCTCCCTCATAGATACATTATGTGTGTATGTGTGCCTGTGAGAGCTTGTGTGACACATAAGCTTTCACAGGCACACAAATACACAAGCTCTCACACAGATACATTCACAGGCACACAGGTTCTCACAGACACAGAGGTTCTCACACAGGCACACACAAACAGGCTCTCACTCATTCACACACACATGGCCTTTCTTTTCTCATTGAGCCATGTTGGGGATGAGCTCCACCACAGCCCTGTGGGCCTCCTGTGCTGTCTTCGGGCCATGGCACCATGGTCCTCCTGCTGTCTTTGGGCCATACGGCCCACTGATCTTCCTGCATAGGGGGGAGGGAGTGGAAGCTGAAGGCCTGCACTCTCTTCTTCTTCAGCTGCCGGCTGGTTAGGCTCCACCAGCAGCCCATGGCCTCTCCTGCTGCCGCTGGCCTGCTGCCTCCCCGGCTGTGCCCCTCCATGCAAATGCACAGTATGCACACCCAGTTGCACCGGGCCTGACAAGGATTAGTACTGGGACCTGTACTAGTATTTACCATATTCATGCATAATCTGGAAAAAAGAAACAATAAGTGAAGTAATTACTGTCACGATTGCGCCTGCTATTGCAGCCCCCCACAAGGCAAGAGGTCATCAGCGAGCCTCGCTCACATCCGTTCCAGCCACCTTCTTGCTGATCCCATGAGGTTGTGATTCCAGTACATCCATTCTCTCCTTGCCTGCTTCAGCTGGCCATCCTTGTCTTGTGGCTTATCTTAGCCTCCTGCCTTGCTCAGTGGCCCCCTAGACCTCCCTGTCCTATCTTGCAGACTTCTAGGTTTGCCTAGCCAGTCTAGTGCCCTGTTTGGGCCTTGTTTATTGTTACTTATTTATTTTAAAACATATTACCCACCCTTCCTACGTTTAGGGCATGGTATAATAAAACATACATAATAAATTGCACTAACAACAAAAATAAAATAAAAATATAAATACAAAATTATAATAGCGGATACATCAGTTCTCTTGCCTGAACGTGTAAATCAAGGGATGCCTGGGATAATTATGTCTTATATGCCTGATTGGGGAAGGCTCTCTTAAATAAGTAGGTTTTTAAGGCTTTTCTGAAGCAGGATTTTTCAATGAGGTTTCTTAATTCATTTGTAAGGGAGTTCCATAGGAGAGGACATGCAGAGGAAAATGTGCATTTAAGTCTCATCCAGATGGACTAATCTAGGGGAAGGAACATTGAGAAGCGACTGGAAGATCTTAGTGATCTAATAGGGGTATGGATTTTAAGAATAGCTGAGATCCAAGGAGAGCTGATGTTATGAATAAAAGAATGTATAATTATGGTCAACTTGTGTTGGATTCGGTATGTGATACAGAGCCAGTGAAGAGATTCTAATACAGGGGTGATATGTTCACAGATTGAAGTTCTTGTCAGAAGCCTAGCAGCTGAATTCTGTGTAATCTGTAATGGCCGGGTGACATGGTCGGGCAAACCGATTCCGAGCGAATTACAGTAGACAATACTAGAGAATAAGAGAGAGTGTAGTACAGATCAGAAATCAGTTAGGGTGAGAAGAGGTTTTAGATGTCAAAGAAGTCTTAATTTGAGAAAGAGGACTGGGTGAGAAAATTTACATGTTGGCATTGAAAGAGCAGGGTCGATAATGATTCCAAGATTACACACTTTGAGTGAAAGGAATCATCTGATTGTTAAATTGAAAACTGTTGGGTATATTTTGATTTGGAAAGCAGGATAAGTTGATGATTTCAGTTTTAGAGATAATAAGTGCCAATTTACTACAATTTAGCCATCCTTGGATAGCTGACAGCCAAGTGTGAAGAAAGGATTCAGTTTGCACCCATGGTTTTTCTTTGAGAGGAATGAAAACTGTTATCAGCATAAAGTTATAGTGAATACCAAGATTAGAAAGAATATGGCTATAAGAGGTTAGGTAGATGATAAACAGGGTTGTGGAGAGAGCAGATCCTGAGGAACAGCAGAACCTAAATGGAACCATGAAGAAGAATGGGGATTATGGTAGTGACCTGTTGAATCCTATTAGAAAGATAAGAGGTAAACCAAGAAAGAATAGCTCCAGAAATCCCAAGATGGCATAACCTAGAGAGGATAATTGGTGATCCACCATCTCAAATGCAGAAGAAATGTTAAGAAGACATAAAAGAAAAGCTGAACTCTGGTCAAAACCCCATCTCACCGTATTGAATGTTGAAAGAAGAAGTTCCGTACTATGATGTTTCCTAAAGCCAAATTGGTATTAATCAAGTAAATTATTCACTTTGAGAAAGTTAAGCTGATGAAATACAACTGTTTCCAATATTTCTAGTTTTAGTCCTACCCTGCCCACGTCAGTCCATTTCTAGCCCTTGCCTTTTCTTGTCTAACCCTCTCTCCAGCCCTAGCCTGGTCCTTGATTTGATCCAGTGTCTCCAGCTCTTCCTGTATACATCTCTTGCCTGCCTCCAAACTCCAAACCTGGGTCTTGTTTCTGTTACCAGTTGGGGCCATGTTCCAGCTCAGTCCTGCCGGCCACCAGAACCCAAGGGCTCAATTTGCAACATAGATGACTGGTCCAGACAGAAGACCATGCTCAGCCCTGGCTACAAGTCCTCTGCTGCCCCTATGGGAGTTCCCCCACTCCTAGCCAGACCATCAGTTGTGACAATCACATTTTCAGTCGACACAAAATTATTCAAAGATGTTAAAACAGCAGTGTATTGTGAGGACCTGCAAAAGGACCTAATGTTACAGGTTCTTGTGGTTTCTCAGGTGTGAAAGGGCCTACTGACTGGACATGTCACACAAAGCATCTAAGGGGGCCATAATCACACCACACTCACTCTTCAAGGACAATAACTACAAATTGATCCCAGACACTTGGTTTTATTACATGGCTTGGTTATGATAATGCAATAAGAAATTAGACATATATAGTTAATATAGTGTAACACAATCTTACATAAAGGTTTAAGGTTTATTATTGCTTATATACCGTTGTCTCAGCGTAGCCTTCACAGTGGTTAACATAACAATAAAATACAATAAAAGAAATTACAAACAATTAAAATAACAAAAGATAAAGCTGCTAAGCACAGGGTACAATATGTTCCTCAGTCCATCTGGGTGGCCCCTTCTTTCTCTCTCTTTTGTCTGTTTCAATAAGTCTTTTTATGCTGTGTTGGTCAACTGCCACAAAGCAAGGGACACCTCAAAAGCAGATTGTATCTGCCAGCAGGGAGCAGTTTTTGTAGGGATATGCACACAGCAAGCAATTATGGGACAGTATTAGGTTCCAGGGCCAGTTTGCTGTGGCTCCGTACATTTACTAGTTAACCCATTCTAAGCTGACCAGGCCCAGAACC
The DNA here is from genome assembly GCF_901001135.1 of Rhinatrema bivittatum. NCBI lineage: Eukaryota > Metazoa > Chordata > Amphibia > Gymnophiona > Rhinatrematidae > Rhinatrema > Rhinatrema bivittatum. Next base: position 210,130,593 of record NC_042616.1, on the reverse strand, counting down.
AGTTCCCTTATAATGCCCCTGTCTAGTCTCACCATTGCTGCGAGGGTGTTTATTGTGAACTCAGAATTTACTACACAGTCAGACTGAGACTAAATCTCATTACACCTCACTGGACTAGGAGATAGGGCATCTGAAAGGCAGATTAAAGTTAATGTGGAAAAGTGCCAAGTGATGCACAGAGGGAAAAATAATCCCAACTAGGAGGTATACAATGCTGGGTTCTGTATTGGAAGGCACCACCCAGCAAAAAAAAACGCAAGTGTTCATGTGGACCATACAATGAAATTTCCAGCTGTGTGCAGTGGCAGTCAAAAAAAAGCAAAGAAAACATTAGGAAATACCAAAAAAAAAAAAAAAAAATGGAGAATAAAAAACAGAAAACAACATATTGCTTATGTACCAATCCATGGTGCGATCATACCTTGAGTATTCTGTGCAGTTCTGGTTGCACCATCTCAGAAGAGACACAACTAGAAAACGTGCAAAAGGCAGCTACAAAAATGATCAAGGGGATGGAACGGCTCTCCTCTGAAAGGTTATGCAGGGTGGAACGGGTAAATAATGGACATTTATTTATTCTTTCAAATAATACTAAAACACAAGGACACTAATGACCAGCAGATTTAAAACAAATCATAGAAAGTACTTTTTTACTCCATCCGTAATCAAACTGTGGAATCTGTTACCAGAAGACATGATCAAGGTGACTAACAAAGCAGGGTTTAAAAGAGGTTTAAAGAAGTTCCTGGAGGAAAAGTCCATAGAACATTTTTAGCCAGGTAAACTAAAGCAAGTTATTACTATCCCAGAGAGCTAGTAACAGGAAATAGGGCTACTTCATGGGATCTGCCAGGTACTTGCCAACTGGACCGGCCACTGTCAAGAGATAAGATCCTGGTAAAGCGTGGGATAAGAACATAAGAACATGCCATACTGGATCAGACCAAGGGTCCATCAAGCCCAGCATCCTGTTTCCAACAGTGGCAAATCCAAGCCATAAGAACCTGGCAAGTACCCAAAAACTAAGTCTATCCCATGTTACTGTTGCTAGTAATAGCAGTGGCTATTTTCTAAGTCAACTTAATTAATAGCAGGTAATGGACTTCTCCTCTAAGAACTTATCCAATCCTTTTTTAAACACAGCTACACTAACTGCACTAACCACATCCTCTGGCAACAAATTCCAGAGTTTAATTGTGCATTGAGTGATACTAACATTCACACTGTACAAAGCTGTTCATGAGAAATGCTTTTGTCCTTGTTATGGTGGTATTCTGTAATTTTTCAGTTGCAAAAATAATAAAACTTTAAATAAAAAAAAAAAGAGAAGATCCTGGGGTTTGATGGACCTGGCTCTGACCCAAGAATGGCAGTTTTTATGTAGGCATATGCCCCAGAGTGCCAAAATCCTGAAACTCAGCCCCCTCTCCACTGCTCTCTGATCTCTGATGCTGAGGGAGGGGGGACGACAACTCCTTTCCAGCCCTTTTCTGCCTATGGGTGCCATAATTGTAATTGCAGCCCTGAAGGCATACAGTGGCGTAGCGAGGGGTGGGCGGCCGCCCCGGGCGCCGGGTCTAAGGGGGCGCCAAAACGCGTGAGGGATACGCTCTAGGAATCACAAAGCTCCTGTTATGCTCTCCGACCAACTTTTTCCATTCCCACGCTCACCGCCTCGTGGCAGCAGTTTACCATAGCTCGTCGCGCACAACTGGAAGGAACCCCAATCGTTCCCGACGCCGGCATGCGCAGACTGTAGCCGAGAAAAACTGGCCGCGAAGCCTCCCCAACCTCTCTCGCGCGTGTCCCCTATTGGCGGCAGTCTCTCATCTGTCTCGCTGCTGCTGCTGCCCTCTGATTGGCGGAGCCGGCCGGCAGTCAGAGGTGTTTCCCGGGAGACGGCGAGTGGACTTGCTTGGAGTAGACCAGGGCGAGGCGGAAGCTCATTCGAGCTTGGTTTCTGTTTTGACTGAGGCGGGTGGTGGCGCTGCCTTTCTTTTGGGAGCTTTCCCTGTTAGTCAAACGAGAGGAGTCCAGCAGCGTTGTTGCAGAACTGCACTCCTCTTTGTAGCGGCCAAAAAGGAAAGGGGGGTGGTACAGGAAGAAGGCGTGTGGCCGTGGAGGGCCCCTGCAGCACCGCGTACTGAGTGCAGGTCAGACACTGAATGTTGTGTGTTAGCCGCCGGCAGCGGGGAAATCAGTATAATCTGTGAACTGAGCTGGACTGGGATCTTGGAGACTTCCACGGTGATCACATGCGCCACTATCGTGTCTCTCTTATCTTTCAGAAGGTCTAATGGGGGCGGGGTGATGCTGCTATCTGACAGGCCAATGTAATAAGACTGCTGATTTTTCTGCGTGGATTTTTTTTGTGCGCATCCTGCAAAAACTTGTGGAAGTACGGGATGTAATAACAGCCATGTATGCTAATTAGACACTGTATAAACTCCATGCACACTGAGCATATGTGCCGGGTCTAAGGGGGCGCCAAAACGCCTGGCTCTGCAGAAAAATAGCACCGATTTCAATGCAAATCATTGATGGAGGGAGGGGGCGCCGAAGAAGTCTCTTGCCCCGGGCGCCAAATTGTCTAGCTACGCCACTGAAGGCATAGGTGTGATTTAGGGGAGGCACGGTAACAGTCCCCTGCCAGCCTGTGTTGCTCCTCCTCCCCCCCCCCCCCAGCCCTCCATACTAAGCAAAACTACATCTATGCCAAAAGGAAGCAACAAATAGAGGAAGAAGGGGAGAGGTGAGATGGGAGGGATAGCACTATGTGAAAGAACTGTTGGAGTGGAAGGAGTGAAGTAGAGTTGGGGGATGGGAAATGAGGGTAGAAAGTGGAAGAGAAGTCTAAGGATAAGAGACAGCCTTGGGGAAAAGGAGGCAGGAGGAGGAAAGATACCTTAAATAAGTTGCCCTCTTCAGAATTATGTTAAAAATTTAAAACCTGCCAATCCAAGATTCTTGGCTAGGTACATAAAACATTTATAGATACATATTATAACATACAATAACAAGTCAATAGTCCTTAATGCATGATTACAAAAAAATACTTTACTGTGTCCGATAGTTACTTATGAGACTGGTAAACCAAAGATCATTGGCAACTTTGATCACTCAATCAATACAAGGAAAACAGTTGAGAACAGAGAGTTTAATAATTGTATGTCATAGTTAACCAGTTTTTCCAATGTCTGTCTAAAAAAAAAAATGTTTTTCAATAGCTTCTTAAATGAGCTAAAACATGGATAAATGCGTAAATTATCAGATAAGGCATTCCATTGTTTGGGACCAGCCACTGCTAAAGTTCACTCTCTTGTTTCATCCAAGTGCATTAATCGTGGTGAGGCAAGGGGACATCCCAATGCTCATTGTGGTCTGTAGATCATAATTGTGGATGGGAGAGAGGGTAAAGAAGAGACTGCTTTCTGTGGTTGAAGTATGCTGGATTTGGCTGATCTTATTTTATTTTTACATTTATACCTTGTCTTTTTAGCCCAAAAGACTTCTAGTGGATGTCATCATCTGATGGCACTAACCGAAATCCAACTCTGAACATGTGTGGGAAATCCCCTGTGCGACCACTGCCATGTGAGCCCTTCAGTATTTTTTGTTACAGTCTATCATCTTTTTCGGCATTTTTTCCACTGTAGCTTTCTACTACCTTATAAGCCCTGCAAAATGACTTTTCAGTCCTAGCTTTGTTTAAAAAAAAAAAAAAAGTTATGGAGAGGTCAAAACCCAAGAAAACCTCTGACAGCAGGTTTAAGGCCTGCAAGTGTGGGCATTGCATGTCTATCACAGAAACCTATGCCGGCTGCTAGCGTTGACTGGGACCAAACCAAGTCATCTCTAGCTGTGCCTGCTGTAATAGAACGTCCTGGCCAATGCTTTATGTCTGTACCTGGAAGATGGAGGACCTACAGGTTGCAGCAACAGGGAAAGCCCAGAAACAGCAGCCCAATTTTGAGCAATGCAACTTCTCTACCTCTGCAGTAAGGCTTGTTGGATTCTCGCTACCACCGGCAGTACTGAAGATCAGGCCAGGAGTCAGCCTCCCCTCTTCCTGCAAACCTGTTGGGATGGCTCCTCTCTTGTGGGTACCTATGATTAAACTAGTGTGTGAAACTTACAATACACACATGTTCATACAGTTATGAGGTCTTAGCAACATGTAATTACTGGCACCACAATATTCATTGATAGGAGTATCTGATGGTGTGTTTTTGTCCTAAGCCACAGACAAAGGCATCATCATTAGTTTTCATGACCTTGGGGACTACGTTGATGCTTTTCATCTTCTAGATAAATTCTGAGACATTATGTTCATTCATGCCATCAGAAAAAATGCTATGTAAAATCTCTCTTGTTTATTGTTTACAATCCAATTAAACAGGCTCCAAAAGAGTTTGTTCTATACATTTGATGAAGATTTCCTTTCAAGTAACCAATGTATGATTCTTTTGTGAATCATTTTCAGCCAACTGATATTTGAAATCACCAAGTATTATAGTCTGAATTTTTACTTTATGTTGTAATTATCTCCCTGACGCATGCCTGAATTGTTGAAGGCTTTAGACACATCCCACTAACACATTTGTATTACATTTAAACTGACTTTCAATATATATGCTCTAAGAAAATAGAACAGACATGTTGCTACAGCTATGTTATTACTCCCCTTAAAATTCCATCTTTGTGGAAGAGCGTGAATATCTCGATACTAACTGGCATCCATCTAATATTTTTACTGCTTAAGCAAAACAATACAAACAAGATCAAATGGCAGCCCAAGATCAAAATCAATTACCAGAAAATTAAACCAGGGAGGCACTCTCTCACAGATGCCTGATATTCCACTGTTTGAGAGACAGAACTGAAACACCAGTAACATGAGCAGAGCATGTTTTGATCCAGTTTTTGCAACATATTGATTTTATGCAAGACTACTTGCATTCAGATGGCATTTTAGCATTTTGCCAGGACACAGGATCAAGGTATCTTAGCCTGAAGGCTCATAAAACCAACCTACTATATAAGAAACCATTAATCACATTGTGACAAATGCTACACCCAAGATGCATTCTGCTGCTTTATAAGGATTGTAGTTGGTCCTGAGAATTTGCCACCCTAAAATATTCGTTAGCCTCATGAAAGCATCATTGGAACCCAATCACTTTGTAGATGTTCTTTTAATGAGCATCTACAAAGTTGTTGGGTTATTAGTTGTCTGTCTTTGGATGGGACATGGAGTTTGTTCGGTGCATCCTAAGAGAGCCTATGCTGATTAGGGAGCAGGATTACAAACCCCAACTCCTAGATTCCAAGTTGCCAGTGCAGTGCATGAGCTGCAGTCAAAATACCTTCCTGGGTTTATTTAATTTGTTCTTCAATTGCATTAAACAAGTGGTGCAGCAAATCTGAGTTTGGCAGCACTCTAGCACAGAATGTATTTCTATGAAAGACTACCTAAAAGAGCTGCTACACAACAGATGAGCAACAGAGCTGTGAAGCTTAGGTAACAGGAGCAGACACTACAGACAGCTTCAAATTCTGTAGTTAGCTTTGGAACTCAAAGCTCTCCAAGTGTGCAGGCAATAAATAAAAAGGGCAGTAATAAGCCCAGATTGGAGGCCTGGAGCTGGTTTTGCTTAAGGGATGAAGCAGTGTTTGAAGGTAGGGAAATAAATATATATATATATGTATTTTTTTATTAAACTACTTTTATTAACAACTATTTTTTTTATTAAACTAAAAAACTATTTTTTTAGTTTAATAAAACTATTTTTTTATTAAACTAGTTTAATAAAACTATTTTTTTTTATTAAACTATTTTTTTTATTAAACTAGTTTAATAAAACTATTTTTTTTATTAAAACTACTTTATTAACAACTATCGTTTGAGTTCAAAAAAATTCATTTCTATATATATATTTGGCACGTTAATACGCCTTTATTCTACATTAAATAGTTATACTGCTTATATTAAATAATATAATTTTTTATGTATTACCAGTTAAACTATAATTTATTTATCACCATGTTAAATTGTCATCTAGTTAAATTGTCATCTAGTATTACCAGTTAAACTATAATATTTATTATCACTATGTTAAATTGTCATCTAGTTATATTGTTCCATATGTTCTACTGTTCTATGTAAAGCTCCGCTCTCTGTTGGGCAGTTCATTGTTTTATGTAAACCGGAGTGATTTGTAGTCCCTACAAGAACTTCGGTATATAAAAATTAAAAATAAATAAATAAATAAATAAACTAAAGTTATACATTTCTTGACTAGCTTTGGAAAGCTACACACTTCATCAGTTCATTACACAGGGGCTGATGCAATATAGTGCGCTCAGCCTAGCAACACTGTTTAAACCTGTGGTTGGACGTGCACTCTACAACCCTTTATTTCTATAAGGGGATTAGCATGTCCAAAACACACGTCCAACCCCCCCACGAAGCTAATAGTGCTCCTCACATTGAAATCCATGTTGATGAGGCTATTAGCTATTCTCCCCCGATTAAAAAAAAAAAAAGATGTGTGCCCGACGTGCACATTTTTACCCTCAGAAATTAACGCCTGTCCAGAGCAGACGTTAATTTCTCAGCAGCAACCCAAAAAGTGTACAGATAAGCAGAAAAATACTGCTTTTCTGTACTTCCTCCAACTTAATATTGTAGCAAATTAAATTGAAGGAACCAAAAGGACCAGAATATTAAAAAAAAACAAAAAATGTAAAAGTGTGGCTGGCATTCAGGTTAGGAAAACGGACGCTTGTAAAATTGAGTGTGTTTTCCTAACCCACTGATAGCCACCTCTCCTGGGCACCCACTGCCAAGGAGGCGCTAGAGGCACACATTTGTCCCTAGCGCCTCCTTTTTAGTGCGATCCCTCATTTAAATATTCTATTGTGCACCCAGGAGAGTGGCTAGACGCGTATTAGGAAAGTGGGCGCTCAACACTGAGCACCCGTTTTCCGCACAGATTTATTTAATCAGCCCCAGAGTGAGCATATTCAGGATATTCACAGATCACATTACAAAGATGGCGAGAAGCGAGAAGGGAAATGATGTGTTAGAGTGGTGAGAAAGAGATAGGATTATGTCTGGTAAGCAGTAGAGAAAGCTATGTCCCCATTAAGTCATTTTAGATTTGTATTGAAGTTTAAAATGTTTTATTTTCTTGAATAGTTCTGAATTTCCCTTTTAGTATGCTAATCATAAAGGCCATTAATGCGGCGTTCTGGTCCCAAATGTTCCCCTAGAGGAGGTGTTGCCTTGCTCTTCTTTGTGATGTGTAATCATGTAGCTGTAGAGGTTTATTTTTGTCATTAACTTATTGTCTGTTTTGCCCTAATCTTTTCCCCCATGTCACGCCACCATTATAATAGAATATGTGAATCACTTGTATATTGAAATGACATCCTTTGCCTGTACCTGCTCATTCTGTTGGACCTGTTTGAGTATAGTTCCCAAAAGCAAGTCAAGAAATGTATTAAGTTAATCCAATAAAAAGAGATATCACCTTATGTGGTTTTTGTTTACCTTTATTTCCAAGCAGTTTTAGGATAAAAATGGAAGATTAAGAATATTAGAAAATCTAACACTTGCTGTTATGGGCGCAGCCTGAGCAGATGTACATAAGATGAGCTCCGTGGACCTCTCCGGATAACCCCAAAAAAGAACGAATTTTGATTGGCAGACATACCTTGTTTGCTGTCTCCTCTGGTGCCCTATATCAGTGGGTGTGCCCCTTGGTCATATTCTTGGGGTATAAGTGTGAAGGCGACCTAGGCTGCACGGGAGAGAAATCGACCAGTACAATTCACGATGGCATCAGTAACACTGAAGTTCCCCAAATTCAGAAGTAGTTGAGGCATCAGAAGAAATGATCCTTAGCATCTCCAAAAGTGTCGGCTGCTTTGGAAGATAGACTAAGCTCTAGTCAACAACAGATAAAATTCAGGAAGGCTTTGAGTCACAGGGCCGAAGGATAACAGAGATAGAACAGCGTGTGTTGACTCAGTTGGATCATGCTGAACGGGTAGATGCCCAGATTTTATCATTGCAAAAAGAAAATGTGGCCTTGACCGAGAGTTGGAAGATCAGGAAAACAGAAACCGCAACAATTTAAGAGTGATCAGACTACCAAAGGCTCTTAAATTCAAAGATCTTCCTTCCTTTTTTTAAAACATGGCTGCCTGAGGCTCTCGGCCCTAATCTGAGAATGTTCTCCATTGGGTTGGGCCTCTTAGAGGAGCTTATAGGCCTAAGCCGTTATTTGTTGTATCTTAAAATTGGGCTCATAAAACGAAATTGTTGACAGCCTACCATGCAAAAGGAGAAGTTGAATATGACAGAGCTAGAATTTTACTTTTTAATAATTATTCAGCCTGAGTAGCAATGCAGCGCAAGGAACTATCAGCGACATATACAGAGTTACATACAAGAGGATTGCACTTTACAGTCTTGTACCCTGCAAAGCTGCGAGTAATTCGAGATGGAAAGCCATTTTTTTCTGACTACTAAAGAGCAAATTTGGCACCTTTATCAACATGCTCCCAATAACAGCCTGGATGTGGAAAGATACAGCGTCAGAAGAAGGAGATTTGCATCTGACTTTCAAATGTAGTTCCTTGCCATGATCACTCTAACAAGTTAATTTTATTTTATTTGTATTGACACTGGTAGCTTTATAATGCCGGATTGTGTCATTCGCATCAGCATACCATGCGATGGCCATAGAGGTGCAGGACAGTGATGGCAATGAGGGGTGCATCATCTATATTGCAATTTTCAATTTTACATTGAAATGGTGAGCTTTGTTCTTGATTATTCTCTCTGCCAGCAGAGAACTTACTGCGGTTGTATTGCATTAACCCTGGATAAGAATGAGGACTTTGAGTTTTTGGCATATGGAATTTTCCTATTTGTTTTGCATCTGTGTTGTCAATATCAACAGCCACTGGTGTCTGATATAAGACTATAAACCAAAATGGTGGGGTCTCCATCAATGACTTATGAGGAGAGGTTGAAGGACCTAAATATGTATACCCTGGAGTAGAGGAGGTGCAGGGGAGATATGATACAGACCTTCAGATACCTGGAAGGTTTTAATGATGCACAATCGACAAACCTTTTTCCATTGGAAAGAAATCAGTAGAATTAGGGGTCATGAAATTAAACTCCAGAGAGGACGACTCAGAACCAATGTCAGGAAATATTTCTTCATGGAGAGGGTGGTGGATGCCTGGAATGCCCTTCTGGAGGAGGAGGTGAAGACAAAAACATTGAAGGATTTCAAAGGGGCATGGGATAAACACTGTGGATCCCTAAAGGCTAGAGGATAGAAACGAAGAAATGAGTACATGGATATAACTTACTAGTGTGGCAGTTATGACCTTTAACAAATAAGCCACAACTCCATCATTGCTCTCTGCTTCAATGGCAGGGAGAAAGGAGGAAAAGGGAATTATAGACAGCAAATAACTAGGACACTGAATTTTGTGGTCTGGGAAAAATAAACATAGGGGTAACTTGCTGTTGTGGCTGTTGCTACCCTTGTCCAATAAGCCTGAAATTCTTGATGTAACTAACTCCAACATTTCTCTCTGCTTCTACAGCAGAAGATAACAGGGAATTGGACTCTAACAGCAACCAACAAGAGCCCTGACTTTGATGGCCTGTGAAACTGATAAGAATGGGGCACATGTATGGTTCAATAGAAATTACCATAAACTTGCTGGGCAGACTGGATGGACCGTTTGTCCTCTTCTGCCTTCATTTCTATGTTTCTATCTATAAACCTGCTCTTTTGTCACTTCAGGAGGAGACTTTAGGTGCCCTATACCATTGGCTTCAATTGCTGTTTGGTGACTGGTTGGGGGAATCCTGGAGAGCAATAACCATTGTGATGGATTTCTTTGAATTAAATGTGGAACATTTATACTGACAAGCATCTTTTCTTTTTTTTGTCCCATGAATGCTGGCCAGGTGGAAGTCCTTTTGAATTGCTGCACAGTTGGACTTGTGTTCTGAGGGGGAGAGGGGTTTTTTTTCTCTCTTTTCAGCCTAGTTTTTAGTTTTGTTGCTTACAAGAGGAAATCACTGTTATCCATCTACAATTCCCTAACTTAACACATATTTAGTTTTCTTGCATGCTAATATGACCAGTTATAATTAGGTTATATGCTTGGGAGATTTAGGTGGGGGGGGGGGCACATGGGTGCATTTTCTAGATGAGGGATGAAGGCGAGGCTGATTGGAAGGTGGTGGGCCCCTTAGAACTTGAGGAGGAGTAGTGGAACTCATGTAGCTAATGGGCGGGGTATGTGTGTTGTGTGTTTGGAAGTGTATCTGTGTGGATTTTGGGGGAATTCGGAGACGTTAAGGGGAAATATCAGAGGGATGTGTGGATGGATGCATGGCATGAAAAACGTCATGCTGGGCTATACGGGAAGTTACAACAGGTGTGGTTCTGCATTGCTCTTAAAGTACTTAATGGTAGAATGGCCTTGCATTCAGACTGGAGCATGCATGGCACAGCATATATTACACGTCAGTTTCCTGTGAAACTGGCGATAGGATTTTTGCTCTACATATTAGACATGGGTGATATTAAGCTTGCTTCCTGGAATATGGATGGCATACATTCTCCAATAAAGAGAACAAAAATAGACATTTTTTTTTAAGAGAGAGAAGGTTAACATAGCTTGTTTGCAGGAAACCCATTTATCTGATGTGGAACATTTGAAATAATAAAAAAAAAAGAGACTGCATGGGTATTTGCAGTTTTGCATCCTACTCATGTAGACAAAGGGGTGTAGTATCTCTTATTCACAAAGATCTCCCCTTTGTGTTGGAGAAGACAGCTAAGGATACTGAGGGTAGATACTTGTTTCTAATGGGGTCCTTATATGGGTCAAGATACATTATAGGGAATATTTATGCACCCAAAATATACTCTCACGATTTTTAAAACATATTTGTCACCATCCTTCTTAACCATCCAGACTATCTGTTGTTTCTAAATGGGGATTTCAATGGGGAGGATCATAGACCATCATGGCTGGTTAGATCCCAGGAACTGTACAGAGGGGTTAATTTGCTGCAGAAGGAGGTGGGAAGCCTGGATATATAGAGAATTCTTCATCTGGGGGAAAAGGATTACACCTTTTTCTCCAAGCCCCATCAAACTTCTGCCAGATTAGATTATATTCTTATTTCCAAATATTTGTTCAAGTGCTATTAGTACTTCTATTGGGGATATCTTCATTTCTGACCATCTCCTGTTTTTTTTTTATTTTAGTTTTAAGACTAGGGAAGGCTGAGAAAAGGAATTGTACATGGCACATGCACCCAGGACTCATTAAAGACAGTGAGTTCTAGGACTATTTTCAACAGAAATGGAAGAATTATAGACAGTTTAATAGCACATCTGACATTTCCCCCACTCTTTTTTGGGAGGCAGGGAAAGTGGTACTAAGAGGACAGTTTATGTAGCTAGGAAAAAGGTGAGGGATGTAGAGATTTTACATCTATCTAGTAAGTTAAAAAAAAAAACAGAGGCATGTCTCGCTGTTTGCTCAATTCATTATTATAAATTTCAGGAATAAATTTGGGAATAAGGCCGGGAAATTGATGTCTTGATTGATCAAGGGAAACAAAACCGAAACCTGTATCAAGCATATGGAACCAAAGGAGATCTCCACTTACGGACACAAAGGACATTTTGGAAATTTTTAGATCCTACTATCAGCAGTTATACTTTAGGGATGAATCAGACAGTATTGCTCGTGATATATTTTTTGAAAACCTTCCTATTCCCAAGTTGAGGGGGGGGGGGGGGGGGGGGGAGTATTTCAAATCCCTCAATTCACCTATGTCAGAAACAGACATCTTCAGAGCTATTGTAAGACTGAAATTAGGGAAAGTTCCTGGGTGGATGGCTCTGAATTTTATATGATCAAGTTTGCTTTGCTGACCCCACTTAAAAGAAACATTCAACTATGCCTTACAACATGGTTTCCACTCTCTGGATGTGAATCAGGTAGTTGTGTTGTCAAAAAAAAAAAAAAGGGAGGGATCTTGGGACCCCTACGTCAAACTGACCTATTTCACATTTAAATGTAGATGCTGGGTTGTACGCCCGCTAGTAGCCTAGGGAAGTTCTTGCCTACCCTTATATAAAGTTTGATCAAGCAGGCTTCGTGCCGGGCCAGTATGGGCTTAATGTTTGAAAATTATTAGCGGTCTTAGAACAAGGAAGAGAGAGCCATATAGAGTATGATCCTAAGCTTAGATGCAGAAAAGGCCTTTGACAAGGTCAATTGGTCTTATATGTTCTGGGTGTGGCCAGATTTGGGATTGAGGGCTTCTTTGTAGATTGGCTAAAACTTTTATATACTGGTCCTCAAGCTCAAATAATGGTGAATGGGGCACCGTCAGATTTTTTTTTTTTTACTTACAGGGGGGCATGAGACAGGGGTGTCCACTGTCCCCACTCCTATTTGTCCTTACTTTGGAGCCCTTGAGGTAGAGTTCGGACATTACAAGCATTGCTGTGGGTAAAAAGGAATGTAAAATGTGTCTATTTGCAGATGATATCTTATTATTTTTGGATTATACCCCAAAGGCTATTGAACCCATTATGGCTATTGTCATCGTGTTTAAATCATTTGCTGGGTTAACGATTAATTTTGATAAATCAAGAGGCTTTGCCTTTATAGAGCAGTCTCTCCAATGCCTGGAGGGGACACTTTCCCTTTAAGTGAGTCCCTTCTAAGATCAAATACCTGGAGTGTGGGTTCCCATGAATTTGGCATTGTATGATGTAACATATGGGGGGTTAATGGATGGATTCCTACAATAAATTACTACTTGGAAGGAATTGCCTGTTTCAGTGATGGGAAGAAATGCTCTCTTTAAAAATGGCCTTATTACCAAATTATTGTATAACTTGCAGATGCTCCCTTGTTGGCTGACATGTGGATTTGGCAACTCTTAAATTGATGTTTGTAAGATTTTTATGGCGAGGAAAACAACCAAAGATTGAGTATGTCAAATTAGTTCAAACTAAGATCAAAGGGGATGTAAGTGGCTCCCCTTTTTCAACTATATAACTGTGCTTGTCAACTCCATTACGTAGGTGAATTGATTAATCTTCCTTCCCCCTCCCCCCCCATTAGCAAACCTCCCTCCCCATGTGCTAGTCTCGCTCTAATAGTGCATACAGCTACTGTTCCTAGTTATGTTATGTTATATTATCCAAGTTGTTCACTCCCTTGTTCATTGTAAGACATATGTTGTCATTGTTTTCTACTTGTTATAATGTAAACTGGAGTGATAAGTAATTCTGTTACCTGAACTTCGGTATAAAAAAAAGTTATAAATAAATAAATAAGTGGGAATTTTAAATATGATTCCTTACAGCTGTTGGGAGAGGTGAGCACAACCTCTATGTCTTTGGGATTGGTGCACCTATCAGATGCCTCTCTGGGTTCTGCTATTAAGGAGAATATTTTCTGAAAATCTGTTGTCCGCATGGAGATTTTGAAGTGCAAAATGGGATTGTCTCCTAATGAGTCTCTTTCCCCCCCCAATCCAGATAATACAAGCTTTTCCCAGGGATGGACAATCTGATATTTAAAATTTGGGGAGATCATCTAATTGCCTAAGATCAAAAAACCCTTGAAGAGACGGGGAAGTTTGTGTTTCGAACAACCACAGCGAGTGTTTCAGCTCTTGTATAAGCATTTTTAAGGCTATTTGCAGCTACATCATTTTTTTCAGCCAGAAATTCTATGTTGCTCAGATTAACACAGAACTGAAGTTTATTGGAGAGATGGAACAGATAGCAAAGGGGAAGAATTATATATCTCAGTGGTATGAGTTTTGCAGAGGCCTTTGTGAACTCTGATACTCTGGACAATTTGGTGGAGTATTGGACTATAGAAATAGAAGTTTCTTATATACCCACAAAAATGGGAGAGCTGTTTCAAATCTTGTTTAGGCTGCCTATGGCGGTATCTCATAAGGAAATGCAATATAAAATATATCATTGCCAAGTGGATAGAGTGCACTTGCTTAAGATGAAATTGGTGGAAATGGATATCTGCCATAAATGTAATCTTGACAAAAGGCACATATGTGCATCTTTTCTACATGTCATGCTATTTTGGCAGGTTCTCTCGTTTGCTAAGTGCACAAAAATAGATTTGCCTTTTCGAAGCGATGTACTGCTCTTGGGAGATAGTACACCCTTGGGATTTGAATTGTGTACAGGAAATTCTTTATTTTCTGACACTTGCTCTGTTAATGGTGCGCAAATGCATCCTGAAAGAGTGGATTAAGGAACATCAGACTTCATTTGGTGTGTGGAGGGAGTGCATGGTCACACTCATAGAAATGAAGAAATTTGATGTATTTTGACTAGGAAGGTTTCCCATGATTACATAGCATCTTGTAAATGCTTTTATGATCTGTTGCCTGTGAATGAGCAAACTCATTTGCAATCAATGGGATTATACTCCTGTGTGGAGTTGGAAACATAATCCTTGTACTTACAAGCAGAAAACATGATCTTGGGGTGTCTGCTGGATGAATGGTGTGGGAGGGGGAGGTTGGGTCTTGGAAGAGGCTTCTTTTAGGGAGGGGTTTTAGACTCTATAAAATGTCTGGAGAAAAGGTTTTGTTACTCCTTTTTGTAGGTTTTATTATTAAACTGTTCCATTATGGTAGCTCTGTATTTATGCATATATTATGTATACTATATGTTTTTACTTTTCCCATGTGGCAATAAATATGATTTAGAAAAAAAAAAAGAAAATCTTTAACAAGTGAAATTGATGAGTACAGCAGAGACCACAAATTGCTACCATTTTTTCAAGTGAATTCTGAAACAGACAAATTAAGCTACTTAAGGCTGATTTATACCATTTAGTCATTCCAGCTGTGACCAGAATTGCCAAGCATCTTCCAGCTGTTTATAGAACTTGAACTTTTAGCAACAGGAGAACCATGGCCAGCTCTAGCTACATTTATTTTTCAAGTAAAAAATGTTTTAACGTCACCTGTATTTCTAAAAGATCTCATATGGCACCTGGGACAACAGATGATACCATTTTCAGAAAGAACATAAGAAATTGCCATGCTGGATCAGACCAAGGGTCCATCAAGCCCAGCATCCTGTTTCCAACAGAGGCCAAACCAGGCCACAAGAACCTGGCAATTACTCAAACACTAAGAAGATCCCATGCTACTGATAGGGAATAGGCACTGCTATTAATTGTAAGTCAACTTGATTAATAGCTGTTAATGGACTTCTCCTCCAAGAACTTATCCAAACCTTTTTTGAACACAGCTACACTAACCACTTTCTCTGGCAACAAATTCCAGAGCTTTATTGTGCGTTGAGTGAAAGAGAATTTTCTCCTATTAATCTTAAGTGTGCTACTTGCTAACTTCATGGAATGCCCCCTTCTATTATTCGAAAGTGTAAATAACCGATTCACATCTACTCATTCAAGACCTCTCATGATCTTAAAGACCTCTATCATATCCCCCCTCAGCTGTCTCTTCTCCAAGCTGAACAGCTTCCCAAAGTCTAGTTTTCAGGATGTCCACAAACAATATGCATGAGTTAAATTTGCATACACTAAAGATACAGTATATGCTATTTTATCTTATTCATATTCATTTTGCATATCTTGAACACCCAACTGGATATGGGATTATCATGACATGTTAGGGAAGCCCTGGTTTAAGGAAGTTGTTGGCAGATGTTTTAAATGCCAATTGTCATTCGATCTGCTGTAAATTTTGCTGTTTCTGTGTACTGGGCATAATGATGTGCTACTTGTGTGTTTCTTTCAGTTGCCTTTTCTCACTCACATCACATTAGCAGATGTTTAGACACAAAGCACACTACAAACTAGCAAAGTGCCAAAATGAGGGAGATAAAGAAGCCTAAAAGTAAGAGTGCCAACCTGCATATACTAATTGCCTCTAACTCTCTGGGGCCGATGCATTATGCATGGAAAGCGGGGGCTGACCTTTCAGCGCCCGCTCTCTTAACGCACGCATGGCGCCCGCAAGGGAGGCGCCATGGAATACGCAAATTAGGGGGTCGCTCTAGCAAGGAGATGCTGGGGTCGCTAGCGTGACCTTAGTGCCTTCCTTGCTAATGTGACCCCACGATAACCGGCGATCTGCCAGTTATGAACACTGATGCAGAGTTTATCGGCGTCTGTTCTCATTACTGCAGCCAGCCAGTTATGAAAACTGACGCAGAGCATGTCAGCGTAGGTCTTCAAAGCAGCCAGCAGAGTTTTTTAAACTTTAAAAAAAGTACAGAAAAGCAGTTTTTTCTGCTTTTCAGTACTTTTTTTTTCAGTGCGCTCAGCTATTAACGCCTGCTCCAGGCAGGCGTTAATAGCGGAGCGATAAATGTGCGTCAGACGCACATTTATTTTTTTGCATTTGGAGTGAATGAGTAATTTGCATGTGATGAGCGTTAACTCATTCATTCCGCATCGGACGTACGTTAAATAGGCGCTAATCCATTGCATTAGGGGTGGATTAGCGCCTATTTAACCCACGTCCGACAGTGGGTTAAAAGTGCGCTCCACTGAGCGCACTGTATTGCATCAGCCCCTCTGTGTGCTGTTGTTATACATAGGGACCTGCATTTTCAGTTTTTATTTTAATTTTCCCATGAAAATAGCAGTGTTTATCATAATGAAGAAAAATGGGGGAACTTCAATAGAAAAGTTTTCCACTAATATTTCTCCCATTTTTCTTTGTTATAACAAATAGTGACATTTATTCTTACCTGATAATTTTCTTTACTTGAATCCAGTCAGACCAATCCAGACAAATGGATTATGCCTACCAATCTGCAAATGAAGACAGATAACTGGTTTTCTGACATCACTCCTTATAGGCATCCATACTGACCTCAGTCTCCTAGTATTAACTATAACAAGCTAATTATTAACAAATTTAAAACCCCTTGTAAACTAGAGGGCTTTCCAGAACAAATTACAGAAATAATTAATTCGGAAAAACTATATATACAGACTTTAACACAGGTCCTACCTGTTTATCATCAGAATTAAAAAAGCTGCATGCCGTAAGGAGTGAAACAAATATACAGTTGGCAGAAGAGAGAGCGGGTGAGTTCTGGACTGATTTGACTGGATTCAAGGAAAGGAAGTTATCAGGCAAGAATAAACTTCACCTTCCTCTTTATCCAGTCAGACCAGTCTAGACAAATGGGATGTACGCAAGCTACTCCAGCATAGGGTGGGACACTGCCAACCCAGCTCTTAAAACTCCAAAAGGAAGCTTCCTCTCTTCCCCTGACGTCCAAACGATAATGCTTGACAAAAGAAAGTAGAGAAGACCATGTGGCTGCCTTACTGATCTCCTGTGGAGACAACTGGAATTCTACCCATGATTTATTTTAAAATGCTTATATGCTGCTCAATCCTATGCTCTAGGTGGCTTACATGACAAATCATAAAAGGATCCAACAAATAAATTATAAAGCCATTAAAACAAAAATAAAAACAATCACAGGTAATTAAAAAACATACATAAAAAAATCTTGACAACCGGTAGTAATTCAGGAGCCGGAAGTTATTTTTCACCCTTCTTGCTTGCATTATGTTTTCTTAATAAAAGGTTTGTCTAAACAAATGCTGCCTGCTGTAATAGAATGCCCAAGGCTTGCCCTTATCCATACATGCTGCTCTAATGGCCTACTTAATCCAGCTTGCAATAGAGGCCTTGGAAACTGGCCTCACCCTTTCAAACATCACTGAATAGCACAAAGATGGCCAGATCTTCGAAACATTCATAATCTTCAGACAGGGTCCCAGTCACCTAGATACCACAATTTTGTGCCTTTCCAAACAAACAACCTCTTACTTGTGGCACCACAGACTGGATAAAATCATCACACCAGAATATAACAGTAATTAACCCTTTTACTAGTATTGTGTAGGTAGACAAATGCAACCAGAACAATAAGTGGAAAAAGTACAGTAGTAATATAATATAAACTTGCAGTTTTTTTTAATTTTAAATCGAGCAATGCAAAAACAATACTGAGTATGGTCTGTTGGCAGGGCAACCAATATACTTATGATAGTAAAAATAATAATTTATTTAATTTATTTAAAATATTTCTATACCGTTATTCAAATGGACATCATAGCGGTTTACATAAAACTGAGGTGAAATACAATAAACAGGGAAGGGGAAAAGGGGACAGCAAGGAAGAGAAAAGATCTGAGAAAGTGAAGGGAGGAAACAAGGACAGCGTAAAAACAAAAGAACAATTGTCCAAAGGACTAATAAAAAGCATTATAATAATATTATTATTATTATTATTATTATAATAAACACTAATAGAGAAAGGTTGAGGGGGAAAAGCAGTGAGGTACACAGCTTTCAAAAATGGTCTTTACCCGTGAGTACTCAAAAAAGGGAGGGGGAACAGATCCCCCCCCCCATGACACCAGTTTGTTTTTTTTCCCTCATAGTTTTCTTTGGGACAAGGTGCACCCATTACAATCAAGAACATTAAGAAGTCCCTCTTGATGGTGGAGCTGGCTAGATGTCAAACCAAATATATGAGCACTGCAGTGTGTGGAAGATCTCTTTTCTCAAGGGGAGCTTCCCCTAATGGTTTAGTTGGTACAAAACAGAAAGTGGGCCTGGTTTCACTCTCTTACAGAAAGACCACAGTCCACCAATGTTTCTCTCTCAGTACCTACCAGCAAGAGTTTTATGCTTGACTTCAGCTGAAAGGCTGAAGAAGTTAAGATGAAATACTGAATTTGTGACAAAAGGCAAGGAAATAAACCTTCTCCCTCCTCTGCCAAGATACTCTCTGTGCAAAGTGCAATGCTTACTTATTTCTTAGGAGGGTTATCCAGCCATATGCTCCTGGGCATCTCTTGAAAGGAAGTCTCTCGATCTCTCAGCTGTCTCCTCTGTCCCTTGTTAGGATTTTACATGTACCTCGGCTATGAAGAACGGCTATTTCCTCAGAGTGCAGACTTCTGTCTCTCCCTCTTAGTAATTAGTTCTTTAGGAGAAGAATTGATTGTAGGGCTGCCAGATTGAGTCCTCTCTTACTGGCTCCAACTCCTGGCCATTCCCACCCCACACACACAGAGCCAGCCAATTTTTACCTTTTCTACCTTAAATGGTCTCCCAGCATTCCTTTGGCTTCCTCCTCTGCTGGCTATGTAATGCTGTTCTCTGGCAGGCTGAATAGTACACCCCTTTTCCTAATTTAACACTAAGTGCTGGATGCTAGCTCTTGGAGGACATTTGTCATTCACAGGAGAGCACACATGGGTTTTGATGTATTTTTATATTCCTTCACCATGGCTGCTGCAGCTTGCAGCCTCTGTAGGGTTGAAAACCCCTTTTGACAGGTCCAAAAACACATCACTCCAATCCAGAGGCAGTTCGGTTCACACTGTAAGGCTCTAACACACAAGCTGGTGGAAGCAGGAACCTGGTTTATAATAGCTTATATGGCTTTCTTTAAGGCCTGCTTGATCTTGTCAAACTCCTCCTCAAAAACAGCCAATGCCAATACTGAGAGGCAGCAGGAGTGGCCAATTCCTCCTTGGAACCCAGAGGTTATCAGTGACTGACCAGGAACCAGGAAAGCTGTTGTGAATTCCAGGACTTTTGAGAGATCGAGCTGTCATCCCAGGATTATTTAAGGGAGTTCTCAGCAGCCTCCAAAGTGTCCCCTCTCTCAGCATCGATGAAGAATGATGCCAATGCTTCTTCAGCTTACCCGGCATCAGAACTTTGTGATGCCAGTGTCAAAGAGGTGGAACCCCTTGCTTTCTTTGATGGGAAGTCAATGATCTGTCCAAGGTTTCTCTATTAGCCTTCAGCACATTGGCTTACCCAATGCAGATGACTCTTCTTCTACTGGTATATCGAGGTGTCATGATATTGATGCCAGTGAATTAGACTCCTGGTGCCCGAAATGTTACTCCATCAGTCTCATTTGGGACTGGCAACCTTTTTGGGTCCTGATCACACAATTTTGACATCTTAGTACATTGTACAATTCTCCCAGGTACAGGTCGCATCTGTCATGAGGATCAGTAATATACATGACCTGGCACACCAGGGGCATCACTGGAACCCACTAGATATGTTTAACTAAAAAATAAGGGAAACCCAATCAAACCCTATGGCAGTTTGCAATCAATGCCCACCAGGTACTGACTGAATGCAGACCAGACAGACATCGAGATGAGAATGGAAACGTAATTTCCTTAGGTAAGGTTTTTTTGTGTATTTTTACCAGGTTAGAAGAGAAGTGCAATGCCACAGGGCCCCTTGACAAAATATCGTGTTTCAAACCACCACAGCAGAAACCTAAAACAGGAGGGGCAAGAAACAGCAACTGGAAGCACTGCAGAAAGAGAGACTGAAGGGGCTCCAGCATGGATGTGTGTATGCTACCATGCATGGGCATGCTGAGTGAAGCATAGTCAAAAAATTCTAAATATTGTGAAGTCAAATTTCCCTGCTGGGCTCCATGGATGATGTCACCCATGACTGCTGCCATCCTGCTTGTCCTCTGAGACAGCACAGTTGCTTCCTGTAACAGGTGCTCTCCTAGGACAGCAGGATGTTAGTCCTCACAGATGGGCAACATCAGATGGAGCCCAGCATGGAAAGCTTTTGTCAAAGTTTCTGGAAGCTTTGACTGGCACACTGAGCATGCCCAACATGCCACTATCTGCCCGTCCACGCAAGGTTCCCCTTCAGTCTCATAACATAGATAAAAAAAATACGAGCAGAAAAATAACACAAGATGCAGGAGAACCCAACTCCGCAGGGTGGTGGGTGAGTTTCCTGAGGACTAACATCCTGCTGTCCTAGGAGAACATCTGTTACAGGAAGCAACTGCGCTTTCTCCTAGGGACAAGCAGGATGGTAGTCCTTACAGGTGGGTGAACACCAAGCTCCAGGCTGCTCCTGGCAACAACCAAGACCAACAGGTACTGAACAAGGTACCAATGGGCACAATAGCAACTACAGTGCTGTTGGTCAGTAGGAGAACAGTCTGGTTCCAACTAAGGGGCTGTAGGAAGGGAGAGGTGGGTTTAAGCCTGGAAGAGATTGCATAGGACAGATTGGCTGAATACCACTGTCTTGTTGACCATCCTTGTCCAAGCAGTAGTAGGCAGCGAACATGTGCAGGGAGCTCCATGTCGCTGTCTGGCAAATGTCGGCGACAAGAACAGCCGACAGGTGGGCTGAAGTCGCCATGGCCCTCACAGAGTGGAGCTTTGATTCAGCCTCCAAGCCGAAGGCCCGCTTGTGCATAGCAGAAGGCGATGCAATCTGCTAGTCAGTTAGATAGAGTCTGTTTTCCCACCGCAACTCCCAGCCTGTTGTTATCGAAAGAAGAAACAAAGAGCTGAGTGGGATTTCCTGTAACCTGCTGTGTGTTCCAGACAGAAGGCCAAAGCCCTCTTGCAATCCAATGTATGAAGACCTCATTCCCCTGGATGGGAATGAGGCCTCAGAAAGGTGAGCAAAACAATGGACTGATAGCCATCCCACGCAAAAAGGGAGCAAAAATTGCTCACCTTGCAGTTGAACAAGAGGCGAAGGGTCCACATCCGGAGTTCCCCACTGGTGGAAAATCCAGGCTGCCACGTCCGGGTTTAGGGACCACTTGTGAAGCTGGAAAGAGCGACAAAGGCAGTCTTGCCAGCACGTTCAGTGTCCTGAGAAATTACGCAGCATATAGACATCTCCTGCGACAAAGCCTAGGACCAGATCTGTACTGCCTCCTGTCAGAGGAGGAATGACCCCGTGCCTCTCTGCTTGTTGATATACCATTGTGACCTGATTGTCCATCCAAATCAGGACTGCTTTGTGGTACAACCAGTCTCTGAATGTCCAGAGGGCATAACGGATCGCATGAAGCTCTAAGAAGTTTATGTGACAGAGCTTCCTGAGCGATCTAATGGCCCTGCGTGTGGAGGTCATCCACATGGGCTCCCCAGCCTTGAGGAGAGGCATCGGTGGTAAGGACCTCTTGAGCGGGGAAGCTTGGAAGGGAATCCCCTGCTCTAGATTGGAGAGATCCTCCCACCAGGGCAGAGAGAAATCTTCAGAGGTTGTGTGATGGAGACATGAGCCATGAGGTCCTAGGAAGTGTTTCTGCCATTGCGATCGCAACTTCCAATACGCTCTGCGCATGCAAAGGCGGACTAAAACTGAGGCTGCCATGTGGCCCAACAACCGAAGCAGAAGACGGGCACCGACACTGATTGCTGCACACCACGGTTGCCAATGCAGATAGGCTCTTGCCCTAATAGTGGGGCAAACTCCTTCGCCTGAGTCGTGTCCCAGCCTGGCTTCTATGAAGTCTAGCTGGGGAGATGAGCAGAGGTGGGATTTGGGGTAGTTGATGACAAAAACCCAGAGACTGCAGCGCCTGTATCGTCAGGGCCAAAGCATTCATTGCTCCCGTGCAGGAGTCGCTTTTGACCAACCAGTTGTCCAGGAATGGGAAGATGTGCACTGCACGGCGCTTGAGGCACGCTGCCACCACTGCCAGGCACTTGGTGAAGAGGCTGAGGTCAAGCCAAAAGGCAGCACCCTGTACTGGTAGTGAGTCTTCCCCACCACAAAGCGAAGATACTTTCTATGGTTGTGGAAGATGACAATGTGGGTGTAGGCGTCCTTGAGTTCGAGGGAGCAGAGCCAGTCTCCTCTTTTGAGGAGGGGAATCAGAGTGCCCAGAGAAACCATCTTGAACTTTTCTGAGGAATTTGTTCCTGAGATCGAGAATGGGGCACAAACCTCCAGTTCTCTTCGGTACAAGGAATTACCTAGAATAGAATCCTTGGCCCTGCTGACCACAAGGTACAGGCTCTATTGCTCCCATGAGAAGGGAGGATAATTCTGTCCAAAGAATGATCTGCTGACGGACGAACTCCATGATGGACTTGGGGGAGAGTCCTCTGGGATCTTTTTGAAATTTAGTTGATATTACAGTTCGCCAGGGTAAAGACCAGTGGTCCGAAGTAATGGTCGATCAGTGGTTGGCGAAGCAGAGAAGTCTGCCTCCCCACTGGAGGATCTAGTGCCAGGGGTAGGACTTGTTGGCCTGTGCTCCCTTGCCTCCAGTCAAAAGCCCGTAGCTGGGGCCTGTTGGGGGGCTGGCTGGGGTCTACGTGTTTGCTGTTGACGGGGGCAGCTCCTGGAGCTAGCACGGGGCATGCAAACCTGAGAGGCGGGGGGGGGGGGGGGCGGGGGGTAATACTTCTGCTGTTGATAAAAGGACTTCCTGGAACTTGGCCTGGAAGATTTCCTGACAGAGGATGGAGGATCCGAAGCATAGCGGAGAGTTATTGAAAAGTTTCAAGGTGATCCTTCAACTGAGCTACTGCATATCTGACCTTATCCCTGTAAGGTTTTCACCCGTACATGGGAAGTCAGCCAACCTCTCTTGTACACCTCTGGTCAGAGGTCAGAAGCATAGAGCCAAGCCTTCCTATGGGCGCAGATGCCCACAGCAGCCACCTTGGCTGCTGTTTCAAACATATCTTAGGTGGAATTTATTTCATGTTTTCTGGCCTCGAGACCCTGCTGAACCACTGCTGTTGTGGCAGTCATTCGGCTAGATCCTGGACCTGTTTTCCACATGTTTTAGTTGTATTGGGTCATATACAGCTTGTAGGAAGCGATACAGGCAATGAGCATAGCGCCCTGAAAAACCTTCCTCCCCAAAAGCATCCAATTCCCTATGTTGTCGCCCCAGAGGGGAAGAGGCATAGGTGTGGGAGCGTTTGGCCTTTTTGAAAGCAGGCTCCACAACCACAGACTGGTGAGGGAGATGAATCCTCTTAAAACCTAAGGCCTGCTGTACTAGATAGGTGGCATCCACCTTTCTATTCACTGAAGAAATGGATATTGAGTGTTCCCACATCCGAAGGAGAAGATCCTTAAAGATGTCATGAATGGGAACAGCCACTATTGCCTTAGGAGCTTCTCCTCCATGAGAAGCTGGAAGGGGATAGAGTTGGCCATGGCCCTGACAAACCCCTCAAAGGGAAGTTCTCTGGGGGACTTTCCTCCAGTGGCGAAGGACAGGGGGTTGTAAGAGATCTCAGAAGAAGACACTGAGGAATCATCCCCCCCACAGATCCTAAGGACCTTCTTCCTCACTGTTGCCATCGCAGGACCTGCACGGGCGAGGCCTGTTTAAATCCCTGGCCAACGGTCCCAAGCAGCACTGGGGGTATCGGAGGCTGCAGGGTCCGGGCAAAGGCTTGGGGAACCGAGGCCTCGGGACCATGGCGCCAGATGTATCTGCCTCCTCAGAGGACCCAATAAGGGCCGATGCCCACTCTGCAGTCCAACTCCTCCTGAAAGTCTGGTGAGACCAGGACTGAGGGAGGGGGACGAGGCATCACCAGTGCCTCCTTGGGTCTCCAATGGGTATGGTGCCCAGCACAAATATCTGTGGGGAACATCTGGGACTCCCGGGTTTATTGGAGGATGGGGCCTCCCTACCACAGGGTCACTTCAGTGGCGGTACTGCACCGGAACTGGAGCCATGCCCCGATGGCAACCAGTATCGATGCTTGCGGGATCTCCCACAGTGCTTGGCCTAGAAATCAGCGAGACCATGGAGGACCGGTCATCATCCCCTCGGTCTTTAGAAGACAATCACTGGGGGTGTGGAGAGGGGAAGCATATCGAGCGGTTCCCCCCTGACCCCCGAGGGTCGATTACTCCAACACGGGCATGGATGTAGTAGATTTTTTGGGACAAAAAGTATCTCCATTTTATCAAGCCGAGCACGACAGCCCTTGGGAGTCACACAGTTCACATTCTCAGATGTCATGCAATGCCTCCAAGCTGAGGATGCAGACCCTCATGTGGATCTGTGAATGACATGGTCTGCGGGCACTGATGGAAGCCGGATGACGCCATGAAAAATAGCAGGCACGTGGTTGATGATTGGGGGCTACTGAGAAGTGAGAAGCTGGGAATCGACCGCAAAGAAGGGAGGAAAATTTTCACTTATTGTGCCAAGGAGATATACTAACCGGCGAGGAGGTAGCCAGTGATAGAACGGGAGAAAAAAATGCTAATTTAGCACGAAAAAAGCAAAGAGTAGAGCTCCAAAAACACGCGAGGCAAGTGCACCGCGGAAAAAGAGAGACTGAAGGGGGGACCTCACGTGGACACAGGATTAGTGGCATGCTCAGTGTGCCAGTCAAAGCTTCTGGAAACTAACAAAAGTTTCCATGCCAGCCTCCATATATGAGGACTACCATCCTGCTTGTTCTAGGAGAATCAGGTTTATCATTCCCATTTTATTCTCTTCTGTTCTTTTTCTGCAGTTTGTCTCTTACCTTTCCCTACTAATCTCGATTTACATATTTCCTTCCAGTCCTCTCATGCTCTCTTTGGTTTCATTCACTCTTCATCTCCATTTTCCTGATCACTTTCTCCTTTCTTCAATAATTTAGGGATCCCAAATGGTTCCATGTCAAACAGCCTGATCTATCAAATCCTGCTGCAACCTATGGACTTGGAGTGCCAATTGCTCAGAGTAAAGCAAGGTTACAAATCCATAAATGCAAATGGGGTAAAACTGGAACCGCTTAACCCATCCAGGGTGACCTGGAGCCATCTGGAAACTACAAGTTACGTTGGCCTATCTTCTATTTTTAGCATCTGAATTCTCTATGGGCTGCTGATTATACTGATAACGACAGTCTAAGGCCCATGTTGTCACTGCTCATTACAACCCAGCACTTATTTCTGGTCAAAAAAAAGATCAGGCCTTCTTTCTCCCCGGGAGCAAAGCTCTGTGACAAAATCTTAGAACAGCAAGTAAGCGCATTCAAATAAATATTGATCGAAGCATCTTTTTTCTTCCTGTTTTAGATAGGAATGTTGCCTTGGCTTGCCTCTCCCTCCATGAGGGCCTGAAACCAAGCCAGAATCAAAGCCTCGACTCAAGACAATATCAAGTAAGGGTGATTGCTCAGAAAGCACAGATGCTTACCTGTAACATGTGTTCTCCTAGGACAGCAGGATGTTAGTCTTCACATGTGGTGACATCATCAGATGGAGCCCGGCATGGAAGACTTTTGTCAAAATTTCTAGAAACTTTAACTAGCAGACTGAGCATACCAGCCTGTCGCTATCTGCGCGTCCACGCGAGGTCCCCCCCTTGTCTCATAACATAGCAAAATACGAGCAAGAAAAACAACAACTGAAGGTGAATCCAAATATGTGGGGAGGCAGGCAGGATTCCTGAGAACTAACATCCTGCTGTCCTAGAACACCTGTTCAGTTAAGCAAACTGCACTTTCTCCTAGGACAAGCAGAATGGTAGTCCTCACATGTGGGTGATCAGAGAGACCCACAGTAGCCAAACAGGTGCCAGACGGGCACAAACATCAACTGCGGTGCTGTGGGAGCAACAGGGACAGTCTGGCCCCACAGAGAGGACGATGCAACATTTCTATTAAACACTTCTCTTCTATTAAACACTGACTCATCTCCCTTCTCCCCCCACCCCCCTCTCTCCCTCTCACCTCCCCTACTCTGCCCTCTGCCCTCATCCCTCATCCTCTTCCAACCTTTCTCAAGTCTTTACCTGTAGCACCTAACATGCCCCGAGCTCCTACTCTTACCCATATCCTACTTCAACCCTCTACCGCTCAGATTGCTATTCGTTCCACATAATAATTAATGAATATCATATATTTACTCCTCGTGTCGATTACCTCTTTCATATAAATTTCTCTTCTAATATGTTAAATAAGGTTATACTATATGAATGTTAAATACAGTTATAAGTTATTTGTATGTATTACGTTGTTATCCTGTAAACCGGAGTGAAGGCAAAACGCTATACTTCGGTATATAAAAAACCACAAATAAACATTTGGGTTCAAGACTGGAATAGATTGCGAAGGACAGACTGGCCAAAAGTGCTGTCCTGGCGACTATCCCTGTCGAGACAGTAGTGAGCCGTGAATGTGTGGAGAGAACTCCAGGTCGTGAACTTGAAGATTTCGGCGACAGGGACTGCATGCAGATGGGCCACTGACGCCACCATAGCCCGCACCGAGTGAGCCTTCACCCTGCCAGCCAGCTGGAGGCCTGCCTGCTCATAGCAGAAGGCAATGCAATCTGCTAGCCAGTTGGATAGGGTCTGCTTTCCCACTGCTGCTCCCAGGCTATTGGTGTCGAAGGACACAAAGAGCTCGGTAGACTGTCTATGACTTGCTGTACGGTCCAAGTAGAAAGCGAGTGCCCGCTTGCAGTCCAGGAAGTGAAAGAGCACGTTCCCCTGGGTGTGAATGAGGCCGTGGGAAGAACATGGGAAGAATGATTGACTGGTTGATGTGGAAAGCAGTCACCACCTTCGGCAGAAATTTTGGATGCGAATGCAACACCACACAATCATGGAAGAATTTTGTGTAGGGAGCATACGTAACCAGGGCCTGGATCTCACCGACCCTTCGAGCGGAAGTGATCGCCACCAGAATATAACTTTCCAGGTGAGGAACGGATGCCGCATGAGCCTCAGCAGAACGACGATGAGATCCCACAGGGTTGCTGGCGGGCGAAGCGGGGAATTGAGTTGAACCAGACCCTGCATGAAACGCCCAACCAGTGGCTGGACTGAAATGGGCGCCCTGGTGACACCCTGGTGGTGGGCTCTGAAGTGTACTCGGACCGAGTTGGTCTGGAGGCCAGACATGGACAGGTGCCACAGGTAATCCAGCAGGTGGGGGAGCAAGCAGGAGAAAGGGTCCAGTCCGCAGCTCCTGCACCAGATAGAGAGCTTCAACTTCGAGCTGCAAGATCTCTGGGTGGAAGGCTTCCAGGATTCAATCAAGACCTTGGAAACACCATCTGAGAGTTGCAAGGACTGGAGGATCATGTGCTCAACATCCATGCCGTGAGGGCTAGGGCACGGAGGTTTGGGTGGCACAGGGTGCCCTGATTCTGCGATAGGTCAGAAGCCATCCCTGGCGGAACCGGTGCACTCATGGACAGGTCTTAGAGCAGAGGAACCACACCTGTCTTGGCCAGGAGAGTGCCACCAGGATCATGGTCCCCCCTGTCCTCTTGCAGCTTCGTCAGAGTTCTTGATAGAAGCGGAATGGGGGGGGGGGGGGCAGTATTGTTACATGAGACCTTGTCCCCAGTAAAGAGAGAACGTGTCACAGGCCGGATAGTCCTTCTCTGGAATCAGGGAGCAGAAGATGCTCACCTTGTGATTGTGGGGAGAGGTGAACAGGTCCATGGTCCAGCATGCTCCAGCGACTGAATATGCTGGTTGCTACCGCCGGGTTCAGGGATTACTCGTGTGGCTGGAAGGACCAGCTGAGGCAGTCCGCCAGCAGTTTAGGTGGCCCAGCAGGTACATTCCCATGGAGAAGGCCCAATCCCAGACCTGTATTGCTTCCTGGCAGGGGGGGGGGGGGGGGGGGGGGGGAGGAGCCGTACCTCCCTGCTTGTTGATGTACTACATCGTCACCTGGTTGTCCGTTCTGATGAGGACGACCTTGGAGGACAGCTTGTCCAGGAAGGCCCACAAGGCGTACCGGATCACCCACAGCTCCAGAAAATTATCTGGCAGCGGAACTTGGCCGCAGTCAAAGGCCCTGAATATGCAGGCCATCCGTGTGGGCCCCCCACCCGAGGCGAGGCAAAAGTGGTGAGTGTCACCCTGGGGTTGTGCGGGCTGGAATGGCAGTCCTAGTTCCAGATTGGACAGGGCCTCCCACCAGGTTAGGGAGAGACGGAGAGGGTCTGTGACAGTCACTGGCACTTCAAGATCCTGGGATGCCTGCCGCCATTGACACTGAAAGGCCCACTGCGTGTCCCTCATGCGGAGGCAGGCCAAGTGGACTGAGGCCGCCATATGGCCCAGCAAGCAGAGCAGCAGACGGGCCAGTACTTCTTTCTGTTGCGAATGAGGGTTAGCCAGCGAGGGAGAGGGGAGACCGCTCGATCCTTGGGCAGAAACTCTTTCGCTTATACTGTATCCAACCTGGCATCGATAAAGTCCAGCTGTGGAGACAGATTGAGATGCGACTTGGGAAAGTAGATAACAAATCCCAGTGTCTGTAAGGTCTGAACTGTCAAGGCAAGAGCTTTTATGACCGCGGAGTGTGATTCACTCCGGGGTCATAAAAGCCAATCGTCCAGGAAAGGAAAGATGTGGGCCGAGCGACGCCTGAGGTAGGCAGCCACCACACCACCACCAAGCATTTCGTGAAGTGGGGTAAAAGGCACCACACTTTGTACTGAAAATGTGCCATCCCCACCAGAAAGCTGGAGGTACTTCCTGTGGTTGGGGACAAATTGCAATATGGGCATAAGCCTCCTTTAAGTCGAGGAGCAGAGCCAGTCTCCTCTTTGAAGGAGCAGGATCACAGGCCCAGAGAGACAATTTTGAATTTTTCTCTTACGAGAAAACAGTTCAATGCCCTGAGGTCAAGAATGGAGCGCAAGCCGCCATTCCTCTTCGGAATGAAGAAATACCTCGAGTAGAAACCGTGGCCCCACTGTTCACAGGGAACTGGTTCTACTGCGTCCGCCGCTAGAAGGGTGGAAACTTCCAATTGAAAGGACAACCTGATGGGCGGCCGTACCCCATGATGGACATAGGGGAGTGGTCTCTGGGCGCCTGCTGAAATTCAGGCGGTAGCCCTGGCAGACAGTGGAGAGGACCCAACAGTCCGAAGTGATCGCCCCCCCCCCACCTGTGGTGATCAAAGCAAAGAAGCCTTCCGCCAACTGGGGGGGGGGGGGGGGGGGAGAATCAGCCACCATGGGAGCTAGGGTTTGGCTCGTGCCCCCTCGCCGCCAGTTAAAAGCCAGCAGACTGGGCCTGCTGGGGGCTGGTTGGGCCCTCGAAACCCGCTGCTGCTGGCCACAGCCTCTAGGGCTGGACCCAGGCGGGTGAGCACAGGCAGCTAGAGGGAAGAATTTCCTTGACTGTTAGATGGGTTGCGAGAGCCCGGCCTGGAGTACTTCCTGTGGCGGAAGGGCCTTCTAAGGGGCTGGCAAAGAGCTGCTGAAAATAGTATCATGCTTATCCTTCAGCTGTACCATGACCTCTTTCACACCTTATCCTCAAACAGGTTCTCCTCCTGTACAAGGGAGGGTCCGCAAGCCTATCATGAACCTCCGGTTGAGGGCCCGGAGCCAAGCTAGCGCTTCTAGCACAGACTTCACCAGCGGCCAGGTGGGCTGCGGTTTCGAAAATGTCATAGGTAGACCTGACCTCATGTCCTACCCGCCTCAAGTCCAGCGAGGCAATGGCTGCAAGGGACTCCTGCTGTTCCTGGGGAAGGCCCTCCACAAACTCCTGGACTTGCTTCCATAGGTTGTGGTCGTACTGGGGTCATGTACAGCTAGTAGGCTGTAATATGGGCCACCAGCATAGCCCCTTGGAAAGTTTTCCTCCCTATGCTGTCAAGCTCCCTGTGTTCTCGCCCCAGAGGGGCAGAAGCGTGTGTCCGGGAGCGTCTGGCTTTCTTAAGCGTGCACTCCACCACCGCAGACTGGTGGGCCAAGTGCCATTGTTCAAAGCCCATGGTCTGTTGAACCAGATAAGTCGTATCAGCTTTCTTGTTCACCGGGGCAAACCCACATCATGTGTTCCCATGTGAGGAGGAGCTCTTTAAAGATGTCGTGGCGGTGCTAGTCCACGACCTCTTTTGGCGCACTGATGAACTGGAGGACATCCAGCATCTTATGACGGGTATCCTCCTCCAACAGGAGCTGGAAGGGAATGGCCTCTGCCATGGCCCTCACAAAGTTGGCGAAAGTCAGGTCCTCGGGCGGAGAGTGACACTGCTCCTCCCAAGGGGAAGGCTCCGAGAGGGGGTCATCAGAGAACTCGAAGGATGCATCCAAGGAGTCATCACCCCACGGGTGATAGGGATCCTCCTCCTCGCTAGGGTCCGAACGCCGAGGGCAGCATCAATGGACCCCCAGGCATCAAAGGGGGCATCTGCCACGGTATGCCGGGAGGAACTGGCGGCGGCCCAGGGAACCACGGGCATGGGCACCCGAGGCCTCATCCTCCTCTGAGGACCCGGGAATTGGAATTGCTCCGGTGGAGGGTGTTGATGGTCGAGGAGGCATCAGAGGCCTCTCTGGCACCAGTTGTGTCTGTAGGATGCCAAGACTGACGTCCAAACATTCCAGCAGAAGTGCGAAAAATGAAGGCAGAGGCTTGGGCCCTGGTATGAGGGTCAGTGGCACCGGCAGCTCGATGCTGTGAAGTGCTTTGAGCACCGCCGATTGCACCCTATGGTACAACTCCTCCTGAAATTCCTGGGTAGTAAGGACTGGATGGAGGGGACAAGGACAGGCACAGATCCTTGGAAGGATCACAAGGAGGCATGGCGCCCAGCACCGTTGCCGGTGGGGAATGCCTCGGGCTACCGGGGGCACTGGAGGATGGGGCCACCGGTGCTTGCTTTGGCAACACTGATGCTACTCCAGAACCGGAACCATGTCAGGACGGTGACCGGTGGTCAATGCTTCCTGGGTTTCTGGTACTTCGGCCCGGTCTTTCTCCCGCACTGAGGACAAAGATGACCCCGAGGTTAGGGGGAGGTGAGAGACCAGTGTATTGATCTCCCTCTCCTCAATCCTTAGGGGTATTGGAGAGAGGGACCACCAGGGGAAGCGATGGAGACTGTTCCCTGCAGTCCTTAGGCATGGTGGACCAGACGCCGAAGTGGAGGGTTTAGAGAGTTAAAAAGCATCTACATTTTATCTGGCACGCACGACACCCTTTGGGTAATTTGATCACACAAACTACACCCTTGAATGTCGCGCTAGGATACACAGCTCATGTGATCCTTGATGATCATGGTCCGCGTGCACAGTCGAAATCCTGGATGCCATCGAAAAAAAAAAAAGGCCAGTGCGCGGTCGATGACAAAACTCAAGGCAGGAGTTGGGAATCGACTGCAAAAGCCGACGGCAAGGGGGATCAGATGCAGAAAACCCCCGAAAAAAACAATCAGCAAAAAATGCTTCCAAGGGTTTGAGCTCCACAACCGCGAGGCTACTGCACAGCAGAAAAGAGAATGAAGGGGGACCTTGCATGCACGCGCGGATAGCAGCCAGGCTCCATCTGATGATGTCATCTACATGTGAGTACTAGAGAAAAGGAAAAGAATGTATAGGTGATGAAACTGAGAATAAAAATTATTAATTATTATTTATTTAACATTTTTTTTATACCGACCTTCATAGTAATAACCAGATCGGATCGGTTTACATAGAACAAGGGTATAACTGAAGCAATAAATAAAATAGTAATTAACAAGAGAAGAATAAGGCAAAGTTACAAGGAGTAAAACTTGGGAAGCTTAAGCTGGAAGAAAGGAAGGCAGAAGGAATTATAACATAATACAAAAAGGAATTTAAGTTAGAGCATAATATGCTTTAATCTGTGATTTTCTTCGTTCAAAAAGGATAGTGGACCTCTATCCTCTACGTCCATGAGAACTAAAATATGATTAGAGATTGTCTGGGGGGGTCATCGAATGCTTGATGAAATAGCCACATCTTGAGTTTTTTCTGAAAGTGGTTAGACAAGGTTCTAATCGGAGACCTGAAGGAATGTTGTTCCATATAGCTGGTCCTGCTATTGAAAAAGCTCTGTCTTTTGTAGGGGAAAGGCGTGAGGCTTTGGTGGGGGGAAATTCAATGTGCCTTTGTGAATATCTCTAATTGGTCTGTTGGAAGAGTGTAATATTGAAGGGGATTTCAATGTCAAGATGGAGTTGATGATGGATAGATTTGTGTATTATGGTGATTGATTTGTAGAGGAATCTAAAATTTACTGGTAACCAATGTAGTTTTCTCTGAGGATGGGGTGAAATGTGATCACCCGCGGATGGTGTTTGGTTAGTAATCTCGCTGCCGGCATTTTGTATCATCTGCAGTGGTTTGGTGGTCGATTTGGGGAGAGGCCGAGGAGAAGGGCACTGCAGTAATCTATCTTAGCAAATAGTAGTGCTTGGAGGACTGTTCCTAAAGTCTTGGAAGAAAAGAAGTGGTTTGAGTCGTTTCAAAACCTGGAGTCTATGAAAGCAGTCTTTGGATGTAGTGTTGACCATTTTCTTTAGGTTTAGTCTATTATCCAGCAGTACCCCTAGATCTCTCACATGTTTGTGGGTGATGAGTGCATTGAGTGGGGATGATAGGTGAGTATTTTCATCTTTGAAGAGATGAGGAGGAGCTCCAGTCTTCAAGGTATTAAGGACCAAGTTTAGACTACTGAGGAGGTTGTTGATAGATATAAGGCAGTTATTCCAATGGGTGATCGCCTTAGAAATAGATTCTGTAATGGGGATTAGAATCTGCACGTCATCAGCATACAGATTAAGGAATTAAATTAAGGTCGGTCAGTAATTGGCATAGGGGGAGGAGGTAAATATTGAAAAGGGTTGGAGATAGGGATGATCCAATTGGAGCAAAAGTTGTCTTGTGTGTCTGGTAGCTGAGTTCAGGCTATTTCATGTTTCTGTAGTAATGATTGAGGATCTTGATTTATTTTATCCATTATAGTGCAAATAGTGGACAAAAAAATATGTATATAGCAGTTGCTGAACTTCTGCAATTTCATTTGGATTCATTTTTTTGTAGCAAATAATATATGCTGCAGCGAAGCCTTGGAAGCAGGCATTTGTATTATTTTAGAATACAAATACATATGATTTCATCAAATCCAATTAGTTCCTAATACTGCATGGTGTAAAAATATATTTTAACCTAAAACTATTTTCTGACATTACTCAGCATCACTGTACAATATCTGGCCTCTCTCAGCTCTCAGACACCGCCACATTGGATTCCTTAGACGCACGCTCTTCCTCGTTTTAAAGGCTCCTCGGTTGGAAACTGGCCACACCACCTGGAGATGTCATTATCGGTGGATGGTTATATAAGTACCAGCTGCAGTCCCAGTTGGTACCTCAGCCAACAGGTCCTTCTACCTTGCATTGGGTGTTGCTCGTTCCAGCCCCCGTTGTTTTTGCCCTACACTGCCAGCTCCTGCCTTTTCCTTACACTGCCCAGCTCTCTCCTCAGACTGCTCGCCCATGCCTTCATCATTGCCTGGAACCTGATATTGCCTGATCTCTGCCTGCCCCCAACCATTGCCTGGATTTCCTTGCTCCTTGTTTGCCACTTGCCTGTCTGACAGTGCCCATCCGCTCTCTACGGGATTCTCACCTAAGTCCTGCTGGCCTCAGAACGCAAAGGCTCAACCTGTAGGGGAAGAGGCTGGTATAAGTGAAGTTCAGTTCTAGTCCCTGACACCTGCTTCCTGTTGGCGAGGACCCACAGCACATAGGCTCACACACTAATGCATTGGGAGAAGTGTACAACAAAACTGTTCCGTAAGTGCAGAAAATATCTGGTGGCTGGTGATGACAACTTTATGCAAGGTGGCATATATAAACTTTATAAAGTGTATTTTGTACTGTACACACACACGTTTTTAAAAAATTTTTAAAAACATACAGCCCTAAGGCGTTTGACTCAGTTTATAAACGGAGAGGTGTACTTACCAACAGATTTGAAGCTAGACCCCCAGTTTGCTGCAGTTTCCTGGGGTCAGCAATAGCTGAATGATCCACTGCCCACTGTGGGACTGGAAATAACCAAAGAGATCCAGTGCTTCTGTTTCTCAGACTCGCACCTCTGTTTAGCACCCTCTGTTCACCAGAAGATGCCCAGGCTTTATAGGATGGATGCATCAGGTATCTAATCTGATGCTTTATGCATTTACAAAAATGTACTGCAGAATCTAGCTGGCAGCTGCTACAGAATATATATATCTGCCTCAATTCTAAGACTAGCACCATGCCTTCATCTGTGTCAACTGCTACCAGTTAAGATTGTTTTTTGTTTTTTTTTTGAAAACCATGATGATTTAAGGGTGATAAGAAATTTGTGTTTTCTTTAATCAAAAACCTTTTGCAAGTTTTTAATGATACATTAAAAAAACCCCAAATACTGATGCAATTATAAAACAGAACACAGAAAGCAACAGCTAAAAACTAAATGCACAATGGCAATACTTTGTGTATATGCAAATAGATGCATATTTTTGGCTGATGGGACTATACACTTCATTTGCCTATAAACCTGAACAAAGACAAGTGTTTTGGTATACAGATGAAACCCTCATTTCTTTAGTATTCCCCCACCAAGGTACCATTGTTAAAATCTCAAAAAAGACTACCAGATAAGGAACTTGCACAATCTAACAAAGACAGCACCACAGCTTCTGTTTCATTTGCAGAAAGCTCACAGTGCCAACTTCGTGGCTAACATTTTTAAACGTATAAATTTAGAACTGTTGATTTTATGATGAATTCTTCAAGTAGATATTCAAACAACCATCATATTCTACCATCAAAATTTACCGAGGCCTGTTTAATTAACAGACGGTGAGACCTCATATGTACTACGGCAGGCTATTGAATATGTCCCCCTCAATGCCAGTAGTTTAATCGTGCGTGATAAACTCAATATTGCACCGTCTAAACATTTATAATCATTGGTCTCACTGTCTATTTATAGTACTGACACTTTGTGTCCGTTACAAGTATTTAATAGGCAGTAAGTAGGATAAACACTTATCGTAGCAGGTTGTGCAGTAGGGATGTATCACTGGCGTATTGGCCAGTGATTAAACTACTGGCATTGAGGGGGACATATTCAATAGCCTGCCGTAGTACATATGAGGTCTCACCGTCTGTTAATTAAACAGGCCTCGGTAAATTTTGATGGTAGAATATGATGGTAACATTTTTTAAAGACATCAGTCAGTTAACAATACAGGCTGAACCCTCCACACTAGCACTGAAATACTGGAAATAAATTTACAGCACAAGCTAAGAACCGCATGGTCAATATGAAACAAATACAGATTTATGTTTGACATCCAGTTCATAGAACTAGGAAAATAGGACTCCTACATTATAAATAAAAAGAAAAAGAAATTTCAATAACTCGCTTGTCCCCATGTCTTAAGCCTCACATTTTAAGAAATAGCAACTCAAGACTGTTCTATATATTGTGATAACATCTTATACAGTGTGGCATGGTAACATAAAAATTAGTCCCAGTGCTGATGTTTTGGCAACTATGCTGCCTGCTTCAGGGGATTTTCAACAATGATTTATATCAAAAGGTCCTCACAATGGGCCAGCCAGCTTCTCCAACTGTCTGAAATTAAAGCATCTTTTGAGAAGAAATCAACAACGAAGAGAATTTCTCCATGAATTCCTAATGTTGAGCCACAACCCAGCAGTTGTTTGAATAGAATCTCTAGTGACATGCAAAGAAGTGGAGCATCAGAAGGTTCAAACTGAGGAACTGAAGAGCATTTTATAACACAACTGCATAGGTGCCAAAATGTCAGCATTGGGATTTGTTTCTTTGATAACATCTTACGTGATTTGTTGATCCAGATTCACTGCATTTATACACTCCAATTTAAAAGAAATTCAGAATACATTGGATGGCCATTATCATCAAAATTAAAAATATGTTTGATTGCAGTTTTCACCACTATTCAGTGTATGCCACAAGGAGGCATCTTTCTGCTGGTCAGGGAGGAGTCTCCGGATAATTCTAGAACGCAGATCAGGCCCACATTGTTTAAATGTTCCAGAACCCTCAAGCAGCAGCACTGAGAACAAAAGAGATACTGCCTGCTGATCGCACTAACACAGCATGAGACAAAATAAATCATGATGAAAAGCAACGCAGTGGTGGTAATGCTGATGTTATCCAATTTAAAGAGAACCTACAATGCTGAAATGAGAATGTTAAGGCTTTTATTCAAAATGACCCAGTAGTGTTTCTCACTCCTTTGGGCTTCCTGATCAAATCAGAACGTGGTGGGACTTGGAGCATGAGCTTACTTTATATCTCTTTCCAACTTTACTCCAGTCATTGCAACAACTGACCCCAACTGAAGGTCATGCACCAGGGCTGCTACTTGGCCTGCAATCTTGGTCCAAAGAAAATATGTGCACACAAAAACAAAACACCCATACATGGCATCATTAGTCTACCAATGCAATTTCCTTTGACAGTAAACCAAAAGGCCAAATTTAACAAATGCTTCTGCTGTAAACCACGCTTACTTGCTCCATACATGTGGCACTAATCCATTACTGCATGAAGGGGACACAGCCGGGGTGGCAGCCCTGACAGGAAATTGCTGGCATCTATTTCCAACAAGGGAGCTCTGGAAACAATATGTATACTGAAACAATAGGACCAACCCATCTTGCTAAAATAAACTTCTGTGAGCTACCACTCAGGCTTTTAATGCAATGCTTCAGTTTGCTATGAATCAATATCAGCCGCTGCACTTGTGGTAAACTGAAACCACTGAAAACTGATTCTCCCTGAAAAGGTCACAAGTTGTAGCAAAAGTCAACTTAAGACCCAGAAACAAATATAACTGGGACAGCAGATCTCTTTTGAGAGATTTCCAAACTTCCATTCCACTGGCCCTGACAAGGCTTCGGTAAGTAGCAAAACAATATTTACTGGGCTGGCTGCAGCATGGGTGCCTCCATCTTGTTCTTCAGCCTCTCTCCCACTTAAGATGGCTGGATTTCAGCAGCACATTCACTGCGCATATCCTTTCCACAACGCTGTCCCTCCAATGTAGTAGGAAATTTCAGGAAAAATTCTTACCTCAATTTCCTTTCCTTGAATCCTGCTTCAGCAGTCCAGACAAATGGGTTGTTCCCCTCCTGCTAGTAAATGGGGGCACAGAGCACAGCTTTCTCTGTGACATCACAGTTATTTAGTTATGATGAAGTCCAGAAATAAGCCAGTATTCTAAAAATAAAGCTATGAAAGTAACCCAAGAATAAATATTAACTTGCACAACACCCCCCCCCCCCCTGGAGAATCTAGAACTGGATCCTCTAAAAGAACACAGCTCACTCAATCATCCAGAAGAAAGGATGAAGAATAAGAAAGAGCAAGATGCTTCAACTTACCTCCGAGAAGTTCCCAGATCTGAAAAAAAGTTTTTTCTCACTAGCTGAAAAGTCCAACTTCCCAGGCAGGTCCTTGGATTGGTGGAGCAGCATTCAAGGAACGGAAAATTTTAATAGGTAAAAATGTCTCCTGCCACATCATCCCAATTCACCAGTTCAGACTGGTGAATTGGGATTGAATTGGTGGAATATTTTTACCTATTAAAATTTTCCGTTCCTTGAATGCTGCTCCACCAATCCAAGGACCTGCCTGGGAAGTTGGACTTTTCAGCTAGTGAGAAAAAACTTTTTTTCAGATC
Source organism: Rhinatrema bivittatum (assembly GCF_901001135.1). Classification (NCBI taxonomy): domain Eukaryota; kingdom Metazoa; phylum Chordata; class Amphibia; order Gymnophiona; family Rhinatrematidae; genus Rhinatrema; species Rhinatrema bivittatum. The sequence continues at coordinate 210,092,164 of NC_042616.1, read as the reverse complement.
TGGGAACTTCTCGGAGATGTATATAAGAGGGCTGTCATTCAAGGTAAGTTGAAGCATCTTGCTCTTTCTTATTCTTCATCCTTTCTTCTGGATGATTGAGTGAGGGAGGGAGGAAGTAAGGGCTGCACGCACCAAAGGCCGTGTACTCCTTAGCAAGAACATCCAACCTGTAATGCTTAGCAAGAGAATACAACAAAGACCAGGTGGCCATTTTGGAAATATTCTTTGGTGTTATAGCCATAGCTTTTGGTCATGAAGACTGAGTCCAAGTTGAATGGGTTTGAAGAATCTCTGGTGCTTGATGACATTTGAGCAAACATGCCAAGGAGACAGATTCCTTATTCAAGTTTGCTTTAGAGGCCGCCTTGCATTTGTGCAGGTCTCCAAACAAAACAACCTAGCCATCCTTCAAAATGAATTAGTGACCTCCAGGTATCTAATGAGCACTCAGGCATCCAAAAACCTCAAAGACCTGTTGTTGCCATAACATTCTCCCTTGCAGAAGGTCAGCAGAGACAAGGTTCGATTCAGATGAATACACAGACACCTTAGGTAAAAAGGAAAAAATAGGATGAAGAGACAGAATCCACAGAACAAACAGATCCCTGCAGGACAGGTCCTGAAGCTCAGAAATATACCTTGCTGAACAAAGTGCCTCCAGAAAAATCATTTTTAAAGAAAGATCCTTGTCAAAACTGTGTTTGAGGGGCTCAAAGGGAGAAGCCACTAAGACTTCACAAACCAAACTGAGATCCCACTGAGGAACTATTGGTCTAAACAGGAGATACCCAGAAACATCTGTGTGGGAGGCAAGCAAGACTCCTTGAACTCTATCCCTATAATAAGAGTGGCCACATGAACTTTCAGGGAATTCAAAACTATCTCTCTATCCAAACTCTGCTGACAGGAGGTTAGAATGCTGGGAATAATCAGCCAACCACAGACACACTGACCTTTGCCTACAGTGCTGTTCAAAGATGCCAGACACCAACATAAGCCAGAGAGGTAGAAGCCTCAAGGGGCTTCAATATGGTAAAAATGACAGAGGAGGCGTAACTCTTCTTTTGCAAATGTAAACCTTTCAAGAGCCAGGATGTAAGATAAAATGGAGACTAATCCCCCCACAATGATCAGATCCTGAACAAGGAGGGCTCAGGTTCCTGGAAACCATAGTGGAATATTCATCCGTAACTACCAGATCTGCATACCAAGGCCTCCTTGGCCAGTCTGGAGCAACCAGGATTACGCAAACACTTCCTTCTCTATTCTAAAGATTATCTCTGTCAGAGGGCCAGGGAGGCAACACATTACACCAGCCTTTCTATTGGCCATAGCTGTACCAGGGTGTTTCCCTGGTCTGGAATTCCAAAATTGACCACAGCTTTTGTAATTATGGTACAAGGATTTGCTTTTTTCCTTGGGGAGTCAAGCTTGAGACCCCCCAGGTTCTGTACCAGCTGCTCCAGATCCTCAAACAGCAACTTCCCCTTAAAAGGTAAGTTTACTCTGCTGCCAATGACAAAGCCATAGAAGTCTTTTAGCCAACACCACTGATGCTACAGATCTAGAAGAAATTATAATAAAATCATATAAAACATCCACAAGAAAAAGCTCCAAATTGCAGCCGGTCTGTGTCCTCAGTCTTAGGAAGCTGCTGTACACAGCACGAGAGAGCCCAAGCTACAACTGCCACAAATAGCAATTTGTGCTGACAGGGCCAAGTAGGTAAAGATATGGTTGAGAGCAAAAGGTTCCCAAACCTGTCCTGGGGGACCCCACCCAGTCAGGTTTTCAGGATATTCACAATGAATATGCAGGAGATAAAATGTGCATGCAAACTTATCTCAAGCATATTTATTATGGATATCCTGAAAACACGACTGGCTAGGGTCCTCTAGGACAGGTTTGGGAACCTATGATTTAGAGGAACCTCAATTTTTCTAGCCTGTGGATCTTTAGGAGAAGCTTATTATACAAATCACTCAATACAAGGAAAGAGTGGGACTCAAAATACCAAAAAAACTGTTTTACTAAAAATTGTGGGGCAGATTTTTAAAAGCATACACGCGCGAGGCCATTGGAGTTACACGCGCCGGGCCTATTTTATAGGTAAAATAAAGGTCGGAGGGTGGAGGTTAGGTTAGGGGCCTGGGAGGGAACAGGTGAAAGCTGTGGGCGTCAGTGCGCGCAGGGTGGACCCCCTTGCGCGTGCTGACCCCCGATTTTATAACATGCACCCACCTGCACACGCATGTGATAAAATCTGGCGTCCACGTATGTAAGCCTGGTAGCGCACATACATGGACGCCTGCGCGCAATTTCTTAAAATCTACCCCTGTGTTTTTAGCTAGAACGGAGTCAATTCAAACATTTTTGGGAGGAAATCGACTTCTGAACTTTGAGCAACAAGGTACAAAACCTTCAAAAGTGCCTATAGTCAATTATGGGTCAAAAAACCTCCATTTTCTCTTTTTGGTGTTCCAGACTCATATTGCTCTTTGCTATCCCAATGAACTTCATTATTTGGATAGATACTATACCAGTATTATAGTAACTATCCAAATGTTAGATAATTTCATTGGTAATCAATGTGTCACTCTTAGGTCTCGACATTTTATTGGATAATGTCCTCTCCTGTTTTTAATCATTTTGATCAGATTCAAAATTGCAGGCTTTAAGAGGTCTGGTTGCTCAAGTAGTGTCATTTATACAAAATCATAGTAGGCTGATGTTGCCACTGATAAAATTCATGTTTTGAGTAATGGAGTTTATTGGGATAGCAACAAACAATATGAGACTAGAACTATTTCTTTAGTCTTATTCTAAAAGAAATGAGTAAATAAAACAGAATAAAACATAAATCAAAATGTATTTAGATAAGGCCCTGATGCAGTATTAATGCCAACATGGCCTTTTCGCATTAACGTCATATGTTGACATTTCTCAGGCATTCTTGGTGACTTCCATGCTCTGGAAGACATGAGGTAAGTTATTTGTTTTTAGACTCATTTCTAGAGATATGTACAGTTAAGAAGAGCACATACAACTGGATATTTCCACAATTTAAAAATTTGAATAAAAATAATTGGATACAAATACACCAAAAACAGAAAAATTAGTTTTTTTGACCCATCAGTGAATATAGAGCTTTTGAAGGTTTTGTATCTTGTTGCTCAAAGTTCAGAAGTCTTTTTCCTTCAAAATATTTTTGAATTTGCTCCATTCTAGCTAAGAAAACTGTTTCGGTTGGCAATTTTTTTGTATTCTTTAACAGAAGCACCTCCATCAACCAGGATCATGGTTCTTCTGGTCACTGCTGAAGCCAGCATGTTAACCCAAGGCATTGAAAATGAAAATTGGTTCTTACCTGCTAATTTTAGTTTCTGTAATACCACAGATCAGTCCAGAGAAGTGGGTAGTGTATCCCTACCAGAAGGTGGAGTCAGAGAGCAAAACTTTGGGCACTGCCATATATACAAGAGTGCCACCTGCAGTCCCTCAGAATTGACCTGTACCCAAGCCTAAACACTAACGGGCGAAGGGTTGAAAAAACCAGTCTACCGCTTCGCCCCAATGAAATAACTTAAGCAAAGTAACTGCTGTAAAAACTGCTCCAACAATCACATTCTGCAAAAAAGGAGCTCCGTGAAAACACAGGCAAAGTCTAGCCAACACAATCTTTCGGTATATGAAGTAAGGGGTGGGCCTCTGGACTGATCTGTGGTATTACAGGAATGAAAATTAGCAGATAAGAACCAATTTTCATTTCCTGAACATACCCAGATCAGTCCAGATCTGGGTATGTACCCAAGCCACCCCATACTGAGCAGGAACCCGAAAGACCAGCATGCAGAACACTTTCACTGAAGGACGATTCCTCAGTAGCCTTAACGTCCAGTCGATAATGCTTAGTAAACTTGTGCAAAGAGGACCACACAGCCACTCTACAGATCTCCTGAGGCGACAGTAACTGACACTCTGCCCAGGACGTAGCCTGGGCCCTGGTGGAATGAGCTCTGAGACCCAAAGGCACTTGGCGACCGCGGACTATGTATGATGAACTAGTTTCTTTAATCCAATGAGATATGGTTGCTTTAGATGTTTGTCCCCTTTCTTTGGGCCACCGAAGAGAATGAACAAATGATCGGCGCGTCGGAAGTCATTGGTAACCTCCAGATAACGCAATAAGACACGGCGCACGTCCAAAAGATGAAGGTCCTTGTCCTGAGACGACCCCCGAGACCACTGAGGGAATCCCAGAAGCTCCAAAGTCTGATTGACGTGAAAGGCCGAAACAACCTTAGGAATGAAAGAAAGAACCGTGCATAAAGTCACCCTATTGTCGTAAATCTGAAGAAAAGGGTCCTGACATGACAGGGCCTGCAATTCTGAGATCCGACGCACCGAACAAATGGCCACCAAAAACACCGTTTTCAACGTCAGATCTTTCAGGGAAGCCCTGTTGAGAGGCTCGAAAGGGGCGCCACATAGCACATGCAGCACAAGATTCAAACTCCAATCCGGACACACCGGACGGGAGGCCGTAAATGCTTGACCCCCTTCAGAAACCGAACAATATCCGGGTGCGCTCCAAGTGAGCAGCCGTTAAACTTTCCCCGCAAGGCACCTAGAGCCGCAACTTGTACATGAACAGAATTGAACGCTAAATCCTTAGCGAGCCCCTGTTGCAGAAAATCAAGTACCAAGGGAACCTAGACTGTTAATGGATTGCAAGAACTGTGGTGACACCATGTCTCAAAAAGCTTCCAGACTCTCACATAGGCCATAGAAGTGGTCGGACGTCTCGCCTGCAGAAGAGTGGAAATGACCTGTACGGAATAACCGCTCGAGCGTAAACATCGCCTCTCAAAAGCCAAGTCGCGAGAGAGAAGCGATCCTCACGATCTGAAAATATGGGACCTTGCCAAAGCAGACGTGGCAGATGAACTAGTTGCAATGCAAATCAGATCCTCGAACCATGGGTGAAGCGGCCACACCGGCGCCACCAGCACCATCCTGCCTGGATGGAGTTCTATGCGACGGAGAATCCACCAGATGAGAGGCCAGGGAGGGAAGGCATTCAGCAGAATCCCCATTGGACAGGGGCACACCAGCGTGTCGAGCCCCACGGAGCCTTGCTCCCTTCAATGGCTGAAGAAATGTTGTCTTCGCATTCTCCCGCGTTGCCATCAGATCCAACTGTGGGACACCCCACCTGGCGCTTGAGAGGATGTCTAATCACGCCACGCCTGCCGGGCTTCCGGGGGATTTGGCAGCGGGGCGGCGCCTGCTTCGGGGGCTACCCACCTGCTGTGTGTGAGGCCACGCGGGACTCCACAAACACCTCCCGAATGGGACGTGAGAACTCTAAAGCGTAGCCGTCTCTGATCACCTCCAGAACCCAGCGTTCTGAAGTGATCCTTTCCCATTCCATGTAAAGTTGGATGATCTGCCTCCGACAGCTTCTACGATGGTATGTGTGCTCGTGGCTTCATTGGGAGGGTTTAATGGTTCCGGCACTGAGACGACCCCCGCGAAAGGATTGCTGGCGTCCCGGAGTTTGCTCAGGACCTGACGCCGTGGCAAACTTGCCAGCCCGATAACAATGGGAATCCTGAAAACGAGCCCGAGAAGGAAAAACCTTAGAAGATCTCCTATCTTCTGGCAACTTATTGCCCCGAGCAACTAACCAGCTGATCCAGATCTTCTCCGAAAAGGAGCTTGCCCTTAAAGGGCAAATTACAAAGCTGGGATTTCGAGGACAAATCCACCGCCCAATTCCTTAGCCAAAGGAGACGACGCACTGCCACCACGGAGACCATACTCCGTGCCGAGGTCCGCACCAGATCATACAGTGCATCAGCCACATATGCTACGCCTGCCTGTAACCGAGCGGACTGCAGCACCCCGCTGCTGCTGGCCCCCGAACTGGAAGCTGCCTCCTGAACCCAGCAGAGGCACACCCTCTGCATAAGGCTAGTGCAAACCGCTGCCCAAAGACTCAAAGCAGCGACTTCAAAGACCGTTTTAATTGGATCTCCAGTTTGCGGTCCTGCATATCCTTCAAAGTAGCAGCTCCTGCAACTGGAATAGTGGTCTTCTTTGTGATTGCCGAAACCACCGCATCCACCTTCGGAATCTTCAGAAGGTCCAAGGCATCTTTCGACAGAGGCTAAAGCTTTGCCATAACTCTGCCCACCTTCAGCCCCGAATCCGGGGCGTCCCACTCACGGGTTACCAGCTTGTGGACTTTCTTAGGCAGCGGAAAGGAAGATGTGGGACCCTGAATTCCATCGAGAACCGGATTAACCCCTTCATTATCGGATTCTTCTTGAGAAACCTTAAGGCCCAAAACCTCCAAATCCTGGGGAAGAAGAGGCTGCAGTTTGTCTCGCTTAAAAAGGCGAACCACGTTGGGATCATCTCCCTCAGCGGTGGGGATATCATCCCCATCCGGGTCATCCGGATCAGCATCCCCTGGGTCAGGAATTGGGCCCGAATCTGCACCCTGGTCTGCATCCGGGGCTAACGGCGCACCTGACCCCGAAACCAGATCCTGAGACCCCCTTGGGGTTGACCTCCCTTAAGCGAGGCTGCTCCACCGGAGGTTGCCGAGCTTCTGAGACCTGACTGGTCCATAGTCTGCCCAGGCCTCTTGAACGCCATATGCTTACCAGCTAGGAAGGCTTGGTGCATCAGCAGGATGAATTCTGGAGAAAATCCCTCCGGTTCTCCATCGCCCTCCGGGGATTCACGAGGAGTCGAATCGCCAGCCCCTAAATCCAGATCCTCTCCTCCAGGGGCTAAAACCGGGGGGGAATCCTCCTCTTGCGATCCACGGCGCGAGGCCCCCTTCCCTCCCCCCGCTGGGAGGGGCGACTGGTCCCGACAGGCCCTCCATGCTTGAGGAGCAGGCCAAACAGAGGGAGGCTGGATCGAGCGCCTGGCCGCGTGCCCCACACATGCGGCAGGCCACCGATTTGGTGCGGGACAGAACTTTTCCTTTGGCTTCACAACTTACAGGGAGGCATGTAAAAGGCCCTAGAAAGAGGTGGGACAGACTCAAGTGGCACTTTCAAAATAGTGGCAAGAAAAAAAAAATAAAAAAAAATGATAGTAACCTATGTCTTACAAATCTTCAAAGCTCAAAACAGAAGATATACGAGGAAACTATCAAATGCAAGTTACACTTCTGAATGAATTCAAATTTCCAATTTACTATACATAAACTACAAAGTCCTTAATGAAGGCATCATCTTCAGCTTGCATTTGCTGAGTATTAAATTCCCTAGCTTCCAAACTGTTTAACTTCAGCATTGTCTTTTTCTTGCATCTCAAAATTAACTAAAGACAGTTTTTGTTTGAAAGGGCTTTTGAATCGGTTTGAAATAGCTGGTTGCATCATGGACAGATTCTACCACAATGTCTCAAAACACTGCTCAGGACAGCTGGAGCACATGCCTCATTTCTCAAAAAATCCACATCCAATGAAGTGACCCTTGGAGAAATGGTTGAAAAGAGAAAAGTAGCTGAAAGCAGCTCACTTGCATTCCTTGCAATTATCCTGTGCGTCTCACCCAGATGCACTTCCACCATCACCCAGCAAATCTGTTTGCAGCATTGGTGAACAGCCTTCCTTCCCCAGAACACTGTCTGAATAAGGGATGCTGACCTCATCAGGGTGTATCAGTGCTGCGGCAGCAACCGCACCTGAAATCACAGACGCCACAAGCGGAAGCCACTGCTCCTCGTTCAAGTTGACTGACCAAGTCAGCTGAAACAGACAAGCCTCCTTCCACCCTGAGCTTCCCACAAGATTGCTGCTCTGGCACGGTTCCAGGGAGAGGGAGCAGAGTGAAAACCTCTGTAATGGCCCTTACACTTCCAGCCCATCAGTCAATATAATGCCACCAGTGAAGCTTCTACTCTCCACTAGAAGCTACCACCATCTTTGATTCATTGGAAACTGTATCATTCCTCCATTTCAACCACAAGGGATGATACTTTGTCCTTGTGAAAAAAGCCTAAAAATGTCATCTTCCCTGTTGGAAAGGAAGTTGCCAGTCTCAACTAAAGCTCCTTTGACAAAGAGGCAGGCACATTCAACACCTCAGCAACCAACCTAGCTCATTTAGGAGGCACCTGATTCACAATTATAACTTAGGAGGGTCCAGGAATTAGGAAACTAGAGGGTCTCAACCCATCACTAGCCCTATGTATGGCACAGAAGGCCTGATGCAAAATCTAAATAATTCCAGAGTAAATGCCCCCAAAGTAACCAAACTGGGGCTCTGACCTACATCCCCAATAGAAGATAAAACTAAGGGATCCCCAAAGGTATCTGCTGGTAACTGATAAGCTTTTTGTCCCATGGGCCTAGAATCCAAAATGGCAGACTTTCCCACGAAACTGCTGCATCTAAGGCCTTTACCTTTCTGTGCTCTGAATGGGAAGCAAAGGAAGCCATGATGGATTTGCTCAACTAGGCCAGAGGACTTGCCTAGAATCTCCCCATTTTTCAAACACATGGCACAGAAGACTGCAAAAAGAGGAGGAGCATCTGCACTCGTAGGCAGGGCAGTGGTGGCTGCATTTTGTTTTCTCCATGGCGCTAGCCCATAGCCACTTGGAACAGAAAGCTGAAGCCAGCTGATTGCTACCTCCCACCCAGCAACCAAACACTTACCCCTGCAGCAAAACCAGAGTGAGAGAGAGAGAGAGAGAGAGCGAGCTGTATTCTGTTCTTCTCAGAAGATACTGCTCGCTTATTTTATTTATTTTTTAAAACTTTATGAGGAGGCTTACCGATAAAAATACGACAGGAGAGTAGGTGGGTAGAAACTGGTGTGTGGGGGGTGGGGCAGAGAAACAGAGGATCCAAGTCTTCAATCTGTTTTTTTTGTTTTCAAATATGCACCCACTCTAAATTCCCCTGGATTCCACCAAGTCCTCTCTGGGGCTGGGATCCTGCTCAGAAAGGATCACAAGTCTGGAGAAATCAGGTGCCTGGCCCTTTTTTTTTTAATCTTTCCCCCCTTCTTCCCAGTGGCCAAACACAAACAAAAACACACCCCACATGCCTAAAACCCTAAACAGGGCACACAAGCCAGAGAATAGAATCCTGCTGCACCACTAGTATGTGCTACCATCTACTGAGGCAGAGAATATTGGGTTGTTTTTGAACTGCACCACAAATAAGAAGCTATGACATCACAAAAAAAAAAAAAAAGCTGTGCTGTCTACCGCCATCTGCTGGCAGGGGTGGGGAACAACCTAATTGCCTGGACTAGTGTAGCAGGATGAGGAGGAAGAAATACTTTTCAACTGTGTGTTATTGAATACATAGATACCTACAGTACCCAAATATAATCTGCTCTGAGATGTCTGAAAAGCAAAATATAAAAATCAAATAAATAAAATGTAAAAATGGCTTGAAGAGGCAGGCCTTGAAAAGAACTTAGCAGGCTGGTGTGTGTTACGGGAGATGTTTTTTTCCTTGGAGCAGCAAAAAAGAAAAGAAAAAGTGGGACAGGACACTGGTGTAGTTAGGGCAGTGAATGAGTCAACGTTTATTTTTCAGGCTTCCCAGCATGGTTCTTCACAGGCTTCCAGGAGAAGCAGTATTACTTTGGTAAGAAATGCACTATTGTCAATTATACATCGGGAGCCACTGGGAAATCTGTGCACTCTGCAATGTGAAAGAATCTAGTTTAGAAACCATGCTCATCAGAAGAATGGAAATATATGCAAGCCTAGGAACTACCCCTTTAAAAAAAAAAAAAAAAATGCCCAGTCTAGGTTCCCCCTTTTTTGTGTAAAAAATCATATCCATTTTTAAACTGGAGTAGTTGGCTGCTTTCAGCACTAGACTGTGATGCCAAAAAAATAACCAACCCTAAACACTATTTTTCTTTTTCAGATGCAGTAACATTATCAATAGTCCACCACTCTGGATTTTGATTACTACATACAACAGTCATGCACTGCGAGAATACAGGGAGGCAGGGACTAATCTGGTTAAAAAAGAAGAAAAAAAATAGTTAACTGTGCCAAGAAGATGATTTTTCCTGGCACATGCAACAGACAATTTGATGGTTCAAAGATTCTCGCCTCTGGTCAGAAGCAAAGACTGGATCATGGAAGTCCCTAGATAAAGCATTATTGGCAAATTGAGGAGCAACACCAAGATAGGCCACCAACAATTTTCTTTTTTTTTTTTTTTTTTACTTCAAAACAAAATCAATGCTACTGCAGCTGCATCATGTAAAATAAATTGTTTCTTTAATAGCTTCCCTAGCTTTATAATTATCCAAGGTGGGTGGGGGAGGACCACAACTTAAAATGCCTGGGGAAAAAACTGATTATTGGGTAGGTTGTGTGAATTTGTCTGGCCGAGAATCACTGGACAGAAGAACCATGGATAAGTGACAACTATTACACAAGATGGAACACTTCCTACAGAAATCCAAGGTGCTCCCCAGGAAACCAGTTATACTAAACTAGCACTAACACTTCATTGTCCCTAGGGCTCCCTTTTGAAAAAAATAAAATGCTTCATAACATTCAACATAAATCTCCAAAGCTTAACACATCTGTACACTTGCCTCTCTAGTTACACTGCATGTAGTCTATGAATGGAGCTGCTTGCTACTCTGGTCAGCTGGCAAGGATAGCCACTGCCAGGGAAGCTGCAACTTGTTCTTTTGGTTTTCCCAATGCAATTTGATGTCTCCAGTGATTTCATGCAATCTACAAAAAGGAATCTCTTATGGACATTAATACTTATTCCCGCCACACTGAGCCCGGCTCTATTTGAGGTTTGCATTGGATTTATTTTTCTAAAAATTAGGGAAGTTTTAAGTGGTGCGTGCTCTCCTGCTCAGCTAAGGAGTGTCTGCGCATGATGTGTCAGGAAGGCTGTTTTACCAAAAGCACCTCCACTCTCTTACCAATGACCTGATTTTTGGGGAGGTCTCATTCCCCATCCTGGATGGGTGCCATGAGCACCTTGCCCCACCTCCCCTCCCCCCCACCCACACTGTGCTGGGCTTTTGAAATAATTTACATCTTTAACCAGTAAGCTGGGCTTGTGCAGATCCACAGGCTGTACGTAGTGAGACATTTTCACTTTTTAAGACGATTTGTTAAAAAACGTGGATGCAAAGCACTGTGGCCATCTGTTCCATTCGTGTCCTTTTGCTTGCCGGGAAGTCGTCATGTTTCCAGGGTTCTTCATTAGCCCCACATGTGTCGACGACACAGATTAAGCAGCTGGTTACTGGGAAAGCCCGGACCTTGGAGTTGGCTATCCACTTGTCTGTTTCAGTATTGTACTCCAGGATGTGTCCCAAACGTCCCACCCCCTGAAATCCAGCCAGCACGTACACCACAGAGCTCACAGCTGCGCACTTCACAGTCACTCCTTTCCACAGCATGGGCGACACCATCTTCCACTCGTTTAGTTTGATATCGTAATATTCCACACTGTCTAGACCACCTGAAATAAACAAAACAAGAAATATATACACACGTGTATATATAAAACCAGTTAGTAAGAAATTGTGGCAAGACAGCAGCCAAATGCAACTGGCTAGCACCACAGACAGCATGTAGTGGATGAAAATATTCTCCAACAGCAAATAGTTTTTCCCTTCTTGTGAAACTTTATGGATCCCTACCTGCTGCTGGTCACAGCTGTGCTACTTCTCTGGCTGGGAAGCTGGGCTGCTGAATCCAAGCTATCATTTTCCCTTCTCATTATCCAGCTACACAACATGCAGGGGCATTGCTAGGTACTTAAAAGATCCGGGAGCCTGTGCCCATAAGCTCTTCCACTTCTCCCCCCTCACTCCCCCTCCCCACAAGTTTTTGTACCTCACTTTGGTCATTAGAACGATAAGGCAAGTACTAAGTTTTCAAAATAAATAAAAATCACAATCAGCTTCTTCCCTGCGCCCCCAAGAACAAGCCTGTAAAAACACATACACAGACATCACACTTTTAAATATTGGAATTAATACTCAATATACAAATTCTGTCTCACCTCAGTAACAACACCACAAGCGCCTTTTATCAGGAACATTGTGAAGCAATACAAAACCTTGCAAAAAAAATAAAATAAAATAAAAAGCACTCTGATCCTACAGAGCAAACCTGCCATACCAGAACATCACTATCTGCCAGACTCAAACACTAACAATCCTACCTATGAAAAAAAAAAATAGAATTGCAAATACTACACCAGGACCTAGAACATCAATACAATCCTTACTGATAATACAAGCTGACCTACTGCTATACATTCTTACACAGAAACTACAGACCAGCAGAATCCCTCGCCTCAGTCACACATGCAGAACACTGAGACTCTCACCACCTTCTGAATATCTGACTACAAATTAGAAACCTGCAAACAAAAATTGAAATGGAAACCCTGAAAAGTCAGATTCTGCATGCACTGCAATACTGGAGAAAAAGAAACAGATGCATGTCTTCTCTTCCTGGGCAAAGTACAAGACTACAAGAGGTGCACATTCTCAGGCTGACCTGTTCCAGTCACTAAAGTGAAAATAAAATGGTTTTCCCCCTCTACGTCTGTTGTCTAGGCATTGGTCCCAGTCTTTTCCAAACACTAGTGAGGTTGTGGCCCAAACATCTGGACATTAGGTCCCTGTGGCCCTGCTGGATGGTAACTAGCCACCACCAACCTGCTGGCATTAAGCTGGTTGGTTTCTAGAGAATTGTAGCCCACTGAATCCAAACCAGCTATCCCCTGAGCCGAGGTGCCACTAGGTCATGCATCCTTTAAAAGAAAATTATTTCCTTACCTGCTAATTTTCGTTCCTGTAGTACCATGTATTAGTCCAGACCATGGGTTATCTCCCCCTTCCAGCAGATGGAGTCAGAGCAAAAACTGAGAGGGCGGTCCCTCATGACTGTGCACCCTTTGTAAACCTTCAGTATTAAGAATATCCAAGCAACAAAGAAAAACCCCTCGGAAGGATCAATACAAAAATGAATATCAACTAAATTGAACATCAAACTGTAAATCTGAATAGGCAAACTTGCAATGTGAACTCTCAGTCAGTCCCAAACAGGTCCTGAAATGATTACACAGTCAAGCTGAAGGATTAACCCAAAGAAAAAACCCCAAAATCCTTAGGGTGGGCATCTGGACTGAACCATGGTACTACAGGAACGAAAATTAGCAGGTAAGGAAATAATCTTCTTTTCCCTGTATGTACCAGGATCAGAGACCAGACCGTGGGATGTACCAAAGCTTCCCTGAAATAGGGTGGGCCACTGATATCCCAACTCGAATGACCTGAGCCCCAAAAGAACCCGAGGTTGTTGATTGCAGATTCAAGCGACAGTGATGCGCAAAAGTGTGCAAAGACTTTCAAGTGGCCGCTTGGCAAAATTCCTGCGGAGACACTGCTCGGCTTTCTGCCCAGGAAGCTGCTTGAGCTCGGAGAGAATGAGCTTTAATACCATCTGGGGGCTAATCCCCCGCGCCAATGTACGCGGTAGAGATTGCTTCCTTCATCCATCGGGCAATGGTGGTCTTTGAAGCCTAGTTCCCCTTCTTGGGACCACTCCAGAAGACAAAAAGATGATTTGATAAGCGGAAGTTGTTAGTAACCTCCAGAAATTGGAGGACTCGCTTGACATCTAGGCACCTGAACTCCTTGGAATCTTCATCTTGGAATGATGGCAGTTCCACCAATTAATTCAGATGAAAAGACGAGACCACCTTTGGAAGGAAAGATGGTACGATACCAGAGGATACTCCGGAATCCATAGAGCGGAGATAAGGCTCTCCACATGACAAGGCCTGTAGCTCAGAGATTCTGCTTGAGGGTAGGCTCTACAGCGGTTCAAAGGGTGGCAGGGCATAAATTGTGAATCGGTGTTTCACACATGCTTTACTCCCTTCAAGAACCGGACCACATCCGGGTGTGTCGCAAGAGGAGGGCCATCCCGATGAACTAGACCACGTAAGTCTGCCACCTAAACTTGGAGAAAATTGTAGGCTAATCCCCTCTCCAGCCCTCGCTGTAAGAATGACAAGATCTGGGCTTTGGTCGCATGCCGTGGAGAGACGTGAGGACTGGCAGCAAGCCTCAAACACTTTCCAAGCTCGGACATAGGACCTGGAGGTGGAAGGCTCCCTAGCCTTGAGAAGAGTGGAGATAACTGCCGCTGGATATCCTCATCTCCTCAACTGGCGCCGTTCCAAAAGCCAGGCCCTAGATAGAAGAGATCTACCTGGTCAAAAAATACTGGTCTCTGCTGTAGAAGATTCGACAGATGCCCCAGGCGCAGTGGGCCGTCCACCGCTAGGTTGATTAAGTCTGCGAACCACAGCCAACGAGGCCACTCTGGAGCCATGAAGATCACAGGCCCCTGGTGACCCTCTATTCTTTGGAGCACTCTTCCCACCAGGGACCAAGGTGGGAACACGGAACATAGGATGTTCCTCGGCCACAGGAGGGCTAGGGCATCGACGCCTTCTGCTCCATGCTCCCTTCTGCGGCTGAAAAAGCAAGGAGCCTTTGCATGGCCATCAGATCCAGATGGGGAGTCCCCCATCACGTGACGAGTAGTACCACTGCCTCCTGGGACAGTTCCCATTCTCCGGGATCTAAGCACTGGCGACTTAAAAAAGCCGCCTGAACATTGTCCACCCCTGCAACGTGAGACGCCGCCAGATGAGACAGGTGGCGTTCCGCCCACGGCATCAGATTGTTAGTCTCCCGAGACACATGGAGACTTCTTGTTCCCCCCTGACGACTGATGTACACCACATTCGTGGTGTTGTCGGAGAGGATCCGGACTGCTCGGCCTTGTGCTAGGGGCAGAAAACGCTGCAGCGCAAGACAGACCGCTCTTGTCTCTAAACCATGGATTGGCCAAATTGCCTGTTCTGGTGTCCACTGACCCTGTGTTGAGTGCCGACCGCACACTGGCCCCAGCCGGTAAGGCTGGCGTCTATTGTAACGAGTACCCATTGTGGAACCTAGAGCTCTGCTCCTCGAAGCAAATGATCCAGGTCGAGCCACCAGGTCAGGCTGTCGTTGGGTAGGGGCGGTATCGGCAGAGGAGCCTGAAATTCCTGAGATACCGGCTTCCAACGGGAGAGTAATGCTCTTTGTAAGGGACGCATGTGGGCAAAGGCCCAAGGCACAACACCTGTCGTGGAGGCCATGGAACCTAGCAACTGGAGATAGTCCCAGGCTGTGGGAAGTCGGAGGTCCCGAAACACTGAACCTGAGCAAGGAGCGATTGGGCCCACTCCAGACGAAGAGAGCCTGTGCCTACTTTGATGTCAAAATGAGCTCCCAGAAAGTCGAGGGACCAGGGTCTATTCCTTCCTCAGGGCCACCGCCACCACTACTATCACCTTGGTACAGGTGTGAGGAGCGGTTGCCAGGCCGAATGGCAGGGCCTGGAACTGGAAGAGCTGCCCCAAAATCTTGAAGCGAAGGAGGCGCTGATGCTCGTTCGGGATGGGGATATGAAGATAAGCCTCCGTCAAGTCCAAGGACGCCAGGAACTCTCCCCGGTGCACCGCAGCAATCCCTGAGCGCAGAGTTTCCATCCTGAAGTGTGGTATCTTGAGCGTTCTGTTGACCATCTTGAGATCCAGGATCGGCTGGAAGGAGCCTTCTTGTTTGGGGGCTACGAAGTAGACTGAATAATAGCCGAGTCCTTGTTCCGGTAGTGGCACCGGAAGAATGGCTCCCAGATCCAGGATGCTGTCTAGCGTCTGATGTACTGCACCCTGTTTCCTTAGTCCGCATGGAGAAAAGATAGACCTGTCTGCGAGGTCGAGCAAATTCTAAAGCGTAACTGCGCCATAGAATATCCAGGATGCCCTAGTCTGAGGTGATTGTGAAGAGTGGCAGGCGTCCTCCTATCTGGGGAATCAAAGAGTGGACCGGCAATGTTTCATTGTGAAGATATAGTGGCAGTCCCTTGGGCGAGGGTGTCTTGGGCTGATCTTCATCCCCGAAAGGAACGAGACCAGGACTGCGATCTAGATGAGGGAGGCCTGTGGGACACTGGCCACACCTGGCGGAAGCGCCATTGTCCTCTGAAACGGTTCCACACGGAGCTGTATGTTCTGGATCTCAGAGGACGATCTTCCGGTAACTTAAATACCTTATGCTCCCCGAGCGACTTAATAAGTTGCTCCATCTCCTCTCCAAACATCAACTTACCCTTGAAGGGAAGGAAGCAGAGTTGAGACTAGGAGGAGGAATCCGCGGACCACGTCCTGAGCCAGAGGAGGCGCCGAGCTGAGACTATGGAAACCATAGATCTGGCCAGCACTCGGAGAAGATCACACAGCGCGTCCACGACATACGCTATGACGGCTTCTAGCCTTTCCGCCTGTTGTGCCTCCCCTGGAGGCAGGTCCTGAGTCCAGAGTAGATGTTGGATCCACCGGAGTCATGCACGCTGCATCAGGGAGCTACAAACAGCAGCCCAAACTCCCAAGGCGGACGCCTCAAACACTCTCTTCAAATACACCTCAAGTTTGCGGTCCTGCAAATCCCTGAGGGCTGCTCCTCCAGTTACAGGAATAGGTGTCCTAGCCGTGACTGCAGATACAGATGCATCCACCTTCAGTACCTTAAGTAGTTCCAGGGACTCCTCGGGGAGTGGATACAGTCTGTCCATCACTTTGCCAATCTGGAGAGAGGCCTCCAGAGTCTCCCACCCCCTGGACAGCAATTAGAGGAACATAGGATGAAAAGGAGAGTCTTCGAAGGTGGCTTGAGCCCTGGTAGGACGGGATCCCCTCTCTTCGGTGCAGTGCTGGCGGCAGGAGCCTCCTGGGGGGGCCTCAATATCTAATCTGACCAGGACATGTGAGATAAGCGGAACCATCTCATCGCTCTGGAAAAGGCGTAGAACCCGAGGAACATCCCCTTCGACTTGCGCAGAGGGCGTCGGATAATCTAGATCAGGGTCCACTGAAGGGTCCGTCGGGGGTGGAGGGTCAGGACCGTTTGGATGGGTAACTGGCTGAACCCTAGAGGATCCCGAAGGGGCCACTGGAACGGCAGGGCCAGAAATACTGGTGCTGTACTGGGCCAGTACCGATCCCTGAGGCCCCCCCTGCCACGTCCGGGAGTTCCCCCAGACTGACCACTTTAGGAGGAGGGGGTGCCAAAACCGCATCCTGGTGCTGGCTGAGCCTTGCCAAATAAGCCCCATGCATCAGCAGAATAAATTCTGTGGAAAAAGGCTCTGGGGGAGGGATGGTTGGGGGGGGGGGGGGGCAAAGGGTCCTCTGAGGGCGGCTCTGCGTTGGGGAGGTGCGCCGGAAAGAGAACCAGAGGAGAATGAGGTCCGTCCAGGTCTGAATCCCCGGGAGGCGCTGCATCGCATCAGCCGCAGCATGGAGGCAAGTAAAGAAGGGCTTGGAACCCAGATCTCTGAAAACCTTTGATAGCAGGAATGAAATCAAAGTCCTGCGCTGCCTGATTAACTTTAACGACCCGTTCCTTTTTTTTTGTTTTTTCCAAGCCAGAGGGATGTCGCGTCTCTGAAGCTTAGGGGCTGCCCTGAGGCAACGACATCTCCGGGCAGTGGGTCGATATCGAGGGGGAGAGGCTGGACCACCAACTTCACCCCTAAAGGCAGCAAATGACAGCCCTGTAAAAGGAAAGTGAACAAACGTACCCCCAAAACGATACAGCAATAAATAAAAAAGATGACAGGTCTGCCATTGAATGAAAGCTCTGCCTGCAAGCCTGCAGCAGGACAGCCCATAGGAAGTAGAGCAAAGCTACAATGAAAAGCCTTTGCCTTTTTTTTTTTTTTTTTTAAATAAGATCCATCCAAGTAAAAAGTGTTAACCAGAGAAAGCAAATGTTGCTTACCTGTAACAGGTTTCTCACAGGACAGCAGGATGTTAGTCCCCACATATGGGTGACATCACAGGATGGAGCCCAATCACGGAACACTTCTGTCAAAGTTTCCAGAACTTTGATTGGCTCCTACTGGGCAAGCCCAGCATGGCACTAACCCTGCAGCCAGCAGGGGGTCCCTCTTCAGTCTTGTTAAAAAGCTACAGGTAGTGCCGAAAATAAAATAAGAAAACGTTACGAACCCAACACCGCGGGGAGGCGGGTGGGTTTCGAGAGGACTAACATCCTGCTGTCCTGTGAGAATACCTGTTACAGGTAAGCAACATTTGCTTTCTCACAGGACAAGCAGGATGGTAGTCCCCACATATGGGTGAGTACTGAGCTGAGGATGTACGAGTATGCACCAAATGTACTCAGGCGTGTAAGGCACTAGGCCTGGGATGAAATTTGGCCGAGGGCATCCTGAACCCTACCAGGCAGGTGGAAAGATGTTGGTACGTCACGTTGTAAATAGGTTGCGCAAGACAGACTGGTCGAAGATGGAATCTTGTCTTCTGGCTTTGTCCAAGCAATAGTGGGCTGTAAAAGTATGGAGAGAACTCCAGGTGGCAGCCCTGCAAATGTCAGGAAGCGGCACCAAGTGTAGGTGTGCTACTGAAGTCACCATGGCCCTCACAGAGTGTGCTTTAACACGGTCTTGAAGTGGAATGCCCGCTTGCTGATAGATAAAGGATATGCATCCGCCAACCAGGAGGAGAGAGTCTGTTTACCCACAGGCTGCCCCAATTTGATAGGATGGAGAGAGACAAACAATTGAGTACTTTTCCTGTGGGCAGCTGTACGGTCTAGGTAGATCGCTAGAGCCCATTTGCAGTCAAGGGTATGCAGAGTTTGCTCTCCTGGATTGGAATGGGGCTTGGGAAAAAAAAGGTAGGTAGTATGATGGATTGATTAAGATGAAACTCCAAAACTACCTTAGGTAAGAATTTAGGGTGAGTGCGGAGTACTGCCCGGTCCTGCAGAATTTTAGTGTAAGGCGGGTAGGTAACTAGAGCCTATAATTCACTAACTCTGCGAGCAGAAGTGATTGCCAAAAGGAAAATCACTTTCCATGTGAGATATCGAAGTTCACAGGATTGAAGAGGCTTGAATGGTGGTTTCATGAGCCGACCCAAAACTAGGTTGAGGTCCCAAGAAGGGGCCGGAGGACGCAGGAGGCTTGAGGTGAAGCAAGCCCTTCAAAAAACGTGTAACAAGGGGTTGTACTGATATGGGAACATCCCAGACACCTTTATGGAAGGCGGCTACCGCACTGACATGCGTCCTGATGGAAGAAGTTTTTAGACTTGACTCTGACAAGTGCCAGAGATAGTCCAGAAACTTCGTGATTGGACAGGTAAAGAGATCAAGGGACTGAGAAGAGCACCGTGACATAAACCTGGTCCATTTGTAAGAATACGATTTTCTCGTGGAAGGCTTCCGTGAAGCAATCAGGACACGGGAAACTGGTTCAGAAAGGTTAAGTGGCTGAAGGATTAACCTTTCAACATCCATGCCGTCAGGGACAAGGCTTGAAGATTGGGGTGGCGGAGGCACCCGTCGTTTTGAGTGATTAGAAGCGGGTCCTTTCCCAAGGGAATGTGCCTGCGGAGAGATCCTGAAGTATTGGAAACCACACTTGGCGCGACCAGTGGCGTGCTATCAGGATCTTGGTTCCCTTGTCCTGACGTACCTTCACGAGAGTCTTCTAGAGAAGTGGAAGTGGAGGGAACGCATATAGGAGACCGGTTGCCCATGATAGGAAGAATGCGGCTCTTGGCTGAAAGTGTTGGCTGCGAGTGAGAAAGCAGAAGTTGTCCACTTTGCGATTTTGAGGTGAAGCAAAGAGGTCTATTTGAGGATAACCCCATTGGTGAAGATCGAGTTCGCTACTGAGGGGTTGAGAGACCACTCGTGCGGTTGAAAGGTGCGATTGAGCTTGTCTGCCAACACACTGTCCACTCCCGGCAAGTAGGTGGCCCTGAGGTACATCGAGCGGGAGAGGGCCTCCGCCCATATCTGCGCAGCTTCCTGACACATGTCTAAATAGGTAGGAGCCCTTCCTTCCCTGTTTGTTGATGTACCACATGGCCACCTGGCTGTCCGCCTGGATCAGGATGACTCGATTGGAGAGGCGATCCTGAAATACCCTGAGAGCATATCTGATTGCTCGCAGCTCCAGGAAATTTATTTGGTGTTTGGCTTCCTCTGGAGACCAAGATCCTTGTGTCTGCAGATTGGCCACGTGGGCTCCCCATCCAAGGTTGGAAGCATCGGTGGTGAGAGTTATTTGAGGGTTTGGAGCCTGGAAGGGCAAGCCTTGGAGGAGATTGACCTGATTTCTCCACCAGGCAAGAGACTGACGGAGTGAGTCGGTTACGTGGACAATGGTCGACAGGGGCTGAATGGATTGAGTCCTTTGTGACCTTAGAGTCCACTGCATGACTCATGGAAGCAGGCCATTGGGGTGACCTGAACTGAGGACGCCATGTGTCCTAGGAGGATGAGAATGCGGTGTGCAGTCGTGGAGTGCTGAGACTGCAGCTGGTGTGCAAGAGACATGAGAATGAGAGCTCGCTGTCGAAGCAGAAAAGCCTTTGCCTGCAAGGTGTCCAAGCCTGCCTCAATGAACGATAAGGTTTGAGATGGGACTAAGTAGGATTTGTCGTAATTGACGAGAAATCCAAGTGAAATTAGAGTGTGTAAAGTAAGATGCAGGGACGACAGAGCAGCTTGTTGAGCGGGAGCCCTGATTAACCAATAGTCTAGATAGGGGTAGATGTGAACACTTTGAGTCCTGAGGAAGGCTGCAACTACGACGAGGCATTTTGTGAAGACTCGTGGTGCAGACGCGAGGCCGAATGGAAGCACGTGGTACCGACAGTGCTTGGGGCCTACTAGAAACCTCAGGTATTTGCGATGAGATGGAATTATCGCGATATGAGTGTATGCATCCTGGAGGTCTAGAGAGCAGAGCCAGTCTCCTCTTTGTAGAAGAGGAAGAAGAGACCCCAAGGTTACCATTTTGAACTTCTCTCGTTGGAGGTACTTGTTGAGGGCACGTAGATCCAGAATTGGACAAACGCCTCCCGATTTTTTGGGGATTAGAAAGTACCGGGAATAGAACCCTAGGCCGTGCTGAGAGTAGGGCACTGTTTCTATTGCTCTGGACTGAAGGAGGAGGGAGACCTCCTGCTCCAGGAGTAGTGAGTGTTCAGATGTTCCCCACACCGGTAGAGGTGGGGAGTCCGGTGGAATGGAGAGAAAGTTCAGATGATAACCTTGAGCAATTATTGCTAAGACCCACTGGTCTGAGGTGATTGAGTGCCACTTGTTGAAATGGCACAATCGACCTCCCACTGGTATGTGGGGTAATGGAAGCTGGCTGCTGCTCTCTATGCAGGAGTCAAAAACCGGAAGCAGGGCCCAGCTGAGGAGGTGCTTGTGGTTTTTGTTTTCGTGTCCAACGAGACTGGCTTTTTGAAACTGTCTCGGAGAACGGGTTCTAGTTGGTGGGGGTAGGACTTCTTCGGACGGAAGAATGACTTCTTAGAGTCCTTCCGGAAGGGCTGTTTTGAAGAGTACTCAGAAGGCATCAGAGAGAGCTGTCTTAGGGTCTCAAGATGGTCCTTGAGTTCTGCCACTGTTCGTTGAATCTGCTCGTCAGATTATCTCCTACACAAGGCAGGTCAGATAATCTGTCTTGTACTTCAGGATGAAGGTTGGAAGACTTGAGCGAGGCCCATCGTCTTGCCGAGATAGCAGCTGCAGATACCCTGGTAGCAGTGTCAAAGATATCGTAAGATGATCTGATCTCATGCTTCCCTGCCTCAAAACCCTTGTTTACTAGGGTTTGGAGTTGCTCTTGAAATTACTGAGGCAGGGAGTCTGTTAAGTCTTGCATCAGCTTAAATAACACCCTATTATATTGGGTCATATAGAGCTGATAAGAGGCAATTCTGGAGATGAGCATTGATCACTGGAAGACACGGCGACCAATGGCATCTAAAAATTTTTGTTCCTTGCCTGGGGGAAAGGAAGTGTGAGGTTTTGATCTTCTTGCTCTTTTCTGGGCAGATTCGACAACCACAGATTGGTGATCCAATTGGGGTTTGCGAAAGCCTGGAGCTGACTGAACGAGATAGGGGGTGTCAGCTTTCCTGTGGACTGGAGCCACAGAGCCAGGATGTTCCCAGTTCTTTTTGAGGAGATCCAGAAGAACTTGGAGGATAGGGATGGAGGTTATTTCCTTGGGAGCATCCAAGAATTCTAACAGCTCCATCATTTGATGCCTGTCATCTTGTTCAGGTTGCAATTGGAAGGGAACCAATTCAGACATCTCCTTCACAAAATGTATAAAGGAAAGGTCCTCTGGAGAACGCTTTCTGCTTTCAGTAGGTGAAGGTGGTGAAGGCAGATCGGTGTCTGGTGAAAAATCATCAGTCCAGGTGTCGTAGGGATCAGCACATGCTCCTCTATGGGCTAGAGGAGGACGGAGCGGTGGGATCCCTGAAGGTCCTGGTCGAGGCTCCGAAGGAATAACTGGAGGCACTGATGAAGGCATCGAAGGCACTGGCGCAGGCATCGATGGATGGCTCGGTGGTGCTGACGGACATGTCGGCACCAATGGGTGGATCGGTGGCACCGGATATATCGGAATCGATGGCTGAGGCATCGGCAAAACTCCCAATGGAGGGATGTGGAACGGTGTTTCTCCTCCCGATGACAAAGCAAGCGGGGAGGGCACCGGAACCAATTGGTGACCCAGGGTTCATCGGTGGAAAAGCGGCCATGAGCGCTTCCATCCTAGAGATCAGCGGTGCCAACTCTGCTGGAATTGGGTTGGTGGTCGGTTCCGCAATCTGTACCGGTGTCGGAGGAACCTGGAGTCGATGCATCGCCTTGTCGATGGCCTCCTGAACCATTCGGTCCAGTTCTTCTCGGAGACCTGGAGCAAGTAGCCCCGGCTCTGGAATAGAAGAAGGAGGCAGAGGCATAGCCAGAGGGACCACCGTTAAAGGCGGAGTCGTGGCTCCCGATACCCTGTCGGGCGAGGATTGCCTCGGTGACCCGGTTGCCGAAAAGGTCGGTGCCTTTTCTGGACAGGGTTTCTTCGACGGTAGCTCGAACGATGATTTCGCTCCCTCGATGGTCCAAGACTTTCGATGCCAGTTTCTCTCTACGATCCCCTCGATCCTGAGGGGGAGTAGAGGGTGTCAAAGGCCGAGAAGTCGTCGATGCCGGACGGTCACCGGCCGGAGTTCGATGCTGGCGCGAAGTTGACGGTGCCGGCTCTGACAACGTCGATGCAATAGACGGCGTCGGGGTTTGAGCACGGAAGAGAAGTTCCATTTTCTCCATTCTAGCCTTGCGATCTTTTGGCGTCATGAGGGCACATTTGGTGCAGGTTAGGACATCGTGCTCACATCAGAGACACATTACACAGACTTTGTGAGGGTCTGTAATGGTCATGATGCGATTACAGTCCGGGCACCGGCGGAACCCTGACGCCATGGCCATGAAAAAATTGAGCCGCAGTACGGTTGATGGCCAGTAGGCCGCGAGGGCCAAACGCGACGGTAATCAACGGAAAACGGGTACAAAAAAAACAAAAAAAAAACTTACCGGAATACCGCAGCTTGAAAAAGTTGAAGGAGGGACTCCTGTGGGGTACATTAAATGTTAGTAATTCTGTGAGGAAAATTCCTGTCAGGAATCTCTGCAGAGCTCCTTAACTGCGTGGCTACTGCTGCGCGGAAAAAAGAAGACTGAAGGGGGACTCCTGTTGGCTGCAGGGTTAGTGCCATGCTGGGCTTTCCCAGTAGGGGCCAGTCAAAGTTCTGGAAACTTTGACAGAAGTGTTCTGTGATTGGGCTCCATCCTGTGATGTCACCCATATGTGGGGGACTACCATCCAGCTTGTCCTGTGAGAACAGGAGAAATAAATCAACAAAGACTATTCTCACAGAAAGAAAATGGGAGAACCGAAGGTGCAACCCAAATCTGCTGGAGTCAGAGAAATACTGAAGGTTTACAGAGGGCGCACCAGTCATGAGGGACCGCCCTCTCAGTTTTTGCTCTGACTCCATCTGATGGAATGGGATCATAACATATGGTGTGGACTGATCCTGGTACGTACAGGGAACACCTCTCCCCCGATCTCTTTTTCTGAGGAATGAAGAGTGTGCTATCTGTAATACTGCAAGCTCCCTAAGCCTGGTACCTACCACTGTGCTCTCTCTCAAGAATGCTTGAATTCTATCATTGTACTAGCTTCCTCTATGACTGGTGGATTATTCCAGGCATCCATCACCCTTTCCTCTCAGTAAAGAAACATCTCATATTTTCTCTAAACCTTCCTCTTTCCAATGTCATATCATGACCCCTTGTCCTCTAAAGGAAAATTAGTTTCTTACCTGATAATTTTCATTCCTGTAGTACCACGGATTAGTCCAGACACCTGGGTTGTGACTCCGCACCAGCAGATGGAGACAGAGCAAGACCTGTTGGGCTCCACTACATAGAGCAAGGTTCCACCCATAGCCCCTCAAGTCTTACGTAATGTCAAAGCAGAAATTGAGCAACCAGACTAACTAAACCGCCCTCAACAAGGGCCGATTCAAAAACCCCTAGCTGGAACAGAACTCCCAGAACCAGAGGAGAGAACAATTACAACCAATTTCAACACTTGAATCCATCGAGCGGACTCTCCGTTACTTCAGAACAGACAACACAGACAACTCGGGCGGGCTCCTGGACTGATCCGTGGTACTACAGGAACGAAAATTATCAGGTAAGAAACTAATTTTCCTTTCCCTGTACGTACCTGGATCAGTCCAGACACCTGGGATGTACCAGAGCCAACTTACCGAGGGTGGGAACCAGAAAGTCCCGCTCGGAGTACTCTCTCTCCAAAACCCCCCCGAATCTGCGGCCTGGACATCCAGCCGATAATGTCTAGTAAAAGTGTGCAACGACTTCCAAGTAGCCGCCCTGCAAATTTCCTGAGGCGACACCTGAGAGGATTCCGCCCAAGAAGCGGCATGTGACCGCATAGAGTGAGCCCAAAGGCCCACGGGAACAGGTTTCCCCCGCATAATATATGCTGAGCCAATTGCCTCCTTGAGCCAACGCGCAATCGTGGTCCGGGAAGCCACACCACCCCTCTTTGGACCGGAACACAAAACAAAGAGGTGGTCTGAGACAAGGAAAGGGTTCGTAACCTCCAGGTAACGGAAGAGAACCCTGTGAACATACAGTTTCCATAAATCTCTTGCCCCAGGCTCCGTCCGCTCCCCTTCAGGGAAAGCGGGAAGCTCAACCGACTGGTTCAAATGAAACGCCGACACCACCTTCGGTAGAAAGGAAGGAACCGTCCTTAAGATACTCCTGAATCCGAGATCCATAAGAACAGCTCCCTACATGACAAAGCCTGCAACTCCGAAACTCGTCTCGCCGACGCGATTGTGACGAGAAAGACCGCCTTTAGAGTAAGATCCTTTAGCATCGCCCGCTTGATCGGCTCAAACGGCGACGAACACAAGATGGAAAGTACCCAATTGAGATTCCAGGACGGACAAGGATGACGCAACGGAGGACGTAAATGCTTAGCCCCCCGAAGAAAACGAGCTACATCCGGGTGCAGTGCCAGAGACACCCCGTGCAACTTACTTCTGAGACAACAGAGTGCTGCTACCTGGACCCGAAGGGTACTACAAGAGAGACCTTTCGAAAGACCCGCCTGAAGAACAGCTAGGACAAGGGATACGGATGCTGACATGGGATCCACCCTACGATCCCTACACCAGTCCTCAAACACCACCCAAACCCGAACGTAAGGACGTAGACTGTTTCCTAGACCTCAACAAGGTGGCTATCACCGCATCCGAATACCCTTTATTCTTTAAGTGTTTCCTCTCAAAAGCCATGCCGCGAGACAGAAGTGATCCGCGTCCTCCAAACAAACGGGGCCTTGACGGAGGAGAGCCGTGGACCCTTGAAAACGAAGGGGAGGTTCCACTGCTAAGTGGAGTAGATCCGCGAACCAAGGCTGCCGCGGCCATTCCGGGGCCACCAGAATCACGTCCGACGAATGCAGCTCTATCCGCCGAAGTACCTTGTCTATCAGGGGCCAAGGAGGAAACACATACAGTAACATGTCTGTTGGCCAGGGAAGCACTAGCGCATCGACGCCCTCGGCCCCTCGCTCTCTCCGCCGGCTGTAAAAGCGTGTAGCCTTTGCGTTCTGAGCGGTGGCCATCAGATCCATGTGTGGCGGTTCCCACCTTTTGCAGATGAGGTGAAAAGCGTCCTCCGCCAGCTCCCATTCTCCTGGATCCAGATGATGACGGCTGAGGAAGTCCGCTTGAACATTGTCGACTCTGGCGGTGCGAGACGCCGCAATGTTGCTGAGATTCTGCTCTGCCCAGCACATCAAGCGTTGCACCTCCTCCGCCACTAGCTGGCTCCTTGTCCCGCCTTGGCGATTGATGTACGCCACGGTAGTTGCATTGTCCGACAACACTCTGACCGCCTTCCCCCGAATCAGCGGGAGGAAGGATTGCAGCGCTAGGGTTACCGCCCTGGTCTCCAAGCGATTGATGGACCACCGTGACTGAGCCCTGGACCACTGTCCCTGTACCGACCGTCCAAGACAGACCGCTCCCCAGCCAGAGAGACTGGCGTCCGTGGTGACTACCGTCCAGTTGGGCATAAGCAGGGATACTCCGCACGTCAGATGGTCCGAGTCAAGCCACCAGTGAAGACTGGCCCTCGCCTGGTCCGTGAGCGGGAGGTGGAATTCTTCCGACACCGGCTTCCAACGGGAGAGCAACGCTGATTGCAACAGACGTAGATGAGCGAAAGCCCAGGGAACTAAAGCTAGTGTTGATGCCATAGAGCCTAAAACCATCAGATAATCGCACATCTGAGGAATCTGTAGGGACAATAAACGTCTCACTTGACTCTGAAGCTTGCACACACACTCCTTGGAGAGAAACACCTTTCCCTGCTTCGTGTCGAATAGTGCTCCCAGATACTCCAAGGACTGGGTGGGGTCCAAACGACTCTTGGCGAGATTGACCACCCATCCGAGAGAGCGCAAGATCTGTAGGTCTCTGTCGACTGCCTGGCGACACTGTATTTCGGACTTGGCATGAATCAGCCAATCGTCCAAGTAGGGGTGCACCAGAAACCCCTCCCTCCGGAGCTGAGCTGCCACCACTACCATCACCTTGGTAAACGTGCGGGAAGCGGTGGCGAGGCCGAAGGGAAGAGCTCTGAATTGGTAGTGCCTGCCCAGAATGCAGAACCTGAGGAACCTCTGATAAAACGGCTGAATGCCTATATGAAGGTACTCTTCCGTGAGGTCCAACGAAGCCAGGAATTCGCCTGGACGAACCGAGGCTACCACCGACCGAATCGTCTCCATTTTGAAGCGTGGAATGCGAAGACACCTCTTGACCCCTTTCAAGTCTAAAATTGGTCTGAACGTGCCCTCCTTTTTTGGCACAATGAACCCCCGTGCCTCCGGTGGCCCTTGCGTTGTTGCCCCGGAGGCACGGGGGTTATTGCGCCCAAGTCCTCCAGTCGCCGAAGAGTTTCCCCTCACCGCTACTCGCTTCTCTTGGCACTTGCAGGGTGACACGAGAAACTTGTCTGCAGGAATCCGTGCAAAATCTAAAGCGTAACCTTGACTTATCACGCTGAGGACCCACTGGTCCGATGTTATTTTGGTCCATTCCTCGGAGAAAAGCACCAACCTGGCTCCTACGTTTGGCCCGACTGACGGGATCTGCAGAGAGGAATGGACCAGTCGCGTTACATTGGGAAGCCTTAGACCCCGTTCCCGACGAGGGTCCACCTTGCCTCCAAACTTTTTGCCACGAAAGGACTGAGGCCACGAAGATGACCTGGTGGAGCCTGAAAGGTAAGAGGAACCTGATGATCTCTGCGGACGCGACCTTCTGCTCCCCCCGGAACCGGGACCTATTGGAGAAAGAGGTCCGAGACCTGGGCCTGTCCTCAGGCAGCTTAAATGCCTTGTTTTCTCCGAGCGATTGCCTCAGGTCATCCAACTGTTTACCAAACAACAACTTCCCTTTAAATGGCAGCGAGCCAAGGTGAGCCTTAGAGGACCCATCCACCGCCCAATTGCGTAGCCAAAGGAGACGGTGCGCGGAAACCGCTGAAACCATGGCTCTGGCCGACGTACGCAGCAGGTCATACAGAGCATCCGCGCTGTAAGCGATCATCGCCTCTAAATGATCCGCCTGAGCAGATTCCTCTTCCGAGAGACCTGCATTGGCCTGGAGCACCTGGGCCCAGCGCAGGCCCGCCCACAGGGCAAAATTACTACAGATGGCTGCGCGGACCCCCAGAGCCGAAACCTCAAAAACCTTTTTAAGTTGCAGCTCCAGCTTCCTATCCTGTATATCCTTGAGTGCTGTGGCCCCTGTGACCGGGATCGTCGACCTCTTCGTTACTGCCGACACCGCTGCGTCCACTCTGGGAAGGCGAAGGAGCTCCAGCTCGTCCTCTGGCAGCGGATAAAGCTTATCCATAGCCTTACTCACTTTCAGGCCCAACTCCGGGGTATCCCATTCCTGGAATAGTATGTCAGACGCCGAGAATTGGAATGGGAAAGCCACTGCCGGACCCGTAAGCCCAACAGGACTAGGTCCATTTTGGCCCCCGGCCGGGACTCCACCGGTGGAGCATCCACACCAAGCTCCTGAAGAATGGCCGGAATGAGCGGGGCCAGTTCATCTTTCCTAAACAAGCGTACCACCTTCGGGTCATCACCATCCACCGCCGGCGTTCCTTTGCCGGTACCGGGCTGGACTGGCCCCTCTCCATCTGCCCCGTCGGCCCCCCCAGGGGCCCTACGGGCGGGTCCGCCTCATCCGGTGACGTGGAGTCGGTGTCCGTGTCCTGAGGGATACCTCGCAAAGGGCGCTTCTCCTTAGGCGGGTCTGAGTTTCTCCGGGACCTATCCCTAGATTTCCTATTCCGGGACCCCGACTGTTCGTCCGAGCCCCCCGAGGCCAACTTCTTACCCGCCTTCCGCCTGAAGATTTTATGCTTCAGCATCTTGCGCAGAAGCAGCGCGAAATCCAATGAAAAAGACGACTCCGAACAAGAAAATGCCTCCTCTAAACTATCTTCCACCGGAGATGCAGCCCCCCCCAGGCGCTCCCCCCCGAGGGCCACTGCTGCGGAGAAAGCGCGGGAAGCATGCCGCCGTTACCAGCAGCCAGCCACGTGGCCTCCCGAACGGCTCCCAAAATGGCCGCCGTTCCCTCGCTGAGCGGGAACGGTTCTGCACTACCTTCAGCGTTCTGCCCGGCGCACGGTGGCGATCACGCCGGCCGAGACCGGCCCCCCCCGACCGGCCTCGGATGGCCCCTCGCCGCCCGAAACACAATTAGAACAAATGCCATCGCGCGACAAATGCGCGCGCGGCAGGAAGATCCCCTTGGCATCCGCCGCACTGCTGAAGCGCCAAACAAACAATTAAAATTAAAATTAATTAAATACCCTGACGCCGAAGGAGACAAAGAATGGAGAGTCGGCGCGGCAAAGAAAAAACTCAAACAGTAGTACTTTTTTTTTTTTTTTTTTCTTTACTTGCCGCTGCTGTCCCTGGTCCTGACACTCCTGCTCCAGCGGGGGTGAGTGAACCGGGCTCCCCGGTGTCACCCCCAACGCTGCTACTGGAAAAAGGCCGGGTCCTCGACCCTTAGCAGCGGCCTCAACTGGGGGGGGGGGGGGGGGGATGGTCTCCTCAGAACCTTTCAAAACCCCCCTGGGAGGCTCCCAGGACGAGGGACGCTCTTCTTGCCTTGTCTTCCTTTTACTTTTTTTTTTTAAACTATATTCCTCACCAAAGAATCCCTGACTAACTAAGCCACAATTACAATGCTACCCAGGGATCCCAGAGGCTGTGGTTGCACCTGCCCCATCTGCTGGAGACAGAGTAAGACTGAGGGGCTGTGGGTGGCACCTTGCTATATGTAGTGGAGCCCGACAGGTCTTGCTCTGTCTCCATCTGCTGGTGCGGAGTCACAACCCAGGTGTCTGGACTGATCCGGGTACGTACAGGGAAACTCCTTTTCTATGGAAAATTTCAGCTTGCTGTGATTTAGTGAAGCCATTCAAATATTTGAAAGGCTTCAATCTTCTCCCCCCCTCCTTTCTCTACCAAATACATTTGAGTGTATTATGTTGCCAACTTTTTATCGTTTTAGCAGCCCTTCTCTGAATCACTTCCTCTGTGTCCTGGCCTTTAGAACAGAACACTGAACTCAAGATGGGGTCTCGCTAGTGACCTATACAAGTGCAATATTACCTTCTGATACCTCTAATGATGCAACCAAGTATATTGTTGGCTCTTTTTTGCTTTATTACAGTGACTGGCTACCTTTAGGTCATCTGAGATGATTACACTTAAATCTTTAATCACAAATGATGGAACCAAAAATATGCAATCTAAATAATCAATATCCAATGCCAAAGGAGATGCAAAGAAACTTGATAGGTCCAAAAGCTTAATATTTTTAAATAGAGCTTCTTTTATTGTTCAAAGCGGCAATTCCATTGCTCAATTGTCAAAACATGAACAGTTCTCTTTAGGATCCCTTTAAATGATGTGTGTCTAGTGGATTTTTCTTTTCAATAACTATCAGTGGTATTGCAGAGAGACTCGAGGAAATAATGTGTATTTGAAGAGGTACACTAACAGGGTAGACATATTGGAAAGAATGAAAAAATGAAAGGAGACAGGTAAAAATTAGAGGAAAGATCTAGGACAGTGATGGCAAACTCCAGCCCTCGAGTGTCAAAACAGGCCAGGTTTTCAGGATATACACAATGGGGTAGATTTTCAAACCGCGCGATTTGGCCTACTTTTGCTGGCGCATCAGGCGCAAGCAAAAGTACGCTGGATTTTAGCGGATATGCGCGGAGCCGCGCGTATCCGCTAAAATCCGGGATCGGCGCGCGCAAGGCTATGGATTCCGTATAGCCCCCGCGCGCCGAGCCGCACAGCCTACTTCCGTTCCCTCCCCTCACCTTCCCCTCCCTTACCCACCCGCCCGGCCCTGTCTAAAACCCCATCCTTACCTTTGTTGGGGGATTTACGCCTCCCAGAGGGAGGCGTAAATCCCCGCGCGCCAGCGGGCCGCTAGCGCGCCGGGACGCGACCTGGGGACGGGTCCGGAGGGCGCGGCCACGCCCCCGGCCCGCCCCGGCCCGTGGCCACGCCCCCGGAACGCCCCGAAAACACCGCCCGCTTCGGCCCCGCCCCCGACACGCCCCCCTCCGAAAACCCCGGGACTTACGCGAGTCCCGGGGCTCTGCGCGCGCCGGTAGGCCTATGTAAAATAGGCTCACCGGCGAGCAGGGCTCTTAAAATCCGCCCCAATAAATATACATGAGAAAGATTTGCATGCACTGCCTCCATTGTATGCAAATCTATCTCATGCATATTCATTATGGATATTCTGAAAACCTGGCCTGTTTGTGGCACTCGAGTACTGGAATTCACCATCACTGATCTAGGACTTGGAAGCTGCTCAATGCATTAAAAAGAAAAATCTTCCATCTGGCGTGCAAAAATCCATTAGCCACTTATTACTTAGAAGGAAAAGTAGTGACTATTACAAAACAGGAAAGCAGTCTAGGTTGACCTGAAAGTTGCCAGTCAGTCAGTACAATAGAGCAGAAGTGAAAGCTGGCAGTATGCTTGGTTGCTTAAGAAGAGGCTTCACCAAGAAGAAACAGGAAGTCATATTTCCCTTTGTACAAGTCACAAGTGAGATCCTACCTTGAGCACTATTTTCAGCTCTGAAGGCCGTATCTGTTCATGGACAATGAAAAAACAGAAATGAGTCAACCGAATGAGTAAAAATGTTACAGAGCCTGCAATACAAACCCTACACAGAGAGGCTTAAGGAGCTCCAAATGTACACACTGGAAGGCAGAAGGGAGAGAGATATGAAAGAAACATTACTACATTTATAGCAGGCGTCATCCTACTGCAGAAATTACTTATCTGATAATTTCATTTTCCTTAGTGTAGACAGATAGACTCAGCATCCCGCCCACGGTTGCCCAAGCACAGTGCCAAGGATTCACCCATGGAGTGGATATCGATTCCAAGAGATTATAGGTAAGCCGTCATCCAGTCTCTAAATCAGGGCATCTATAATCTTACTGGGGATCAGTGTTTATGTTTGGTTGAGTACAGTCAGGGGCGGATTGGCCAATCAGGGGATCGGGCATCCCACGGTGGGCCGGTCGCTCTAGTCACGTGGTCTGCCGAGCACGGCTGTGTCAGAGCCGTGCTTGGCAGTCCACGTGGTATTTCCTGGGCCGGCCGGGGCAGCAAATCCCCGGGCAGGTCGCCATCGGGAATCCGCCCGAGTACAGTTTTAGTTATCCGCTTTTAATCAAGTTTTTTCAATAATATGTCCACAGTGGCTTTTGAAGAGAACACTGAAGGGTGTATCTAGGGTGACATCAGTTTTGAAACCTCACTCCGTCTCCATCTGTTGGCAGGGCAGCATAAGCCCATTGGTCCTGAGTCCATCTGTCTACACTAAGGAAAACAAAATTATCAGGTAAGTAATTTCTCCATTTCCTAGCATGTAGCAGATGGCCTCAGGACCAATGGGTTTATGCTCCCCTGCCAGCAGATGGAGACAGAGTCAGGTTTCAAAGCTGACATCACCCTAGATACACCCCTGCAGTGACCTCAGCCCTTCAGCGTTTCTCCGTCTCTAGCAGATGCAGACGTGCTTTCCCTATGGGGGACTGCTGTACTTTTTGGAAGAAGAAATTCTACTTTTAAATTGGAGAAAAGATTGAGCCCTGCTTTCCTGCGGTAATACCTAAAGGTCCCTCCCCCAGCTGAGAATTCCCGAGGAGAGCCGTGGTCCGGTTGCCGGTTCTCAGCGTGGACTTTGGCTGTCACCTCTGCGCTCTGCTTCAGCAGCAAAGCCCTCTCCCCATAGCCGGAGACGGTCTCTGTACTCAGCTGGAAAGTGCTGAATTTTTTCTCCCCTTTTCCCCAGTCTCCCATTCATCTCATCCCACTCAAAGGTGTTCTCCTCCCTTCTTCCACCGTTTCACTTCCTTTTCCTCAAATCACTTTTTTTTTGTCTTCCTCCCTCTCACCATGCATCTTCCCTGCCTCCCTTATGCCATGTACATTCTCCCTCCTTCCCTCCCAACCCATCAAGTGCATCCTCTTCCCCTCACTTGCAGGCCCAATCCTGACATATCTTCTTTCCTCCTAAAGCATCATGCCTTAGTTCTTTCTGCTGTTGATCAAAACACTTAACACTGAGCTGCACAACCTAGTGGCAGTGTCATGCTGCCAGAAGTGGCCTTAAGTCATGCAGCCCAGTGTCCGGAGAGTATTTCAGTTGGCCGCAGTGAGGGAAGTCTGCTGGGTGGAAGTACAGGAGCAGAGGGTAGCATAGTGCATTGGCTGTAGAGGGAAGGAACAAAGAGGTTGCAACTGTGGCAGAGGGCAGCAGGCCATCTACAAAAATCACAGCAAACTAAGGCCCTTAGCTATTATTGGACAACAAAAGGGGCAATACTTACTGCATATTATTTTTATTTTACTGTGCTAAATAATGTTTGTTTTCATCTAGGGGCCTGAAAAACAATGCTAGCTATAGGATGGCTCTCATAATTCCATATCATTTTAATTAATAGAAAAGCATTTGTTCACGACTTCACTTGGCTCAAAAGAAAGAAAGTAGACAGGGCAGGCATAGTGGCTCAGTGGCAGCGTTCTCCAGTTCGATTCCCAGGCCAGGACTCTGCTCCCTAGCCTAGCTGCGGTTGGGGGATACAGCAAAAGACTTTGCTCACAGCTCCAGAGGGAGGGACGCCTCTGTCATTGCTCAACAATGACACCAAGTGGCCAGACTCAAGGGTCCATGTGAGTATGCTGCAGAAGGAGCTGTGGTCTGTGACCCTGGCCAAAGCTGCAACAACTGGTGGAAAAACCCTGGGTAGTTATGAATGAAGGCTCATGGTGCTGTGTCCAAAGTAGACTAGCTCCATTTGACACGAAAACCCTAAACACATGCATGGGCAGACTGGATGGATCATATGGTCTTTATCTGCCATCATGCTCTATATATTTCGATGTTTGAAGTACAGGAAGCAATTGCTAGATCAAAAAAAAAAAATAAACTGGGGTGGAGAAGGAAGCAGAGAAAATTATGAATAGAATATGCAAGTGTCAGGCCTCACTTTTAGTGGCAACATGTTTGCTTTTTAATACAAAATGTAGGTCTATTTTTCCCTTCCCCTGCAAGCACATACTTCTCTTACTTTTACATCAAAGCCTACTTGATTTCTTTGCTTTGAAATTTTTATTTTTTATTCCTATTTTAACAATTAACCCTGAGGGGGAGGTGGGACATGTCCTCCACTCTACAGCCAGTAAAGGGCATCAGCTGCCTTCTTCCCCTCCCCCACCACAGCAGACAAACATATGCAGCACTGCGGTCCACAATATGACCCACAAGCGTATATATTAAACACTTTAGGGAGATATTTGCCCACATTTTCTTTGAAAGATGTGGTTAGGTCACAGATTCATGAGCAGAATGCTGCCTTTGGTGCAACAGGCAGGTCAAAGCATTTGGCCAGTTGCATTACAAGAGAACCCGTACAGGATGGATCTCGGCTTTCAGCAACTGTGGCAGTGGCGGGGGAGGGGAGAAAGGAAAGGAAGTCAAAAATGTTTACAAGGGCACACCAAAGGGGTTAATAAGAGCTAGCTACCTAGACCATTTTGTCCACCCACTGCAAAGATTTTGTCCTTCACAAACACCAGCCCATGGTTCTTCCTGGCTTCAATCATTGGACACAGCTCAGTCCATCTGGCAAAAAAATAAATAAAAATAAAATGAAAAAGAATTACACACTGCTTATTCTCCACCATCTTCCCCAAGTTGTGTTCACATACCATGTAGCACAACACATGGGTCCTCACCTGCCTCAAACTTGGAGGTGTTAGAAGGGCATTTTTTTTTTTTAAAGGCAAATTCTGCTGGGGCACTCAGGCGTGCAGAGAACAGGGAGTTGTCACATCCAGGATGCTTTACTCACCTCTCCATTAGGGTCCCCCTCCTGCCCTCACCCCTCATTTCTCCAGTACTAGCAAAGTAACAAGTCTACCATCCTCACCCACAATCATACACCTCAGCACTGGCTCATTCAACACATATTCTAGCCCAGATATTTTTGTACAGATGAATGCGTCTCTCAAAACGTAGTCATGACTGGCCCCGAAGGTCCAGTGACAGTGCTGCCATGAGGGAGACCCAGGTTTGGGCCTGGACCGTGCTTTGGGCTGCTGTCTCAAATACTGTAGGCACTCGGCACTAGTTTTGTGCATTTCTTTTTATGAATTAGTGGTTATGTTGTATGGTGTACATGCATCCCGAACAGGAAGTGTGCCTGCATGCTGAACCATGTCAACACAGGCCATGTAATGATTCTTCCTTGTGAAACTGCACCACATTACAGGGCTAGTTTCTTGCTCTAGAGCTCTGGAGATACAAAACATCCTTTTCTGGAATAGCACTGGCACTGCAAATTTTTCGGTGCTGGTAGAACCGAAATCTGTGAACAAGTGATAAATCCAGTAACAAAAAAAAGAGAAAGTATATTGGTAAAACACTCTTATAATTTAAAGTAATGACTTCCTGCACTGCTGCATCTTTTTACCTGGAGAGGAAGTCATAAAACCACAGACAGTAGATGTAAGCAGCTACACGAAGATTTTCCTAGTGAATATGATAAAGCTGAGTTGCTTACTGTAACAGGTGCTCTCCTAGGTCAGCAGGATGTTAGTCCTCACACGTGGGTGACATCATTGGATGGAGCCCAGCATGGAAAACTTATATCAAAGTTTCTAGACCTTTGACTAAAGGAAGCAATACGGAAGACGGTCAAGTATAGCCAGAAGGCAAAAAAAGTAGGTTCTGACCAATCGCCTTAGGTACAGGGATTCCTCTATTCAGAGATCAAATAAAATCCACAACACAAATTTAAAAAATGCCCGACTCAGATCGAGTTTTGCCCATTAGCAAGGCTGCAGCAGGAGCTGCAAAAATACTAAACAATCAATGAGTAAATAAATATAACAAAAATTATAAAATATACTTACAATTAAAACAAAGGAACTATTTGTTGATGCAGATGATGTCATATAAATCATAGTGGTAAAACTGAATGCTGCCGCTAAATATATTCATGTTAATTACTGAGCTATAAAGTGCAAGGTCTAATAAAAAAAAAAAGCAGCCGGCATTATTATCTGTTTTAAAACCTGCTGGTTTTTTTTGGGTTTTTTTTTTAAGACCTTGCATTTTAGTAAAGTCTTGCCTACAAATAAAAAGATACACACACCATTGTTCATAACTCCTTTGTGTTTATGATTAAGGTGGCATAATAAAAGTGTTACCACTAATAATAATCAATTTGCCATTGGGACAAATGATGAACTGATGAAAAGGAATTTTTCTTCATATAAGAACATAAGAACATGCCATACTGGGTCAGACCAAGGGTCCATCAAGCCCAGTATCCTGTTTCCAACAGTGGCCAATCCGCAACGTATAGGTCCCTATTGGTTGCATTCGTGGGGTTCCGAAACATATGGCGAACCCCCACGAATGCAACGCATCACTAACAAATAAAATAACTTAAGTATTATAACAGAAAGGTAATTAATTTCCATTACATTTTTTCCTTCCCTCCCGTTTATACCCCATAATTTCTAACACTCTATGAGTTATACATCATCTGCGTCAAACAGTTCCTGTGTTTTAATTTGAAGTATATTTCATAATTATTTTTGCTATATTTATTTATCTACTCATTGTTTAGTATTTTTGCAGCCCCTGCTGCAGCCTTGCTAATGGGCAAAACTCAGCCTTAGTCGGGCTTTTTAAAATTTATGTTGTGGATTTTATTTGGTCTCTGAATAGAGGAATCCCTGTACCTAAGGCGATTGGTCAGAACCTACTTTTTTAGAATTTTGATTAGGCACACTGAGCATGCCCTATACCATGCATCCACACAGAGTTCCTCTTCAGTCTCATAAAAGAGTAAAATTAAAACAAAAAATAGGAGAAACCCAACTCTGCAGGGTGACGGGCAGGTTTCGTGAAGACCAACATCCTGCTGTCCTAGAACACCTGTTATAGGTAATCAACTCCTTCTCCTAGGACAAGCAGGATGGTTGTTCTCACACATGGGTGAATCCCTAGCTACAGGCTGCTCCCCAATGCAAAAGGGGACCAACAAGCACCAACCAAGTGCCAACGGGTTCAACGATCACAGTGCTGTTGGTAACAAAGGGGGAATCAGCCTGAACCCAAACAATGGGCCCTAGGCAGGGAGAGTTTGGCTCTACACTTCAAAGAGATTCCAAAAGGACAGATCGACCATGACAGTAGGTTCGGCCAACATCCCTATCTAGACAGTAGTGAGATGCAAATGTGTGGAGAGAACGCCACGTTGCCACCCTGCAGATCTCCTCCACTGTAATTGCTCACAAGTGGGCCACAGACGATGCCATGGCTCTAAAAGAATAAGCTTTGACATGACCCCCAGGGTGCAGTCCTGCCTGGGCATAACAGAAAGAGATGCAGTCTGCTAGTCAACTGGATAGTGTCTGTTTGGCAACGGCAAATCCCAATCTATTTCTGTCAAAAGAAATGAAAAGTTAGGTGGGCTGTCTATGTATGGGCTTCTGTCTGCTCCAGATACAAGGCTAAGGCTCTTGCAATCCAAATTGTGCAGTGCTCGTTCACCTTGGTGCAAATGGGGCCTGGGAAAAAATGTTGGCAGGACAATTGATGAGTTAAGATGGAAATCTGTCACCACCTTAGGCAGGAACTTATGATGCATACACAAGACCACCCTGTCATGATAAAACTTGGTATAAGGTGGCTAAGTCACTAAGACCTGGAGCTTGCTGACCCTGTGTGTTGAAGTGACCACCATCAAAAATATGACCTTCCAGGTCAGGTTCTTCAGGTCACAGGAGCACAGCAGCTTAAAAGGAACTTTCATCAGTTGAGCTAGCTCCACATTGAGGTCCCAAGACACAGCAGGAAGCCTTAGGTGAGGCTTCAACTGAAGCAGGCCCCACATGAAGCATACAACTATAGGCTGTTCAGGGATGGGCATACCATTTACACCATGGTGGTATGTGACAATTGCATTCAGATGAACCCTAACAGAGCTGGTTTTCAAGCTAGCCTCCAATAGGTGAAGAAGGTAATCAAACAGTTTTTGCGTGGGGCAGGAGAATGGATCTAAGGTCTTCTGCTCATGCCACACAGAAAAGCCCCTCCACTTCAGTCCACAGGACTTTCTAGTGGAAAGCTCTCTAGAAGCCAATAGGACCCAAGACATCTTCTGAAAGATCAAGCGGCTGTAAAATCTGCCTCTCAATATCCAGGCTGTGAGCGACAGGACCTGAAGGTTGGGATGATGCAGCCTGCCCTGATCTTGCGTGATGAGATCTGGGGAAGTCCCCAGACTGAGCGATCTCCGGATGGACAACTCCCGGAGCGGAAACCTGATCTGTCTTAGCCAATGAGGGGCTGTGGTGGATTCAGTGTCTCTCGGTCCTCTTGAAGCTTCAGGAGAGTCTTCATCACCAGAGGAATCAGAGGATATGCGTAAAGAAGGCTCTTGCCCTATTGGCAAGCAAAGGCATCAGAGGCTGGCTTGCCGTCTGATCTGTACAGAAAGCAGAACTGAGTCACCTTCCTGTTGCAGTGGGATGCGAACAAGTCGACGTCTGAGTTTACCCAAAGGCGGAAAATCTGATTCGCCACCCCATAGTCCAGCATCCACTCGTGGGGTCTGAAGGCCCGACTCAGTCTGTCCGCTATCACATTCTCCATTCTGGCCAGATACATGGCCCGGAGTACCATCCCATAGGAAAGGGCCCAAGAGCAGATCTTGACTGCTTCCTGATACAGGAGGTACGTTCCTGTGCCTCCCTGCTTGTTGACGTACCACATTGCTACTTGGTTGTCTATTTGGATCTGTACAATTTTGTTGGACAGGCAATCTCTGAAAGCCCACAGAGCGTACCTGATCGCCCGAAGCTCCAGGAAGCTGATCTGACACCGTGCTTCCTGGGTGGACCATGGGTGTGAAGCTCCTCTACATGAGCTCCCCATCCCAAGGTGGATGCATCTGTGGTTAGGAAAATTTGTGTAGAGGGAGTTTGGAAAGATATTCCCCTTTCCAAATTTGAGAGAACCCACCACCAGGACAAAGAGTCCCAGAGAGAAGGAGAGGTTCAGATGTGAGCCTGGAGATTCAGAGTGGCCTGGGGCCACTGAAACTTCAGGGTCCATTGGGCTCTGCGCATGTGTAAGCGTGCCAAGGGAGTAACATGGATGGTTGCAGCCATGTGGCCCAACAGCCTTAACATATGCTGAACTGACACCTGTTAGCTCTGTTGAATCACCGCCGCTATGGACACCAAGGTGACCGCCGTGGAGCACAGCATGAAGGCTTTAGCCTGAGCAGTGTCTAGTAGGGCTCCTATGAAATCCAATCAAATGACGGGCTAAAATGGGACTTGGGTAGTTAACGACGAACCCTAATGACTCCAACACCAGGATGGTCAAGCGAATAGACTGACCTGCCCCTGCCTGAGAGGCGCTCTTGACCAGTCAGTCGTCCAAGTAAGGGAAAACACACACCCAAGCCTGCGGAGGTATGTCCCCACCATGGCCAGGCATTTTGTAAAGACACGTGGGTCCGACGCTAGCCCGAACGGCAATATTCTGCACTGGAAGTGCTGTTTTCCCACCACAAAACCGGAGATACTTCCTGTGACTTGGGAAGATCTCGATATGAGTGTATGCGTCCTTTAAATCAAGGAAGCATAGCCAGTCCCTTTTTGTAGGAGGGGAATCAGGGTGACAGGGAAACCATCTTGAACTTTTCTTTTTTGAGAAACTTGTTCAAGCCCCTCAAGCCTAGGATGGGATGAATCACCCTGATCTCTTTGGAATCAGTAGAATCCCTGCTCTCTTTGCCTTGGTGGGACAGGATCGACTGCTCTGGCCATTAAGAGGGTGGAGAGCTCCCTTAACAGTACCCTCCTGATGCACTATTGGTCCCCAAAACGGGCAAGGAGAATGGATACCCTTGATGGACAATGGACAGAACTCATTGGTCCGATGTTATACTGTGCCACTGATTTGTGAAGAACCATAGCCTACCCCTGACAAGGTTTGGCTGGGGTGCTGGAGCTCGCTGCTGCATGAGGCAGCTGCGAAAGCTCACCCTCTGTGAACAGGAGCAAGGGGCCGGAAAATAGCACTTCCTCTGGTGGCAGAAAGACCTCCTCTGACCCTGTCTCATAGTCCTGGCTGAGGAGGGCGGGTCTGAAGTGCTGGCGGAGAGATGCTAGAGGGCCTCATGGTGATCCCGAAACTGCACCACCGCATCCCTCTCTTTATCTCTGAAGAGATTCTCTCCTGTGCATGGCAGGTCAGCGAGTCTTTCCTGTACCTCCCAGTCTGAGATCTGAGGCTCACAGCCATGCCATTCTGCAGGCGCAGATTTTTGCTGCCATCTCAAAAACATTGGAGGTTGACCAAACCTCATGTTTTCCACACTTCAGGCCCTGAAGCACCAGCGATAACACGGTGACTTGCTGCTGTTGAGGCAGCCGCTCGACTACCTCCTCCTGCTTCCAGAGGCTGTGCGAGTATTGCTCATGCAGAGCTGGTCGGAGGCAATATGGGCAATAAGCATGGGCCCCTGGAACACTTTCCTCCCAAAAGCATCCAGAGGCGCTGAGGCATGGGTCCAAGAGCACTTGGCCCTCTTAATAGCGGATTTGACCACCACAGATTGGTGTGCCGGCTGATGCTTTTCGAATCCGGTAGCCTATTGGACGAAGTAAACTACATCCACCTTCCTGTTTACGGGAGGTACTGTGAAGGAGTGCACCCAGATCCTCAGCAGCAACTCCTTAAAGATCTTGAGCACCAGGACCGCCACAATCTCTTTAGGAGCCTCCACAAACTGGAAGATTTCCAGTATTTTGTGCCTGGCATCCTCCTAAGTCATTAACTGAAAAGGGATGGCCTTGGCCATCACCCACACAAAACCTGCGAAGGTCAGGTCCTCCGGTGGAGGCCTCCTTAGTTCCTCTGGAGGAGACAGTTCTGAGGGAAAACCCTTAGAGTCCTCAAGGTGGATTCTGTAGAGTCATCCTCACAGGGGTCATATAGGTCATCCTCACTGTAATCCACTGGGGATGGGGCCCTAGCTGCTTGGCCTTTGTCCAGAGGCATTGGCACTGGCCCCGGGAAAGCTGAACAGGGGGGGGGGCTACAGGTGGCCAAATCTTCCTCAGATCCCTGAGATGAATCTGTGACTGACAACAGGACCAGTGGAGACCGTTGTGGACTCCTGGCATCGATGGAGGATGGCAAAAAGAAAACTTACCGAACTGTCGAAAAACCTAAGAGGCTAGAGGGAACCGAAGAGGGACCCGTGCCTTAAAATGTGAAAAACCCGAAATTACTTGGTGGAAAAAAAAGTTTTCCAAGGCAATTCTCCAAAGAAAAGCCACAAGCTCACCATCGCGAGGCAACAGCTCTGCAGAAAAAAAAAGAAACCAAAGAGGGACCCTGCGTGGACACATGGTATAGGGCATGCTGGGCATGCTCAATGGGACTAGTCAAAGTTTTAGAAATTTTGAGATAAGTTTTCCGTGCCGGGCTCCATCCGATGTCACCCATGAGCGAGGACTACCATCCTGCTTGTCCTAGGAGAATACACAGACACCAAAATTATAAGGTAAGAATTGTTACTTGGACTTGTGATTTCCAGTTCCATCGCCTACAATCTGTGACCTTGAGCAATTTATTAAACCTCTCTCTATTCCAACTTACGACTAAGCTGTGGCAGACACCTTTGGAACCTTTTTATTTAATTTGATATGGTGCAGTCCACAGCACTAGCACTCTATAAATAAGATGTTATTGCCACCAGATCACAGTTGCAAAACCCCACAGTCAAAATTGTTCTGCTTCTGAAGGAACCTCCACACCCACAGCATAGTTCTTTCTGGTGAAGGGGAACAGATACTTACGTTTCTGTTGCTGGGTCATAAACCTCACAGCTATTCAACACTCTGCCAGAGACATTGTTTCCAAGGCTTCCACCACAGACGTAGATGAGCCCGTTGGCTTCCACCATGCCGTGGCTGCAACGCTGGGTCAGCATGCTGGGCTTCGTGTGCCAGCTCTCCGTCCGTGTGTCATAACACTCAAACAAATACAGAGCAGAGTTTCCTTTACAAGAAGAGAGCAGGACAAGAACTTAAGTTGCTACTAATGTCGTGCATTTCTCTCTCCATAGCAAGATTCAGTTGCAAGCGATGAGGAATTTCTACAAGTTAGCTAAAGGAAAACCCTACCCTACTTACTAATGAGGAAGGGAGCAAGCCATATGCCTAATAGACAGCAATTAAATAGTGGTTTTCATGCCAGTTAGGTCTATTTTGCTTTGACTATAATTGCTTTTGTGATGTCATTGACCTCAAGAAGTAGCAGATTGCCATTAATTATATCCAATAGGATAGAAAGAGTAATAGCGTTATTCTATTACAGTTTCATAACAGTGTTGCAACATTCTACCAAAAAGCAAAAAAAACTTTTCCACAGTGGCTCCTGGGAAAAGTCCACTTAATGGAGCTGCAAACTCTGTAGTCTGATTTGTTAATTGGATATGAGATTCTTCAGTGTGCTGTAAGATTTCACATACACACTGGTTTTAAGAACAAGTAATGATTATATGTTGATGAGAGTGTCCTTCCCAAAGTATAGCATTCATGGACTTGGGGATATTGATATGTACACTCTAGAGCAGTGGTTCTAAAGCTGGTCCTCAGGACCCCCAGAGCCAGTCTGGTTTTCCTGAGAATGAAAATGCACGAAATATCCCTAATGAGAAATATTATCTATATATGTATATCTGTAGAATCTCATACATATTCATTATAGTTATCTTGAAAACCAGACTGGCTTTAGTGTTGGGGCAGAGGCAAGCACCAGTCTGAGCACCATTACTCGAGAGGAGAGGAAAGAGAAGGGGAGTCAGTGGGGATATGATTGTCATAGAAATAACGCACAAGCAAACATTTTTCAGCTGAAAGGACATTTAAGAACAAGAGGTCATTTTACAAAGCTTCAAGGTGCTGGACTCAAGTATCAACAGAAAATGATATTTTTACAGCACGGGTGGTGACTGTGTAAAAGACTCCAGCTAAAGTGAAGTGGAGGGGGGGGGGAAAAATATTAACATTAAAAAAAAAAAAAAAGCATGGAATAAGCAGAGGATCTCTATTCACCAAGAAACGAAAGGAAAGCCAGAGATCAACGGGGTCTGTGGCACTGTAACAGAAGTAAACTGAGCAGACAAGTCGGGCCCTAGGTTCCTCATCTGCTGTCATTTTCTACATTTCTCTTTCAGACTGCTGATCAGACATCCAGTTCTGATCTCCCTGCTGGAACTGGAACAGTTCAGCATTTCTGGGGGTCTCTCTGCAGGCTCTCAGATGAGCATTTCTAAAATCCTCGTTCTCCAGTCAGACACATGCAGGATATCACCACCCTAAAAAGTCTTTTACCCTTCCAGGTAGAGCCCCAAATACCACTGCCTTTCACTGCTGCCTAGGACCAGTTTCTACTCTGACCTGAGCCATCTCCATTGCCAGTCTTAGTCCAGAAAGCTGGATATAGTCAAACACCGGGGCAGATTTTATAAAACTACGCGCACACTTTTGTTCGCACACCAGGCGCAAACAAAAGTACGCGCGTATCTGTTAAAATCCGGGGTCGGTGCGCAAGGCTGCCCAAAATTGGCAGCCTGCGCGCGCCGAGCCGCACAGCCTGCCTACGTTCCCTCCCTTCCCCTATCTAACCCCCCCCCTACCTTTGTTGCACAAGTTACGCCTGCCCGAGGCAGGCATAACTTGTGCACGCTGGGCCAGCCGCCAGCGCGCCATGATCCGGTTTGGGGGCTGGTCTGGAGGCCGCGGCCACGCCCCGGATGACATGCCGGCCGCGACATGCCCCCGACACGCCCCCCCCCCAGGAAAGCCCTGGGAATTACGCTCGTCCCGGGGCTTTCCTGGGGGGAAAATCCTTTCCTCGTCCCGGGGCTTTCCTGGGGGGAAAATCTGCCTCCATGTGTTTAGGAACCCAGAGTGCCGCTAGGCATCTCGTCTTAGCCAGATTACGGTCGGCTAAGGTAAAACAATTTCAGCCACAACAGAGCCAGATAGATTTAAGACTACAATTGGCAAGCTTAGTATTGGCCAGCCAAGTTTTATGGCAAGTGCTGCAGATCGGCACTAGCCAGCTCGCTTTTCGTCCCTGCCCAAAACTCCACTCCTGTCACAGTTTATTTTTTTAAGTGGTTAAATTTAACAGTAGTGTGAATATAGATAAACTGGGGGTTTGGTATTTTCAAAAACAAAGGTTATGCTGGATAACTCCCTAAGGGGCTATTTACTAAATATTTTCTCCCATTCACGGGCTGATGCAGTAATTTCTGTGTTAAACTGTGCACTGGTTTTCAGCAAACATTTTTAATGCCCAGATTGAGATTTAAAAAAAACAAAAAAAAACCCCACAACCCAAAATATTGTAAGCTAATTTATCAGGAGTTAAAAAACATACCTAAACTTTAAAATGTGGGTGTGGCACAGGTCAAACCCACATTTTAACATGGGAAGCGGGGTGGATGGAGGATATTTCATAAAGTGGCAGCAGCCACCACTGCTTAGCCAGATAAATACAGATTTATCCATCTATGGGGCAGCAGGAAGCAGCTGCCAGATAGCTGGATAAGTCAGTACTTATCCAGCTAACTGGTGCGGTTCACAGTTACTTAACCAGATAAGTACTTATTGACTTATTCATGCC
This sequence comes from Rhinatrema bivittatum, assembly GCF_901001135.1. Classification (NCBI taxonomy): domain Eukaryota; kingdom Metazoa; phylum Chordata; class Amphibia; order Gymnophiona; family Rhinatrematidae; genus Rhinatrema; species Rhinatrema bivittatum. The sequence continues at coordinate 210,047,226 of NC_042616.1, read as the reverse complement.
AGATACGTTTGCATGCTTCAATCACGGTAACAAAACAGAGCTGGTCCCTTTAGTTCAGAGATGCTAATATTAGAAGGAAGCTCTTGGAGGCTCTGCTCATGGGATAATGGAAGGGCACCAGCGTGTACAATATATTTATGGCCAGCATATAAAAACCTCTCTTTCAAAAGCCAATAAAAAAAAAAAAAAAAAAAAGATTCTTTGAGAATGTATTGAATTAATAATTTTTTTAATTTGATTTTACAACTTGCCAGCAAAGTTCCATTTGATAAAGGGTTTATTCTCACACACAGACCATGCAAAACCAAATGTTATTTAATATTTTTCCATAAACACAAAATGGGAGAATTTCTTATTATAATCAGACGATTTACTGGTGTGACATCCATCTATAATGGTGTGATATACAAACCTCATTCACAGGCAGAAGAGATGGATAGAGATTTAATGACAGATACTCACAAAATTGCTATGAGCGGAGAGATGCTATTGCTAGGGACGTCAATCTGCTGGATGTAGACAGACATCCCGGCTATGGTGTCAAGGAAGTAGGGAGATCCTGGATTCTCTCTCTGGTAATGGAATCCACACAGGAGGGTGATACTGGACCTGGTGCTGGCCATAAATATATTGTACACGCTGGTGCCCTTCCATCATCCCATGAGCAGAGCCTCCAAGAGCTTCCTTCTAATATTAGCATCTCTAAACTAAAGGGACTATTTTGTTACCGCGATTGAAGCATGCAAACGTATCTGGCTATCTGGCATGAATAAGTCAATAAGTACTTATCTGGTTGAGTAGCGGTGAACCGCACCAGTTACATAGTTATTTCCCTAATGTTACAATGGATGATTCATCTGGGATCCAGAGATTACCGGATGGTGTGGTTCAGTATTCGAGCACAGGAGATGAAGGCTCATTCTAAGGCAAGGGTCTGAGACTTCAGGAAAACTGACTTTTTAAAAGGGGGGGGGGTACCTCAAAGAGTCATTAGCTGGTTGGGAAAATCTAGGGGAAGGAGAGAGCAGTGAGCAAAACTAAAAGGAGATAGAAGGGCAACTAATCTTTTTGTTAGGAAAAGGAAGGGAAAAAAAAAAAAAAGGCCGCTATAGTTTCCTAAAGAAGTAGATAGAATGGTAAGGGAGAAAAGGTCAGCATTCATAAACTACAAAATATTGCAAAACAAGGAAGACAGGAGACAATATCTGGAAAAGGAAGGAGAAGGTGGGAAAAGAATCTGGAAAATGAAGATGTAAATGGAAGAAAGAAACACACAATACAATGGGGGGGACAAGACCTTTGTTTTTTCTATATGTTAGTGACAGAAAGGAAAATTGGTTCTTACCTGCTAATTTTTGTTCCTGTAATACCACAGATCAGTCCAGACAAGCGGGTTTTGTTCATTCCTACCAGCAGATGGAGGCAGAGAACAAAAAACTTTGGGCAGTGCTACTTAACTGAGTGCGCCACCTGCAATCCCTCAGTATTGACTTGTACCCAAGCCCCCTGGGATGGATACCCTGAACTGGATAGCCACCAACCAAAGAAAACACTGAAGTTCTAGAACATGTTAATTGCAACATATCGCTGAAAACCATCTTCATATGAACCCCAAAAAGGCTTAGCAGCAGAACAGTCTTTCGGCAAAGATCACCAAGGGTGGGCCTCTGGACTGATCTGTGGTATTACAGGAACAAAAATTAGTAGGTAAGAACTAATTTTCCTTTCCTGAACATACCCAGATCAGTCCAGACAAGCGGGATGTACCAAAGGCCCCCCATACCAGGCGGGAACCCGAAAGACCTGTTCTCAGAACACTCTCACCAAAAGGAGTCGCCCCAGAAGCGCACATGTCCAAACTGTAATGCTTGGTGAAAGTGTGAAGCAAAGACCAGACCGCTGCCCGACATATCTCCTGGGGGGACACCAGCTGACAGTCGGCCCAAGATGCCGCCTGAGCGCGAGTAGATTGAGCCTTAAGTCCCAATGGCACCAAATGGCCCGTGGACACATAGGCAGAGGAAATAGTCTCTTTCAACCAGCGAGCTAAAGATGCCTGAGAAGCCTTCTCCCCCTTTTTAGGACCCCCTAAGAGCACAAATAAATGATCAGAGCACCGGAAAGAGTTGGTAACCTTCACTTAACGCAACAGGACGTGCTGCACATCCAAAAGATGGAGATTCCTATCCATAGAGGGATCACGAGACCAGTCTGGAAATCCTGGTAACTCCACCGTCTGATTCACATGAAAGGCAGAAACCACCTTAGGCAGGAACAAAGGCATTGTCCGCAAAGAAACCTTGTTGGGTGCGATTCGCAGAAAGGGATCACGGCAAGAAAGAGCTTGAAATTCTGAGATCCGCCTAGCCGAGCAAATGGCCACCAAAAAGACAGTCTTCAAGGTAAGGACCTTAAACGACGCTCTACCCAACGGTTCAAAAGGATCCTTGCAGAGAACTCTCAACACCAAATTGAGATTCCATTCCAGACACACATTCCGAAGAGAGGGACGGAGATACTTAACACCTCTCAGGAAACGCACCACATCAGGATGGGAAGCCAAAGATTTGCCCTGTACCTTCCCCGAGACAACCCAAGGCCAAAACCTGGACTCTAAGCAAACTATGAGCCAATCCTTTGGCCAAGCCCTGCTGCAAGAAGGACAAAACGTGTGGAACAGAAACCATAAGCGGATCCAGAACCTGTTGCCCACACCAGGACTCAAAAAACCTTCTAATCTCTGGAATAAGCAAGGGAGGTAGCCGGTCGCCTAGCTTGAAGCAGGGTAGCAATAACCGGGTCCGAATACCCCAGACGCAACCGCCGCCTCTCAAAAGCCAAGCTGCGAGACAGAAGCGATCCGCCTGATCCCAAAATATGGGGCCTTGACACAGCAACCCCTGCAAGTGGACTAGACGCAGCGGCCCATCCACCGCTAGATGAACAGATCTGCGAACCCTGGGCGCCGCGGCCACTCTGGCGCTACCAGCACTACCGCACCTGGACGAGCCTCTATCCACCTGAGGACCCTCGCTATGAGAAGTCATGAAGGAAAAACAAAGAAGGATTCTGGACAGTCACGGGCACACGAGAGCATCGAGGTCCACCATCGACTGAAGAACCTTTCCGTCTTGCCGTTGGCTCTTGTTGACATGAGGTCCAGCTAAGGAGTCCCCCAGCGAGCACAGATGAGATCCCAGGCTTCTGGGGACAGTTCCCTCTCCCCCGGGTCCAACTGCTGTCGGCTAAGATAGTCCACTTGGACGTTGTCCATGCCTGCAATGTGAGTCGCAGCAATGCCCTCGAGATGAGTTCTGCCCACTCGAACAATAGCTGAGCCTCTTGAGCCACGGTGGGGCTCCTGGTTCCCCCCGGTGGTTGATGTAGGCCACAGTCATCTCGCTGTCTGAAAACATTCTCACCATTCGACTGCGGACCAACGGAAGAAACTCCTGAAGGGCTCTGTGCACTGCTCGTATCTCCAACCGGTTGATGGACCACAACTGCTCCAAGACAGACCAGAGGCCTTGCATTGATCTGCCCAGGCATACATCCCCCCAGCCCTGGAGACTGGCATCTGCAGTCGTCACCACCCTATCCGGGACGTCGAGGGGCATTCCCTTCTCCAGATTGTTCCGTGTCATCCACCACGTCAGACTGGACCTAGCTTCCCTTGGAAGGAGCAGAGGAAGAAAATACTGCTCCGAAAGCGGACTCCATCGGGATAACAAAGCATTTTGCAGGGGACACATATGAGCAAATGCCCAAGGAACCAGTTCCAACCTCAAGGCCATCGACCCCAAGACCTGCAAATAGTCCCAGACCTTGGGAACAGGAAGGTGAAGTAACCAAGCCACCTGAGCTTGGCCACCCTGTCGGCAGTGAGAAACACCCTTCCCTGTTGAGTGTTGAATCGGGCTCCCAAGTAATCCAGGATCTGAGAAGGCATCAATTGACTTTTTGGCAAGTTTATGATCCAACGCAGCGACTCCAAAAGAGTCCAGACACTGAGCACTGACTGCGAGCACTCCTCCAGTGACTTTGTCCTGATGAGCCAGTCATCCAGATACGGGTGTACCAGGACCCTGTCCTGCCGCGAAGATGATTCAGGGATGCCAAAAAAACCCCAAAACCCCCCTCCCCACAAATAACTCCCCTTTCCGGGCCACCACTATCACAGTCCGCACTGTCACCATCCGGAATCGTGGCACTTTTAAACTCCTGATGTTTTGGAGGTCTAGGATTGGTCAAAACGTTCCTTCTTTCTTTGGGACCATGAAATAGCTGGAATACCTCCCTTGTCCCTGCTCCGAAACCGGGACCGGGATCATGGCTTCCAGACTTAATAACCTTGGAGTGTCTCCTCTATGGCCCCCCCTGCTTGCTTTGGGAAAGACAGCTCGACTCCAGAAAGACTAATCTGAGAGGCTGAGAAAACTCTAAGATGTAACCTTCCCTGACGACCTGCAGAACCCACTGGTCGGAAGTGAGCTTAGTCCACTCCTCATAAAACAGGGACAACCTGCCCCCTATCGCCATGGGCGAGGAGAGGACTGGCCTGACTTCATTGGGAAGATTTAATGTCCCCTGCTCTGGGGGCGAACTGGCCTCTAGCAGACCTGCTGGAACCCCGAAAGGACTACTGCGTCGTCGAGGATCCTGCCGGTCTTCCAGGACAGAAATGCCATACCTCCCGGAACTGGGGACAAGAGGAGAAAGGCCTTCGCACTGCCTTATCCTCTGGCAGCCTGTTACCTTTGGTCTCCCCCAAAGCCTTCATGAGGTGGTTGAGGTCCTCCCCGAACAGAAGCTTCCCTTTAAAGGGAAGATTACATAGCTGCGACTTGGATGAAGGGTCCGCCGACCAACTGCGTAGCCACAACAGCTGTCTGGCTGCCACCACCGAAACCATACTGCGTGCTGAGGTGCGCACGAGATCATATAAGGCATCTGCCACATAAGCAACTCCCACCTCCAGACGGGCTGCCTGGAGCAGAGACAACATCCCAGAGAAGGCCTGTTCCTGAGGCTTCTGGATCCAACACAAACAGGCGCGTTGCATCAAATTAGCACAGACCGCGGCTCGTAGCCCCAAAGCGGACACCTCAAACGCCCGCTTAAGCTGTACTTCCAGCTTATGATCCTGAACGACCCTAAGAGCAGCCGCTCCGGCTACCGGAATGGTAGTTTTCCTGGTGACTGTGGACACGGCGGCATCCACCTTTGGAATCTTAAGGGAATCCAAAAGATCCTGTAGATGAGGGTAGAGGGTTAAATGTAGTGTACTTAGATTTCAGTATGGTCCTTGACATGGTTTACATTGACAACTTCTACATAAGCTGAGTGCCCTTGATATGGACCCTACAGTGACAGAAGTGCTTAGAAATAGGTTGAGCGGGAGGCGGCAAAGGTAGTGATCATTGGAGTTCATGCCGAGGAGAGCAGAGATGTGTACCTGTAACAGGTGTTCTCCAAGGACAGCAAGATGGTTGTCCTCGGGGGCGCTGGTGAGCAGCGCTGATGATGGCTGCCTGAGACGTTAGCTCCGCTCCCCAAATAATATTGAGGCATTTATCTAACAGTAATTTCACCGCGAGAGTGCCCGTTTATAAAATATCCTGCAGGGGAAGGCTTCGAGATGGCTGCCCACAAGCGACTGACTGATTTGAAACAGTTCTCCTTCATTAAAGCTGTGGCGGAACTTCTGCCCGATGAGGAGGAACAGGCCGCGAGCAGTCACGAGGAAGGAAATGGCGTAGAAGCCCCGGAGAATGGTATAGAGCCTGGGGACCCGGTAATTGCAACAACGCACCCTGATTTCCCGACCCGAGCGGAGATGAGGGTCTGGGTTTATGGAATTTCGGTCCGACCTCAAGGCGCACAAAGCTGAACTGCTTGCCTCTATCGCAGACATGCGCGAGGATCTACATGCGATGGGAAATCGCGTGGACGACTTAGACATCCGGGCTGATACGCACAGCGAGGCCATTGAGGTGCTCACGGGCCAAAATAAGGATATACAAGCCGAATTGGAACGGGTAAATGAGAAACTCGAGGACTTAGAGAACTGCTCTCGGTGGGCGAATCTTCGCTTGCGCGGGATACCCGAAACTGAGCCCTACACTGACTGCATGAAAACGGCGGCGGCCATTTGTAAATTTATACTTGCTAAAGGCCCTTCGACTTCTGATGCTGACAATCCAGATATTGAGCTGGAGCGAGCCCATCGGGCGCTGGGTCCCCGCAGAGACAATCAACCGAGGGACATAATAATTAAATTCCACAATTTCCGGATAAAAGAGGAAGTCCTTAAAAGTGCCAGGGCTCAGCAGCAGTAGGCCTGGGAGACCCACAATATTGCTATATACAACGACCTTGCTCCTTCCACCCTACAACGGAGGTACTCCATGCGGGAAGTTGCAACTGCCCTCCGTAATGAGGACATTCGGTATCGCTGGGGCTTTCCTTTTGCCCTTATTTTTCAGCGAAAGGGCATCACCTACCGAGTGCGTACTCTGGAGGAAGCCGCTGAGAGTTTCACCAAGGCGAGCCTGGAGATCCCGTTTGCTACTGCTGCTCCGCCACGGCGGGGTCCACCTGTGGATCCAACACCGAGATGGAAGAGACCAGGGCCGGGACGCGGGCGACTGCGCCGCCAACAATCCTGGAAGGGAGAACATCCGGCGGAGAAGGGTTGAAAGTCTGCCTAGCTGATGTGTTGCTACTCTGTGGGAAAATTTACCCGCCAAGCAGTTGACAGTTTTGCCATTTTTTACTGTTGCTCAGCTTATGAGTGTTTCTCTGAAGTGTTTCATTACATTTGTTGTTACTAGTTAGACAGAATGTAAATGTTATTGAAAATATGCCTCACGATGCTAACATGATTACTCTGGGGGGTGGCGGCCTGGGCGGGCTGTCAGTGTTGTTCTTTGAGCATCCCCCACTATGATTCGCGCAGTACCAGCGAATCGCTACTATTTGGGAATGGGGTTTGAGTACCAGGGGATGGGAATACTCGAGCGTAGACGAGTATTTTCCTTTTTACCACTCCACCTACTGTATACAGGAATCAGGGGTCCTATACGTTTCCAGATGCGGCTAACGAAGAAGTCTTCTGGTGGGTCTCTGGGTGGGGATTTCCTTTCTAACACTCCACTATTATGGTGCGCATAGTATCCCTGAACGTTAAAGGGTTAAATACCTGTAGAAAACGTTGTCTCCTTAGAAGGGAACTTCAATCTCTTAGGCCAGAGATAGCGTTCATTCAAGAAACGCATCTGAAAAGAAGGTACGATCATCTCTTAGCATTTAAGGAATATCCTCATGTTTACTTGGCGGCCAGTGGCCTGCAGAATAAGAACACCGGGACGGGGATCCTTATTTCTGCTCAATTGGTGTTTGAACACATTTCACATGTTCTAGATCCCAAGGGGAGGTATGTGCTTTTGAAGATTCGTGTGGGAACCCAGACCTACACTCTGCTGTCTTTATATGCCCCTAATGGGGATCAGGTCAGTTTCTGGACGGGCATTCAAGCTTTACTATTGACCCATGCCGAAGGCTCTATTCTTATTGGTGGGGACTTCAATGTCACGCAGTGCAGGGAGCTGGATAATTCTAAAGGGACCTTGTCTGCCCATCAGGCGAACAGAAAATCTCTACGGGACCTTATGACGGATTGGAACTTATTGGATATATGGCGCAGCCGCTTTCCGAAAAGCCGAGTTTATACATACTTCTCGGCACCCCATGCTAGTTACTCCCGTATAGATTTTTTCCTGGTGGATGTATATATGGGTAGCGGGGACCTGGGCGACCGGTTTTGGAAATTGAACGAATCCCTACTCCGAGATGACCGTTTTCTCCGAGAGCTGAATTCCCAGCTTCAGGAATACTTTAGTCTCAATCAACATCCTCCGACTACTCCGGCTTTGTTATGGGAGGGCTCGAAGGCTGTAGCCTGGGGCATCCTGATTTCCCGAGCAGTGTTTTGCAAACGCTCTCGGACCCAAGCTAGGGCTGACTTACAAGCGCAAATCACCGCGGTGACCCAGGAGCATATGGTGACCCAATCCACCCGTAGTTATCAGAAGCTGCTGGCCTTAAAAGATGATCTTGCTTCCTTAGATAATCAACAGGTGTTACATGCCCTAGATATCACTAAACAGATCTATTATGAAGGGGGAGATAAAGCTGGTCGCTTGCTGGCCCGTCAGCTGCGCACAAAGCTTACGCAAAATAATATTTCTAAAATTAAGAATGACGCTGGCCTTACACAGACCACTGCGTCTGATATTAGAAAGACTTTCTCGGATTTTTATAGCTCCCTGTATCATGCTCAAGCGAATGTTTCAGATCCCGATATTGGAGATTATCTTGACGGGGTGGCCCTTCCCTCTTTGACACTGGAACAACAGCAATTGTTAGATGCCCCCATCACCACAGAGGAAGTAGCCTCGGCGATCAAGTCTATTAAGATGGGCAAGGCCCCCGGTTTGGATGGGTTCTCCGGGGCCTATTACAAAAAATGCTCGGGTACATTGGTTGAACCCTTAACAGCATATTTCAACAGTTTGAGGGAAGGTGGCACTATAGATAGACATGCTAATACAGCGGGAGTCACGGTTATCGCTAAGCCGGGCTGGGACCCTATGATGTGCAGTTCCTACCGGCCAATTTCACTCATAAATGTTGATTTAAAACTCCTAGCCCGTATCTTAGCCATGCGCCTTAACAGATTTCTGCCAAGCCTGGTACACACCGATCAGGTCGGCTTTGTCCCCCAACGCATGGCGGCAGACAATATCCGAAAAGTTATTGATCTAATCTGGTGGGTGCGCCAAAAACAGATACCGGCGGTGCTACTATCTTTGGATGCTGAAAAAGCGTTTGACTTAGTGCACTGGCCGTTTTTGTTTTCAACACTGCATAAATTGGCCTTTGGTCCTTATTTTGTAAATTGGATTCAGAAGCTTTATGACCGGCCACAGGCCAGGGTTAAAGTCAATAATGGTTATGGACCGGCGTTCCCCATTGGTCGGGGCACGCGCCAGGGGTGCCCCCTCTCCCCCTTGTTGTTTGCCCTATATATGGAACCCCTCACTGCACGGATTAGAGCCTCCTCGGAAATCCATGGGGTAAGGTTGGGAGACGCCCATTACATCCTTTCCCTATTCGCAGACGATGTCTTGTTGATGCTCACCGACCCTGAACGATCCCTCCAGGGGGTGATGCACGAACTTAATGCCTTCAGCAGGGTGGCCGGCCTACGGGTGAATGTCGAGAAATCTGAGCTCCTTAATGTTAACTTGGCGCCACGGACGGTGCAGGCCCTTAAGACACGGTTTCCTTTTAAATGGGCTAAATCTCATGTTAAGTACTTGGGCGTACATTTGTCTCCCAACCCAGCCGAGTTATATACGTTAAATTATCTTCCACTCATCTCCAACCTTACCCTTGATATGAGCCGCTGGAATAAGAGAGGCTTCTCTTGGCTTGGTAGAGTTGCCATATCTAAAATGACTATTCTGCCCAAGCTTTTATACTTATTTGCCTCCTTGCCAGTTTATATTCCGTCTCCGATACTACGTAATTGGCAGAAAAGAATTTTTGATTTTATATGGAGGCGGAGACCGCCGAGGGTAGCCCGGTCGGTGCTTTGTTTACCTAAATTGCAGGGTGGACTGGGGGTACCCAACCTCAGGAGCTATTATATAGCCTCTCAACTTAGAGCGGTTATTGATATCCATCGCAAGAGTACTATTAAACAATGGGTATCCGTAGAACAGTCTATTGTTGGCCCCATGGCACTCTCTGCTATGCCGTGGCAACCCCGGAATACGTGGCGGCCGATATTGGATATGCCATGGTCCCTGGGGGTTACTCTCAAAGTTTGGGCTAATAATAAACGCCACTTTTTGGGCGACCACCAGTATTTTTATCATACCTCACTGATACATAACGTTAACTTCCCTTGTGGGTATCAGTCAAGGAGGTTTAACCACTGGCGCGCCTTGGGAATTACCACAATTGGGCATATTCTCGTGGGGGGTATTGCCCCCAAACGGGAAAAATTTTTTGCGCTTCATCAGCTAGATTACCGGGATTACTTAGCTTATGCCCAAGCCACTCATTTTGTTCGAGGTTTGCAAAGGGATGGGTTATTACGCCAGGGGAGATCTCTCTTGGAAACATATTGTCTTCACAGTGACTGGCTCAAGGGTATAATCTCTAAGGTTTATCAGTTACTTTTTCCCCCACAAGAGGTACCAGGTCCCTATCTTACTCAATGGGAGGCTGACTTGGGTAGACCATTGGGGAGGCAGGCTTGGGACGAGGTCTACCTTCATGCCCGGAAGTGTTCTATTTCAGCCCACATGCAAGAAAACTGCTACAAGATTATTTATAGGTGGTATTATACCCCGGATAGGGTACGACATTTTTCCTCCACGGTGTCTGACTCCTGTTGGCGTGGCTGTGGCCAACGTGGTACTTTCTTGCATATATGGTGGGGATGCACGGTTCTGGCTCCAGTGTGGGAGGAAGTGTTTACCTGGCTGACTAAGGTTCTGAATGTACCGCTAATGGTTGCTGCTGAAACTGCATTATTGCAAATATTCCCTGATACAGTTCCTAAGCACTCACAGCGCTTTTGTATGCAAGTGTTTATTGCCACCCGTACTTTAATTGCCAGGAACTGGAGGTCTGCCACAGTTCCGAGTCTTTCGGCTATCGTTACTGTATTGCATCGCTACCAGAGATTGGCTCTTTTAACAGCTTATAAACATAATACTATGCCTTCCTATCTTAAAACATGGACACCATTTTTGGATTATACGACTCGTCTTGGATCTCCTGGTTCGACTAGCTGAGCTGGACCCTGCTGGATTCCTAGCGCGTTGGACGGGGCCTTTACGGGTCTTGTTGACCGGTGCTCCCTTCTTCAGGACTTGCTATGCTATTGCCCAACGCTCTTTCCAGTGAAGGACCTTATTCCTGTAGGATTATGTTTTATTTGCTTATTGCTGTAGGATTATACTTATTTTCTTCTTGCTTTTGGTTAACCTGTTTCCTGACCAATGTGGTTAGCTGTGTGCTTATGGCCTGGTACTCTGACAGGGGGGAGGGGGGGGGGGGTTTGGGGAGGGGTGTCTTCTTTATTAGTTTGATTACTTATCAGCATGTATGACAGCTGTGCTATGTCTGGATTTTTCTATCCTGTATGTCTTACTATGCCGGTTGTTTGTATGTTACCGTTGAAAACCAATAAAAACGTAAATTTCAAAAAAAAGATGGTTGTCCTCACACATGGGTGACATCATTGGATGAAGCCTAGCCCGGAACTTTGACCTCAAAGATTCTAGAAATTTCAAACATGCTCTATTGAGTGTGTGCAGCTGTAATTATCACCCTGTCCCCTAGGCAGACTCCATCAGTCCATGATATAGCTCATACATGGAGAAAGTATGGGTTTCATGAGGGCGACTGTTTTAATGTATTTCCGCCCTGGAGGCGACTGTTTAGTTCCTTGTAAACCGGTGCAATATGTATTCTTTACAGGAACATCGGTATATAAAAATTAAAAATAAATAAATAAATAAATAAATATTGTCCTCAGAGAACAACTGCTACAGGTAAGCAATTTGCTTTCTCAGAGGACAAGCAGGATAGTAGTTCTCACACATGGGTGATTCCCAAGCTTTAGGCTGTCCAAGCAGGACAAAGCGGGAAACCGCACAGTGCTGAAAGCACTATGCCTATGAAGCAGCCGACCCACAAAGAGGTCTAGGCGGGAAAAGAGTTGGGTTCTACAAAGAGAAAACCATAGAACAGACAGACACAAAACCCCGATGACTGGCAGAGGCATCTAAGGCAGGGGAGTGATGTGAATGCCAGCAAGAAAAACGCTCTGCATCATGGAAAACATTACAAGCAGGGTTTCAGATCAGCAAACACGATAATGACAGTAGGTCTAGAACCTCCTGGATATAGGAAAACGTCTAAAGATGTAAACAAAAGAACTACTCTTGGATGAAGATCGCATAGTTTCCTTCGGTGTTACAAGACAACTGAAAAACCAACTAGGGCTCGAGAGCTCCCAAGAAACTGCAGTCCACTGGCATCTGAAGGACAGAATGCGTCTGCAAAAGTGTGCCCATATTTGGCTGATAGGCACAATGGGCAGAAAAACCCAAGCTACTCTTGGAAGAACAATCAGCAACAACAGCAGGGTCTGTGACAGATTCTACATGCCAACCATGCAGGACAGCATCAAGAGTTTCAGGGGATGAAAGGCAATCCCTGAATGGGATCGCTAGCCCAAATCCCCAAGCAGGGAGATAATTTAGGCCTGAAGCTCACCCACACTGCACCCTGTCAAGGGCAGGGCTATCCATCCGGTCTACAGGATAATTCAGGCGAGCAGGAAGGCACTTTGGACAATCCAGTGACGTGAGAAAAGCTAAAGGCAGGACTGGCCAGAACTTGGCAAAAATATAGGGAAAAAGTAGTTTATCTTTCCCTGCAGGCATACACTAAGATATACCATGAATGCCCTAGATTTTCTTCCCCTCCCCCTCAACATTTCAACTGGAAGTTGGAAGGAGTGAAAAATACAAGGAGGCAGATTGCAGGGGCAAGAACAAGTCACTAGGTTGTGTATCTCAACCCTAAGCAAATAACTCACTGCCAATTCTAGTATGGAGTTACCCATTGAGATAGAGTCTTCAGCCTGCTTGGAACAGCTGAAACTGAGAGCAAATCCCCCAGGGAAGAAATCCAGAAACACTCCACCAAGAGACAGGAAAACTGGGGTGCTGCAAATGCAAACCACTGTAGAACAGGATTTCCTCACCGACCTGGAAACCCTAAGAGTACCAGGGCAGGGTCAGCGTGATCTCAGAATAGACTGTCCACCAACCTGGCTTAGGCATTAATAATTCAGCCACGATTACATATATTTCTCCCAAGGAAGCACGTGGTTCAGTAAATGGAACAATGGTTGCATGAACCAGGACTCTCCTGTCCACAGACAGGGTTATCCCTAAACTGGGAAAGTATAGCTTGCAAGCCACTGCAAGCAAATTGTAGCACTTCTGTTGCGGGGTCCCTCATCCCCCAACTCTCTCAGCCATGGATATGGCGATAGATTCAAAGGCATACTTACCAATTAGATGGGCTAGAACCCTCCTCACCTGAGGTAGGATCCTGCAGGCGAGAATGACTGGCAATAATAGTACTCCATGAAAAACACCCATTTAGTTCAGCAGGTATCAAAGGTGACTTCTGGATGTGAGAAACCACTAATCTTCACCAGGAGCTACCCCGAAGAGGAGACTCCTAGTATGAAGGGGAGACCAAATCTGGAATGGCTCCCTCACAAAATAGGACAACCTAAGGAGAGTGCTACCACCCGACCGACTCTCAGATCCCACGAGGAACAGAGAGCAATGGCCATTCAGAAGTAGCGATATCCCTTCACTGGGAAACTGAGAACGAGGGACACCCACTGTAGGGGTGGACAACCAGGTGTACAGGGGGGACCCCTAAGGGTTGCCCTGGAAACCCAGTCATATTGCCCCTTCCTGAAGGGACAAGAAAGCAATGGGAATTGGGGCCTCCCAATCCCAAAAATCTTTGTAACCCTCCAGGTGAGTTGGGTTACAGTCACTGATCGCAGAGGTTCAGAAGCGATCAAATCTGCCACTCGTGACCACCCTCACATGGGGTAAGGCCACCACAATAACAAAAAGGATGGACCCCAGCAAAAAACGGTCCAGTGACCGCTGCTGCTGTCCCCCAGTCCTGGCCTACAAGGAGATGCAGCAATTCAAATGAATCGAGGTTCAAATTTAGCGATAAACCTGCAAGGGATGGAGCTCCAGGGGCCTCCCCACAAAGGGAGATGTTGAAAGACATAATCCTCTGCTGAGGAAGGGGAAGATTCCTGACACTACCTTCCTGGTATCCAATCCCATAGGGATTCGACCAGGAAGAACAGTGCCCTCCGCTGTAAAAGCACACTGACCAGTACTCATCCAGTGGTATCCCATCTTACAGATGGCAGCACACCCAGGAACCCTCTCGCTGTGCTTGTGGGTAGAATACCATAGCAAAGCAGGGACCAAGCACATGTTAAGAGTTGGTGGCTGTGCGATGGCACTTTCGTCGCCATATGGTGCAGGACAAGGAGGTTGATACCTTGACGCGATGATGGCGGAACCCTGGCATGGCTGTATACTTCACAGAGAGAATACCGCCTGCCAGCACCCGAAAAGCTTGGAGTAGATGACCCCTGCCATACCCGACCGCACATGCTGATTACCATTGTCACACTAACTCCCAATGGAGTGAATAGATCACCATGACAGCATCATCACCAGTACCACTGGGGCTCTAGTTATAGCATGGTGGTGAGTGGCGTTCTATGACATCACTCCCATGGTGTCCCCAGTACCCGATAATGCTCCAAAAGAATGAACACAGCCCTTGAAATTGCGTCGGGAATGGCTCACCGCAGTTTCCCCTCATGGAACGGCAGCAGCAAAGTGACTGTGCCCATGGTGCTCTGCGGTAGTGTCCTGCAGCATCTGACCACGTCCACTGGTGCCCACCATGGTGACAGCGCCTGTGGGACCCGTAGCACTCATGCTCACCAATGATGGATCGCAGCAATGACACCAAACTATGCTGCGCCCGGGGCTTCGACAGTGCTTGATCGTGTCCTGACCAGCTCGACAGTATATTGCACCATCCCAGGTGCCTGTGGACATCGGCAGCCTGATGGTACAGATAGAAACCCCGGTGTCCAAAGGCATCGATGGACCTGTGGTATCGAGGATGCCAGGGGCGCCTGCAGGCAGAGGCTCTGCAGCCCCAACGCTGCCCAAAGGAACAGATGGTTGCCGGCACCATCGACAGTTCCCCTCAGCTCACCTATACATCCGAGGGGATGAGTTGGCAATGGCTATCACTCTGTGGGGGGGAAGTTCCCAAGAAACACTGCGACCCCCATCTTTAACTAGCATGGGCCAGGCCACATAGGGGATCCAACCAAAGAAGCACCTAGCATCACTTATTGCCACAGTGTCAGACTCACCAACCATGAATCTGTCCAGGAGTTGCAGGACTCTGCACAGGGAGGTTCAAGACCTCACTCCTCAGCACATTGTTACTTATAGGGAGGGTCACCATGGTCTGTCTGCTCTGAGGGATGCTGGACCCTAAGCAGCAGGACTCAATCTACAAAACCACTGCACACAGCTGCTTGAGGAAAGAGACTATAGAAAAAAAAAAATAAGAGGAAAAGATTGAGTCTCTGCTTAAACAATCTATCATAGGCGTCCCTAAACATTGTGCTTCCTTCCACAGATTGTGAAATTGGAAGACTAGGACCCTTGATGATCCATCCCCATAAACTTCTCTTCCCTGGGAAAGGAATATAGATCCCGCATTGTCTTGGCCATTTTTAAAGCTGGAATTAGTTATTTCACACTGAGGAGATCCCATCTCCAACAGCCAGATGTAACAGGAAGTTCTTGGTGTTGGGAATCTCCCCCCCCAACTTCCAGGGTGGGTTCTGGACCTGTGTAGCAAGATTCAAGGAAAGGACATGACCAGTTAAGAATACATTTCTCCTTCCTTATCCTGATACAGCAGTCCACAAGAGTGGAAAGCACTCAAGCCTATTTAAACTGGAAAGGAAGAAGTTAGGGCTGCCTTGAGAACCCAAATGCTGCATCCTCCCTGGCATGGGCTGCACCACTATATGTACCCATGTCATCATAGACAACGCTGTGCCCTCTGTCTCCACCTGCTGGTAGGGGGGAACTAACCCATGCATCCATGCTGGTATAACAAGATAAGGAATTTGCATCTTTTTGTATCCCACAAATCCAATTCAAATTGATTAGTGTGACTTCAGTAATAGTCAAAATTTAAACAAGACAAAACAAATTCTACATTTAAAATAAATTATCTCGATAAAAAAAAACTTAACACTGTACTAGCTAGTGGAGCGCTCTAGCACCTCAAGCGTTGCCAAGGATAAAAGTCCCATTGTGTAGGGACATGGATAAGGGCTAGAAAGAGTTCGAGGAGGAATCCAAATGGCACTGCACAAGCAGGACCAATCTAGGACTTTAAAAAAAAAAAAAAAAAAGAAGAAGAACAGGCTACAGCAATCCTCAGAATCACGAGCCTGACTTGGCCTTAAAAGTCCTTCCGGACAGCTTCAGTTGTGTAGACGGGAAGACAGCTATTTCTACAGGCCATTCACTCTATCACTCAGCTATCAGAGAGGGCAGGAGAAATGACCTCCAACATACCTGTAAGATTATCTTCTGAAATAATTCGATAGAGACACCGAGCTACAGAGGCTCTGCCATGCCTGAGGGAAATATGTAGCCCCCATAGAACCTCCCTGTAAAGAGGGGGCTACAAAGAGGACGGTAAAGAGCTTGGCATGTTTGACCTATTTTTGGCACAAAGCAACAATAAAATGTCTGCTGATCCCACGAACACGGGGATGCCAACCAGGCCATGCTCCCAATGTACTGCCCTCCACCATACAGGCAAGAGCTCCTCCTTTTTGCAGGGTGCCAAACCTCTGTGGATCGCACCCACTCACCTGCCTACTCACAAGCCAAGCAGAATGCACCGGCTGAGATGTGAGCTGCCACGACTTACTGTGTTGCCACACCTCCCTCATTTTACAGCCATATTAGAAACAAGCAAAAAGGAGGGAGAGTGATCACTTCAGACCCTTTAACGAGTCCAAATCTGGCACAGCACCTTAGAAGACTGGGAGGCAGGCCAGGGGGGAAAAGAGAGTCTACAAGCCTTTTTCTCATCAGTAGCTTTTGCTGCCAGATCCACCAAGGGAACAAAATCAACCAGTGCGTGACCCACTGATGAAAGAAATCAGACTGAGTTAGTTCCCACAGGGGAAAGGGAGAATACATTCCAACAGGATTGTTGTTTGAACTGCCCCAAGACTTGGTCTGTGCTCCATCGGGAACCTGGGCCCAACACCTCCCTGGGAGCAGCCTATACCTAACTGCTGCAGCAGGCCATATGTCTGCATCAGAGCTGGAAACTGATAAATACGGATAAGCTGACAGCAGCACCAGACCTTTATAGGGAGCGTGAGCTTTCCTCCCTCCGCTGGCAGGGAGACCTAACCCTCTTGTTTGGACTGGTCCAGCATGGATGTTTTTCATCCATGCTGGATGTGGTTAGTGCGGTTAGTGTAGCTGGGTTCAAAAAAGGTTTGGATAAGTTCTTGGAGGAGAAGTCCATTAATCAAGTTTACTTAGGGAATAGCCACTGCTATTAATTGCATCAATAGCATGGGATCTTTTTAGTGTTTGGGTACTTGCCAGGTACTTATAGCCTGGATTGGCCACTGTTGGAAACAGGATGCTGGGCTTGAAGGACCCTTGGTTTGACCCAGCATGGCAATTTCTTATGTTCTTAATAAATTATCTTTGAACATCTCTAAAACACAATGGGGCGGATTTTAAAAGGCGCGCGAATAGCCTACTTTTGTTTGCGCTCCAGGCGCAAACAAAAGTACGCTGGATTTTAGTAGATACGCGCGGAGTCGCGCGTATCTGCTAAAAACCTGGATCGGCACGCGCGCAAGGCTATTGATTTTGTATAGCCGGCGCGCGCCGAGCCGCGCAGCCTACCCCGTTCCCTCCAAGGCCGCTCCGAAATCGGAGCGGCCTCGGAGGGAACTTTCCTTTGCCCTCCCCTCACCTTCCCCTACCTAAACCACCCACCCGGCCCTGTCTAAAACCCCCCCTTACCTTTGTCGGGGGATTTACGCCTCCCAGAGGGAGGCGTAAATCCCCGCGCGCGAGCGGGCCTCCTGCGCGCCGGGCCGCGACCTGGGGGCGTGTACGGAGGGCGCGGCCACGCCCCCGGACCATCCCGTGCCATAGCCACGCCCCCGTACCCGCCCCCAAAACGCTGCTGACACGCCCCCAAAACGCCGCGACGACCGGGCCCGCCCCCCGACACGCCCCCCTCGGAGAACCCCGGGACTTACGCGAGTCCCGGGGCTCTGCGCGCGCTGGGAGGCCTATGTAAAATAGGCTTCCCGGCGAGCAGGGCTCTGAAAATCCGCCCCAATGTGTTTAGATTCAAAGTATCCATTCCAAGATTTTGCTATCTTCAATTTCCATTGAAAATACCTCATTTTCATTAAAACACTTCAATACGCAACCTTGGCGTGCGCTAAATGAACCTTTGCTAGCTTTCCGCCTTTATGTTAAAAATATCATAAAGTCTGGTTTCTTCAAACTAACAAGCTTGTGTGGTCTTAAACATCTTTTGGAAAAAGCTGATTTTCGAACCACGGTTCAAACTTTGATTCTTCCCACAGTAGATTATTGTAACTCTGTTCTTCTAGGTCTACCTGCAGTAACTCTAAAACCCTTACAACTGCTGCTCGATGCAGCCGCGCGACTCATTCCTGGAACCAAAAGACAGGATCATATCACTCCCGTCCTGATGGATTTACAGTGGTTGCCCATCAGTGAAAGTATTAAGGACAAAATTGCAGTCATTACTTAAACTTTCAAATCCCTATGAAAAACATGGCTGTTTAAGCAGGCTTTTTGTTAAGCCTTGGCACTATTGTAAGCATCGCCTAATTTGGCCACTGTCTGTCCATGTTCAAATATATTTGCTGACACATGTATATAATGTATAATTATTATTTTATGTATGTTTTATGCTATACATTGCCTAGGTTTTTTTAGGCGAATCATAAATTTAATTAAAAGATAAAGAGATATTTAAATATATCCAAGGTGTCAATGCACAGGATGCAGGCTTCTTTCAAAAGAAAGGAGGCTCTGGAATAATGGGATCATGGGATGAGGGTGAAGGACAAACTCAGGAGTAATCTAAAGAAATTTCTTTACAGAAAAAGTGTGGTGAATGCATGGAACAGCCTCCCAGTGGAAGTGGTGGACACAAGAATAGTATCAGAATTCAAGAAAGCATAGGACAAGCACAGGAGATCTTTGGAGGTGCATATAGGATTATAGAGATGAGCAACTGGTGGGGATGGGCAGACTAGATATGATGGCAGAAAGAGACTGTATGACCTCTATTTATTCTAGTTCAAACAAATACAAGAATTAAAATACAAATAAAACCATAAAAAAAAGAAATATAAAAATATTTTAAAAAAAAAATTTACATCTACACATTAAAAAAAAAAGAAATCAAATGTAGTATACCAAGAGACATGTCAAAATTAAGCAAAAAAGTTTCATAAAAACAGGCTTCAAAGTATATTGAAAAGTCACAATTCTTCATGTTATGTAAATAATAGGAAGTCCATTCTACAATTTTGAAGCTAAAACGCAAAATGTTACCCACACGTAAAATATCTCCACTCACTCAGAATCAAGCTAGCAAAAAAAAAAAAAAAAAAAAGTCTCTCTAGCAGGTACAGTTATACAGTTATAGTTAGTATAAAAAAAAAAAAAGCATACTTCTAGTCAAACTGCTATACAACAGTAAGACGACCAGCTGCGCTCAGAGCTTTAGCCTACCAAGCAGCTCCAGATTACAGCTTGCTGCCTAGTTTTTTACCAGTTTAATTGGCCAAAAATGCAAATGAGACTGCATCCAAAGCATAAAAAAAGAAACCTGTACATATTTGCTAGTACTATTTTTTTTTTTTTTTTTAAATTAAACAAACCACCACACAGGATACCCATCCAGCAAGGAAACTGGAAAAGCAACCCCAGTTCTACAGTCAGTTAAAAGTGTCCTTACATATAAACAGAGAAAAAAGTGCCAGACAGCTGATTGCCTTTCCTTGCAGGAAACCGTTTTACACACATGGCTTTAAAACATTTTCTTTCAGCGAAAGGTGGACAGCTTTTGAAACACTACTGCTGCAGCACCAATAAATGACACAAATAAGATAAAAAGACAGCTCCTGAGCTATGGGCCCCTGTTTCAGTTCAGCCATTAATGGAATTCTTATGTCCGCTAACTGCCGTAATGGAATTGTGCTGAGGTGATTATAATGCCACCCGTAAAGACCACTCTAAGTATCACATGCTGATTTACTTGTGCTTAATCTACTACAGAGCATGCTGGTCAGCATTTTACGACTATATATAAATGGGATCACGACGCTACATTATTCTTGATTTATTGCACATAAAAACTGAAACGTTGCAAGCTCTGTAGTCTGTTTGAAGCACGGCACTGCACAGAGCCCTTCTACGGAGAACCTAGCAAGTATACGCCACCATCCTGTGCATTCATAGCAAGTGAAATAGGAGCACTGGTGCGCATGAGATTTTAGCATAACAGGCACGCCAAGCTGAGAATATGAAAGAACATACCCACTTCTGAGCCCCCAGATGTATAAATTTTGCCCTCAGCAGCACAGGCAGCGAGACTGTCTCGCGGAGTTGGCGGTCCCAGTTTGGAATACCAGCTGTCTTTCACGACGTTGTAGCAATCCATTCGCTTTATTGGGAAGAGCTGAGACCCGCCCAGTATGTAGACCACATTGTCCCAGAAGACACAAGCTGCGTCCCGTCGCTTTTCAAAGGGGCACCTGATGTCAGTCCAGCTGTAATCCTGCGGGAGACCGAACAGAAGACTTTCAGCAGTGGGACTGCAGGCCTAAACTTTAAGTTAGCTTACAGATAGAGAGATTTGAACTGTTTTTTTTCCCCTCAGCACTGGACTTGGGGGAAAAAAAAAAAAAATACAGAAACAAGAAAATAGTCTTCAAATCTACATACAAAGTTCAAAGTTAATTGCAAGGAAACAATATGACAACTGCTTGGACAGATTCCCCAGAGTCATTCAGCTGAGACTTCAGTCTTGTAAAATGTACCAGGATGGTGTTCAGTTAATCGCATCCCTGAACTGCTTGACCTTCCCCTCCTCTCTTAATTCAGTATACAGCATCACCAAGCATACTGGGAGAGAGGAGCAGGGGAAATTAACTGATCATTGTGCTATCCAAGGATTTAATTCTTGACAATCTCTCTATTACTTTTTAAATATAGTTACAGAGTAGCTGGTATTAAAACATTTAGAGATGAAACATTAAGTTCACATAGCAGTCGACATTAGCTGGCCATCTTCTGATACAAACTAAGATGGTCCGACTTACCACTAGAGGAATGTACTTTACAAAAAACACACACACACACAAAAATAAAAATCCCAACCATCCCAGCTTGGTAATCTGTACACAGATAGCGTACCTTAAAGCGTGCTTCATAGCATGCTTATAGGGAAATTCTTCACCGGTGCATTTTTGCAGTACCCAAAGTATGATTTTTAGCCTCCTATTGTCAGTTTTCCAGAACTAAATTTCAGCCACATCATTTGATCAGAGCCACGGATGGACAGACTGACATAGCAATCCTAATGGGCGTTTTTGTTTTGGTATTAAAATGTACCAAATAATATTAAAAATGCACATTAAACAACAAGTTCCACTTCATGGAATAAAATACTATATACACATTCTGTTCTTTCCCCTGTAAGTTGCAGTTTTGTAACTACCGTAGGAGGCCCACACAGAATGGGGCAGATTTTCAAAGGGGTTCGCGTGTAAGATACGCGCGTACCCCCCGAAAACCTGCCCCAAGCTCCCCCTGTGCGCACCAAGCCTATGTTGAATAGGCTCGGCGGCGCGCGCAAGCCCCAGGACGCGCGTAAATCCCGGGGCCGCGGGTGTGGTTCCGGCCCAGGGGCGTGGCCGAGGCCTCCAAAACTGCTCCCTGGCCGGTACGCACGAGTTACAGCTGCCTCAGGCAGGCGTAACTTTTCAAACAAAGGTAGGGGGTGGAAAAAAAGTTCCCTCCGAGGCAGGCTGCGCGGCTCGGCGCGCGAAGGCTGCCGATTTTGCGCAGCCTTGCGCGCGCCAACCCCGGATTTTAAAGGCTACGCGCGTATCTATTAAAATCCGGCGTACTCTTGTTTGCGCCGGTTGCGCGAACAAAAGTACGGGCGGGCGGACTTTTTAAAAATCTGCCCCAATATGCAGTTAGTTTGGTTCCTACCGTAGTTTCAATTTTAGACTACAGCAAGAGAAGACGGAGCAGCTCCGCATCTGCCAGGTGCCTGGAAGCATCACCACTAGCTGGCCAGAATGGAAGCACTATCACGTTCAGCTTCACTCAGCTCTCACCCACCCAACAGGGCCATGATGAAAGCCACCCGGAAATGGCAAAAATACATAACAGAGAGCATGACGTTGGCCCTTGCGACTCACAGCAACAGCACTGCTAACTGCATTCACCAGGCTGGCAGATTTTATCAGATCCTGAATAAAGTCCCCTCCACAATCCTCTAGGAGGGGAACAAAATCTTCTAGCCCAGGATGGAGAACTAAAGATTTATAATTGGCACATTTCAGCCTGGGATCCCGACCTGTACATTGCTCTACTAGCTTTAATTCTTCTGCATTTTCTTTGCTCTGGGGCTCTGCCTGTCTTCTTATGGCTGCAGCTCTCAGTCTGTGCTCTTAGGTAGGCCAGACATCACAAAACCTGACTCCATAACCAGAAATACAAAAATTTCCTAGAAAACAGCAGTGAGAACTAGCATAAAAAAAAAGATATTCTCTTGATAAAGAGAGAAAAATGTATTATTACCAGATTAAAAAAAAAAAAAAAATTTGAGTCCAGATACATGGGCTATGCTCCCCAGTCAGCAGATAGAGACAAAGAACCTCAGGTTTGCTGACATTACCCCTTATAGGATCCCATGCTGTGCTCAGTCTGCAAATATTTTATATAACGAGCTAAGAAAGAAATTAGACAAAAAACTTCACTGCCACAAAACAGACTCCAAGGAAGAACCAACATGAAATAACATCCCAAAAAGGATAGTGACTTTAATGAAGAAAGCAGAACCGCTCATACACCTAAGGAAAAACCATGCCTCAATCAGCACCAACACTGATCAACATCTTTACTCTGTACGATTCATGAAATTACTTCAGAAACTGCAGAACACACACTGGCAGCCAGGGAGGATTCTGGACTGGTCTGGATATACTCAATGAGAGGAAATCAAGTAAGAATAAGATTTCTTCTTCTTCCTCATCATCCAGCTACATCAGTCCACACGCATGGGATGTACCCAAGCTACTGCCAACTCTACTCGGCACAATCAAGCCTTTTTTTTGAAGGGGTTAATAAACATGTGGATAAAGGCGAGCCAGTAGATTTAGTGCATTTGTTAAACGCCGTCTGAAAATCCCAAGTTCCCCATGAGAGACTCCTAAGAAAATTAAAAAAAAACAAAACAAAAACATGTGATAAGAGGCAATGTCCTTTTGTGAATTGCAAACTGGCTAGAAAGATTGGAAACAGAGACTAGGAGAAAGGTAAACAGTGGGGTGCCTCAGGAATCTGTACTTGGACCGGTGCTTTTTAATATATTTATAAATATCTGGAAAGGGGAATGACAAATGAGGTTATCAAATTTTCAGATGACTACATTTAGAGTTGTTAAATCACAAGCGGATTGTGATAAATTGCAGGAGGACCATGTGAGACTGAAGACTAGGAAGCCAAACGACAGATGAAATTTTATGTGGACAAGTGCAAAGTGGAAAAAGTAACCCATATAGTTATTTGATGTTAGGTTTAATATTAGGAGTTACCACTCAGGAAAAAGATCTGGGTTTCAGAGTGGACAATACATTGAAATCATTGACTCAGTGTGTTGCAATGGATAAAAAAAGCAAAAAATTGTTAGGAATTATGAAGAAAGGAATGGTGAACAAAAACAGCAAATGTCAATGCCTATGTACTGCGCCATGGCAAGACCGCACCTCAAGTACTGTGTACAATTCTGGTCACATCTCACAAAAGTTGCACTGGAAGAGGTATGGAGAAAGGTGACCAACATGATAAAGGATGGAATGGCTCTCCTATGAGGAAAGACTAAAGAGGTTAGGGCTGCTCAGCTTGGAGAAAAGACAGCCAAGGGGGAATATGATAGAGATCTATACAATCATGAGAGGACTAGAATGGGTAAATACAAATCAGTTGTTTACTCTTTCAGACTAAGGGGCACTGCATGAAGTAGTCCTGGGGGAATTCTGCGCTACAGCAGAGCACAGAATTTGGCAATTCTGCGCAGAAAATAGCAGAGGACACCCTGGCATGCTGCGAACGGAGCACATGAAGATGAAGGCCCACATGTGCCACGGGACACGCTCCGGTCACGGTGAAGATGAAGGCCCAGTCACGCCAAAAACGGAAGGCCCCGTGTATTGCGAATGGAATTTGCTCCGCTCGCGGCGAAGATAACGGCCCCAGTGAGAATGTGTGTGTGTGAGAGAGAGAGAGAGAGAGAGAAAGAGAGAGAGAGAGGAAAGGGGTGTGGGTTTCAGAGAGAGGGAGCCTATATGAGGAGATTGTGAAGGAGTGTGTATGTGTGCAACAGACTGGGAGTTCGTGTATATGTGAGGGTGCTAGCCTGTGTGAAGGGATTGTGTATGTGCGAGACAGAGCCTGTGTGAAGGTGTGCATGAGAGAGACATAGGTAGCCTGTTTGAGGATGTATGTGTGAGAGAGAAAGGGAGCTTGTGAGGGTGTGTATGCAAGAGAGAGGGCCCTGTAT
Source organism: Rhinatrema bivittatum (assembly GCF_901001135.1). Taxonomy (NCBI): domain Eukaryota; kingdom Metazoa; phylum Chordata; class Amphibia; order Gymnophiona; family Rhinatrematidae; genus Rhinatrema; species Rhinatrema bivittatum. The sequence goes on along the minus strand of NC_042616.1, from coordinate 210,022,590 downwards.
GAGGAGATGTGTGTGTGAGAGAGTGAGGGAGCCTGTATGAGTCAAATTCTGGAACTGGCAATAGAGTGGAAGGGGTTGAGCCTAGAGGTGGAGGGGAGACATACTGGCAGGTGGAGGAGTTGGGGCCTGAGAGGACTAAGTGGCCAGGAGAGTAGGGAGAGCGAGTGGAAGGGACACTCTTACAATGAATTTCTAGAGAAATTCTGTTTCTTTAAGTAATAACTTTTTTCTGTATTAATTTAAAATATAATTACTTATAGACTGTCATGTACATTGTGTTATTTTGACCAATATAAAGTTTGCAGAATTTTAAGTTTTTGTGCGTAGAATTCCTCCAGGAATAATGAAGTTGAAAAATAGCACATTTAAAAACAAATTGAAGAAAATTCTTTCAATCAACTCACAATTAAGCTCTAGAATTCATTGTCAGAGGATATGGTTAAAGTAGTTAGCATAGCAGGGTTTAAAAAAAAGGTTTAGACAAGTTCCTGGAGTAGAAGTCCATAAACTGCTATTAATGTAACTGACTTAGAGAAATGCCACTGCTTATTATTGGCAATAGCAGCATGGGATTTATTTACTGTTTGGGTTTTTGCCAGGTACTTGTATCCTGGATTGGCCATGGTTGGAAACAGGATGCTGGGCTTGATAGACCCCTCGATCTGACCCAGTATGACAATTTATATTCCTATGGACATCCAGATAATGCTTTAAAAAACAAAATGCGATGACCAAACTGCTACCCTGCAAATGTCAACTAGGAGATGCCAACATGAGCTCTACTCAGCTGCTCATGCACTCTAGTTGCATGAGCTTTTTAGGATGACCAAACCCTTGTCTATGTAAGCGCCTATCATCTCCTTAATCCATCTGGCTAATGCTTGGAAGCCACTTCACCCTGGTTGGTACCACTGAAAAGAATAGATCTAACTTCCTGAAATCATTAGTCACCTTCAAGTACCTGAGCAAAATTCTCTTCACATTCAAAATATTTAACAAACCACTCTTGTCCCCGCAAACTGTCTGAAAAGCCGGCAGATAAACCCACCTGATTCAGATGAAATTTTTATTTATTTATTTTAAAATGTTATATTCTGCCGCTTCCAAAATTGTTCTGTTTAGTGCAGATTACAAGTTTGACATACATAATACTGAAACCACCTTGGGAAGAAAAGCCACTGTGCGAAGGTACACCACTTCATCTGAAAAAGGTCAGAAAGGGCTCTCTGCAAAACAAAGCTTGAATTTCAGAAGTCTGTCTAGCTGAACAAATGCCACCAAGAACACCGCCTTTACAGTAAGATGTTCAACTGAAGACTTTATGGGTTCAAATAGTTGACCAGTAAAGAATACCAAAATCAGATTCAAGTTCCAAGTTGGAAATATATCTCTTACTGGTGGCCGAATATGCTTACCACAAAGAAAGCTAGATTCTCAGGCTTGCCATTTGGATGTCTAATGAACAATAGATACCAACTGCACCTTCAGTGAGTTCAGAGCTAAGCCCTCCTGTAGGAATGCCAAGATAGGAACAGGGCTGTGCTGGTCAATAGATCCCCAACTATATACCAGATTTCAAATAACTTCCATACACCAGGGAAGTAGATGACTTTTTGGCCCATAGAAGTATTCATAACTCCTTGAGAATAATCTCTCTTAACTAAACAAGCCCTATCAAGGGCCAGGCTGCAAGACAAAACCAAGAAGATCTTTGTGAAACACAGGCCCTTGGTGCAGTAACCACACAAACTGCAGCAACACCATAGGCTCGTAATCCAGCATCCTCATTAGGTCCACATAGCAAGGGTGCTCTGAGATCTTCTGAAAAATCCTGCCTAGTAGAAAACCCTTTAAACAGCCACTCCTGAATTGGGGCATCTAGTTCTGATGCTCCCTGCTCCTTCAACTGAAGGATTTGCTCACCTTGGTGATCATGCAGGAAGCCATCAAATCAATCATGGACATTTTCCATCTGCCCACTAATAAGGAAAAAAACACTTCTAACAAGACCCACTCTCCTGGATCCAAAGATTTCTGGCTGAGAAAATCTGCTTGAACGTTTCCACTCCTGCTCTGTGTCTCGCGGAGATCACTCTTACATGACTTTCCACCCAGATTATCAATAAATCCACTTCTGAGTGCATCTTGAGGACTTCTGGTGCCTCCATAAACTATTCACATAAGCCACCACCATAGAGTTGTTGAATAGAATCCTGACCACTTGCTCTTGAAGCAGGGGAGCAAAATGCAACAGAGCTTTCCTTATAGTCCTTGTCTCTAAACGATTGATGAACTACCTTGACTTTAGAGTCCAAGCGTCCTCAGTATTCCAACTTTGACAATGTGTTCCCCAACCAAGGAGACTGGCATAGATTGTCACTACAATACATGATGGTAAGTCAAGATCAATTTCATTTCCAAGCTCTTTGGACACCAGCCACTATTCCAAAATTCTTCCTCACCTGCCCTTGTAACAGGAGCCTCCTGGAAAAAACTGGAGATGGAGGGGACCATCAAGATAGCAATGCTATCTGTAAAGACCTCATATTAGCCTTTGGCCCAAGGAACCAAGTCCAATGTCACCACCATGAACCCCAATACCTGAAGATAGCTTCTGGCAGTGGGACTCAAACCTCAAAGAATCTCATCTGCTCCTACAGCTTTTGGAATCTTCTAGTTAGCTGCACTCATCCAGCCTGTATGTCAAACAAGGCTCCCAGATACTCAGAATCTGAGAAGAGACCAACTTGCTCTTTGTAAACGTGACAACCCAGCCGAGATCCTGCAAGAAGTGTACAACTTTGATCATTGCCATCCCACTCTCCTGAGCAGACTTCACTTTGATCATCCAATCATACAGATTCAGATGCATCAAAATGCCTTAGACTGAGAGCCGGCGCTACCACTGGAGCAATAGCCAGGCCAAAAGAAAGAGCCCGAAACTGAAAGTGACTTCCCAATATGGCAAACAGATACTTCTGATCCTTTTCCCTTATTGGTATATGGAGGTATGCTTTTGTCAGAACCAAGGACATAAGGCACTAATACCATTGTACCGCTACCATGACATACTTCAAAGTTTCCATTTTGAAATGAGTCACTTTCAGAGCTTTGTTGGCCTGCTTTAGATCCAAAATAGGATGAAAGGTACTTTAACCACTTCCTCCTCCTGAGTGGAACAAGAGAACACCATAAAAGCATCTGAAATAGGATGGGAAAATTCCAGGGCATACCCGCCCCCGACCACCTCCAGAGCCCACTGATCTGATGTTATCTGGGCCCATCTCCGGTAAAAGGCTGACAGCTGACGACCTATGAGATCCGAAGACTGGGCCCATACACCTTTATCGGGAATTCCAGCAACGTGTGGAAGTAGGACTCCTCTCTGCTTCCACTTCTCGTTGTTCCGAAAGGAATGAAAATTACCATAAGGCCAAAATATGCTGGCCACCAGAAAATGACTCATAGCTTGCGCAAACTTTGCAGCCCCTTTGGGCTTATCGTCCAGCAATCTAGAAACATTAGAACCCTCCAAGGTTTATACAAACTTTTTAGATCTTCCCCAAACAAGAGCTTGCCTTTAAAAGAGAAACTTGGCCAGCTGAGACTTAAAAATATCACAATTGGTCAGTGGATTCTGTTTCAAACTGTTTTGTCTTAATTATGATTTGATATTATCCTGTACTCTGCCTAGCTTGATCCTATTGTTATAGACTGATTATAAATATTTTAAATAAATTCTGCAGCCACAACAAAAACGTCAAGCTGCAACAATGGAAGCCATAGTTCTGGCTCTAACTTGCACTAAGTCATAGGCGGCATCTGCCAAGAATGCTGCTCCTGGCTCTATCTGGGTTGCCTCATCTAAGACAAATTCCATACCCTTCAAGGAACTTTCCAGGATATACTGCGATAAAACAGACCAGCTCTCACCACAATTCCACTACACACAGCTGTCTGAAGAGCCATGTCAGCCACCTCAAATACTTGTTTGAGCACCGATTCAATCTTCCCATCCTGCTCATCCTTGAGAGAGGCTTCTCCCTTGACTGGGACAGTAGTCTATCTAGTGACCATGCAAACTAGCGCATCCACATTCAGAGCCCTCAACTTCTCTCTCTCTCAAGCTTCAGAGAATAAAGCTTAGCTGAAGGTCTACCACCCTTAAAATTCACCTCTGAAGAATCCCATTCCACAGAAATCAGTTCCTTTGACTGCAGATAAGCCCTAGATGGCTTCCTTACATGCACCACGATGGGATCCTTGGATGGATTTACATCCTCTTTGCTCTTCTCCTCCACAATATTCAAGAGACTTTCACAGCCTGAGTAACCAGGAACGGAAGCACTTCTTTAAGCACAAAGTTGTACTAACAAGGACTTGCTGTCCTCAGCTGGAGTAAATTTCCTCTTCTATTTCATCACTTCTCTTAGGAGCCTTCATATCCTGGAGAGATAAATCTGATCTGGAGAATCTATCCTCCTCCACATCCTCTTCTTCCTCCTTTCTGGCCTTCATATGCTAGTGCCACAACCAGCGAAGAAGTACCTCCAAGAGCTGAGCTCTACTCCAAACAAAATGCCTGATGCAGGTATTTCAAAAATTCAGAAGACAGTGCTAATCAGGACTGCATAGCAACCAGATTCTGAACAGGAGAGTAAGCCTCAGCTGCTCTCACTGACGCAGAGGTTGCAGATGTGGAGGGCCCTTATCCTGCACCTGAAAAACACAAGAACAAGTTCAAGGCTCTAGCTTTAAGGAGCAGCCACATTGCTGTTTCAAAATGGCCACCTGCCTATCCGCAATACAAATCCTGAAAGCAGAAACATGTAGCTATGACAGCCCTTATAGCATGGAATCCTCCAAAACCTAGAAGGTCTCCCTCCAAGGCTCCTGCTCCCTGTTCTGCACGCACAAGTTGCAATGCAAACCTTATCCTGATAAAGCTTGACATGCTCCACATGCATCGCACAGCAGGGTGTTTCCTGCACTCACCTGGTGTAGCCATGGCCTTATGCCAAATCCCTCTTAGCTGTCTCACAGAGAAGAGACTCCTAATTGGCCTCCTGCACAGTCCACAACATCTGGAGGACTACCACTGAAGCTGCCCTCCATACTTGAGTAAAAACCAGCCTTTTTTGGCGCGAGAATGTCCCCAGAATGAGGGGAGGGGGGCACAGCACAGGATACTTTGCCTACTATTTGGAGACCGAATACTGGCAGGCTTGGGACCTTAATAAGGGTGATTTTATCAAACCCTTGGTTTTCCCATCTCCATCTGCTGGCTGTGGAGGGTAACTCATGCGGCTGGACTGGTCTGGCTAGATGAGGAGGTATGGAGAATTTGGGGAAGGAGGAATCGAAATATAAACTAAACTAGAACAACCTGCCCCTGCTGCCACATCCCATTAAAACAAAATGTGGTGATCCCAGCTTCTCTCTTATTACTATCTTTACCATTGGGAAAATGGCAGGAGGCTTTATATAGTATCTGAATATTACGTCTGCAACAGAACACAGGTACACATGGGGCATCATTACCTTGTTATGTCACACATTAAAAGGTCTCATTCACTAAGCATTTATTCCCACAGATGCAGAATGAGAGAAGAATATTCGTGAATTGGGCCCTAAATTTAAACAGATGTATAAGCCAATCCAAAATTGGAACCCCCCCCCCCAAAAAAAGAACAAAAACACACCAGTATATAGGTTGTGTTACTTTCTCCTCCCATCTCTTGCCCAATACACAGCTTTAAGTGGAACTATCTGAAATAAAAGCAGTGATCTGCTGTGGACCATCCCAGTTTTAAATCTGAACATGACCACTATGCACTGGGCAAAATGATAGCCTTGCATAAGGAGTGGATGTAGATCATCACTCCCAAACCTGCAAAATGGTATTCTTTTATTAAAAATCACAGCCGTTGTTGACCCTGCATCTACTTCTGTCCTTCCACAGAGGTGTGGGTGCTGCTCTCTGGAACAGTGCCGGCAGGAAGGATGTGCTAAGTACGGGATGATGAGCCAGAATGTAATCACAGGCCCTGTGGAAGCCCTCTCTCCCTCCCACCCCGTTCCATCCCATCAGGTTTCTTCTAATTCTCAAGGGCTGAAGGCAGATATGGACAGTGGCTCTAGATACAACAATAAAAACACTCTGGCTATCCTTGAAATGGTGGTCTGCTAGGATGAGGCCGGTGCTTTGCATTTAAGTTTATTGGGTAGCCGCAAGTTTAAGGTCAAGTAAGGCAGGCGGGATGGCAGTCTGAGACTAAGACCAGCAACCCCACCACTGAAAAATTGGATTGGTCTTCTGGGTTTACAAAAAGGAGGGGGGGGGAGCGGGGGGAGTTGTTGGGCAATGCCACTTTGTTCTGGGCAGTTTTGTTATTGAAGTTGTATGCATGTGAAGGAACAGAGCACCTGGAGATTCTGATCTTGGCCCAGCCCTGGGCGAGTACAGTAAACTGAACTTGTGTGTGTCTGCTTGGAATTAAAGCCTCTATTGAGAAAATTCCTCTGAAGTAACTGGGCTTTTGTTTATGTTGAAACCTGGGACATGTAAACAAGGAAATTGTTGCATTTTGAATAAAGGAAAGGTGAAAAAAAACAAACAAAAAAAAGATTGTGGCTTACATTAGCAGAGGCTCAAAATTTGATACTAAGTTTGGCTTCTGTTTATGTATTATAAGTACATCTTCAGATCTGTTTCTTTGCATGCCTGGACTCTTAAATGTTCAGTAGACTTTCCATTGTGAATGGGGATTTGTGGCATTTCAATGCCCTCCGCTGAATGATACACACGAGACAGAGCAGAGAAATCCAGCAACAATCTTAATTGCTCAGTAACATCTTTGTCCAACTTTCAGCTGCAGTAGAAAGGTGTGCATGGCACACACTCAGGTCCATCCATTGGGGGAGAGGGGGAGTAGGAGTAAAGAAATGAGAGCCAACAGACATGTACTGGTGGTGGATGCCTGGCGTGCCCTTCCAGAAGAGGTAGTGAAGACAAAAACAGTATTTTTATTTATTTATTTGAGGTTTTTTATATACCGAGGTTTAGCAATAAGCCTTCACCCCGGTTCACAATAGAACAACTTGTTACATAGAACGGTCAAAAAAGAACAAAGAAAGGTTACATATAACGGTAAAAGGAGAAAACAGAGGTTAATGTGACCTCGAACTAATTGGCTAATAATCAGTGATTGAACTTAAACATTTGAGCAGGGATGCATCAAGAGCAGAATAGAAACTTTGCTAGCTATGCTAGCTCAAATTGGAGACTTTGCTAGCACAAGTTGGAAACTGAGAGGACATTGCTAGCTCTGGGAAACTGGGAAAGAACATATGTTATTATGGGAAACTGGGAAAGAACATATGTTATTATGTACAAGATTATATGTCGGGGGGGGGGGCATAAAGGAGCAGAGGGGAGGAAAAGGGAAGGAGGGAGCGTAATGGATTCTTGGTGTGTCTCTCTTGTATGGGTGATGTTAAAGATGGTATTATGGGATTAGCCTACTTCCCACAGAAGGCATGGAATTACTACCCTTAACCAATTAGTGTACATGATTTTGATGCAACTGCAGCATTGCGCTCTGCTTCAACAGCAGGAGGAGAAAAATGGGAACTGGATTCAGACAACAGTCAATGCTGGGCCCAGGCTTTTATGGCCTAGGGTACTGATATGCAGACATTAGGGAAAAGTTGCAGGACTGCTTCTCCAGTCAAGTTCAAAAGCAAAGCACGTTCAAGCAGCATTGTATGAATTATCAAGAAGGCTGCTCACTGTAAAATAAATTGCTAGTAATAAAATTTTTTTTTTTAAATAGATTTGACAGTTGCTTGGTTTTGATGGTTAAAATTACTACCCTTAACAGAAACATGGGGGTAACCTGCACAGAGCGGCAGTTCCTACCATAAGAAACTTGGACAGACCATTCAGTCTTTTGCTGCTTTTGTTACTATATTGCAGGGACAGCTCTTGCTGGAAGAAATAGAATCTAGCCCACCAGGCTTGCAAGCATCCTCCTGTTTGCTGTCCACTCAAGAATAAAGATAGGACAGCCCAGTGGCAATGCTGGGTGATGCCATATGAGAGAAGAGGGTTTCACCATAAGTCCAGCACTTGCTCCCCAGGCTAGTTGGGGCTGGGAATGCTGCAGAGGCTGAAGTCTTGCCCCCCCCCCCCCCCCCAGATGGGAGGGATTCTCAGTCACCATGCAATGGTGGCTGTTAGTGGGCTGACTCAGTGTGTGCATACTGGGTTCAGAGGAACTGTAGTCTGGGGCTCCCTGGCTCACCACTGGGCTACATGAAAGGGGGAAAGTTAAATGTGGAAGATCCTTGGACAGCTGTGAATGAAGGCTCATAGTACTATGGCTGGTTACGACTAAGCAGGAAGTCATACTCTATAGACATGCCACAAAATGAACTTGCTCCAAATTATAAATCATTTACATCTTTCTCTATAGGTTTTATATGATGTGCAAACTCCTTAGACTGCCAGATGGGACCATATCCACAGCTCACAATCTGCTTGAAGTTTGCAAAACATTTATTTTTCCTTATGTGCAAAGTGATTTACATAGGGAAAGATAATCCAAACTATTGTTACACAAAGCTGGGACTAGGAGTCATTGACCAGATAAAGGACCTTGTAGTTCTTGAACAAAAGGTGAACCAGTAGATGTAGTGTATTTGGATTTTCAGAAGGCGTTTGACAAGTCCCTCATGAGAGGCTTCTACGAAAACTAAAAAGTCATGGGATAGGAGGAGATGTCCTTTCGTGGATTACAAACTGGTTAAAAGACAGGAAACAGAGAGTAGGATTAAATGGTCAATTTTCTCAGTGGAAAAGGGTAAACAGTGGAGTACCTCAGGGATCTGGACTTGGACCGGTGCTTTTCAATATATATATAAATGATCTGGAAAGGAATACGACGAGTGAGGTTATCAAATTTGCGGATGATACAAAATTATTCAGAGTAGTTAAATCACAAGCAGACTGTGATACATTACAGGAGGACCTTGCAAGACTGGAAGATTGGGCATCCAAATGGCAGATGAAATTTAATGTTGACAAGTGCAAGGTGTTGCATATAGGGAAAAATAACCCTTGCTGTAGTTACACAATGTTAGATTCCATATTAGGAGCTACCACCCAGGAAAAAGATCTAGGCATCATAGTGGATAATACTTTAAAATAGTCAGCTCAGTGTGCTGCAGCAGTCAAAAAAGCAAATAGAATGTTAGGAATTATTAGGAAGGGAATGGTTAATAGAATGGAAAATGTCATAATGCCTCTGTATCGCTCCATGGTGAGACTGCACCTTGAATACTGTGTACAATTCTGGTCGCCGCATCTCAAAAAAGATATAGTTGCGATGGAGAAGGTACAGAGAAGGGCAACCAAAATGATAAAGGGGATGGAACAGCTCCCCTATGAGGAAAGGCTGAAGAGGTTAGGACTGTTCAGCTTGGAGAAGAGACGGCTGCAGGGGGATATGATAGAGGTCTTTAAGATCATGAGAGGTCTTGAAGGAGTAGATGTGACTCGGTTATTTACACTTTCGAATAATAGAAGGACTAGGGGGCATTCCATGAAGTTAGCAAGTAACACATTTAAGACTAATCGGAGAAAAATTCTTTTTCATTCAACGCATAATAAAGCTCTGGAATCTGTTGCCAGAGGATGTGGTTAGTGCAGTTAGTGTAGCTGGCTTCAAAAAAGGTTTGGATAAGTTCTTGGAGAAGTCCATTAATGGCTATTAATCAATTATACTTAGGGAATAGCTACTGCTATTAATTGCATCAGTAGCATGGGTTCTTCTTAGTGTTTGGGTAATTGTCAGGTTCTTGTGGCCTGGTTTTGGCCTCTGTTGGAAACAGGATGCTGGGCTTGATGGACCCTTGGTCTGACCCAGCATGGCAATTTCTTATGTTCTTAACAATACACTGAAATCCTCAGCTCAGTGCATGGCAGCGGTCAAAAAAAAGCAGAGAGTTAGGAATGATTAGAAAAGGAATGAAGAATAAAACAAAAGGAGAAATTACTACTTACCTGATAATTTCCTTTCCTCTAAGAAGGCAGGCCAATCCATAGCAGCAGATGGAGACTGAGTAAAGCTGACTCGCTGATGTCACTGACACATGGCCCTGCCCAGACATCAGACCACCAGTATCTCTAGAAAAGTCAAACTGTGGACAAACTGATTATACTTGAACATGACTATAAACAGTCAACCACTCATGCTTCCAACCAACTGGGAAACACGGAGCTCAACAAAAAAAAAAAATCATCAACTAATCTTAGGAGCTGGTTATGTCATTTACCAGTCCTTCAAATGAATTAACAAAAATAACACTCTTCATCATCCGTATAAAACAAGGACAAACTAAAAGCAAGCAGGCAGCCCAGGATGGGTTGTAGATTGGCCTGCCTGCCTTCCATAGAGGAAATGAAATTATCAGGTAAATAGTAATTTCTCCTTCCTCTAAGGAAGGCAGGCCAATCCACACCAATGGGATATACCAAAGCTACTCCTGAAGAGGGAAGGAGGCTGCCTGCAGTGCCGTCAACATCGCACACGCAAAAGACACGTCCTGCTGAGCCCTAACGTTCAAGCAATAATGCTTGGAGAAATTGTGTAAGGAGGCCCACTTCACTGCTCGGTAAATTGACAGGCGACAACAACTGAAGCTCTGCCCACAACCCTAGTGGAAGGTGCCCTGTCCCAACTAGGAAAAGGGAGCTTTGCATCCACACAGGCGGCCGTGATGACTTCTTTCACCCAACAGGCTATAGTTACACACATTGCCAGTTCATCTTGTTTATCTTCACCATGGGGCACAAACAGCTAATCACACTTCCTGAAAGACTAAGTAACTCAAGTACTTGACATCCAAGGCATGCAACAGATGATAATCACACTTAGACGGGGGGTTGAAGAACCCCCCCCACCCCTCCAAATTTAATTCATTGCAACCCCCCCCCCCAAAAAAAAAACTTGCCAAAATTCACTGGTGGTCCAGTGGGGGTCCCAGGAGCGATCTCCTGCTCTCGGGTCATCGGCTGCCAGTAATCAAATTGGCACCGAAGGCCCTTTGCCCTTTCCATGTGACAGGCTATCTGTGCCATTGGCCGGCCTCTGTAACATGGTAGGAGCAATGGGCCGCTAATCTCTCTAGACGTCGTTCCGCCCAGAGCACCTACCTCTGCCTTGCTTTTGGTTCCACCCTGCTGATTTATATATGCTACTGTTGTCGAGTTGTCCGACAGAACTCGAACCGGACGATTCTGTAGTAACGGCAGAAACTCCTTCAAGGTCAAGCGAATCACCCTGTTCTCTAGATGGTTGATAGACCATGCAGACTGTCTTGTGGACCAGGATCCCTGAACTGAATGGGACTGACAAACTACTCCCCATCTAGAGACTCTGGCAACGGTAGTAGCCATCATCCAATTGGGAATTTCGAGGTCCACTCTCCGAGTGAGATTGGAAGTCTGAAGCCACCATGACAGTCTGTCTCTCGGCAAACCCTCGAGAGGTAAGCGGATATGATATTCTTCCAATACTGGCTTCCAGCAGGACAACAATGCCGTCTGTAGTGGTCTCATATGGGAAAATGCCCAGGGAACCAAGTCCAGCGACAAGGCCACCTGTAAGTAGTCCCAGACCTTGGGTACCTGCAACTGCAAAAACCGGTGGATCTGGGCCTGAAGTTTCAGAGAGAGAAAGACTCTGCCTATTACTGTGTGTAAAATAAGTTTAGTTATGTTTGTTATTTAAGTAACCTCTATTAAGCTGTCTAATAACTTTGCTTTTATATTTTTAATTCTAGATGTTCTATGTATTCGACTAAGGAATTATATTTCCTGCTTGTTCAGATTTCAGTGTAAACCGGCCTGATTTGCATTTTATGCAAGAAGGTCGGTATATAAAAATTATAAATAAATAAATAAATATTATAGTATCGAACCGAGCTCCTAATTACTCCAAAGTTTGGGTTGGTGATAGCTGACTTTTGTCGTGATTCACTACCCAACTTAGGAACTGTAGGACTTCGAGAACTCGATGAACCGACTTGCGGCAGAGAGACTTTGACTTGGCTCTGATCAACCAATCGTCCAAATATGGGTGAACTAGAATACCCTCCTTTCGAAGGAAAGCTGCCACCATCACCACCACCTTGGTGAAAGTCCACGGAGCTGTGGCGAGACCAAAACTGAAGAGCCTGAAACTGAAAACATTGACCCAGAATCATGAAGCAGAGAAAACGCTGATTTTCTCGGGAATGGACTATTGCAATGCTCTATTTTTAGGTTTATCAGACTCTGCTCTATACCCTCTGCAACTAATTCAAAACTCTGCTGCTCGGCTGCTTGCAGGTACCTCACGTCGAAACCATATTACACCTGTCTTATTCTCTTTCCATTGGTTGCCAATTAAATACAGAATTCAGTTCAAAGTGTTATCAATTATTCATTCTCTTATCTATAATATTTCATCTACCTGGCTATGCACTAATCTTCGCATATATAAACCTCCCAGACAACTCAGATCTCTCTCTAAAAGTCTTTTAGATGTACCTACAATTAAACTGGCTAAACACGAATTAACTAGAAAAAGGGCTTTTTCAGTAGCCGGCCCTGTTTTATGGAATTCACTCCCAGACTCTCTTCGCCTTATTTCTTCCACACAACAGTTTAAAAAATCATTAAAAACCTACTTATTTCAGAAAGCATACAGTTTACTCTCTAACTCACAAAATTAATATTCACTTATCTTCCATATTGACACTACTTTTTTCAAACAGATATATCCATAAGAAATAATACTTTAGATTCAATCCAATTCACTGTTTAATCCTGTAGGGCATGAATGTTTATTGTAATATTATTTTAATGTTAGTTTTTATTACGTTCTTATTTTTATCCATCATGTATGTTCGGTTGAAAACAGTTTTATTTTTATTTTAAAAAATGTATCCATTATGTATGTTTGGTTGTAAACCGTTTTGATTAATTCCTTTGAATTGTAAAGGCAGTATATAAACATTTTAAAATAAATAAATAAGCCTCCATGAGATCCAAGTCAGTCAGGAATTCTTCTTTGCGTACAGCCGCTATGACCGACCTGAGGGTTTCCATCCTGAAGCATGGCACCTTGAGTTTTTGCATTGACCTTCTTTAAATCGAGCATCAGCCGAAACAAGTCCTCCTTTTTAGGGATCAGAAAATAAATGGAGTATCTCCCCTGACGGAGTTCCGCTCTGGGAACTAGTACTACCGCACTTAACCGGTCTAGAGTTAGTTGTACCGCTGCTCGCTTGACTGGATAGCTGCATGGGGAAATTAGAAAAAGTTCCTGAACGGAATGAGCAAATTCTAAAATGTAACCGTTTCTTATCACATTGTGAACCCATTGGTCCTGAGTGATCTTGGCCCACTCATCATGAAAGTGCCGTAAGCAACCTCCTATAATAGGAATGATGGAGTGGACCAGCCTGGCATCATTGGGTAGACTTATCTCCTGCTGAGGAGCCACTAGAGGATCCCCTAAAGGACCTTCTGGCTCCACAAAAGGATTGTCCCCCATGCTTGCCCCCGTGAATAATATTGTCTCTGCAGTCCCGGTATACCACGGGTAGGCCGCGATCTTCTGTCTGACTGAAAACGAGACCTTAATTGAAAAAAATCTCTTACCCTTAGGTTTATCCTCGGGTAACCTGAGGAGTTTAGTGTCTCCAAGAGACTGGATCGGCTGCTCTAGATCCTCACCAAACAAGAACTTACCTTTGAAAGGCAAGGATGCCAATTGTGCCTTAGAGGAAACATCCGCCACCCACTTGCAAAGCCAAAACAACCTTCGAGCGGCCAGAGCTGATGCCATTACTCTGGAGAAAGTATGCACCAAATCATAAGAGGGCATCCACACCGTAAGCCACAGCTGCTTCCACACGCTCAGCCATATCCACGTCCACACCTGATTGAGACAAAATTACCTTGATTCTGCTGTACCCACCGGAGACAAGCACGCTGCAAGAAACTTGAACAAAGCTCTGCACGCAAACCCAGGGACGCCACCTCAAAAATCCTTTTAAGGTGTAACTCCATCTTACGATCTTGTATATCTTTTAAAGCGGCCGAACCAATAACCGGAATCGTGGTGCGCTTAGTCACAGCAGACACCGCCGCATCTACTTTCGGGAGAGAAAAAAAAATTCTAAATCCTGTTCTGGTAGAGGGTAAAGTTTCCCCATGGCTCTGCCGACCTTTAACCAGAATCAGGAGTCCTCCATTCCTCTTCTACTAACTTCCTAACCGACTTGTGGTAAGGGAAAGAAGTTGGAGGATCTTAGATGGCACCGAGTACCGGGTCCTCACCATCCAAATCCCGGTTCTCCTGAGGCATTTTAACCCCAAGAGCCTGGTAAGACTCATGAATAAAAGAGACTGGGTCATCCCCTTGACCCGCATCCTCGGTAGCCGGAATAACCGGAGCCACCAGGGGAGCTTGGCCAGACCCCGAATCAGTACCACCAGGAGCTATGATAGCATCCTCCGGATCAACCGCCCCAGCTGCATCATCCTGCGGGCAAATAATCAAGCCCTGTGCTGAGGGAACCCTATTACCGGGCATAGGAGACCTCCTGGGACCCCCTGAAGGACCCTCAGTGGGCTGGACTGGTGGAATCTGCGGCTGTGTAGTCCCCCAAGCCGCTTTCCATCTGGCCATATAGGCATCATGAAATTAAAAAAAAAAAAAAAAGTCTGTGGAGAAAAGCCTCCCTGCACCAAAACCAGCATGGTCTGGTTGAAAAACAGGAAAACCAGAGCTTTCCTCCCCTTCTAGCCCTCCCTGTCCGTTACCCAACCCGGACGGACCGGAGACAAATGAAGTACCCTGCCCCACCACCCCAGTGATGTGGGAACTGCCGCGGCAAAATCCAAAATGGCACCATTCCCACGCCGGCCGGGTGAGGTAAAAAAGAAGTTGCAGCTGGTCCAAAATACACCAATACTCGACGCTATTTAGCAGGAGAAGGAGCCATAGATGAACCCTCCCTACCATTGGCACAGTTAGTGCATAATCCCAACCTATCAAGCCGGGAAGAATCAGAGCTACATGAATGGGACAGATAGGATTTTAATTTTTTCTCTGAAGGTACTCACCACGACAGAAGAAAAAGGTCCTCCAAACAAACAGCCAGAGCCCCACAAAAAGCTCCTACCTAAGGGGAGAAAGTCACTCACCTGTACAGAGTGCTCCGGTGCAAACAGTTTTTTTTTTGGTTTGTTTGTTTTTTTTTTTTTAAATTAGCTTTAGTTAAAAATAGGCAAAAAATTATTGTAAAAAAGTATTGTAAAGAGCCTGCAGCCGCCTCAGCGGCCTCGTGAAGGAAGGGATCTGGACAACCAGATTTACACCTCACGGGCACCCAGACCAAGCACACAAAAGGGTTCCAACCCCTGGCTCGGCCGCCTCAACCGGACAGGGAAGAACCTTAAAGATTCTAAAAAAAAAGAAATAAATAAAAGAAATAAACTCCCGGGAGGAAGGCTCAAAAGAAAAACATTAGCTGAAAAAAAAAAAAAAGTTTGTCAACTGCAGAACTGCAGGATTAACAGCCTCTGCCATCTGCTAGAGACAGAGAAATACTGACAAACTGCAGGTGGCACGGTTGCTTAGATACGGTGTCAGCGAGGTTTTTTTTCTCTGTCTCCATCTGCTGATAGAGGGAGATGAACCCAGGTGTCTGGACTGATCTGGGTACATACAGGGAAATAGAACCCGCCAAAAAAAAAAATGCAAGACCAGATTAAGGTCCCAAAAGAGGCCCCGGGAACCGCAAGGCAGGACATAAATTCTTAACGCCCTTCAAAAAACCTGGGCATATCCAAATGGGAAGACAAGAGTCCACCATTGACCCACCCCTTATAGCAAGCAAGAGCTGCTACCTGCACCTTCAGAGTGTTAAAGGCCAAGCCATTAACCAAGCCCTTCTGCAAAAATTCTAATTCTAGTATCAGTGGAATTTCAACTTTGAGCGGATGAGAACCTCACTTACTTTCACCAGCTCTCGAACACTCTCCAAACTAACAAACTAGAGATGTAGAAAACTTCCTGGCCCACAGCAACCAAACCCTTGGTTGCTGAAGCAACCTGCTTCAGCAACCAAACCCTTTCAAGGGACAAACCATAAGACAAAACGGACCTGGATCGTCGTGCAGCGTGGGCCCCTAATGCAATAGATCTTCCTTAGCAGTAGTCTGAGAGGACAGTCCACCAGTAAATCCAGGTACAGGAAACCCCAGCGCTTCACTGAGTTGAAAGGCTTCGTCTGCCAACTCCCACTCTCTTGGGTCCAAGGTCCACCTGCTGAGGAAGTCTGCCCTTACCTTGTCCTTCCCGGCAATGTGGGAGGCAGATATGTCTTGGAAATGCTTTTCTGCCCACACCATGAGTGCATATCTCTCCACTGAAACCTGTTGGCTTCTGGTTCTGCCTTGACGACTGATGTAGACTACCGTCGTGGCATCGTCAGACATTATCCTTACCACTCGAGCTTCCAGCCACTTGGCAAACTGCAGCATGCCAGGCAAACTGCACGTGCTTCCAACCGATTGAGGGTCCACTGCCGCTCCTCAGCATTCTAGTGACCTTGCGCCACCAACTCCTGACAGTGAGCTCCACCCCTCCAACCCAGAAGGCTTGCATCTGTTATGAACACTAATCAGTCAGATGTCTCCAAGAAAACCCTCTTCCTGAGATGATCCGCTTCTACCACCACTGAAACTAGATGCTCACCTCTAATGGCAAGTGGAGTCTCATCTTCTCATTAGAATTTTTTATTTTTTTCACCACAAACAATCCCAATAAAGAGATGCATGTCCACCATGGGCTGGAGATGGAGAATACTTGCAGGCTAATGATGGGGCAGGGTTATATGTCAGTAACGTCAGCAAGTCAGCTTCACTCAGTCTCCATTTGCTGGAGACTGAGCATAACCCACTGGTGTGGATTGGCCTGCCTGAGTGTAGAGAAAAATGTAGTGCGTCTGCACCTTGATTACTGTGCGTAGCTCTGGTCTCCTCATCTCAAGACAGACAAAGTAGAACTAGAAGAGGTGCGGAGGAGAGCGGCAAAAACGATAAAGGGGATGGAATGGCTCCCCTATGATGAGAGGGTATACAGGCTAGGGCTCTTCAACTTGGAAGCGAGAGACAGCACATGATAGACATTTATAAGATCATGATTGGGGTGGAATGGGTAAGTAATATTAAAAACAAGGGGACACTCCATGAAACTAACCACCAGCAGATTTAAAACAAATTGCAGAAAGTACTTTTTTTTTTACTCAGCACACTATCAAGCTGTGGAATCTGTTGCCAGAGGACATGATCAAGGTGACTAGCATAGCGGGGTTTAAAAGTTTTGGACAAGTCCCTGGAGGAAGAGTTCATAATACATTAGCCAGGTAGATTAACGGAAGCTATAGCTATCCCTGGGAATGAGTAACAGGAATTAGATCTACTTTATGGGATCTGCCAGGTACTCGTGATCTGGATTGGCCACAGAATGCTGGGCTCATAGGACCTTGGTCTGACCTTTTATGGCAATTCTTACGTTCATATAAGCTTAGTGTAAGGGTAAGACCTCACCCAGATACTTTTACCCAACATATTTCCCTTTTGTAAAAGACTGTGGTTAGGGAAGAATTAACCTGGAATTGGATCCTAGGCTCCCTTGCATTCTCATGTTCTTGATGAGGTACGGCATCAGCAGCAATCAACTGATGGTGAAAGAAAGACACAGCAAGGACCATGAAGTGATGCAAGAGAGAGACTGAAGGCTTGATGGTTATTCTTTCAGTTCTCAGCTAAAGTTTGTTACTACCTCTGTTTTAAATCTAAGTGCTAACCATTAAAAAGACAAGAAGATTATGTGAACATTTTGTAATGCAAATTTGCATACTGTTATGTCTACTAACCAGTGGCAAGGTAGCTTTCAAAATGCTTGATGACATCACAATGTGCTCTGACCTACCTGAAATTTCAACTGGCCTGGCCCATTTACCTATAGCAAATAAAAAGAAAAAGGGAATCTAAGTGTCGGGAGCACATGACAAATGTGAGCCGGGGGGGGTGAGAGGGGGAGGGGGTCATGATATGCTCTGTGGTAGAAATCAGAACTGGATGAACAATTTCAAAATTTGTCACGATGGAGGCTCAGTGGCAATGCTTTATGCTGCCAAGGGGATGGATCCCCAGTTGCGATTGTCAGATCAGGCCTTGTGTACGACAGGTTGGCTGGGGATGCTGCAGAGGTAGTGTTCATGGCCCTAGGTTGGGAGTAGGGAGAAGCCATTGTCATTAAGAGCAACATTTGCTGGCCAGATTTAGAAGCCGTGACGTGGGGTTATGGAAAGAGCCCTGGTGCAGGGTTTCCGGCCTCAGGTCTGTTGCTGCAATGACCAGACTTGAAACAGTAGGGAGGAAAGGTCTATTAAAAATGGAGTGGGGGAAATGGTAGTTCTGGATGAAGGGTCACAATACAAAAATTCCAGCATCGGCTCTGAGTTAGAAGAAAGAGGAGAAAGGAATGAATACTGAGTTCAAATCAAAAATACCTGTCATGACTGGATGGCATGGGGGAGGGGAAGTGGATAGACACACAGACATGATGATTTTATAAAGGACAGTTTCCTTGTAACCAGGCTAGAACAAACATATGAGCCATTTTTCACATTATTACAGGGAAGGCAATATTCCTATAATCGTGTCAACTGCTGTAACTTTCACAATATGATCTCTCACCTTCTATCACCATTCTCTGGACTGCGTTCACACTAATATGTATTGTCTCTTTAGCAAACCAAACTATGCTTTTAAAAAATGTAAGTTACCTTTGGGTTGAAGTATCGACACGACTGGGGCTGCGATCCTCCAAATAAGGCGATACGGTAGTCGTGCTTTTTCCTTCGTGGCCGTGTGCCCTCCACTAGCTCCTCCCTGTCCTCTGGGGACAGCAGGTGATACCGCATCCCACCTGTGCCAAGGAAGAGACCTGCAGGTCAGCAAGGAGCCCACTTTAAAAAAAAAAAAAAAAAAAGAAGTCCACCTCCTTGTATATTTTAGAATCTTAGGGGCTGTCTCAGGTCCCTCCACCCGAGGCAGCGCACTTATCGCAAAGTCTGACTAGACAGACACAAAATTACAAAGGAACAGCAGAACACATGCTTTACCAGCTTAGCTGTTATGGGAATTTTTTTTTTAAAGCATCACTAAGAAACAACCAGGGTCCGGTCAAGACAGCAACCCTGTAAGAGTAATGCTCGAGATCGAGGAGAATGTGTGGCACTGCAGCAGGCAGGGAAAAAGAGGAAGAGTAGAAGACACCAGAGCAGGAGATGGGGTGTATCTTTTTGTGCCATGCATAGTGCGCTGCCCATGCACATAATGCAGAATCAGAAAGAGACTGCTTTAGGGATTTTAACACTTCAATATCACACCTGGATGATGTTTTAAAGGGATTTTAAAAAATTAGGATTGAACGTGATAAACCTCTCAGTACACAATTTTAATCCTCACTTTGCTGCCAGAGGGGAAGGGGGGGGAAAAAAAAAAAAAAGTTTCTCTGCTTGCAGATGGAAGCTCATGCATGCAGAGGCAAGGATAGGCCGTTTCCTCAGCATGCCCACAGCAAACATTGTCATTTGGGATCAATGTTTTTTTAGAACTAGACCAGAGGTTGCCTTTTTAAACCGCCTACGGCTTATATCTCTTCCTACTCATCCCTTGCATTCTGCTGCCTCTCACCACAGTTTTCAAACTCTAGGTCACTGCATACAATCACCCCAGATCACTCTCCTGTTTGGTGCACATCAGGTACTGTTCCCCCATGCTTTCTGTGTCCCAAATGCACCATGCTGCACCTGTTTGCAGCAAACCTTAGCTGCCATTCTTCACATCTCTTCATTTTTCCTACCCAGTTACAGAGATTTCTCATCTTTTGGCCCAGACGTTTTCTCCTGCTCCTCTGTGCTTCTAGCTTAGTGATAAAAACAAAAGCAGGCCTGGGATACAAGATGACGCACCTTCATTTGCCACTACCTGGGGACTTTTCCCCCATCTTCTCTGAATTCTCTTCACCTAGGTGATTGAAGCGATCATTCTTGGGCACTGGACATGCATCAGGGCCCTTTCGAGAACCCTGCAATCATGGGCTTTGAATTATATAGTAACATAGTAATGACGACAGAAGAAAGAATCAAATGGTCCAGCCAGTCTATCCAGCAAGCTTCTTAAGGTAGTAACTGCTACTCCGTGCGGGTATCTCCAAGTCTTATGATAACCCATAAAAATTAATGTTAGCAACATTTTTTACTGGGCGATGAGCTTTCTTGAAAATTCAGACAATGCTGCTTGACTTGCGTTGCTTATAGACTTGGCTGTAGAAGCAGTCAGATGCTTTTTCCCTTATGTCTGCATATCAGTACCCTAAGACAATAGAAGTCTGGGCCCACTTGGTTGTTGTCTGAATCCAATTCCTCTTTTCCTCCTGCTGTCAAAGCAGGGGGCAATGTTCCAGTTGCATTAAAAGCATCAAGAGTTATAAGTTAAGGGTAGTAATCTCCATGCCTTCAGCTAAATGTAATAACACACCAGCAAGTTACCCCACTGCATGCTTTTCTTCATTTCCATCCTCTAGTCTGCAGAGATACAGTGTTTAATCCCATGCCACTCTGAATTCTTCAACTGTTTCCGTCTTCACCTCTTCCTCTGGAAAGTCACTCCAAGCACCCACGACCCTCTTCATGACTTTTCGTCCCTACTTGGTGATTGAGATACACCACTGTTGTCGCATTGTCGGAAAACACCCAAACCATCCACCCTTTGAGCCAGGGCAGAAAGGCCTCCAGGCCCCAGTGAACCTCCCTTGTCTCCAATTGATTCATAGACCCTGAGCTTTCCACCACCGGCCAAAGACCTTGAGAGGAACTACCTTGACACACTGTCGTCCCCCCCAGCCTTTGAGACTGGTATCCGTGGTTACCACCACCCAGCTGGCAATCTCTGGATCCTTTCCTTTCTCCGGATTATTCCCGAAAAGGCAGGGGAAGATGATACTCTTCTGAAACCGGATTGCACCTGAACAAAAGATTCCTTTGAAACAGCCTCATGTATGCAAAAGGCCCATGGCACCAAATCCAATGTGGAAGGCATGGGCCCTAGAACCTGCAACTAATCCCAAACCTTCGATACCTCCAGCCAAAGAAGACGAGTCACTTGCATCCTTAACTTCAAGCATCTGTCTGTTAGGAACACCCTGCCTCTAAGCATCGAACAGTGCTCCCAGGTACTCCACCAACTGGGTCAGAACTAGAAGACTTCACCAGATCGATTACCTAACCCAGCGACCTCAAGGTATCCATCACCCACTGGAAGGACCGAATGCAGTCCCGCTTTTGACTTCACCCGAAAGAGCCAATCGTCCAGTTACGGCTAAACTAAAATCCATTCTTGCCGCAGGGCAGTTACCACCACCACGACGACCTTAATGAAGATTCTGGATGCCGTGGCCAACCTGAAGTAAAGAGCCCAGAACTGATAATGCTATCTCAGTACTATGAAGCGAAGAAACTTCTGATGGTCCTTCCGAATGGGAATATGGAGATATGCCTCTGCCAGATCCAATGATGCTGGGAACTCTCCTCTGTGCACCGCCTCCATCCGGAAACATCCTGTTTACCTTTTGTATGTTCAGAATGGGTTTAAAAGTGTCCTCCTTTTTGGGCACCACGAAGTAAATGGAGTACTGTCTGCGCCCCCGCTCTTCCAGGGAAACCGGTACTATCACGTTCAGGTCCAGTAACCTCCTCAGGATCCCTTTCACCACCTTTCGCTTTTCATGAAAGACATGAGACTCCAGGAAGGCCTCCCTAATCAGGCACGAAAGTTCTAGAGTGTAACCATCTCTCACGACCTCTAGAACCCAGCAGTCCGAGGTAATCCTGGCCTACTCCTCACAAAAGCTGGATAATCTGACCCTACTGCTTCTACACAGGAATGGACTATTCTGGCTTCATTGGGCTGACCTTCCTCCACTGGTCCCCTGTCCAGCAACGTCTCTGGAAGTCCTGTGGGTACCCTGAAAAGACTGCTGCTATCTGCTCAATTGTTTCGTTCCTGTTCAAACAAAACCTACGCGAATCTTGGAAAATGGGAGCGTGGCGGAAAAACCTTCTTGTCCTCTGGCAGCCTGTTCCCTGTCGACTCTCCCAGAGTCTTCATCAACTGGTCCAAATCTTCCCCAAAGAGCAGTTCCCCTTAAAAGGTAGATTGCAAAAACGGGCCCTGGACCACATGCCAGCCGACCAATTGCGTAGCCACAGTAGGCTCTAGGCTGCCATCACAGACATCATGCTCCTGGCTGAAGTACGCACCGAGTCGTATAGCGCATCTGTGATATAGGCCACTCCAGCCTCCAGGCACGCAGACTGCAGACCACTCATATCCACGGATGAAGCCTGTTCCTGTGCTTTCTGAACCCAGCACAGGTATTCCCTCTGCATCATACTGCCAGAAATCGCTGCCCAAAGACTCAGAGACTTCAAGCCTCCACTTCCATTGAATCTCCAATTTGTGGTGCTGAGCATCCTTCAACGTGGCAGAGCCCACAAGCAGGATGGTTGTCTTGGTAAAAATCGCTGACACCGCAGCCTCCACCTTGGTCACTTTTAAAAGCTCCAAGGAATCCTCCACCAGAGGGTAAAGCCTAGCCATCGCTCTGCCGACCTTCTGGCCCACTTCCAGAAAATCCCATTCCCGGTTCATCGGCTTCCAAATCTTCTTAGGCAGGAGAAAGCACCAGGTGGCCCACGCGGTCGCTCCAGGACCGGATTGATGCCCTCACTATCCGACTCTTTGAGTCACCTTAACACCCAATTCCTCCACCACCTGGGAAATAAGGGGACAATTCCACTTTTGACCAGCTGGACTACTCGAGGGTCATCCCCCTCTGAGAGAACATTCAGGTCTGCATGTGGTCCTGCATCCTCATCCAGATCTGATGGATCCTCCTGGAACCCATCAGAATTTTTCGAGCCGTCAGAATCGACTTTGGACCCTCGCATCCGAGACCCAGACAGCAGAAAATGCCTCCAAAACCACCAGAAGACCCCATCTTCAGTCTCTTGGAAGAACCACTTGGCTGCTGCCCTCGGGAATGCTTTCTCCCATCACCTTTCCTTGCCAGAAAGGCCTTATGAAGAAGAGCACAAATTCTGGGGAAAACCCCTCTGGATCCCCCACAAAGCTCTCATCTGACTCCACTCCCCCATCCGGATGCTCCCCGGGGTCCTGCCCCGCTGGCGACAGCGGATGGGTCTGCCCCTAGGCACCTTTGGGATCAGAGACCCTCTGCCCATGAGCACTCAGAGGCAGGAGTGCTCTGGGATCCTCCGATGCCAGAGGCTACGGGCCTCGATGACCGGAGGCACCTCTTCCCTGGAGATAGCCCTGCTGAAGTTCCCTCTTCACCAGAGGAACAGCCTGAGCACAGTGAGTGTGTACAGACCACATGCTCCACAAGCAGCCATCATCGGTTTGGGTGGCACTAAGCCCGCTGTCGCACAGTGAACACACCAGCGATCCCTGCTCGCAGTACATAGAAAATGGCCACCCACACAGTCCCTTTAACTGAACTGGACGGCATGCTGTCAAGCCTACTTGAGCGGCGCGTGGGAACCAGGCCGCCCTTGCACCCTCTGTGGCGTGCAGGAAAAGATAGGCCACCCTCGCGCCAGCCATGATGGAAAAATAGGCCGCAATCGCGCCAGCCGTGGTGCATGGGAAACCGCAGCTCCCATTGCCCCCCCCCCTTCCCCCGGATCCCCTAGAGCGAAATCAGAGAGCATGGTACTCACTCTCCCGCTCTGCCAGCGCAGACTGTTCCCGCAGTCAAAGGTGCCCTGCCGCCAAGCCTTGCCCAGAGCTCCTGCTTGAAAAAGAACAGTTTCCTTTTTTTTTTTTTTTTTTTTTTTTTAAAACAAAACTAATACTCCCAGCAAAAAGAAATCAAGGGTACTTCCCTTTCAAGGCTGGCAGCTCGCAGGGGGAGACCTCAGAGGTCGTGAGGAAGCCAGTCTCCTGGCTATCAGGGCCTCTGGACCATTGCGGGCGATCACCAGCCAGAGGTTCTCCCAAACTCCCAGTCATCTAGCTCCTCCTGAGGGATGGTCCACAAAGGAGCCTAGCACCTCAGGGAGCCTCCAAACCCGAACTCTCTTCTTCTCCAAATTTCTTCTTTTTAGTCAGACTGCAAGTTTGCACCTCTACCACCTGATGGAGACAGAGAAATACTGAGGGACTGCAGGAGGCACTCTTGATTATGTAGCAGTGCCTCAAAAGTTTTGTTCTCTGCCTCCATCTGCTGGTAGGGATGCAAAACCCGCTTGTCTGGGCTGATCTGGGGTATGAACAGGAAAAGACCTTTTCAAACAAGGCCCCTCTGCAGTGCCACTTATGATATAATCAAAAGTATTGCTTGTACTGTGCTTTGTATTAACTGGTAGGTCTCAACCTGCTCATAAGCAACATCTCTTCCACCCTGTAAAGCAAAAAATTACAAAAATAATAAAGAGCCCCACCAGCTGTATCATCTGTTAAGATTACAAACTATATATTACTGCAGCTCACACAGCAATGAGTCATTTCATCTTCAAACAAAATCATT
This sequence comes from Rhinatrema bivittatum, assembly GCF_901001135.1. Taxonomy (NCBI): domain Eukaryota; kingdom Metazoa; phylum Chordata; class Amphibia; order Gymnophiona; family Rhinatrematidae; genus Rhinatrema; species Rhinatrema bivittatum. The sequence goes on along the minus strand of NC_042616.1, from coordinate 209,997,844 downwards.
CCTTTTACAAGTACAAAAACAGGAGACCTAGCCACCCACCTATTTTTCCAGAGATTTGTTATTTTCTCTGTAAGGACCCGAGCCTGTACTGGCTACACTACCAGGAAAGAGATGTAGTCAGACAACACTTACTGATGACCATTTTAAGGCATTCAGGGTTGTCCTGGATAAGAGGCTCAGCTTGCACAGTTTTACTCAGGAAATTCTTCGAGATCAGTGGAAATCGAACTTTGGCAAGAATGTCAACCATGTATGGCTGGCGGTTTGGCTCATCGTATTTCAGCCATCTGACTGCTGCATCATAAACCTTCAAGAAAAAACACACAGAAAAGAAGAAATTCAGACTCTTATTCATATAACAGAAGGCAGCAAGTGGTTTCACACTGCCAGAACAGCTATGTGCAGAGCTATCATGACCAGCAGTGCTTCCCTACCCTCTCCTGAAGAATAGAATAAAGAGTAGCCGAAAGTCCTTCAAAAGATTCTTTATTAATTGAAGGACTTTCAGCTACTCTTTATTCTATTCCTCACGGCTTTCCTAGACCGCCTTCCTCTTTGTTTTTTGGGCCCTACCCTCTCCTGAAGGCACACCTAAACTGGTCGGGTTTCCAGGATATCTTTAATAAATATGCATGAAAGATTTGCATACACTGGGTCTCCAATGAGTATTCACTGTGGCAGTGCTGAAACTCCCAACTGTCTAGGTGTGCCTCCAGCAGAGGTTTGGAAAACACCAACATACATCCACCAGCTGGTCCTCAAAGGTTGATGGCAGGCAGATAAGAACATAAGTGCCATCCTGGGTCAGACTGAAGGTCCATCAAGCCCAGTATCCTTTATCCAAGAGATAATGCTTTGCAATAGTTTATTAGAAGTCACTCCTTAACCACCACTGGATTCATGTTCCTGAGACTTGGCTTAAGAAAAGAATCCATCCCAAGCCTTGGAAGCACGAGCAAGAACTGAACCTGCGGTCCCCCTTAGTAAGTGATAAATGAAAGCTAAGTGTCGAAGCTGCATGGTCTGATGCAGAGCAGGGCTGCTGGGGAGAGAGGCCCCTGCCTGATAAAAAGGATACGAGTGCCTCACCTGATCCTCTGCCCGCACTGTCAGGGTGTCCTGGTTCAGGAGCTGTGTGACCCGTTTCACGTCCAGCTGCAGAAACTCATCCGTCTTGTAAACCTCCGTGAAGTGCTGATGGATGAAGTCATCGGCCGTGGCTTTCAGCTCCGGGCAGTCGAGGCACTCTGCTAGCACACTGATACCTATGCACAGACCATAGCAACAGGCAGAGGGGGGAGACATTTAAAGACACAGAATTGGGGGGGGGGGGGGGGGGGGGGGGAAAGGTTGCAGGTCAGCCTGACTGCACAGTATCAATGCTGAGCAGTACCCTGCCAATCTGGGGATGCTATGGAGGCAGTGTTCACAGCTCCTGAGAGGCGCAGGGGCCTAAGATTGACACCCAGCGCCAAGATTCAGGGTTCATCTCTGCAAGGCTGTGGCTGGAGTCCTGGTGCATGGCTCTGGCCCAGGAATGCTACTGCAATGAATGGACTGGATGCATTGTAGGGGGGAGGCTATGAAATAGAGGGAAAACCCACTGGGTAATTGCAAATGAAGGATCCTGGTGCCAGATCTCAGTCCTGATTACAACTGAACTGAAGAAAAAGGAGCAGAGGACTATGCTGGGTGGGGGGAAGTCAAACAGCAATACTTACAGGGAGCAATTTTGAATAGCCTGTGTTACCTGCAGCATTTTTAAGCCTATGTACACTGTGATCAATTTTCAAATAGAAATATGCGTCATTTCACTTTTGTGTTAGGTAACAGAGTAAGAGAGCACCCCTGCATTTGAAAGCATTAAAATCACCTATACTATTATTACTCCCCTCACTTGAACATGCTCAGAGGAACCTCTCTCTCTCTCTATACATGCATACATACATATATATTTATTTATTTTGAATTTTTATATTCCGATATTCCTATAAAGAATATAGATCACACCGGTTTACAATGGAACAGAACTTTCGCTGGGAGGTGATATATTAAACAATGAACATTAGCAATTGCAACGTTCAGAAAAACATTTGGAAACAAGGAACCATAACAAACTGGGAACAAAAACAAAAAATAAAATAAAATAGTGGATAAATAATAATAAAATAAAATAATAAATAAAGGAATATGACGAGGTTATCAAATTTGCGGATGATACAAAATTATTCAGAGTAGTTAAATCACAAGCAGACTGTGATACATTACAGGAGGACTTTGCAAGACTGGAAGATTGGGCATCCAAATGGCAGATGAAATTTTTATTTTATTTTTATTCCATATTAATATAATTATTCAATTTACATTGAATGCAAAAAGAAAGGAAATACAAACTTTGATTTTACAATTCTCAAAGTTACAATAAAAAAATTATTCCTTGCATTCCTTATTACAAAACAATGTAAGGGAGATCCAATTACTAGAGCAATTCTAATTCAAACTCAAATATTTTTACTCAAAAATACATGAGAGGTTGCAGAGTTAATATTAAATACAACTATTCAGCAATTGATGTTCCAGGCTCAGTTCCTTGGTTCCGACGAGCTTCAAGAAATTTTTCTAGTTGGTCTGGGTCATAATAGACATATCTTTTGTCGTCAACTCACATTATACACTTACAGGGAAACCTGATCACCAATTATATGCCAAAGGTTCTTGCTAGGTTCGCTAAAACCAGAAACATTTTACATCTGGTCTGGGTGTCTTTAGAGACATCCAGATAGATCCAAAGTTGTCCCAAGAATTGAGAGGTTCTATTCAACAAATACAATTTTAGAACTTCCTCTCTATCTAATGATAGAGCAAATTTAACCAAGAGTACCTCTCTTTTCAACCTGAGAACTGTATGAAGACTCAATTCTGTGACATTCAATGAAACTTCATCCCTTAATTGATTTTCTTCTTGTCGTTCATTTTTCCATGAAAGAAAGTATGCATTTGATACCGATGGTAAATTTTCAGGATCTATTTGTAACACCTCCCATTCTTCAATTGCTCTTTTGGAGAGACTAATTTACATTTCGGAAAGTTTATAAACCTAAGATTTGTGTATCTAGTAGCATTTTCTAGATTTTCAACTTTCCTATTTAACAAAGATTCTCCTTGAATAATCGATAGCTGTACTTTTTTTAATAGGACTTATTTCTTGTTCAACTTTTTCTAAAGCCTCTGTATGTTGAGTCACAACTGGATTCAGATTATATAAAGCTGCTTGCATTTCTTTTATATTCAGATTCATTATATTATTTTGTAACGAAACAACTGCTTGCCATAGCACATCCAATGTAATGGCTTTAGGTTTCTCAGTCAGTAAAGGTGGTAAAAAAGTTACCGGTTGAGGCATAAATTGCCCCTGCAGATTGTGGGTCCCCAATGACTGAGCCGGCTTCCTTTCTGCAGCAGAAGCTGTTTCTCCGACGCCAGAAGCTCAGCTTTCGCCTAGAAAGCTCTCCACCAGAGGGGAGGAGGTTGTCAGACCTCTTACTGCTCCTCGTGCTGCCATATCCACCGCTGGTCCCTCCTCGATCAGACTCACTTCCAGGGACGCATTTCGTCGGTGTGGTGAGTCTGGGTCCATGGTCGTTGCATCGCTCATAGGAAGTACAGGCATAATTGGGGCTCTGGAACTTAAGAGAAACTTCTCCCATAGGTGACCGTGTATGCTCACCAGTCACTCTCGCAGGATTCTCCGAGGTCAAAGGCTCTGCATGTGGATAGAAGCTCGGTAGTGTTGCCTGAACCAGCAGGGGGTCGAGGCATCCTGTCTAACCCTGCCTTTTCGTTTTGTGTGAGGCATCGCTTTACCAAATGCTCAGATAAGAAGAAAAATGAACCGAGAGACAAACGAACTAGGAGCTCCTAAAACCAACTCCTTTCATAGTGACGCCATCTTGGATCTCCTGGGATCTGTGGCAGATGAAATTTAATGTGGACAAATGCAAGGTGTTGCATATAGGGTAAAATAACCCTTACTGTAGTTACACGATGTTGGGGTCCATATTAGGAGCTACCACAAAGGAAAAAGATCTAGGCATCATAGTGGATAATACTTTAAAATCATCGGCTCAGTGTGCTGCAGCAGTCAAAAAAGCAAACAGAATGTTAGGAATTATTAGGAAGGGAATGGTTAATAAAACGGAAAATGTCATAATGCCTCTCTATCGCTCCAAGGTGAGACTGCACCTTGAATACTGTGTACAATTCTGGTCGCCGCATCTCAAAAAAGATATAGTTGCGATGGAGAAGGTACAGAGAAGGGCTACCAAAATGATAAAGGGGATGGAACAGCTCCCCTATGAGGAAAGGCTGAAGAGGTTAGGGCTGTTCAGCTTGAAGAAGAGATGGCTGGGGGGGGGAGGGTATGATAGAGGTCCTTAAGATCATGAGAGGTCTTGAACGAGTAGATGTGACTCGGTTATTTACACTTTCGAATAATAGAAGGACTAGGGGGCATTCCATGAAGTTAGCAAGTAACACATTTAAGACTAACTGGAGAAAATTCTTTTTCACTCAACGCACAATAAAGCTCTGGAATTTGTTGCCAGAGGATGTGGTTAGTGCAGTTAGTGTAGCTGGGTTCAAAAAAGGTTTGGATAAGTTCTTGGAGGAGAAGTCCATTAGCTGCTATTAATCAAGTTTACTTAGGGAATAGCCACTGCTATTAATTGCTATCAGTAGCATGGGATCTTCTTAGTGTTTGGGTACTTGCCAGGTTCTTGTGGCCTGGATTGGCCTGTGTTGGAAACAGGATGCCGGGCTTGATGGACCCTTGGTCTGACCCAGCATGGCAATTTATGTTCTTAAATAGTTCCCTGTTCCATTCCAAATAATTCCTAACATTCTATTTGCCTATTTGACCACCACTGCACAAACTGAAGATTAAGGTATTGTCCACAAGGACTCCAAAGTCCTTTTCCTGCATAGTGATTCCTAATACAGTACCTAGCATCATTTACCTGTAGATGGGATTATTTTTCTCTGTGTTCATTAAAAAGCCCAGTCTCCTAGTTTCACAAGGTCTTCTGCTGCCATTTTAACAAATCGAAACAAACTGTGTGTCATCTGCAAATCTCGTCACCTCACTTGCTCCTTTCTCCAGATCATTTATGAATATGCTAAATAGCACAGGTCTCAATATACATCCTTGGGGCACTAACCTAACAAGCTTTTCTCCATTTGAAAAACTGACCATTTAGTCCAACCCTGGTTTCTCTATCTTTTATCCAATTACCAATACACAACTGGACCCTGCCTCTGACCCCATGATCTCACAATTTCCCCAAGGAGTCTCATGAGGGACTTAGTGTATTTGGATTTTCAAAAGACATTTGACAATCTCAACCAGCTCACTTTTTTCTGCATGTTTATTGATAGCCTCAAAAATCTAATAAATTGGTAAGTTAAGTCTTCCCTTTGCAAAAGCCATGTTGACTCTTCTCCATTAAACCATTTTTTATTTATGAGGTCAGTAATTTTGTTTTTAAGAACAGCTTCAATCATTTTGCCTGGCATCAATGTCAGGCTCAGCAGTCTATATAGTTTCCCGAATCATTCCTGAAGCCCTTTAAAAAAAAAAAAAAAAAAATTTGGCATCACTTTGGCTACCCTCCAGTCATCCAGTATCAATGTGAAGGCACATTAGGGCAAGTACAATAAAAGTCACACACAGTGTGTATCCAATGCTCCGCAAGCTTTAATCTTACCGAGACAGTTTGAAGCATCAACTTGTTCTTTCAGAAAATCAACACACATTTTCTTCACTGGTTCAATCTGATACTGGTTGGCTGCATCTAAGAGAGACTGAACGTTGTTGCTATTGACTGAAATTCTGCAAGTAAACAAAATACAGTTAACACCAAGCAAAACAATTCCTTAACTTTATTTTATACTCCACCTTTCATGACACTTCAAAGCAGATTACATTCAGGTGCTGTAGGATTTTCCATGTCCCCAGGGGACTCACAATCTAAGTGTCCCTGAGGCAATGGAAGGTCAAGTGACTTGCCCAAGGCCACAAGGAGCAGCAATAGGATTTGAACCCTGGCTTCCTTCGTGCTCAGCCGACTGCTCCAACCACTGGCCTACTCCTCTACTAGTAAAAATACACACATGCAATGGAATGAACGTAAACATAAGATGAACTGTCCAGACATCAAAATACTGTACTGCTCTCAAACCTATAACCTAAAAAATGCAGTGGTCTTTTTCTATATATTTGTAATTCACGAGATTGATTTTCTGCAAGCAAACAGGACTGACCCTGGACTCTGACAAAATTTTTGTGCAGGGCTAGAAATCAATAACAGCTCAGACACTTTTCCAGCTGAGATATCAGTTTAATACAAGGTGTATTCAGGAGTGACCACTATCCAGGGAAGAAGCAAAAAAAAAACACAAAACACAAAACAAAACAAAAAAACTAAACACAAAAAAAACAAACCCTGTACTCATTCACCACTGGATGGGACACGAGTGAGCACAAATGGAATACCCAATGCTGCAGAGTTGGCATTTCAGCACATCTATCTTTCTCTGTTCTACTTTCACTTAAGTCTAATAATATGAAGCCCCTCAAACAGACAAAGCACCAATATATATATATATAGATATGTCTTGATGTGACCTCTCATGCAACCAAACAATGACATCTGCTGCCTTTTCACGGCTGAGGACTGTGGCACAATTCCAACACTAGAGACACAAGATGCACCCTCTCAGAGCAAGTTGTCAAAAAGTACATGTTACCCACGTACACCCCTCAGTTTGCTGAAGAGATAGAAATCTTTTCTGAAGGTTAAGAGAGGAACTCACTGTATTCAGTATCACACCTACCTCACAGAGACAGACAGAGGGTTATAAAGCTGGAAGTACCTGGCAGTATAAGCAAACTCCACAAGCTGCTCGATAATATCAGGCTCCGCATCCTTCAGCTCCACTTCAAAGGACTTTGACTCCAGCATATTTGCTAGAAAAAAATATGCATATCAAAACAAGACACACAGAAGCTTTCTGGGTTTAATGCTCTAGGTATCCTCCTTCTCCATTACTGATTAGAGACATTAAGCTTTAAAGTCTTTAACCAGCGATGCCATTTTAAAAAAAATACCAAGGAGACGTTTGACTATTTCATGGTGCCCGATTTCCTGCTTTTGGCCACATGTACTAGCCTACAGCAGAGCAGCTTTCAAAATCCTCGATGACATCACAATGTGCTCTGACCTACCCGAGATGGGTTTTTTTTTTTTATCTTGTACTCATGACTCTCTAGTTACCTGTTGATTTGTTCCTATGCCTTCTTGCTTTCCTTTTGGTACATGGTATCCATTCCCCCCTCCCTGTATTTTGTAATTTTCTTCCTTTTTGATGGTTCGATGTAAACCAATGTGATGTTTCAACTAACGTCGGTATATAAGACTCCTTAAATAAACAAACAAACAATTGATCTGGCCCCTTTACCTACAGGAAAAAAACACAAAAAACAGGGATTCTAAGCATGGAGGCACATGTGAAGCCTGAGCCAGGGATCATGGGAAGCTCTATGACGTGGGGCAGAGATCTGAATGAATGGATAAAAAATTAGACAAAACAAAGGAAAATTAGTTCTTACCTGCTAATTTTTGTTCCTGGAATACCACAGATCAGTCCAGACAAGTGTGTTTTGCATCCCTACCAGAAGATGGAGGCAGAGAATAAAAGCTTTTCAGGCACTGCTATATAACTGAGTGTTCCACCTGCAGACTCTCAGTACTGACCTGTATCAAAGCCAAGAAAGAAAAAAAAAAAAAAAAAACAACTTTCAAACTCTAACCCCCCCCCCCCCAATCCACAGCGAGCAGAGAAGTAACAGTTGATCCCCCTGAACTGGGAACCCTCAAATCAAGGATAACAATTGGGGGGGGGGGGAAGAGTCAACATATATACAATCCGTACCTTCTGCAATATACATGTATAGAATCAACAACGGTCTTTTGAAAATCAGGGGATGGGATTCTGGACTGATGATCTGGTGTATTTCAGGAATGAAAATTAGCAGGTAAGAACCAAATTTTCCTTTCCTGTTCATACCCCAGATCAGTGCAGACAAGTGGGATGTACCCAAGCTCCCATACAGTGGGTGGGAACCCAGAGGATCCGGTCATAACACACTCTCCCCAAACACAGCCTCGGCTGGAGCACGAATATCTAATCTGTAATGCTTGATAAAAGTATGAGGCGAGGACCATGTAACTGCCCTGCAGATCTCCTGTGGCAATGCACTGAGAGAAGAGGATCATCTTGTTGGTGGCTGAAAGGAATCAGTAAGGTTTTGCTTGAGACATTATCTTTTTTAAAAGTATTGGGGCAAAGTTAACTATTTGGTAATATTATTTAGTGTGTTTGTATTTTTAAATAGTCAATAAGGCAGCTAGTAAGCAGTAGTTCGTGTGTTTGTATACTAAAAAAAAAAAAAAAAGTAGCCAGAAGCTAGAAATAAGCTAGGAGCAGTGTATACCTAAGTAAAAAGGTTGAAAAGTTCAGTTCAGTTACTCACCTTGGAAAAAAAAGTGTTTAGGTAGTGTGATTTGGTACCAACATTTGTAATCAAGAGAGCAGTGAGTCACTCTGGCTGATTAACTGAAATTAGATGATCAAGGGGTTAAAGGGGCACTTAGAGAAGATAAGGCCACTGCAGAAAGATTAAATGATTTCTTTGCTTCGGTGTTTACTAAAGAGTATGTTGGGGAGATATCTGTTCCGGAGAAGGTTTTCATGGGCAATGATTCAGATGGACTGAACCAAATCACGAAGAACCTAGAAGATGTGGTAGGCCTGATTGATAAACTGAAGAGTAGTAAATCACCTGGACCGGAGGGTATACATCCCAGGGTTCTAAAGGAACTAAAAAATGAAATTTCAGACCTATTAGTAAAAGTTTGTAACCTATCATTAAAATCATCCATTGTACCTGAAGACTGGAGGATAGCTAATGTAACCCCAATATTTAAAAAGGGCTCCAGAGGCGATCCAGGAAGCTACAGACCAGTTAGCCTGACTTCAGTGCCAGGAAAATAGTGGAACGTGTTCTAAGCATCAAAATGACAGAACATAGAGAAAGACATGGTTTAATGGAACAAAGTCAGCATGGCTTTATCCAAGGCAAGTCTTGCCTCACAAATCTGCTTCACTTTTTTGAAGGAGTTAATAAACATGTGGATAAAGGTGAACCGGTAGATGTAGTGTACTTGGATTTTCAGAAGGTATTTGACAAAATTCCTCAAGAGAGGCTTCTAGGAAAAATAAAAAAAGTCATGGGATAGGTGGCGATGTCCTTTCGTGGATTACAAACTGGCTAAAAGACAGGAAACAGAGAGTAGGATTAAATGGATAATTTTCTCAGTGGAAGGGAGTGAGCAGTGGAGTGCCTCAGGGATCTGTATTGGGACCCTTACTTTTCAATATATTTATAAATGATCTGGAAAAAAATACGATGAGTGAGGTAATCAAATTTGCAGATGATACAAAATTGTTCAGAGTAGTTACATCACAAGCAGATAGTGATAAATTGCAGGAAGACCTTGTGAGACTGGAAAATTGGGCATCCAAATGGCAGATGAAATTTAATGTGGGTAAGAGCAAGGTGATGCATATAGGGAAAAATAACCCATGCTATAGTTACACAATGTTAGGTTCCATATTGATGATGTTACTTACGTACCCCGGTATATAAAAATCTGTAAATAAATAAATAATATTGGGTGATACCACCCAAGAAAAAGATCTAGGCGTCATAGTGGATAACACATTGAAATAGTCTGTTCAGTGTGCTGCGGCAATGTTGGGAATTATTAGGAAGGGAATGGTGAATAAAAACGGAAAAATGTCATAATGCCTCTGTATCGCTCCATGGTGAGACCGCACCTTGAATACTGTGTACAATTCTGGTCGCGCCGCATCTCAAAAAAGATATAATTGCGATGGAGAAGGTACAGAGAAGGGCTACCAAAATGATAAGGGGAATGGAACAGCTCCCTTATGAGGAAAGACTAAAGAGGTTAGGACTTTTCAGCTTGGAGAAGAGATGGCTGAGGGGGGATATGATAGAGATGTTTAAAATTATGAGAGGCCTAGAACGGGTAGATGTTAATTGGTTATTTACTCTTTCGGATAATAGAAAGACTAGGGGGCACTCCATGAAGTTAGCATGGGGCACATTTAAAACTAATCGGAGAAAGTTCTTTTTTACTCAATGCACAATTAAACTCTGGAATTTGTTGCCAGAGGATGTGGTTAGTGCAGTTAGTATAGCTGTGTTTAAAAAAGGATTGGATAAGTTCTTGGAGGAGAAGTCCATTACCTGATATTAAGTTCACTTAGAGAATAGCCACTGCCATTAGCAATGGTAACATGGAATAGACTTAGTTTTTGGGTACTTGCCAGGTTCTTATGGCCTGGATTGACCACTATTGGAAACAGGATGCTGGGCTTGATGGACCCTTGGTCTGACCCAGTAAGGCATGTTCTTATGACACTCTGCCCAAGAGGTAGCCTGCGCCCTCGAAGAGTGGGCCCGCAAACCCTCTAGGGCCATCCATCCTGTACACAGATAAGAGATACTATTTTTTTTTTCAGCCTAACCATCGTTTGCTTCCTTTCTTTGCGCCACTGAAAAGGACAAAACTGAACGCTGAACATCCTTAGTGACTAAGATACCATAACAGAGTCCGACACACATCCAACAAGTGAAAATCCTGTGTATGTGGTGAATCATCGATAAATTCAGAAATGCAGAGAGTTCCACCAACTGGTTAATATGACACGAGGAAACAACCTTCGAAAAGAACGAAGGCACCATACGCAGCGACACAGTGTCTGTTACTCTTAAGAAAAGCTCTCGACATGACAACGCCTGCCGCTGTGAAATCCGCCTGGTCGAACAAATTGGCGCCAGAAAGACAGACTTCAAGGTTTGGAGATCCAGCCTCTGTTATGAGAAACTGGAGGCAGTTTATCAACCTTTTACCAGAATTGGGTCTGAATTATGACAGATCAATGGGTTCTAGAGGTAGTCAGGAGAGAATATGCTCCAGAAGTTTCCTGTCCCGTTTCAGACATATTTATGGTGTCCCCTTGCCATAAATCGCTCAAAAGGCGAAAGCAGTATGAGAAACAATAGGTCGATCCTTTAAAGATTCCCTGGGCAAAGCTCAAAGGGAGGGCCACAAAGTACTCTCAGAACCAAAATTAAGGCTCTAAGACTGACATATCCTACGAACTGGAGGACACAAATGCTTCGCCCCCTTCATAAAACAGATACTATCTGGATGGGAGGCCAACGGCTTTCTGTGAACCTTACCTCGAAAACAAGCTAACGCCACTACCCGAACTTATAGCGAGTTGCAGGCCAGGCCCTTCTTCAATCTCTGTTGCAAAAAAGGCCAGGATCTGAGAAATATTCACCTGCAATTTATTTATTTAAAAATGTTTATATACCGCTTTTACAATTCGAAAGAATTAATCAAAACGGTTTACAACCAAACATACATAATGAGTAAACTTAACAAATAAAAACAAATTAAAACTAACATTAAAATAATAACACAATAAACATTCATGACCAGCGGCTTTTAAACAATAAAATTAGAAACGGAGTGAATGAAAAAGGATTATTTCTTATGGGTATTGTATGAATTGAAGGAGATGCTGCTGTTGTAACAGATGAATGAATGTTTATTTTATGAGTTAGGAGATAAGGTGTATGCTTTCTGAAATAGATATGTTTTCAGTGATTTTTTGAACTGTTGAGTAGAGGAAGTAAGACGAAGATAATCTGGGAGTGAATTCCATAAAACAGGACCTGCTACTGAAAATGCTCTTTTTTCTGGTTAATTCAAGTTTTGCCAATTTGACGGTGGGAATGTCTAATAGATTTTTTGAAAAAGATCTGAGATGTCTGGAAGGTTTGTATATACGGAGATGAGTGCATAGCCAAGTAGAAGAGGTGTTATAGATAAGAGAGTGAATGATTGATAATACTTTGAAATGAATTCGATATTTAATCGGTAACCAATGAAGAGAAAGTAAGACAGGTGTAATATGAGTTCTACGCGAGGTACCTACAAGCAACCGAGCGGCAGAATTCTGAATCAATTGTAAAGGGTATAAAGCAGTGTCAGATAATCCTAAGAATAATGGCTCTAGCCCTTCCTTCAAGCATGAGGACTCAAATACTCTCCACACTCGAACATAAGCAAGCGAAGTGGATGGCCTCCTAGTCCGAAGTAAAGTAAAAGTAGTGATAACTGGCTCAGAGTAGCTCTTCAATCAAAGCCATCTCCTCTCAAAAACCAGGCTGCGAGAGAAAAGCGATCCACCCGATGTGAGAATACGGGCCTTTGCCGCCGTAACCCTGACAGCTGAGCCAATCTGATGGAACTGTCTATTGTTAGCTGAATGAAATCTGCAAACCACGGATGATGCAGCCACTATGGCACTACGAGAATCACCTTCCTGGGTGTTTCTCTATGCGCCGCAACACTCGACTGACAAGAAACCAAGGCAGGAACACATACAAGATTTCTGATGGCCATGGCTGAACCAGCACATCGATTCGTTCCGAGTCGACCTCCTGTCTGTGACTGAAGAACCGCACCACCTTGGCATCGCTTCACAAAGCCATCAGATCTAGCTGTGGACTGCCCCACCTGGACCGAATAAGCGTTAAGGCCTCTGCAGACAACTCCCACTCCCTGGAATCCAACTGCTGCGGTAACTGCCTGCATATTGTTTACCCCAGCTTCGTCAGATGCCGCTATCCCAGCCAGAAACTGCTCTGCCCAGGCAAATAGCGCCAGAGTCTCCTGAGCCACCATGCGACTCTTTATCCCACCCTGGCGATTGATATAAGCCACCATTGTCCCACTGTCTGAGAACACAGTCTGACCGCGCACCTGCTGCAGGAAATGACAATACTCTGCTTACTGCCCTTGTTTCCAATCGATTGATAGACCAGAATGCTTCTATTGGCGACCAAAGACCTTGGGCCATCCGCCCTTGACAGACTGCCCCCCCCCCCCCCCCACCCTCCAACCCTTGAGGCTGGCATCAGTGGTCACCACTACCAATCTACCCCTTTTTCCAAATTGTGGCATGACAGCCTTCATGAAAGACTGGATGTGGAGTCTCCCTGTAGTGGCAAAGAGTGATGAAACTTCTCCGATAGTGGTTTCCATCTGGACAAAATGTGCCCTCTGTATATGACACACGAGCACAAATGCCCATGGCACGAGTTCCAGCATAAAAAACACCAGAGAACCCAGGACCTGCAAACAATCCCAGGCACTGGGCACAACTAGCCACAGTAGCTGAACCACCTGTACCCTCTACAGCTTTGAAATCTTCTCTTAAGGTAAAAAAACACTTTGCCAAGACTGGAATCGAATCTCACTCTCAGGTATTCCAAAGACTGGGATGGAACTAGGTGACAGTTCACTAGATTTGTTATCCAGCCCAGGGCTCGCAACATCTCCATGACCCGCTGAATCGACCGACTGCATCCCAAAGATCCAGTCATCCAGATAAGGGTGACCAAAATTCCCTCCTTTCTCAAAGCTGCTGCCACCACAATGTGAATGTTTGCAGAGCTGTCGCTAACCCAAAAGCAAGGGCTCGAAACTGGAACTGCTGCCCTAACACCACAAACCATAGAAATCTCTGATGCAGAGAGAGTGTGGCAACGTGGAGATATGCCTCTGTTAAACGTAAGGACGTGAGAAACTCTCCTTTGCGGATTGCCAATATTACCGTCCTCAACATTTCCATATGGAAATGCGGAATATGCAGTGCCACATTGACCTTCTGCAGATCTAGAATTGGACGAAAAGTGCCCTCCTTTTTGGGCACCACGAAGGAAAAAAAAAAAAAAAAAAAGCAGCTTCATTGTCCTAGTTCTTCCAGCAACACAGACAATTGCATCTAGCCTTTGCAGCCACTGCAATGTATCCTGAATCACCTCCCATTTGACATGGGATGCACCATGAGACACTACGAAAGCATCTGTGAGTGGCTGAGAAATTTCCAAAGCATAGCAGTCTCTTAGAACCTCCAGGACCCATTGGGCCGACATTATCTTGGTTCACTCCTCGTAAACAGAGAGCTAGTCTCCCTCCGACGGCCTCCACGGAAGAGTGGACCAACCTGATCTCATTGTGAGGATTTATGTCCTCCGGCCCCCCGACTGGAGCTCTCTCTAGTTTTCCAGCCACCCCAAAAGGACTGCTGCCTTCTTGAGCTCTACTTCCTTGCAAACGAAGTAGCCTTGTTGGGATGAAATCTCCTCATATCTTTGAGGCGTGAGTGTGAAGGGAAGTTTTCTTGCAGCTGTTCCCTTTGATTCCCCCAAATGCTTTATCAGCCGCTTCAGATCTTTCCCAAAACAGTCTTCCTTTAAAGGGAAGATTCCACAGCTGCAACTTGGACCAGCCATCTGCCGACCAATCAGACCAAGACCATGCTCTGGGCAGATGTCCAGACCAAATCATACAGCGCATCAACCACATAGGCCACTCCAGCTTCCAACTGGGCCGCCTCTCTAGAATTGGCTGTCAGGATGGCACCCATGCCCTGTGCCTTCTGCACCCAATGCAGACAGACTTTTTTTTATAAGGCTACCACAGATCGCATTCAAAGACTTTGAGATCTCTGCTCTAACATCCTCTTCAAATGAATTTCCAACTTTTTGATCCTGAGCAGCCTTCAGTGCGGCCAATCCTTCCACCAGAATAGTCGTCTTCTTGGTCACCACCAATAACGAAGCATCCACCTTGGATAAAACTAACAGCTCCAAAAGTATACTCCATCAAAGGTTATAGCTTTGCTAGTGCCCTGGCTACTTTGCCTGCCTCTGGAGTATCCCACTCCCAGCTCCCCAACTTCACCTTTTTTGGCAATAGAAAGGCCTTTGGCGGTGCCCAAAGAACATCTAGGACCAAATTCACTCCTCAGTTACCAGATTCCTCGTGGATAAATTTAATTCCCCGCTCTTCCAGAACTGGGGGATAAGCGGTCTCAATCCCTCTTTGCAGAACAGGTGGACCACCCTAGGGTCATCACCGTCTTGTGACCAGGACTTCCTCAGGATCATCGGCATCCTTGTTGTTATCTTGGTCAACACCCACAGGTCTGTCTCCTGGATCATTACCCCGATTATCCTCAGGCCAACATCCAAATCCATAGACCCGTCATCTCCCGCCGCACGGTCCAGGCCCTGAAGGAGCAGCCCCCACCCCCCCTCTCGACCCTCTGGCTGAGGCCACCTTAGATCTCTTCAAGGTCTCCTAAGGTGTCAGGCCTAGACACCGCTTACCTCCTGCTCCCCGCTTGGCTAGACAGGCCTTGTGCTAGAGCAAAACAAATTCCGTGAAGAAATCCTCCAAACCACTGCTCCAGTCACCCTCTGAGCCTTATTCAGGCTCCTCTTCCTGCTCCTGATCCACCAGCCCTGAGTGAACCACCAGAGACAGCGGGGGGAGGAGAATTCCTGGACACCCTGGGAGCTGGCAGCTTCTTACTGCATGTCCCTCTCTTGCTAGATATGATTTCAGCCTCCCCAGGAGCCTGACAGGCCCATGTGACTGGATGACTTTCCTACTATGCGATACTCTCTTAGAGGTTCCCTCCTCTCCAGCAGCACTTTCAGTGAAAAGCACAGCTGAATTAAGCTGCTCACGCCCAACAATTCTTCCTGTGCTAAGGCTGGCACAATTACTACCTCGCACACAGCGCACCGCAGGCCTCACAGCCACATGGAGGATTGGTGATGCAAAATCACCTCTCCCAAGCAACCTTGTCCCCTCCCCAGTGCCTGCCATCCAACACAAAAAAGTGAGCTAATGTAAGGGGTTTTTTTTTGTTTTTTTTTTTAAAGAATTAGCGCCCCAGTCAGCCCAAACACAGCCATAAGCATAATAAATGGGGTACTTCCCTGCTGTAGGTGAGGGCAAGAAGGCTTCAGGCGGACTGAGGGAACCAGGACCCCTGGCTTTCAGTCTAAGGGTGCTGCGAGCTAAAGCAGTTCAGGGATCACCAATCCCCCACTCACCCGGCTCAACCTGAGGGATGACTCACGAAGATGCCTAACACCTCAGTGAGCACGTCTTCTATATCTTCCTTTTCTTTCTCTCCTCTTTTTTTTCTGTACTTCTACCATCTGCTGGAGACAGATAAATACTGAGGGACTGCAGGTGGCATTCTCTGTTATGTAGCAGTACCTGAAAAATTTGTATTCGCCGACTCCATCTGCTGGTAGGGATGCAAAACCCACTTGCTTGGACTGATCTGGGGTATGAACAGGAATGGATTTTATAAGGCAAAATTTCCCCATCAGATACTAGGCTAACAAAACAAACCCAAAGCTGTTTTTGCTAACTCGGGTGGTGTCCTGGCCTTCTGGTGCTAGTGTGTCCTCTGCTCTTCTCTTGCAGCGCCAGAACTCACTGCTGCTTCGTTCATTCTTTCAACTTAGTTTACAAAGCACAGAGAATGCAGGTAGGCAGTGATGAATCCAGATGAGTTCAGTAAATAAAACCAGGAAATGCAAGCTAAGACCATGGTGATAGGCCTGCACTGCCAAATGAGATAAAAACAAGAGTTTGGCACCTGCTTAACAGGCAGGTAATGAAAGTCAACTGTACTCTAAATCCAACTGCTCCATTTTCCTCTAAAACAACTCACAAATCAGATAAAGCATGAAAAGGCCAGGACATCTGTTTGTCTTACACACATCGTTTCAGGCTAATAATATATTTTTGGCTCTCAGCGAGGTACTCTGCTAGTAAAATGCACACCATCATGTAAGTTGTTAAAACCACATAGCATGGCTTATTTACAGAGAAGGGCAACCAAAATGATAAAGGGGATGGAACGGCTCCCCAGTGAGGAAAGGCTAGTTCAATTTGGAGAAGAGACGACTGAGGGAGGATATGATAGAGATCTACAAAATCATAAAAGGCCTTGAAAAGGTAAATGTAAGACTTATTTACACTTTCAGATAATACAAGGATTAGGGGGCACTCCACAAAGTTAGCAAGTAGCACATTTAAAACAAATTGGATAAAGTTTTTTCACTCCACGCACAATTAAGCTCTGGAATTTGTTGTCAGAGGATGTAGTTAAGGCAGTTAGTATAGCTGGGTTTAAAAAAAGTTTGGATAACTTCCTGGAGGAGAAGTCCTTAAACTGCTATTAATAAATAGGGAATAGCCACTGCTTGTTGCTGGCATTACTAGCATGGGATCTATTTAATGTTTGGGTACTTATGACTTGGATTGGCCACGGTTGGAGACAGGATACTGGGCTTGATAGACCCTTGGTCTGACCCAGTATGGCATATCTTATGTTCTTATCTAGTGAAGAAAAAATTTTCTCTTCTTCAAAAAAAGGTAGCACTGGAGACTTCCGGTTATGCGTGATCTGAGCTGGAGGCAATTCCCTTGCACTCCTGTCTGTAACTGATTTTTTTTTTTTTCAGTTATCCTGGTGTCCATCGGGGCTCCATTTTTCTAACATGTCGCAGTATAAAGAAGCAGGCAGTCTATCTATAATCTTCAATGTGGGCCAAGGTAACCTGCAAAAAGAAAAAAACAAAGACGATGCCCAAAGGTGCCAGCTGACTGTGCACCACATACAAAAAGGAGTCCGCTTCAGAGGAGAGTGAACCGCCAGAAAATGAGGTTGGTGATAACATGTCATATTACTCAACTCATGGAGCGTTTCACAGACAGGATTTCGAGAAACTTAGCTGCCTGGCTCAGTATTATCGTTGAAAAAAATTACAACCGTAGTTCAGTCGATACAGGACAACGTGGAACACCGGATTTCTGAGGCTGAAATGTCACATACCTCAATTAGCGCTAAAGTGAATCGTCTGGATTTCTTAACAGCTGCGTTCACAGACAAGATCGATGAACTTGAAAACAGATCTCGTCGTTGTAACAACAGATTAATTGGTGTGCCAGAAAAAAAAAAAAACGGTACCCACATGGTTCGTTTTTTCTCAAAATGGCTACCAGAAGTTCTGGCTTTTCCTTGCCTGAAAGGCTTTGTGAAACTCAGAGCACACAGATCTTTGGTGCCTATGCTGAGTAAAGGAAAATTTGTTCTTACCTGCTAATTTTCGTTCCTGTAGTACCACGGATCAGTCCAGACTGTGGGTTATGCCTCCCTTCCAGCAGATGGAGACAGAGAAAAACTTGAAGGGCACCCCCTCTTAACCTGGTGTGCCACCTGTATCTCTTAAGTATAAAGATTATCCAAGTTGAAACAAGAATGACAACGAATCAAACAAGGACAAAAAATGGAAAACAGAGAACTTTAAACTATAAGTAGTGGAAACTTGTCCAATCTAAAAAGAGAAGAAACATGTAGCCTTCTTCTGTAGTCTTCTGCAATAACACTGAATATCAGAGCGGACTCTCATGAAAACCCCCCTCAACGGGTGGGTGTTTGGACTGATCTGTGGTACTACAGGAAAAAAATCAGCAGGTAAGAACCAAATTTTCCTTTCCCTGTATGTACCCGGATCAGTCCAGACTGTGGGATGTACCAAAGCTTTCCTAGACAGGGTGGGACATTGACAGTTCCACTCAAATAACGCAGCTCCCAAAATTCCTGACATCCGGAGTCTGGACGTCCAAGTGGTAGTGACGAGCAAACGTATGCAGCGTCTTCCAGGTAGCTGCCCTACAGATTTCTTGTGGCGACACCAGCTGGCATTCAGCCCAAGAAGCCGCCTGGGATCGAATGGAATACACTTTCAACCCATCGGGAACTGGTCGTCCTTTACAAATGTAAGCAGACGAAATAGCTTCTTTTAACCATCGTGCAATAGTTGCCTTAGACGCTTTCTGGTCCTTCTTAGGACCGCTCCACAAGACAAACAAATAGATCTGAAACCTGGAAAGGACTGGTGACCTCCAAATAGCACACAAAAAAAAAAAAGTCCTTTTAACATCCAGATGCCTCAGCTCTTTTGCATGTGGGATGTCGGGAGAAAATGCAAAAAGGTTGGGAGCTCCTCTGATTGACTTAAATGAAAGGCTGAGACCACCTTTGGCAAAAAGGAAGGTACCGTCCTAAGAGAAACTCCCAAATCAGAAATTCGCAAGAAAGGCTCCCTACAAGAGAGAGCCTGGATCTCCGAGATCCTGCAAGCCGAGCAGATTATTTATTTAAAATCTTTTCTATACAGTCGTTTAGTAATGTACCATCACAACGGTTTAATTAGAGGCACGTATATTTAGTTTGGTTAAAAAATGTATCTATGAAAGTGCCATTACAGTGTCGGTACATGCTTATATAATATAACTTATAAGATAGGTGACATGAATCTAGTCCATTTATATGATTACTTTAAAAATGGTGTTTTTGGTGGCAAGGTCCTTTAACATGGCACATTTAAAAGGTTTGAAGGGCGGATCACACAAGACTAAGTACCAAATTAAGGCTCCACGAAGGACACACAGGACAGACAGGAGGATTCAAATGCTTCGACCCCCTGAGAAAAATCGCACCACATCCAGATGCGAGGCTAGCGACCTTCCATTAACTTTGCCTATAAGAAATCACAAGGCAGTCACTTGTACCTAAAGGGAATTAAAGGACAAGTCTTTAGCTAAGCCGCTTTGCAAGAACGCCAAAATGTGAGCAACCGATGACTGTCTGGGAAGAACACTTTGCTCGCGTCACCACGCCTTGAAGACTCTCCAAACTCTGACATAGGACTGGGAGGTAGAGGTCTTCCTGACTTGCAGCAGAGTAGTAATTACTTCCTCCGAATACCCTTTCTTTCTCAATCGTTGCCTTTCAAAAGCCAGGCCGCTAGACAAAAGTGATCTGCCTGGTCGAAAAATATAGGGCCTTGACGAAGCAGATTTGGAAGATGTCCGAGCCTCAGGGGACCGTCCTTTGCAAGATTGACCAGATCCACAAACCACGGACATCAGGGCCACTCTGGAGCCACTAGAATTACTTCCCCTGGATGAACCTCTACCCTGCGTAGAACTTTGCCGACCAAAGGCCAGGGAGGGAAAACATACAGGAGCACTGAGGTTGGCCACGGAAGCACCAGCGCATCGACTCCCTCCATGCAGTGTTCCCTTCTGCGACTGAAGAAGCGAGGAGCTTTGGCATTTCCTTGCATCGCCATTAAGTCCAGGTGGGGAGACCCCCA
The DNA here is from genome assembly GCF_901001135.1 of Rhinatrema bivittatum. Lineage (NCBI taxonomy): Eukaryota > Metazoa > Chordata > Amphibia > Gymnophiona > Rhinatrematidae > Rhinatrema > Rhinatrema bivittatum. Next base: position 209,977,581 of record NC_042616.1, on the reverse strand, counting down.
TCTGCGCGAAATGAGATCCATTGCTTGGTCTGAAAGCTCCCACTCTCCTGGATCTATCCGCTTCCGACTCAGGAAATCCACTTGTATGTTGTTGGTTCTGGCGATGTGAGATGCCGCAAGCAGGGCGAGATGCCTCTCCGCCCAAGTCGAGTTGCTTCACTTCGGCGGTCAACACCAGACTTTTGGTGCCGCCCTCACGGTTGATGCAGGCCACCGTCATCTCATTGACGGACTCGGACTGCCCGACTGTGTAATAGTGGTAGGAAGTGCTGCAGCGCCATCCGAACTGCTTTGGTCTCCAGGTGATTGATAGACCAGCTTGCCTCCTCCGACGACCACCGGCCCTGAACTGAACAGGACTGAGACTGCTCCCCAACCGGAGAGACTGGCATCTGTGGTCACTACGACCCACTTTGGAACTTCGAGGTCCACTTCGTGAGTCAAGTGTTCTGGGACAAGCCACCAGCCAATACTTGATCTGGCGGGAATCGGTGAGAGGTAAGAGAACCCGAAATTCTTCCGACTTTGGATACCAACGGGAAAGCAATGCTTGTTGTAATGGTCTCATGAGCAAACGCCCAGGGAACCAACTCCAAAGGTGAACGCCATGGAACTGAGGACCTGCAAATAGTCTCAGGTTATGGGGAGTGGAAGCAAGAAACGACTAACCTGCTGCGTCAATTTGGCGATTCAATCCGGCGGAAGGGCTACCTTCCCCACACTGGTATTAAACTGGGCCCCTAGTAAGTCCATCGTCTGTGACGGAAGGAGGTTGCTCTTGGCCTGATTGACAACCCATCCGAGCGACTCCAGAAGACGTACAACCTTGATGACAGCCTCCTCACAGAGGGCTCTCAACTTTGTTCAAATGAGCTAGTCATCCAGGTACGGGTGAATGAAAAGCCCTTGTTTCCACAGGGCTGCCGCCACGACCACCATAACCTTGGTGAATGTGCAAGGTGCCGGAGCCAGACCGAAGGGCAGGGCACAGAAATGGAAATGCATACAGAAGAAACTTCTGATGATCCTCGCGGATGGATATGTGCAAGTATGCCTCCATCAGATCCAGGGATGCCAGGAACACGCCTTTGCGGACCGCCGCAATGACTGAGCGCAGAGTTTCCATCCAGAAATGTGGGATTTTGAGATCCCTGTTTACCTTTTTCAGGTCTAGGGTAGGAAGAGACTGCCTCAACCCCAAGATCAGGGCAAGACTGCAGGGTTTGCACCACCTCCATCTGCTGGAGACAGAGAAATAGTGAAGAGATGCAGGTGGCATACCAAGTTAAGAGGTCAAGTTTTTCTCTGTCTCCATCTGCTGGAAGGGAGGCGTAACCCACAGTCTGGACTGATCTGGGTACGTATAGGGAACTCCCCTTAGTCGTTCATCATCAGCATGTTCATACAGAAGGGAGATATGTCGCTTTGGACTGCACTTTACACTCCAACTTTATGTTGGTTATCATGTATGGTCCTAATATTGGTCAGGTGGAGTTTTATAAGAAGTTAATGGATACTATAGCAGTCTTTGGATATGATAACCTCTGTTTAGGTGGTGACTGGAATATGTGCCTTGCCCCTGCCTTGGACAAAATATCTCACTTGAAACCGGGGATCCCTAGTGCCCCTAACACCCAAGACTTGATAGAAACCTTAAAACTCATTGATATATGGTGTTTACACCTATTACTCCCCACGCCATTACTGTACAGTAGACTGGACTATTTCATGTGTACACCGCAATTTGTGTCTGGAATTCACAATAGTAAGATCTTAGCCTCTACTTTATCAGATGATGCTCCAGTGGAAGTCACTATAAATACGGGCGTATTGAAGCCTCAGACCTTTCATTGGCACATGAATAAAAACTATTTTTACTTATAAGATGTTACAGTAATCTATAATAGAGCATCTGCACATATTGTTTGTTGCCATATTTGGTATAATGCTGATGTTACATCATTCACCTTGTTCGGTGGCAACTGTTGTCATGTTTTACTTACTGGAAAATTGTAATAAAACTGTTTAAATTAAAAAACAAACAAACAAAAACAAACACTATTTTGGGCAACACTCATTTTCACACCCTGTTAAGAGAAACAATCTCTGGTTTTAATGTCTATAATCCAGAAGTGGAAAAAAAGACACCTTTATTGCGCTGGGAGACTTTTAAAGCTTGTTTGCATGGAAAGTAGATTAGTTATGCAAGCTTTCTTAAGAAAATAAGAAGTTAGATGAGATTACAGTCCAAATTGAGCTTTTAGGAGGCACAACATATGCATGATTGTTTGGTCAAAACTTATAAATAATTGGAAGCCTGGAAACGGGACAAAGTCGTTAGAGGTGGGCAAGTTGAAAGGACCCTTAGGTTCACTAAACTTAAGTTTTATCAACATGGGAATAAAGTGGGTGCCTTTTTAGCTAAGGCAGTTAAAAAGAAATTCGAGAAATCACATATAGTAGAAGCCAAAATGCAGGACATGGGGGGGGGGGGGGGGGGATGTACAGTTGACCCAGAGGAGATTGCAGATTGTTGGTACAGTTCTTCTCTCCCTTGTATACGGATGCTGCTCCTGCCTATCTTATAAATAATTTTTTTAGACTCTTTAGCTTCACCAAGAATTGAAGAGGTAGCAGGCGGCTCCTATCTCCCTGATGAAAGTAAAAGGGAAGTGCCCAGGCACAGATGGGTACCCCATTGATTTTTTAGAAAAAGAGTTCCTCCCAGATATTGCTCCTTTTTTTGGTATTGCTGTACAATGTGACTGGAATCTAAGGAATGGGACTGGGAGATACCACTATTCTTTGATTTATAAGGAGGGCAAGGATCAGGAAGACTGTGGGTCCTAAAGGCCTATTTCGCTTAATTGGATCAAAAGATCCTTACTAAAAGTCTTACAACTACAATTAGAGAGGGTTTCTCCCACTCTTGATCCACAGGGACCAGACAGGGTATCGACATCTAATACCAGAAGATTATTTAATGTTTTGCATCTAGCCCAGAGGTGGTTTAGTAGTATCCCTAGATACCAAGAAAGACCAGGATAGCTCAAAGACTTTCTTATTTGCAGTTCTATGGAACACTGGGCTGCCAGCCCATTTTATAGCTTAGGTTCAAGCCATGTATGATAGACCTAGGGCACATAGCCTTATTAACAGCTCACTTTCTTCCTTTATTAATATTGGCCAAGGTAGCAGGCAGGGCTGTCTACTTTCTCTGCTTCTATATGACTTGGTTATCAAGCCTCTAGTAGCAGTTATTCAGTCAAATGTAGGGATTAAGGGCATTAAAATAAAAAATCAGGCCAATTGAACATAAAATCTCACTCTATGCTGACAATGGGTTAATCTATTTGACCCTCCCTAACCATTCTGGCCCAGCCCTGATACAGCTTTTGCAGGAATATGGGATCCTATCAGGGTACAAAATTAACTGGGATAAGTTGGAGATTTTCCTATTCGGGCCTAAGGTTAATATCCCTGAATATATGACCCAGTTTTGACTGGCTAGAGAAGGTTTTAAATACTTGGAGATAAATATTGTTAAAAACTTTAAGGATCTATATAATAAAAATTATTTGGGAACTATTAGTACTTTGAGGCAAAAATTACAAGACTGGGCAGGGCAGATAAATTTGTTGAAAATGAATGTATTACCCAAACTATTGCATTTATTTCAGTATATACCAAATTCTGTACTGTTAAAAATAAGTGTTTGATGAGCTGTATGGTCATATGGTTAAGAACATAAGAAATTGCCATGCTGGGTTAGACCACGGGTCCATCAAGCCCAGGATCCTGTTTCCAACAGTGGCCAAACCTGGCAAGTACCCAAACACCAAGAAGATCCCATGCTACTGATACCAGTAATAGCAGTGGCTATTCCCTAACTAAACTTGATTATGTTATGAATCTGCTCCTGTGGAAGGAGGAATTAGCAATCTGATATGCTCAGCTCCTGTAGAGGGAGTAGTTAATCTGTTAAGGTATAGACTGCAGAGTTGCAATCTGTAATGAATCTATTGCTGAAGGCTCCTGATGGAGAAGGAGAAGCAATCTGTTACCAGCAAAATGCTTGGAGAGGGCACCCAGCTGTAGAGGAATGTAGATAGGTGGATCCTTGAGCTGATGGCAGATGACAGCTCCCCCAGGAGGATATCCTGAGAGGGACCAGCAGCTAGGCTTGAGTATGGAGACAGACACAAATAATTCTTTTATTAGACAGGATAGTAGAACCACCAGAGGTGGCAGTAGTGAGCTGATATGCCCGGCAGGGCTGAAGTCCCTCAGATACTGGAACAGCGATCCCAGGGTTGTTGCGCTGTAGAGAAACTATAGATAGTGAGTAGACAGGGTATGCTGTCTTCATAGCCAGAACTGGATGACAAAACTAACATAAGGTCTTAAGGAAGCTCAGTAGCTGGAAAGGGTTGGTCCTCGAGGAGCGAGTAACTGGTTCCAGGGAAAGCTCTGAGAGAGCAATGGTAACTCACAAATGTCTGTATCTGCGATAGCTTCTAGGTAGTAGAGAATCTTCAGAGTGTTCAGAAACATGGGCCCTCGAGGAGCGAGTACCGGTTCCTATCTGCAATCTGAAATAAAGAAAAGAGCGAGCCCCCGCGGAGCAGGTATCCTTGGTAAGTGCAAGGAGGCAGAGTAGCTTGGGAGTAAAGCCGAAGCAATTCCCTTGCTAACTCGATTCGTTAGCGAATACTGAGACCTTTTATATTGGAAATGGATGACGTCATCCGTGGGGGACGTGCCAGAGGCTCGCGCCCTTGCTGGTACATCAATCGGAGTGCACGCCCTACATCATCAGGCAACATGGCGGATTTGCAGCGTCATGCCAATCCGGGGATGCCGGAGGGCGACGGAAAGACGCCACGGCAGCTAACCGTCCATCAGACCCAGAGGGAGTCACCACAGAGGTAAAGAGGGCGGAGAGCAGTGACAGACACAACAGATTAATAGCCGTTAATGGACTTCTCCAAGAACCAAACCTTTTTTGAACCCAGCTACACTAACTGCATTAACCACATCCTCTGGCAACGAATTCCAGAGCTTTATTGTGTGTTGAGTGAAAAAGAATTTTCTCCGATTAGTCTTAAATGTGCTACTTACTAACTTCATGGAATTCCCCCTAGTCCTTCTATTATTCAAAAGTGTAAATAACAGATTCACATCTACTCATTCAAGACCTCTCATGATCATAAAGACCTCTATCATATCCCCCCCTCAGCTGTCTCTTCTCCAAGCTGAACAGCCCTAACCACTTCAACCTTTCCTCATAGGGGAGCTGTTCCATCCCCTTTATCATTTTGGTTGCCCTTCTCTGTACCTTCTCCATCGCAATTATATCTTTTTTGAGATGCTGCAACCAGAATTGTACACAGTATTCAAGGTGCACTCTCAACATGGAGCGATATAGAGGCATTATGACATTTTCCGTTCTATTAACCATTCCCTTCCTAATAATTCCTAACATTCTGTTTGCTTTTTTGACTGCTGCAGCACACTGAGCTGACGATTTTAAAGTATTATCCACTATGATGCTTAGATCTTTCTCCTGGGTGGTAGCTCCTAATATGGAACCTAACATCGTGTAACTACAGCAGCGGTTATTTTTCCCTATATGCAACACCTTGCACTTGTCCACATTAAATTTCATCTGCCATTTGGATGTCCAGTCTTCCAGTCTTGCAAGGTCCTCCTGTAATGTATCACAATCCACTTGTGATTTAACTACTCTGAATAATTTTGTACCATCCACAAATTTGATAACCTCACTTGTATTCCTTTCCAGATCATTTATATATATATTGAAAAGTATCGGTCCAAGTACAGATCCCTGAGGCACTCCACTGTTTACCCTTTTCCACTGAGAAAATTGACCATTTAATCCTACTCTCCGTTTCCTGTCTTAACCAGTTTGTAATCCACGAAAGGACATCGCCTCCTATCCCATGACTTTTTAGTTTTCTTAGAAGCCTCTCATAAGGGACTTTGTCAAACGCCTTCTGAAAATCCAAATACACTACAGCTACCGGTTCACCTTTATCCACATGTTTATTAACCCCTTGAAAAAAAATGAAGCAGATTTGATAGGCAAGACTTCCCTTGGGTAAATCCATGTTGACTGTGTTCCATTAAACCATGTCTTTCTATATGCTCTACGATTTTGATCTTGAGAATAGTTTCCACTATTTTTCCCGGCACTGAAGTCAGGCTCACTGGTCTATAGTTACCTGGATAGCCCCTGGAGCCTTTTTTTAAATATTGGGGTTACACTGGCCACCCTCCAGTCTGCAGATACAATGGATGATTTTAATGATTGATTAGTTAAAATTTGTAACCTATCAGAAATTTAGTTTGTTCCTTCAGTACCCTAGGATGCATCTAGCAGGATAAAAAGCCACAAATCCGTCTAACAGTTATGGATACCTAAATGGCAAGAGCGAATGCCACCCAAGAAAATGTATTCTTGGGCGGCAAGATTGATGTGCTTGAAGACCCGGGCTGGGCATATGAATACATCTTGGGTATCACTGGAGCATTCTCAGACATGTTGCCATTTCTCCCAGTAGCCTCTTTACTCCGGCGCAGCGGTAGTCCTATCTTGGCACGCACTCTAAAAGGTGTGGACTCAGGTGCAGAAATTTCTGAATATTCAGGGTGAAGCTTTGTCCCCTATATCCCCTATCTATGGGAATGTTCAACTCTCCAGTTGCATCTTCTCTAAAGAATTTTCCTGCAAAAGCTCTAACACATTGCTAATATTGCCCAACTATGGGATGAGGATGGTCTTTTAACTTGTAGTGATCTCCAGGAGGAGTTTGAAATACCAGCTCAAGCACATGTTAAATATTTGCAATTATGAGAGGCACGGGTGAGCAGTTTCAATATCTCCAAGGCTTTGCGGCCCTTGAACAAAATGGAGATCTATCTGAAGGACCCAGATGCTTCCCTTTAGGGTATATCGGCAATTTATTGGGATATTTTGGCCAGTAAATTTGGGACAACAACTCCCTCTAATCTGACTGATCAGTAGAATGTGGATCTTAATACCAACTATGATTATATGGTCTGGAAATTATCCGGGGGGGGGAATCATCTTAGCTCTATATGCACTAAACATACCAAACTTATGGCTAGATTGCTACATAAAACACTAGGGTGCAATAGGTTATTATACTATTCATTTAAACCCAGATAACAGACGCTGGAGGGGGTGCGGGGAAATAGGCACATACTACCATATGTGATAGAAGTGCTGGGGAGTTCGTTTTTTCTGGCAGCTTGTCACGCAAGAAACAGCAGATATATTGGGTTTTCAGGTACAAATTGTGCCATTTACAGAGCTCCTTGGGAGATGGGCTATCGATCCTGGCAAAATTCAGGCCACTAATGGGTCAGCTTTTGCTGGCAGCCTGGTTTATGATCGCCACTTTTTAGAAGAGTAACCCCCGAATTGACCATTGGCATCTTCAGGTACGAGATGTGGTAGATCTTGAGAGTCTACGATACGCACTACAGAATAAACGTTTTAAGTATGAGAAGATATGGGGTATTTATCATCAATTTTGTGCTGCTTAAGGTGTTAGGGTACCTTTTAACATTTTTGTCCTGCAAGTTTGTGTATAACTCTCTCTTATTTTAGCACTGTGTATAGAACCAGAGGACATAGTTTGCTATTTGTTCAATATTCTTTGTATGCCAACAAAACTTCAAAATAAAGAGCTAAAAAAAAAAAAAAAAAGTAGAACTGTAACAGTGCTGTCAACAATGACATTAAAATATTAACAGAAATAAAATGTGAGAAAGATAAAAAGAGGTACGTACATATCCATGTTGGTGCTTGAACGAAAAAAAAAAAAAAAAGACTGAAGGGCCTTGCACGGTAGTGTCTGCATGGGAACTCCCATGCATGCTCATTAGAACAAAATGCTCTAATAGCTAAGAGCGAGCTCTGGTTGGTGCTGCCAGATGATATCACCCATAAGTAATGGCTAATTCAGCCTCCTTATTGACAGAAAGATAGCCTTGCTCCCATACTCCTGAAGAACACAACTCTTACTCAAATCAGGAACGTCCTCCGCATCCTGCTCAGCACCACTGTTGCTCCTGGCTGGCTTGCAACAGAAAGCCACTAAATAACCACAGCTACTTTCAGTACTCAGTATTTACCCTTCTAAAAGGGGCAGGAGACTAGCCCAAACAAGTAAAACAAACCCAATACCTGTAGCAAGGCTTCCGTATCCACCTTCTGTAACAGCAGTATGACTGATCTTCCTTCAGGCCTGAATCATTGGCATGCTCTATTTCGCCTCCCTCGCTTGGCCCACAGGCTTTTTAAATATGTCCTCGATAAAGGCTAATAATTTCACGGCTGCCTCTAAACTGGCTGTGAAGTTCACTACAAACCTCCATGTCCAATTCTTATCCACTGTTTAAAGTATTAAAGCCAAAGATTCCGCAAAGCGCAAGCAAATGCAACCAAAATGAGCCTCCCGCCCAGGCTCTTCCACTGCTGCTCAGCATCAGAGCAGCCAAACAGCATAGAGGGGATATGGAGAGGGGTAGGGGGGCAAAAAGGCCCAAAAGCAACTGCTAAACTGAGAGAAAAATGACAGACATCAAAGTTTGTGTGCTCCCTGCTCAAAGCCTTTGAACTTTTGTTCAAACTTAATATTGACCTACACCCCTCCCCCAAAACACAAGACACAGAACTTGGTTTGTGAGAGAATGTGTCACACACTTGACTGAAAATCTTAAATTATGCTCCAGTGTTGAAATCTCACAGTAAAAAACATGAAAATCACAACAGTAACACAAGTCATAAATACCTTGATTATTAAAAATCTCTATATCCACACACACACCACTTACTGGTAAACATCAGGTTGAAAAAGTGACTGGCTGCAGCCAGGACCACACGATGTGCTGTGATCTTCCTCTCCTGTACTAAGAGGACGACATCACACAGAGTCTTCTGTTCACAGGATGCGGGAAGGAGAGAAAGAATGAAAATTATTAGTCCAATAAGAGAAACCCACAGGTACTGCCTGCACCAATCTTTGAGCCAAAGGCACATCTACGTTAATAAGAACACTGCATGGCACACCAACCTCCACTGAGCAGGCAGCATGGACATGGAAAGGACTTAATGATCGCAAGAAGAGAGTCGGGAAGTACTGAAAGCCCTGACAGTTTCTCCTTCAAACTGTACAATAAATGGAGGGAAGGGGAGGTCCATATGAACTGTCACAATGGACTGGCTTCCCTCTCCATACACGTGCAGGAGAGGGGAAATGGTGAGGTGCAGGCAGCCAGCTCAGGCCGGTTACTTTGGCTGCCGCATGTGGCTACCAGAGCTCCTCCCAGCTGTTAGTGCTAGTGCAGTTAGTCCTAGTGCTCTCCCTCTCACTCAGCCAGAGGAGAAGACAAGAGTCTGGAAGGACTCAAAGGAGGCGGTGCAGTGTGCACTGTACAAACTGGCCAATACGGTAAAGCATGCTCAGCTAAGCACACTATTTAACCCACAGTTGGATGCACGTTTTGGATGCACATATGTGCCGGCAGTCATGTTAGGAAACGGATGCTCGTAAAAATTAGAGTCCATTTACCAAACCCACCGATAGACACCTCTCCTGGGTTTCTGCTGCTAAGGAGACACTAGGAGCGCGCACAATTATCCTTTGTGCCTCCTTTTTAGCAAGTCACCTCATGTGAATACTGTAACATGCGCCCAGGAAAGGTGGCTGGATGCATTTGGAAAACAGGTGCTCAACACAGAGTGCCTGCTTTCCGCCATGACCTTACTGTATTGGCCTGAAAGCAGTGCCCAGCTATCCATGACCTACAGGCTACCCATTAAATTTCCTCACTTGAAGGCTCATGCTGTAACTAGGAAGTAGTAAGCGTGAAGACATGTTCTCAGAAAGGAGCTCCTACATACTGAGGAGCTACTACTGATGTTTTGCTTCCGAGGTGCTAAGAACAGAGCCCAGGTGCTTTTCTGTGGCACATCTGCTCAAGTTTGATCGTACACTGGTTAGAAAACAGTGACCTAGGAAATCTGGATCCTAGGAGCTACCAGAGGGGCCGATGCACTAATTTACGGGCTGATACAGTACAGTGCGCGCCAACAGAGCACACTGTTAACCTGCCATTGGACGCATGTTTTCCCTTACCCCTTATTCCAGCGCTTCTCAACCAGTATGTCGCCAAGCACCGGCTGGTGTGTCGCGTGCTCCCGGTCTCTCCCGCTGCTCTTCCTTCCCTGCTGCCGTTGCCACCGGGCTATCAGTAAGTTCAAGCCCAGCGGGAACGGCAGCGGCGCTAGAAGAAGCTCTGGCACCCGTGGCAGGCCTTTTTTTCTTCCCATGCCCCCCAACAGGAAGTGATACGCGGGAAGGAGAAAGAGCCGGCCCATGCCGCATGGAAACGTAGCAGCGGCGGCAGCAGCATCGGTCCCCGAGCAATTGAAGCAGTCGGAAAGGAGACAGCAGCATGAGCCTCCTGCGGCCGATGGGATTCTTCTTTCTTGGCCTGCGGGGGCTGGAGGAGGCTGCTGCAGCTACCATTTGTGCTCGGGGGGGGGGGGGGGGGAGAAGAGGAAGTGAGTGAGAGAAAGAGAGAAGCAGCCAGCCAGCCTGTGTGTGATTGAGAGCATGAGTGTGATTGAGAGAAACTGGGAAGAGAGCTGTTGTGTGTGTATATGTGAGAGACAATGAAAGTGACTGCTCAGGGAGATGACTGATGTGTATGTGAGAGTGTGAGACATTAGTCAGGGAGGTGGCTGATGTGTGTGTGTGAGAGAGAGAAAAAGCATGGAAGTGAGAAATCTGGGTATGTGAGAAAGCATGGGCGTAAGAAGCCTGGTGTTGTGGGTGGGTGTGTGTGAAAGAAAGCATGGGAGTGGGAAGCCTGTGTATGTGTGTGCATGCATGAGAGAGAGACTGGTTGGTAAGGTGACAGTGCGTGTGAATGTGAGAGAAAGAATGTGATGCCTGTGCACCTGGAGAGCGAGCATGGAAATGAGAGAGAGAGACTGGTGTGTGTGTAAGAGAGAGAAAGTGATTATGGGAATGAGATACCTGTGCATGTGACGAGTGAGCATGGGAGTGAGAAACCTGGGTGTGTGTGAGACACAGCATGGGAGTGAGAAGCCTGTATATCTGAAAGAGAACATGGGAGTGGGAAGCTGTGTGTGTGTATGAGAGAGATCAGGTGACTGGTATGTGTGTGTGAGAGAAAGAAAGTAATTATGGGAATGAGAAGCCTGTGCATGTGGAGAGAACAAGCATGGGAGTGAGAGAGACTGGTGAGTGTGTGTGAGACAGAGAAAGTCATTATGAGAGTGAAAAGCCCGTATATGTAAGTAGAACATGGGAGTGGGAAGCCTGTGTGTGTATATGGCATGAGAGAAACTGTTCAGGAAGGTGACTGGTGAGTGTGTCAAAGACTGTTTGGGAGATGATTGGTGTGTGAGAGACAGAAACTGGTCATGGGGGCATGCATGACTGGTATGGTGTGTGTGTGAGAGACATGGGCCCTAAGGAAGAGGACCATGAATATAGAGCTTAGCCTCTACTGCTGCTTCTGCTGTGTGCCTCAGCCTGCATGGAAGAGGAGTAGGAGAGCTGCTGGAGGGGGTAAGTAAAGGTGGCTTTTAAGTTTATTTTTCTTGATTGACTGCCAATTTGATTATTTAATATTATGTGATGTGTCTGCTTTTTTTGAAATATTTTATTGGTGTTTGGAGAATTTGTAATAGTTTTTATGAGTTTTTAATTGTTGGATGTTATTCTGTTCATAGCTGTTTTGAAACATTTATTCTGCTTATTAGTATAGTTTTACAATTATTTCTGTGTGGGGATCTATAGCTGCTTGCTAGTTCTGTTTTCCTAATAAGAGGTGTATTGGTTTTTAGGGCCTGATTTAATATTTGTAGTGTTGCCTTTTCATAGATAGGGTTGCTCCTGTTTGAGTGTATTCCATAATACATGTGTAACTGTGTGTGGATTAGTTTATGTGCATTCCTACAGATCCTGGGAGTATGTTAGGTCGGTTCTGTGTCTGTTACCGAGATATTTTATTAGCATGTAAGCATTTGTATCAGTCTTATTTGTTGTGTTTTCTTAAGAGGACATGCATTGGTGGTAAACTGCTGTCTTTTCATAAGTAGGGCTATTGAGACTGGAAGTAGGAGGAGTTTGAGTTGCTGTTACTGACATGACACCAGAACCAGAATATCTTTTTTGTAGGGTGAGTTGTATGGGGAATGTCATAATTCTGCTTTACATCCATTATTGTGGGTCAGGGGGGTTCCCATGGATGCAAACTGTACTTTTACATCTAGCCCCGTGACGATCATGGGTCAGGGTGTCATGCATGTGAGAACCATCTGTCAGGTGTGTCCCGACAGAAAAAAGGTTGAGAACCACTGCCTTATTCAGTAAGGGGCGGAAAACGCGCGTCCAACCCGCCGAATCTAATAGCGCCCTATTAGGTATTCGCGGGATTCAGAAAGTAAAATGTGCAGCCAAGCCGCACATTTTACTTTCAGTAAAAACTGCTTTTCTGTGCACCCTCAGACTTAATATCATGGCGATATTAAGTCGGAGGTCCCGAAGAGTAAAAAAAGTTAAGAAAAAAAAAATTGGAAGTCGGCCGGCGGGTCAAAAACCAGACGCTCAATTTTGCCGGCGTCCGGTTTCCGAGCCCATGGCTGTCAGCGGGCTCGAGAACAGACGCCGGCTGTCAAACCCGCTGACAGCCGCCGCTCCTGTCAAAAAGGAGGCGCTAGGGATGCGCTAGTGTCCCTAGCACCTCTTTTTGCCCGTTTCTACCGCCGGGCCTCATTTAAATACTGTATTGCGTGCACAGGCGAGTGGCCTGTGCGTTCGCCCGCTCTCCCGCGGACTTTACTGAATCGGCCTGTATGTGCAGAAAGCGGGCGCTGAACAGTCAGTGCCTCCTTGCTTATGAGAGCCCGATTGCGGCCGTCCGCAGGTTAGGAAAACAGATGCTGAGTTTATCAGCTTCGGTTTCCCTAAACGCCGCATAGACAGGGGTTCAGGAAATGGACACTTGTCAACTGAGCATCCATTTCCTGCACCCTACTGCCTGCGCTTTTTTTTTTTTTTTTAAGCTTGATTAGTTTAGTTTTACCTCCTACAAAGATATTAAGTAGGAAGCAGCACATTTCTGATCACTAAAATGTGCATCCTAGATGCACTTTTTTTTTTGCATTGGGAGTGAATAGCTAGCAGCCTCATTCACATGTGATGAGCACTATTAGATTCACTCCGCATTGGAAGCACGTCCAACTGCAGGTTATATAGTGCGCTCGGCTGAGTGCACTGTATTGCATCGGCCCCAGACTGCTGCCATGATAACCACTGCCAGAAACCAAAATGTCAATCTCAGCATGAAGAAGTGTTCCAACAGAGGCCCACTGAATAGGTATAGAGCCACACATTAATAAAATAAAGCTGTTTTTAAAATTAGGCAAAACTGTAGACACTGGAGGCAAACTAAAGGACTGTGCCATTGGTTGGAATTTGTGTTTCTCCAGTTGTAGGAAAAATCATAAACTGCTCTGGGTCCCTGGAAAACGGCAATATATAAAATTAAAAATAGAATGGAATAGCATTTGATTTGTTTTCAGATGGAAGGATATACATATCTATGTTACATGGGGATACAGTTGCTCTCCTGCCCAGTTTCTGGGATAATGATTAGGGACACAAGAAGTGGCTGTCCTCTCAATGCCTGAAGAAGGAAAGCGTGTATGTCAGACCTTCCCACTGTTTACAGAGTGATGCCATTACATCGAGAACACTAGCATTCATGACATGGATGACTCAGGGCACAGAAGCCATCTGGTATAATACTAACAAACAAGTCTCTTCCCCTGTTGGGTGAATACTGCTACAGAACATCTTTTAACGCGCATCTTCCCAATCATTTTAAACACATTTTAAGGTCCATCGCTATGCTCTCAATACTAAGCTCCCAGATAATGGAGTGGGTACGCCCTAGCTGTGTAGTCTGCAAGATGATATTAAGAGGTACACAGTTGGTGCGTCCCACTGCCAATTTCTGCTCCCCCAGTACTCTCTCACCCGTGTACGCAGGTGCCCATAGTGGCAGGATAGAAAGCACGATCATGTCCACGTGGCTTTAAAACCTGTCAAACAGAGCAGCACCAAGGAATGCCATTCTTCAGCCATGGCACATATGCAAGTAAGTACTGCTCCCAATCCCCCACGTTCCTTCACCATTTGCAGAGGCGGGAGGAATAGCGCAAGTTAGACCCGGACTCCAGACCAGTAGATATGTAAGGGTACACACGAGAGCCACCGAGGCAGGTTCACACTCAGGACCCTCACTCTAGCTCTGGGTACAACCGGCTCCAGAAACGGAGGTAAAGTCAGGAGCATCTGCTCGCAGGGAAGAGGGCCGCAGATAACGACAAATGCGGCGTCAGGCAGACAGTTCGACGGTATCCCCTGCAACACGCGGCCTCCGAAAGGCCTGCACGATGCAAACCCCGCCGCTCTCTCTCTCACCTGCTTGCGCATGCTGTTCATCACCCCCATGAAGCTCGCCAGCAGCTTGGCTTCCTCCCGCGCCGCGAATTTCTTCTCCGTCTTCTTTTTGTTGGGATTTTTTTCCACCCCCGAAGCTGCCATTCTCTCGGAAGCGGCGGCACTGCCGGAGACGGGGGGGAGGGGAGGGGGCAGCGAACGCAGCCCGGCCAAGGCGCCTCACAGCGTGCTGGAGGGAGGGAGGAGCTCACTCAATGACCAATCGTCTTCGCGGCCACACTCCTAACTCTACTGCTGGGCCGCATTGTTATACTGGTGGGGATTCGGTGCGCGCTTGCATCACAGAGGAACCCGTGGTGACGACACAAATGCGTCACACCGAGGGCTGTTCTGTATCTGCAACAAAATAAGGCGGGGGATGGGTCGCGTTGACGTTGCGTTGGCGGCGCCGATAGGGCGTGCACTCTCCGGTTGGTCGGACTCCAGCTCCCCTCTGACCAATAGGAGGGACGCCGTTGCTAATTCGCTAGATCTGGCGACTTTGTCAACTCAACGGAAGGTTTAGAACTGTGAATGCAAACAGGGAGCTAATTTAGTGCAAATGTAGTGACTTTCCATTGGGTTCCCTACCTGGATGCAAAAAAATGATAGAGTGCTGGACTTACTCTTCCCCAGCTCCTCACTCCTCGCAACAGGCTCAATTGGTTCAGTCTCTCCCTTGTCCTCCCCGGAGAATCTGGTGAAGTCTGGGCCGAGCTCTTTCTACTGGAGGAGAAAGAAAAAAATCACATCCAGCAAAAAAAAAAAAAAGGCTGGGTAACTTTATCGCCTTATGACAGACTGATAGCAGCAGAAGGCAAGGAGAGGACTGTTTTGGTTTGGTTTTTTTTTTTGTCAAAATCATTTTCATTATGAAGGACATACGCAGTGGAAACATGACAGTGTATACTAAGGTAGACTGCTACAAAGACTTGTACACTCAAAACGGTTCATAAGGCAACAGGCCTCGGTTAAGCCAACAATAGGGTCATATGTCAACTCGCATGTCCTCTTTTACAACATTGTGAACTGTGGTCCCACACCCCATTTTCCAAACCTTACAAATATCAAGCATTCCATGCATCCGAGACACTCTCATACATCCACCTATACTCCCTCCCTCCCACCCCTAAGAAGCCGCACCACTAGCAGAACACTTGATCACACTGCAATCATGATCAGAGTAGCAAAAGAATACTATCCAATACGCCACTCCCCTAAGAGAGGTGAACTAAGCATTATGTCTGAATCCCAACACAAGTACATAATGATGAGTAATCAAGTCCATGAAAGTTGATGTCCTGCTGCCAGGAGAGTCGATTGAATGTCTGGAGGCAATAACGAGAAACAGGTGGCCCAGCAACCAGTATATATCTTATCAACTTTACGTGGGTTGGTCAGGGAGGCCAGACGTTCCATTTGCATGGTCAGGGTAAATCTGTGAAACCAGGCCTGGAGCGAGGGCTTCGTGCCAGGCGTAAGCCAATCAGTCCGGTGGCATGGTTGGCTACTCTGAAAGATGCTCAGGACCGCAAATTGGAGGTCCATCTAAAGCGCCTTTTTGAAGTTTCGGCTTTGAGCCTCAGAGCAGCAGTCTGTGCCAGTATAATGCAGCATGCCTGCCTGTGTTGGATCCAGCAGCCACAGGACCCGGCCTCCGCAGGGATCATGTCCTAGATGCAGGTGGCTCGTCTGGAGGCGGGGGTGGCATACACGGCAGATGCCCTGTATGACCTGGTACGAACACGTTCCATAGTCTCTTCGTTGCGTTCCATGGTCTCTTCGGAGCCACAGCAAGCAACCTGACTCAACGCGAAGACGTCGTGATTTTTCAGTCGATGGAAGGAATTGGGGTCCGTGGGTCTCGACGCACTGGTGTCCAAATGGCCTTCGGGGATCCTATTGTATGCTTTCCCTCCATGGCCTCTCATAGGTCGAGTTCTCAGACGAGTGGAAAAGCACCTGGGTCAGGTGGTGCTGGTGGCTCCAGAGTGGCCTCGGCACCCTTGGTTCGCGGATCTGATACGACTAGCCACGGACGGTCCTTTACGGTCCCTTACGGCTGTATTGAAGAATTCTGAAGGAAATAGTTTTGATGCCAATATTAACGAAGATCCGGGGTAGGGTTTCCTACTTTAGGGGAATCCAACCCTCCTGTTTTCTTGATTGCAGACATAATTAATACATCCCTTGAACAAGGCATCTTCCCTGAAGCCCTGAAATGTGCCATAATCAAACCCATTCTCAAAAAACCACAACTGGATCCCTCGACCCAGCAAACTACAGACTCATTTCAAATCTGTCTTTCATAGAGAAGATCCTGAAAAAACTCGTAAACCATCAACTCTCTGATCACCTGGAAACCCATAAAATACTATATCCCACTCAACATGGCTTCAGGAAGTCACTCAGCACCGAGACACTCCTACTATCACTTGCAGACACAGCACTTAGAGGTCTAGACGCTGGTCACTCCTACCTACTAATACTTCTAGACATCTCGGCCGCCTTCGACACCATCAACCATGATATCCTACTAGCCCAGCTAAGGGAGATTGGCCTAGGCGATACCACCATAAAATGGTTCAGCTCTTACCTATCAAACAGAACCTACAAAGTAAGAATAAATACCAGCGAATCAAGACAATTCCCCCTTTCACACGGCATACTACAAGGATCATCACTCTCCTCTACCTTATTCAACATATACATGCTCCCCCTCTGCAAACTCCTCTCCAACCTGGGCCTCCCCTACTACATCTATGCAGATGATGTACAAATTCTCCTCCCCATTAAAGAGAACATCCATAATTCCCTACTACAATGGGAGTCCTACTCATCCCAAATACAAAACCTCCTTACTCAGATATCGCTCACACTCAACCACAAGAAAACCGAAATGCTATATATAACAAACAAAACCTCCACAAAGAACATTCAAGACCTCTCAACCACACAACCAAACAGTCAATTCATATCCACAGTAAAAGACCTAGGAATCACACTAGACCCCGAACTTAACCTAAAAAAACACATCAATGCAACAATAAAAGAGGGCTATTTCAAACTACAAATCCTCAAAAAACTCAAACCCCTCCTCCTCAACCAAGACTACCGGACAGTACTGCAATCCCTCATATTCTCCAGGCTGGACTACTGCAACTCCCTCCTACTCGGGCTCCCTGCATCCTCCCTCAAACCTCTACAAATACTGCAAAATGCAGCAGCCAGATCTCTCACAAACAACAAGCGCGCCACCCACATCAATCCCATTCTTAAAGACCTCCACTGGCTCCCCATAACCCACAGAATACAATACAAAACTCTACCCTTTTGCATAAGACCATCAACAATGAGAAGATCGAATGGCTAAAGGACGCCCTCCATCCCCACGACTCTCAAAGAGACCTTCGATCCAAGAACGCCGGCCTGCTAACAATTCCCTCCACCAAACTGGCCCACTGTACCACAACCAGAGAACGCGCCATCTCAATAGCTGGCCCCTCAATTTGGAACAATCTACTCACACATCTCAGACTAGAACCCTCAACCCAATCCTTCAAGAAGAGCCTAAAAACTTGGCTATTCCAAAAAGCCTTCCAACCCGCATGCTAATGACACCACCTGACTACCATGCACCCTTCCCTTCCCTCCCCTCCCCACTATCCAAATTCTTTAATGCCCTCCACCCCCTCCCTTCAATTACCCGACGTACTCCAAACGAAATTCCAATTTGTTAATCAAGTTAAACTGTTTCAATGTATACCAACATAAGTTCCATTTGTTAACAATGGGGCAGATCTTTAAACCTGCGTGCAGGCATAGATTTGTTCGCGCCAGGTTGCGCGAACAAATCTACGCCCGACTTTATAACATGTGCGCGCTGCCGTGCGCATGTTATAAAATCCAGGGTCGGCGCGTGCAAGGGGTGCACAACTGTGCAACTTGTGCACGCCGAGCCGCACAGCCTTCCTCCGTTCCCTCCGAGGCTGCTCCAAAATCGGAACGGCCTCGGAGGGAAATTTCCTTCCACCACCCCGCCCCCCCGCATCTTCCCCTTCCTTCCCCTATCTAACCTGCCCCCCAGCACAGTGGCTGTTCCGGAGGCCTCGGCTCCGCCCACGGCCCCACCACCAGAATGCCCCTTTTTCGAAGCCCCGGGACATATGCACGTCCTGGGGCTTGAGTGCGCCGCCGAGCCTCAAAGGGTTACTCCGCGTATGTTACGCGCGTAACCCTTTGAAAATCTGCCCTAAGGTTCTTTGTTACTATGTATGAATAATAGGACACCGTTGTCAGTTTATTCCATGAGTTAATATGTAAACCAATGTGATATGCCATATTGAACGTCGGTATATAAAAACGAATAAATAAATAAAAATAAATAAATATTTATCCGCTCTCTTCCCCAGCCCCCAGGGCTCATCCCTAATATCTTTCACTAACAGTACATGTACCCAATCAATGCTTTGTTCCCTGATGACAAGCATTCTTACATCACATCATTATTCTTAATGACACATAATTTGTCCAATCACAGACCTAATTTAGGGTCTGCTGCCAATCATTTAACCAGATATTTAAACGATGCCCATTTTTCATACATACTAGATGTCATCAAGTATATCATGTTAAGTGTCAGTTGCAAAGTCTGATCCAACATTGTACAATCCATCCTTCAAGTCAGCACGTAGCCCACTCCATATTTTGACAACAACATGTTCAAAACAAATTCTAACAGTATATTCACTATTTGAGATAACAGCAACTCAGAACAATATTATGCTTGCTAAGCTCTACAAAATATAAATTGTTTCTTTTTCTTATAAATCCACTATGCTTCTCTATGTAGTCAATCCATCAAATATAGAGACCTTTAAGAACCCAGAAAAAGGTACTTTTTACTCAAATTCCACAGTAAGTCATCTAATGGTATATGTAAGTGTAAAAGATAAAGTGGTGACATGGTAATGCATAAAAAGGGCTAAAGTTAGAGTTGCTTAATTAAACAGTTGTGAAAATACAAAGAAGAAAGTAACTGAGTAATAAAATATTTTATTTTATCAACTTAAATGTAATAAAATTATTATACCGGAAACATTTTTCTGTGCTTATAGTTAAATCTAAATTATACAGATACATTTCCTAGACCATTTTAAATTCAGAGATTCAGAATTACAAATGATTAATAGATTCATTCCTGTTGTAATTTTCTTTTTCAAATACTGGCTTATATGTAGGATTTTTGATACCCAAAACCATAGATTGGTCAATTTTCAAAGGCTTGCGTGTGCCAAAATCGGGAGATATGCGCGTGACTTGGACCTGGACACGCTGCACGGATTTTAAAACCCGCACGGGTCAGCACATATCTCCCAGTATGCACATAAACATTTTCTCTCCAAAGGGGGTGGAGTGTGGGTGTGATCTGGGAGGGGTGTGTGCAGGACATGGGCAGGGAGGGACTGCACCATGAAGTCAGCGTGCAAGTAGTTACGCACACAAGCGTGTGCCGGGATCCCCACTGCGTAACTTAACTTCTGCTATGGACAGCATGTAAGTCAAAAAACAAAAAAAGGTAGGTTAATCAGCAAGATTTTAAGGCTCAGAGCTAATACAGTAAAAGGGAGGCAAGTTAGCTAGGGGTTTTAGGAAGGCCTCGGAGGGAACTTCCCTACCCCCCCCCCCCCCCACCACCTTCCTCTTCCTCCCCGCCCTTTCCCCCCTACCTTTTCATTTGTTTTAAAACTCACTTCAGCCCTGAGCCCCGGCACAGCGGCAAATGGCCACTGTGCTGGGAGCCTCTGACCCCGCTCCTCCCCCACCCCTTTTTGCAAGCCCCGGGACTTATACGCGTCCTGGGACTTTACGTGCATCGCCGGGCCTTTTGAAAATCTGCCCCTATGTGTTTAACGAAAGAATAGCTTTTTTGTCCTGCAAGCGACAATGCTATCAAAAATGGATTACTGCAATTCCTTACTTCTAGGCCTCCCCTACACTACTATTAGACCCCTGCAAATGTTACAGAATGCTATGGCAAGAATCCTTACAAATACATGTAAAGCCAACCACATCACTCCTATTCTTAAGGAACTCCATTGGCTTCCCATCTCCTCCCGCATCAGATACAAAACCCTCACCATTATTCACAACTCCCTGCACAACCACAATCACTCCTGGCTTGAGGATGCTCTTCGATTCCGCTCCTCCAATAGTCCTATTAGAACCGCACTCTCAGGAACCCTCTACACCCCTTCCCTTAAATGTGCTCACCACACTTCCACCAGAGAAAGAGCCCTATCCATTGCAGGCCCCTCCCTCTGGAACACTATGCCACTTGAGCTCCGACTAGAACCATGCATTCGGAAATTCAAAACAGGGGTAAAGCATGGCTCTTTAAAATGGCCTACCCTGACTTGGATCCTACGTAGTCCCCCTGCTCCCTCTACTCCTTCAGAGAAAGAGCCCTTATCATTACCATACTTATAGCCTTCTCCTTTATTCCTTTAATTGTACTCTGGTTTGTCTCTCATATCTCTGCACCTCCTTATATACCCCTTTTATACCCCTTTATATATCCCCTTCCCCTGACTTTAAACCCGACCTTTCCCTATAGCAACCCTGCTAGACTATATATAGTTGCCTTTCTGAACGTATATTTTGTAATGTCATATATAGTGTCTTCTGTATGTACTAGTTAAAGATAATGTATATTATTGTATATAATACTTTTTGGAGTGTATAATTTATATATAGTGTATAATGTTATCCACAGTGTATAAGGTTATACACAGTCCCTTTTTGAGTGTACAGTTTACAACGAACCCTGCCTACCAACATTCAAGAAAAAACTTAAGACCTGGCTTTTCCGCCAAGCCTTCTCAGATACCCATGACACACAATAGTCGACAGAACTTCCTTTAGGAGCAATGGATTTCCATATTACCCCTAAGCCCAGAATAAGAGCCTCCTGACTGCTCTGTTTATACTAATAATTTCTCTGCTATCTCTAGCCTTTCCTTCCTTCCAGCAGTCTATGCCTCCAAGTTTAATTTCCCTGTTAAATGTAACTTTGCTTTTTCACGTTCAACCTTTTGTTTTGGTTACTGTTCTTGGTTCAGTTCCCCTAGTCGATGTGAACCGACCTGATATGGTCTCTACCATGAAGGTCGGTATAGAAAAGTGTTAAATAAATGTTAAATATGTTCTTTGGTTGTTTTTCCATCAGGTACTGTTCCTATTCTCCTCTTCTTCTTTTTCCCCCTCTTCTCTCGCCCCCTTCTCTCTTCTTAGCTGCTCCCCTCCCCCCACCCTGGTTTTTTGTTTTTTCCTCCTTCAGTTATATTGTAAACCGGCATGATGCACCCACGAATGTTGGTATATAAAAGCTAATAAATAAAATACATCTCATTCTTCTTTAAAATTCAAAATATTTTTTAAACAAAATGAGACTGGCTTGAGAAGATTTTTTTCCTGAAAATACAGACTAAAGGATAATCATAGCAAAAAAATTAGATTCTGCATATAACTAAAACCATTGTATTAATTGTAATTACTACTCCAGATTCAGTCTAATTAACTTTTAAAACAAGATTTACTGCTAAATCAAACATGTTTAAAATGTACTTCCCCAAAAAAAGTGAAAAGAAAAGAGATTTCCAGAAGTGGTTTATACATATGCAATGATTTATCTCTATGCTGATGTGAATTATACAGAAAGTACAAAAGGGAGAGCTGACAAAACTAAAAGTTTTATTCTAGCTCTTTGGCCAATACAGCCCAATTTAGCTTATGTTGTTTAGAGATCAGAATATATAAAAGAAATTTGATTGCTCAAGTAAAAGCTACTTGTTATGACTTGTAGGTTTGTGGGCCCTGGGCCGAGGTGAGAGATGGCACCGCCCACAGGGAGGAGCCGTCGGGAGGCGCGGTCTCGGTGGAGCCTCATCGTCGGGAGGCGCGGTCTCAGTGGAGCCTCATCGTCGGGAGGCGCGGTCTCGGTGGAGCCTCATCGTCGGGAGGCGCGGTCTCAGTGGAGCCTCATCGTCGGGAGGCGCGGTCTCAGTGGAGCCTCATCGTCGGGAGGCGCGGTCTCAGTGGACATCAGACACAGCTGTGGAACAGTCTTTATTATAAAAGTAGAAAAGGCACAGCCCGCGGAGCGGGGGGTTCAGGAGAAGGAGATAAGGTCTGAGAAGAGGTACACCTAGAGGGAATGCCTCAGACGTGAATATCCGGTAATGGTCCGCAAAGCAGAGCGGGATACACCGAAGAAGTCTCTCCGAAGTGATGATGCGGTAGTGGCCTGCAGCGCAGGGTACACCGATGGATTCCTCACTCAGAGATGATGTTGTAGTGGCCCAAGTACGGGTACACCGGCAAGGGACCTGTAGCGATGACGTGGCAATGACTTGCAGCGCAGGGTACACCGAGGTGACTCCTCACTAGTGCTGGCACGGTAGTGGCCCGAGGTATGGGGAACACCGGAGAGGATTTCACAATAAAGCTGGTTCAGTAGTAGTCCATGGAGTCAAGGTACTCACAGAGAGAGATAGAGAGATATCCCGGGGAACAGGAACAGACTGCAGTCCAAGGCAGAAGGCCCTCCGAGGAGCGGATAGCCAGAGACGAGGAAGGGCCCCCGAGGAGCGGGTACCCAGAGCATCTCATGCTGAAGTGCAGGAACTGGAACAGGAAGTCCGTACGAGAGAAGCGGATTCAGCAATGAGGGAACTCCTTGCTAACTCGTTGGTAGGCAGGACCAGGCAGTTTAAGTACAGCAGAGTGTAGACGTCATCCGGTGGGGACGCCCCCGAGGTTCCCGCCATGATGTGCCTAATACTGGCCCATGCGCACGCGCGCCTAAGGGATCCCATGAGTAAGTTGGCGGTCGGCAGCGCCCACGCTGTCCTGGGAACGCCAGGGAGGTTAGCGGTAGCTGGCGGAGGCCGCCACTTTCCCCAATGATGTCAGGGCTGCATAAAAAGAGGTGAGCATTAGTGGTCGCAGCCGTCTGTGACTGATAGGCGTAACACTACTATTTTAGATTACAATGAGAATAACAAATATGTAACTTGCTCAGGATTGTACTGTCAGACTCTTTGGCTCCATGAACAAGATAAAAGATAATTAGACTACGGGAAGGATTCTTAAAGCCTAAACATTGGTAGCTATGCAGATTATAATTATATCAAGGTTGAAGAATTAATTATAATTCATAGAAAATAGATATAATGATATATGATCCTTTCTCATCAATAACAAAATGTGCAGTACATAAGAAGAACATAAGAACATAAGAAATTGCCATGCTGGGTCAGGCCAAGAGTCCATCAAGCCCAGCATCCTGTTTCCAACAGAGGCCAAACCAGGCTACAAGAACCTGGCAATTACCCAAACACTAAGAAGAACCCATGCTACTGATGCAATTAATAGCAGTGGCTATTCCCTAAGTAAACTTGATTAATAGCCGTTAATGGCCTTCTCCAAGAACTTATGCAAAACGTTTTTGAACCCAGCTACACTAACTGCACTAACCACATCCTCTGGCAACAAATTCCAGAGCTTAATTGTGCGTTGAGTGAAAAAGAATTTTCTCCGATTAGTCTTAAATGTGCTACTTGCTAACTTCATGGAATGCCCCCTAGTCCTTCTATTATCCGAAAGTGTAAATAACCGATTCACTTCTACTCGTTCAAGACCCCTCATGATCTTAAAGACCTCTATCATATCCCCCTCAGCCGTCTCTTCTCCAAGCTGAACAGCCCTAATCTCTTCAGCCTTTCCTCATAGGGAAGCTGTTCCATCCCTTTATCATTTTGGTAGCCCTTCTCTGTACCTTCTCCATTGCAATTATATCTTTTTTGAGATGCGGCGACCAGAATTGTACACAGTATTCAAGGTGCGGTCTCACCATGGAGCGATACAGAGGCATTAGGACATTTTGGGGTAGATTTTAAAAGAAGAGTGTGTGGCCTACATGTGCGCATGCTACCTGGCGCGCACACATATACGCCCGATTTTATAACTTGCGCGCGCAGGCAAGTTATAATATCAGGGGTCAGCGTGCGCAAGGGGGTGCACAATTGTGCATCTTGTGCGCGCCGAGCTGCACTGCCTTCCCCTGTTCCCTCCCAGGCCGCTCCAAAATCGGAGCGACCTGAGAGGGAACTTCCCTTCCCTCTAGCCTGACCTTCCCACCTCTTCCCCTAACCTTCCCCCCCAGCCCTAATCTAACCCCCCAGACCTTTATTTTACCGTTTGAGCCTGCCGGCCGACTGCCGGCACGTGATCCCCAGGCACCGAGGCAAATATGGTCACTGTGCTGGGAGCCTGACACCGCCCCTGCCCCGCCCCCGCAGTAAAGCCCCAGGATTTACACGCGTCGCTGGGTCTTTTGATAATAGGCCTGGCACGCATAAATCCTCTGGATTTACGCGCGTAACCTTTTAAAAATCCGGCCCTTTCTGTTTTATTCACCATTCTCTTCCTAATAATTCCTAACATTCTGTTTGCTTTTTTGACTGCCGCAGCACACTGAGCTGACGATTTCAATATATGTTCCACTATGACGCCTAGATCTCTTTCCTGGATGGTAGCTCCTAATATGGAACCTAACATTGTGTAACTACAGCATGGGTTATTTTTCCCTATATGCATCACCTTGCACTTATCCACATTAAATTTCATCTGCTATTTCGATGCCCAATTTTCCAGACTCACAAGATCCTCCTGCAATTTATCACAATCTGCTTGTGATTTAACTACTCTGAATAATTTTGATTCATCTGCAAATTTGATTTCCTCACTCGTATTCCTTTCCAGATCATTTATAAATATATTGAAAAGCATGACTCCTAGTACAGACCCTTGAGGCACTCCACTCTTTACCTTTTTCCACTGAAAAAATTGTCCATTTAATCCTACTCTCGCCTCCTGTCCCATGACATTTTAGTTTTCTTTGAAGCCTCTCATGAGGAACTTTGTCAAACGCCTTCTGAAAATCCAAGTACACTACATCTACCGCTTCACCTTTATCCACATGTTTATTAACTCCTTCAAAAAAGTGAAGCAGATTTGTGAGGCGAGACTTGCCCTGGGTAAAGCCATGCTGACTTTGTTGCATTAAACCATGTCAGTTTAAGGCTTATAATAAAAACTCGTTGCTTCTCCTTTCTTAAGGGACTTACTAAACCGTGATAAACGATTAACTTAATGAAAAACAGCATTTATTGAACATAAAATGCAATTTGTTGCACAATAATTACATATCACGGTGATATCATGCAATATTTTGATTTTAAAAACACCCCTATTGAAATTAGCTGCTTTGCATGCATGAAATTTATTAATGCATACAAAGCAATTAAAACATAGGTAATCATATGCAAATAAAATAACATGGCTTGCCAAAAATAAAGAAAGCCGTGTTAACTACAATGCATGTCCCAAAGCTCATGCGGTAATAATTAAAGGGTCACATAGCACGTAAACCTCCTCCTCCCAATATGAAAAATCCCTCCCACACGCCCACCTGCCACCTGTCAAGGCGGCCCAAAGTAAAAAAAAAAAGTTAAAAAATTGCTCCATAGCGCAGTGACATTCCACCTCCCCCCCTTTCCAAAATAAAGCATCCGCCAAAGGCATCCAAACCCTCCCGCTGCCCTCCCCGCCACTGAACCACCCTCTTCCATAGAAGACTTATCTCATGTCTAATGGTCCTCCCCATCTTCCACAGAAGGGTTTCCTGGTGACTAGTGGTTCCCCACCCCACCCTAACCCACCCTCTAGACCCCCCATATCTTGAAAGAGTTCCCTAGTAATCTAGCAGTGACCTGGAGCACCCCCTAGCTCCGGGCCAGTTGACGTCATCTTTCAAAATGGCATCATCTGGCTTTTGCCTCATCACGTGATGGGGTAAAGGCTGGTCGACACCTTACTACCTTTGCCCCCCCCCCCCCCCCCCCCCCCCCCCCCCCCCCCCCCGTCAGGAAGCTACCTCCTACTCAAAGATTCAGTATGCAGTCTGGGCGTAGAACTAGGTCATAGTCTTGCAATGGAAACCCACATCTCAACAGGTGGTAAAGTCCTCCTTTGGGCTTCTTTGCCAGATTTATTAATTGTGCAATTACTTTGAGAAACACAACACTGATACTGTAATACATGAACTAATCACTAAGTGCATAGACTACTGTAACTACTTAGCAGCATCTCACAATACAATCTCAAATGCCTTCAACTATTACAGAGGACAGCTGCCAGACTTTTGGAAGGGGCCAAATCAATGGACGTGTCAGAGAGCATGAGTGGTCCATAGCTGGCTGGAGAACAGATTAAAGTCTGGACCAGTGATTCCCAACCTTTTTTGTGTTGTGGCACACCTGGCACAGGGTTCACTTCATCATGGCACACCATCAACATCATCATCTTCTCTTTTCCCTCTCCCTCTATGTCTGGCTTCATCACTTTCCCTCTCCCTCTACCCCTGATTTTGTCACTTTCCCTTTCCTTTCCCCCCACCCCTGGCAACATCACCTTCTCTTCCCGTCCCTCTTCCTTCCACCCCCCCTAGCACCATCATCACCTTAATCTTCCCTCTCCCCTAATATCATCACCATCTTCCCGACCCTCTCTTTCCACCCTTCTTGCATTATCACCTTCCCTTCCCTGGTGTCATTACCATCTTCCCTCTCCTCCTACACCTCTCCCTCCATCCCCTGGCATCATCACCACCTTCACCTCCCCTTGCATTATCACTTTCTCTTCCCTTCCCTCTCTTTCTACCCTTCTGGCATCAGCACCACCTTCCCTTCCCTTTTCTCTCCCCCTCCACACCCTGGTATCATCACCTTCTCCCTCCACCCCCCTAGTATTATCACCAACTTCCCTTCCCTCTTTCTCCACCCTTCTGGCATCATCACATTCTCTCCCCTGGCATCACTACCACTTTCCCTCCCTCCCCTGACATCATCATCTTCACCCTCCACCCCATAGCATCATCCCTCTCTATCTATCCTTTTGTCATCAACAGCACCTTCTACTCTTCCCTTTTCTCTCCTTCCATCCCCTGGTATTATCACCTTCTCCCTCCACCCCCTTGGAATCACCACTTTATTTTCCCTCTCTCCCTCCACCCCTCTAACACCATCATCATCTTAATCTTCCCTCTCCTCTGGCATCATCACCTTCTATCCTTCCCTCTACTCCTCCTGGTATATCATCACCTTCCTTATCCCTTTACCCAGCCCTCTAACACTTTTGATCTCACCTTCCCTCTTTCCCACCCTCTGGCATCATCACCTTCCCTTCCCTTGCTTCCCCCCCCCCCAACACTCTATGGAAAATTCATATTTACTCTCCCCCCACCCCAGCACATTGAACTGTTGCTTCTTCCTGTCCCTTCCCTCCCCAGAGCCAGCAGAAGCCTGAGCAGCACTTACCTGGTGCTGCTGCTTCCTCCTTTGCCAGCTTACCTCTGCAATAGTAACAGCACAAGGCCAGCCTGTAATACAAGAGAGCTGGTAGAGAGGGAAGCAGCAGCCAGATCGGCGGTGCTCTCTGACCCCCTCTGCTGACAGGAGGCCATTCTGCAGGCAGGAAGAAAAGAAACAAGACTGCGGGCAGCTCAACTTTTCAAATCTCTCAGCACACCTACAAGTCAGCCAGGGCACACCAGTTGGGAAACACTGGTCTGGACTCCATTTTTCTCTTGTATCATTTTATTCTATACACTCAAACAATACATAGAAGCAGCTTACCTTAGCAATACTTCTTACCAAACACATCCACCAAGCAGTATCCAATCAGAGCTGCTGTCTCCTCATCTTCCCCAGGATCTCTCTTCTGAGCCTACACTTTATTCCTGCTCAGAGGAGACACCCTGCACCCAGAATGCCCTGTGTTAAGGTGGACCAGGCCCAGACAGCTGGGATGGTCTATTAAGGTGTTCTGAGGGTTTTTACAGTGCATTTTGCCACAGGACAATATGTAACACCAATCTTGCATCAGTAACATTGGCTACCAATCAAAAGTTGAATTCAAAACTCTTTGTTTTGGCTTTAAGTGCATGAATAAACAGACCACTGATTATCTGTCCTTGCTTTTATTCTCCTACACTTCTACAAGGGAGCTGCTTTTGGTCAGATTTGCTGTAGAAGACTTTGTGCATTCACTTGCTGTGCCCCAAAAATATGGAACAGGATATTGCTATCCCTACACCTTGAGACCTCCTACCTCACTTTTCGAAAAAAATAAATAAATAAAGGTTTGGGCTATTCAGCTAAGCCTTCCCTTAGATTCCAAGGCAGATAAAGTTCCCTCCACTGTTGCCTGAATGCCAGAATTTTCTGATCTCGAGCCCACAACCTCCTCCCACCACTGGACTCCTTTATTTATTCTTACTACCTCTGGACAAAGTGCTTACCTTATTCCAGTATGCACGCATCTGTACTCTTGTAGCCATTTTCATGTTATTGCTATCCATTTCAACCATTGGACTCTAAGGTGAATTTTAAAAGCCCAACGTGTGCATTAATTAGGCGATATGCGAAAATGTCACGTTCGCATGCACCAAGCAGATTTTAAAAGCCGCCCTGATAAGCACATAAATGCTGCAGAGCACACATCTTTGGAATTTTACAAAAAGGGCTGGCATGTGGGCATGGTCTGGGCGGGGCGTGTGCGTTTCAGGGCATGGAGCTGAGGTGTGCGTGTAAATAGTTATTGCACCCTGGCGCACGACGATGCCTCCCTGCCGCATAACTTTACTTCTGCTGTGGTTGCCATGTAAGTTATAAAACAAAGATAAATAGGCAGATCGGCGGGGTTTTAAGAGTCGTAGATAACGGGGGGGGGGGGGGGGGGAGTGAAGACTATTAAACCAGGGGAGTTTGGAACACCTAGCTCTTAACTGGGTGAACTGGGGAGGAACTGATAAAACTGGAAATGGTATCAGCACGCGCCCCTTTTAAAATCCCCCAAATTACGTGGTAGAAGCGACACTTGCGCGCACTTTCACCTGCCCACTTAAAATTTGGTGCACCTGTGAGAGCGCGGCTAGGCAATTTTATAAGGTGGGCAAATATGCATGCAAGTCATAAAATAGCCGCATCCCAGGGTGCAGACTCACAAACGCACACACATATGAGCCCATGTGCCGGTTTGAAAGTTACCATCCCTATCTATTATGTTTAAATCTGTTTACTGAGAGACAAACATTTACAATAGCATTATTATATAATTGTTTCTGTTGCATGCCTTCCAAAGGCAAATTTATAACATCCAATCTGTCAATTCCTTTCTTTCCAACTTGTAACCGTTCTCCCACATCCACATTTATATCCAAAATATACATTCAGAATAAAACTGTTTAATATAACCCACTTTATTCCTGCCTGGTAGTAATTCCCATCAGAATGAATGAATACATTACACAATTTTATCATTAAACCCCCTAAATTTGCCCTTCCCCCTCCCCACTATCTACTATCATCACTTCTCTATCCCAGGCCACAATAAATATGCACGAGATAAATTTGCATATACTAATTCTCCACGGTATACAAATTTATCTTCTGCATATTCATTGTGGATATCCTGAAAACCCGACTGTTTGTGGGATCCCCTGCGCAGGTTTGGGATGCCCTCATTAGATGATTCTTCATTATGTACTGGAGTATCTAGAGGGATCCGGGGAAGGTTAATGTTAGAATGTCACACCGAAGGTGGACCCTTGGGCCGAGGTGAGGTTGATGCCACCTGTGGGATGGAGTCCTGCAGGTCCCCACTGTCGGTAGGCGGAACTGGCTGACTGACGGAGGCCGGCTGGAGCTTTGCCAGTACCAGCCCTTGTTCCCCGCAGGTTGAGCCCTTGGGTACTGGGGCCGGCTGGGCTTAGGTGGACCTCCGTCCAAGGTCTTCGGAAGGATGACGAGGGAGCCAGTCAGGAAGCAGCAGCGCAGTCAGATGAAGCAATGGTCAGAGCCAGGAGACAGTCCATAGCGTGGTCGGAGTTAGCAGAGGTCTGAATCAGGAGGCAGTCCGTAGCGTGGTCAGGCGTAGCGGAGGTCAGAATCAGGAGGCAATCCATAGTGTGGCCAAGCATAGCGAAGGTCGAAGTCAGGAAGAACAGGAACACAAGCAAACAGCGGAGCAAGCAACTGAACACACGACTAGCGTGAAGACCAGTTGCCAAGGCGAGTCCTGATAGGGCTCGCCTAATATAGGCCCCTGAACTGGTGACGTCACAAAAAAGAGCCGGCAGCTGGCTTGCCGCGGGCCCTTTAAATATTCTAGAGAGGCGTGCACACGCGCCAGGGGAGCCAGATGTGAGAGGCTGACGATGACGGCGTTTCTGCCATGACTCTAGGCTCTCCAGTGGTGGACAGGGCAGTGAAGAGGAGAGCAGGGCTGAGAGCGCTCCCCCTGCCCTGCAGCAGAGCCGGAGACCACCCCCAGCAGGGCGGCGAAGAAGGTGAGGAAGGCTGGTCGCGAGCTCCGTGGCCGGCCAACGTAACATAGAATGATCATTGACCCAGAAGAAGGAAGTATGGCTGAATAGATATTGCATTTATCCCATGACAACTTATGTGCTGAACTCTATTTCTATGAATTTGAGTACATGAATATGACAACCACATGGCTTTATTCAAGAAGAAAGAGAGAAATCATGAGATCTTCCTGATATAATAAAAGAGCAGGCAAGAAGGTTTGCCTGACTTATCACCATACTTGGGAACTCTCCGGATTTGGCCCGGAGACTCCGAAATTCTACAAGAATTATCGGGTCTCCAGGCCAATACCGGAAATCTCCGGGTGCTGCAGCAAAACCAATCTGCTTGGACCCGGAAAGAAGAAAGGAACTTCATTGGTCTTGCGTAGCTGAAAAAGGAGGAACTCAACAGTGATTTCTACCATCTCCAGACCTTTTTAACTCTTAACTTCGCTTCCTTGTGACACCACCTGCTCCTGCACAGCCTGTTTCCTGTATCCAGCCACTTGCCCGCCCCATCCTGTTTGCCTTGGCCAATCGACATTGCGATTTTCTGCCCGTGCATCAAACGAGGAGTAAGAAACAGGCAGGGTCCACTTCTGCAGCACAGGAGGAGAAGGAAGAGGCTGCTGCTGCTCCAGGAGCCCAAGTTACAGTCTGCTGTTGCTAGTGTGTTATGAAAGAGGGAGGGGGGAGAGAATGATTGAGCATGTCTGTGAGAGTGAGTGAGTGTGTATTTGTGTAGGAAGAAGAGATCTGAGAGTGTATGTAGGTGAGTAGGAGAGAGCTGAGTACAAGTGAGCTTGGGTGTGAAAGTGAGTGGGCATGTGTGTATGGAAGAGGGAGAGACGTGTG
This sequence comes from Rhinatrema bivittatum, assembly GCF_901001135.1. NCBI lineage: Eukaryota > Metazoa > Chordata > Amphibia > Gymnophiona > Rhinatrematidae > Rhinatrema > Rhinatrema bivittatum. The sequence continues at coordinate 209,945,643 of NC_042616.1, read as the reverse complement.
TGTGTGTGTTGGTGGGAGAATGGCAGAAGTAAAGGTGTAAATGGACGTGTGAGAATGTGAGAGAATGAGCAGTGAAAGTAAGTGTGAACATGTAAGAGTGTTTATGAGAGAAAATTTGTGAACATCCAGTCCCACTATGCAGTTGCCGCCCCCCCACCGCCAACTAATCCATGGTAATCTCAGGGTGTCTGAAAGTCAAAAGTTCCCAGGTATGCTCATCGCAGTGTCCAAGTCTTGCTGCATTAAAATGAATATCCATTGAGATGAATGTGTGGAAGAAACCACAGTATTCCCTGCTTTAAGAAACAAACTCAATGGAGGGTGAAGCCTGTGAAAGGTTAACCTTTGCAGGCCTGTAATATACTTTTAATGACGCTCAGTGAAAAAATATCCAGTAGATGGCACTCACATACTGTGTATTTACTTTTATACTATAACACCTGTGAAACCTAGGCTATTCAAAGACATATCCACTGAAAATATTGCAGTAAAAAAAAACAACCCTTAATACTAACAAAAATAACACTCGATTAGTATTACTGTGTGATAAAAAAGACATTTTAAAAATACATTTTATTTACAAACTCCTTGCTATTAATTATGCAACAATTGCATTTTTTATAACATCCTTTCAGTCCTGAAGAAGAAAATTCTATGTTATTCCTCACAGGCTATCAAGTATTGGCATTTCTTTGTACTGCTGGACAACTGTGGTGATTCCGGCAGCTGTATCATGATTTTATTTTTTTCACTTTAAGTGGAGGATTTCTGGCAAAAAAATATGCTCTGTTTTTAATCCATGAGGTCTGCTTTGTTCTAATTTGTTTCCATCAATTAATTTCCAGGGATCGGGATGCTGTATTCCTAGCACTGTGCTGAAACCTCAGAATTATCCTTCTGTGAATAGTGCGCATAAATCATGCAGGGACAGTAAATTTTAAACAGGCACATGGCTGCACATGGTGCGCATTTGTCAGCCCATGCCCAGGGATGTGGCCATTTTATAACATGCGCGCATATATGCGCAAAGCCCTGGGACGCGCGTAAGTCCTGAGGCTTCATAAAAGGGGCTGGAGGGGGCGTGTCCGGGACCAGGGGGCGGTCCGGGGGCGTGGTGACGGTTCGGGGGCGGGCCGGGAGGGCGGACCCGAGTCCCCCAGCACTGTGGCCTGTGCCGGGAGATGCGAGGCGGCGTGCGCAAGTTACGCCTGCTTCAAGCAGGCGTAACTTGCCCAACAAAGGTAGGGGGGGGATTTAGGTAGGGCCGGGGGGGTGGGTTAGGTAGGGGAAGGGAGGGGAAGGTGGGGGGACGCAGAAGGAAAGTTCCCTCCGAGGCCACTCCGATTTCGGAGCGGCCTCGGGGGGAACGGAGGAAGGCTGCGCGGCTCGGCGCACGCAGGCTGCCTATTTTGCACAGCCTTGCGCGCGCCGACCCCGGATTTTATAAGATATGCGTGGCTACGCGCGTATCTTATAAAATCCGGCGTACTTTTTAAAGATCTACCTCAGATTGTGCACGCAAAACATACATTGGCCAATAGATGGCGTGTTGGTAATATGAAAGATCGGAGTCTATGAAACAAAGATTTCTTCCAGCGGTGGAATTTTACTGGAAGTTCAAAGGTGGTAATCCACACTATCTCTCTCCGCTTAACCTATGTGTTAAAATGGGGACCTTGCTAAAAAAGGAAGTTCAACGGTAGAACAAAGATATGAAGGCCACTGAGTGACAGAGTAGCTCTTTCCCTGAAAGGGAACGTACAAATCTGAGAGTATAAAATCCTGCCTCCCATGAGGTACAGGAAGAAATCCAGATTGGAGCTAGAAGGGGAATCTTAACCAAGGGTCCTCAGGGGTATACAAGAGAGTTTGTCTGTGGAGAAGCTGAGAGAAGAGTAGTACTTTTACAAGCCCTCAGGGACCCTGGAAGAAGGGAAGTTGAAGTGGAAAATTTATGAACTTGTGAAGGGGTCTGAACGCTTCAACCTGACAAAGGACAACCTGAAACTCCTGCCAAACGGGACTTCATGTACCAGAGTTTCCTGCTTCATGACGGGTTTACTTACAGTCTGCAATACAGCTGTAATTAGGACATTGAGAAACTCTCTGTCAGCACATTGCACATTTTCATTTTTTTGGCTTCGCTGTTCTTATTCTCTGATAAGCTTTCACTGTAACCTAGAAAAGAACAATGGATGTATTATGTGAAGGGCTGTATTACTATAGACTCGTGAATTCCTTTCCAGAACTGCAAGTCCCAGCAGCCTCTCCAGCAGAACATGGGAGAAGTTTCACGAAAGTTCCAGGGTGTCTAGGGAGGGGGTCAGTAGCCCCTTCAGCCGGGATATGCTTGCTCAGCAAGGCGTAGAACGCATGTGTAAAAGATAAGAAATGTAGAATGTATAAAAGCCAGCTCCTGAAAGGGAGGGGCACGCAGTTTCTGAGCCATTGTTCTCAGCTGTGTCTTGCATGCAATAAAAGTCTTTCTTTACGGAACAGTTTCTGGGGCCTATTTTCTGACGGTAACACTTGGAGATTGCAGAGAAGGAACTATGTTGGAGCCTTGCAGGATGAGAAAGGAGTATATTGTGCCTGTTTGGAGCTTCAGTGCAGAGCTGGGGAAATTGTGTCTGCAAAGAATAGATGATAAGTTGTCCTGGAGCCATTCCTAAACTGTTATGAGTAACTGGAATCATTGAAGAGAGACTTTGTTTTTATTTCTGGGACCACAGAGGACCTGGGAAGTTGAAGAGGAGATGATATACTTTTGGAAAATTTTCTTTGGGAGAGTGTGGACTATGATTTTGCTATTTGAACTTTTTTTTCTGCATTTCCTGCTGTTTTGGACTTAGAAATTTTGTTTAACTTGCTGAACCGATTATTTTTTGAAATAAACTATTTTTCTTTTGGAGAACATCTTTGATGTGGACATTGTATTTTGTATTTTTAAAGTACCCTCTACTGGCCTTGCAGGTGAGTTTTCCCCAATCCACTGAACCCAGTGGGCCGGATTTTAAGAATTACGCATGGGCGAAGATTTGTGCGCGCAACCCGGCGCGCTCAAATCTACGCCCGATTTTATAACATGTGCGCGTGTAACATACCTCTAGGAACTAGGGCAGAGAAATGTTGAATCATCATTGTGACATGAAAAGACTGACAATAGAGTGCTGTCTCTTTAAGAGCTGGGGGGGGGAAAGGAGATTCAAAATTGGATTGTCTGAGCATGTGCAAACAGATCACTGCTCAGCTTGAACAGAGTTCCTGCCCTGCTCTGAATTAATAAATATTATCTGTACTGATTAAGGTGAGCAGCCCTCTATAATTGTATTCATGTGTAATGTATTTATGTTAGTTAACATTGTTTTGAGATGTATTGAAGTTGTTTTTACTTTACCTAAAGAGATTTATAAAAATTGGATTGTCTGAGCATGTGCAAACAGATCACTGCTCAGCTTGAACAGAGTTCCTGCCCTGCTCTGAATTAATAAATATTATCTGTACTGATTACGGTTCTCTTTTCTGGAACCCTGCTGTGGACGACTTGGGAGTAATTGAACTGTGCCCTGTCAGGATTTGAAGCTCTTCTTTTGGATAGAGGCTGCTGTATTGTGGATTTGGCAGTTGAAGCAAAGAGCAGTACTGACGCCCTCTTCAGCTCTAAATTCAAATGGACACACAGTAGGATACAATCTGGGACTTTGCTTGTTCAGAGACTGCTTAAGGTCGGGTGCTATATCACATGCTGATTCTGGTTGAAATACTTAACATGAGTTATGACAAAGTTGAGTTTTCTCTTGTACTATATACATGTGTTTATATGATAAATGCAGATGCTTAGGAAGTGAACAGATTTATTTCAGTCATTCATTCCAGTAAAGATAAAACTGTTACTCACTAAAGAGCGTGTGGATTCATTTCTGATACTGGGTTGGGAATCAAAGTGCAGGTTTCAGACACAAGGAGTCATAAAGAAAATTGAACTTCAAGGGTTACACGCGCAGCCGCACGCATGTTATAAAATCTGGGGTCGGCGCGCAGAAGGGGATGCAAACTTGAGCACCTTGTGTGCGCAGAGCCCTAGGGGAGCCCCGATGGCTTTCCCCGTTCCCTCCGAGGCCGCTCTGAAATCGGAGCGGCCTCGGAGGGAACTTTCCTTCCGCACCCCCCCCCCCACCTTCCCCTCCCTTCCCCTATCTAACCCACCCCCCCAGCCCTACCTAAATCCCCCCCACTACCTTTGGTTTCTTACTTACGCCTGCCTCTGGGCAGGCGTAGGTTGCGTGTGCCGGCGTGTGATCCCCTGGCACAGTCGCTGTGCCAGAGGCCTCGTCCCTGCCCTGCCCCCGAACCTCCTTGTCCCACCCACTCCCCGCCATACGTGCGTCCCGGGGCTTGTGCTCATCGCCGGGCCTATGCAAAATAGGCTCGGCACACGCAGGAGCGGGTTTTAAAGGGTTACAAGCGTATATTAGCCCCGTAACCCTTTTAAAATTCGCCCCAGTGTGAATTTCCCCATCCTAGCTGAATGTACCCAGTGGCTCTTTGGTGCTGGAAAAGTAGCCCTGACAAAAGTAGGATTACATACATAAATAATATTTTATGCACATAAATCCCAGGTACAGGACCCTGGGACTATGAACTCCAGATTCAGCCCCACAGAAACTTTATTCCATCTTTGACTAGGAGTTAAATTTCCAGCAGTAAGAAAACATGAGTTAAGCATATGCACCTCTGAGCATTGGGGAATAATACTAAATGCCTTGATTAACATGGGATATGCATTGAAGAGCACTACACTGTGCACACAGTTTTACTCAGGTTTGTACACACGTTTTTGTGTGCAAAAATCCTAGCTACATCAGGAGCAAATTCTACATACAATAGGCACAGAACTAGCTGACATGTGCACACAGCCAAGTGCATCTTATTACATAGGGACCCAGGGAAGAAATGCACTTGCCATGTACTCCTGCCTTCCCCCACCCAATGATTTGTTTGGGGGGTGAAGAGAGTGGTAGAGTTTATGGTGAGTGCATTCCCAGATGAGTGCACACCCCTTGGCTTACACCCATGCAGCCCTCTCATTCTCCTCCACTTCCCACCTCTTCCCTCCCCCACCCAGATGCAGTCCTAGCTCCATCTCCAGTCCCCCCCCCCCCCCCCCCCACTATTGCAGCCCTCTCACTCTGCTCCTCTTCCTGTCGGCCTTCTTACTCTCTTCCTCCCCCAACCCTCTTCCTCTATTTCTCTCCTCTCCCCCCCATCTCCCACTACATCCTTCCCCCTCCTCTCTGTGTCCCTGCTGCTGTTTCCCTTGATTCAGTTGGAACCTAAGATGTATTTTTCTTCCTTCTGTCCCTCAGAGTCCTGAAAGATGCTTCTGCCACCTCTCAGGCCCCATTTTATTTATTTTGATTTTTTTTTTTTTTCTATACCGGCATTCGTGATAACATCACATCAAGCCGGTTTACAGTAAACAATGGGGTAATAACCGGAACATAGAACAAAATATGTAATATACATATTATACATACATATTATAAATACAGTTACAATAAACAAGGATACGTACAACTAGGAGTAAGAAGAAGAAAAGATAGGAACTTTAACATGTTGTATTAACCTGTAGAATGGTAAGGTTTCCAAAGATGGAAGTGAATGATTTACAATGAATTGTTCAGTTCAAAAATGCAGTTTTTAACAATAAGGAAGAAATCATAAATAATGAAGATTCTGGATGTTTATAAAGTGTAGGGGAAAATTATCAGGATAGTTATAAAAGAAAATTGTTGCTTGGAATTTGAATATCGGAGAGAATTGTTTTTAGACTGAGTCTGGGAAGGCTTGTTTGAAAAGCCATGTTTTGAGTTTTTTTCTAAATGTCAATAAGCAGGGTTCTTGTCTAAGTTCCGTTGGTATGGAATTCCAAAGAGTGGGTCCTGCTGTGGAGAAAGCCCTATCTCTATAAGTTATATGGAGGGAAGTTTTGGAAGGTGGTACCTGCAGAGACTCTTTGTAGTACTCTCTTATGGGTCTGGAGGAAGTATGCTTTATGAAAGGGATTTGTAGGTTGAGAGGAGCGATTTGTTGGATGGATTTATAGATTATGGTGATTGACTTATAAAGAATTCTGAAATGGATTGGCAGCCAGTGTAAATCTTTAAGGATCGGGGTGATGTGCTCTCTTCTCCTTGTATTTGTTAGAATTCTAGCTGCCGTATTTTGAACCATTTGTAGCGGTTTAGTATGTGTTGATGGGGTACCTAATAATAAAGAATTGCAATAGTCTAACTTGGAGAAGATTATTGCTTGTAGGATAGTCCTGTAGTCATGGATGTGGAACAGAGGTCTTATTCTTTTTAGAACATTCAGTTTATGAAAGCAGTCTTTAGTGGTTTGGTTTATGAATGCTTTTAAGTTAAGCCTGTTATCGATGATTGCGCCCAAATCTCTTACTTTTGTTGTTTGTAGATTAGTTGGAGGGATTGTAGGAGTGTGGCTAATCTCAGATGATATTAGAAGGAGTTCCGTTTTTGAGGAATTTAGGATTAAATTCATACTGGAAAGGAGGGAGTTGATTTCTTGCAGATAATATTCCCAAAGATCGAGGGTTTTTTTAATGGATTCTTTAATTGGTATCACAATCTGGACATCATCTGCATAAAGGTAGTGTTTAAGGTTCAAGTTGTTTAATAGATGGCAGAGAGGGAGGAGGTAGATGTTAAAGAGGGTGGGAGAGAGGGATGAACCTTGGGGAACTCCTTGAGATGAAGGGTAGCGTTTAGATTCTTTACTGTGTATTTTTACCTTGAAGCCTCTGTTTTTCAAGAATGAGTGGAACCAGGACAGTGCAGAGCCTGTTATGCCGATATTCAATAGTTGGTTAAGGAGCATAGAGTGGTTAACAGTATCAAAGGCGGCTGAGAGGTCCAAGAGAATCAAAAGGTAGGACTGGCCTTTATCTAGGCCAAGGATGAGGTAGTCTGTTAAGGAAATTAGTAGAGATTCTGTGCTTAACGATTTCCTGAAGCCATATTGTGAAGGGTAGAGAATTTTGTGGTCTTCCAGGTAGTCTGATAATTGAGAATTAACCAGTTTTTCCATGACTTTAGCAATGAATGGGAGGTTTGAGATAGGGCGAAAATTGGAGGGGTCGTCAGGGTCTAACTTTGGTTTTTTCAAGAGCGGTTTGATTGATGCCATTTTAAGGTCGTCAGGGTAGAGTCCTTTAGATAAAGAGCAGTTTATTATGTCTGCCAGAGCTTTGGATATGGTGTCCGGAATAAGGAGGAGTAATTTGGAAGGGATTTGGTCTAATGGGTGTGTCGATGGTTTCATCTTTTTCAGTATTCTAAGGATCTCAGAAGTTGTAGTTGGTTCAAATGAGTTTATTTATTTATTTATTTAAAAGTATTTATATACCGCTTTTCAAAACAGGGTATCTTGTCAAAACGGTTTACAATAAAATAAAAGTAAAAATAAATAGATGAAAGAAACTAAAAAAAAATACTATAAAAATACATAAAACTGATATATACCTTATAGGTAAAAAATAAAAATATTTAACAAAAATGACTATTAATGGAGCTGGGCCTGAATTCAAGTTAAAATCAAGAGGGTAGCGGTTTGGGGGAGGGGGGGATATGAAGTAAAGGAAAAAATAAAAAATAAAGATATGGGAATTGAGCGATTACTAAGTTGTGGAGTGATGTTGAGTTGTTTGTGGAGAAGTATTGAATGCCAATTGGAAAAAATGTGTTTTTAATGATTTTTTGAATTGTTGGGGGTTGGATATTAAACGAAGAGGGTTGGGTAGTGAGTTCCAGAGAAGAGGGCCTGCCACTGAGAAGGCCCTTTTCCTGGTGATGTCTAGTCTAGCCTGTCGGGGGGAAGGAGTGTCAAGTAGATTTTGGGTGAGTGATCTTAGATGTCTTACTGGTTTATAGATACGGAGTAATGAGCAAAGCCAAGTAGAAGATGGGTTATTTATTAGACCGTGAATGATAGTAAGGATTTTATATTTTATTCTGTACTTTATGGGTAACCAATGAAGAGATTGAAGGATAGGTGTAATATGATTTCGAATAGAAATACCTGATAAAATGCGAGCTGCACTGTTTTGAATAATTTGTAAGGGATGAATTATAGAGTCGGGGAGTCCTATATAGAGAGCGTTGCAGTAATCTAAGCCAGAAAAAATTAAAGATTGGAGAATAGTGAGTGAGATGGAGTTGAGATGGAGTTGAGTGAGATGTATTTGTTATGGTGTATATAGGTACTGTAGGGGGAAGAAGTATTAGGCAAATTTTTAGAAAGGAGGTTAGCTATTTTGTTGTTGAAGAAGAGAGCAAGCTCCTCTGCCTTTTCTTGTGCTTTGTTAAATGGAATGTCAGGTGTTTGGATTTGAGTTAAATTGGAGACGTAGGTAAAAAGGGCTTTAGCATCAAAGATCATATGATGGATCTTATGAGCATAGAAGTCTCTTTTGATTTTTTGCAAGGAATTTTTGTAATTGTGGAGAGCAATTTTGTAGGTAGAAAGGGTGGATGCTGAAGGGGATTTGCGCCATTTGCTTTCGTTCCGTCTGAGGGAAAGTTTTAGATTTTGTAGTTCTTCATTAAACCAAGGTTGTTTTTTTGGAATATTGTGTTTTAGTTTTTTTGTTGTTAGAGGACAGAGTTTATTAGCTGCAGTTTCTGTAATATTATTCCATGAGTGAAGTGCTGAATTTGGAGAGGAAAGGTCCATGTGGGGTAGTTCTAAGACTAGGTGGTTGTGGAGGTCCTCGGATGCACATATTTTCCTGTAGGAGAATTGTTGTTGAGGGGCGGAGTGCTGTTTTTTTTGTGCCAGTGTGATGGTGGTCGAGATTAGAGAGTGGTCCGACCAGGGTACTGGTTCGCAGATCGGTTGAGTTGAGTTAGAGATACCAGAATTGGTGAAGATGAGGTCCAATGTATGACCTGCTTTATGAGTGGGTTTCTTGATAATCTGATTGAAACCTAAAGCAGACAAGGCTGTAATGAAAGTTTTCCCATTTGTAGATAGAGATGGATTGTTGACATGTAAATTGAAGTCACCAAGTATAATTGCTGGAGAATCTAAATTAATGTGGGAGACTATTAGTTCCAGAAGAGGAGAGGCATCTAAGTCGATATACAAGAAGGATTTGGAGATGGTTTGATTTGAAAAGGCCTATTTCCAGTTTGGTAGAAGAGTTGACAGAGTATTGGGTGAAATTCAAATCTTTTTTGGTAGCAAGAAGAATTCCTCCACCTTTTCTTTTCTGTCGGGGAATGGAGAAGAAGTCATATGAATGTGTAGGTAGTTGGTTAATTAGAGCAGTGTCTGTCAATTTGAGCCAAGTTTCTGTTATAGCGCATACGTCTGGATTTTCTTCTAGGAGAAGATCATTGAGAATGGGGGTTTTTTTAGTGATGGATTGTGCGTTGAATAGATATAGTGAGAATAATGTTAGTCCAAGCAATTGTGTAAGAGGGGAAGCCATGATGGGAATGAGGGCTTTATAGGTGTGAGGATGAGAGGTCCCAAGAAAGTTACTAGTTGCATTGTGTCTCCTGTGATGAAGAATCGGAATCGGTAGACCGCGGAGCATGATGGTTAGAATAGGTCGGAGGTCTTATTATTATTATAGAAAAGTAATGTTAAAGATCTGCTATGTGAATGGGGTGGAGAGGTAAGAATATTCACGGTGGTTGATTGTGACTGAGGCTTGAATGAGAGGTGAAGAATGATTGCGGATTGCTTGTAGACTTGGAGAATAGTCGAGTGAAATTGAAGAACTGGTATTAGAAGACGAGAGGTGGATGATGATGGTTATGGGGATGTGTTATGCGTCAGGGGAGTACGAAGAGGTGCACAGAGGGGTAGGTCCTTTTGTGCTAGCGGTGATTCGGTCCTGGGAAGGTCACTTTTTATTTGTTTAGGTTTGGCGTCAGAATCAGCATCAGACTCAGCGTGCTGGTTGAAAGCTGAGTGCTTGGAGGAAGTTGTCTGATGCTAGTTGAGAGCTGAGTGCGGTAGTACACTTTCTCTGGACGTTCTGCAGTGTAGGAGCAGGAAGTAGCTCCCAGTTGGAGGGAGAGATTGAAAACTCAATGATGTGGGGTGCGGAGGTTGACCTGCGTGAGAAACTGAAGGGCTGAACTGTATCAGGTTTCTATATTAGGGCTGTCCTGCGGGGCTACACGAAGGGGCACACAAAGGGGCAAGCCCCTTTGTCGCGCTCCTTTGGCACGCGACGCTGGCGCGTGGCGCCTGAGGGTGAAGAAGTTTAAAAGTCCCTCTCGAATTTGGATTGGCTGTTCGCGGTGGTGGGCGTGTCTGGAGAGCGAGGGGCTGCCGCTCAGCCGTGAGATCGACGGTCAGGCTCGCCGGGGGGAAGGGAAATTAAAAGGCCTTACCCCAACGGGTCTGGGCGCCGATCGCGCAGGCCTCCCTTCTCAGCCGATGGTGTAGAAGCAGCTTGAGGTGAGTAGGAGCAGCTGGCTTAATTGAATCGCGGCGCCGGAGGGTGAAGAAGTTTAAAAGTCCCTCTCGATTTTGGATTGGCTGTTCGCGGTGGTGGGCGTGTCTGGAGAGCGAGGGGCTGCCGCTCAGCCGTGAGATCGACGGTCAGGCTCGCCGGGGGGAAGGGAAATTAAAAGGCCTTACCCCGACGGGTCTGGGCGCCGATCGCGCAGGCCTCCCTTCTCAGCCGATGGTGTAGAAGCAGCTTGAGGTGAGTAGGAGCAGCTGGCTTAATTGAATCGCGGCGCCGGAGGGTGAAGAAGTTTAAAAGTCCCTCTCGAATTTGGATTGGCTGTTCGCGGTGGTGGGCGTGTCTGGAGAGCGAGGGGCTGCCGCTCAGCCGTGAGATCGACGGTCAGGCTCGCCGGGGGGAAGGGAAATTAAAAGGCCTTACCCCGACGGGTCTGGGCGCCGATCGCGCAGGCCTCCCTTCTCAGCCGATGGTGTAGTAGCAGCTTGAGGTGAGTAGGAGCAGCTGGCTTAATTGATGCCCTGGAGCAGGCATTAATTCTTGAGAAGCCCCCAAAGTTAACTGAAAAGCAGAAAACACTACTTTTCTGTAGTTCCTCTGACTTAATATACTGGCGATATTAGGTTGGAGGAACAGAAAAAGGGTCTGGGTCGGACCCGGGGGGTCCTGTACCTAAAATCGGGAATCTGAAGTCCGTATTTATTTATTTTTATTTATTTAAAATCTTTTCTATACCGTCGCTAAGTTATATACCATCGCAACGGTTTACATGTAGGCACATATTTAATGTAGGTAAAAGTGTACTATAGTATATTCTAACAGGTGCCGTCAAAGGTTCGGTTACAATATATCATTAGACAAAATAATTTTTAGAGAAGTGGGTCATGACTGAGTACTTTAACGGGTAAATTTATCATACATAGTGTTATCAATATGCTAGTTGTGATGTGGGGTTCATAGACTACTCTACTGTATTGTCCTAAGTACTGTGTATCGGTGTTTATCTGCTTATTCCTGAATAATTTCTATTCTCCCGTCTCCTTGTAAAATGCCTGTTTAAAAAGCCATGTTTTTAAACTTTTCTTAAATGCCTTGAGATCACTTTGTAATCTGATCTCTGGAGGCATTGTGTTCCAAATTGTGGGTCCTGCTAATGATAAGGCCCTTTCCCTCACTTGGGTTAGTCTTGCTGTTTTAACTGAAGGGATGGTTAGGAGTGCTTTATTTGCTGATCGAAGATTTCTGTGTGGGACGTGTCCCCGTAATGCTGTGTTTAGCCAGTCTGATTTCTCATCATGAATTAGTTTATGCATGGTACATAGGGTTTTATATTTAATTCTGTGTTCATTCGGTAACCAATGTAGTTCCGCTAGGGTTTCGGTTATGTGGTCCCTCCTCCTTTTTCCGGTTAGTATTCTAGCTGCTGTGTTCTGAAGTATTTGAAGTGGTCTTAACGTAGTATTTGGTAGTCCTAGCAGCAGGGCATTACAGTAATCCGTGCTGGAGAAAATTAGTGCCTGTAGAATTGTTCGGAAATCATTTTGAGTTAGTAGTGGTTTTAGTTTTCTGAGTACCATGAGTTTAGCATATCCTTCCTTTACTTTTAGTGATATGTGCTGTTTTAGATTGATTTCAGGGTCCATTATTATTCCAAGGTTACGTACTTTTCCAGCTAGTTCAATTTTCTGGTTGTCTTTGAGGATTATTGAGGTTTGGCTGATTTCAGTATTTTTCCGTTCTAGGTGTAGAAATTCTGTTTTATCAATATTAATAACAAGTTCCATTAGTGTCAGTAGTTGTTTTATAATGCTTAGGTACATGTTAGCTAGATTTAATGTTTTCTCTATTGTGTCATCTATAGGTAGAATTAGTTGGATATCGTCAGCATAAATGTAATGTATAATTCCTAGTCCTGCCAGTAAGTGGCATAATGGCAGCATGTATATGTTAAAAAGGGTCGCAGACAGGGCTGATCCCTGCGGAACCCCTGTTTTGAGGTTGATTTTTTCTGATAATGTGTTATTGATCCGCAGTGAGCCCGGCGCCATTTCTTCTTGCTTCTTCTGCCCGGCGGTGATCGGGGAAGGCCTGCGCGATCGGCGCCGAGCCCCGCCGGGGGAAGGCCAGGGCTACACGCTCCCCACCCGAGGGGACTCGGCGACGACAACGCGGCAGCAGCCACGTAAGAAACTTTGCCTACCTGAAAGGGAAACCGCGCCGAAAACGATCCGCCCACCGATCCAGCTCCTCCAATAGGAGCAGGCCCTGAGGGGCTTTAAATCCGCAGTGAGCCCGGCGCCATTTCTTCTTGCTTCTTCTGCCCGGCGGTGATCGGGGAAGGCCTGCGCGATCGGCGCCGAGCCCCGCCGGGGGAAGGCCAGGGCTACACGCTCCCCACCCGAGGGGACTCGGCGACGACAACGCGGCAGCAGCCACGTAAGAAACTTTGCCTACCTGAAAGGGAAACCGCGCCGAAAACGATCCGCCCACCGATCCAGCTCCTCCAATAGGAGCAGGCCCTGAGGGGCTTTAAATCCGCAGTGAGCCCGGCGCCATTTCTTCTTGCTTCTTCTGCCCGGCGGTGATCGGGGAAGGCCTGCGCGATCGGCGCCGAGCCCCGCCGGGGGAAGGCCAGGGCTACACGCTCCCCACCCGAGGGGACTCGGCGACGACAACGCGGCAGCAGCCACGTAAGAAACTTTGCCTACCTGAAAGGGAAACCGCGCCGAAAACGATCCGCCCACCGATCCAGCTCCTCCAATAGGAGCAGGCCCTGAGGGGCTTTAAATCCGCAGTCAGCCCGGCGCCGCGCGCCTAGCGTCGCGCGCCGAAGGAGCGCGACAAAGGGGCAGGCCCCTTTGTTTCGCCCCTTCGTACAGCCCTGAGAAGCCCTGAACCATACCCTTGGATAAATCTAAAGCCATAAAGGTAGCAGCCAGCAAAGGTCCTAGGCTAGGGGATTCCGTAGGCTGGAACAAAGCCACCTCTCAACTTACCTCCCTAGCACCCTCCCAGCATCCACTCCAGCCTCTCCAACAGCCACCCTGCATTCAATTCAGCCTCTCCATCTTGAGCAAACAACCCCTCAACCATCTTGAGCAAACAACCATCTTGCAAGCATCCAACAAATGCTCAGCAAACCATCCTGCAAGCATTCAGCAAACAACCATCCTGAGCAAACAACCATCCTGCAAGCGTCCAACAAATGCTCAGCAAACCATCCTGCAAGCATTCAGCAAACAACCATCCTGAGCAAACAACCATCCTGAGCAAACAACCATCCTGAGCAAACAACCAGCTGGATGCTGGAGAGGCATCCAGCCTCTCCAGCATCCAGCCTCTCCAGCATTCATCCAGCCTCTCCAGCATCCAGCATTCATCCAGTCACCCCAGCATCCAGCCTCTCCAGCATCCAGCATTCATTCAGTCACCCCAGCATCCAGCCTCTCCAGCATCCAGCATTCATCCAGCCACTCCAGCATCCAGCATCAACCTACATCCAAAAAAGACATTAACATGCTACAAACCTTCTCCATTCCGATTATCCCTCGCTCAATCCCCACCAGAGCTAACGCACCATTACTCAATCTACGCTCAAAGAGATCTCTGATTCCAATCATGATCTCCCCAATAACACAATTCCTAGGTCTATCCTTAATAACCTTAAGCCTTCTAAACTCACAGTCACTCTCAAAAAAATCTCACTTGCTCAACGACCATCTCCTAGACTCTCAACCGGACATTTGTGCCATTACCGAAACATGGCTGAAAAACACTGATACAGCCATAATCAACCAACTACCAATACAACAATATGACGTCTTCTCTATCCCCAGACCTAAAAAAAGAGGGGGTGGAATAATGTTAATCACAAAAAAAGAATTAAGACTAACTCAACAAGCCTTCAAATCTACGACTAAATTAGAAATTGGATTATTCAAATCCTCCCAACTCCAAATCTGCCTTATTTACGCCCCCCCAGGGCTCCTAGAAGCCGACCCCTCTCTACTCATCGAAATTATAGCCAAACATATCGACTCCATCTTACCCGCTATCATTTTAGGAGATTTCAACATCCATGTTGATTCTCCCTCCCCATCTTCCAATTGCGAAGCCCTACTTTCCTCCTTCCAGGCTATGGGATTCAATCAAATCATAAATAATCCCACCCACAAGGCAGGCCACACGCTTGACCTTATATTCACTAATGAAACCATCTCGCCCATCTCCCCACCTTCCTGCTCCCCCATCCCCTGGTCAGACCACTCGTTGATAGTTACAAAACTAGCCATTAATCAAAAACAGACCCCTGTTGCTTCCAAATCCTCCATCCAATTCAGGAAACCTTGTTCAATGGACGCACTCAACAACAGCCTTGCCAAAGACCTATCCAAACTGGACTTCACAGATGCTGATACCGCAATTAATTCCTGGCAAACAATCACACACGCAGTAGCAAACTCAATTTGCCCATTATCCTCAAAAATTATCAACCCAGCACGCTCGAACAAAAAACCCTGGTTCTCTACGGAATTAAGAAAACTCAAACAAGACCTACAACACAAGGAACTACGCTGGCGGAAAGACCCCTCCCCCACATCATTGGCTACTTACAAAACAGCAATGAGCTTCTACAG
Source organism: Rhinatrema bivittatum (assembly GCF_901001135.1). Taxonomy (NCBI): domain Eukaryota; kingdom Metazoa; phylum Chordata; class Amphibia; order Gymnophiona; family Rhinatrematidae; genus Rhinatrema; species Rhinatrema bivittatum. Next base: position 209,930,502 of record NC_042616.1, on the reverse strand, counting down.
AACATCGATCACCCGCACCAAACGAGATTTTTATGCCAAAAAAATACACGGTTTCCTATACGACCCGAAAACGCTCTTCTCATATGTGGCAGCCCTCACCACTCCCACTTCCCCTACCTTCTCAGAAGAAGAAGCCCAAAACAAATCTACAGAGTTGGCGATTTTCTTTGACAACAAAGTCAAAAACCTACTTGGCCCACTGGCAACATCCAACAAATCTTCAATAGCCTTACAACCCCCCAGCCAAACTCCTAGCCAAAATCCATCCTCTACTATTCTTAAACAGACGCTAGTATCTCTTGAACCTACATCATCCCTGGAAATAGAATCGATTATCAAGAAAATGAAACCCTCATCTCACCCTCTAGACCAAATACCAACCAAACTTCTCCTCACCATTCCCAACACCATTGCCAGATCTCTGGCAGACATCATAAATTGTTCCCTCAATCAAGGGATCTGTCCCTGACTCCTTAAAAATTGCTTCGCTGAAACCCTTACTAAAAAAACCCAATCTGGACCCAGCCAACCCAGCAAATTTCCGCCCCATCGCAAACCTACCTTTTATAGCAAAAATAATGGAAAAACTTGTCAACTTCCGTCTCACCGACTACTTGGACTCCCACAATATCTTATACCCTTCTCAATTCGGTTTCAGGAAACGCCTAAACACAGAATCCCTCCTTCTTTCTTTAACGGACACCATCCTGATGGGCCTTGACAAGGGACAATCTTACCTCCTAGCCCTACTCGATATTTCTGCGGCGTTTGACACGGTAAATCACGACATCCTCATCAGCCGTCTAATGGAAATAGGCATCTCTGGCTCTGCACTGCTCTGGTTTAAATCCTTTCTGAACAACAGGCACTACAAAGTTAAAATAAACGACAAAGAATCCCACCCCGTCCCATCAAAACAAGGAGTACCACAGGGCTCTTCTCTGTCCCCTACCCTGTTTAACATATACCTACTTCCTTTATGCCAGCTGCTCAATAGCCTCAACCTCATCCATTTTATATACGCAGACGATGTGCAAATCATAATCCCCATCTCGGACCCCATCTCCTCAACTCTAAATTTCTGGAACGACTGCCTACATGCCATCAACCAGCTTCTCACGAATCTCAACCTGGTCCTAAATACGTCCAAAACGGAACTCCTGGTTATCTCCCCTAGCGATAACCACCCCTTCACTAATAACACAATAACCCCACTAGCAAGCCATGTCAGAGACCTTGGGGCCACCCTTGACTCCAGAATGAATTTCAAAAAATTCATTAACGCTACAACTAAAGAATGTTTCTTCAAGCTACAGGTCCTGAAGCATCTAAGACCGCTCTTACACTTCCAGGATTTCCGTTCTGTGCTTCAAGCAATACTGTTTTCAAAGATTGACTATTGCAACGCTCTTCTACTCGGTCTCCCCGCCTCTTCGACCAAACCTCTACAGATGCTGCAAAACGCAGCAGCCAGGATCCTTACAAACACACGGCGCAAGGACCACATCACACCTATCCTAAAATCTTACATTGGCTTCCTATTCAACATAGAATACTGTTCAAAGCTCTCACTATCATCCACAAATCGGTCTACCAACAATCCTCTCTCCAACTCACCTTCCCTCTGGAACTACTTACATCTTCAAGACCAATAAGAACTGCCTACAAAAGTAAGCTCAAGGCCCCTCCCAACAAATCATCAGTTCACAACTCCATCCACAAGCGAGCTTTTTCAACAGCAGGTCCCCTACATTGGAATTCGCTTCCTCAAGACTTACGCCAGGAACAATGCCATTTAACCTTCAGAAAAAAACTTAAAACCTGGCTGTTCACACAAGCCTATCGTTGAAGGATTCCATATTAACCAACTCTCTCTCACCCTCCAACCCACCCTTCTCCCTCCCCGCACTCCCAAACTTTTTTCTCTTTTTTCCCTTTTCCACTCGCAACCTCAACCCACCCTTTTCCCTCACCCCCGCCACTCCTCCCATCTGACATAACATGTATATTCCAGCTGTATATATTCCATATATATATATTTCCATGTATATTTCCGCTGATTATAATCCATGTTTTTTGTATTATTAATTTATTGTTTTATGTTAATTTATAGTTTGTAATTTTGTTAACTTATTGTTCAATTACTTAATTCTGTCCTATCTTCCGACATCCATGTTTTTACTCTCCCTGTTTTAATGTAACTTCTCTTTTCCACTTATACGTTAATTGATTTTTCCCCTTGTTCTAATGTAAACCGGTACGATAAGACCTGGTCTTGAGTGTCGGTATAGTAAAAGTAGTTAAATAAATAAATAAATAAATTGATCTGAACTTGGAAAAACCTGTTTTTCAGATATGAGCTGAACCAGTTTAATGTTTTGCCTTGTAGTCCGATTTCTTCTAGTCTATTTAGTAGTATTTTGTGGTTAACTGTGTCGAAGGCTGCCGATAGGTCGAGCATTATTAGAATATAGTGTTTACCGCTATCAAAACCTCTTAGAATGTTATCTGTTAGAGAGAGGAGCAATGTCTCAGTGCTGTAGTGTTTTCGAAATCTGTGTTGCGATGGATACAGTATGTTATTGTCATCTAGGTGTTCAGCTAGCTGTTTCTGTACTGTTTTCTCAATTAGTTTAGCTAATAAGGGAAGATTTGATACTGGCCTGTAGTTGTTCAGGATAAGGGGATCACTGTTTTTTTTCTTAATGATTGGTTTTATCATTGCTCCTTTCAGACTGCAAATTTCCTCCCTCCCGGCCAGGAACCCCTGCCGGAAACCCTCCTCTGGCAGGGCTGTTCCCGATTGGTCCTTTTCACCAGTGAAATTCGAAGAGGTTTTGGATTCCCTCCATAAAGGCAAGAAAATTGAATACCTAATTTCTGGAAAAACTATGGCCTGGAAGAAAATTCATGAGAGCCAGCCTTCAACATCTTGGATCTCAATCTCTTGAGAGACTTCCATTGTTGGTACCCCAAGCATAAAGGACCAATCCCCTTTCAGGACAGACTTCTGAGAGGTGATTGGCCCTTTCACTGACATGTGACAGCGAACGAACCAATCAGTAATAAGTGAAGGAATGAATAAATTAATATTAAGTGCACAGACTTTATCATGGACCTTCCTATCTCAGACGGCTTCACTGTGATTTGGGAGGTAATAGATCAATTCTCTAAGATGGCACACTTCGTCCCACTACTGGGCCTCCTTTCGCACCATGTCTTTCACCTACATGGCTTGCCAAAGCACATATTGTCTGACAGAGGAGTGCAATTCACCACACGATACTGGCGCTCTCTCTGTAAGATGTTTGGCATCATGCTAGACTACACTACCACTACCACCCACAAGGGAATGGGCAAGCAGAGCGCACTAATCATATTCTCAAGACCTTCCTCTGCTCATAAGTCAATGAGCACCAGGACAACTGGGCCACTCTGGGCTGAGTTCTCTAATAATACCCATGTCAACGCAGCCACCAGATCTTCTCCTTTCCAATTAGTCTATGAGAAGCAACCTTTGCCACCTCTGCCACTACCCATGACAGTGCCTTCACCAGTGGCTCAACTCTCCACCCAGGAATTGCATGAACAATGGGAATGGATCAATCACTGATTCAAAAAGCCACTGACAGAGCCAAAAAACTGCAGATGCCCATAGAAGACCAACTCCTCAGTTTAAGATTGGAGAGAAATTATGGCTGAGCATGCAGCATTTATGCCTACAGCTCCCTCCCATGCATCTGGCTACATGTTACGTTGGACCTTTCTCCATGCTCCAGCAACTGGGGCCCATCACATACCAATTAAAGTTACCACCTACACTGAAGATTCAGAATGTATTTAATGTATCACTGCTCAAGCCACTGGTGCACTCATGGCCCTCTGGAGTGCTGCCTGAACCACAAGATATGGCTATTAACAGAGATACTGTATACAAAGTCAAAGAGAGTTTGGATTCCCTCCATAAAGGCAAGAAAATTGAATACCTCAGTTCTTGGAAAAACTATGGCCTGGAAGAAAATTCTTGAGAGTCACCCTTTAACATCTTGGATCGCAATCTCTTGAGAGACTTCCATTGTTAGCCCCAAGAAACACAAAGCCTCAGGGAAGGGGCTTAAGAGGAGATACAGTTATGCTCGATGGTCCGCAGATTGCTCCCGTAAACCGCCGCACTCACCTTCCTAGCTGAACTTTCCCAGGTGGCTCCCAATGCAGTTCGATCCCTCCCGGTCTTCTCATGGTTGGGCGCCACGCTCCAATGTGGCAAGATGCTGTAGACACTCCACGCAGCAGGATGCTGCCAGCTCCAGCTGGCCCCGCTCCTCCTATGACAAATGCGCACCTGATGTTGCCTTACTTAAAGGACCCGCGGCAGGAAAAGCCTCAAGTCGCCTCCTGATGACTTCACTTGCTCAGGCCTATAAAAGGCCCTTGCTGACGCTCCTTCCATGCCCCAGCAGCAGGTCCCCCCTACTCCAGAAGTAGAGTATGTTGCTTCCTGTGTCCTTGTCTTCAGTTCTGGCATCCTTGTCTTCAATTCTTCAGCTCCTTCCTCATTGCCTGCCTGCTCTTCTTCTTGCTTTCTGCCCTGCCTACCATCCCTCCTTTACTTTCAGACAGATACCTGGTTTGACCTCTGCCTGATCCTGGATATTCTTGACCACTGCATGCCACTGACCACTGCCTGCTACCGAATATGTTTGACCATTGCCCACCACTAACCACTGCCTGCCATTGGATACGCTTGACCACTGCCTGCCTCTGACCTCCATCCACTTCGTCCCAGCTACCCTTTGACAACCATCTCTGCCATCAGCAGAGGCCCCTACCTAAGACCTGCCGTCCCCAGTACCCAAAGACTCAACCCAAAGGGAACGAGGACTGGTATAGGCGAAGCTACAGCTGGGCCTCTGCTTTGTCCAGGTCTGCTTGCTGATGGGGGGGAACTGCAGGGCTCCTCCCTGCAGGTTGCGCCAGTCCTGCCTCGGCAACAAGAATCTTCTCATTAAGAAAGAGATATGCTATAGCTGAAGTTCAGTATTTGAATGACAATATAAAACAGCTTTAATCAAGGAGATATCCTGTATTCTGGGGAAGTAGCTACCCTAAACTGACAGTGTTAGTGAGTTTGATTGGCCCTTATGCCTTTATAAACCCCTATTGGGGCACTTTACATGATCGAAGGTCTAGGCATTTCTGTTTATATTTTATGGTCTCTTTATTCTGAATTTGGTGAGAGAATATCTATATTCTGCTTGTTTGACTGAGGTGAGGTATTCTGCTAGCGTGTAGTTTCAGTGTAGAGATCTATAGCAGGCTTGCTTGTTCTGTTTTCCTAATAGGAATTGCTTTGGTGTATAGGGACTGATGTAATATTTGCAGTGTTGCCTTTCTATAGATAGGGTTTTTACTGTTTAAATGCTGGCAGTTAGTGCTGTTTTAGTATGGGAGGTTTACTATATTGTAATTGTAATTCTCAGTTTATTATTGGCTTTCTGAGGGCAAAGCCCACACCCAATACATATTATAATAGGCCCAATACCATGCGGGTTCCAAGTGTCTTTTTTGCAGGGTTTTCTGGTTGGCACCACAGCAGTGCATGTAAAAAATAATATACATATTGTGATATTTTTACCCAAAAAAACTGTACTTTGAATATCCTTTTTCATGTAAAATCTGTTATTATAAATGCATAATTTTTAATTGTATGGCAGGGCCGGGCAAGTTGGGGGAAGGAGAAGAGGAGGGTAGTGCAAGGCTGTAATGTTCACTTAGGACACCTAAGACCTTTGTACTCTCTCTGGTGTAACATATTCTGGGACTCAGGTCAAAGTGTGTGACTGGGACAGATCTCCCACACAGAATTTGCATTGGAGGGGTTATGTCACTTTGTCTTGTTTTAAAAAAAAATAATTTATATGTTGATAGCAGTTGGATTTTTTTTAACTGATTTGAATTATTCTGGTGCATAATTAATTGCATTGTATGAAGGTCATACCCACCAGCTGTGAAGCTTTGTATTGGGGATTAAATATTTAGTGGTCTCAACATTCACAGAATGCGCTTTTGCATATATTTTGAGAGTAGATTACTACAATTTTCTATGGGAATGGTCCACTGGATAACCACTGCTCCCTGCAAATGAACTACTTGGCACTACAGGGAAGAAGTGTCCCAAATATGCCCACCTAATCTGTAAACAATGTTCAAACACAAACAAATTATTGTTAGGAAAAAAAGTGAACCCCGTGAATGGCTCCATTAAAATCCATGGAAGTTCTGCGGGGGCGGAGGGCAGCAGCACATCAATCATTTGCACAGGGCAGCAAAACAGGTAGCACCGGCCCTGTTTGCAACTCACAAATTCTTTTAAATAACTACAACCAACAATTTCTCAGATCCCAGTGACTGCTTACTTAAAAGTTCTGATTTTAGCTTCATCAGTCTCTTTAAAAAGCAAAATGGACTGGTGGAAATGTTGTTATGCCTCTTTCTGTCTCCTTCTTCCAGAAGTACGGAGAAGGCAATGCTGTTCTAGATTGCCTGCTGAAACTGGCTCCTGGTCTTCCGTTACTCTTTTTGTTATCATCTCCACTTAGAAGCGAGGTATTTGCTAAGGAGGTGTTCTGCAGCTACAAGTGACAAACTGTGTTAAGTGGCAAGCTTTTTTTTCATATCAGCCAGAATTGCTGGATTCCTTCTATTATTCTGTTTTTCTCCCGGTCCTAATTCTGAAGTTCTTCTAGGCAGGGGTGGATTGGCCTATCAGGAGATTGGGTATCTCCCGGTGAGCCGGTCGCCCTACTCACGTGGTAATCTCAGCTCCTGCTGAGTGATTGCCGCAAAACTCAATGTGGCCTGAGCGAAGTGTCGACATGGCCTGAGGAAGGTCTTGGTGGGGCCGCAACTGAGCCCAACCCATCATGGCCCAAGGTAAGTGTCAGCACGGCCCGAGAGAGGTCTTGGTGGGGCGTGATGGAGCCCAACCCATTGCGGCCTGAAGGAAGTGTTGGCGGGGCTCAGGGAAGGTCTTGGCGGGGCCGCACGGCCCGAGAGAAGTGTCAGCGCAGCCTGTGGTAGGTCTCCGTGTGGCCCGAGGGATGTCTTGGCCCAAAGAAAGGCCTAAAGGCTCGGCAACAGGAAGCATCTGGCAGTTGCAGGGTTGCTTCCTCCCACTTCCCCCTCTGGCAGTAAATGAGCAGTGCGGGCTCGGCCAAGGCACAGAAGAAAGGACGCCTGAGAGTTGTGTGTGTATGAGAGAAAGCCCCCAGCATGTGTGTATGAAAGAGAGAGAGCCTGAATATGTGCATGAGAGTGAGCCTGCGTGTGTATTAGAAAGAGAGAAAGAGCCTGAATATGTGCATGAGAGTGAGCCTGCATGTGTGTTTGAAAGAGAGAGAGAGAGAGAGAGAGAGAGCTTGAATATGTGCATGAGAGTGAGCCTGCATGTGTGTGAAAGAGAGCGAGCCTGAACATGTGCATGAGAGAGTGTCTGTAAGTGTGCATGAGAGTGAGCACCTGCATGTATATGAGAGTGTGCCTACATGTTTGAATGAGTATCTGCATGTGTGCATGAGAGAGAGCCTGCATGTGTCCATGAGAGAGAGAGAACCTGAACATGTGCATGAGAGCTTGAATATTTGCTTGAGAGAGTGTCTGCAAGTGTGCATGAGAGTGAGCACCTGCATGTATATGAGAGTGTGCCTACATGTTTGAATGAGTATCTGCATGTGTGCATGAGAGAGAGCCTGCATGTGTCCATGAGAGAGAGAGAACCTGAACATGTGCATGAGAGCTTGAATATTTGCTTGAGAGAGTGTCTGCAAGTGTGCATGAGAGTGAGCACCTGCATGTATATGAGAGTGTGCCTACATGTTTGAATGAGTATCTGCATGTGTGCATGAGAGAGAGCCTGCATGTGTCCATGAGAGAGAGAGAACCTGAACATGTGCATGAGAGCTTGAATATTTGCTTGAGAGAGTGTCTGCAAGTGTGCATGAGAGTGAGCACCTGCATGTATATGAGAGTGTGCCTACATGTTTGAATGAGTATCTGCATGTGTCCATGAGAGAGAGAGAACCTGAACATGTGCATGAGAGAGAGCTTGAATATTTGCATGAGAGAGTGTCTGCAAGTGTGCATGAGAGTGAGCACCTGCATGTATATGAGAGCGCGCCTGCATGTTTGTATGAGTACCTGCATTTGTGCATGAGAGAGTGAGAGCCGGCATGTGTCCATGAGAGAGAGAGAGCCTGAACATGTGCATGAGTGAGAGAGCCTGAATATTTGCATGACAGAGTGTCTGTATGTGTGCATGAGAGTGAGCACCTGCATGTATATGAGAGCGCGCCTACATGTTTGTATGAGTATCTGCATGTGTCCATGAGAGAGAGAGAGTCTGAACATGTGTTTGAGAAAGAGAGTGCCTGTGTGTGTAAAGGAGAGAGAGAGAGAGGATAAAGATTGTATGGCCTTGTTCACCCAAATCCACAACAATCTCTGGAAGATCAAAAGATGTCAGGTATTTATTTATTTATTTAATGTATAGAGAGCTGGAGATTTTTTAAAATTATTTAATTATTTATTATTTAAAATTTTGGGGTGTTATTTCATGTGTCTGCTGTTTTTAAATATTTTATTGGTATTTGTGAAATATTAGAACAAATTTATGTGGATTTTTAAATCATTAGGGGCCCAATATTGAAAGATGGCCGTTTAATTAACTTGGCTGGATATAACTTATCTGGCTAAATTACATGGTATATTCAGTAGCAAGGCTATGTCGCTGAATATCTGCATATATATTTGTACTTAGCCTACCAGTTATAACCGTCTAATGTAGCTGGTAAACTTATGCGACTAAGACAAAACTTAATTGCATAAGTTATGCAGCTAAGTTGCTCCACCCACTGCCAGCCCACAACTTATGCAGCTAACTTTTTAGCCATATAAGGGACTTATGTGGTTAAGTAGCAGCCAATAAATGTAAGCACATATTCAGCGGCCGCTACTTAACCACACAAGTCCTACTTATCCATCTAAGTAGTGCTGAACGCGCTTTGAATATTAGGCCCCCCTATGTTTGTTGGCTGCTTTGATATATTCATTCTTTTCATGGTTTTAATATTATGAATGATGTCTTATATCTCTTGATTTTACTGCTTGATTTGTAAGGAGTAATTATGTTTCTGTTTTTCCATTGATGAGTGCATAATACAATCAGGCTTCTTGTGGTTGCCAGAGAATGTTTGTGAATGAGAGAGAACGAGTGAGCCAGTCAGCACATGTTTGAGCAAGAGGACTATTTAAGCCAGTGAGCATGTGTGTGAGCAAGAACGAGTCAGTGAACATGTGCATGAGCATGTATATGAGAGCAAATGAACTAGTGAGCATGTCTGTCAGAGAGAGCATGTAAGCCAATGAGCATGGACGAGAGACAGTATGTGTGAGAGATAATATAAGGGAGTTTGTGTGAGAATGAACATGTGTGTTAGAGAGAGAAGAAAGTTGTCCATATCTCCCACCTATTACTAATCCATGACAATCTCAGTGTGACTGGAATCTAAAGTTCCCAGATATGGAGAGCAAGGGATTTATTATAGCTTTAATTTTAATTATTGGGGAGTGTTTGCTGTGTCTGATATTTTGAAATATTTTATCGATGTTTGGGAAATTAAACAATGCTGTATGTTTGTAATCATTGGATGATCTTTTCATCTGCTGTTTTGAAATATTTATTCTTTTTATGAGTTTGGTTTTACTATTATGATTGATGCTTTATATTTCTTGATGTTATTGTTTGATGTTTAGTGAGGAATGATATTTGTTTTCCCATTCCATACAGTCTAGCTTGTTGCGTTTTCAAGTTCAGTTTTTGTCTGCATGTTTCTATTTATACATTATCTCTTTATTTTGTATTTGGTGAGGGTCTGTCTGTGTTCTACATGTATGACTAAGGTGAGGTATTCTGCTAAGCAGACTTGTGGATGACTCCAACCGATTTGCATGGATGGAATGGGGTTCAACAGCTTTGTTTACTCACTGCTGCTCTAGAGTATGCTCTATTACTTAATTATTTAGGAAAAATGTGACATTTATTTTGGAGCTATTTGGGCTTAATTTTGCAGGGTTTCAGAGTCAACTTGGCATGTTGATGCATGTGCTGCAGAGAAAGTGCACAAGGGAGTAAGATACCCTGTGGGCTGGTTTTGAAAAAATCCCCCGGGCTGACATTTTCCTGAAATCCGCCCCTGCTTCTAGGTAATTTGAGCAATCTTAAACTGCAGGATGTGGGGTTATTGTACTTTTAAGTACATTCTTGAGCACAGTGAGGTATCACAGAAAAAACTGCCTGTACAGTACAAAGCAAAACAAAATATAATTGCATCTAATTACTGGAATTAAGAAAAATCAAAGAAAGGGATCATTTAATTAAATTACCCTCACAAAGTTTTGATGGCATGATGTTATTTTTCATGAGAACATCCATTTATTTTAATTGTAACTTTCATTAAAAAACAAAAAACAAACAAACAAAAGTATGGTTGAGTAACTGAAGTTGAAACGGCTCAAGATTAAAAAGACATTGGTTTTGCTTCCTTGGAATCCCAATTCTCTCTTCCCCTCCAACTCTCCTCTTCCACCTCCCCACCCTGATATAAAATCACCTGATGCAACCTCTGCTAGAAACTTCTAGGTATTAGTAGGCAGTCAGAGCTGAGCAGCAGAAACTAAAGGAAGGGACAGAATGTTGACGGAGGACGCGGAGTTGAGAAGCGGTGGCATCAGAAAGGCAGGGGAGCGTGTGGGAAACATGGACGTGCTCAGCAGCGACATCAGGAGGGAGGATGATCGGGCAATGGAGCTTACACTGTGGCTGCACTGGGAGGGAGGAAGGGCAGAGATGAAGCTGAGTGGCAGTAGTGGCATCAGGAGGGAGTGAGAGTCAGAGATAGTTTCGTTTTAGTTTAGTTTATTTGCTTGATGAATCACTATTTCCTAACTCCAGTAAAACCAAAGTGCTGGAGCTAAGCAACACAAATCCCGGGCACCACAGTGTAATTTCTAGGTGCCATGGAGACCTGCTGACTGGAATTTGTCTAGCCCTGCAATTGCCCGTAGTGATTCTGCAGGGCCCCCTGTGGTTTTGGAGCCCAGGGATATTGCCCTAACTTGCCGCTCCCTTATTTATTTATTTATTTATTTATTTATAAAATCTGAATTTTCCACACCCGTTGCCATACACGTTGTTCGAGGCGGATTACAACAATGGTACATACAGTTTACAAATAAAGCAAACATTCAAGCCAGAAAATAGGGAATCACATAAAAGCTCCACCAAAAAGGTAAGATTTCAACATCTTCCTAAATTATTTATAATCGCTTACCAAGCGCAAATCTAGTCGGAGTGTATTCCCTAATCTGGGCAATATACAAGAGAAAGCCTGTTTCAGGGTCTGATTCCTGCGACCTTGACTAACGCTCGGAAGTGTTAGTAACCATTGAGATTCACAGCGCAAGGATCTAGAGGGTTGATATAAATGAATTAATTGTTTTAAATGAGCTGGGCACTCACCATAGATTACCCTATGAACTAGAGACAGGATCATAAAACGGACCAGATACTCAATGGAGAGCCAATGCAACTCATGCAAAACAGGGGAAATATAAGCAGAGAGAGGACAACCTGAGACCACATGAGCAGCAGAGTTTAACAAAATTTGTAATGCTTCTACATAACATTTTGGTAACCCAATGTAGAGTGCATTACAATAGCCAAGCATTTAGAATGAAAGCTTGCAAAACCATCCTAAAATCATCACAATCTAGAATAAATTTTAACCTGCGCAGCTTACGTAGTTTAAAAAAGCCCTTTCTTACCACAGTTTGTGATTGGGGTTTTTAAGAGAATCTTGAATCTAACAGAACACCAAGATTACGAACCATCTCCATTACCAAAATAGTATCTCCTTCTAACTGACAGGCCCTTATGCTGGCTCTGTCTCAGTCTAAATAAGACTGGTTTTTTAACCACCCAGAGGGTTAGTCAAAGGACTAACCTAGTGGTTAGAGCAGCAGACTTAGAACCAGGGAAGCCAGGGTTTAAATCCTGCTTCTCCCACTCATGCTGTTGTCTAAACAGTACTCCTTGTGACAGAGACCTTCTCCTGCTATCATGGCCGAGGTTAGTCGGGTTCTAGGTGTTAAATGTTTCTGTGTTTCAAGGACTCTAGGTGGAACCTCACAGGGTGTGCTGTTTGATGCCCTCTTCCCTACTGGGTCTCCTGTGCAGAAATGCAGTCCAAAACCCAGCCAGCAAAGTCTCCTGGGAATAGAGAGAGGAAGCAGGGATAAAGTTAGGATAACAGTCCTGAAGAAGGAGGATGTTATCTGGAGAACATCGTAATAATTCCTGAGATAAAAGTTTTAACAATGTTATTTTTACCAAAAAGAAAAGGATTAGGACTTGCAATAAATAATAACAAATGTTCCAGTTCTCTTGATAGGTATCGGTGAAAAAAATATTTCAATGGAAAATTCCACTTTTTCTTCTTTTACATTAATGAAAAATTAAACAAATATTTAGAATGTAAATGCTTTTAAACTATTCTTTTACCTATAGCAGTACTAAGCCAATTTTATTCTCTTTCTTGCAGAATCTCAAGCTGGATTCAACTCAGAGTTGAGATAAGTATCACTTTTCATTTACTATAGCTGTATTATATCAAATTGAGTGTCATCTTGTCGAGATGGACTCTCTACCTGGGTAACAACAAGCTAGGTGAAGAGAACATTGCACAAATCTCATCTTGGAGTGAGTTTCCTCACTCCGAAGGTCATCAAATCTTCACAAGAGACCACTTTCTGTTCATACGTCTCATGTTGAATGTCAAAGTGGCCCCCAACCCCCTACACTAATACTTAACCCTCACCTCGAGTTACTAGGTGGGCCTCCCATAGGGATACAAATACCTGTCTAGGGAGGAGGCACTATGGTAAGGTTCTCTCTCTCTCTCTCTCTCTCTCTCTCTCCCTCCCTCCCAGTCTGCATCATACTGAAACAGGCCTGTCAGGAAACATCATGAACCACAATGTAGTACACCCCTTTTTGGTATCGCATGCAATATTGGAAAATTTATTTATTTATTTATTTAGAGTTTTTATATACCGGCAATCATGAAAACATATCTTGCTGGTTTACATCGAACAGGAGTGCATTATAAACAAAAAACTAGAACTGTGGTGTCCGAAAGTACAGTTACATTTAACAAGGGTAGCCGAACTTGGAGAAGGAAGAAGAGAGGAGAGAAAAGAGATGGTTAAACAATATACAATTTAAATATAGTATACAGAATAAATGTTATATACAAGAGGAGTGGAGTTTTAGGAGTCATTGGAATGTGTCATTGGGTTGTGTCCGGAAATGCTTGTTTGAATAACCAAGTCTTAAGTTTTTTCCTAAAAGTTGGGAGGCAGGGCTCCTGTCTGAGGTCTGTAGGAATGGAATTCCACAAAAGAGGGCCAACTGTGGAGGTGGCGCGATCTCTTATGGTGATGTGTCTGGTCGTTTTCGCTGGGGGAACTTGGAGGGAGCCTCTATAAGCATCTCTAGTAGGTCTGGTAGAATTATGTGTTTGGAGAGGGAATTGAAGATCGAGAGTGGTAAGTTGATGTATAGTTTTGTAGGTGATGGTTATGGCTTTGTACATGATGCGGAAGTAGACTGGTAACCAGTGAAGCTCTTTCAGGACGGGGGATATGTGGTCTCTTTTCCTTGCGCCTGTCAAGATTCGGGCTGCTGAATTTTGAACCATCTGCAGGGGTTTGGAGTATGATGATGGTAGACCTAGCAATAGGGAATTGCAATAGTCTAGTTTCGAAAAAATGACTGCTTGGATGATCGTTCTGAAGTCTTGAGCGTGGAAAAGGGGTCTTATCCTTTTCAGGACCTGAAGTTTATAGAAGCAGTCTTTGGTTGTTTTGTTGATGTGTGCCTTGAAGTTTAGCCGGTTGTCTATTATTACTCCTAGGTCTCTAGCTTGTGTGGTAGGCAGATTGGTAGGAAGAGAACTGTTGGAGGTGTTGTTCTCAGGAGAGATGAGTAGGATTTCAGTCTTAGAGGAATTTAAGATGAGGTGTAGGCTGTTGAGTAGTTGTTTGATTTTTTTGTGGCATGATTCCCAGTAGTCAAGAGTATTAGAGTATGTGTCTTTGATAGGGATGATGATTTGAATATCATCTGCGTATAGGAAAAACTTTAGATTGAGGTCGGTGAGAAGTTGGCAGAGAGGAAGAAGGTAAATATTGAATAGAGTCGGAGATAAAGACGAACCTTGTGGGACTCCTATGGCAGAGTTGAATCTTGAGGATTCCTTGTTTTGGAGTTTAACTTTGTAACCTCTATTGTTGAGAAAGGTTTTAAACCAGGAAAGGACGGTGCCGCTGATTCCTATGGATGACAACTGGTCATCCATAGGAATGAGGCCCCTTGTCTTGCTTGGCTGTATGTGTTTGTCTTTTCTGTGTTATCTGTCTTTTCTGTCACTTTCCTACTGAGCTCAGTCGTTTTTACTAGTCTGGCCAGGCCTAGGTTGTGTCCCTTAGATGCGTGTCACACACTTAGCTATGGATCTGAGCTCTGTGGTCTCAGGAGTGGCTCGTCTCCTCCAGATATGTGCCCTGAGGTCATTGGCATCGGGTCTTCCTCTCTCAGTGTCTGCCTCCAGGAAGGGTAACCTTATTGCTCATGCCAATAATTCATATTTGGATGAAATTTCCAGAAGGTGGCAATAGTAATTTATTAATATACCAGCACAACGTTCTTCTTTGTTTCAGATAAAGAAACTCCATGGAGGAATTTTTTTTTTTTAATTTTTATTTATAGAAATTTTAACCAAAATTAGAGGTAATTTCAAAGCAAAATACAATTAGGGATTACAGTTCATATTTCCAGAAAACAAAAGAAAAAAGGAAAGAAATATAGTTGATGTACTTTTACTAACTGCAATTTTCTTCTCCTATGTAATATTAAAGAAAAAAAAGGAAGTCCGGAGATGAAAATATATAAGCGGAATCTAATAAAGTAATAAAGTTACAACAATTAGATGTTGTCATGGAACTCATGTTCCACGAGTAATCATTTTTTTTATTAACATTTAGAATAATAGCTCCTGTGAATCCTGACCCTTCCCACTTTTCCAGTTCATCTATAGTTAAGAAGCTTGATTGACATATACAAGCTATATGATAACTGGCTTCCTAAAATCAGTAGTACTGACTGTCAAAACATTCCAGAGGCAATCACTGATTGGAACAGCTTTTTGCTGGCATCTTTAGATGCCATTGCCCCACTGAAGTCTTCCTCTCTCAGATCTCCCTGGTTTATGCCTGAATTGATTCAACACAAAGCAGCATTACGTAAGGCTGAGTGTCTGTGGTGCAAGTTTCATACAGACTAGGATAAAAAGAATTATACTGACATGCTGGATAATTATAGAACAGCTGTTATTAATTCCTTACAAACTTATATATCAGTAAAATATATTCAGTCTGCAACTAATAACGCCAATGAATTATTTTTCATTGTGGCTATACTAGCTAACAGTAAGCTGTCCTCTCATATTTCCTCTGACATCTCACCCAGTGAGTTTGCCACTTTTTTTTCAACAAAAAATTGCTGACCTGGATTCTCTGTTATCTCATCTACCTAGGCCAGGTGACCTCCATATTGACTCTGAAGTCCCGTTATGGTCCACTTTTGAGGAAGTTAGTGGGGAAGACATTGACACTATAGTTGAAAGTATAAACCCCACTACACGTGCCCTCTATCTCTGCTACACTACCATCATGACAGCTTTAGTAGATGACATTTGTGAGCCGATTTTCAGATTAGTTAACCTGTCCCTGTTGGCTGAAACACTGCCACCTTTGCTCAAACAAGCATCCATACAATCTAGAGATGTGAATCGTGTGCCCGATTGTCTTAACGATCGGGTTCGGCTAGAGGGGGGAAAAAATCTGATCATGGGTGATGTGGGTGATGTGAATCAGAATTGGTTCCGATTCACATCGTTATTTTTTTTTTTTAGTAAGGCCCAACCCTTTAAAATTAACCCCTTACCTTCCCCCACCCTCCCGAAACCCCCCCCCCCCAAAGCTTTTTACGAGTACCTGGTGGTCCAGTGGGGGCGCAGGGACCAATCTCCCGCTCTTGGTCCATCGGCACCATTTTGGCTGCCACCCAAAAATGGCGCCGATGGCCCGATAAAAAAAAAACCCACCCGACCCTTTAAAAACGACCCCTTAGCTTCCCCCACCCTCCCAAGCCCCCCGGGTGCGATCTCCCGTTCTCGGGCCGTCGGCTGCCACTCATAAAGATGGCGCCGATGGCCCTTTGCCCTTACCATGTGACAGGGTATCGTGCCATTGACCGGCTCCTGTCACATGGTAGGAGCACTGCAGAATATTCCTATGCATTGAGGCATAGATGACATGATTTGTATCCCAGCAATCCTGTGTCTATAGGAGTTGGCAACAATCAATCCATAGCAAAGTTAGAATACTATGGAGCTGGATATCCAAGTGTTATGAATTAGCGCTGCCCGCGGGTCCCCCCGCGAGCAGGCTCTGACTCACTCACCGCAGCTGTCTTCGCCGACGCGGCAGGACGCTGCCGTCAGCCTGCCCACGCAGCCAGGAGGCCGCCCTGCTTCTCCCTGGCTTCTGCGGCCAGAGCCGCGGTCTTCCACGGGGCTGGGAACGCCCCCGACGCTGAGTTCCTCTTTGCGGCGTCCAGGCCGCAGCCCCGGGCTCGAGTAGCGGCTGGAGATGCCCCTGGGGCCTCCTGCAGCGGCTGGAGCCGCTGCCGATGTTGGAGCCTGCGCTCAGGCTCAGCCCTGCCTCTGCTGACGCTCCTTCGTGCTGTACGTCGGTGCAGGCCACTGTCTGCGGTCCTGCACAGCTCCTGCACTTTCTTAGGCGCGTGGCCGCATCTTTCTTCTATATTTAAAGGGCCAAACACAGGAAGTGTCTTGGCCCCACCTTTGGGACTGTTTCCTGCCTCAGCCTTATAAAGGGCTGCTCCGTTCATTGTTCCTGGCCTTGCATCGTCGTCGTCTCTTCGCTCTGGAGGCTCCGGCCTGCCAGAGCCCGTTGTAAGGTCTTCTCATCTTGTGGAGCTCCTCACCGTAATGTCGTCTTGTCTCGTCATGCTTGCCATGCCATGTCCAAGTCTTCGTGCCTGAGGTCCATGTCCAGGTGTCTTCATCCTCCACGTCCTGGTGTTCCTGCCGTCCCTGATGTTCCTTCCTACGCCATGCCTCGCCTTCGCTCTCGAGCCTTCTGGTACCGGTAGGCCGGGGGTCCCTCAGATGCAGTACTCCTGGGAGGACTAGCCTGCCGGTGGACGGTTGTCCTGCGCTCCTGAGCCGTCAAGTCCTGATGTGTGTTCCTGTGCTGTCCCGCTCCGGTCGTGGTCCGTGACCAGTCTGCAAGGGCTGTGTAGGGCGCGTAACGGACAGGGTGGTCTGCGACTCAGTCCCGCGATTGGCCTGAGTAGAGCGCCCTTAGAGACAGAGCCAATGTCCATGCCTTGTGTTGCCATGTGGATCCCAAGTCTCTCGTCTGTGATGCCGTCCGCATCGATCCAAGTGCCTCGTCTGCGATGCCATCTGCATCGATTCTGGTGTCACGTATTCATAGCCCTGGTGTCATGTCTTCAGCCCAAGTGTCGTCCAAGGATGCCGTTGCATCAACCCTCTGTCTTCGTCTGGATGCCGTCGCATCAATCCACAGTCATGTCTTCATGTCAAGGCCCGTCTGCCCTCAACCTCAGGCCAGGCCTGCTGCTCCATGCTGCTCGCAGCAGGTCCGAAAGGGCCCGGAATGGTCGGAGGACCATTCACCTTCCAACATCCTCAGATGTTTGGCCATGGGAGCTTGCCGGCCTGGCAGAGGGTAAGACCGTCAGCCATGTGGGGCCACCGTCAACCCTTGGCTCGGTTCCGAAGGTCGGGGTCGGGCTGAGGCCCATGGGCACACAAAAACACCGTTCTCAACACCAAGAGAGACTCAGTTACACTAGAGAGAGAGGAGATGAACTTTAACGTCAGACAGATGATCTTGGATGTCAGACATCATTCAAATTAACTTTCTGCAGATTTTATCCTTGGCCAAGTGTTTCTTATCATGATTTTCTTTTCATGGATTTCAGGAAGGTGGTTTGAAAGCCATGATTCTAGA
Organism: Rhinatrema bivittatum; assembly: GCF_901001135.1. Taxonomy (NCBI): domain Eukaryota; kingdom Metazoa; phylum Chordata; class Amphibia; order Gymnophiona; family Rhinatrematidae; genus Rhinatrema; species Rhinatrema bivittatum. Next base: position 209,912,262 of record NC_042616.1, on the reverse strand, counting down.
ACTGATTGTGCCAGTCACTTCCATTATGTCTTGTGAGCTAAAGACTGAGTTTTACTCAACACAGTTGCTCATTAAAGCGCATACAACTGTTTGCCAGATTTACCCTGGCCAATTACTGATTTTTATCCTTACTGCTGTCACACCTCACAGAGATGTCTGTGAGATTTTGGGGTTTTATCTGTCATCCAGAATAAAAGGAAACAGATCTATTCCCTTGGATATCAGACACAGTATCCTGTACAGGAGTGATCCGGAATGGACACAGTACTTCAAAGAATGAGAACACTGATTTACATTGCTTTACAGCTGGGGTTATCTAGATGGCAATTGCGTAATTTCAAGTGCAAGTTAAGCTTGAATAGCAGATATTCTTTGCTTATTTTATATGGCAGTGCATAGACTGTACCCCTAAAACTAAAACTAACTTTGAAATTGTAACAAACAAAAACCAAACAAAAGAAATAATTGTACCATGATGTCCGTGTTTTCAAGTATGCTGCTAATAAAATAATTCACTACCTCATAAAAGTATCTTGAATCTGCTGCTAAAACCTCTAAATTTGTATCGTAAGATTGTTGTTAAATCTGATAATCTACTGTAAGATCTCTAACCTGAAATATCATATTACAAGCAGAAATTCAGCACTTGCTACACATCAAAGCAATAGAACCAGTTCCAGCACACCAGTGTGGAAGAGGGTTCTATTCCTTCCTTATTCAGAAGAAAACGGGAGATCTCTGGCCTATTCTTGACCTCAGAGATCTCAACCTCTTCCTAAAAATAGAAAAGTTCAGGATGAACTCTTTAAGTACAATATTTCCGCTGTTGCAGAGAGAAGGCTGGATGACTGTGATAGACCTCAAGGATGCATACATTCATATTGTGCTACATGTCAAACACCAGATGTATCTGCGCCTTCAAATCCTAAATCAACACCAGCAATACAAAGTCCTACCCTTTGGCTTGGCCGCTACTGCAAGTGTCATCATCAAGTGGTTATATCAAGCACAACTTACGAGTATTCACAAGAGGATGTTCAGTCAGTTATGCTCATGATGCAACAACTAGGATTTCTCATAAATTTTGAGAAGTCCAACCTAATCCCAGTCCAAGACATAAAATTCATAGAAGAATGCCTACGTACCTTGAAAGGAAAGGGTATCTTCTGCAACAGAGGATAGAAAGGCTGAAGATCATAGTACAAGACTTGTGCATAAGCAAATGGGTGACAGCCAGTTACTATTTAAAGATGCTTGGTCACCTAGAATACACAGTTCCTTATTCTGCTACTAGCACAGTTGCACATTAGACATGCACAGTGGCATCTAAAAAAAACTGGAATCTGTTTTCCCAACTTTTTCATCACAAAGTCTTCATAACTAAGTAACTAGTATCGACCTTCACCTGGTGGACTGCAAAGAACAAAACTCTATGCAGACAGAACATTCATATTACAGTTCTTACCACAAATGCATTTCTTCAGAGCAGGGGAGCACATCTAGACAACATATTCACTCAAGAACTCTGGAACTTGCCGGAAGCTATTTATTACATCAACCTATTAGACAGAGCTCTTAGCCATCTTCAAAGCCCTAAAGGTATTTGAGCCCTGGCTGTTAAACAAATTGTAAAGGTTCAGACAGATAAACAGGTGGCAATGTTTTATGTCAACAAGCAGGGAGGCACAGAATCAATAAATCTCTGCAGAGCAGCTGTGATTATGTGGAAATAGGTAGTCAGCAGAAAGATTTCTATTCAGGCAGCTTACTTGCCAGGCAAGGACAATGCTATAGCAGACACTCTGAGCCAGCAACTACAGCCTCTCGAGTGGACTTTTCCCACCAAAGTACTGCAGATCAAATATGCATAATATGGGATCTGCCACACATAGACTTATTTGTGTCTTCCCTGAATCACAAACTACAGCATGACTTGTCCACGAGACCAGCTTTGGAAGGCCTCATGACAGATGCTTTTGTGATTAACTGAAAGGAAAGCCTTCTTTATGTGTAATCCTCTTTCGGCGGAAGACATGTTTCCTAAGGGTCCATAAAAGAACTTATTAAGAATAAATAATTTTCCAATTATTAAAAAATTAAGTCCTACAGAATTATTTAGAGACTATCTATTGCAAATACTAGGTATACCAGAAAAATGCCTCCCAGTTATTGTAAGAGCTTTTTATCTGGGAAATAAGAAGAAAGAAACAGAACAAGAAAAAATAATTAAAGGAGTTCAAGGAGAAGAAAGTGCTGATAAAGATAAATCCATAGATATTTCTGATTTACTGATGAAGTCACAAGATGAAATAGAAGTTACTCAAAGAAGTACATTATTGATCCAGTGTGCTTTTATAACTGATAGAGATAATATCATGAAATTTTTCTTTCGCAATAGGCAAAAAACTTTCTATGGACAAAAAGTCTGGGTTTTCCCAGACTTAGTTAAAACTACCCAATTGCGAAGGAAAAACTTTTTGCTCATGAGAAAGAATGTATTAGATAAGGGAGGAACGTATAAATTGAGATATCCATGTCGATGTCTGATTAAACTGAATGAGAGAAACTATGTATTCACTGATCCGGAGGATCTTAGGGCACTTCTCAATCCGTAGACGGGAACTTAGTTAAAAAAGTTGGGTCTTAAAGTGCAATTTTCTTTATCTATTATTATTTCCTTAAGATACCGCCAATATTTGAAGTGATCTACTTAGTCTTTTCCTTATATAAATAATGACTTGTTTAACGATTAATAGAGTAATGATGTTGATTCCTGGAGATAAGTTGGATTTGTACAAGTTATTATGACATTGCTAAGTATACATGTTATTTGTTGTATTTTATTTTGAAACAATAAATAAAGAATTTAAAAAAAAAAAAAAAAAAGAACTTATTAAGCTGGGCTAGCTCCTCTGTTCTTCCCCAAACTCTCTGATCACCAAGGGGTGGATTCTCTTCTGTGGGGAGAAGGATAACCTTCTGGGCCCAAGCACTGGAAACCTTGTGTGTGTGTGTGTGTGTGTGTGTGTGTGTTGCCCTTGCTCTTTGGGACAGGTACGTGGACAAAACAGGCAGGACTCGCCAGAAGGGTGTTCAAAATAATATTTACTGATATTGATTCTTTGAAAATCAATAAAATGAAATAAAGTGTCCTAGTACATTCAGATTCCTTGTCCATTTGGTAGTACGAGTTTAAGAGGTGCATCCCTCTATGGAAGTGTCCCTTAGTACTGAAACTTGGAATTAGTAATCCATCCATGGTGTAGAATGAATATATGTCCCAAGGGGCCTGGGGTATCTTAACCAGGGTGGATATTCCCTTTCAAACAGTACCTAATTTCCAGAAGGGAACTCCTGTTCTTCGCCTTTCTATGTCCCATGTCCCTGGGTGGAAACTCTGATTGGGGGTCTCTAGATGGTCTTCTTCTCCAATCTCCTCTTCAAATGATATACTTCAGACCCTCCAGGAGGAAAGGCCATGTGAGGCAGTGCCCCTATTTTACCCTGTGTGGGACCAGGCTGGATGCTTGGCCCCCCTTAATTCCCCATGATAGAGAGAGCTCTGTGGAAGGGGCCCAGCAAGGGAGGAATAAGAGCTGGGATCCAGGTGGAGATATTCAGACCAGGCCTGAGGACTCCAGGAGGCAGGCAGCTCCTGCAGAGAACACTGTCCAGACACTGAGCTGAGACGAAGCGGAACTGTGAGTTATCAAGTGCACTGTTCTTAAGGGAAGACAGTCTACTATTGCTGTGAGTGAAGCTGTAATAAAGATAAATGTTTTAAGAAAGACCGGAGTCAGACTGCATTCTGTCTCCATGCATGTGGGAATCACCAATATGGTGTTATGCATGGGATTTTTCTAAGCAGTGCACAGAAATAAAATACACCCCAGCCTCCAAAGCAAAATGCCTGTGTAGAGTGCAGAGAGTTGTGACGAGGATTCTGTGGTTCTAAATGCTGTACAAACCCAGGAGGCCTGTGGCTCAAGTAAAGTACAAAGTGCAGGATTCACAGAGCACCGTGATTTGGGAAATGGTGTGGCAGAAGCTGCACTGAAGAGAAAAAGGTTTTCAGGTAGAGAGGAAACAGTGAGTGGGCCTGCTTGCAGGGACAGCCAGAAAGTTTGGGGTTGAACGGAGTAAAGGGAGAAGCCCTGCGGCAGTCAGTTCAGGGAATTAACAGTAAGCAAGTTATTGCTGGTTATGCAGGCTTTTTTTTAAAAAAAACAACTTTTGTCTTGAAAAGAAAAGTGAAAGAAACGCTGGTGTAGCAAGGCTGTGCTGAGTAGGGAAGCTGCCAGAGTTGGCTGAGAGTGCTGTGTGTGGGGGCAGGGTGTGTCCCTGTAGGAGGAAGCAAGGTATTCTGCGGTGCTAGGGGCGCAGCCAGAAAGAAAACTTGGAATGGAGTGGCCAGCGGGCTGCAGCTCCAATTGGCTTGAGGGTTGGAAGCTGGAAAGGCCGGCCAGGCCAGTTGAGCCATTCCCAGATGCCATAAATGCCCAGAGAAAGAAGGACAGAGTTGTTTGGCAGCAGCTAGTCACTCAGCTACAAGAGATTTCAGCTGCAAATAGTCAGTGGGAAGCAGACCTGAGGCAAGTCGCCAGAGAGAGTGCTTTGATAGTGGGTGAGATGAGAGCAACCACTAGCCTACCGGAAGCAAGGCCAGAGACTGGCGGTACAGGGATTTGGACAAAGGAACCTATAGGATGCCAAACACGACTGGGAGTCCAGGAAGACCTCCCGTGAGAAGCTCAGAGGAGGGGGCTATGAAGAACCCTGAGAGAAGGGTCACAGAGAGCCCTAGGGAGAGCGGCGCAGACCGCCCAGAAGGAGGCAGCACCAAGTGCTTATGGGATGCAACGGAAGAAAGCATAAGCGAGGCGCTGCAGTGAGGCCTGACAATGACGCTACAGGAGATCTGGAGGAAGATCCTGTAGGCAGGGCCGGTGCGTCCATTAGGCCAACTTCGGCGGTCGCCTAGGGCGCCGAGCCATAGGGGCTGCCAAAGAGCAGCCACTTGGTGCCGCAAGCGGGGCCTATCCTGCTTGCGGCGAAGAGAAAGCTGCTCATGGCCCTGAGAAGCACACAGTCTGATCCGAAATGGGGGGGGGGGGCGGCAACTCAAGGGTCGTTCAAGGTGCCCAATACCCTTGTACCCTTGCACGGCCCTGCCTGTAGGGTGCCTAAACACTGCCTGGAGCTGAGAGCGAACTCCCTTGAGAATCCCAGTGAGAAAGGGCATTGGAAGCCCAGAGAAAGAGGACAAAAGATGCCAAGTAAGAAGCATCGCGGAGAGCCCAGAAGGTGGTGCTGCAAAGATCCCAGCGAGTGAGGCTGCGGAGGAGAACCCAAAAGGAAGAAACTGTGGAGAGCCCAGAGGGTGGCGCTGTGGAAGCCCCAGCGAGTGAGGCTGTGGAGAAGCAAGTGACCGGCCCAGGTGAGTGGCCAGAGAGCACTGAGGGGATATCGAAAAAACCACCATTGGAAGCCCCACAGTCAGTCCAGAAAGTGCTGCTGGGGTGGAACTTGAACCTGCACTCAGCAAGAGACTTAATAAAAGGACTGGGGGTGCACACTGCAAAGTGGGTGATGGTTGATGTGTTGTCTAGGGTATCCCTGGTAGGTGGGGTTGAGCCTAACCCTAGGACCCTGACCCCAAGCATGACTGGCGGGAGGCCAGAGAAATGGTAATGAGGATGTGAGTCACTTCCTTGGATGGGATCCAGAGGAAGTGAAGACGCTCGGACCAACTGAGAGGGGGGAGATGTGAGGCAGTGTCCCTTCCCCCCCCCCCCCTTAAACCTGTGTAGGACCAGGCTGGATACCTGATCCACCTTAATTCCCCTTGAGAGAGTTCTGTGGGAGGGGCCCAGCAAGGGAGGAATAAGAGCTGGGATCCAGGTGGAGATAATCAGACCAGGCCTGAGGACTCCAGGAGGCAGGCAGCTCCTGCAGAGAACACTGTCCAAACACTGAGCTAAGCCGAAGCAGAACTGTGAGTAATAAAGTACACTGTTCTTAAGGGAAGACAATCTACTATTGTGATTGAAGCTGTAATAAAGATAAATGTTTTTAAGAAAGACTGGAGTCAGCCTGAATTCTGTCTCCAGGCATGTGGGAATCACTGCTCGGTCTCACAGGCCTCTACTGGACCAGGTATTATAGTCTAGGTTTGGGCAAGGAAGGGGGCAGCAAAAATACTTCCTTCCCAAAAGTTAGAAAAATACAATCTTGTCAAAACACTGGATCTTATATACAGTTCTCTGCAGCCTCCTCTTGATGCAGAGAAGGGGTTTATAGATTCCCTTCTGCACCTCTGGCGAGGGGATTTCCACCTCCCAGAGGCATTATGACATTTTCCGTTTTATTCACCATTCCCTTTCTAATAATTCCCAACATTCTGTTTGCTTTTTTGACTGCCGCAGCACACTGAACCGACGATTTCAATGTGTTATCCACTATGACACCTAGATCTCTTTCTTGGGTTGTAGCACCTAATATGGAACCTAACATTGTGTAACTATAGCATGGGTTATTTTTCCCTATATGCATCATCTTGCACTTATCCACATTAAATTTAATCTGCCATTTTGATGCCCAATTTTCCAGTCTCACAAGATCTTCCTGCAATTTATCACAATCTGCTTGTGATTTAACTACTCTGAACAATTTTGTATCATCTGCAAATTTGATTATCTCACTCGTCGTATTTCTTTCCAGATCATTTATAAATATATTGAAAAGTAAGGGTCCCAATACAGATCCCTGAGGCACTCCACTGCCCACTCCCTTCCACTGAGAAAATTGTCCATTTAATCCTACTCTCTGTTTCCTGTCTTTTAGCCAGTTTGCAATCCACGAAAGGACATCGCCACCTATCCCATGACTTTTTACTTTTCCTAGAAGCTTCTCATGAGGAACTTTGTCAAATGCCTTCTGAAAATCCAAGTATACTACATCTACCGGTTTACCTTTATCCACATGTTTATTAACTCCTTCAAAAAAGTGAAGCAGATTTGTGAGGCAAGACTTGCCTTGGGTAAAGCCATGCTGACTTTGTTCCATTAAACCATGTCTTTCTATATATTCTGTGATTTCCACTATTTCTAGAAACCTGTGAAGGAGGTGCAATATGGAATGGCATAGTCCTCCTGCAGATGTCTCACCAGGGCTGAGAACTAGGGCCATCTAATGGAGACCAAGGTGACTCTACATACATATTTCCTGTTTCCCTTAATACCAAAGACAATACTCAAGGTAAACAAAGACAAGGCAACAATAATCCTAATAGCCCCATTCTGGCCACATCAAGAGTGGGTCCTTTGGCTGAACAGGATGGCCACATGTCCACCACTGCCTCTTCAGATTTTTCCAGACCTGCTAACAGATGGATGGCACACTCACGCATCCCAACTTGGAGTCGCTAGCACTGACAGCATGGATGCTGAGTGGAAGATAAATAGCTGAATTCAACTTGCCTGAGAATGTAAACGTACTACTAGCTTCATGAAGACCAGCTACTGTACGGTCTTGTGGTTTTAAGTGGAAGAGATTTTCCGTTTGATGTAGGCAGATATGTTTGGATCCAATATCCTGCTTCATTGCATCAGTACTTGGCTATCTCTTGACCCTATTAGACTCAGGTCTAAAGATTTCTTCAGTGCAACTGCATTTGAGCACCATCTCAGCCTGCCATTCTTAAACAGAGGGAAAGACAATATCTGAATATCCTTAAATTAAGCAATTTCTGAAAGGATTTTTCAACCTAATGCCTCCAATAAAACATCCTATTTCTCAAGGGATTTGAATGTTGTTTTTCATCAGACTAATGCATTACCCATTCAAGCCTTTAGAAACTGGTCACATTAAGTATGCAACCTGGAAGATTCTATTTCTCATCACTATAACTTTGGCAAGATGCATAAACAAACTGCAGACACTGGTCATCTTTCATCCATACATGCAATTCTACGAAGATAGAGTCATTTTACAAACCCATGGCAGGTTCCTTACGAAAGTAATTCCACAGTTTCACATAAATCAAGGTATTGTTCTGCCATATTGCTACTCTCAACAGCAACAGAACAGAGTCTCCACACGTTAGATCAGAGCTGGAGCTAGCCTATGGCCTGTTCGCTAAGATTTTTGCAAATAGTTTTAAATCATAATTTAGAAGCGATATGGGCCTGTAAAAGGAGGGCATGGTGGGGTCTTTACCCCATTTGGGCAGCACTGTTGTATATGTCCTTTTTGCATCTCTGGGGAAGCCACCGCTCTGCAGAACTGTTGCAAAGAAATCTTTTAGAATAGAGCTAATTTTCCCCTTCAGCATTTTATAAAAAGCTTGCATTGAACCCATCTGGTCCAGGGGTCTTATGTATTGGACTGTTTTGATTTCCTCCAGGATTTCAGATAAGGTAAAGGGTTTGTTTAAAGCATCTAGTTGTTGGGCGGTTACCTGAGGAAGGTCTAGTTCCTGAAAAAAATGTTTCTTCCAGGTCCCCTATGTTATCTGAGGATTCTTCAGTATACAATTTAATGTGGAAGAATATTGAACCCCATCAGGCCCTTGGAAAACCTTTGAGACAGCCTGCAAGCCTGCAAAAGCCAGGAACCCACTGCTGGAGTGAAGGGAAAATGGAGATGCAAGAGTATCTAACAGGAGACTTTGAATCTAAAGGGATAACAAGGGACTATTTCAAGTAGCAGGTACAACCAAGATCCAACTGACTTTATGTTTTGGGGAAGAGGCAGAAGACACTACCTACATGCTCACAACCATCTGACCTGATGGACCTTGAACGAGATATTGAAGAGTCTATGACAAACAATGCTAATTGGACATGGACCTGACCCTTGGGATAGGGAGGGGGTGGGGGTGGGGGTTTCAGACACTTTCTGTATTAGAATGTTTACCATATTACTGTATTGGTATGGTTGGTATTAAGAGCTGTTTGTATGATAACGGAAAATGAAAAAAAAAAACCTGTCAAACTGGGGTTTGGTGGTGGTAGTTACCATGTGAGATCATATAAATATGGATTTAATCCTTGGTTTGAGGAAAAAATGTTTTATTATGTAAGTTAAAAATATAATTAGCTGTAAAATTTTTAAAATAGCTAATATGGTCATGAAAAGACACAGAATTATTGTTATATTTATTTAGAAGCTAACCTGAACGTTTGGTGTGATTTTGAACTGTGCAAGTGGAGTTTTTTTTATTGGTTTCATTTTAATGGGCAATGTAAAAAGTAGTAAAAACAAGTTCCGTGCAGCTCTCAGAGAGAGAGAGAAAAAAGAAAACTATTTGCCATCCCATAGACAATGCCATAGTAACGCTAGGCCATCTCAATGTCTATGCAAAGCAGCTGAGTGATCAAGTCTGCATAGAAACACCAAGTTGAGACAAAGCACAGAAAGATTTGAGAAGCAATTTGCCTTAAAAGAATATTTTGAACATACTAAAAATTCTTTTGAAAGCTGTGCTCCTTAGTCAAGGAATTTTTAAATGGTTTCTTGGTGGATAAGAGTTTTTTTTGGGGGTTTTTTTGTTTTAAGTAGATGAGAACTATTTCTTGAAAAGATTTCAGAGGAGTAAGGATCTCTTCTGAGGATTTTTCAGAAAGCACGTGGAATCTGAGGCAGGAAGAGCAGCATGGCTGTCCAAGGCAAGGCTGTGCTGGAGACTACAGAGAGAGCTGTGTTGGAACTGTAGGCAGAGCTGTGCTAGAGACTGTGGGGGAGAGAGCCAGTTACAGGTCATGTCACAGAAGCCTAGACTAAGTGGAAGAGCACCCAAAGAAACACTAGCTGTGTCAGTGACAGTGAATGAAAGTGGTTCTTATTGTAATTCTAATCCTTTCTGAGATAAGGGATTAGTTAAAATTAAGGCTAACTTTCTATAGCTGGTCCACGGTGTTTTTTTGCCAGCTTTGATAGATAAGTGGATGTGAAAAAAGTAGATGATTGATGGTCTAATTCTGAGCTGATGTAATTGAAGTACATACTGCTTCAGAAAGAAAACATTTTCATTAAGTCCCACAGATTTCACATTGTGTGCACTCCATCTGTAGATAAAGGTGCTTCAGTGTTTAATCACAGGACCTGTAAATAAAGGTATCTCTGTGTTGTTTTCTTAGAGGGAAAAAAAAAATCTTTGAAGTAACTTGGAATATAGAAGTCCTACAACTTGTTCCATTATTGGCAAATAAGTATGGAATGTGAGAGAGAGTGAGTGATTAAATATTTTCTTTACTTTGCGAGTTCTCTCAAAGCCAGCATCCTTAGATAGGGTTGAAATAATTATTTTTTGATTTCTATTAGCAAGTACTCCAGTCTCATTTAGATGCACATGCTAGCAACATTGTAGACCATGGAAGATTGGCGGTGTGAGGCAGGCTTTATTATTGATTTGAATTGATATAGCATAGTAAGTGAACCACTGTATCCTGAGACTTCGTGGTCAAGAGTGGTAAAAAAGGTCCAGTCTGTGCCATCAAACAGTGTGAGGTATTCTTCGATCACAAGCCACCAAAGCTTCACATCATTCCTGAGTCTACGCTCTCTACCCAGCATTCACAAACAGTGCTCTCAAAAATTATTACCCAGCAATCAAAGATAAATGTGCACCAATGAACTGTGACACAATTTTGGTAAATTGCACTAATGCAACACACATGGACATAAAGAGGTCAAAGTCATTGAGTTAAATCAGGTTAAAGATAAGTTGTTAATACTTACCTGGAGAATTCCAGAAGAGACTGTAACAACAAGTTAACACAAAGAATCAGATTTCTTGAATTAAAGTTGAAATTCATTTGTTCTCATTAAGAAGTAACTGAGAAAATACTTATCTGATAGTATCTTGTTAAGAACTAATCCTTGTACAGGAACCGGTTTCTATTCCAAATTCTCAGGCCGATTCAGTAAAAACGCGGGAGAGTGGACGAACACCCGCTCTCCCGGCGCACGCACCGGCCACTTGCCGGTCCGCGCGATGCAGTATTTAAATGAGGTAGTGCGGTAGAAACGGGCAAAAGGAGGTGCTAGGGACACGAGCGTCCATCGCGCCTCCTTTTAGCCCGGAGCGGCGGCTGTCAGCGGGCTTGACAGCCGACACTCAATTTTGCTGGCGTCGGTTCTCGAGCCCGCTGACAGCCACGGGCTCGGAAACCGGACGCCGGCAAAAGTGAGCGTACGGTTTTTGGCCCGACAGCCGCAGGCCGAATTCAAATTTTTTTTTTTTTTTAACTTTTTTTACTCTTCGGGACCTCCGACTTAATATCGCCATGATATTAAGTCGGAGGGTGCACAGAAAAGCAGTTTTTACTGCTTTTCTGTGCACTTTCCTGGTGCCGGAAGAAATTAGCGCCGACCCAAATTTCTGAAAGTAAAATGTGCGGCTTGGCTGCATATTTTACTTACTGTATCCCGTGCGCATACCTAATAGGGCCATCAACATGCAACATGGACGCGCGTTTTCCTCCCCTTACTGAATAAGGGGTAAGGGAAAACGCGCATCCAAGAGCAGGCTAACAGTGCGCTCCGTCGGAGCACACTGTTAGCCTGCTCTTGGATGCGCCTGTGTGTTAAGAATTAGAGTGAAAGTCACAATGAAACATTTTTTTTTTGTGCACCAGAAGTAAATTATTTCTTATTGAAAGGATTGTTTGTTCAATAATTACACTTGTTTCTAGAAGTGAAGAACCTAGAAAATTATCCATTTGCCAGCAAAATAAAATCTTTTTGTTTAATTATAGAAGTGCCTCTGAAATCATTTTTCTATTTTGATTTATTTTCTGGTGAAGATATTCTGAGTGTGCAAACTATCTCCATACCATCTTTAAAAACAGAAACCCCAATAGCTTTACCATCTGGCTACATACGTAGCAGTGCTCGAGATACTTTGGTGCTCAAGGGTGTTTACTTATGTATGATTGAGCATGTGTGAGAGCAAACAAGCATTTGTGTGTGTATAATTGTATATGTAAAAGAGAAAACAATCATGTGCGTGATTGTGCATGTGAGAGAGCTTGAGCAAATGTGTATGATTGTGTATTTGACAGTGAGCGAGCATGTGTGTGCAATTGTGTATGTAAGAAAAAGTGAATGAGTGTGTATGTATAAATGAACATATGAGAGACAGCAAAGAGTTTGTGTGTGTATGAACATGTGAGAGAGCACAAGCAAGTATGCACGTGTGAATATCTGAGCATGTGAGACAGTGAATGAGCATGTGTGTGTATAATTGAGTATGTGAGAGTGAATGAGTGTGTGTATTGTGTATGAGTGAACATGTGAGTGAATGAGCATTTGTGTGTTACAGAGAGGGGAAAACGTTTGTGCGCAACAAACAGCTCTCCCTACCACCCTGCTAATCCACAACAGTCTTAAAGTATCTGGAAATCAAAAGTTCCTGGTATAGAAAGTGGGGGATTTATTAATCCCTGTTAGTTATAATTATTGGTATTATTTAATGTATCTGCTGTTTTGAAATATTTTATTGCCATATGGAAAAGTTTTATGAGTTTTTAATTATTGGATACATTCTATTTGTCAGCTGTTTTGAAATATTTCTTTTTTAGTATGGTTTTACTCTTATGATTTATGTTTTTATATTTCTTTATTTTGTTTGGTATTTTATGAGGAATGGCAATGTTTCTGTTTTTCTCGTTACATTGCATATAGTCTGGCTTTTTGCAGTTTCCAGTTCAGTATTTGTCTGCACATTTCTATCTTATACTTTATGGTCTCTTTATTCTGTATTTAGTGAGGGTCTGTCTATGTTCTATACATGTGACAGAAGTGAGGTACTCTGCTAGCATGTATTTTCTGTGTAGGGATCTATAGCAACCTGGCTTGTTTTTTTTTCCTAATAGGAGGTATATTGGTGTAATATTTACAGTGTTGCCTTTTCATAAATAGGACAGTTACTGTTTGAGTGCTGGCAGTTAGGGCTGTTTTGATATGGGAAATTTACAATATTGTAATTCAATACATGGTTTTTCAAGGGCCAAACCCACACCCAACATGCATTACCACAGGCCTAATACCAAATGGGTTCCAAATGTCTTTTTTAATATTTTTTGCCAGGGTTTCTGGTTGGCACCACAGCAGTACGTGTAGATATAAGGGTAGATTTTTTTAAAATACGCGTGCGCGTCCATGTGTGCACACGACCCGGCACGCACACATGGATGTGCGATTTTATAACATGCGCGTGCCAGTGCTCGTGTGTTATAAAATCAGAGGTGGCGCGTGCAAGGGGGGGACACAGTTTAGCAAATTTCACACGGCGACGCATCGTCGGCATTCCCCAGTTCCCTTCCAGTCCACTCCAATTAAGGAGCAGACTGGGAAGGAACTTCTCTACCACCCACCCTAACCTCCCTTCCCCTTCCCCTCTCCTCCTCACCCCCCTAAATGTTTCCTACTTTTGGGTGGTTTTTTTTGCCTTTGAAGTTGCTGCTCCTCTGGAGTAGAAGCAACTTGTGTGCACAGGCCAACTGCCAGCGCGCGCTCCTCTGGTACAGCGGCAAATAGCCGCTGTACCGGCGCCTCCACCCCTGCCCCCCCAGACCGCCCCCTTTTCAGGCCCCGGTACTTACTTGCGTCCTGGAGTTTACGTGCGTGGCCGGGCCCATTTGAAAATGGGCCTGCCGCGCGTAAGGCCCATGCACGCCGGGGTTTTAAAATCCGGCCGGTAATATACATGCTATAAGTGATTTTTTTTTTTTTTTACCTCAAAGTCCTTTCTCATGTAAAATCTGTTATTACAAATGCATAATTTTGAATTGTGTATAAGGAGGGTACAACTGGGGAGGAGGTAGGTGCAAGGTGCTTAGTACCTATACACCAGCCCTAGGGAAGAGGGGAAGCTCTGATTGGTTGGAAGATGACCGTGGATGGAAGATGAGTGAGGGGGGAGGGGAAGAGGAGGATTTGGAGATGAGGGGTTTTCAAAAGCAGCTGTTAAGGGGAAGGACAAGGGGAACTGGAGATGATAAAAGGAGCAACTCAGTAAGGGGAAGATGGAGGACTGAGAGGGATGATTTGGAGAGGTGTAGTATTGGCACAGAGAACTGGAAGAAGAAAAGTGGGGATGAAATCTAGTTGAGTGAATAGAGAGGCAAAGATAAAGCAAAGGAAGAAAAAGGAAAGACCAATATTAGACAGAGGCATAAGGGAGGTGCTGAAGAGACAGGAGAGAGATGAAACAGAACATGAACAGGAGGAGACCCTGTAAAGGAGTTAGGAGACCAAGAAGAGGAAAGCAATATAAAGAGAAGAGGACCAAAGAGATTAGAAAATAAAACTCCAGACAGCCAAAGTAGAAAAATGCATTTTATATTCAGTTTAGTGGATGGGCTCTGACGACTTTGGGAATGTGCAGCTCATGATATCTTATTTTACACAATACAGGAGGAAATGTATTTCTGTTTCTCTTTCTCTGGTGTTGCATGGCATGCAGAATCTGGTGTCTTGGGGGTTTCCAGTTCAGTTTTTGAAGGTAGGCTAATGGCATCAGGATCCCTGTATTTGGTTCCAATTGAGCTGGAAGCCCATAGAGGCAGGAGGAAACTGGATCAAAATATAAATGAAAATGAAAGCCCCATTTAACAGAGTGTCCTGGCTCGTGGGGTTGTGTGTTATGTTAAGGTTGAGTGCGCCCTTTTTTACTTGGCCATAGGTGTCAAATAGCCTGGCTATGGATCTGCAATAGATTGCAAGTGTGCACTTGCTCTATAATTACAAAAGACACAGCTATTTTGAGAAACATCACAATTATTTGTGGCTTATGATTTTAATCACTAGGGAGGTCATTACCAAACAAACACTTTGACAGTGGCTTTCACAGTGTATTACATTTTGCTACAAGTTATCTCATCTGGATCCTTTTATGCAAATAAGCGCTCATCAATTATGAGTGGTAGCCACTTCAACGGCATTCTTGAATAATGTCTCAACCAGAGAAATACGTCTCGCAGCAACACGATCAATGGTGCACACAAACACTACGTACTGCACAGGGATCCTGCGCATTCTGAATCAAGCCAGCATCCCAAGCCTCTAGTCAAACTCTCTTATAGTTTTATGGGGGTTGTGTTTTGAGCACTATGTAGAATTGCAGCTACAGTGGTCTATACATTTTTAAATATCAATATTAATATAGTAGAATATTTTTTTAATTAGATGCCTCATGCTGACTAATATTATACACAGACTTTTGAAAATCCATTGATGGGATGGCCTGGGGGGCAGGAGGTGGCAACACTGCCTATCCTAATTGAGTGGCCCAGGAAAGAGGAGGGGGCCTGCAACAGGGATGGGGGGAAAGAGGAGGAAAGAGAGAGGGTGGGGTTAGCAGTCTACCTCCTGGGTGGGATGGGGAATATAAGATGGAGCAGAAGGGGGAGTGGGGAGTGTGTACTCTTTAGGGAAGAAATACCCTCAAAACCAATGATTGGGGATGGCAGTACCTGACGAGCACTGGCGAGCATGTGACTTGCGAGCCCATGCTGGAGGAATTTTCAAATCTCAGTTTATACTTACACAAAGCAAAAGAATACATTTCAGCTACTGATGGAATTTGTACCTACTGTATGAATGTATTACTTTTCAGCACTGAAATGTGATTGAAAAAGAAAAAGGGGGGAAAAAATAAGATCCAATTAGTCATGCAGGATTTATAAGCAGCCACCACTTATGAAATGAAAGAGTCTATTATGCATTCTCAATGCTGGCCCTACAGGGATTGCAGAGTGGTCTGCAGCGTTTTTGTAGCATAGAAGCATTATCAGAAAAAAATAGTTTTAATGAGCATGAAAAA
Organism: Rhinatrema bivittatum; assembly: GCF_901001135.1. Classification (NCBI taxonomy): domain Eukaryota; kingdom Metazoa; phylum Chordata; class Amphibia; order Gymnophiona; family Rhinatrematidae; genus Rhinatrema; species Rhinatrema bivittatum. The sequence continues at coordinate 209,896,433 of NC_042616.1, read as the reverse complement.
CTACTTGAATATTGGACAAAATATTATTATAAAGAGCAAGCAGAACATTCGTGCTGGTTTTTAACAAATTATTGTTATTAACAGAAAAGTAGTGCTCTGCAGCTCTGGGATTGGTCTAATGGAGGTATTCAAGTAGTCAACTAGTTTAAGCACACAGGGCTTTTAAAAAATATATATATTTTCTGTTAAAACTTTTTTCCCACTTTAATTAGTTCTCATTCCATGACCTTCAAACTAGTTTGCAGCTGTGTGTAAGAACATATCCACCATTGTCGTAGGGTTGGCAATATTGTTTTTAAGTAGCAGAACTTCTTGCCTATTGCACATTTGTTAGCCAGTATAAATAAAGCTTACCTAAAGAAAAAAATCATACATACAGGGGTACATTTTCATAAACAGCGTGCGCGCGTACTTTTGTTCACGCACCACACGCAAACAAAAGTACGCTGGATTTTATAAGATACGCGCGTAGCCGCGCGTATCTTATAAAATCCAGGGTCAGCGCACGCAAGGGGGTGCACATTTGTGCAACCTGCGCGCGCCGAGTCTGGCGCGCACTGCCTGTTCCCTCCAAGGCCGCTCCGAAATCGGAGCGGCCTCGGAGGGAACTTTCCTTCTGCCTCCCCTCACCTTCCCCTCTCTTCCCCTACCTACCCCACCCCCCCGGCCCTATCTAAACCCCCCCTACCTTTGTCGGCAGATTTACGCCTGCTTGAGGCAGGCGTAAATCTGCGCGCGCCAGTGGGCTGCTGGCGCGCCATCACCTGACACGGGGGCTGGTCCGGAGGCCTCAATCACGCCCCCGGCATGCCTCCTGCCCCGCCCCGAAATTCGCGCCGCCCACCCGACATGCCCCCTTTGCGAAGCCTAGGCACTTACGCGCATCCCGGGGCTTGCGCGCACCACCGAGCCTATGCAAAATAGGCTCGGCGCACGCAAGGGGCTTTTTTAAGGGTTACGCGCATAACTTATGCGTGTAATCCTTTTAAAATCTGGCCCACAGTAGATTATGCATAACATGTCTGGTCTATGTGTGACCCCTACCTTCATCTGGACTATGAATTACCCCTATGCTTGGGGTAGGGAGTACCACATGAGAAATTATATTTACTAATATGATTTATCTTCGGGTTCATAGCCTGAGTGGAGGATGAGACAGGGTCCCGGTCACCTAGATACCACAATTCTGTGCCCTTCCCAAACAACCTCTCACTTGTGACACCACAGACCGGATAAAATCATCACACCAGAATAAACAGTAATTAACATTTTTACTAATATTATGAAAGTAGACAGTAAATTCAACTAGAACATTAAGTGGGAAAAGTACAATAGTGAAGTATAATATAAACTTGCAATTTTCTTATTTTATATCAAGCAATGCAAAAATATCACTGAGTATGGCCTGTTAACCAGGGAAAGAGAAGCTGATGGAGAGTGATCTTTCTGAAAGAGACTGGAACCAGGCCTGCTTTCTTTTTCGTACCAAATAAACCATTTGGAAAAGCTCCACAGGAAAGAGAAACCTTCCACACACTGCAGTGCTCATCTATTTAGTTTGTCATCTATCCAGCTCCACCATCAAGAGGGACTCCATTTTCTTGATTTTTTTTTTCCACACAATTTTCTGTTTGGGACAGAGTGGACACTTTACAAATTGGTGACATTGGGGTGGATCTCTTTCTCCCATGGTTTTTTTTTTTGAGTACTCAGAGGTAAAGACAATTTTTGAAAGCTGTGTACTTTACTACTTTTCCTTCCACGTTTCTCTATTAGTGATCCTTATTTTTTTTTTTTACTATCCATATGAGTATGTTGGTTGCCCTGGTTAACTTGCAGTTTTCTTACTTTATATCAAGCAATGAAAAAATAACACTAGGTATGGCCTGTTTAACCAGGGCAACCAACATACTCTTTCCTGGGGAGCTTCCCCAAATGGTTTACATGGTACTAAACTGAAAGTGGGCCTGGTTTCAGTCTCTTACAGAAAGACCACAGTCCATCAGCTTCTCTTTCCCTGCCCTATCTCATATGGCTGTGGCAAGGGTTTATGCTTGACTTCGGCTGAAAGGCTGAAGCAGTAAAGATGAGATACTGAATTTGTGATAAAAGGCAAGGAAATAAACCTTCTCCCTCCTCTAAGATATTCTCTTTGCAAAGTTTAGATTACTTAACTCAGTCTCTTAGGAAAGTGATCCACCTATGTGCTCCTGGGCCTAGATATCTCTGGAGATGAAGTACTTTACTGCCTTTCCCTCCACATTTCTCTATTAGGAAGGGAATGGTGAATAAAATGGAAAATGTCATAATGCCTCTGTATCGCTCCATGGTGAGACCGCACCTTTAATACTGTGTACAATTCTTGTCACAGCATCTCAAACAAGATATAGTTGTACTGAAGAAGGTACAGAGAAGGGCAACCAAAATGATAAAGGGGATGGAACAGCTCCCCTATGAGGAAAGGCTAAAGAGGTTAGGGCTGTTCAGCTTGGAGAAGAGACAGCTGAGGGGGGATATGATAGAGGTCTTTAAAATCATGAGAGGTCTAGAATGGGTAGATGTGAATTGGTTATTTACTCTTTCAGATAATAGAAGGCAAGGGGGCATTCCATGAAGTTAGCATGTGGCGCATTTAAAACTAATCGGAGAAAGTTCTTTTTTACTCAACGCACAATTAAACTCTGGAATTTATTGCCAGGGGATGTGGTTAGTGCAGTTAGTGTAGCTGGGTTTAAAAAAGGATTGGATAAGTTCTTAGAGGAGAAGTCCATTACCTGCTATTAATTAAGTTGACTTAGAGAATAGCCACTGCTGTCACAGGCAACAGTAACATGGAATAGACTTAGTTTTTGGGTAATTGCCAGGTTCTTGTGGCCTGGTTTGGCCTCTGTTGGAAACAGGATGCTGGGTTTGATGGACTCTTGGTCTGACCCAGTAATGCATGTTCTTATTTTAAGAAAGCCTTGTCAGGAATAGGGCATCTAAGTGGAACAGATGAACTATGAATATTAATAACAAAGAATATTTAAATGGCAACAAATCTTTACGTCAGACATGTTAACAAGAGGAAAAAGACAGATCACTATAGTTTGCCAAATAAGTCAAAGATAAAATAAGAGCAAAAAGAAATAGCATTCAGAAACTACAAACAGACACAGAAGGAGGTGGAGAGGTAAAATTATTTATTTATTTTTATTTAAAACAGATTTATTTTCCGCCCTTCCTACATTCAGAGTGGGGTACAATGAAAGGCATACATAGATAAAAGGGGGGGAAGAGGATAATGCAAATATCTTAGGACAAGGGGGAAGGAAAGCACATGCATCTAGGGAGTAGGATCATTAGCGAAAGGGAGGTGAGGTTCATTTGTGGAAAGGGGTAGAGGAGAAGGGAGAAGATTAAGAAGCATCCTCTGAGGGGGGACCTGTTGGGGGTAATCCATTGCCATTTAGCTTAGGGAACGCTTTCTTGAAGAGAGGTTTTTAGGGCTTTTTTGAAAAAGTCCTTTCACAGAGACATCTTACTTCATTAGGTAGGCTGTTCCGTAGGAGTGGTTCTGCAGAGAAGAGTGTGCGCATTCTGGTTTCCACAAGGTGGGTGAGCTTTGGATGTGGAGTATCCAGTAGCATTTGGTTAGATGACCTGAGCAGTCGGGAGGGGGTGTGGACTTTTATTGTTGAGGAGAACCATGGGGAGTCTAGGTTGCGTATAGAGGAGTGACGTATCATCGCTAGCTTATATTGTATTCGGTAGGAGATAGGGAGCCCGTGAAGAGATTTGAGTACATGTGAGATACGATCGCACATGGGAGTGCTGGTAAGGAGTCTTGCTGCTGGGTTTTGTATGATTTGTAGTGGGCATGTAGCATAGACCTGTCAAGAGGGAGTTGCAGTAGTCTAACCCAGAGAATAGTAGGGATTGAAGGACTGACCTGAAGTCTGAAAAATTTGAGAAGGGGCTTGAGGTGACGAAGCAGGTGCAGTTTATAGAAGGAGGAGTTGGTGATAGTTTTTAAGTGTATGAAAGTGTTTTTAAGTGTATGAAACTTGGGAGTCAATAATGACTCCCAAGTTTCATACACTTTGGGAAATAGAGATGGAATGGGAATCAAAAGAAATATGTTTGGGTGTGTCAGCAACAGGATGGCGTGACAACACAATGATTTCTGTTTTAGATGTGTTAATTGCTAGAAAAAACCAAGAGAGGCAGGAAAAGTAGCTAGATTGGCAAAAGGTTCAAACAGAGGCATATTTTGTCCAATTAGAATATGCAGGGAATGAACATTTCTTTAGATGTTGTGCTGATTCCAGCCTTTCCACGGGTTGAAATGCAATTGTAATATTCCCCCAACAAAGCCGGTGCTTTAGTAAACAGTTCTCCTCTGCAAGATTTTTCAATGTAGTGAGATAAACTCAAAACACAGCCCGTGCTTTAGCAGACGGTTTATCCCTGCATGAAGCTTAAAGTCAGGGAGTAAAAGCAAGTCCATCTACTCTAATTTCCCAGTTCCTGGCAGGCCTTCTGAAAGTAGGTCCGGCCTTCTCTGCATAGATCAATTCGCAGTTTGTGGAGAGAACTGCATATTTGTCAGTCTCCCCAGTGAGGTCTGCCTTCTGGTGCCACCCTTTTTGTGGCCTTTTGTGGTATAGCTGCCACCTGTTCAGCACCCATACAGTCCCTGGCTTCTGTTTCAGACACAGTCTCTGTTTCTAAGCACGCTTTCTAGCCAAGACCAGAAGTGTCTTCTCTAGTGTTTGAGGGATTGGTTTGAGGACACCAAGCCCCCACTGCCACCATCCTGAGGATTTCTTGGCTCTGAAGGTTCCACCCAGGTTTTCTTTCTTGCCCAGATTCTCCTACTGGTTTCCTCACTCAGCCCCTCCCAGGCTACATAGTAAACATCACAGTATATTAGTGAAATAAGGAAGTTTGAAAAGGAAATAGTAAGAATTAAAGGGGATAGCTATGATATGTTCATGAGGAGAAGATGCATTCTCAGGAGATCCCACTCATACCAACACATATTTCTGTTGTCAGTGCTGCCAGTGGCCCCACTATGGAAAATTAAGTTATCTATTGCATCATTGAATATTGAGCGGCTGTAAAAATAAACCAGAAATGTGTCCTGAGGACCAATATGTTGGCAAGCTAAGTTGGCAAAAGTTACCTGCCAGCAGTCTGTGGCAGGATTATGTAATTCAACAAGCCTAGCGCCAGCACATGTGATGGTGAGGCCTTAGTTTCTTCTTCCTCAGAGTCAACCAGGGCGAGTTCTCTGTTACTGAACAGAAACCCTGAAGGGGACCTGGCTGCAGTTTTGGATGAAATGAAAAGCTGGGAATGCTTCTTTAATCATCCAATTACATAAAATCCAGTTAGATTTGCATTCAGCCAGAACTGCCGGGAAGGAGGAGGCAGCCGAGGGTTCCCTGCCGCCCCAGGGAGAGGCTTTCATCGGCGGCCTCCAGGCTGCAAGGGAGGGAAGTCGGCAGCGGCACTGCCCGCCGCAAGGAGAGAATGGCGGCAGCGCTGGGCCGCGCAAGGCAGCGGCATCGGCGGCCGCGAGAGAGGTCAGTGACGGCTGCAGGGCCGGCGAAGGTGAGAGGCCGTTCACGACTGGGGCCCGCAAGCAGCATCGTAACATCAACTATAGATTACGAAAATGCTTCCTACCACTTGGAAGTGTGCAGGACGCCATTGGAAGATTCTGTTCCATCTTGTAGCTCTGCAGAGATTTTCTCAGAAGTAGTAAACCAAGTTTCTCTCTATTTTTTCCAAGGATGTAGTACTTGAGCCACTTTGCTGGGCTGAAATCCTCATTGTTTGCTATTTAAAATGATTCTTTTACTTCTCCTTAATCAATAGGGGGCCAAGGCACTAAAGCTTACGTTAAAAATGATTTAGCATATGAGTGGGTAAAAATTAAAATGCCACTTAATAGGGTATGCACTAAACCAGGGTTTCTGAAATCTGTCTTGGGGACCCCACAGCCAATTGGGTTTTCAGGATATCCACAATGAATATGCATGAGATAAATTTGCATATACTGTCTCCATGGTATGCAAATTTATCTCATGCATATTCATTGTGGATATTCTGAAAACCCAACTGGCTGTGGGGTCCCCAGGACAGGTTTGGGAAACCATGCACGAAACTTTAGTGCACAGACCCAAAAAGTTAACCTCAAGAGTGTATACATGGTCGTAATGTGCATGTTAATTAGAAGTGTCGTATGCATTAAGCAGAACATGTGCAGTCCTTTTATCTCCATGGCTCCAGCTCCTTGCTTCAAAACTGTAACAAGGTAAGTCGGGTACATAGGATTGCGTGTCAGTGCTGTGGGAGAGCTGCTGAAGAGATTAAAGGATAGAAGACAGTTTCAGGAGAGGACAAACCAGATGTGAGTACATATTTCTATCCATGTGTTGACTGTCTGGCCGAAACAGTACAGTGCGCTCCGGTGGAGCACACTGTTAGCCCGAAGCTGCACATTTTACTTTCAAAAATTAACGTCTGCCCAAAGGCTGGCGTTAATTTCTGTCAGCGCCGGGGAAGTGTACAGAAAAGCAGAAAAACTGCTTTTCTGTATACCCTCCGACTTAATATCATAGCGATATTAAGTTGGAAGCCCGAAAATTTAAAAAAAATTAAAAATTTACAAAACAAATATAAAATCGGGTCAGAAGACGGACGCTCAATTATACCGGCGTCCGTTTTCCGAACCCGTGGCTGTCAGCGGGTTTGAGAACTGACGCCGGCAAAATTGAGCTGTCAAACCCGCTGACAGCCGCTGCTCCTGTCAAAAAAAAGGCGCTAGGGATGTGCTAGTGTCCCTAGCACCTCTTTTTACCGCAGGTCCTCATTTGCATACTAAATCGCGTGCACAGGAGAGTGGCCTGTGCATGCGTCGGGAGAGCGGGCGCTCGCCTCGGAGTGCTGGCTCTCCCGCGGGTTTTACTGTATCGGCCTGTGTGTTAGCAAGGGGCTTGACAGAGCAGAGAGGACATGGTTGCAGAGGGAACAGGGCATGGAAGGGGTGAACTAGGGAGGAATAAGGTCACTCTGACTCAGAAGTGCACCATCAGTCTGACCATCTCCCTTCAATCAGCACCCTTTAGTGTTAGGCCAGCAATAGCTGGATTACAGCATTTGTATGGGACTTAAAGAATACAGGTCTGGGCTGTAAAACAACTGATAAGTTCAAAAAACCTTTTGAGGTCCAGACCACTATTCAGACTCAAGCCTTGGAACATCTGCTGTGATCTTTGATTGCACTAACAATGTTAATGACCTCAAGGACCTTTGTCTTCTGTTAACCGATTGCTTGTGTAAATAACTGAGGATGTAAGGTGTCACTGATCCCAGCAGCTTGCACTGCAGCTAGCTCCAAGTACCACGTTGTTCCAGTCCCGGCCTGATGTCTTGTGCTCCCCTGCAGCCTTCCACCATGGCCTCCAGCATTCTGGCTGTGCCTCTCATCCTGCTATTGACTAGGGCAGTGTTTCTCAATCTCTGCAAGAGCAAGGCACACCTACCTCCATGAAGCAGGCAGTGCAGACAAGGAGAGGGTTCATACGATCAAAAGAAGAGTTAGGGACTCACTGAAAGCCCTACCATGCTCTTCACAAATTTTAAAAGAAAGGGAGAGAAGGGGCAGAGACACACATGAATTCATCACAATGGACCAGTTCCCTCTCTATAAGGGCGAAAGGAGAGGCCAGTGTGATGCGAGCAGCTGGCTGCCACATGTGGGTGCCAGAGCTCTTCCACTGCTGCTGCTGCTCCCAAAACTCAGAATGAGTCACATCCAGTACTCCGTGCATGCTCTCCCAGCCTCTGGGGATGACAGAGACTCAAAGGAGGAGGCTCAGGAGGGGAAGATTTGGAGGTGTTCTCTGCACTGTGGGTGCTGCAAAAAGCTGGGCCCAGCTATCCGTGCCCTGCATGCTGCCCATTAATTACCACACCCCAAGGCTCGTGCTGTAGCTAGGAAGAAGAAGCATGCCTGATTATACATGTTCTAAGAAAGGAGTTCCAAAATGTTTAAAAGCCACCGCTAGTGAGACTCGTTGCTGTGAATGCTGAGATCAGAGCTCAGGTGCTAGTCTGGATCTGAGCATCAGGCACTGGTGACTTTTCCATGACACTCCTGATCAGGTTTGAAGGCACACCAATGTGCCATGGTACATTGGTTGGGAAACATTGGGCTAGGGTCATGCCCATAAAGTATTGAGATTTATAGGACATGAAGGCAGGAAATCCTGTGGCACAGCTTGATGACATAAGCACTGTCTAAGTATTTAAGGAAGCTCAGTTTACTTCACTCTTTCCTGAGCCACAGGCACTGTTACCCTTGAACTGGAGTATGCACTTCCTCCCATTCCTGTTTTTGATCTGACTCAGACTGTTCTGACCTCGCTTTGCTTGCTACCTGCCCTGACCTTGGCTTAGTATTCCTCTCTGCGAATGGACTCCGCCTGATCCAACCCTTGCCTGCCTGAATTCTTTGCTTCCTTCGTTCTGCCCCCTTACATCTTCCATCAGCTGCCACCTGTTGGAGCCAGATCTGCTCGCAGATCAGGCAACGCTAATCTGAAAGTGGTCCAAAGATTTTACACCTCAGCCCGTGAGGCCTGAAAGTCCCAGAGGAGTAGCCTGAGGGCTATCCTGTTGCAGAGGATATAATTTTGATGTGCTCAAATATGTTGGTGTCTCTCATCTATTGACTTCTTCTCTCTCTCTGTTGCTCTCTCGCTTTCCTTTCTATCCCTTGTCCTGTATTCCACACCTCCCAAAGCTCCTGTTACAGCAACCAGCCATACCTTCTCCATCTGTCACCCCTAAAGAAGTCAAGCCCTACTACTTCCATCCCACTGATGTCAAACCACCGGCCTTGTGAACCATGCCTGCCGAGTGGGATTGTCGCTTATCCAACGACTTGGACTTCACCAGACTAGACTTGCACACTGCTTGAGAAGCCAACCGCTATATACCCAGAGGCTGGGAAACTAAAGGAGAAAACCATTTTTGCAACGAAATCTTAAGATCACTTGGACCAGATTTCAGGGGTCTATTGCAAACAGTAGCAGTTTTGGGGATCTTAACCACGGTGACTCTATACCGGTTTCTCTTCCATGTCTTATTAGCAAGTTTTCTAATAATCCACACAGCTACCAAATCTAGTGAAGCCTTTGTCCAAAACATCTGGCCTCCTCATGCTCATTGAAGTTTGGGTTTTAACCAGGATCACTTTATGCAGGTTATCCTAATATGTGCTTGGTAGTTCGATGCAGTCTTGCCACTGCCAATTGGACTATAATCATTGCTCCATGCAGGTTATCCCAATGGCTTCTTGGAAACATAGGCATTAGGGTCATAACAGCTGCTCAATGCAGGTTACATTTATTTATTTATTTATTTTTATTTTTTTCTACACCGACATTCTTGTAGAGATACAAATCATACCGGTTTACATTTAACTTCAATTTCGCCTTATAGCGATACAGTAAACAAGTTAGCAAATTCAACAGTTTTAACAGGAAAAAGAAATGTAAAATTCTGGACTAAACATTGCCTTTTAAGATCAAGGCTAAATTATTTATACATATCAGATAATGAGCTCATCCATATATAAGAGGAATTGAAATAATCATCCTGAAGGGATGGGAATAAGGTTAAATAAATTAAGAGACGAATGAGGATAGTGGAGGGGCAAGAGGCAGAGGGAGGGGTGGGTGAGAGTGATAGGCTGAAGAAAAAGCTAGCAGAGAGCAATGTTGTATGGGAAATGAGTTAAATGTCCTGAAAGGCTTGGCTAAATAGCCATGTTTTTAGTCTCTTTTTGAAGACAGTCGGGCAGGATTCTCGTCTAAGTTCGTGTGGTAGCGCGTTCCAGTGGTGTGTCTTGGCTGCCTTCATGGCCTGTAGTGCTACTAGACCATTCATCTGGTATCCCGTCACCTTTTGCAAGTAAGGATCGTCTGTGTCTATCCCATAACCTTTTGAAGTCTGTTACTTTTTTAGCTTCCACTACCCATCCTGGAAGGGCATTTCAGACATCTACCATTCTTTCAGTGAAAAAATATTTCCTGATGTTAATAGGTTTTCCTCCATGGTGCTTCCTATCATGACCTCTAGTTCTACAACTTCCTTTCTAATGAAAAAGGTAATAAGATGTGGAATGGGATCTGGGTGTTGGATTTACTGTTGGTCTTGTAAGATGGAGGAAGACAACAAGGCCTGAAATGCCTACTAGTGAAGGTAGTGGACGCCTGTATTTTAACACATTCTGGGCACCCTTGGGACTGATATGGAGGGCAGTGGTAGGAAAGAGGTGAAAGTCTAAGTAAAAGAATCTGGTGTTGGATCGAGTATGGCAATTTATATACTCATCTACCCAAAATTAAGAATTGCAACTGGGCAGACTGGATGGGCCAATTTGATCTTTTTTTGTCAACATTTACAGTGTTACTATGTTATTGACAAGGAGACTAATGCTGAAGAACAAAATTGTCCCCACTTTTGAATCAGTCTTCTTAAATCACACCCAGGCACCTATGCACAAAACGTTAAGCATGCATGCTACAGCATGTTAGCGGGCACAAAAATGAACGTGCAATGCACTAAAGGCCTAGTGTGCACATTAAATCTAGGTCAGAAGACATTAGCAGGTATACAATAAAATTGGCACCTACCCACATGTAAATGAAGGAATGTCGTATGCAAACCAGGCTTTAGTGCATACATGGGAAGGAGAGTGGCATGTTCTTCTTTATCTGCTATTTATCCTGCATTCACTAAGGCCTAGTTGTGGGCAGGAATGGAGATGGAGAGAAACCTGACAATGGTTAATACAGGCAGGCTGTACCTACTGCTTACTCAGGAAAATTCCTTCAGCTCCCTTAATCATGCTAAAATAACAGGGTTGACTTTTTTCTAAGTTAGTTGCTGTTGGAATCCCTGGCCACGTGGGTCCGCATCCAGGTCCCCTAACCTCCGCCGGCTGGAGACCTGGTTCAGCCCTCTCCATCGCCACTCCCCGCCGTCAACATCTCCTGCGGCCTGCTCTTGCGGCGCCCCGAAAGCCGCCGACACCAGGACTTCATGGCCACCTCCCTAGTTGCAGCATTTAAAGGGTCAGCGGCAGGAAAGTTCCCTACAGCCTGAAGAGATGATGTTAGGCTAGGCGGGTATTTAAACCCTGCCTGGCCGCTCCCACCTTGCCTCTCTTCAGAGAGTGTTGTTGTCTGCGTTCCTGATCCCAGCGTTCCTGATTCCTGCTTTGCCTTTGTTCCTGACTCCTTGTTCCAGCGCTCCCGTTCCTAGCTTTCGTTCCCTGCCTTGCTTCTCTCCCCTTGGATTGGATTCTCGGACTTGACCCTCTGCCTGATAATTCAACTCTGCTTGATCTCTGCCTGCCCTGACCTCTGGCCTGTCTTTGGTTCCTCTCATCAGCTGCCTGCCTCGATCCCTGGTTCTCCCGACACTGCTTCAGCTTCTCGTCTTCTGGCTCCACGCTTGAAAGACCCACGCCTAAATCCTGCCAGCCCCAGTACAAAAGGGCTCAATCTGCAGGGAATAAGGGCTGGTATAGGTGAAGGTCCTGTTGGGGCTTCTCTCCCTCATCCGCCTCCCAACGACGAGGACCAACAGGGGTAGTGACAACCTCGTCTCGGCTCAAGGGTCCACTTCCTTAACAGCTGCATTATTTTATTAACAGAAGCTGCTTTGCATTATTTAGGAAATTTTATGCATGCAAATGCATGCAAAACAGTTTATCTCCATAGTAGTAGGAAATCTTATGTAATATTGTGCGATAGTGCCACAGCATGATGATACCGCGCGATGAACAGCATTTAATGCATTTTACATGCTGTTTAACTCACAATATTGCCTTATTGTTGTTGCAGAAGTGGACCCTTGGACCAAGGAGGAGTTGGTGCAATCCGTAGGGAGGAGCTCTGCAGATCCCCACAGTTGACAGGCGTAGCTGGCTGGAACAGAGGCCCAACTGGAGCTTCACTAATACCAGCCCTTGTTCCCCTTAGGTTGAGCCCTCGGGAAGTGGGGCTGGCTGGACTTAGGCGCAGACACCCAAGGTGAAGATCTGTCATATAGAAGAGGTTGCAGGCCAGCACAGTGGCGAAAGCAGAGACAGGACATGCAGCGGTCGGGACAGGCAGCAGGCAGAGTCAGGTTCAGGCTGTTGTCAGAGGTAGGCAGAATTCACGCAGTGTCGTGGTTCAGGCAGTGGTCGGGGCAAGAAGAATACAATCAATAACAGCGAGCAGACTGTGGTCAGAGGCAGACGGAGGTCAAGCAGCGTCAAGGTCCAATCCGAGGTCAAGCCAGAAGTCCAATCCAATGTCAAAGCCAGAAGTCCAATCCGATGAGATGAGGAGGAAGGAGAACGAGAGACCACAGGAGCAAGATGAGATGCTGAAGACAGACAAAGGGAAGACTGACCACAAAGGCAAGAACTCAGAAGACAAACCAGATTGCCAAGAAACCAGCAACAAGAGACAGGAACTCAGGATTGACACACAGTAGAATCAGGAACCAGGAAGCAAGGAGCAGGAAACAGGAACTAGGAATGCAGAAGCAAATCACTTCTCCAAACAGAGCCGACCCTATTGCTGAGGAGTCTGTGGAGTATCGGAGAGGGCCTTAAATAGTGGGGAGGCCCTGGCGTCATCAGTGGGTGCCGCGGGGAATCTCCTGCCGTGGGTCCTTTAAATCTCAAAGAGATGTGTGTGTGTGCGCACCTAGGAGGATTGGGAAGGCATGGTCAGCGGCGTCCTGCTGCAGGCTGCACCTGGCCTGCAGGAGCGTGGTAGCTGGCCGCATCACAGATCAGGGAGCCTGGCCTGGCGTCGGGAGAGTAGGTGAGCGCAGCGGTCCACAGCCTCGCCACTCAGTCCGCCAAGTGCAACAATTGTGGGTTAGTAAATTCTCCTGTTAGATTGTGAGCCCTCTGGGAATAGGAAAGCACCTATAGTATTTTCCCGATAAGCCACTCTGAAGTGCCTTAAAAGTAGAATATAAATCAAATCCAATAAATAAATAAACCACTGAATATCTCCCTTTACAACAGGAGATATTCAGGAAACCTGCTATTTAGCTGCCATTCACCTTCTGGAGGCCAAAACAGTCAGGAGTGTATCGACCTATAAAATATGAATTATTTTTCCCAATGTAAAATAAAAGTTCTTTCATTCTGATAAGTGCATTAATGTAATAGTTCACTTATGTTTCTGAGAAATAACCATTTCCTTTTATTATAGAAAAGTAATGCTCCTACCTACAGTCAAATAACATTTTAAAAGTTTTAAAAGGGCTATTATCTTGTCTGATTATAGCTGTTTGTACTAAATATATGCTCTTGAATTGCTTTTATTTTTTTTTTTTTGAGAAGTAATGAACATAAAAATATTGTGAAATATAGGGCAATTGAAACCCGCTCAGTTTTTCTGAGCATTTGTCTGAATCTTTAGACTGGAGAAGAGCAGTGATAATGTTTCTTTGATTCAGAAAATTACTTTAGTGGATTGTGGTTTTGTTGCCAAAAAAAAAAATACAAGCTTGACTGGGGCAGAGGGCTGGTGCTGACAGTTATTTTAATTTTTATATTTTTCATTGGAGAGGTTGTGGAGGATGGGGAGTGGACTCAGTCAGCAGGGACATTTACAATTCATGAGGGGTGAGATTTGGGTTGGAAACCCCATGTTTCAAACTTTTTTTTTTAAAGCATAAGAATACCAGTTTTGAAGATATCTGGTTATAGTGGCAGGTTATCTGGCCACACAAGGCTGGATAACTTTAAACCTAACAAGTCATACTCAAAAGCTGGCTGGTTAGGTTTAAAGTTATCCATCTAAAGTTAGTCAGATAACTTTATTTAGGGATGTTCAGTGGAATGTTTATTCTGCTGAACATGTGGGGCAAGACATCTGGTTAACTTTAGTTAGATAATTTGTCCACTGGCCAGCGGCCGCCTTACTGAATATTACCCCCAAAGTGTTTTTTCAGAATGAAAGCTGCTGTGTGACTGTATATAAACACCTCACTTGTTGTGCCCCTTTCCAGATCATATTTATAAATGATCTGGAAAAGGGGCAGTGAGGTGCTTACATTTGCGGTGACACAGTTATGCAGAGTAGTTAAATCTCAAGTGGATTGTGATAAATTGCAGGAGGACCTTGTGAGAATGGAAGACTGGGCATCCAAATGGCAGATGAAATTTAAGGTGGTCAAGAACAAGGTGATGCGTTTAGGGAAAAATAACCCTTGATGTAGTTACACGATGTTAGGTTCCACATTAGGAGTTACCACTCAGAAATAGATCTAAGCGTCATAGTGGATATTGAATAATACATTGAAATTGTTGGCTTAGTGTGCTGTGGCGATCAAAAAAGCAAACAATGTTAGGAATTATTAGAAAGGGAATGGTTAATAAAACGGAGGATGTCATAATGCCTCTGTATCACTCCCACATTTGCATGTGATGAGCGCTCTTAGTTTTCGAGGGGGGGAGGTTGGCAACGCGTTTTTGACACGCTAAACCCCTTACTGCATAAGGCGTAATAGACGTGTGTCAAAAACGCGTGGCCAATTGCAGGGTAAACGGTGCGCCCGGTCGAGCGCATCTTACTGTATCAGCCTGAATGTTATTAGGAATTGTAATTAAGACTAGGAAGTTAGCCTAGTGAGTTTCTTAACTAGTGGCTATTACCAGTTCTGCTCTGTACTGAGCAATATTTAAAAAAATAAAAGGCAGACACAGTGAGGCCGATATTCAGAAGCCATGTCAGACTATAACTGGAAAGTTATCCATCTAAATGGCTTCCCAGCATAGTTCCCTCTAAGCTGAGCGTGTGCCCAATTGCTCATATATTTCAGAGCACCATTCATAGGTTTTACATGGCTGCTTGCATACATTTTTCTTTGTGCTATATGCAGAAATGCAACACTAATACTGGTACTCAAAGACTGTTAGTTTGAAAAAATTGTTGCTCACTTGAAAAACAAATGTGTACACACCTCGTCACTCCTTGGAGGGAGCATTGCTTCCCGGCGATATTCATGACTGCATGAGTCCAAATTCTAGGCGTATAATTGGTTATGCAACTAGAATTTGGATGCATAATTTGGAGGCATTCCAGGGGTGGGCAGGAGGCGTATCTGGGTGGAGCAGACTTAGCTGCATAAGCCCATAGGGCTGTTCTAAAGTTAGCCGGTTAGACATAATCGGCTAACTTCAAGATAGCCAGGTATAGTTGATGGTGCAACTACTCTGCTGAATAAACCCTGCTAGTTAGCTGGATAAACATATCCGGCTAACTAGCCAAGCTGCACAGCAGCTGAAAATTGACCTCCATATGCTTAAACCTGAATTTCTTAGATGCCTATTTGTGAAAGGAGACAGAGGACATAGGAAAAGGAAGCTGCTGTTTTGCTTTAGTGCATTTAATGTTTGTTAGCAGTGAGTTAGAAGGTAGGAAGCAAAATCTCATGCCAATTAAGCAAAGGGGTAATCTTATTGGTACTTTATATTGTGCAAGACACCCCCTCCCCCAATACTTTTGGTTAAGAAAATGTCATTAAAACATAAAACATTACATGACGTTAATGTCTGGTGTGAATTTTATCATTTGGCTCACAAGGGACCTCAGTTTATTTATGGAAACAGAGGATAAAGGGGAATCCTACTCTTGATATTATGAGGAATCCTATTCTGGGTATTGTGGGGAATCCACTAGAGAGGAAATAGGTTAGTCCTGCCTCAGCCATTTCTTGCACTGAGAGCATCTCAATCCAAGTAACTCTACCCTATAGCACTCTTGCCTAGACCAGTGGTTCTCAACCTTTTTTTGGCCGGGACACACCTGACAGATGGTTCTCACATGCGTGACACTGAACATGTGACCATCACAGGGCTAAATGTAAACATGCACTCTGCATCCACAGGAAGCCCCTCAACCCCCAGCAATGAGTGCAGAGCAGATCTAGGGCATTACCCTGTACAACTCACCATACAAAAAAGATATTCTGGTTCTGATGACATCCCAGTAAAAGCAAAACAAACTCCCTTTACTACTGGGCATAATACTGTCTTTTCAAAAGAAAGGCTAATTTACCACTAATGCATATCCTATTGAGAAAACACAACAAATAAGATTGATACAAATGCCTACATGCTAGTAAAATACCTCACCTCGGTACAGAAAAATCACAAATTATAAATATGGAGACAGAAACTGGAATGGAAAACCAAAAATGCCACTCAGCATGCAGTGCGAACCTGGAGAAATGGAAAGAGAAATATAGCACCTAACAGAAACTCAGGATTTGCAATAATGCACACAAACTAACCTGTATTATGGAACACACTCAAACAGTAACAACCCTATCTAAGAAATACAACTATTAAACCAGGCCCTAAGCACTAATACATTTCCTATTGGGAAAACAGAATAAGCCAAGCTGCTATAGAGCCCCACACAGAAATAATTGTAAAGCTATACTAAAAATGTTACAAAACAGCTGCTGAACAGAATAATATCCAACAATTAAAAACTCATAAAAATTATTAAAACATGTCCAAATATCAATAAAATATTTAAAAACAGCAGACATCGCATAATATCCAACAATTAAAATGGCAGTCAATCAAGAAAATAAATTTAAAAAGCCACCTTTACTTACCCTCTCCAGCAACTCTCCTACTCCTTTCCCTTCCAGGCCAATAGCACTCACCAGAAGCAGCAAGGGCTGCTGAAGCTCTGTCTTCACAGTCCTCTTCCTTAGCGCCCACAACCAGTCACTCACACACACACACACACCCAATTAGACCCCATGACCAGTATCGGTCTCTTTTACACCAGTCATCTTCCTGACCAGTCTCTCTCTCTCACACAGAAACACATCACCTCTCTGACCAGTCTCTCTCTCAATCACACTCATGCTCTCAATCACACACAAATGCTCTCACACCCATTCACACCAGCTCTCACCCAGGCACCGATTCACACCCACAAGCTCTCACCCAGGCTTCCATTCACACCCACAAACACAAGCTCTCACCCAAGCACCCATTCACACCAGTTCTCAACCAGGCTTCCATTCACACCCACACACACAAGCTCTCACCCAGGCACCCACACACACAAGCTCTCACCCATTCACACCCACAGACACAAGCTCTCACCCATGCATCCATTCACACCCACAGACACACAAGCTCTCACCCAGGCACTCATTCACACCCACACACACACTCTCACCAAAAACGTCTTCTTCCTTCACTGCAGGAATGGGCTCCAGTTCCGCCGCGGCTTTACTCCAGTGGTCCTTCTTTTTTCGCCGCCACGGGGATGGGCTCCCATGGTGGCCTTGGTCGGGTTGGGTTTCCTCTTCGCCGCCACGGAGATGGGCTCCCATGGCGGCCTTGCTTCGTCGGGGTCGGGTTTCCTCTTCGCTGCCACGGGGATGCGCTCCCGTAGCGGCCTTGCTTCGTCGGGGTTCAACACTGCCATTCCTCCCACCCCACCCCCGGGCTATGCGATGCCTGCCTCACCGGGCAGTCAAAGGCTTCCTCCCTTCTTCCTACTCCCACTGGCAGGTAGAAGGGAGGAGGCTTCCGATTGGCCTGCGCGGAGGCAGGTAGACTGAAGGAGGCGTCCCATTGGGCAGTGGGGATAAGAAGAAAGGAGGCTTCCAATTGGCCCGCATGGGCTGGAAAAAGGGAGAAGGAAAGTACAACGGGGCAGTGGGACACCGGGAGATGCGACACACGGGTTGAGAAGCGCTGGTCTAGAATCCAGTTGTTCCAGCCTTGCCCACTAGGGAGCACCAGGGTAATCACCAAGACTCGCTACAAGAGAGCATGCTACAACCTTACACCTGCCAGAGGGAAATGAGTTAAAAGAAAAACAACAAAATAGTCAGTGGGCGATGCCTCCTGTATAAAGCAAACCAATATTTACAGGGGCAATCTTTTGGGACTGTTCAGGTCCCTTCCTTAGGCAGTGTCTTCCTGCTCAAGAAAGAGTCTGAATAAACCTGAAAGCACAAATCTTTAAATGTGTTACCCTTTGTAAGGTCTTACCTTTCAAGTAATATGTGTAATATTTGTGCCACACTACACAACATCGAGCTGTCACTGCAGCAACTAACGGCAGGAGGCTGCATAAGAGGAAAGTGCAGGATAATAAGGCTGGAAAACAAAAGCAATGACAATGAGCAAACAAACATCGATGTTGCTTTAATTGCAAAATACGTAGAAGAGAACATAAGTACTGATTTCAGCTCTGTAGAAGAACAATGGGCTAAATAAAGTGACATTTCCAGGAGTAGAGCTAATGATGCTGAGCTGCGTAAGCAGTGAGACATTCAGAATAGACATGAGTCACCCAAATCAGGGGAAAGTGCATAAGCTTCCCTTTATATGGATGTTTAGAGTGACCTCCGATCTAAATCATTAAGGGGGTAAGTTTGCAACATTGCACAGGAGTTAGCCAGCAAGTTCATGCACAAGTGCTTTTGAAAATGCAGAAGTAGGTAGGGAAAATACAGACCCTTCTCCCTTCCTTGGGAACGCCTCTGTGCAGTCCAGGTAAACTGACACATGGACAGAACAAATGTTTGCAGAAGTTTTACCCTCATAGCAGGGCAGGCAATTTTTGTCAATTGCCATTTCTGTGAGTAAAAATCCTGCTTTATCTGCAGGAATACCTTTGAAAATGATCTCTGCGAGAGAAATTTTCAAAATCATCTCTGCAGGTTAAATAGTGTTTTACCGGCAGAAATGTTGTTTTTTTTAATTGCCTGCTCAATGGGTGGGAACACATATGTGCAATAAGTCTGATCCATGCACAGGTTTACCCGGACTGAATGGAGGCATTCCTGGGGCCACAGTTGGGGAGTGCTTTGCGCTTTGGCGCAACTTTAGAAATTGTCCCTGAAAAATTTCTGCGAACAGTTTAGCTGGTGTAATTGTGTGCAGTTAGATTTTTTTTGGGATCATTTTCAAAGCGGGCTTACACAATGCCATCTACACAGGAAATCTAATGAGAGGCAAAAGGGATACTGCTCTGCTGGCTGTAACCTCGTTTTTAAACCGTGCATGATCTGAAACTCAGCAATAGAAAAGAATCATATTACTGACTGACCCGAACCACCTAAGGACAGCACTTCTACTCTATAATACTTTGCACCTACATTTTGGGATTCAGCTACGGTATTGACTCATGATCTGACCTCTCAAAATGCCCCCCACGAGCCTAAAGATTCTGCATCATGCTCTGCTGGATGCATAGATCTTGCACCTCAGCCTCCATTATGGATGTGCATTAGTTTTCTAACAAAATGAAAAACATAACAAAAAAACAAAATCTTTTTGTTAGACAGTGAAACAAACCCAGCCATAATTTTTGTTTCCTTCCATGAATCCTCTGTTCCAGCCTCATCAACATTTAAAAATTGAAACACCCTCCAGGCCTTCCCCTATACCCATCCCCCAATACCACTTAACCCATCGTAGGATTCCATGAGTTGAACTGAGGTAGGAGCGATGCCTTGTTGGATCTGTTTTCAAAATGGCACCAGCTAGCTCAGAGTCCAGTGCCATTATGTTGTACGGCCACTGTACCACTCCAGTGAGCCAAACTTGCTAACTTTCTCTACCTTCTTGGGAGAGTTATTTTGCACCCAGATAAATAAGGATTAACATCACAAGGGGTACACACATGCTGGATGGGAATATGTGCAATTATGTGGCATCAGTTAATACCAACTTTAACGTCATGGGGAGAACCATACCCCTTACACATCTCATCCTGATTCACTTGGAGAAGATGACCTTGCAGCCTACAGGGAAGTCAAGCTGCTATTAAGAATTAGGAAGGACTTGCATAAACAGCATTATTTCTCCAAGTAAGGATTGTCTGGTTGGATATCATTTCAAGGGTGATGATGGCAAAAAACTGTCCTAGAGAGGGAGTGATACCTTACAAGTGGTCCCACTGTTGGATAGCAGCTGAGATGTGTCTTTACCAGTGTGGGCAGAGATAACTGGGCAGACTGGATGGGCCAAGCCAGAACATTTCTGCAATCAAGCTAGAACATTCTCAGGTACAGGATAAAAATGGTACTGTGACCAGAGGCAACTTGCAGCCAGGGAAAATACATTTGTGCTCATAAGTTTATATACCCCTGGCAGAATTTGTAAGATGTATAGTATTTTAAGAAAACATGAATGATCAGACAAAACACATCTGTTATTTTTGTGTTTCAAATTGAACTATTATGCATCACCGAACAGCACAATCATTAAACAAACCATAACAATAAAGGAAATAATAAAATGATCCTGTTCAAAACTTTGCAAACCCTTAAATGTTTGGGCTGATAATATACACTCAAGTTGACACACAGGTTGAGATGGCAATGAAGGGTAGGTATCCCCTCCTGTGCCTTGTCTGATAGTAATTAGTGTTTGTGTATAGTCAATGAGTTTCTTAACTCTTGAGAAACCCTTGTGCATTTCATCCAGGGCTGTGCTGACTTTGGTGGTTACTGAAGCATGGGGAAAGCAAAAGAACTGTCAAAGGATATGCAAGAAAAAGTAGTTCAGCCTTATAAATCAAGAACAGGATATAAAAAGATCTCCAAAGATTTTAAAATGCCAATCAGTACTGATGAAGAAGTGGAAAGTTATGGCTTCTGTTAACACCAAGGTAGACCAAGAAAGATTTCAGACACAACTGCCAGGAAAATTTATCGGGATGTAAAGAAAAACTCACAAGCAACTTCTACTGAAATGCAGGCTTCTCTGAAACAAAGTGGTGTTGGAGGTTTTCAGCATGCACAATAAAGATACTTGAACAAAAATTGGGTTGCATGGTAGAGTTGCCAGAAAAGAGCCATTGCTGCATCAATGCTAAAAACAGCCCACTTACAATACAGCAAACTACACCTAGAAAAGCCTCAAAACCTCTGGACCAAAATAATTTGGAGTGATGAGACCAAAAACTGAAAAACTGAAAAACTGAACTTTATAGTCACAACCATAAACACTATCCCTTCCATGAAGCATGAAGTTGGATCTCTGCTGTTTTGGGGATGTGTGAGCTACAGCGGCACAGGAAATTCAGTCAAAACTGATTGCAGGATGAATGCAGCATCTTATCAGAAAATACTGAAGGAGAATTTAAATTCTTCAGCCAGGAAGCTGTGTATGGGGCACATTTGTACTTTCCAAAGTTACAATAATCTAAACATAAGGCCAAGTCGACCCTTCAGTGGCTGCAGCAGAAGAAAGTGAAGGTTCTGGAGTACCCATCCCAGTCTCCTGACCTCAACATCATTGAGCCATTTTGGGGAGCTCATCCTAGACAACCAAGGAATTTATAGGATCTGGAAACTTTTTGACGAGAGGAATAGGTAGTTTACCACGTGAGAAAATAAAGGGCTTCGTTCACAACTATCACAAAAGAATGTAAGCTGTCATTGATGCAAAAGGGGGCAATACACGATATTAAGAACTAAGGGTACGCAAAGTTTTGAACAGGACCATTTTGTGATTGTGCTATTCTGTGATGCATAATAGTTTTAATTTGAAACATTAAAAATAACAGACATGATTTGTCTGATCACTCATGTTTTCTTAAAATGCTACACATCTTGCAAAGTCTGCCAGGGGTATGTAAACTTAGGAGCACACCTGTAGTTCATATGCATTGTAGTTTTGGCCTTCAGATTCTATTTGTTCAGACTGTTCTTTTTCTGCCATTTTAGTTACAGTTTATTAACTAGTTCACTTCTTCAGAGTAATCTGTACAGGTTTCCACAGCAACCACATTCAGAATGTTCATGTGCGTGGCATTGGCACCTGCAAGAAATGAAGAGTACTTTCTCTTGAGGAACGTCCCTTCCCCATCACAAGGTGGCATCAGCGCGACACGTAGCAACCTTCAAATTGGGTAATGGGTATGCTATGTCATAGAAACCGCTTCTGAGATTTTGCTATTGTGGCTGCTGATTAGAATGTCTTTATAATTCCTGATTCACTACTAAAATATGCAGAGTTCTGCCTTTTGGGCACAGCAGTCTGAAGGAGTGCAATAGCACTAAAGGTGTACATTTGCTGAGGATGTGCTGAAACCTGATGGAGAAAGCTGGTCCTGTGGATCTAGCAATCCAGAATGGCACCAAACCAAAAGTCTCTTCCATTTGAAGCTATAAGCCTTCCTCATCAAAGGCTTCTGTTAAGGTACAAAATATGGTGGCTACGAATGAACGGGGGTCTGCTGAGCACAGAGTCACTGTCTCATTCAGAGACAGCCGGCTTCAGACTGCAGTCTGCTCTATGGCCGCCCCCCCCCCCCCCCCCTGAGGATCCAGACTGGTTCTTAGGGGATTCAGAAGGAGAGCCGGAACGCCTGGAAGGTGTTCCCAGCATTTAGATGGCTAGGAGGCCAAAGGAAGGTTTGGGATCCCAGAGAAAGGTGCATGAGCTCTTCTCCTGGTATGTGTTGATGTTATGCTATGATGCTAAGTTTGGAGGTGCTGAACCATGCCTGTAAGTAGAAGTCTTTTCTCCAGTTGTGTTTGTGTGCTGTCTATGAAGAGAATCTACCCTGAAAGGATCTGAACTGAATATCCGAACTAGAAGTAAGCCTTACCCAAACTATTTAAGCTTACCTGCAGTGCACAAGTCAGGAAAAGCTATTTTTGTCACCTGTGTGAATGTGCTGCAGAAGCCACCAACCTGATATCCTGATTTCAGCCAACAAGCTATCTTCCATTTTTTTAGTGTGATGGACCCTACAGTCACGTCACCATTAAGACCTGGTTGAGTCGCTGTTTCGACCTTTCAAATACAGCTCCTCCTTCTGTGAAGTCTGGAATGGCCGTCCCTCTGGAAGTCTATTTAGGAGCTCTCCACAGTGAACTTGAGAGGCAGTCCCTTTCTGTTAGTACAGAGTACAGAGGTGGTAGGAGTTTACTTTTTGTTGTTTTGCAGGCTAACCCAGGCTGTTGGTCCTGACCAGGGTTGGGAGGGACTTCCTTCCAGTCTACTCACTAGCTGGTTGGGATATCCCTCTGGGTCTAAATTTAGGGTTTTTTGAGATTTTTATTAGGAGCCTCATTGGACACTTGAACCTGTCTTGTATGTAGGGATTGTGGAACCCTGCTTGTGAACCACCTAGGGATAGGGGTATTACATCTCTGAAGTGGTGGTAACCTGCTGTGAGGAGGGGACTCCACTGTAAGCTTCTGTTCCTTTTTGGGGAAAGAACACTTTTGTTAGAAGATCCAGGAGGAAGATTTTTGGCTGATCCTTCCTTCCTGCTAGAAGAGAACTGCTTGTTTCAAAGAGGGTCCCATACATCAAGGATCCAGAGAGAGAGAGAGAGAGAGAGTACTAAAGAGACTGTGTAAGATCAAGGAGGTCCTGAAGATCTGCTAACAGAATCATGGGGGCAACCTGCATGGAGCGGCAGTTAACTACCCTTAAACATAAACATGGAGTAAACTGCACGGAGCGCAGTTACTGCTGTGGGAAGCTTGCTGAGCAGACTGGATGGACCATTTGGTCTTTTTCTGACGTCGTTACTATGTTACTTAAACATAAAGGAAAACAACATCATTGGGACACACATCCAGTGTTCACTGCCCTGGGAGAGAAAGAGAAGATTTACTCTCTGTGCCATAGACTTTGCTATTTTTATCATTTTCGAAGGAGTTTTGACCATCCTAAAGACCCTGCCCATCTGGGAGCTCCACTTCATTTTAAGCCAAGAGAGTGGATGTTTTCCCTGCCCTGATATAAGTGAGTCCTTCACAGACAGAAGGAAGAGAGATTTCTGTGGTGCTGCAGTTTGAGTTTTGTGACATCCACCATCAGTATTTAACAGTAAAGACTTTTATTTTGGACACTAACCAAGTGTCTCCAGAATATTTATTTCTGCACTCACTGCACCCACACAGGGACAAACATCCTCCCGAGGAGAAACACAAGGGGATGTGTAAGGAAACCCCCTCTGTCACATTGGGACCTGAGAGGACTCCTTTCTTCCTCCAGTCCAGCGAATCCACTTCTTGGGAAGTAAAGGAGGTACAAGAGCCCCAAAAGAGTATAAATAACTTTATGGCCTCACCCTGGTAGACATGCACACCAAGGTGGGGTTACATTACGAGGAAATATGGAAAAAACTACCATATGTTCAACATTCATGCTGTCAGGGATAGAAAAAGCAGATTCAGATGGCAGAGACAACTGTACTCCTGATTAATGAGGGACAGGGACATGCCCAGTGAAATCAGAGGTTGTTCAGAAAACGTCAGGAGATAGGGGAACCAAATTTGTCTTGGCCATGCCAGAGCAATTAGAATCATTCTTATTCAATCCCATAGCACTTTCTGGACTGTCTTTGCAATTAACGGGATCATAGTATAAACATATAGAATAACGGCAGAGCAGATAAGCATTGGGAGTGGAGCTGAATCTGTTTGGAAGAATGGAACAAAACTTTGACATTTTTGGTTGCTCTCTGTAGCAAATAAGTCAATTGTTGGCTAACCCAAAAGGCCACCTGATCCTGCGACCACACATGAGGATGTAGGACTTGACTGAGGAGGTCCACTTGAGTGTTTTGGGATCTTGGAGGTTCGCCGCTTGTAGATGAGCACCATTGTGGATAGCCCATGCCAGATCCTGAGAATTTTTCAAAATAGAGGAAAGGAGCCGGTTTCTTCTCGTTTTCATAGAACATAGCAACACAATTGTCTGGTGACACAAGATTCTCTTTCTCGCTAGAAGGTGAAAGAAAGCTTTCAATGTGTACCAGATGGCACATAGCTCCAAGAGATTGATTTGAAGACTATTTAGAGGAACCTGCCACCAGCCAATCTCCAGGTAGGGGAAGATGTAGATCCCATCCAGCGTAGATATGCTGCTACCACTACCAGGCACTTGGCAAATATACTTGGGGGCTACAGATAGGATTTGTACTGGTAATGAGTCCCCTCCACTACAATTTTGAGGTATCTCCAGTGTGAATGATGAATTAGGATATGAGTATAGATATCCTTGAGATCTAGGGCACACATCCAATTGTCTGATTGAATGAAGAAAAGAATCATGTGAAGGGAGTCCATCTTGAATTTCTCCTGCATCAGAAGTTTGTTCAGTTTTCATAAATCCAGAATAGGCCTCAGACCCCTGGTCTTCTTGGGAATGAGGAAGGAACATGAATAAAATCTCTGGCCTTGTTCTTGGAGAGCAACTTGCTCTATCGATCTCTGCTGAAGGTGCAACACTACCTCCAGATGAAGCTGGGCTGACTAAGAGGGTATGAATTGAAGACTGAAAACTGCCAATTCAAAGGTAGGCGAGAGATGTTCAAGTGGTAACCACACTCCACAATTTTCAGGACCCAGTAAAGGATTTTGGATTTTGCCACCCCCTAGGCACTGTTGGTGCTGCTGCACCTGCTTCCCCCACAATAAAGTCAGACAACAGGGAGCAGAAGGTCTAAAGCACAGTGCCACAGTTTGCTTCAGCAGCTCAGGGTAGATTCTGTGACAAAAAGAGAAAAAATATTTTTTATGTTATGTTATCAAAATGAAGTAGTGTTCCAATCTTGCTTGTGTCTGTATAATTTAGACACAAACAAGTTTGGAAAATAGATCTCAAGCATCAATAGAGGGAGATCTCAGGGATGGGAAGGACCAGATATGGGGAGAGAAAAGGACCAGGAATTGAGTGAGACAATGAGAAGAATAGGGAAAGAGGACTGGGAATGGAGAGAATGAGATGTGGGAAAGATCATGAATCTGAGATGGGAGAGGGAGAAGAAAGAGGGAGCAGAAGGGTTCGGGGATGGGTTCCAAGATTTATGGAGAAGGGAGAGAGAGGAAGGAAGGGTGATTCCAGGATCTGGGGGAAAGAATCTAAGGTTAAGGGAGAGAGGATCTGAATTGTGTTGGTGAGGGTGAAGAAGGAGGAGAAAGCAGGTGTCCCTACTGTATTTCGATCCTGTACCCCCTTATATCACTTCTCTAACCTCCCACCCAATCTGTCATATACACAAACACACTGACAGCTGGCACCAATCCCTTTCTCTGTCACACACATGAACCCCTTCCCCCTTTCACTTCTGTTTCACGAATAGACATGCCCTCCCAGCCAATCCCCTCTCATCCCCAAGCTTCTCACCTCATCCTCCAATGATCCCACCTTAGCACTCCCCTAACCTCCCCAAAATGATCCCTTTTTGCTCTCTCTGCTCCAGGCTGACACTCTCCCATCCTGTTCTCTACACATGTCTGGGAGGGGAGGGGCTGGATCTGGAAGCAGAAGGCTGTTCCCTTCTGATTGAGATTTGGTACTGCTGGATGGCAGAAAATCTTCAACCAGGCTGCTGCCCCCAGATTTTAGCCATCCTAGACACAGGCCTAGTGTTCCTATTAACAAATCCAGGCCTATCAGAACCCAGCGTTCTTGGTGATCTTTTTTCACACTGAGAGAAAGTATTAAACTCTTTTCCCTACTGGAGGTAGTGGGGAGTTGGGCTTGAGACACATCAGAAACTGGGTCCAGGTTGCACTCATTTCTGATGCCACATGGCACAAGCAGGTACCAGCTCAGACGCTCCTTCCAACGCTGCTCCTCCTCACCTTGCGCAGCCCCTCCCGGCAGTCTCCATAGGCGTGCACACGCATAGCGCGTATTGCATCTTAAGGGGCTAGAGGCAGGAAACTGGCTTCAGCATCTACTGAGGATTTCACCCACTCCGGGTATACCACAGATTCCCAGCAGGTGCCTCAGCAATGGGTTGCCTGCATCTTGTGTGTAGTGTGACTCCTGTGTTCCTGATCCTGTGCCTGCCTCATCTCTCTAGCCCAGCCTGCTTCATCTCTCTAGCCCAGCCTGCTTCATTTCTCTAGCCCAGCCTGCCACATCTTATCCAGCCCTTGCCTCCCTGCCTACCCTGCTGTATCAGTCCTTTTTCCTATTTCCTAAGCTTGCCCTTGGATTGACGTCTGGATCTGACCTTAGCGTGGACTTTGACCACTCTTGCCTGCCACCTGCCACTGACCCTTGGCTAGACATTGATCCTTCTAGCTGGCCACCTGCCTCTAACTGTAGCCTGGCCCTGGACCTTTGCCTATGCCACTACTATAGAGATGGTTGACTAAGCCCTGCCGGCCTCCAGAACCCAAGGGCTCAACATAAGGAGAAAGGAGTTGGTATAGGTGAAGACTCTGAACCACCTCTTCTTTGTATAGCTCCACCAGCTGTCGGTGAGGGCCTACAGGGCCATCCCCATAGGCTGAG
Organism: Rhinatrema bivittatum; assembly: GCF_901001135.1. Classification (NCBI taxonomy): domain Eukaryota; kingdom Metazoa; phylum Chordata; class Amphibia; order Gymnophiona; family Rhinatrematidae; genus Rhinatrema; species Rhinatrema bivittatum. The sequence goes on along the minus strand of NC_042616.1, from coordinate 209,869,090 downwards.
TCAAACTTACCACAGCAACAAGGGTCCATGAATCTTACAACCTGTGGCTGTTGCAGGCTTTTAAGCTGATGCTGAACCCTTTGATGAGAAGCTGTTGCTGCTGCAAAGAAGAGAAAGATCAACAATGCTGGTAAGACTGGAAGGATTCTCTCTGAACAACCTCATTCCTATAAGAGTATTGATATCTTAAGAGCTGGAAGTTGGTTTCCTCTTCCCATTGACAGAGATTGGATAGCAGTCTGGTATTCCTTAATCTGTGTCACAATATTTTTAAGTTTGTCCTGAACAAATTGCATCCCAAACAAGGGACATCTGTAATCTGGTCATGGACATCTTCTCTCTGACCACTGGTGAGGCCTCACTTGGAGTACTGTGTTCAATTCTGGAATTCATATCTCCAGAGGGACAAAGAAAGGAAAGAGGCAGTCCAGAGAAGAGCAACCAAAATGGTGTGGGGTCTGCATGAGAAGACCTATGAGGAGAGGCTGAAGGATCTGAATACGTATACCTTGGAAGAGAGGAGGTGCAGGGGAAATATGATACAGACCTTTGGATACCTGAAAGGTTTCAGTGATGTATTTTCGACAAACCTTTTCTGTTGGAAAGAAATCAGTAGAAGTAGGGGTCATGAAATGAAACTCCAGGGAAAAGTCTCAGAACCAATGTCAGGTAATATTTCTTCATGGAAAGGGTGGTGGATGCCTGGAATGCACTTCTGGAGAAGGTGGTGAAGATGAAAACTGTGAAAGAATTCAAAGGGGCATGGGATAAACACTGGGAATCCCTAAAGGCTAGAGGATGGAAATGAAGAAAAGAATGCATGGGGGTAAATTGCTGCTGTGGCAGTTACTGCCCTTAACCAATAAGCCTGATACTTTGATGCAACTCCAACATTGCTGTCTGCTTCAATGGCAGGGGAAAAGGGGAATTGGATTCAAACAGCAACCAATGAGGGCCTTGACTTTTATGGTCTGGGAAACTGAAAAGCTTGAGGGTAACCTACACAGCACAGCAGATACTACCATAAGCTTGCTGAGCAGACTGGATGGACCATTTGGTCCTTTTCTGCCATCATTTCTATGTTTCTATGTTTCTATGCAACCAAGCCAGCTTAGGGGCCTTAATGGCAAGTCACCAGGTCCTTGCTGGGGTGTTGAAAGCTTCATAGACTGAGCAGACTAGATGCTACCCGCTCTCTTTGGAGTCTTAAATTACTTTCCGCACTGTGGCCTGATCAGGGTCTAAGGACTCATTGAGAGGCTTCATATTCTTAATGCATTCATGTAAACATTGAACCATATACAGCTGGTGTGCCACTATACAGGAGCTCAGCATGGAACTTTGAAACACCTTCTTCCTAAATGTAAATCCAACCCCTGGAAAAGGCCCCCCTCATTTCAATGGCTTCTAAAAGTAAGAGGATTCAGATAATAAAATCATTAAGGGGCTTAAAACCGAAGAAAGTCATACACAGTTTGCCCTGTTCAACTGGGTTTTTTTTTTTTCCTGTACATGGGTAATCCCATTCATTAATGTTTCTCCCAGAAGTAGGGATGGGAATAAGGTTTTAGAGTAGAAGATTCTTTTTAAAGAAGTACGGTAAATAGATTGCATTATTTTAGTTTTAAAACATTTATTGCATTATAAAATGATTAAAAATATACCTGCTGGTTTTAGGGTTAAAAAAAGTTTATAAAAACAATAAGAACATAAGAAATTGCCATGCTGGGTCAGACCAAGGGTCCATCAAGCCCAGCATCCTGTTTCCAACAGAGGCCAAACCAGGCCACAAGAACCTGGTAATTACCCAAACGCTAAGAAGATCCCATGCTACTGATGCAATTAATAGCAGTGGCTATTCCCTAAGTAAAACTGATTAATAGCAGTTAATGGACTTCGCCTCCAAGAACTTATCCAAACCTTTTTTGAACCCAGCTACACTAACTGCACTAACCACATCCTCTGGCAACAAATTCCAGAGCTTTATTGTGTGTTGAGTGAAAAAGAATTTTCTCCTATTAGTCTTAAATGTGCTACTTGCTAACTTCATGGAATGTCCCCTAGTCCTTCTATTATTAGAAAGTGTACATAACCGATTCACATCTACTCATTCAAGACATCTCATGATCTTAAAGACTTCTATCATATCCCCCCTCAGCCGTCTTTTCTCCAAGCTGAACAGCCCTAACCTCTTCAGCTTTTCCTCATAGGGGAGCTGTTCCATCCCCTTTATCATTTTGGTTGCCCTTCTCTGTACCTTCTCCATCGCAACTATATCTTTTTTAAGATGCAGCGACCAGAATTGTACACAGTATTCCAGGTGCGGACTCACCATGGAGCGATAGAGTTATTATGACATTTTCCGTTTTATTAACCATTCCCTTCCTAATAATTCCTAACATTCTGTTTGCTTTTTTGACTGCTGCAGCACACTGAGCCGACGATTTTAAAGTATTATCCACTATGATGCGTAGATCTTTTTCCTGGGTGGTAGCTCCTAATATGGAACTTAACATCGTGTAACTACAGCAAGGGTTATTTTTCCCTATATGCAACACCTTGCACTTGTCCACATTAAATTTCATCTGCATTTGGATGCCTAATCTTCCAGTCTTGCAAGGTCCCTCCTGTAATGTATCACAATCCGCTTGTGATTTAACTACTATGAATAATTTTGTATCATCCGCAAATTTGATAACCTCACTCGTCGTATTCTTTTCAAGATCATTTATATATATACTAGCCGTTAAGCCCGTAACAACGGGCTACATTTAAAAAAAAATTTTCGGTCCATTTCCTTCCCACTTCCTCCCCCCCTCACCTCCCCCCTCTAGTCTCCCTCCCCCCACTCTCTCCTCCCTCCCACCTCCCCCCTCTATTCTCCCTCTCCTCACCTCACTCTCTCCTCTCTCCCCCCTCACTCTCTCCTCCCTCCCCCCTCTATTCTCCCTCTCCTCCCTCCCCCCTCCCCTGGGCTGGCTTGATGCTGCGGATCTGCCATGTTTTTGATGACGTATGGGCGCACTTGCTCCAGAGTTTGTACCGGCAAGGGCACGAACCTCGGGGGCGTCCCCCTGTAGTGACATCATCCGCTTCCAACTTAAAAGGTCTTTCTTTGCTACTACGAATCGAGTTAGCAAGGACTCGAATCTTACTCTTCCTGGTTATGATTTGCTTAGCTACTCTGCCTTCTTGTACTTACCTGGGGTACCCGCTCCTTGGGGGCTCCGTTCTCTCCTTTTGATTTCAGACGGGATCCGGTACTCGCTCCTCGAGGGCCTACGTCCCTGAATGCTCAGAAGACTCCTTACTGCCTGGAAGCGATCGCAGACGTGAACACTGTGAGTTCTATTACAGATAAGAACCGGTACTCGTTCCACGAGGGCCTATGTTCCTAATCTCTGAAGACTCTCTTCTGTCTAAGACGTTCTCACAGGTACGAAGATCATGAGTTCTTATTCCAGACTGCATATAGGAACCAGTACTCACCTACGGCTCCTGTTCCTGAATATACTGAAGACTCTCTGTTGCATAGAAGCCATTACAGATATCTACAATTGTGAGTGTATCATCTACTACTGGTTATGTATCCAGCATACCCTGTCTACTCACTACCTATAGTCTCTCTCTACAGCTCAGCAATCCAGAGATCGCAATTCTGAGGGACTTCAGCCCTGCCAGGTACATCAGTTCACTATTGCCACCTCTGGTGGTTCTACTTCCTATCTAATAAAGAACTATCTGTCAGGCCTATACAGTACAGTGCGCTCCGACGGAGCACCCTGTTAACCTGCTCCTGGACGCGCGTTTTCCCTTACCCCTTATTCAGTAAGGGGAGGAAAACGCGCGTCCAACCCGCGGCACCTAATAGGGCCCTCAACATGCAAATGCATGTTGATGGCCCTATTAGGTATGCGCGAGGGATACAGAAAGTAAAATGTGCAGCCAAGCCGCACATTTTACTTTCAGAAATTAGCGCCGGACCTGACGTCGGTGGGAGGAGCTGCGCCTGACGCCCATAAAATCGGTATCTCTACGGCGCACTATTGCTGTCGGTGCGCCGCCAAAGCTGCGCGCCTAAGAGGTGCAGCTTTGCCCGGCTTAGCCAGGCTTAGCGAGGATTGGCAAGAGGATTCTTTTCCTTTGAATTTGCGGTTGCCACGGAATTTGGAGGACGACGGAATATTTGTGTCATTGCAAGAAGTCTTAACAAAGGTACATTTTATATTTACTGATATTTACTGGCTTTCTTTCCTCTTGGTGATGCCACATACCAAGAGGAAAGCTAAAATGAGAGTGAGTTCCTCTCACCAATTATGAATGTTAATCAGACATCAATTCAAGACTGTTTTGCAAGGGCCCCCTTGAGGACACCAGGAATTGAAGTCGCAGGAGATTTAGGCCAGGAGCAGGGTCAAATTCTCCAGACTTATAAAACATCTTTGAGCCCTGGTGCTCCGGCAACACCTGAGCCTCCTACAGGAAAAACAAGGGGAGAATTTATATTTGAGGATTCTAAGTCAGATATGATTTCTATATCAGCAAGCAGAGGGGGGCAGATTTTCTAACCCCCCCCCCCCCCCCCGGTAAACCCTGAAGATCAGGGTTCTGGAGAGCATGCTAGTAATTTTGTTTTTCCTCAAGTTCAACCTGGGAACACTCCAATGAAGAAGGGAATGGATGGAATTCAAGGGAGAATGATGATTGATATACCATATATTACTTCTAAGACGTTTACCTTGGAAGAAATAGGAAATATGATGATTATCATGCAGAAATCAATAAATAGCTTAGCTACAACAGTCCAGGATGCTTTCAATAGTAATAAGTTCTTGCAAATGAAAGTTGAAAAAGTTCATGTTACTGTTAATACAATGGGGAAAAAAGTGGATGATATAGAAAAAGTGCAGTTAAACCTAATAAAATCAGAAAGGTTATATTTGGCCAAATTTGAACAATTGGAAAATCAAATTAGAAAACCCAATCTTAGGGTGTTGAATTTCCCTAAGTCACATTTAATCTCTCCAAAGGAGTTATTTAAAAGCTATTTGATTAATGTTTTGAAGTATACGGAAACTGCTATACCCGTAATATCTAGAATCTATTATATTTCCCAATTTCAGAAATCAGACATGTTAGATCAAGAACAAGGAATCCAAAAAGAGAGTGATTTGAACCTTTCCGATTTTTTAGAAAAATCTTCCGAAATGGATATTAAGGTTCGAGCTACATTAATAGTGCAATTTGCATTGATATCTGAGAGGGATTCAGTTCTTAGATTTTATTTTAAATATCAAAAGTCTAAGTTTCATGGTCAATGTGTCAGGATATTTCCTGACATTGCCCGAGGTACCCAGATAAGGAGAAAGGAGTTCTTGAGTATGAGGGAGAAAGTTAAACAGAGAGGGGCTAAATTTCTCCTTAGGTTTCTCTGTCGCTGTATTATAATTTTCAAAATTCTAGGTATATATTTAACCAACCTTGTCAACTTCATTCAAATCTTGAATCCTATTCCTAAATTCTTCATAGATACATTAGCTGGGGGAAAATGTGTTTGGGGGTAGACACAATTTGATGTTATGTAATTTCATGAGTAAATTGCTGCTCTAGAGTTTGCCGTCCTCCTAATTTCATAATTTCTTATAATTTGTAAATTTATAGATTTGTCACAGAATGTATAAAATAATTATCTTGGATATAATTTTCCTTTTATGTTTGAACTGATGGATACAAACTGTGTAATATCTTTTTGAAAATTAAAATCTTAATAAAAATAAAATTAAAAAAAAAAAAAAAAAGAAATCAGAATGCCTCCATTTTGTCCTCCAACATGCTTTTTATCAGTTGGTCCCTTTTATATCATTCACATGTAGTTGGTTAATGTCTGCTTTGAACTGAGTGATACATTTTTGCCATTAGTGTGCACTTATTTATTTATTTATTTGGAACTTTTATATACCGACATTCATGTGCAAAAGAACATATCAGATCGGTTTACAGCAAAACGAAAAAGCATAGGTGAATGCATTACATCGAACAAAGGGTATAGGTAACTGGGATCAAAACGGGAACTGATAAATTAACTTGACAGGTGGTATAACAAGAAATATAATCATGCTAAGTCTTCAGTACCTACCTAGGGCATTTGGACCTTTTGTGAACTGGTGCCTCTATGTCTATACGTGTCCTGGCCGTGGAAGGCCCACGCCCGGGCCCACTCACCCCGAAAGCTCAGCTGCCAGCTCCGGTTCACCTTCGCTCGCGGTGGTGGGCAGCCACCTCCATCCCCGAGCGCCTGCAGCCACCTATTCCGCTTATGACTCCTGTGCGGTTCCTCCTGGCACCTGGTGGGCCTCCCCGCAGGGGCTGCAGAGTGACGCCACAACCCTCCTTCCTCTGGGCTCCGGCTTAGGCGCATGTGCGCGCAACTTGCACTCTTTTAAAGGGGCCGCGGTGGGAAAGTAGCCTGCGGCCCCAGATGATGACATCACTGGGCCTCTGTATAAAAGGCAGGGCCCAGCCACTTGTTCCCTGCCTTGGCAACAGGTTTCCATGATTGCTCGTATACTAGTTGCTCATTCCTGGTTCCTGTTCCTGTCTTCGTTCCTGTCTTCTGTTCCTTGTCATCGTTCCTAGTTCCTGTCCCTGCATTTTCCCTTGTCTGCTCTTCGTTCCTCGGACTGATTCTCTGGTATTGACCCCTGAATAGCCTGGACTATGCTTGGACAGATTCTCTGGTATTGACCTCCGCTTCATCTGGACCATGTCTGATCTATCTCTTGACTCTGACCTCTGCTCTGCTCCCGGTACTGTGCCTTCCTGCCGCCTGCCTTGGACTCTCCTTGTTTCCTACGGACCTGGTCTCTCAGGCTTCGGCCTATCTTTACCTGGACGGCCCCTGTTCTCCTTTGTTCCTGTTGGCATCTTGGTCTTTGGAACCCTGCCTCATCCTAACTGTCCTCGGCCTTCGAATACCTCTGCTGGTTTCTGGCATACCCTTGTCTACATCAACCGGGAGTCGTCTCACGGAGGCCCGCCTAAGCCCAGCTGGCCCCGGCACCCGAGGGCTCAACCTAAGGGGAACATGGGCTGGTATTGGCAAAGCTCCTGTCGGCCTCCGTCTCCTAGCCTGCTCCACCACCCAACGGTGGGGACCCGTAGGGCTTGCCCTGTGGGTAGCGTCAATTCTACCTCGGGCCAAAGGTCCACCATCAGCGCAACAGTGTCTTTGCGCAAAAACTTAAATTGGGCCCTAATTTTATTTTCCTATGACTTCTTGCCAGTCTCTTTTGTATACTGATTATTTGTAAGGCTAGGTTTGCCTCTCGTGTGTGCAATCATTCATTGAAAACCATTGCAGAATCACACACTCCCATGTGTTAATAGTTTCATTATCAGTGTTTGCCTCTTAATTATATTTACTTTACCTTTAATTAATTTCTACTAATTACTTGGAACAGTAACAAGTTCTACTTAGACATTTGGCTCAGCATTCATATTTCATTCTGTCAGACATAACATTGAACTTCACTGTAAGATGGAGAATAGAAATGGCAGAATCACAGTACAACAATTCAGAAGTTCTTTCAAACTAATTATTAACCAGTTAATGCATTTAACCCCACATATTGCTAAACTGAAGGCAATGCTGAGGGGCACAAGGCTAACCTTAAGAGGAACAGAAGGAAATGATGGCAAATAAAGTCTGAGTTATCCTTCCCCCAAGGCAATGCTTCCCAAACTGGATCCCTGAGACTTTCAGCCAGGTCTGGTTATCAGGCAATCTAAAATATTCAAAATTAGTTTAGCTCTTTGACTAAATGCATGCACATATATCTCATTGAACATTCAATGGGGATATATCCTCAAACCAGATCTGCTTGAAGGTCTGGAAGATTGAGTTTGGGTACCTTTGCCCAGCGGGTCACTGAAGGCAGTGATCATCAGCCTGAAAAGAGGAATATGAGCCAAGAATCAAACTGCTGATGCCTGCAAGGAAGCGTGCAGCTCTGCCTCTGGGTAATCAGACTAGAGCTTGATCTGTATTTTTACTTTATATGTGTAGCTGCTGTCTTTGTGGCTGGGCCTGAAGGCAGGAGTCACATGGTGTTCTGCAGCCAACAGGCCAAGGCCAGTCCAAGATGGCTTTCAATTTCTCTGGGTCCATTTGCAGATAATATAGCTTAGGAATTGTAGTTTTTCAGTTTCACATAAACTCTGGTCTCTGGTGTTCACGATGCTGATCCAGGGTTTTATAAAAGACAAGAATATCATCTAGGTAGACCATCACATAGGAACAGAGGCGGTCACGGAATATTTCATTGACCATGAATTGAAAGACAGCAGGAGCGATGCACATGTCAAATGGCATAACCAGGTACTCGTAGCACCCGTCTCTGGTGTTAAAAGCTGTTTTCATTACCCTCCCTTATGCAGAGATTGAGTTTTGTGAATATCTGACCTCCTCTGAGGCAGTCAAAGAGTTCCATGAAAAGAGGAACAACTTAGTGATTGCATTGAGCCCTCTATTATCGATACAAAGGCGGAGTGTGCTATCTTTCTTTCCGACAAAAAAGAAGCTGGCCCTGGCAAGAGAAGAAGATGGACGAATGAACCCTCTTTCCAGGTTCTCCTAAATACATTTCGTCATTGCCTCTGTTTTGGGAGCAGAAAGAGAGCAAACCCTACCCCTGGGGGGTATCTTATCTGGCAGCAAACCAACAGCACAGTCATAGGAGTAGGGTGGCGGAAGGATTTCTGATCGCTGCTTGCTAAAGATATTGGCGTAAGTGGCATATTGAGGTGGCAAGCCAACAATGCTGGTGTCACTGCTTGGACGAGAGAGAGAGAGAGAACAGGCACGACCTTAGCAAAGCACTGATGGTGGCAGGTGGAACCCCATCAGGTGATTTGTAAGGTTCCCCAATCAATACTAGGTTGATGTTGCATGAACCAGGGGAGACCCAGGATAATGGAGCTAACGGCCTTGAATAGTATGTAGAAACTGATCTGTTTGTTGTGGAGAAGACCAGTCTGCATAGTAAGTGGTGCGGTGGCCAACTTTACGTGTCCAGGCAAGGGATCCCCGTATACTGAGGGTATCATGAGGGCGGGGTCCAGCAGGATGGTGGGGAGATTATACTGGTGTACCAGGGATTCATTGAAGAAGTTGCCACCAGCTCCAGTGTCCAGAAAGACTTGACTGTCAAACAAAAGGTCTTCCCCACGATAAGGCAAATCAGCACCCGAATTTGTGGAGGAGTATGGTCAACTTAGGATGTCCTCTCCTACCAGCCCTAGGTCCTGGAGTTTCCTGGTTTAGCCGGGCAACAAGTGGAAAAGTGCCTCTGGGTGGCACAATACCGGCACAGATGGCGGCACCATTGCCTCTGCTTCTCCTCTGCCAACAATTTAAGATGGTCCACCTGCATGGATTCTTCTTGGGGAGCACTGGGATCTGGAGCCGGCATGGTAACCACTGGTTATTGAAAAGCAGGGGCCAAGTGAATGGGACGTTGAGTCACACTCTCTCACGGGCTTGCTCCTGTAACTGGAGATTTAGGCAGATAGTCAAAGTGATCAGGCCTTCCAACATATCAGGCAAGTTATGGCTGGCTAGCTCGTCCTTGATACATTCTAACAAGCCCTGTCTGAAGATGGTGGTCAAGCTGTCATCATCCCATTGGAGTTCTGATGCCAATATGTGAAAGTGAACCACATATTCTCCTATGATTCGGGAGCCTTGCTATATCTGGAGTAGTTCAGCGGCCATGGAGGGTGTCTGGCTGGGTTTATCAAATATCATCTGGAACTCCCACAAGAAGTTATTCAAGTTCCCCACTAGTGGGTCGTCGTGCTCCCAAAAGGGGGGTCACCCAGGCCAGGGCAGAGCCCTCTAACAGCGACAGGATGTGCGTGACCTTCACCCAGTCCAAGGGGAAGAGTGCTGCTTGCAACTCTAACTGCATCCAGCACTGGTTCAAGAAGCTTTGACACCTTTTGGAGTCACCATTGTACTGAGGCGGTGGAGGCAGATGGAGCATGGCAGTGACAGGTCATGCAAGAGGTGCCGGAGCAGGTCTCAAGACAGTAAGCCAAACCTTGCAGGATCTTCGCCATGTCATTCAGCTGGTCCTGCTGCTGTTTCAAATGAAGCACCAGTCTGTAGATGGCAGAAGCTTGAGATGAGTCCACCAAGCACATGGCCTTCGCAAACTAAGATGAGTGTGGTGCCACTCCCTGTGAGCCTTTTGTGCTGTGAAGTAGCTGACACAGCCTTATCGGTGAATCTAAGAGGCCTACACCAACAGCTGATAAATGCACCCTGGAGTGGGACAGGCTGGAGCTTCACCTATACCAGACACCTCTCCTGCAGGTTGAACCCTTGGGTTCTGGCAGCTGGCAGGGCTTAGGTGGATTCCAAGGGCAGTCGAGTAGGTTCGAGTCCAAGAACAAGCCAAAGTCAGGGCAGGCAGCAAGCAGGAGATACCAGAAACAGGCAGAGGGTCGGGACAGGTAGAAAAAAAGCATGGTCAGGTCCAGATGGCAGGCAAGCGTGGTCAGGTCTAGGTGCAGGCAAGTGTTGTCAGGTCCATGTCTAAAGCAAGAGATCACTACCAGGAGATCAGGCCGAGGAGGAAACAAGGCCAGACGAGGAGAGGCTGGATGAGGCAAGGCTGGGTGAGGCAAGGAACAGGAACGCTGATCAGCACATAGTGAAGCTAGGTAGGATATCTGTTGCAAAGGCAGGTTGCTGGAGTTGTGGCTGGGTTTAAATACCCAGCTGCGTGATGTCATCATGCGGTGCCAGGGTGACATTTCCCTCCTCAGGGCCAATAAGGTATGTGCGGTTGTCGGCACGTACACCTACAGCCAATGCAATGAGGAGGAGAGAGCAGTGCTGTGGCGGCGACTCCAGGTGGCTTCCAGGGCCCTGGCAGTGATTGCAGCTGATCACGAGCCTATCCCATCACCAGCCAAATGTGACATAGCGTTAATGTGGCGGCTGCAAAAGTAGTAATACTCATACTGTTAGGTTTGCAGGATGTTACAAGTAAATTTTAAACAAAGAAACTTTTTATGTGGAATGCTAGCGCCTTGTATTTATGGGAGATAATGTATGAATGAGCCCTGGAGCTAACACAGAGAGCGACTAAATTAAGACTGTTCCTTAAGCCTATAGAAATTGTGCTCAGTGGAGGCTTTGTTAGGAACTGAACTTAAGTTTAGGAATTATGAAGTTGTATTAGGGATAGGTTAGAAAGAAATTATATAAAGGAATTTCAAGAGAGATTGGGGATAGTTATACTCTAGAAAGTTGGTAAATGTGGGGAGTTTGGAAGGTAGCCTTGAGTTGTGTAATAAAAGGTTAATCCTCTACCTGATGAATTGTTGACTTTTTTTTATTGAGGCGCAGAAGGGAACAAGGACAGGTTGTACCGAAGGCTTAAACAAAGTGGAAGACAAGTAGTGTACCTGACCTTCTTGACCCTAGACCCAGGCAGAAAAAGAGTCTTTGTTACATACATAGTACGTAAACACTGGCTCCTGTGCTCATATTTTCACAGTCTACTAGATCCAAACACATGAGAAACCAAACAGACCAGAGGCATCCTAATTCTATAGGCACTTCAATGTTTTCAAGCCCTAAGTATACATTAGAGCAGTGATGGTGAACTCCAGTCCTCGCATAATATGGAGGCATTGCATGCAAATCTTTCTCATGCATATTCCTTGTGGATATCCTGAAAACTTGGCCTGTTTGTAGCACTCGAGGACTGGAGTTCGCCATCACTGCACTAGAGCGGCGAGCCCTTCTCAGGCTATAGAGAATTACTTTCAGGCTATAGAGAATTACTTCTCAGGCTATAGAGAATTACTGTTCCAGTGTTTCAAGGTAGGCGTCCCACTAAGATGGTCAGGACAAAGAAGGATGCAATGAGAGGGATGGTTGTTTGCAACTGGAATCAACATCTCACAAGATTCATGCTGTCCTAGTATCTTACATTATGGATTGCCACTGCTAGAAGTCCAGCTAAACTGTTAATAAATGAGCAACTTACAATTCTGCTGGATCACATACAGCTTGACATGACTGTGGACCATACAAAAGTTGCTGATGGTGATGGCACTACCAACAAAGAAAGAATGTTCATGCATGTATTTATTCCATGTGATCCTATGTTAGGAACTTATAGTCCTGGACCAGCATGGAATCCTGCCACTGTGACTCAAGCTATAGGACTGGCATTGTACTAAGCGTCTGGCGTTGCGAGGGTACATTGGCCAAAAGAGAGGGGTCATGTTCCAGGGCTATCGCCTTCCATGGAACCTAACAGTGCTGTTCTTTAGCTGCCTATGAATTTCGCTGTTCCTAAAGCGCAGTGCTCTGAGCTGGCATTTTGACACTGAACCAAATGAGGAGATCTGTGATCAAGAGATTGTCACCAGACCCCTAGAGAGAGTTTCATCCCAAACATTTCTGCAACCCAAACTGGCCTGAATCGGCCAACATCCATCAGAGCACAGCCCTGTCATCTGAAGAACTATGGTGAGGAGGGGTTTAGGGTATTGGCCCTCATGATTGCCAAATCAGCAAATATCAGAGGAACTGACTGCATGCAATTTCACTTACACCCTACGTTTCAGCCTGCACCTTGAGCAGCTATGCTGCTGCCGGACCCTATCCATGTGTAACAAAGGCTCTGTTTTTCCAGCAGCCAGCGTGCTCCCTACTTCATGCATAATAGAAGCAGGTCAGAGAGGGGTGACTAAAACGATACGGTGCCTGCAACACAAACCCTAAACAGAGAGACTAAGCACATCACAAAATGTACTCACTGAAAGAGAGAAGGGAAAGGGAGGATGCGACAGAAACATTCAAATATTTAACAGGCCTCAATAAAGTACAAGGGGGGAATTTTCATTAAAAAAAAAAGAAAGTAAAGGACAAAGGGTCATGACCTGACTTTTGAGGGAAGGCGGCTCAGAGGAAAGGGAAGGAAATAATTCTTTACTGAGAGGATGCTAGATGCCTGGAGTAGCCCTACCAATACGGAAGACAATTTTCAAAGCCATTTACCCAGGTAATTAGCAATTTACATGCGTAAGCTGACCTTGCTTGAGGTGGTGTCTCCTTGACAATTAGCTATAAAGGACGCTGAGGAAAAGCACCCAATTACCTTGCAACTATGCAGCCTAAATGAAAACTGCCCCCCAAGTTCTCTAAAACAGTCTAAAGGTAAACGGTATACTGTCCTAAAATCACTAATCGATCCAAATGTCCTCATTAGAAGAATAAAAAGTTGAAATGTTACTTTCTTTATAAAAGTTGAGTATCTTTGCTCTTGCTCTCTTTCTCCATAAACCTTGACCCTGGCCAATAGTCGGCAGGGATAGGTGAAACCAATAAGAAGGTGATAACATAAATCTGACTCCCCTGGAGCTATTCTTCCCCCCCCCCACCAGTAAGTTTTTTTTCTCCAGGGTTACTTACGGGCCGATTCAGTAAAGTCCGCGGGAGAGCGGACGAACGCCCACTCTCCCGGCGCGTGCACAGGCCACGCGCCTGTGCGCACAATTCTGTATTTAAATTAGGTGGTACGGTAGAAATGGGCAAAAGGAGGCGCTAGGGACACTAGCGCGTCCCTAGCGCCTCCTTTTGACCTGGAGCGGCGGCTGTCAGCAGGTTTGACAGCCGCCGGCCCATTTAAAATTTTTTTTTTTTTTACTTTTTTTACTCTTCGGGACCTCCGACTTAATATCGCCATGATATTAAGTCGGAGGGTGCACAGAAAAGCAGTTTTTACTGCTTTTCTGTGCACTTTCCCGGTGCCAGCTGAAAGCAAAATGTGCAGCTTGGCTGCACATTTTACTTTCTGTATCCCGTGCGCATACCTAATAGGGCCATCAACATGCATTTGCATGTTGAGGGCGCTATTAGGCTCGCCGGGTTGGACGCGCGTTTTCCGCCCCTTACTGAATAAGGGGTAAGGGAAAACGTGCATCCAAGGGCAGGTTAACAGTGCACTCCGTCGGAGCACACTGTACTGTATCGGCCTGTTACAGAGGTGTCCGACAGGTTAACCTTTAATTTCTGCAAACTGCAGGCCAATCCTGGAGGGCTGGACATCCTGCGGCTTGGCAAGAGGGCTGGGGATGCTGCAGGCCCTGTCACTGGCCGCTAGAAGACCAGCAGAGGAGGCAGAAGCAGCCCTTTCACATTTTGCTCTAGCATCATGCCTCTTCCTTTATTTTCACCAAAAACGCTGAAAGGGGGATGGGAAATCTCTGAATATATATTCAGAGATTTCCCATCCCCCTTTCCAAAGAAAAGATCTGGGATTCTTGAAGGAAAACAACTTTGCTAAACTAAGTGTGGAATAAACCCAATAACACCGACAGTGCATTGTTTTCATATGTACAAAACAACATCTAAATAAATGGATTAAATCACTAAATATATTAAAAGTTGTAGTCTCTGACTGGCAGGAGGAGAGCAGGGGAACCTAACTATCTTCTGCTGGCCAGTGGCCACCAGGAGTGAGGATATGGCGTTCTGCTCTTCCGCTGCTGCCAGGGGCAGGGGCAGATTGTGGCAAAACGTTGTCCCAGGGGAGGGGGCAAGGAGGATGCAGATGTAGGAGGAGTCTCTCTTCCTCCCTCCTCCTCACCTTACTGCTGGGCCTGTGGCTGTTAGCTAAAGCCTTTTGCACAACAGGCTCCTCTCCGAGTCTCCACTGGCCCGAGTGCCCAGTTTCTAAACACTTTTCACTGCTTAATCTCTCACTAGATTTCTCCATTTGCCACAACTCCAGTTTGTCAGCTGCATGCTTCTCCTTCACAACTGGTTAGACTTCTAATCTAACCCACTCGCTTTTTTTCTCTCCTTTTTATAAATAGGATCAGTACTTACCCCACTTTGGAGGACACTGCCAGGCCTGGTTACATTTCCAGTGTATGGGGTTTATATGGAGCTTGAAACTGCAAACCCTTTTTCCTCACCTACCAACCTTTCTGCAAATGACATACTCTGACACTTTTTCAGTTGCGGTCAGTGTGAGATTTTGTGTATATTAGGGAGGAGGGAGCACGCATCAACTTTCTCTCTTCACTCCCCCCCCCCCCCCACCCAACTCTTTCACACACACAAACACACACACACATTCTTTATCTTCCCTTCTGCCCATCCAGGGATGATCCCAGCACTCTTCCCTCTATCACAAAGTCCTACCCCAGCATTGTACTCCTCCCCCAGCCCCGGAACCAACCCAATAACTCTCCCCTTCCCTAAGCGTTGCCACTCATCAGAAAACAGCGTTATTTCTGCTCCAGCCCCTCACCTCCCATACAGCCCCAGGGAACAGAAGGGGAGGGTGTAAAGCAGAAGCTGAAACAGATAAGAGCAGAGTAACAAAAAGAGACGCTCTGCTCCCTAATCCTGTCACTCTCTTCCTGTTTTACAGATAAACAGGAGGGGAGGGATGAATTTGGAACGAACAGAGCAGATATGGAGAGGGATCACATGAGAAAATGAATTAAATAAAATATATGCTTCAAGTACAGCAGACAACACAGCTTCTCTCAGAAGGCACTCTCAGATCTGTTCCTAAGTCCAGACTCTCAAGTTTTTACCTTTCACATTTGTTGTAGCACAATCTCTCTCACTTTATTTTCTTCATGCACACTGAATGTACTCAGGAGATTTTCCACCTCCCTTTCCAAAGAAAGGATCTGGCATTCTTGAAGGAAAACATCAACATTGCTCTATTTTCATATATACAAAACGACATGCAAATAAATGGATTAAATCACTGATGTATTAAAAGAAATAGTCTCTGCTATGAAAAATATTTTAAAAAAATAAATAAATAAACTCACAAAACTCCAAAATCGAAAAAAATAAGTATTAAGAGCTATTGTTTAATGGTGCATTTACTAGCTTTTTATTGTTTGTTTTTTTTGTTTTAATTGGTGTTAACAGTTCCCTAGTAGTCTATAGTGAAAGCTGATTTAAACACCATACTTGTTATGCATGTAATCTGTGCCTCCCTCTCAGATGTACAGTTTTAAACTCCATGCCTTAGTTTACTTCATTCCTGGTGTTGACTGAGTCACAGATGAGTCAGTTGTGCATCCTGAGGGAAAGAAATAAACACAGTGCACATGAGTTGATTATGCCAGTGGAGGGGAGGAGCCAGAAACACTGATGATGGGAGAAGGGAGTGCCTGAGCAAAGCAGCAGCAACAAGCCCATGGAAGGGCTGCCACGGGTGACAATGGGACACGAGCCTGCAGCGGGGCCACGGCAACCAACACCCACTTGACTGGCACCACTGGACTAGCCCCGATAGGCGCATCCACCCCCGTTTCCTTATTTCTGCATGAAAGTTCTCCTTGCAGAGGAAACCTTTAAAGGGATTTCCATGGGTAAAAAGCCTTTTTTTTGCTCCTTGATCAGCCATCTGTAAATTGCCCGATCTTTGTGTGGGCGCAAGTCCGCAGAGAGTTTCACAACACGTATATTTTTACCAGCATTGTTGTGGAGGCTCTCCGGGGTGGGGGGATTAGGTCAGGGGAGAAATGACCCTAGAGTTTTGAAAATGCAAAACTCTGTGTGGAGTGTTTTGATCAAAAAAGCAGCTGCAAATCGCTGCTGGCACTTTTCCTTGGCGCAATTTTCAAAGTAAAAGTATGTGCATGCTTTGCTTTTGAAAACTGGTGCAAAACTCGTGGGCAAAAAAAAAAAAAAAGTACCTGAACTGCCTGCAGCTTGAAAATTGCTTTTAAAATGTTTGGCAAAGTAGTTTCTTTCAACTCCTGTCTGCTAACTGGGATCTCAGCTCTCTGCTTCAACAGCAGGGGAAGAGAGGAATTGAATTCAGACAGCAACCAAGGAGGTCTACGTTGTGGGGAAACAAATAAGCATGGGGGCAACTTGCTGATATGGCAGTTACTACCCTTAACCAATAAGCCTGATACTTTTGATGCAACTCCAACATTGCTCTCTGCTTCAACGGCAAGGGGTAAGGCAGAATTGGATTCCAACAGCAACCAACCAGGGCAAGACTTTTAGGGCCTGGGAGTCTGTTAAGCATGGGGGAAACCTGCAGGGCACAGCAAATGCTACCCTGGGCTTGCTAGGCAGTAGGGATGGACCATTTAGTCCTTTTCTGCCATCATTGCTGTTTCTATGGTGAGACCTAAGCAGGTAAAAAGCTCATTTTTCCTTAAGAAGCCTCTCTCCTCCCCCAACGAGAATAGCAGCGGCTCCTGTTGTACTCTGCCTGCCAAAGCCCAGGTGACAAACTCCAAGTGGATTTAGAGCTTTGTTCCCTATTTAGCATCTGCTGATTGTGTGGCAAATCATTTGCATTCTTGCCGCCAGTTAGGCTTTGTGCCTTCATTTCCACCGAGGCCGGCCCACCTTCTAAATCTTGTACAAAAAGCATGCCCACCGGTTCCAGCCCCTTCCCTTCAGAAGCAAAATCTAAGCTTCTCATTAAAACATGTATGGTTCACTCTGATGCTAAAACCATAACCATGCATTCGTGTTGTTTCTTGGCTACTGCCTGTGCTTCAACCAGGCATAAACCAAACCGGAGCCTAATGCTGCCTCACATAGGAGCTACAGAAGAATGGTTCTGCCTTTCTGAAAATCACTAGAGGAATGCCGGATCATTACACGGGGCTGTGAACAAGCAGGGCCCCTGTCAGCCAGTCTCACTTTAAAAGCAGCTGAACGCGACTAGGAAATGGAAAAAGGAAGCAAACATGAAGCCGCACCAAGATCATGTTTGCAAATGCCTTTTGGAATAACATCAACCTACCGGCTAATTAAAACAGGAACAGAAAACAGTTTCTGACGTTCAGCCAATCAGAGGAGGCACAGCAGCTAATGAATTTAATTTGCAGTGCTAACCTTTTGCATATTATATTAGATGATTTAATAAATCCCACTCTTAATTCACTGAAATACACATTCAGCGTGTCTGCAACATATTTGGACGGGAATAACATATGTTGGGTAGGCTGCTAAGGAAAAACAACCCTTTGACACTGAGCACTGAAAGCACAGTGATTTTCAACAGGTGCGTGCCATTCTGTAGTACAGGGGATACAGAGGTGAAAAATCAATGAGAAGCATTTCAGATTTACATTTCTGTTTCAGAATGGAAAAGTATTAGAGTTCTGGGTATGTACTGGAATGGTTGTTGAAGCACTGTGCTGATTGTCCTTTCTTGGGATTGCAATCAGATATTATTTTCAGAGTCGCCCTCACCCCCATTCTCTCCGTTTATGGCAGAATTCAGTCCCAGTCCCAACCATAGAATCATGGCAAAAGGCAGAGCTGTAGGCAGGCAATTGAAAAACTGTGCCCTCATCTACTACACAACACATGACACCACGAGTTGGGAGACTCTGTTAAATGTTTGTACAGCAATGCCCATGGCCAGTGCAAGGGTATTAGGTGCCCTAGCAAAACTTTACAGCCTTACACTTCCCACCCCAACACACCCTCCTCACACACAATTAAAAAGTATGCATTTATAATATATTTTTCATGAAAAAGAACATTCAAAGCTGAGGTGCCAGCCAGAAAACCCTGCAAGAGACACTTGGGACCTATGTGGTATTAGGCCTACTGTAATGCATCTTGGGCGTGAGCATGACCCTCAGAGAGCCAAGAGAAAAAATAATTTCTTTATCAAAGCAGCACTAACTGCCAGCACTCAAACAGCAATAACCCCTACCTATGAAAGTTAATACTATAAATATTACACCAAGCCTAAAATACCGTAGTAATAAACTCCCTATTAGGAAAACAGACTAATTCAAGCTGCTATAGATCCCTTCATAGAAACTACACACTAATGGAATAACTCACTTCAGTCACACATGCAAAATACAGATAGTCCTTCAAATTCAGAAAAAGAGACCATACAACAAGCTAAATTCTGTATGCACTGCAACAATGTAAAAAACAAAAATATTACCATTCCTCATAAAACAAAATTAGTAAAACCAAATCAATAAAAAGAATAATTCAAAACAATTAATGAAGAGAGTAACATTCAATAATTAAAAACTCATAAAAATCTTCCAAACTTCAATAAAATATTTCAAAATAGACACATTAAATAGCACTCAACAATTAAAATAAGGATTTAAAAAAAAAAAAAAAATTCCCTGTTATCCATACCTTGGAACTTTTGATTTCCAATGCCCTGAAATTGTCATGAATTAGCGGTGTTGCGCCCGTCGGTTGCAGACGGCTGCAACCTTTGCTGCTCACTTCATTTTGACCAGTAGCCTCGATTCTGGTTAAGATGGCTGTCTCTGCCTCTGCACGTCGATCTCCTTGGCGTTCCCGGGACGGCGAAGGCGATACCGGTCGCCATCTTGAAACCGGAGTGACCTAGGACATGCGTGTGCGCGCCTGCCTCCTTCTAGTGCACATCATGGCGGGAACCTCGGGGGTGTCCCCTCCGCATGATGTCACCTCCTACGTGTACTTAAGCTAACCGGACTTTCCTACCTATGAGTTAGCAAGGATTCCATCTTGCTATTCCATACTTGAGACGCTTCGCATTGCTGTACCGGC
This sequence comes from Rhinatrema bivittatum, assembly GCF_901001135.1. Lineage (NCBI taxonomy): Eukaryota > Metazoa > Chordata > Amphibia > Gymnophiona > Rhinatrematidae > Rhinatrema > Rhinatrema bivittatum. The sequence goes on along the minus strand of NC_042616.1, from coordinate 209,849,487 downwards.
ATTCCTGGCTGAGTGACTCAGGTACCCGCTCCTCGGGGGCCTTGCTGCACTCAGGGCTATCCACGCCTCAGAGAGTCTTTCCTGTCTGTCTCTCCTTCTCCAGCTAAGTGAGTTCTTCTGCACTAGATCTCCGCTGCTGCTACCACGTCTTCTCCTCTGCATTGTGAGTACAAGACCTACTCTTCGTTTACCACGTATATTCGGCTGTGTGGGATCCTCGGGTTACTCCGCTCTGCAGACCACTACCGGATCCACGCTGTCTTGTGCCAACACCTACCTCTGGCCTACCCCATCCTGCAGACCACTACCAGTTACAATGCACAAGCTATCAGAAGCAAGTACTTTCCGGGTTACCCCACTCTGCGGACCACTATCAGATTTACACTGTCTTGTACCAGTTACTCACATCTGCCTCTGGCCTACCCCGCACTGCAGACCACTACCGGAGCTACCATGCACAAGGTTTCAAGAAGCAAGGATTCCCCAGGTTACCCCGCCCTGCGGACCACTACCGGAGAATCCATCTCAGGTCTTCTAATTCCTGGACTGAGTTTACAACCCGCTCCTTGGGTTTCTCTTTGCTGTATAATAAATATTCTTTGACTCCTGTGTCCATCACTGCAGAGACACCGCCTGTCGTGGAGAGACTCCACTGGGCTCCTCCCAGTGGGTGGCGTCAGCTCTCTCCATGACCCAAGGGCCCACAAACCAAGTTAAAACATAACAAGCAGGCAGTGTGTAAGTAGGGTAGTTATGCACACACATGCTCCCTCTTATATACACATACATGCTCTCTCTCACTTTCCCACGCACAAGCACAAATGCTCTCTCTCACTCTCCCACACACATGCTTCCTCTCACACTCCCACATATGCACACATGCTCTCTCTCACTCTCCCACACAGGCACACATGCTCTCTCACTCTCCCACACACAAGCACACATGCTCTTACTCTCCCACACAAATGCTCTCTCACTCTTCCATACACATGCTCTCTCTCCCACATACATGTTCTCTGTCTCCCACACACATGCTCTCTCACTCTTCCACATACAGGTTCTCTGTCTCCCACACATGCTTTCTCTCACTTTCCCACACAAAAGCACACATGCTCTCTCTCCCACATACGTGCTCTCTCACGCTCCCACATACATGCTCTCTCTCACTTTCCTGCACACATGCTCTCACTGTCCAACACACAAGCATACATGAACTCTCACTCTCTCACACACAAGCACACAAACTCTCTCTCTCTCCCACACACATTCACACATGCTCTCACTTTCCCACATATAAGCACAAATGCTCTCTCTCACTTTCCCATACATAGGCACACTTGCTCTCTCTCTCTCTCACTCACTTCCTCCTTGACTTAGCAGGCAGGCAGCAGCTGTCTCCTTCTTCAGTCCCCGTGGCCATGGGAACGTCTGGCCATGGATTCGGGCCAGCGCTAACATTGGACTACTTCCGGCAGGGCTCATCCTTTTCCTCCGAAACAGCATGGTTTCTCTGAAATTGATAGCATGGTAAGGGCGGCCTTAGTAAGTGGAAAAGCAGCGTGGCCCTGCCAGAATCAGCAGCGTTGCCAGTGGGGCCGCGCTGCTTTTCCACTTACTAAGGCCACGCTGAACACGCTGACGATTTCTATGGGGCTGCACTGCTTTTTCTTTTGCTGAGAACCCAAAGGCCGCACTGCTCTCATTATGGCAGTGCTATAGCGCTGTCTTTTGGTAGCGGCGCCTATGGCCATGGCCATGGGCTTGCTACAGCTCTGGCTAAAGGTCCCAATTACTTCAAATTTCTAAGATTGCTGCTTAGCTCCTTCCCACAGTCACCGCAGTTCTCTCCCACCTATCCCTTCTTGCAGCTGTCAGTCACCCCACACAGAGACGCCATCTCTTTCTTTCTTTTGATCCATCCCTCATGCTTAGGACTGACTGAGGTGTGGATGGCTGGAAGCCAGTGACTCACCTGGAGGCCTGCAGCAGGGAGTCCAGGTCCTGGGTCAAGAAGCACAGTTTCCAGAGTAGACCAGAGACAGAATCTTGGCAGCCAGGTTCAAGGTGAAACTGGGGTAAGAATCTGGGAGTCGGGAGTCAGGTGGGGACCAGAGTTAAGAGTTTCTGGAGAGTGTTTTCAGACAAAAACTGGAGACAAGGTTCCCAGAGGCAGCAAGCCAAATAAGGGATCAAAGTACCTGGGAGCTCAGCTGTGCCAGCAAAAACGTGAGTCTCTGCAAAGTTTAAATACAGGCCTCAATTAGGACTCCACCCTCAGCTTAGGGAAACATCTCTTGCTGGAGGTGTGGTCTATTTGTGCTTGTAGAAAGTTATCTTTTACTGTCAATTTCACCTCCTATTTGTTTTTTTCTGGCTCACTGGTAGGAGGCTGCCTCTGATCTCGCAGACCGCAGATTCTCACCTCAGCATCCCCAGTAATACCATCGCCACTACTCTCGCTTTCTCTTTCTCCTGGTCCCTCCACACCCCTCCCCTAGCGTATTCATGGTTCCCCTGCCACGCTCTCTCTCTCCAGGTCTCTCCTCACCCATCTCACATTTCTCTTACACGCTGTCCCATAGCCACGCACACCACACACGGCTGCACTGCTCACTCTCTCCCTCTCTCTCTCCAGGTCTCTCCTCACCCATCTCACATTTCTCTTACACGCTGTCCCATAGCCACGCACACCACACACGGCTGCACTGCTCACTCTCTCCAGGTTCCTCTCTCTTGCCCCACCTCTTTCTTAGCCCTGGCACAGGCACAGATACTACTCTCCTCCCGGTCCCTTCACAGTAGCAGCAGTATAAGGACAGAGGAAGTATGTTGGGGAGGAGCTTCCTTGAAGCTGGTAGCTTGCACTCCACCAGCTGGTGTCTTCCGAAGATTACTGTTCCCAAAAGCTCATAAAAATTATGAGTGAAATAAAGAAAGGATTTAAAAAAATGACTAACAACCTCTATCAATTTCAATTCTTGCTCTGTGTTTTTTGAAACATGGCTCTGGACACACAAAAATAGTGATTACAAACAATAGCGAAAATTGTTATTTTCATGGAGACAAGAGAAGGGGAAGGATGGTATTTTGCAACCTTGCAAAAAAAAAAAAAATGCTCCCGATGACAAGAGAAGACTAATATAGTCATGATATAGTCACTTCGGCATGTACCATATGTAATGCTTTTGTGTCGAGGCCCATTCAGTATATGAAAGCTTCTAGATCAAGTACCATGAACACAATACCAGATGTAAAATATAAACAATACAAATCCAAAATGTAATGTTTTAAATAGAAATTCTACTCCTATTACTTATCCATTTTAACGTACATAAACAGGACTGCACAGACACATATAAAAGACGGTCCCTGCTCCATGGAACTTATAATCTAGTTAAGATAAACAAGCGTATGTGGGAAGTATATTTAGTGTAGGGAAGTATTTAGGATATAAAAGCAGCCTCAGAAGGTAATGTTTTAGATGAGACTTGAGTATGGCCAGAGAAGGAGCATAAACCAATTCTCCACACTAGAATGATACTGAAAATGTTCTCGTCAATCAATCAAATCCAAACCCCACCTTTGTACCATACTGCCTCCGCTATATAAACACATACATTTTTAAATGTTCAATTTTTAAATTTTTGGATTTTTACATTTTTAAGGATGAGAGGTGGAAATTTCATAGCTGGTCGCCTCCAACTCACCTAGTTCGGGTGCTCATATTATACTCATCAAATCCACATTACCCACCTCTCCTTTATTTTATATATCTATCATTTCATATACCGTAGTATTTAAAAATGTTTGGCTGCTGCTAGCCCTATTGTTTTTTTAGATTTCATAAAGTATTTCAATCTACTTAGCTTCACAAGCCACCTCCATTTCCACAAGCCAACGCTACATAAAGACCCAATGTGACTGTGCTTCGAAAGACATTCTTCCTCAGACGTCGCTGTATGAAATTGATCCAAGCAGATGTTTGCAAGTGGTATTAACTGTCGTGGCTTGCCATTGGTCCTTATTATTGGATCTGTTACATATCAGCTTAAGCTACCTCCTACCGTGTGAATCCACAATGCCTTCCATGTTTCATTACTGAAACCCATGGTCATTAAGTGGTAAGACAAACGACCAACATCGCCCACCATAGTCTCTTTGGATCCCAACCCATAATTTGAAATTCAAGAAAAATCCTGGATGCCAAATAACTATGAGGTAAACTTTATTATTTAATTTCTTAGAAGGGATATGGTCCAGAGGAGAACTTCTGGGAACCAGCGAGCAATGTCCAAGCCCCTCTCTTAACCAAGAGGTTTCACCAGCTCTTTCCCTCATAAACCCACACTTAGGGGCCTGGGTAGGAGGGTTTCTGTAATGCCCCCCACCTCTAGTCTGAGGCTCCTCTGGCATCATGCAGCATCCAAGGAACATGGCTGAACTTCCTGCAGCTCTGGAGCCCTTTTATAGGTCCTGCTGGCTGGACTTCCTGTGACACACAAATGACATTGCATCCTACCTAGTGTAAAGGGAAGCTCAGAACTACTACCCAGTGCCTTTCAAGCAGGTCTCCTGCTCATTCTGCAGTGCTAGTTGCTACAGTGTGTTGCTGCCTTGCTCCTGGTTTTGTTCCTGCCTTGCCCTCTCCTGTCTGTCCTGTTGTGTTTCTCCCCCTTGCCCTGATTTCTCATTGCCTTGACCTTAGCCCAGGGCTGGTGCAAGGGGATTGGGCGCCCTAGGCACCTTCAGCCTTATGCCGCCCCCCATCGTACCACCCCCAGCCCTGCCCTCGGTTGCAGCTCCCACCCTCCCAACCCCCCCAAAAGAAAACTTACAAAATACCTGGTGGTCTAGGTGGGGGCCCGGGAACGATCTGCCACTCCCAGGGCCTCAGCTGCCACTAACCAAAATGGCGCCGGTGGCCTTTAGCCCCTACCTTGTGACAGGGGCTACCGGCTATGATGGTCTAGGGTGTTTCCAGTTACATCTGCATTTTTGTGTATAAATATTGTGCAAGCACTAGATAAGATATTCATTAGTAATTGGCTTCTTTTGTGCATATTTATGATGTATAATGTTATACAAAATGCTGTAGCAAAATCTACCCATGATCTGTTGCAGGGGCTTTGCTGAAGGGTCTGGCGTATACACGGTTTTCTCCTTTCCACAGAAGGGAAGTAAAAACCTTTCCATTCTGAAAGATTTTGTCATGAGGAGAGGATAGTGAGCCCTTAGGCCGCTGTTAAGTTTATACAGCCTATCTTATGCAAGCACAAGACAATCCTTAATAGGCAGCAGCTGATACACCATGAGACCAAGTCTTCTGCCTGATCAGCCACTTCTTCCACAGATCCTGGCAGCCAACAGGACTTTCTGAACAGGGTATGAGGAAGCTAGAAGTAAGCAAGATCGGTGACCAGACTGAGGTCAAGGCAGGCAGACAGCAAAGCAAAGTCTAGGTTTAGGCTAAGGCAGGGCCGGAGGAACCACTAGGCGAGCTAGGCCTGTGCCTAGGGCGCCGTGATTTAGGGGGCGCCGCGGCAGGCGGCAGAATTTTGAAAGGGCAAAAAGTGCCCTTTCAAAATTCTGCCAGCCCCCGCCTCACCGTGCCACCCTCCCGACGCCCCCCTTGTGGTTCAGCAGAGAGCCCGGGAGCGATCTGCTGCTCCTGGGGCCTTGGCTTCCACTAAGCAAAATGGCACCTGTGGCCTTTAGCCCCTACCATGTGACAGGGGCTACCGGTGCCATTGGTTGGCCCCTGTCCACAAACACAAAACTCATGCCCTTTATAACCAGCCGTTTTGTGACTAAAAGTGTGGCTAGAGTTTGTTCAAGAGCAGACACAGGACAGGAAAGATGTAGATTTTTTGTCTCTCCCTGGTAAGACCTCCCTTCCTCACTAGTTTCCCTTTTTGGAGGGGGGTTCACTGTGCACAACTTACCAGTGGTTCTAGATATTTAGTTTCAGTAATGAAAAGTTTTGGCCTGAATTCTTTTGGAATTTGCACTCCTTGACTGAAGACCAGTGAGCCTATTCTCCCCATGAATGTGGCAAGCACCCATGACAAGCTTGGCTGTGTGAGGTGAGTGAAAGCTGGAAGAACCCTTTTGTAGAAGGGACTGTGTTTGACCCTGCTCCTTTGACAAAGGTCATTTTCGCTGGCTGGACTCAGAACACAGAGGCTGAAGACCAGTGAGCTCATTCACCCCATGACTGTGGCAAGCACCTGTGACTGCACAAACACCAGCCTGGGAAGATTCTAACTAGTAAGTATTTCTCTTTTGTTGTGAGGAGGTTTTTTAAGCCACCCTTCCTCACTGAGAACTTGGCTGGACCAGTAGGTTCCCAACCTCAGACTTTTCAACCTGAGGAGTCACCTTTCAGAAGAACTAAAGGAATCAAGTAAGAACCTAAACCCATCCGAATCTCCAACAATATGGGACCAGGATACAGGGCTGGGTGTTTGGGAAGACGCTGGAGCATCAGGTAGCACTGTTCTGAAATGCTAGAAAGGGAGCCCCGACATAGGAATCCTGCTTAAGCCGCTGGGAGAGCTTTAGTGCACTCTTCAAATCACCAATTGGCAAGTTTGACCAGTTTGCTGAGGAAAAGGACACCTACCCAGATTGAAACACCCTAAGTGTACAAAGAATCAAATGTAACTGCCCACTTATTAAAAGATGGACTTTAATTTGACTTTAACCAATCAGTAAATTATTATTTAACACCCAGTTCCTTGTCCTGCCTGTTTTGTTACAGCGTCTTCCTCCAGGGGATGCCACAGCTAACAACAGACACAAGGTAAATCATATTACTGTCCGGGCCACAGACGAGAGTCTCTCCCCAGAGAAAGAATTCCCCCAGGAATCAAGAATCGAGCTTGGGCTGCAGTCAGCTAGCCGGAGCAGCCCCAAAGTTTATAAATTAGGGGGGTCGATGTAATAAAGTGCACCCAGCATAGTGCACAACTTAATGAGCGGTTGGACCCGTGTTTTGGATGCGCATCCACAACCCCCGATGCCATAAGGGGATCAGCGCATCCAAAACGCGCATTCAAACAAAGGCGTAGCTATTAGTGCTCATCACATGTAAATGCATTGTAGATGAGGCTATTAGCTAGTACCCCGCAATGTAAAAAATCACTGCGCACCCAAGGTACACTTTTTTTAACTCCTCAAATTTTACACCTATCCCAAGGCAGGTGTAAAGTCTTGCTGTGCATCAAGGGGGTCTACTTTAAAACAAAAAAATACTGCTTTTCTGTGGTACCTCGTATCTAGTATCATCACGCAATACTAAGTAGGAGGAACCACAGAAAGCAGCATCTGAAAAATGGCTCGACAGAAAAAAAAAAACTCTGGGCACACAATACACACTCACCATATAAACGCTCCGGGGCACGTATATTGTGCGTTCATATTGTGCCAGTAAATTATCTGCCGCGGGATAAAACGGACGCTCGTATTGGGCATCCATTTTGGTAACCCGCACGCAGCCACGTCTCCTGGGCGCCCCATGCCAAGGACGCGCTAGGGACGCACAGTTTTCCCCAGCTCATCCTTTTTAACACGGCTGTTCATCTGCCTGCTGCATTGCATGCCCAGGAGAGGTAGATGGGCGTGCGTTAGGAAAAAGGGCGCCCAGTTTGGATGCCCGTTTTTAGTGCGTTCATATTGCATCGGCCTGTCTGCGCATGTCCTAAGGGAATCACCACTCCCAAAAATGGGGGTTCCACAAAATTCATATTAAAGCTATTTACCAAGTAAAGACCTGCAAGCTTCAACTGCGAAGTCTCACCTTTGTCTTGAATTCCAACAATGTAACCTTTCCTCTTTTAATTTTCTCATCTTCTGTCCAAGTATGTAAGTTTGGGTGTGTTGAAGCTGTGCTTAGCATTAGCATAATTTGTCACATTACATTATAAATAACTAAAATACATGAAATGAATATATTGTAGGGTAATTTAAATACATTTTAAATACAAGAGTGAATAAATGAAAGGAACAGCATACTGGCAGGATGAAAAACAGCTTGCACAAATGTAACCTTCCTCAACCTTGAGAAGGGGCAAAACGTCCCACCCTCTGCAGAGTAGATTCTGTAAAGGGGTACAGGATATATCTATGGTGTTAAAAATAAACAGTCCATACTCAAGGTGATGTGTTCCAAATAGAAAATTAGCTTTACTTAATTTTATTTATTTTATTTATTTATTTATTTATACTTTTTTAATATACCGACGTTCAAGACCACAGTCTTATCATGCCGGTTTACATCAAACTTAACCAGGGAAAATTACAAATAACGAGAAGAGTAATCAAGATAATCAAGGTAAACAGGATGGATAGGTTACAATAACTGGTGGAGTGAACAAGAAATAACTTAAGTAAATCTAGAGTGATGGAATTTGAAGTTAAATTCCATTAAATTTGAAAGTTCCATTGAAGTTAAATTCCATTAAATTTGAAAGTTGGAATGTAATAGCGGCATATAAACAGCCTAATCAGAGCTTAAATTACAGTGAATATAAATCGTAATAGCGACATATAAATAACTTGATGACGGTATGTTACTGAACCAATGACAGAATTGAAAGTCGGTTTTAATGCCGCCTCGGATTAAGGAAAGTCTTGTTTGAAGAGTCAAGTTTTTAAGTTCTTCCTGAATGTTAACAGGCATTGTTCCTGACGTAATTCTGTGGGTAGAGTGTTCCAATGAGAAGGACCGGCGGTGGAGAAGGTGCGTTTCATGATGGAGGGGTGCAGAGGGGACTTGAAGGGTACCTTTATAGGCTTCTCTGGTGGGTCTCATAGGGGAGTGTAGGTGGAGCAGGATTTTTAGCTGGAGTGAGGACTGATTGTGGATGGTCTTGTGGATGATGGTCAGGGACTTATAAAGGATTCTGTAATTGATGGGAAGCCAATGTAAATTCTTGAGAATGGGCGTGATATGTTCTCTTCGACTTGAATTGGTTAGTATCCTTGCAGCTGCGTTCTGGAGCATCTGCAAAGGTTTGGTTGAAGTTGAAGGGAAGCCAAGGAGAAGTGAGTTGCAGTAGTCTGTTTTTGAGAAAAGGGTAGCTTGTAGAACTGTGCGGAAATCGTGAAAGTGCAGTAGAGGTCTTATCCTTTTCAAGACTTGTATTTTATAGAAGCATTCCCTTGTGGTGTTGTTAATGAATTTATTGAAGTTCAGTCGGTCGTCTAGTATAGTGCCAAGATCTCTCACATGGGTTGTGAAGGCTGAGGATGAGGCTGTGGTGAGGTTGTTGAGGTGGGAATTATGATCATTAGGGGAGATGAGGAGGAGTTCAGTTTTATTGGTGTTTAAGACTAAGTTGAGGCTGGAGAAGAGCAGGTTAATGGAGTGTAGGCAGCTGTTCCAGAATTTGAGAGTATTTGGGATGGATTCAGTTATGGGGATCAAAATCTGAATGTCGTTGGCGTAAATGAAGTGTGTTAATAGAAGTTAATAGAATTTAAAAGTCCAAATAGGTACAAAAAAATCAGGTACACACTTCCTTAGAGATCCCCTGTATTTATCCCATGCTTTCTTGAATTCAGATAGTTTTTGTCTCCACCAAGAGAAAAATTCAAACAGAATACAGTTTTTCCAATTATCAAATGGAGTTACCCTTTATAGACCTGACCCACCCTTTAAAGGATGGACCACCTTATCATTCTTAGCTGCCACTTCTCCCTGGGAATACCCCAATACTTAGAACATTCCCCATTCTAATAGAGTGAAGTCAGAAGGGAATTGCACAAAACGTAAACACAGTACTGCACAGAGACACCATAAATGGTGACAAACCAGTAAATCATTTCTACTTTTCATAAATATCTAAAATGCCATATATAAAAAGGCCAGGCCTGCAGTTCAGGGGATTCCACAGACGTGGGGTGCTCAGGCCTGTGGAGGGAGGGAAGATGCCAACCAGCCAGCGATGCTAAGGTTGCACTTTGAACCTGTTAGATGTCAGGTCTGTTAATTAGGCTTTCATTCTTCCCCTTCTGGAATATTTATTTATTTATTTATTTAAAAACTTTTATATACCGACGTTCAAAGCAATATCACATCGGTTTACAGACAACAGGGGTAAATAAACATATGAACCAACTGAGAAGAATAAAGTTACATTAAACAGGACATGAGTGAACTTGGGCGGTAGGAGAAAAATAGTAAAGTGATACCGTACCTAAAAGCGAGGTTTTTTAACCAATATCAACCTAGAGAAAAAAATAACTGTAATACATATATAGTAGCTTGGGGGCATCAGGGTAGGGAGATTGAAGGGGAGTACTACGGCGGAGTGAGAGGGGAGACGGAAAATGGCAGAATGGGAATACATCAGGTATAGGCTTGTTCAAACAGCCAGGTTTACAAATGAGGTTTGCACATATTTTGACAGGAATGAACCTCATTCATAAGACAGAGTAAGTTGGGAATGAGCTCATTCTCTTATGTTTACGGCTAATACTCTTTTTTAGCTTTATTTTTATTAGCATACATAATTAAAGCACAAAACTTTGTATAGCAACACAAACGGAAATAGCACAAAATTATACAAATTCATAAACATGGTAGAATACTGCAATGTTGTCTATCTTGGGACTTCCTGATTATGCAATAAGGGCATTTTTGATACTCCAGAATGCCACTGCTCGGCTTATTTCTGGTTGTTCTATTAGAGGTCATATTACCCATGTACTGGTTGATTTGCATTGGCTCCCTGTGTCTTGGCGAATAAAGTATGTCCAAAAAAACAACAAGAGGGGCTCGAATGCCTAGATGGCAGTCTCAGGTATCATATATTGTGGAAACCGCCAAACATACAGCTTGTCCCCCACTGTGATATAATCATTTACCTTCTCTGGAGCAAGCAAAATGAAAAACACTTTTTTTTGGTAATTTTTCTACTGCACTTAAAATCACCTTGAAAGTCTCTCTCCCAGTAATATTGAAGCAGGTATTATGTAGCGTGCTTTGCAAGTATAGTAAAAAAAAAAAAAAAAGCACTTATCTTGCTTTGATATATAAACCAATCTTCTGTCAAATGTTACCTTCTTGATGTTTTTTACCTGCTAGCAAAAATGCCCGACGCGGCTATTGTTTTCTGTTGATGTCTGCTTCAGGGGCATTTTTCTGCAGAGAGTTAATAACAGCATTTCTTTCTTTCAGATGGGTTCCATTTTGCGGAGCGTCTCCTGAATAAAGTATAAGACCATCATGCTAGTCCATAAACTGATGAGTCTGGATTCTCTCCCATTGGGCAAATGCAATACTCCATCTGTATAACTTGCCCCTCATGTTACATTTGTTTCAGAAAGGGCTTTTGGATATTCCCTCTGTCCATATGGCTCGTCTGAGACAAGGGAGTGAGCATTCTCTATTGCAGCTTCTGTCCTGTGAACTCCCCACCTGAGAGTCTTCAGTTGATGACATGCACAAAAAACCTTTAAGGGCCTATTGAAAACATATTTCTTTCAACTGGGTTTTGCATAGGACTGTCAGTTTGAAATTTGTTAGCAATTTGTATTTGTTTTATTGTTTGATGTTAAATTTTATTATGTATGTGTTATCTTGTAAGTAATCTAGAGCTCCGCACCAGGGGTCTGCTAAATAAATGATAATTATAATAATGGCATCTCTCCAGCCCTCACACTGGTGAAAGTCTGCAGAGTCACTCAAGTCTGAAGAATATAAGGGGTGGTAAAAACTGCAGAGGGGAGAAAAACAGGGAAGAGTCAAAATAAATGGAATGTATAAATACAAATTTGTGTGTATATATATATATATATATAAATAAAAATCGTTAAAATATATAAAACATATTAGCAAACCTCTCTACTCCAGGCAAATCAGCAACAGAAAATGCCAGTGAAAGCCTGCAGTTCTCTGTTCTGGCCATTAGATGTCAGCAGAAATACTGGCAGCATGCCCAGAGATAGAAAGTTCTTTCTATTTGAGTTGCTGCTCCTTTACTTAAAAGTCCCTCCCCCAGCTATGTTCATTGGCTCTTTCCTGCTTGTGTGAATTTGGTTTGTTGAGAGCTAAAGAGAATGGAACAGCCTTCAGCACAGGTTTTCTGTCCACATTGTAGGGGAGGAGTAACTGTTTTCGGCACAGAGCTGAACAACTGAAATGAATTCTGCCCTGGAGCCAGCTGGCATGTGCATTCTGTGGTAACTTGTTCTGTGGTGCGATGTTAATTACGTGGTCCCTAATATGGCTGTGGAATCATGGTAGACTTGGGGCTATGCCTTTAAGGGAAGTCTTTCATGACTTCCAACAAAAATTAGCTTCCAACATGTAGATATTAAAAGGCCCACTGAGCTGGTTATCTGTAGGTAATTTTTCAGCTGAAATTTTGACTGGATAGATGTAGTGCAGCTGGATTCTGTTGCTAACCAGTTAAGTAAAAAACAAAAATCCCCCTCAAAAGCCTGAAGCTAGCAATGCGCACTCCTGGTCCCTTTTTGCTCCTGTCAACTAAAAAAAATGTCATGGGGATTCCCCCCCACAACACCTCCTGTCAAATTCCACTACAAATATTAGCAGGGCTCTGCATCCTCCCTCCCCAACCAAAATTATCAGCCCCAGTGCCCTGTCTTCCTCTCTCCTTCCCCTAACTATAAGTAGAAGGGGAGCTTCTGGCATGATCTCCCTTCCTCTGTCAAATCTAAAAAAATGCTGCAGAACGGTGGGATTTCCACTGAAAGTCTGAATGCGGCTTGGTCCCTTCATTCAACATACAGTGAATAAATTAAGGGGAAGGAGATAGGGCACTGGGGCTGATATTTTTGTTTAGAGGAGAGAGAGAGAGAGAGGGGATTGGGGCCCTGCTGATACAGTATTTGTGATGTAGGAAAGTTGTGTGGTGCACCAGGATTATTTTTATTAGGGAGGAAGGTATGGGCTGGCTTATTTTTATTTGACAGGAGGAAGGGAGGAAGAGGGATTGAGGTGGCACAGTTTTGTTTTTTTTGGGGGGGGGAAGAGGGAGGGGTAATTGGCTGAACATATTTAGGCCTGCTTTTGTAGGGCCTAGATTTGACTGGCCAAGTTAGACAGCTAATGCAGACATTCAGTGCTAGTCACTTTTCTCCCCTACCCTAACCCTACCCCCAGGCCCACTGGGAATTTAACCAACTAAATTTATCCACACAGTGAAATTTAGAGGATAAATAGAAACATAGAGAAACATAGAAACATGACTGCAGAAATAAATTGTATGGCCCATCTAGTCTGCCCATCTGTCCAAATAATTTAGCATTATAATTCCCTAGAGATCCCCTGTATATATCCTGTGCTTTCTTGAATTCAGATACTATTTTTGTCTCCATCACCTCCACTGAGAGGCTGTTCCATGCATCCACCACCCTTTCTGTAAAGAAATATTTCTTAAGATTGCTTCTGAGTCTACCCCCTTTCACCCTCATCTCATGACCCCTTGTTCTAGAGCCTCCTTTCCATTGAAAAAGGCTTGCCTCCTATGCAAGGAAACCTTTGAGATATTTGAATATCTCTGTCATATCTCCCCTATCTTGCCTCTCCTCTAGCGTATACATGTTTAGATCTTTAAGTCTATCCCCATATGCTTTAGAACAAAGACCACTGACCATTTTAGTAGCCACCCTCTGGACCGACTCCATCCTGTTTATATCGTTTTGAAGGTGCGGTTAACCTGGTGATTTTTCAAAAGCTTTAATCTATATGGCTAAGTTCTTAATGACAGTAATTAAGGTAAAAATTTGCCTTGGAGGAATTGAAAAAATCAGTGCTAAAAATTTAGAACTGATTTTTCCGCACTGTTATTACAAGTGCCTAATACTAATAATAAAACCGAAGGAGCTCCAGATAGGTTATAATTCATGGCTCCAATGAAAATTTAAATTGAAATAGTTTTCTTTAACTTGGTAGAACTGATAGATATCATGAACAAATTGCTCCCTATATTGAGAATATTATTAAAAAACATAACTAATACTTATTTTTCATCTGATGTACAGAATGAAATTATAATTCTAAAGTCTAGGGTGAGAACATAAAATCTCTAGCAGGGTAAAGAAATCAAAGTACTACTCAGTATACATTTACACCAGGCTATCACACAAAGGACAAATGACAAGTTATTTTATTTTTAAATACTGATGATGGAGAATGCAGGATTCATGAAAGCCTCATCAATTTTACTGAAACAAAAGACTAATTAGGTAGAGGTTTAGCTACTGACATTCAAGATAAACTGAAGAGATGATTTGGGTACTGATGACTGTGGAGAACAAGGAGAAGACAAGTGTTATGGGAGCGCTGGAGGCGGTCCCATTTCTTAAGAGGCTGTGTACCCTTGGGCCACGACGCAACCTCAGAGGTGCTCCGGGGAAGTGCCGAGGCAGGCGAGGAGTGCCCAAGCATGGGCGAACAGGCTGAAGATACTGGACCCTGGCCTCTGCCGAACCTGAATGCATCAAAGAGATCCAGCAACGCAATGTTGGTCTCTGGATTACCCTCCGGCCACTCGATAGCCCTTTCGGACCTGCCGTACGGGAACGGCAGATGCGACAGGACGGACAGGGGCTGAGGGCTGGAACGAACAGACTCAGACAAAGACTCAGGATACTTGACGGACTCGGATGAAGGCTCAGGTTGCTTGGAGATTCAGACAAGGTTCGGGATTAAGGAGAGTACTGAATAAGTACTGCCACGCCACACGCCCTAAACAGCCAGTCATGATAGGTCGCGGATCATGTTGATGATGAAGCAGACTCCAGACTCAGACGCAGATTCAGGTTACTTGGAGATACAGGATTATGGAGAATGCTGAGTGAGTGCTGCCACACCGCGCGCCCTACACAGCCACTCAAGGCAGGTTGTGGACCATGCTAAAGGCGAAGCAGACTCCAGGCAAAGCCGTGGAACTGCGAATCAAAACATGACGAAGATTCAGGAGAGATCTGCACAGGGACGCCCGCTCCACAGTCAGTCAAGGCAAGGCACGGGCCACGCTGGAATGGAGCAGGTTCTGGCTGAGTCTTAGAGATGGACAGAGGCAGACGCAAGGAACTCCAAAGACCAGGACAGGATTGAGGATACAAGACTCAGGATACAAGACTCAGAACTTGAAACTCGGAACATTAAAAGCAAGGGTCTTCCGGATGCTTGCTCTGCCGACAAGAAGGACATCTGGATATGAAATTATCTGGACACAAGGACATCAGGAGAACAGGACATCTGGAACTTCAGGGGATCTGGAGAAAAGAACAACTGGAACATCAGGATATCTGGAACTTGACAAGACAGAGACACAGGATCCGATGAGAGACCAAGACGAAGACAAGGAATTCCCACATGGAACAGAGTGCCTAGGAGAAGCTGGAATGAAGAGAAGTCCTAAGGAGGACTGGCTCCTTGCGAAGGCAACAAAGCAATGAAGACAAGCCCTTCTTATAGGGCTGAAGAGAAACACCCACGATGAGGTCATCAGGTGGGGCCACGGGGCCACTCTCACGCTGGCCCTTTAAGAGGCTGAAGGAGGCATGGCCTCGCGCCTAAGCAGGTAGGAAGCAGGACCCTGGACAGTGGCATCCACACCGCAGAGAAGGAGAAGAAGCAGGAGCAGGCCACAAACCAAGCCCAATGTCGGAGGTTGCTTCTAGCCGCCAGAAGGAGAACTGAGAGTGGCTCAAGCCACAAGGAAACACTGGTGGTGGCCTCCGGGCTGCGAAGAGGAGCTTCAAGGCGGCCTCCTGGCTGCAAGAAGAGGAGCTGAAGACGTCGGCGGCTCCTGCCACAAGGAAGAATGATGGCATCGGCGGCCCCCAGGCCGCAAAGGACAGGCAGCGACTCCAGCTGCGTAGAGAGGACATTGGCAGCCTCCAGGCCGCACAGAAGAGGAAGCGGCGGTGACTCCCCAGGCCGCATGATGGACAAGATCACGGTGGCTCCCAGCTGTGAAGCGGGGAGGAGCAAGAATGTCAGCGGCCTCCTGACTGCAAGGACAGGCAGTGGCTCTGGCCGCGCACAGGGAACGTTGGCGGCCTCCGAGCCACTGAAGAAGCTGAAAAAAAAGAGGTGAGAGGCTGCCCACGGCTCTGGCTGCTGGTAGAGTCGTAACAACAAGAACAGGAAAATATAATAGAGCTCAAGCACATTTACAGGTCATACATTTGCTGGTATGGTTTCTTGTTTTGAAACAATCCAGATAGTTTCACCCTTTTTAGGGGATCAACAGAAGTGAGGTTCCTTAATGATTACCCTCATAACCTTTCAGAAGGCAAAATTGTGAAACTAGATCAGGGTGGGTACATTTGCCTCTCTCCCTCTCTCTTTCACTCTCACATACCTCTCTCTCACTCACATATCTCTCTCACTCACATTCACATATCTCATTCCCTCTCTCTCTCACTCATACACCTCACTCATACACACAATAAGGACAGAGCATAATGTCTAATGTTTAACCAACCCAATATCCTGACAATATTTTGAAGTAGTTGCAGCCTTTTAAACACTGTCCTCCATATACAGCATTACAGTAATCAAGACATGATGTTACGAAAGTATGGATAATCGTAGCTACAGATTTTGGTGTTAAAAAAGGCCTCCAGCTAGTGGATCATTCACAGGTTCACAATAAAATCTTACTAAAGAACACATATGGGACTGACAGGAATGGTCTGAATCTAACCAGACTCAATGCTGCACATGAAAAGGCCAACTCCTAACCGTTCATCATTACTCTAAAATCCTCAGGCGAGTCACTTTTCCCCAACCATCGTGCCATTGTCTTATTAACGTGTAGCTTAAGTTTATAACAGTTTAGTCAATCGGCGACCTCCTCCAAACTCCTATTTATTTTCTTCAGCACCACTGCCTTGGTCGTGCATAACCGGGCAAAGAATACTAACTGCCTTGAGGTCCGAGTAAATACGATGACTGTACCATTTCCATTTCTGCTTTATACAATAAATGAGTGCTGCTGCACGCAAATAATGAGAGGCTTTGAAGCCCGGAAAAGATGCAGGCTTTGCTATCCGAAAGCCCCATGTGAGCAAATGCTGAAACACCAAAGGGATCCCCAGAGGCAGCAGGGAGTGTCAGCAGGGGAGGGGAAGACTCCTAGGATTTTCAGCCAGCCTTTCTCGGCAGGCTGCAGCTTTTCATAGTGCTGACCTATAAAGCCTCACATCCCAGTGTTGATTCAGCCTGTTTGATGAAAGTGACTGGTTCTGGTTTGTTGCAGTCATGTTTATTGTTTGGGGGAGAAGACAGCAAAAATCAGCTTAATTGTAATTAAAATGTGCTCCTAAATTCTGAAATCTACAGTATCAGCATCAAATACATTTTCTTTTTTTTTTTTATCTAGGAAAGATCTGGAGTACACTGAAATCCTCAGGGGGGGCCACACAGTGCACAATTCTTGATAGGAGTAAATATTTCCTTGGAGTGTGAGACTTAATGATCTGGGGTATAATAAAATGGCGGCTGCTGAGGAGAAGGCAATGACATGCTAAAGTGTGATGATTTGGATGCTAAAGTGTGATGATTTGGATGAAAGGTTTTGTCAGAAGGGGCAGAAATTCTGGCTGGAATCAGTAACCAGGACACAGGAGCTCAGGTGCAACTCTAGCAGCTGGAAACCATCCCAGACAGCTATTGAGTGAGCAAGGTTCTTCTCTGCTGATTTGCCTCATATTATGGTCCTTATTAGGTCTCTGTACGTCTCTGATTCAGTTTATTTTCAGAGGGGCATGTCTAATCCCCCTTTTCGATAGCATATGTATTATCTGGAGGTGGCACCTGTTCTGTTTTTTTGTGGTTTCTTACCGAATTCTCTGCTTCTGATGCTTTCAGGTCACCAGTTCAAATCCTGGTGAACCCCATTTGCTGGTGCAGCAGGATGTGTTATAGCCATCCATTGGAAAAAGATGGAACCTCCTGCAATAAACAACTGGTTGATGAGAGAGTGGAACTTATATTTCACGAAACAATGAGTCCTGAAATAAGACATAGGGCCCCCATACTGGTGGGATTTGGAAATAGTTTTTTAATTAAGTTGAAATGGAAGTAAATATATTCTGGAGAGAGGCCTCTGGTAGATAAATAAGATCTGTGTATCTAGATAGGTGAATAACCTAGTGCATATTTCAGCTCAGGACTATACTAAGGGGGCAGCCAGAAGCAGATGTACTGCACAGGCAGAGATCGAGCTCCAGGGCAACTTTTGCCCTCTGTAAGAACATAAATAATGGCATACATCTTCTGACAGCTTGTGCGCATGTCATACCTGTGCTATTGAAGTTACACAGCTCATTACAATTTTTGGCTTCAGGCTCATTTCAGAATATAGTGGCTTTAGTTGGTGGAATGGACCAGTCTTCAATTTTGTGATATTTCAGTCGGGTACTATAGGCTACACACTGGGAATAGCTCAAGTGTGTCTTCTTTGACATCGCTGACATACCATACATGATGAGTGTAATTGATTGCATTCATGTTGCACTCTGCCCTGCTGCAGACAGAGATGTGGCATACTGAACTTGGAAACACTTTCTTCTCACAGGTGAATTTTCAAAGGAGTTAAGCATATAAATGTTTCATACTCTCACAGCAGTTTTCAAAAACCATTTACCTACGTTAAGTGCACTTAACGCAAGTAAAACCTATTGACAATTCAATGGCTTATATTGTAGCAATTTTCAAAAGCCCACTTACACAGGTAAAGTTCATTTACACACGTAAAACCCAGTTTTACGTGTGAAAATGCTTTTGAAAATCAGGCCCACAGTGTGCCAATGATACGCAGTGTAAACATGAAAATTCTAAACACGGTGGCAGAACATGCTTAGATGCTACCAGGACGCCTTCATCCTGTCCCAGTCAGCCCTTGGGTAGAATTTCTTCGATGGCTGCTGGTTAAGAACTGCAAATGCACGACTGCTGTGATCATGTAGGTAAACTTGGTGAGGTGGTGCGGAGATAGTAGAGGAAGCAGGCAGAGGCACACCTGCATTTCTGCACAGGAACAATAGACCTGTGAGTAAGGCAGAAGAAATCTTGGGACAGCTCACGAGGCTGAAGATTTTATGCCTTCTGCTGCTCTGGAGAGGCCGAAGAGTTCAGCTACCTGCACTACCCTCTCTACCAATACCTGCTGGGGCCACAGATCACACACCCTCCCCAATCATTTGCTTTCCCTCCCGATACTTCTCTCACTACCGATGATCACAAAGAAGGAAAAGAGCGGTGGTGTCTCATGATGTGTCCTCTTCCTCCTCTGCCAGCCAGGACCAGATTAGTGCTTTGACATGGCCTGAAAGAGGTATGGGCTGGGAGTTAAGATGTGATCATTGGGAAGAATGGGGGAGGGGCTGAGAGAGAGATCATGTAGGGGGTTAGGAGGGGCTGGAGGATGAGGGATGGAATTGCCTGGGGCACCGTGTTTATGTGTGTAAGAGAGAGGGGAACGGGGGGGGGGGGGGGTACTTAAGTATGTGAGAGAGAGGAAACTGAGGGATATTTGGGTGTGTGAGAGAGAAGGGATTGAGTGTATGTGAGAGAGAGAGAGAGAGAGGAGAGAAATGAGGGATTGGGAGGTGGTGATGGAAAGGTGAGCAGAACTAGGTCAGGGGCAGTGACACTTCCCTCTTCCCTTAATCCAGATTATCTCTCTGTTGAACTCAGATTCTATCACTCTTCTCTTTCCGTAGGAAATGCAGGATATGGCTGTAAACCATGGCTTTTCACTCTGGTATCTGCACCAGAAACAGCTGGTGAGTGATGTTTTAATGAAGCCCCTGCAAGTAACTCAGTCAGTCACTGACCGGCCTTTCAGAGTCCTATAAAACATATTCCGATACTCAGAGCATTCTGGACCCGAAAAAGTGGCAGACTTGTGGTACCGTGTTGTATGCTTCACAATACTGCCCAGAAATATGGTGTGTCTGAGGACGTACAGTACATCTTGATCTTGAGCCAGATTCCATGTACGCCCCCTGCTGCTGTGGCTATTAATTCCACTGTGAGTGGGAATGAAGTCCAGAGAAGGCTGATAGCAGACTACTTCTCATCTTAATTTTTCCAAATGTTACCAACTCTAGTCTATTAGGCTGAGATCCCTGCAGTTATAAACCACACGTGGAGGTAACACTGCAAGCAAGCATTTATTTTGTAATTTTTATTTTTAAAAATGTCTAACCTGCACTATCTGCAATTCCAGGCAGCATACAGAGTTACATATATATTAAACTAGCAACTACAGCTAATTAATCAAACATGATAAACAACATAATCCTATT
Organism: Rhinatrema bivittatum; assembly: GCF_901001135.1. Lineage (NCBI taxonomy): Eukaryota > Metazoa > Chordata > Amphibia > Gymnophiona > Rhinatrematidae > Rhinatrema > Rhinatrema bivittatum. The sequence goes on along the minus strand of NC_042616.1, from coordinate 209,829,186 downwards.
AAACATACATGTCAGTAATCATACTGCCACACTAAACTCCGACAATCCCACAGTCACATCACACTAAACAACTTCATTGGGAGTCATCAGCATAAAGATGGAAGTAAAAGCCACGAGAGGAGATCAGAGCAGCAAGGAAATTAGTATACAGAGAGAGGAGAGTCCAGAACAGAGCCCTGAGGCAAACCAACTGAGGGGTAGAGAGAGATCCACTAGAGGACACACTTAGTGTGAGGGAAGAGGTAAGAAGAGAACCAAAACATGACAAAGTCCTGAAATCCAAGTGAGAACAGAATATGAAGGAGCAGGTAGTGATCAACACTGTCAAAAGCAGCAGATGTTGTGGCTGTGTCCCTTTGGGCTGGGATGAGATTGGCTCTACCTGCAGGGAGGATACCTGCAGGTTCTCACCTCTAGCAGGCGGACCCAGCGAAGCAGAGACTGACCTAGAGTTTTGATACCAGCCCTTCATCCCCTCGGGTTGAGCCTTTGGGTGCTGGGGCCAGGGCCAGCAGGATTTAGGCGAGTGTCTCTGAAGATGGCTAGCGATGTGGTCCAAGGGCATGCTATGGTCAGAGGCAAGCAGCGGTCGGGCGTAATGAGAGTCCAGACAAGGGTCACTGGCAGGCAGCAATCATGCGAAACGAGAGTCCAGGCAAGGGTCAAAACCAGGTATCCATCTGAGGTAGAGGAAGAGGGACGATTAGGGCTGGAGTAGGCTGGGCAGGTGAGATAGGAGCAGGTTGAGCAGATGAAGGCTGGACCTGTTGCTGAGGCAAGGTGCATCAGGGAAGCTACCCTTAAATAGGGCAAAGATGGTGATGACTCAGCAAAGGTCGCGGGGACTTTGCCACCATGGTTCCATTAAGAGGCCTGACGGGTGCACGCGTGCCTAAGGGGAGCAGGAAGAGATTACAGCTGGCAGTGTCCTGCCTCATAGCGTTTGGTGGCCTCCTGAGCAGGAAGGCTCAGCAGTGTCCTATGCCGTGGACAGCGGCGGACGGTCAGAGCATGCCAGCTGTCGAGGTGAGAGTGGTGGCTCGCGGGGGCAGCCCACAAGCCGTCAAATGTAAAGGCAGATAGATCAAGAAGGATAAGTATTCAATAAAGACCTTTGGTTGTAGCCACAAAAATGTCATTGTAAACTTTTCTTTGTCAAGGGCTGTTTCTGTGGAATGTAGAGAACGAAAACCAGACTGGAGTGAATCGAGAATGGCTTGAGATGAAAGAAAGTCAAGACAACTGAGATGAACAGCATGTTTGAGTAGTTTGGATGCGAAAGGGAGGAGGGAGATGGGACAATAGCAGGGAAGATAGTGTTCCGTTTGGGTTCTTTGAAGAGTGTTGTGATCACAGCATGACTGAAGGCAGCAGGAACAGTTGCAGTGGAAAGAGATATGTAGGGAGATATCTCCTGTTTACCAATGATTCCCCAATTATGAATTATAATAGCCATGTACAGGCCAGATTCTGACAGGCCCCAAAAAGACACACAGCAAGAGAAGGAACTTTACCCAGGTGAACTTTAACACCTTGTCCCTGTGGAAAATGAAGAAGCCTTGTCCTAATACACCAAAGGATACCTTATCAGATGTGCCTGTCAGTCTTGTGCAAATATAAAGCAGACAGAGAGGCAACACTGAAGATCTTAAGAAAGTGTCAGGGACATTCAAGCAAGCAAGCGGAAAGACCCTCATCCTTGGATGGAGGGGCAGCCTGAGACGGAGAAAAAACACTCTGACACACAGCGTGGCTTGCAATGTGGCAGGACCACTTCCGAAATAATGGGGAGAGGGGAAAAGGACCTGCAAGGAGACAAAAGACCATGAAACTGACAGGCGTCAAAATGAAGATGAGATGAGGGGCATGCAAGGAAAAAACTGTCACGCCACCCCAGCATTCCCTGCCCTCCTGCTGTGCCCAGATGCGGCACTGGGAGGAGCAGCAACAAGGCCAGAACAGCTGATGGGAGGCAGCAGCAGTGAGTGCCCTCAATCAGTGCCATCACGGTTTTAAAAAAAAAGGAAAATGAGCAGCAATTGGCTTCGGGGCCATGAGAAAGCCCCAATGTGAAGAACACAGTCAGGCCGCGGCTCAATGACGTCACGTGCCTTGGGACTCCTCCTCACATTGTAATCTCTGTCACTGCTCCTGCTGCTCTCCTGTTGCAGCCTGATGCTGTCACCAGCATAGTCCCCTTCATTGGCCTGATCCTTGCTCCCACGACACACTCTTCTTTGCAGTATGCAGGCTCCTCACTTCCTCCTCCACTGGGCATTTTCCTGCACAGTTGTGGCTGGGAGCCTGAGTTTCGGGGTGTGTGTAAGAATGGAGCCTGAGTTTGAGTGTGTGGGTGTGAGAATAGGAGCCTGGCTGTTTTGTGTGTGTGTGTGTGTGTCTGTGTGTAAGTGTAAGAATGGAAGCCTGGGGGTTTGTGTGTGTAAGAATGGGAGCTTGGGTGTTTGTGTGTGAGAATGGCCAGGGTATGTGAGTGAGAGAGTGATCTTGTATGTAGAGCATGTGAGAGTGAGTGCTTGTATGTGTAAGGGAGTCTGTGAGAGAAAGCATGAGCCTGTGTTTGTGTGTGTGTGGGTGGGTGTGTGTGTGTGTGTAAGAGAGGAAGGGGAGAGAAGGAGAGAGGAGAAACAGAAAGAGAAGAGTGACCCTGGAGAAGGAATTAGGAAAACACCGATAAGGGAAAAGTGGAAAAAAGAGACTGGGACCAACTGATTCGAAAATAAAAAGATCAGTCAACAAAGGTATTTTGCTCTTTAGAGTTCCACTGTTCAGAGTCTAGTTTCTCAGGCTTTCTATTTTGGTTTTGTTCGCATGTTTCTATATTTAATTTGTAGTCTCTTATTCTGTATTAGGTCAGGGTCGATCTGTGTTCTGCCTGTGTGTGACTGAGGTACAGTATTGCTGCTAGTGTGTAGATGTATAGGGATTTGTAGCAGTCCAGTTTGTTCTATTACCCCAGCAGGTGGTGTACTAAGGTTCTGGGGCCTGGTGTAGTATTGGCATTGCTGCTTTTTCATAAGGTTGCTGATATTTCAGTCCTGAGAGTCAGTGCTGTGATTGTATGGTATGACAAGGTTCTAGGCTTCTCTTTTTTTGCCAGGGTTTGTGTTACTTCACAGAATGTTTAGCAGTGGAGAGAGTCTTTTTGCTGAGGTGACACCAGAATTTGAATATATTTTTTTTTGCGTTGTAAGGTGCTAAATAGCAGGTGTAATTGTGTGTGTGTAGTTTTTTTATTTAGCCGCATGGCAACAGCAAATTTTCTGGTGCCAACTTCAGCAGTCACTCTACACTCCTGGCCTGCCCAACCCATTCTGAGTTGAAAGTGCCCTTCTTACAGTGGTAGAAATATATATAGAGCCATGTTCTCCCTCTTCCAATTCTCTCTCCCTCCCCCTCCTCCTCTTTCTGGTTCATGGTCCTTGCATACATATATGGTGCCTGCCTAGTTCCTTGCAGCCTGTTCTTCACTTCGGGTGACTGAGCTGTTGCTGAAAATCGTCATCGTGCACGTTGTGACATGGGCCAGATGTTAACCTAGAGGAAACAGAGCGGCGTGGCAAAGGAGGAAATGGCACCACCCGGAGATTTTATGATCCTGCCTGGAGACCCGGTAATTTGTCTAAATTTCCAGAGTCTCTGGGATAAATCCAGAGAGTTCCCAGGTGTGGTGAGGGGAGGGGGGGGGGGGGAGGTGAAGGCAGTTTGAGGAGGGAACTGAGTGAGGCAAAGAGATGGCGAGGGTTGGAAGCAAGAGTTTGTCAGATGGACATACTAGACTTGCTTGGTAAGAGCTGACTGGAAGGAGGTCAGCAAAAATCTGAAATTGAAGTCAGCATGGACATGGGATTTTAGTTAGAGATGCTCTGCAGGGCAGGCACAGGAATGTAGGAAGTGAATTCTAAGGGTGAGCCAAGACTGGGATCTGGTGCACATTACAGGATGAATAAGGGGGGGAAGTGTCTAAAGTAGAGGAGAGTATAATGTTGTAAGAAGGAACTGCCTCATCAACTGACTCAGCTGTGTAGTGGAGGAGACAAGAAATGAGACAGAAGTGGAGAGAATGCAAGGGTTGATAGTCTGGAGATTCCTGTCTGCTTTTTTCTGCTCACTCTCCACAGAGATTAATTGGGGTCTATGGCATGCAAATGGAATAAAATTGGGTATACCCAGGGCCGGTGCAAAGGGATCAGGTGCCCTAGGCACCTTCTGCCTTGCACTGCCTCCCCCTCTCCCGGTTGCACAGACACCCCTCTGTCCTGCCCCCTGGTCACAGCCCTGCCTCCTACCTCCAGGGGTGGGAACCACATGCCGCCCCCCCAAAATTTAAATAAAATAATTCCTCCACCCTCCTGACCCCCCCCCCCCAAGACTCACGAAAACACCTGGTGGTCCAGTGGGGGGCCCAGGAGTGCTCTACCGCCAACCGGCGCCATTTTGGTTAGTAGCAGGTGGTCATCCATGATAGGGGCAATGGTGCGGGCTGTCCATTACCCCTACCTTGTGATAGGGGCCGGCCAATAGCACCAGTAGCCCCTGTCACATGGTAGGGGCTAAAGGCTATTTGTGCCATTTTGGTTAGTGGCAGCCAACGGCCTGGGAGCAGCAGTTCGCTTCCAGGTCCTCTGCTGGACCACCAGGGAGTTTTCTGAGTCTGGGGGGAGAGGGGGGGGGAAGTCGGGAGGGTGGCGCAACAGAAGGGGGAAGGCAAGGTGAGACGGGGGCTGGGCAGAATTTTGAAGGGGCACTTTTTGCCACATCAAAATTCTGCCGCTCAAATGGCTGCCTCCCCCTGCCTCGTTGGCTTGCGAGCGGCGGCAGCGCTCCCTAATGGTCGGCACCCTAGGCCCAGTCCTAGCTCGTCTAGTGCTTTTTCTGGCCCTGAGTAGACCAGATGGGCCTTTTGGCCCTTTCTCTCATCATAGTCTAGGTTTCTTTTTTTTGAGCATGTTTAAATAAAGTAGTGTTGTTATTGAAGTGTGAGAAGTATTTTTGATTTCTTGACATCATTTCAAGGCGGCAGATGTCAGAGCATGCTCACTGTGCCTCCTCTGCCAATTTCCAGCTGTGGGGCCGTTCACAAATTATGTAACTCAAACGGGGGGAGGGAATGCCAAGATGTTACAGTTTGTTACAAGGAGAATGGGAGGGGTTCTGAAATGTTGTTACATATTGCAGGACGAATCCATTGATAATTCATAAGAAACAGGCTGTACAAAGTTTTGCTTTGCATAGACTGTTAGTGACAAAAAAAACCCAAACATCCAGTGCACAGAGGTTGCTTATTTATTTAGTTTATGAGTCAGCAGCATAGAATTTTTATATCTATGGAAGTCAGCCTAGGGCCCAAAGGTTTAGGGGGCTCTGTGGTTGAGGACTCTGCAGTCTAGGATTACCAACTGTCTGGATTTTTTCAGGATTCTACAAATTTGTAAATTACCTGTTTCCAAGCCAGAAGAATGGCTAAAGCCTCTGGATATTTTTGAGACTTTAACCCTCTGTAGCTCTCCATTGTTCCCCTTTCCCAGTGTAGAGATTGTATAGGATCCAGCCTATGGGAAGGCTGTTCTCATCACAGACACTATGGTAAAATCCAGCCAATGGGAAAACAATGGGGGCCAGAGCACTGGAAGGAAGCACTAGTTACAGACTGGGAATAGGATCCAGCCAATGGGAAGGTAGTGGGGGTGGAGCAACAGTCACAGAGACTGTTGTTAGATCCAGCCAATGGGAAGGTAGTGGGGGTGGAGCAGCAGTCACAGAGACTGTTGTTAGATCCAGCCAATGGGAAGGTAGTAGGGGTGGAGCACTGGAAGGCAGCTCTAATCACAGACTATTAATAGGATCCAGCCAATGGGAAGGTAGTGGGGGTGGAGCAGCAGTCACAGAGACTGTTGTTAGATCCAGCCAATGGGAAGGTAGTGGGGGGTGGAGCAGCAGTCACAGAGACTGTCGGTAGATCCAGCCAATGGGAAGGTAGTGGGGGTGGAGCAGCAGTCACAGAGACTGTTGTTAGATCCAGCCAATGGGAAGGTAGTAGGGGTGGAGCACTGGAAGGCAGCTCTAATCACAGACTATTAATAGGATCCAGCCAATGGGAAGGCTGATTTGTTACAGAAAGGAGGGGCTCAGCCCTGTGAAACCAGTGAGTGTTCAAGATAGAGGGGATTGCTGAAGTCATTTAAGAAGAATGGGGGAAAGTGTGAAGGGTCTGCTGCAGGCTGAGGAAAAGAACTGGCAGCAAATGCAAGAAATGTATATGATGGTGGGCAGACCTGGTGGGGGCTGGGGGCACTGCCAGAGAGAGTGCATGCTTGTGTGTATGTTTCTGTTTCTCTGGTGAGGGCAGTCTCATATAAACAGAGCTCCTGTTTGAAAATCTGAGCTTGAAGTGGAGAAGTGCACTAATACTAATGTATGTGTGCATGATAAGTGAAGGGAAGTTTTCATCTTGGGGAATTTAGCTAGCTTTTTAAGTTACCTGAACAAATTCATTTGATAATAGTCCTCATATTTCCTTCGCTCTGTCCTTTCAGAAGTACCAAACAAAGCTAAATATTTTATTTATTATGCTTTTTTCATTTGTGAAGCATTTTCCCAATGTAAAACTTTGTAGATTTATACCTCAGACACATTGCCCATAAATCTCACTCACATTGCCCATAAATCTCACTCTTTTGAGCAGACTACCATGGCAATTCTTGTTCGTACCAGAGGCAATGGAGGGAAAAAATAACTTGCCCAACTACTGTAGTTCTAAGTCCGCTATTCCAGAGCTGCCAACCTACATCTGTGACAACTGTTAATTATTTTCTCTGGTATATTTTCTTGTTGAAAATTTTACAGAAACTCAATCAAAACATCACACATTCATGAGTGACGACAAAGCAAAACAATTTAATTCGATGATTGTAGTTATACCAAAGCATATCCGAGTAAAACACCTTAGCAAATACAAAAGGAGGTCACTGAAAAATGGCATGCAGTTAAAAAGGCTGATGATTTTACTGAGAATGATTCATCCTTACTAGCAGATTGGAATTCTTTAGCTATGAAAATTCAAGGCAGTCTTCTAACCTTTTGGGCCAAACAGGGCGAAACAAAGTCAAATCAAGAGACCATGGTAACAAGTCGAGCATTCATGATGCTGGTCAGCCAGATGCATCTATTGCTGATGATGATGATAGCATAAAAGAACCACAGCAAGCACTAGTGTTTCTTCTGAGATCTCTATTATTCCACAGACTAAATTCAGTGCAAAGGTGCAAGAAGAACTGATCAGCAACATATCTGTGGTAGAAGCTGTTCTTTGTGGACTTATGTCGTGAAAATCTTGTGGCTTTCTTTCTCAAGAATAAGCAAATGAACTGAAAACAAAAAAAGCCAAGCTGTCACTGCTGAAGGTTAAACTAAAGCAAAAACAAGATGGCACTATGCAAGTCAAGAAACATCGACATGAATTTTAAAAAAAGCTCGCACAAACATGCCAAGATAACCCACAACTTCGAGCTGCTCTCAAACTGAGGCAGAAACCAGGTAGTTCTCAAGTTGAGGACGATCAGCCAATTCTTCTAAAAAGCATAATTGATATTTCACTGCATGGATCAGCAGCTGATAACAGATGGCAAAGTGATGTCTATCGCAGTAGCAGATCTCTGGATGAACTGACAAAACAATTACAGTTGGACGGATTTACTATTAGCAGAAGTGTAGTTTACTTGTGTCTTCTCCCCCATCAAAGCCTGTCCACAGAAGGACGCTGCTGTATAGTCACAGTGCTTGTCAAGCTTATGAAAGCTCAAAACAACAAGCATACAAGCCACACTGATGGGAGGTTCTGCACTGCAATCATAAAACATCTGGAAGAATTGGCACCATTACTTGGTCCTCAGGATGTCTGCTTTATCAGCCAAGATGATAAAGCTAGGGTACCGCTTGCTTTGGCTGCAGCTCAGAAGCAGTCTCTGCTCTTGATGCACATAGAGTACCACATCAGTTTACCAGATCACGATTGGGATGTGGCCGCTCGGCATCAATTTATTCCATCAATTTATACTGGAATAAAGATTTAATAAAATGCGATGGGAGCCTCAGAAGCTGTCAGTTAAAACGGGCCCACCTATATTGCTATTCGTTCAGGGAAAATTAATCATCGACAATGTTCTCGTGCACTTTAGACATTGAACGCTTGCTCCAGTTACCGGAATTTAAAGTAATTACAAAAAATGAATGAATTGTCAAAGCCAGTTTTCATTTTCTCCATCGATGGAGGACCAGATGAAAACCCTTGATTTCGGAAGGTGTCTATCCATCACATTTTAATGCTGAATCTTGATGCAATATACATTGCCACAAACGCACCAGGACGCAGTGCGTTCAACAGGGTCGACCATCGAATGGCTGTGCTGAGTAAAGAAATGGCTAGCGTCATTTTACCACATGAAATATTAGGCAGTCATCTTAATACGCAAGTAAACACAGTCAATGCTGAGACAGAGATGCAGAAGTTTGAGGCCGCTGGTAACGTTCTAACTGAAATATGGTCAAATGTCATCTTTGACGATTTTCCTACAGTCGCAGAATTTGTGAAGCCAGCAACAAGTGAATTAGATTGATCTAGCTTGCAATCCATGGATGAAAAATGGTTTGCAGAACATGTTCACACCAATCAGTATTTTCTTCAGGATTGTAAAGTGCATGAATACTGATTGCTGCAACAGACCCTGTAGATCATTGTTTACCATCGTTCCAGGGCAATTTGTGCCACCACCCATTGAGTAATCCAAACTTATGGAAGTCTAAAGGCACCAGAACTCCTTCCATTTTACCCTACTCTGGCACTGAAGATCAGAGATATCCTTCCGAGTTCTGCCGTGGAGTTTAAAAACATGCCTTATGATTTCCATTGTCCTGATGGATCGAGTTTGTAAAGTTTGCCATCAGTACTTTACATTTACCACTCTTCTTTCAAACCACATGAAAGGCCACTCACTTGATCGAAAGAGTCATTTCGTTGTGAAGACGTTTGTGAGACTGGTGCGAGTTAGCTACTCGAAAGCAGAAAGAACTGATGGCTATCACTGCATCGGAGGAAAATGGAGTAAGTATAGATTGGTTCGATGGAGGGGACCTGAATACAACTGGGCTGGAATTTCCCTACAGCATAATTCCCCATCCATAGATGCTTGTTGTTTCTACTGACAGGTATCTTTTATCACCATGGGAAGAAACAAAAGTGAACTAATTCATGAGATAGGTATTCCTAATTACCTCTACACATTTGCAGATAAGCTGTTGTAAAGCATTACCATCACAGAAAAGGAGTCTGCCAAGCTGTTACGTAATTTTAAGGGGGGGATGGGGTTTTGTTACTCACATGTTACAGGGGGGTAGGGGGTGGCTGAAAATGTCAAAAATTGTGTTACATAATTTGTGAACTGTCCCGGTTGGTGACATCAGGTGAATGACTCTGCATATCAAGAAAGGGCTAATGAAGTTCATGCTTATTGTAATGCAGCTAATAATCGGGCCGATTCAGTAAAATGCGCAGGAGAGCCAGCGCTCCGAGGCGAGCGCCCGCTCTCCCGACACACGCCCAGGCACCTCTCCTGGGCGCGCAATTTTGTATTCAAATGAGGGCCCATGCTAATAAGGAGGCGCTAGGGACACTAGTGCGTCCCTAGCGCCTCCTTATTGGCAGAAGTGGCAGTTGTCAGCGGGTTTGACAGCTGACGCTTAATTTTACTGGCGTCAGTTGTCGAACCCGCTGACAGCCACAGGTTTAGAAAACGGACGCCGGCAAATTTGAGCATCCGTCTTCCAACCCGCAGGCTGATTTTTTAATTTTTTTTATTTTTGGGGCCTCCGACTTAATATCGCTATGATATTAAGTTGGAGGGTGTATAGAAAAGCAGTATTTTCTGCTTTTCTGTACACTTTCCTGGTGCTGGCCGAAATTAATTTCTGCCTTTGGGCAGGTGTTAATTTCTGAGAGTAAATTGTGCGGCTTGGCTGCACATTTTGCTTTCTGTATGGCGCGGGAATAACTAATAGGCTCATCAACATGCATTTGCATGTTGCGGGCGCTATTAGTTTTTGGCGGGTTGGACCCGCGTTTTCCTCACACTATTACCGTTTACTGTATAAGAGGTAATAATAGAGAGTTGAAAACACGCGTCCAGACGGGGGCTAACGGGCTCAGCCTGAGCGCACCGTACTGAATCGGCCTGAATGTGACTGATTTTAGCCTTCTATCCCCTTTCAATGACCCCCACACACACACACCCACACACCTCTTTTCAGCCCTGCATGTCATCTGCTTTCAGTGCTGCCTCTCTCCCGGGTTTCTGCTAGAACCTCATTTGATGCTGATAGTGACAGAAGCGGAGTGCAGGCTCAAGGTCCCCCATGTCGTATCCTTTTCTTCTACCTTGGCATGTGCTGTCCCCACAGCAGTCCTACATCCCCTTTCCACAAGCATGCACCTCGTTGATAAGCAGGAACTGTGTGCCAGGAAGAGGCGAGGGCTGCCGTAGGGACAGCCCATGCCAGGCAGAAGAGGATGAGCTGCTGTGAACAGTAGTCCTTTCTAAAATAAATAAATAAATATGAAGTTGGGGCCAGCAGCAACCTCTACCTTCCATTCCAGCTGCAATGGGGAAAAGAAAGCAAGTTAAAAAAAACAGTTCCAGGTTGGCGACCTGGCAGAAAATCGCTGGCTATGGGGACCTCACATGTAGTTCTCGATTCCTGCCTGCATGTCATTGCAGGGCATGATGCTGCTACTACTTCTGCCTTGCTGTGGCAGGACTGATGCTGTCCAGGACCAGGAGACTTGCCAGGGGATCCCAGAGACAGGAAAAAGGACAGCAGCCACCTGGGAGACTTGGACTGTTTTGTCATTCCATCTGGCCTCCTAAAAACAAGAAAAAAATTACATTTTATGGCGGGGAGAAATACTTTCTAATTCATAATATCCCTGCTATAAACCTTTCCTCTCCTTGCATAAAGTTTCTGATTAATTCGATATTCTGTTCTGATACCTGAGTCTTTTGTCTCCACTGACAACTGGTTTTGGAAAATGTTCTGCTATAGAAACGGAAGTGCCTGCGCTTTCAGATGGATTGTGTAAACACAAGGATGCAAGTCATTTCCATCTGAGAAAGCTAAACTCCCAATATGGGCATGATTTCAGAAGGCTTGCCTGAAAAAAAAAAAAAAGAGAAAATAAACCAGATTTCTGATGGAAATATACTGCAGACATCTGGAAAATCTTTTTCTGAGGGGAAATGTCTTTTTTCCTCAGGAATCACAGTATGGCTGTGAAAACTCTTTTCCCCCGAGAATAATTTGTCGTGGAAATTGAAGGATAAAGCTGTCCTTGAGGTTTTATGGCTGTTATATTTGTCTTTTGTTGCAAAGACCCTATAAAATAAAGTAAAAAATCATAAACATTTTGAGTTCTGAATTTACTTTCAAATTTTATTTACAAAAAAAGAACAAAATAGCCCCTTCCTCTGTCATTCATTATTATGTGTTCTGTTTAGTTCTCTAAGTTATATTCAATCAGATCTTCCAGCGTTTCCCTACCTTGACAGAAGGCTGCAGGGTGAGATACCTTCTCAGATCTTAGGAAAGTCAGGAATAGGTTTAAATCCTCACTGAGTGCAATATTTGGAAAGTCTTTTTTTCTTCCTTTGTCACAGGAGACATAAAAGTTGGATTAGTGTTTGTTGTGAACAAATTTGTGCTGGTCAGCTTTTCCCTGGGAGGAGAATCTTCCATAGATATGCGACCCTGAATTTGGGGAATAATTTCAGATTCACAGGGTGGGTCACAAAAGATGAGGGGGCTTAAGTCACATACACAGCCCCGTTCAGTGGATTCTTTGTGGTGGGGAGGGGAAGGAAAGACATCCTCTAGGACCCAAGGTGCTAGGTATGCCAGTTATCCGGTGCATTTAAAGAATTTGATGATTGGTGTTCCAACATAAAAGTCTTTACTGAAGCACTTCTGGTATAATAGGAATCTGACAAGGAATTTGCTTTTCCTTTGATAACTCCACAATCCAGAAATAGACACTTGAATCAGCAACTGTGTGATGCCTCTTTTCTGTTACTGGGGTCCCCCTTATTCCTTTCTGAAATGTTGGGCTTCCACCAGCTATTCCAAGTGGAATACAAGGATTATCAGGACTTTGTACAAATGGACACTGCCTCCAATTTAGAGTTTCTTGTAAATGGTACCAGAGTAATGTTGTAGCTTTAGTTAGATCCTTTCCTTCACTTCCACTCCTCTGTTTTCTCTTTTGTACTGGTTAGGCACCTCCTTGACTTTCTGGTGAATACCAGATGGATATAGGCTATACCCATCTCTCCTGCTTCCTCTGGATACTGGACATGTATCCTCACCATCTCCAAGATTTTTGTTGTATGGGCACTGACTCTCGGCTTAAGTGAATCAGATGAGAAATATACAACTTCTGAAACAAAAAGGTGAAAAGAAGAGTGGAAAAAACTTCATTTCAGTTGAAGATCCAAAATAAAAATCTTCTCTAACCACAAAAGCTAAGATCAATGAGAAAGTCTCTTTAATCTCCATAAATCTATAGCCCGCTGAATTGGGCCTAGGATTTCCCTAGGAAAAGAGGAATTGAAAAAAAACCAATCCTTTCACTTAGACTTTCAACTCAAAATCCACAACTCTTCAGCCTCACATAAGAGAGTTACAGCATAAATGGTATGTTCCTCTCTCCTTCTCTGAATATCTAGCCTTTCTATAAGACCACTACTACTTTTGTAGGGATCCCAATGGGACCCTATAGAAATATAGAACAGGATGGCAGGTAACAACTGCAAGGCCCTTCAAGTCTACCCATTTCTCCTTCCTACTGCAGTTCTGCAGACCTTCCTTGATCTCTAGCCTTTCTCTTGTTTCTTCACAGCTTGTTCATGCTTTCTTCAATGCTTCTTATTATTGTTTTTGCCTCTGCCATCTCCGTTGGGAAGCTATTATATATATCCATCCCCTTTTTTGTAAAAAAATAACTTGTTGATGTTGCTTCCTGAGTCTGCTCCTTTCCATGCTCATCTTGCATACCATGAAATCAAGTTTAAATGTATAAAACAAACATGAAAATATCCCTAAGAACCCCTGTTGGGGATGGGTGAACAAAGCCCTAATGCATATAAAAGGACTCAAGTAAATAAATCTTTAAACACTTGTAGAGAAATGGTAAAAAAAAGGGCAACATCTGGAAAGCAATACACTAATGCTCATAGTATGGGAAATAAAGTCCTGAATCTAGAAGTAGTCATGGAAGAAGCTGACTTGGATATAATGGCTGTCACAGAGATGTGCTTCATGGAAAACCATGTCTGGGATATAGTTATACTGGGCCTCAGTCTATTCAGGAATGACAAGGTCGGAAGAAAGAGAGGAATAGTGCTTATAAGGTAATGAGGAGGCACTGTGGGTTAAACTGGAAAGAGGGAATGGAACATTGTTTATGCTGGTGTATTATACAAGCCTCCACATAGGCATTAGACATTTAGAGATTTAGATAGAGATTTAGTTGAGGGTATTCACAAAGTTGCTATGAAAAGGAAGGTGCTATTGGTGATTTCAATCTGCCAGATGTTGACTGGGATGACTGCAGTGTCATCTAGAAGCAGGGAGATCTGGATTCTCTGCAGGGAGAACTGCTCCATCGACTGGTAATGGAACCCACATGGGAGGGGATGATACTGGATCTGGTGTTTACCAATGGTAGTGGGTGTTTCTGATGTCATAGTGGATGATCTTCTGAGATCCAGTGATCACTAGATGGTGCAGTTCAATATTAGAACACAGGTGGTGAAGATTCATTTAAAGACAAGGGCCCTAGATTTCAGGAAAACTAATGTTGTTAAAATGGGGAAGAACTTTAAAGGGTTATTAGCTGGATGGAAAACTCTAGGAGAAGTAGAACAGTGGGCAAAACTAAAAATAGATATAGTAAGGGCAACTAATCTTTTTGTTAGGAAAGTAAATAATGGTACGAGGAAAAAAAAGACTGCTATGGTTTTCTAAAGAAGTAGCGAAAAGGTAAAGAAAAATGGTTAGAGTTAATCAACTACAAAAGATTGCAGAAAGTAGGGATATGCTTCAGCCGAACCTTTTGGTTTGGCCTTTGTTATTGGCCCGCCACGGGAAATTTCGGTTTCCTGCGGTTCGGGCCTTTAAAATTCGGGGAGACCCGAATTTCGGTTTAGTGCGCACTAAGTCCTGTTAGTGCATGCTAACAATTTTTCATTAGTGTGCACTAAACCCAAAACAAATTTTTCCCAAAATTTCGGGAAAAATTCCTTCGGATTTCGGGCTCCATGATCCAGGATGAATTAGGCAATTTCGTTGAAATTGCCTTATTCATCCTGGATGAATGCACATCCCTAGCAGAAAGAGGAAGACGAAATAATAGCCAGAAAAGCTAAGAGAAGCTGAATAAGTAATCAGGAGAGAAAAGATACAAATGGAAGAAAAATAGCAAATATGGTAAACTGGGGAATGACATTTTGGTTTATGTTATGGATAGGAGAAAGTGCAAAAGTGGCACTGTGAGACTCAGAGATGAGAGGGAGGAATATATAGAAGCTGACAAGGAAAAAAGTGGAATTACTTAATAAATATTTCTGTTTGGTGTACGCTGAGAAATGGCCAGAGGTAGGATCACAGAAAATGAATACAAATAGGATTGAAAATTAGGTAAATCTCAAACAATTTCAAAAGACTGTGATCCTGAAGAGCTAACTAAACTAAAAAAGTAGATAAAGCAAAGGCGTTGGACAGGATACATCCAAGAGTATTAGATAAGTTCCAGCTGCTCCGCTGGCTGACCTTTTCAGTACTTCTTTAGAGTTGGAAATAGTTTCAGAGAATTGGAAACAAGCAGATGTGATTCCTCTTCACAAAAGTGGAAGTAAGGAGGAGGCTGGGAACTATAGGCCGGTTAGTTTGACCTCCTTGGTGAGTAAATGAATGGAATTGCCATTAAAACAGAGGATCATGCAGTTTCTAGAATCCAATGGTTTGCAAGGTCAAGGCAGCATTTACCAGAGGTAGATCTTGTCAGACAAATCTGATCAATTTCTTTGACTGGGTATCCAGAAAGTTGGATCAGGGAAGAGGGATAAATGTAGTATACTTGGATTTCAGTAAGTCTTTTATTCAACAACATCAAAACTTACCAACTCAGCCACCCAGCAACAGCAACAACAAAAAAGACTTATTCCCATCATGCTCTCACCTCTCAACCAACTCCTGGGTCTCACTCTTTTCTCCCTAACTCTACTGAATGCTCAATCAATCGTAAAAAAAACCCCACCTCTTATATGACTACCTCATGGATGAGCAACCAGACCTGTGCGCCATTACAGAAACATGGCTCAAACCCAAAGACACGGTCCTCATCAATCAACTCCCCATACAAACCTATGACATTTTCTCCGTCCCCAGATTGAAAAGAAGAGGAGGCGGCCTGCTACTCGCTGCCAATAATAAACTTGGTTTGTCATTACACTCAACTATCTCCTCACTTTCCTTAGAATTCTCAATTTTCAAATCCTCTCAGTTACAAATAGGCCTTATTTACGCCCCCCCTGGACGTCTTGATGCGGACCCTTCACCTTTAATAGAATACATTGTAAAACACATTAACATTGACTCACCGACCATTCTGTTAGGAGACTTCAATCTCCACGTGGACGCCACTCCTCGCTCCTCCAATTGCGAATCCTTCCTCAGCTCCCTCAGCTGCATGGGTTTCAAACAGCTAATCAACGAACCCACCCATAAAGCAGGTCACACGCTAGATCTCATCTTCATCAACCAGAGCTTTACTCTAGCGTCACATATCGATTGTCTGCCAATTCCTTGGTCGGACCATAAGCTTATCTCTACTTCCCTCCGATACCTACATTCAACTCCCTCGGTAACACAGAAATCCACAGTCCAATTCAGAAAGCTATGCAACCAGGAAACCCTCAGCTCTCACCTATCCTCCGAGTTATTCCACATCGACCCTTCGGGTGCTGACACTGCGCTGACCTCTTGGATAAAAATCACTAACAAAGTGGCCGATGCAACCTGCCCGCTTACAACCAAAATCATCAGTGACAACAATGACAAAAAAAAACCCATGGTTCACGCCACAATTAACAACTTTGAAACGTGAACTTAGAAAAAAGGAGCAGAATTGGCGAAAAAAACCCTCCTCATCTAACTTATCGGCCTTTAAATCACTCATGCACAAATACAGGATCGACATTCTTCAGACAAAAAGAGACTTCTACTCTCAAAAAATCAATCACTTCATCCACGACCCAAAAGCCCTCTTTACCCTGGTCTCATCGCTCACCAAACCAACTTCTTCAACGATCCCAGATGACAAAGCTGCCACTAAAGCTTCCGAACTTGCCACATACTTCAAAAATAAAATAACAAACCTACTCGCCTCCCGTACAAGCAATAAAGTTCCTACCCAACATCATTCATGCTCTCCTAATCTACTACTCAGCCCAATATATCCTCAACTTTCCTCAGCCTCCTCGCCACAAACGGCCCGCTTAGAGGATTTCGAGCTTACATCTTCTTTAGAGATTGAAAACCTTTTAAAGAAACTCAAGCCATCCTCACACCCTCTTGATGCAATTCCAGCTAACCTTCTCATAACCTGCTCTAAAGACGTCGCTAAGCCTATCACCCAGATCATCAACACCTCTCTATCACAGGGCCTGGTCCCTGACCCCCTCAAACTTGCCATCTTAAAACCCTTATTAAAAAAACCAAATCTCTCTACAGATAACCCAGCAAATTTCCGCCCGATTGCTAATCTTCTGATCATTGCCAAAATCCTGGAAAGAATAGTCAACAAACAGCTCTCTGAATTTCTTGAAAATAACAACATCCTCTCCCCGGCTCAATTAGGCTTTCGCAAATCCCGCAGTACCAAAACTCTTCTTTTGTCTCTGTCAGACAACATTCTCATGAATCTAGAAAACAAACATCCCTGCTTGCTCATCCTCCTTGATCTTTCGGCCGCCTTTGACACGGTCAACCATGATTATCTCATCGAAAGACTATCCGAGATCGGCATCAAAAACAAAGCTCTAAACTGGTTCAAATCTTTCCTCCAGAACAGATACTACAAAGTTAAGATCAATAGCAAAGAGTCACCACCGTTCAGTTCCACATTAGGGGTCCCTCAAGGCTCTTCGCTATCCCCTACGTTATTCAATATCTATCTTCTCCCGCTTTGTCATCTCCTTTCCAATCTAAAGTTAACCCATTACTTATATGCAGATGACATCCAAATCCTTATTCCTATCACCGAATCACTTCAAAAGACCGTACTTTTTTTGAACTCCTGCCTCCTCTCCATTAACAAACTCCTGTCTAACCTTAACCTGATACTCAACACTGACAAGACAGAATTCCTCTTGATCACTCAAGATGGCACCCTTCCATTGAATAGCTCTCACCTTCCATTGAATAGCTCTCACCTTACGCCGCTCCCAGTTCTCTCCCCACGGGTCAGAAACCTTGGGGTGGTCATGGATAACCATCTGAGCTTTTCTGATTTCATCAACACTACGGTTAAAGAGTGCTACTACAAACTCCAAGTTCTAAAAAGGCTTCGACCCCTCCTTCATTTTCACGATTTCAGGTCAGTGTTACAATCCATCATCTCCTCGAAAATGGACTACTGTAATTCACTGCTTCACGGTCTCCCAGTCTACACCCTAAAGCCTCTTCAACTGTTACAGAACGCTACAGCAAGGTGTCTCACTAAATCCAACAAAAGAGATCATATAACACCAATTCTAAAGAAGCTCCACTGGCTCCCAGTCAAATCTCAAATCCTGTTTAAACTTCTATCAATCACCCACAAAGCCATATTCAACAACACTCCACTGGACCTCAGAATCCCTCTTCAGCTTCACACGTCTTCCCGACCGCTAAGATTAGCACAAAGAGGAACTCTACATGCACCTCCCATGAAAACATCTTTAAGTAAAAGAGCTCTATCCACAGCAGGCCCCAAACAGTGGAATCTGCTTCCTCCGGAGCTAAGGCTGATACATTGCCCCAACACGTTCAAAAAAAGACTCAAGACATGGCTATTCGGTCAAGCATTCCCTTAACTTACTTAGTCTTCCACAGCTCCCATAGACTGTTTTCATACTGTTGACGTCCAGAACCTATGCTCATGTTTTTACTCATCAATAAGAAATTTCTCCCTCCTCCCCCCCTCCACGAACAATCTTCCTTCCCCCTCCCCCCCCATTAGCAAACCTCCCTCCCCATGTGCTAGTCTCGCTCTAATAGTGCATACTGCTACTGTTCCTAGTTATGTTATGTTATATTATCCAAGTTGTTCACTCCCTTGTTCATTGTAAGACATATGTTGTCATTGTTTTTTACTTGTTATAATGTAAACCGGAGTGATAAGTAATTCTGTTACCTGAACTTCGGTATAAAAAACATTGAGAAGATATTTGAAAGATGTCTTAAAGATTGAAGAAGAAAAGATTCCTGCCTTCAAAAAGATAAATTTTCTTGTTCAGAGAATGGCTTCAACTCCTCAGAGAGGGGAAGCTGATTCACCTTTTCCTAATTTGACTCATTATTTGGAAAATTCTGTATTGGAGGTGGTAGATAGAGCAGTATTGTTTATTTCATGTTACTCAGAGGTAGATTTTTCCCTAATAATGAAAGCATATTTTAAAAATCTGAATGCTCTATTTCATGATCAGAAAGTACGTCTGTTCCCAGATCTAGCTAGACCAACACAAATCAGACGTAAAGAGTTTTTAGCTCTGAAATCTGAAGTAACAGCAATAGGCGCAAAGTTTACACTTCGTTATCCATGCCGTTGTATTATTAAATGGTCTAACAACACCTTTATTTTTTTTATTCCTGAGCATTTGAAGCAGTTCTTGGAAGGAAGAAGACATAGTAATGCAAATGATAATACTGGGGCATAAAATGATATTGATGTATTGTGCCATCCATCTACTTTGTTCTTGAATGATATGTTATAATTCCTCTAAATAATAGAATATACTCCCCCCCACAAATTTCTTATTATGAAGTAATAGTAAGATATAGGAGTATAAGCATTATATGACTGTATTCCAAATATTTCAAGTTTTTCTTTGTTACTTAAAAATATTTCTTTTACTATTGCATCGAATATCTAACAAAGTTGGTTCTTTGTAATTATTATTGTAAAATTGCATAAATAAATAATAATAAAAAAAAAAAATAAAAAAAAATAAAAAAAAAAGAAAAGTTATAAATAAATAAATAAATTCATATATTTTTTTAAAAATTATTTTATTTCTCGCTTTCCAGAAAAACTGTTCAATGCGGTTTACAAGTTAAAACGTACATAATCAATTAAAAACAAAAACTGTACATGATACATTAAATACCAAACACATAATACCCATTATACATATAGTTAAAAAATAAAAAAAAGCACAAGATAATGCACATATAAATAGCACAGTTACCCTAAAAGTTTACCCTTTAAATTTGCTGGAAGAACCTTGCCTTTAATTTTTCGCTACATCTTAAATAGTCCACTTCCCTGCTTAGCTCATTAGTTTAAGAATTCCATAAAACTGGACATACACAAGATAGTAGCCTGTTCCTGGTTTCCCATAATCTAAAATCTTTAAAACTAGGGACAATAAGTAAATGTTGATCAGCAGAGCACAAGGATCGAGCAACTGTATACGGCAAGTGATAAACAAACTGAATGCACCTTGATATGGGATTAGAAACTAGTTGAGTGGAAGATGACAAAGGGTAGTGGGTAAATGGAGTTCACGTTTAGGAGAGGGGCATTGCTAGTCATGTGCTGCTGTGACCGGTACTTGGCCCAGATTTTTCCACCATTTTCATAGGTGATATTGTGGAAACGTTTTTTTTTTTAATGTTTGCATATACCAAAATCTACAACAGGGAAGTCAGTCAGGAAGATTTGGAAACCATGAAGAGGGATGCAGTGAAGTTTGATGAATAGCGTAGAGTCTGATAGTTATGATTTAATGCTAAAAAATGAAGATTCATGCATTTAGACTGCAAAACACCAAGGGAGTGGTAAAGTATAAAGTATGCACAAAACAGAAGTGAGGATCAGTCCATAGGATGGCTACTAAAATGGCCAATGTACTTCGTACCTGTTCATGGAAAGGGGAACGAGAGGCTAAGCCATACAGATAACTTCAATGCATGGCTCAAAACTTGGTGTAAGGGAGAAAGTTTTGGATATATTGGGGGCTGGGGCCATGTATGGAACAGTAAAAGGCTCTATGTCAAAGATGGCTTACATCTGTCTGTCACAAAATACAAAAGGACTTCTTCTTATACTTCTCATATGCCCACGCTAGCTCAATTTAATTCATCTCTAAGAGAATTTCCTTGGAAAACAATTTTTGAAAAACAATTTTTGAAAATTATGGAAAAAACCGCATCAAAAATTGTTTTCCAAGGAAATTCTCTTAGAGATGAATTAAATTGAGCTAGCGTGGGCATATGAGAAGTATAAGAAGAAGTCTTTTTGTATTTTGTGATTGTCACATTAGAGGACGTTTTTGGCTCTTTGCTATTTTCTTCTTACATCTGTCTGTGGCAGGAAAAAAAATCCTAAGTGATAAATTCAAATCCTGTGCCATAAGGCATTTAAACTAGAGGAAGGGGATGGCAGAAGGAAACTGGAATGTCACCTCCCCCCAAATCTCAAAGAAATGGGTGAAGGGGATAACAAAAGTCAGCTGAATAAGGCACAAAAGAAGTCCAAAAAGAGCAGTAACCTGAAAGAGAGAAGCTAGAAAGCTATGAGAACAAATGCTCGTAGTCTGGGCATTAAAATCCCAGACCTGCAGGCTCTAATAATGGAAGCGGATCTGGATATCATTGCTGTTACAGAAACATGGTCTACAGAGTCACATGACTGGGATATAGACATCCCGGGCTATATCTTATTAAGGAAGGACAGAGAGGACAGGTAAGGAGGAGGAGTAGCACGTTATGTCAGAAGCAATATCCAAACAATTGAAATGCAAGGGAAGTGGGGTAGGGAAGCAGCATTACGGGGTAGCCTAAAAAAAGATGATGATGCTTCCAATTACATTGGTGTGATCTATAGGCCTCCAATTCAGACAGAAGAGCTGGACAGAGATCTGATCAAAGACATTGAAAGATGGGAAAGAAAGGAGAAGTGTTGCTCGTTGGAGATTTTAATCTTCCGGATGTAGACTGGAGCATCCCTTCTGCAGAATCTATGAGAAGTAGAGAGATAGTGGATACCCTCCAAGGGGCTCTGCTCAAACAAATGGTAATGGATCCCACAAGGAATGGTGTAATCCTGGACCTAGTGCTCACAAATGGGGATAATGTCTATAAGGTCCAGATAGGTGCCCACCTGAGAACAAGTGATCATCAGACGGTATGGTTTGATATTGCGAATAAGATACAAAGCAGTCACACGAAGACCCGAGTTTTGAATTTTAAATATACGGACTTTGACAAAATGGGAATATACCTGGAGAAAATGGGCGAGGTGAAACAACAGTGAACTAAATTAAAAGGAGCTATTACAAAGGCAATAAATCTATATGTTAGAAAAGTAAACAAAAGTTCAATGACAAAGAAACCAATTTGGTTCTCAAAGGAGGTGGCTGCAAAAATAAATGATTAAATGATTTCTTTGCTTCGGTGTTTACTAAAGAGTATGTTGGGGAGATACCCATTCCAGATAAGGTTTTCATGGGTAATGACAAATTGAAGAGTAGTAAATCACCTGGACCGGATGGTATACACCCCAGAGTTCTGAAGGAACTCAAAAATGAAATTTCAGACCTATTAGTAAAAATTTATAACCTATCATTAAAATCATCCATTGTACCTGAAGACTGGAGGATAGCTAATGTAACCCCAATATTTAAAAAGGGCTCCAGGTGCGATCCTGGAAACTACAGACCGGTTAGCCTGACTTCAGTGCCAGGAAAAATACTGGAAAGTGTTCTAAGCATCAAAATCACAGAAAATATAGAAAAACATGGTTTAATGGAACAAAGTCAGCATGGCTTTACCCAGGCAAGTCTTGCCTCACAAATCTGCTTCACGTTTCTGAAGGAGTTAATAAACATGTGGATAAAAGGTGAACCGGTAGATGTAGTGTACTTGGATTTTCAGAAGGCGTTTGACAAAGTTCCTCCTGAGAGGCTTCTAGGAAAAGTAAAAAGTCATGGTATAGGTGGCGATGTCCTTTCGTGGTTTGCAAACTGGCTAAAAGACAGGAATCAGAGAGTAGGATTAAATGGACAATTTTCTCAGTGGAAGGGAGTGGGCAGTGGAGTGCCTCAGGGATCTGTATTGGGACCCTTACTTTTCAATATATTTATAAATGATCTGGAAAAAAATATGACGAGTGAGGTAATCAAATTTGCAGATGATACAAAATTGTTCAGAGTAGTTAAATCACAAGCAGATTGTGATAAATTGCAGGAAGACCTTGTGAGACTGGAAAATTGGGCATCCAAATGGCAGATGAAATTTAATGTGGATAAGTGCAAGGTGATGCATATAGGGAAAAATAACCCATGCTATAGTTACACATTGTTATGTTCCATATTAGGTGCTACTATCCAAGAAAGAGATCTAGGCGTCATAGTGGATAACACATTGAAATCGTCGGTGCAGTGTGCTGCGGCAGTCAAAAAAGCAAACAGAATGTTGGGAATTATTAGGAAGGGAATGGAGAATAAAACGGAAAAATGTCATAATGCCTCTGTATCTCTCTCTCTTTCATACACACATGCTGGGGGCTTTCTCTCACACACACACACACACACACACACACACACACACACACACACACACCTCTCAGGTGTCCTCCTTCTTCTGGGCCTTGGCCGAGCCTAGGCTGCTCATTTACTGACTCAGGGGGAAGTAGGAGGAAGCAGCCCTGCAACCGCTAGATGTGTTCTTCTGCCAAGCCTGTAGGCTTTTCTTTGGGCCATGTCGGTTTGGGCCCCGCCACAACCTCACTCGGACTCACGCGGCCCACAAAACCACCTTTGGGCTGCGTCGGTTTCTGCGACAAGCCCTCAGCAGGAGCTGAGATACCACGTGACCAGTGTGACCAGCCCACCAGGGGATACCCGATCCCCCGATAGTCCACTCTGCCCCTGGCTCCTTGTCTCCAGCTCGCCACCCCGTGACACTTATATTTTAGGGTGGTAGCTGCTGCTCTGTACAGGTTACCTCCATGACTTCTGTTAAGGACATTAACTGCAGCTCTGTGCATGTTACTCAAGTTTACTTTTCTTCATTTCCAGCCTTTAGCCTCTTATGTGTTTATCCCATGCTCTTTTGAATTACATTATCATTCTTGTCTTCACCGCCTCTTCCAGAAAAGCATTCCATGCATCCACCAACCTTTCTGTGAAGAAATATTTCCTAATATTGTTCCTGAGTCTGTCCCCTTAGAGTTTCATATCATGATCTCTAGTTCTACAACTTTCTTTCCATGATCTTAGGTAGCCAGTATAAGGTGAGGCTTGAGGAGGCTAAGCCCCTAAACCTCTGCCAATCCAAGCCCTGTGGATGAGGTTTGCCTCCATTCTTCCCCTACCTTGCACATGAGCTATGAGATTAAGGGATTTTGCATCTCAAATCACAAGACTGGTCCTATGCTTCAGAGGAAGCTGATGCACTATTCAGTTCCAGCCCTGCTGGCCATGGGGAGCTCAAGGAAGAGCTGGAGATACAGCCACGGTGCACAGTGGGTGGGTAGGGGTGGGGAATAGAAAGTACCAGGAATCGGGGGCATGGAGCAGACCAGCCTCTTATGTGGTAGTCGGGGGGGGGGGGGGGCAAAGGGAGACTGTATATAGAGAGTTGGAGCCAGGGAGACCTATATGGGGGGGGGGCTAAGGGGACAAGGAAACTAATATTGGATACTGGTGGGGTAGGGAGAAAGGACTCAGGATGGGAGCATGAAATGGGAGAGAGGATCCAGAATAGAGGAATAAGCCGAGGATGGGGAGAGAGAGAGAGGACCTTAAATATAGAGACAGAGATGTAGAACTGGACTGGAAACTGAAATGGCCTTGTATTAAAATATACCCAATATTTTGGGGCATTTTCATTCCATTTAAAGACTTTGTCTCTAAGGCCCTCCAGTCTCCCTCCCACCTCCCAAAATAGCCCAGCCAGGTAGCCCTTTCCCTAAGATTGAGCCAAGCCCTGCTGGGGCCACTCTGGACCTCTCTGATCCCCTCTGGAAAATCTTCTAGGGCTTGTGACCTCTCTGGCCCCCACTTATCCCTTACATAGGGGTCAATGGCAAAGAAAGGGGGAGGCTTGATGGAGGTTTGCTTCAGCCCTGACCCATTCCTTTTAAAAATGGTGCTGGCCACCCTAAGGCTAGTGCCAAAGTGATGTCACTTTGGCAACAGTCTCAGGGCCAGCCAGAGCTATTATGTTGTTCAGGTCTCAGGGTGGCTGGCACCATTTTTAAAAGAGGTTGGGGCAAGAGCATATTCCTACTCTTTCTTCACTATCTATTCAATGGAAGGGGGTAAGTGTGGGCCATGGAGGTCCCCAATTCAGGCAGATTTTTCTGAGGGGTATCAAAGGGGCCTAGGGAGGCCCCGGCTGGGCTTGGTTCAGCCTAACTGGAGAGACCTGGGCCCTGAGGCTTTCTTTGTGGGGAGAGAAAGGGAACAGAGGGGCCCAGGAAAGCCCCAGCTGAGCAGGCCTGAGCCCCCCAGTTTTCTAAGGAGGTAGGAGGGAAGTTGGAGGGCCTAAGGGAGGCCCATTTCAATTTTTTTTGTATTGTTTTTTTTTGGGAATGAGTTATGTTTGTTTTGGTTTAGGAAATTAAATGAACTGAAATAAACATGAAACTGAAAAACAAATAATCCCCTCAAATGAAAAAAAAACCCACTGAAATGAAACTCTTTGGCCTGTACGTCCCTAATATGGGCCCTAAAATGACTGACTGGTTTATCAACTGGTTGAGCTGAAGGCGACAAAGGGAAGTGGCATGGCATTGGGCCTCTGTCCGGGCTGAGTCCCCAGTGTCGGGACCCTGCCTCCGGGCCAGGTTGCGGAGTTGAGCCTGGGTCCGGGCTCCAGCCTAGGCCAGGACCCAACTTCTGGGTTGGGCTGTGGGATCAGGCCTCCAGGCCGGGTTGTGGCGTTGGGCCTGGGTCCAGGCTCTGGCCTAGGCCAAGGCTCAGGTGTCAAGCCCGACAGGGCCTCAACCTATGCCTTAGGCAATATCCTAGCCTTGGGTCTAGGCTTAAGCCCGATGCATTCATTTCAAATGAATGCAACAAATAAGGTTTGTTTCATTCAGGGGGGACCTCGATTCATTTTAGAGCTCCCCATTGAAACAAATTGGCCCTATTTGTTGCATTTTTTAAATTTGTTTTAAACAAATGCACATCTCTCAGTGAGTGATTTATTACATGAAGACTCTGGTGTGTAAAAAAACCAGGCAGATCATACACATCAAAACCGAAGAGGCCTGAACACCTAACCTCAGCTTTGGACACAGCTAGTAACCCATCATAATGGGTATCAGATACTAGCTGGTAAGCATTTTCATAGCTCAGCTAACAAATAGTCCAGCATTTATCACCACCACTCACAAAGCGCACAGGCATGCACCTTGAAAAAATGAAGCCTTGGCATATGAGAAACCTGATTTGTGTGCTAGCACTTATTAATATACTCATCAATGACATGAAAAAGAAACTGATTGTTGACTACAGCTTGTATTCTGAAACTGACAATTTCAGATTACTCATAACCAAAGCAGGAAACTTAACAATAAGTATTATAGCTGACAACATGAATTTACCTGCACATTTTTTATCAACAGACAGAGGTCCATAATAAAGTGAGATATTTTGTAAAATATGCATGGCTTAAATCTGTGGTGCACTGCAACTTGAAACTGTGCATGAATTCTTCGAAGTCAGCTGTGACCTAGGAGTGAAACAGGCTGGCGTCTAATTGCAAAAGGCATGAATATCTTTGCTCTATTCAGAGTTACAGTACAGTACAGATGAGTGAGCTGCTTTGGATTTGTTTTAAGCCCCTTCAGACCAGAGCTTGGGGGAAGGTTAAATCTGTCTGAAATGATTCAAGCTGCAGCTGACTCTTGGTTTTTGCCCTAGTGTTGTGAGCCAGGACAGGGATGGGTCAGACAGAGTCAGACATTATCCCTTTACATCTGACTGCTGTAGGAGTGCTGCCAGAAGTCGAGGGTTACACGAAAGAGCTGTTAGGATCATGAGAAATAGCCTTACCTGCCTCTTGCCTGGCAGTCTTGGCAATGCTGAGCCAGCCTGTGTCATAAGTTCAACCTATCTTCCATTAAAAATAGGAATTAACTCTCTAAAAAAAACTACAGTTCTGTGAAGCTTGCCAGAAATCTCTATGTGACTTGTAAAATTTCAGATTTTCATGTGAACCAGATTAAAGCTGATTCTGAATTCCTAGAGCCAGGACAAGCCTATGTGAGCTGGAATTCAATTTGGGATTATGCTGAGAAACTGGAGGGGAAAATATGCCTGTTGGAAGATGGGACTAAAATTTGTAGCAGAGCAGAAATGCCAGGGAGGGTGAAAAAAGTGAAAAGGACTTTAAAAAAACTGGAAAAATGCATTGCGTGCCAGGTCCTCTATCGCTCTAAAGATACGGGAGGACTGGCAGTCCCAAATTTTTAAAAAATTACCAGGCAGCGCAACTCCAAGTGATACCGGACTGGTCTGCAGGTAGGACCCAAAAACAATGGGCGTGTATAGAGCAAGTGGACGATGGAGAGAATTCTTTGTACCACAGAGTATGGGGGTTACCAACGAAAGATAGGGAAGGAGGGGTTGGCAGTCCTTTCACGTGGACAACTTTAAAAATCTGGAATAAATGCCGGCATGTTTTAGCGGGTCCTGGGATAATTTCCCCATTATTACCCATAGGTATATATAAAGATGGTCATTCACTTGCTCACATGAGTGGTTTGTTTCATAGTTGGAGCCATTGGGGGATACGGTATTCTGGCCAATTGATAGTGGACTCGAAAATAATTTCCTTTGTGAACTTACAACAAACATATGGGCTACTAGACAACGAATACTATCACTAGAACATAAGAACATAAGAAAATGCCATACTGGGTCAGACCAAGGGTCCATCAAGCCCAGCATCCTGTTTCCAACAGTGGCCAATCCAGGCCACAAGAACCTGGCAAGTACCCAAAAACCAAGTCTATTCCATGTTACCATTGCTAATGGCAGTGGCTATTCTCTAAGTGAACTTAATGGTAGGTAATGGACTTCTCCTCCAAGAACTTATCCAATCCTTTTTTAAACACAGCTATACTAACTGCACGAACCACATTCTCTGGCAACAAATTCCAGAGTTTAATTGTGCGTTGAGTAAAAAAGAACTTTCTCCGATTAGTTTTAAATGTGCCCCATGCTAACTTCATGGAGTGCCCCCTAGTCTTTCTACTATCCGAAAGAGTAAATAACCGATTCACATCTACCCGTTCTAGACCTCTCATGATTTTAAACACCTCTATCATATCCCCCCTCAGCCGTCTCTTCTCCAAGCTGAAAAGTCCTAACCTCTTTAGTCTTTCCTCATAGGGGAGTTGTTCCATTCCCCTTATCATTTTGGTAGCCCTTCTCTGTACCTTCTCCATCGCAATTATATCTTTTTTGAGATGCGGCGACCAGAATTGTACACAGTATTCAAGGTGCGGTCTCACCATGGAGCGATACAGAGGCATTATGACATTTTCCGTTTTATTCATCATTCCTTTTCTAATAATTCCCAACATTCTGTTTGCTTTTTTGACTGCCGCAGCACACTGCACCGACGATTTCAATGTGTTATCCACTATGACACCTAGATCTCTTTCTTGGGTTGTAGCACCTAATATGGAACCCAACATTGTGTAATTATAGCATGGGTTATTTTTCCCTATATGCATCACCTTGCACTTATCCACACTATCTCCAACTGCATCATTGTCTTCAGGATACTGCTATCAAGGATAACATCTTCTGTGCAAAGACTGATTTTGAGAATCTCTGTTTAACAGTAACGGACACTAGAGGGTTTATTTCCAGCATATAAGCCTGGTTAGGGCAGCAGCCTATGAACCTCACCCATCATCAATCTGCATGGGACCAAGATTTGGGCCTTCAGTGGACTAATAACCAATGGAAGCAATGTTTTACCAATATCACCAAAAGCTCTATCTCAGCTAACATTGTTGAAACAAATTATAAACTGTTGTCTCGGTGGTATCTTATATCCATCAAAATAAATACAATTTATCCATCTCAGGATCCTCACTGCTGGAGGAGTTGCAACCACAAGGGGTCCTTCTTGCATATTTGGTGGAAGTGCCCCAAGGTAGTGATATATTGGAGATGGGTAGCCACCACGATTCTGCAAATGTTGGATATCACAATCTCTTTTCAACCTGAGATCTAATTGCTCTTGGCATACCCGGCGTCGTGGCAACCATCTGCAAGAATCTTAGTTCACCAGATTTTGTGCGCTGCCTGGCAGGAATTGGCTGCTCATTGGCGTAAGGAGTGTCCACCTACAGCGCAATCAGTCATTAACAGATTATGGACGGTGCATTACTGGTACTATCTGAGGGCCGTGCAGACTGATAAAGTGGCCCAACAAATGAAAATATGGGAACCATTTATACAATGGTACAGGACTCATTGAGATTCCTTCGTCAGAGAATTTTGGAGTCTCAACCCAGGAGAAGGTATTTGCACACCCGCTGAAGATGGCTACCGTGGGACCCTTAAAAGATGGCACGCCTCCAGAGACGAGCCATGATCAAAGGACTTTAATGGACTTTATGTACTAGAGCTACCCATAACCACAATCTGATGCGACACAAAGAGGGGGGGGAACAACAAAAATGCACATAGGCAATTTATGTATTTTCTGTTAGGCATATTGATAACTGATGTTATAAGACACTGCTATGGTTTAATTTGTTATGACTTTTAATGTTATTGCCAATAAAAATTTAAATTAAAAAAAAAAACTGGAAAAATGGTCAAGGATTTGGAAAATCAGATTCAATGGGAAAAAAGTGTAAAACCATGCATTTGGGATGTGAAAATCTATTAAACACATTTCAGCTAGAAGGACAAGAACTGTAAACTGTCAAACAAGAGAAAGATATGGGAGTAATTATCTCAGATGACCTCCAGGTAACAAATACAACAAAGCAACTGGAAATCTAACAGCATGCTCAGATGTACAAATAGAGGCATTAGTAACAGGAAAAAGGAGCTAATATTGTTTCCGTAAAAGTCACTTAAAAGGTTCCATCATGCGTACTCTGTTCATTACTCAAGGCCATAATTTAGTAAGGACTGAGAGGATGGAGGCGGTTCAGAAAAGGGCCTTTAACACAAAGTCTACAAAGTAAGGCATACAATGCTCAAAGAAAACTTGCTGGAGGAAAGAAAGGGTGAGGAGATGATATTTAAAAGCTTCTATTTGAATGAATTTAATAAAGTGAAATCCTACACAGAAAATGAAATTCAAGGACAAAGGGTCATGGGATGAAGTGGCAGGGAAGAAAATGCAAAGGAAGCGTGAGAAAACAGTTTTGCCAAGAAGGCGGCGGATGCCTGGAATAGCCTACCGGCAGATGTGATGGCAAGGGCTGCTCTTGGGGAGGGGTTAATCATGGCAACTGCCCTGTCCCACTGCAGTAACTCCACCCTTGGCTGATAGATCCCACCCTGCAGTCCAATGTACAGTGCCAGGAAGAGGCAGGGGTAGGGGAGAATGGGGCAATATTATCAGGCTGTCACACCCCTTCTGATGTAGCTGCAGGGCTAAAAAATAAATATGCCTACAATCCCCCCCTCCCCCCCACTTATGGCAAAAGAACCACTGCTCCTTGCAAGCCTTAGGAAGTAAGCGACAGCGCTGTCTGCACCCCTACACTCATGAGATCTCTGGGGGATCCCCTGGTTCACAATTGAGTTCCCACACCGATCAGTTTGCTCTGGACCCCGCATCCACTTAGAATCAGCCTTACTGGTTGATTTTCAAAGGCTTGCACACGCCAAAACCATGGGCGCTTACCTCCAGCCTAGGTCCGTCGTTGCCACCTCCCAATGCTGGGGCCAGCCTCTCTGGCGAGACACCACCGTCCTCCAGACTCCCACAGGGATTACCCGACATTGGCCTGGCTCTCCCACATGAAGCAGGAAGCCATGCTGTGCTCCTCCTGTGCAGCAGGATGCCAAGACTGCAGGACCCTGTCCCCCTTAGGGCACACTCGCACTGCTATTTAAAGGGCCAGAGGCGGGAATCCTACTGGAGCACCTCCAAATGACAGGGTGTTTAAGGCTTCCCTGGTCTTCTTTCTAATGCCTCGGCAATAGGTTGTCTCGTCTTGAGAAGTGCATTGCCTCTGCATTCCTATTCCTGATTCTTGTTCCTGGTTCCTGATCATGCTGAGTGTATTCCGGAGCCCCTGTGTCTGGTTCCTGGTTCCCTGCAGTCTGGTTGTCTTTTGCGTTTCTGTCTTCGTGGTCAGTTCATCCTCCATCTGTCTTCAGCGTCTGTCATGCTCCTGTGGTTCCTCTTCTTCTCAGCCCTTCTTCGTTCCGCATCTCTTGGATTGCACTTCTGGTTTTTGACCTCGGAGCAGCTCCTGGCTTCATCTCGGATTTACCTTCTGGCTTAGACCTTGGCTTGGACCTTGATGTTGCTTAACCTCCACTTGCCCCAACCATGGCCTGCTCTCACTCCTGACTCCGCCTGCCCAGACCACTGCCTGAACCTCGGCATGGCTTAAACACTGCCCGCCAAGACCTCAGCCTGAACCTGACTCTGCTTGCTCTTCCAGTGCTGGCCTGTCACATCTTCATCTTGATGGATCAAGACCAATCTTCCCTATCACAGATAAATAACTATTTTAATGTCTATCTCTAATCAGATGAAGAGCAATAAATAATATTTTAGTTCAGCTAAATTGTAGATTATATGGATTAACAAAGATGGGATTTCCCCTTCTTTGTAAGTATCACTTGATAGGATGATACTTACTGATAAACCTGTGCTGAAAATCTTGGGCATCTTTTGGTTTGGAAAAACATGTTTCTAATTTATCCAAAAAAGATTGGTTCTCCCTTCGCCTGGTCCATTACCTTAAACTATACTTGACCAATTCTCAGTTCAGACAAGTGGTACAATCAGTAATTTCTAAAATTGACTATTGCAATTCTCTCTTGTTAGGTCTCCCAAACAAGAGTATTCATCGCTTACAGTTAGTTCAAAATGCAGCTGCCCATCAGGCATTTCTATGAGGGAACATATATCCCCTGCATTCACTGGCTTTCTGTTCATATTATAGAGCTCAATTTAAAAATCTTTGCCTGGCTTTTAAAGCCCTTCATAATATGAAGCCCATTTACCTTACAAACTTCAAAACTATACTCCAACACAAGCTTTATGCACGTTTTGATTTTCATCTGTGTATCCTTTCATCTAAGGATTACAGGGGGATCCAGACTAAAAACTGTGCTTTATCCCTTAGAGTTCTCTTCCTCTGGAATGCACTTCCAAGAACATTCCATCTTAAGCAAAATTATTTAAAATTTAAGAAGGATCTAAAATCTCTCTATTTTGCCCAGCCTTCAAGGATGATTAAATCACTTTTTTATGCTTTTTAAGGTTATTGTTTTCTTATCAATATTCTGCTATTAAGTTGATTTGGTTCTGTTATTATATTCTTTTATTCATTATTTTTAGATTATATTGTGTTTTGTATTATGCTTGAAATGCTTTTTTTATTATAATTATATTTTACTCACTTTGTTATTTTATTAATATTGATTGGTTGTTTGGTTTTATAATTAGTTTGTACATCACCTTGAGCCTTAGGTAAGGTGATTAATCAAATCTAAATAAATAAAGTCTACTCTTGCATCTGTTGGGTACTTTTAAGAGATCTGAATTGGCCACTGTTGGAGACAGGATGCTGTCTGGCTTGTCTGTTTTCCCAACAGGAGGAATTTTGGTGTTCTAGGGCCTAGGTAATATTTGTAGTGTTGCCATTTCCTATATAAGCTTGTTGATGTCCTGGGAGTTTGTGCTGTTTTGGTATGGCAGATTTTTTATATAAGTTCTGAGTGACTTTAATTAGAGTTGTAACATTTGCTAGTTGCAAGAAGGCCCCATGACTGGCTGCACTCACCCTGATGCTTCAGATGCTGAAATCAGACCCTCAGGACGCCATCTGCGCCACTCCGTGATGCTGACTCATAGGTAATGTGTGCACCCTCGTACCACTGATGAAGGCCCCATGGTGGGAACTCCAGCCTGGCACCCCCTGATGATGTCAGCCCTGCTGGGCTATTTAAATAGGAACACAGCAAACATTCTTTGCCTCAGCAACAGGTCCTCCTGCCTTGCAGTACATGTTGCTATTCCCTTGTCTCGCTGTTCCCGTGCCTTGTCTTGTGGTCCTTGTGCCTGCCTTGTTATCCTGCTGTCTTGCCTTGCCTTGTCTGTGCCCTTGCCTTGCCTCTGTTGCCTTGTCCTGTTCGCCTTGCCTTGTCCGTCTTGCCTTATCTTGTCCCTCAGTGTCTTGTCTTTGTCTTTCTTGTCTGTCTTAGCCTGATTTTCCGGTTCTGACTTTGGCCTTGTCTGCTCACTACCTGCCCTGACCCTTGGCCTGGACCGGAAATCATCTGCTCACTTCCTGTCCTGGTCACTGACCTCTCTTTAAGGGAGACTTGCCTAAGCCCTGTTAGGCCCTGGAACCCAAAAGCTCAACATGTGGGGAATGGAGCTAGTACAGGTGAAGCTCCAAATCCTGTTCCAGTAAGGGCATGTCTGCCAGCTGTCAGCGTGGGCCTAGTAGGTTCACCTACTAGGATTTATTAACAGCTCTGCAGCCCAAAGGCTCACAACCATGACAAGGGTTTTGTGTTATTTGACTTTGGGTAAGTCACTAAACCCTCCATTGCCTCAAGTGCAAACTTGGGGCCCAGTGTAATAAGACTGTCAGTGCATATTGCTGGTGTATGACCCCCAGAAGGAGAAGTGGGCTGGATTTAAGGCTAGAATATATATGAGTTCAAACTAGAACAGCATGGCTGCCAGTAGGACGAACATATCATAGAGTTTGACGGTTCAACCAGAGTGTCTAAGCAGCAGGCCATAATGCTGGAAGGACTAGACAGTCTCATGAGGCTCTCTGTTGTCAGGCAAACAGAGCTGCCCAACAGATCCTCACAAAGACATAAGTAAAAAATATGCGCTAAATTTTAGTTCACATTTTCTTTGCTCATATACTAAAAGAATTAACTCCTGATGCAGTAAGCTAAAGGTATGCTAATACATCGGAAGTTTAAAAATGTGTACTAACTTAAAAATATGTTTAGCATGCACAAAACATACTTTATGTGCATAAAACATGGTTTGTGCACATTGCTGCAGAAAATGAGTGCTTCTAAAAGTTACATGCAGAAAACACAAGTTAGGAGCATAAGTTGTGCTTCGAAGAGTTATGAACATAAGTTGTCTCTTTAAAGTTGTGTCACAAAACACATAGGAGCAGATTTTCAAAGGGGTACGCGCGTAAGATATGCATGTAACCCCCGAAAATCTGCCCCTTCCACCCCCTGCGCGCGCTGAGCCTATGTTGCATAGACTCGGCGGCGCGCGCAAGCCCCGGGACGCGCGTATGTCCCGAGGCTTTCCTGGGGGGGGGCGTGTCGGGGGCGTGTCGTGGCCGGCGCGTCATCGGGGGTGTTCCGGAGGCATGGCTGCCGCCTCCGGACCAGCCCCCGGACCGGAACATGGCGCTCCAGCAGCCGGCCGATGCGCGCAAGTTACGCCTGCCCAAGGCAGGTGTAACTTTTGAAATAAAGGTAAGGTTGGGGGAGTTAGTTAGGGCCGGGGAACGGGATAGTTAGGGGAAGGAAAGGGAAGGTGGGGGGGCGCTGGAAAGAAAGTTCCCACCGAGGCCCCTCCGATTTCAGAGCGGCCTCGGAGGGAACAGAGGCAGGCTGCGCGGCTCGGCGAGGAATGGGCGGGTTGGGGCGGGGCCGGGGCCGGGGCCTCCAGGCTCAGCGGCCATTTTCCGTTGTGCCTGGGATCACGGGCTGGCTGGCGCCGGCATGCGCAACCTACGCCTGCCCGGAGGCAGGCGCAACTTAAAAATTAAAGGTAAGGGGGGGGGATTAGGTAGGGGAAGGGAGAAGAAGGTGGGGGGAGCAGAAGGAAAGTTCCCTCTGAGGCCGCTCCGATTTCAGAGCAGCTTCGGAGGGAACGGAGGAAGGCTGCGCGGCTCGGTGCATACAAGTTGCACAATTGTGCACACCCTTGCAAGCGCCGACCCTGGATTTTATATCATGCGCTCGGTTGCGCGCGCATGTTATAAAATCGGGTGTAGATTTGTGCGCGTCGGGTTGCGTGCACAAATCTACAGCCGCGCGTAGTTTTTAAAATCTGGCCCATTATGTCTTATGTGCATAACTGCTGAGTACAGAACCCTGACAACATATACTCCATATTCAGAACCCCTAGACGAACACTACCCTCAGAAACATTACTCCACCTCTAACCAGGAGCTAACTTTCCAATGTTAAGATAACAGGAGTAAAATCTATGCACGTCTCTTCATTGGGGAATAATAGTTAATGTTCTCATTAAAATGGGATTTGAATGGAGGCGCACTAATCTGTGTGTGACCCCCCTCCCCTCTGAGGTATTTATTTTCAACCAGAGCCAGGGAAGGGGAAATCACCATAGAAGAAAAAAAATTCTATAGCTACAGGTTTCCAAACCTGATGGGGGTTGAGACAATATCCCAAGCACCCAATATGAGATGTTTCTTGGGCAGATAATACTTTTTTCCCCAAGCAAGAAAGAAAATCTCACTGACCACACAGAGCAGAGGCTTATGATTTTTACTGATAAAACAATTAAATAATGCAGGTATTTGGAGGGAGAGAGAAGGTAATAAAGAAACAGAGAATTTGGTAAAGATACAACATAAGAACAAAAGAAGTTGCCATACTAGGTCAGACCAAGGGTCCATCAAGCCCAGCATCCTGTTTCCAACAGTGGCCAATCCAGGCCATAAGAACCTGGCAAGTACCCAAACACTAAGTATATTCCATGCTACTAATGCCAGTAATATCAGTGGCTATTCCCCAAGTAAACTTGATTAACAGCAGTTAATGGACTTCTCCAGGAGCTTATTCAAACCTTTTTTTAAACCCAGATACACTAACTGTACTAACCACATCCTCTGGCAACAAATTCCAGAGCTTAAATATGCATTGATTGAAAAAGAATTATCTCTTGTGCTACTGGAATGCAATATATAAACTATGACATCACTCTTAAGCCTCCCAATGGTTCAAACATGTAACTAAAGAAATATTTGAAACAATTTGGCAGTCATTTTATCTATATAGCAGATGCTGGGTACCCAGAAATGTAGTCCGAAATCCCTGAATGTGCACACACCAGAAAAAACAGAGAGGGGAAAAAAAAACGTTGGGGCCCTTTAGAACTACTGATAAAGTGAATAGATGAAATCCTGAAATTGTATACATCCCTTGCTGCTCTGATCCAGCCCTTGGCAGATAATGGTGTCTCCCCAAGCTGTGAAAGTATGGAGGTCCCTCTGTTCTGAGTATTATTTTCTTATGGAGCTCTGTAATCCCCAGTTCCAGTAGGAGGGATAATAGATGCCCTTTTCATGCTAAACACTTTCCCACTGTGTCTTTGTTTATTTATCTCAGTGTAGTGGGACCCCCAGTTGGCTTGCTGGCTGAAACCAAGGAGCTACAATGCAGGGATCCATCCAGTGGGGAGGGGAGAAGCCTTAACCTCCTGGGCCCTTAATGTGGTCATAGATGTGGTGATGTCCTGTTGAAGTCTCAATCCACTGCTTTTAGTCACTGGGCTAGGGAGTCTTCAAGGAGAGAGATGAGAACAAGAAAAATAGAATTTACACTCTTCACTTAAAACCTTAGTGAAAATTAAAATCCAAGCCAGTATAGAAAAAAATAAGAAACAGCATCAGAAAAATCAAAGTTATAACAACTAATGTTTCTTCATCTATGACTCTCTTCCTAGCTGTTCTTCTTACCCCTGCACCAGCATCAACTTCCATGATCCCTTCCCCTTGAGGGTAGGATAGTTTCTTTATAATTCTAGAATGAAAGGGCTGGAAAAAGGTGACAAAATCCCTTGTTCAAGAATCCTACTTTTGGGAATAGCCGAAGGACTGCTACACCCGCTTCCCATTTCCCAGCTCTCCTGGACCATCTGCAGCCATGTGGGACCATAGACGCTGGGGTCTGATGACGCTTTAGTGCCCCCCTAGTCCCCGATAAAACGCAGCGCTCTGCAGCTAGCCACTGCAAGCACAGAAAAGGGGCACAGCCATTTGAGCTGGTTTCTCAGAAGGCTTTCTCTCTTCATTTTGACTATTGTCTGGAGCTTCTCCTTGCCTCGCCAAATCTGGTCCCTTTCTTTATCCTCCCTTCCTTATGGGTAAGAAGAAGGGGTGGGTTCATTGCTTGTTATCGGCTCCTCCCCCATCTCTTCAGATGCGTTTACATTTTTGTAACAAAGATGCAGTTTTTTAGTTTGTTTTTTTTAGGACAGATTTGGATTTTTCCTGGATGTATGCAGACAGACTCAAGCTAGAAGTAAAGAAATGGTTATCTTTTCATGAAATTGTAGTCGGTTTAGGGGGAGAGTTCTCTCTATGTTATCCTGCTAACTGTATTGTTAAACTGGAAAATAATAGAGACAATTTTTTTGATTCCTCTCAGTTGAAAACACTTTTGGATGGTAAGATTACTTCTATTCCTGCAACTACTCCAGTAACTTAATGAAAGAGCTTATTTGGTTTTCTATTTTTCTCTAGCAGTTAGCCTGTTTTGTTCTAGATATTTCCCAATTGAGTCCTTCATGCAGCTCTATCTAGTGGACTTGTTGGATTATGTATAACTTCTTTCTTTTTGAGTTATTCTTGTGGATGTTAATGTTATTGTGGCATCCCTACGGGTTGACCACCAGATGTCACCCAGTCCCTGTAGAAAGAATAACTAGCTAGAGGGAATACCATTTTACAAGGCCTCCTCTAGGAGGTGGCAGAATGGGTGGACCCTGTTATAACTAGGGTTGTAGAATGAGATTTACGAGGAGTGAGAGGAGGGATTTAAAAGAGAGAGAGAGAAGCCCTATTGGAGTGGGTCCTTTCATTTGGATGAGGCCTACTGCTTCATCACAGATATCTTTGAGAAAACATCTGCCTAGGCGGTTTCTGCCAGGTTAGGTGCTAATATAGAGAGATCAAGAGAATGTATTAAGGATTTGGATTGTGTTAAAGCATACTTGCCTGAGTTACAGTCTGGAACTCTGAGGAAAGATTACTCCCTGGATCCAGAGATCAGGTCACTGAGTCCTGTTAGTAATCTTCCAAAGTCAGTGAAAGGCTGCAGGGACAGTGGGCTCAGAAGATATTGGAAAATCAGTGAAATACCCTATCTACGGTGAGGGGAGGTTGTTTACCCCTTCTCTTATGTTTGAGTGATTTAATGCCCTCTCTTCTGGGAGGCTCAGAAGAAGGAAAACCACAAATAAAAGACTGAGGAGCATCAGTGAAGACCCTCAACAGGATCTTCGAATGGCACACAGGCGCAGGTAGAGTCAAGCTGTGGCGTCTGCTGGATCCAGGTAGGATTGTGAAAATCAAACGGGCTGGAACCCTTCAGGAGTAGGGGACCACTACTCTCTCACTTAAAGGGAGTCAGGAATTCCCCTGGAACCCAGAGTGCAGCACTTACACAGAGAAAGAGAAGGGACACTCATTTGTACAGACATTTACATCACCTGGACATTGATTACCTTTCCACTAAATCAGTAAAGTTATTTTTGAACACCCAATCCTGTGTCCTGCACTTCTTGTCCTGATCAGCCTAAGAGATTTACACTAAGCAGCTGCACACCAGAAAGAAGGTCACCTCACCCCCTGAGCCATAACCATCTGCTTTCCCCCATAGAAAGAACTCACCCTTGGGGTATTACAAGTGGAGGGGACCTGTGGCAAAAGGAAAAATAGCCCCAAACAATCTAAATTCTTTAGTGTGCCCTTAGAGGAGATGCCCCTCAGAAGAAAAGGGATACTGGGTGCCATTTTATGTAACATGGGGCTCGAGGGCGGTGGAGAAGTGCAATCGTGTGTTTGCAGCAATAACTGTGATGTTTGGTGACCATACAGTGTTCACAAGAGTATTAGAGAAAAACCCTGAAACATACAAAGATGGTGCTCGTTCCCATATCCGAGGTTCAGTGGGAAAGGAAGAGCACGAAGACAGGGAGGACATGAGTAGCGTGGTATTATGTCAGTGGTGACAGGCATCACCAATAGGGCAGTACAAAACCAGCGGTGCACTTGCCACGTCACCTTTAGCACGAGAAACTGCATGTACAGGTTACAGCCACTGGCCAGGGCAGCAAGCCTGGAGCTGGGGTTCACCACAGAGGTGACTTGAGAGTTTGTGTGAGTGGCTCGGAATATCGACGTTGACTAAAAGCAAGAGAGTGCAAAAACCCTTCTGAACAGACCTTGAGTGAACAGTGCCTCAGGTGACGTGACATACCTAAAATACTATCTTTACCACACTGCGCCATAACCGACAAGGCCAATTCCAGTGGGAGTAATCTCC
Source organism: Rhinatrema bivittatum (assembly GCF_901001135.1). Classification (NCBI taxonomy): domain Eukaryota; kingdom Metazoa; phylum Chordata; class Amphibia; order Gymnophiona; family Rhinatrematidae; genus Rhinatrema; species Rhinatrema bivittatum. The sequence continues at coordinate 209,790,340 of NC_042616.1, read as the reverse complement.
CCCAGCAGATCAAAGAGGGGACGACCATTCGCGTGACTGGAAGTTGATGGGTGAGTGACACCTTGCTTCCCATCAGAAGGCCTGGGCTCGAATTCAGCCTAGTGGGTCTGGCCCGTCCCATCCAGTACTGCAGAGATCTGCGGATGTCTCTGTCAGGGTGTGGTTCCATCTTGGCAGTGGAATGCACAGACTCCAGAGAATGTCAAAGACTGCAGAAGGTGAACACCAACTGCTACTGGTGCAACGTGGCCTTGCTCACGAAGGTTGGAGCGGGGTCCAGAGTAATGGTGGAATAGAAGAGGGGGCCCGTCCCCATGGAGCACATTCGAGCCCATGGCTGCTCAGAGATGAGCTGCACCGGTTTCGCCCATGGGTTCCGATGAAGGGTGTAGCGGCAGTGCCAGTCGGGGAAAAGAACCACCAGTGGCGAAGAAACATCCCTTGGGAGAGTCGGGTAGTCAGCTTGCAACAAGTGATGTGGCTGGAGATGGAGGAGTGACCCTGAAGTTTGTGTATGGAGAGGGCCGCGATGTGACCATGGAGGAGGAGTACTTAGAACCGGCAATAGCAGGGCTGAGCAGCGATGTGAGACCCTTATCATGGGTGGAGCAGGTGGAGACCCAGAGCCTCCCATCACCACAGGAGTGGGACGTGAGGCCGAGGCCTGTCAGTGCTACCTCGGAAACTGGAGGCAGTGAGACCATTAGGGGCCCAGAGACCCCCCCAAAGAAGACGGGCGGAGTACACCTTTACTACCCCATTTCAGCTACAGCAGGGGCCAGGGCCTACCATCAGAGGTAGGCCCTGGAAAATGTATTTAAAGGGGTTCTTCCCATTGAAGAACTATTAAAATGAAGATGGGTAAATGTTGTAAAAGTATTGTACTAAATTTTGAGTGTGTTTCTGTAAGCCTTTATGCCTCACAACTACAGTGGATGTACATGCCCTTGGGATAGTGCACCCCCAAGTGGAGAGACAAGGTATTTACATCATTATGTCTGTCTAAATGTTAAAATGTTCTGAACTACCTCAAAATTTGTTACTCTGTGTATGTAAAGTGTCCACGTGCCACACATTTTGATTTTTTGGGGAGAGGAGAGTGTGGCACCCCTACAGGTTGACCACCAGATGTCACCTAGACCCTGGAGAAAGAACAACTAGCTAGAGGGAATACTATTTTACAGCTCCCCCTCTATGAGGTAGCTGAATGGGTGGACCCTGCTATAACTAGGGGAATAGGATGAGATTCACAAGGGCTGAGAGGAGGGAGTTAAAGGAAAGAAGAGCCCTATTGGAGTGGGTCATTTCATTTGGATGAGGCCTACTGCTTCACCACAGATATCTTTGAGAAAATACCTGCCTATGCACTTCCTGCCAGGTCAGGTGCTAATATAGAGAGATCAAGAGAATGTATTAAGGATTTGGATTGTGTTAAAGAATAGTTGCCTGAGTTACAGTCTGGAACTCTGAGGAAAGATTACTCCCTGGATCCAGAGACCAGGTCACTGAGTCCTGTTAGTAATCTTCCAAAGTCGGTGAGGGGCTGCAGGGACAGTGGGCTCAGAAGATATTGAAGCAGTCCATGAGATACCCTAGTTAAGGTAAGGGGTGGTTGTTGTTTACCCCTTCTCTCTTTTGGAATGATTTAATGCCCTCCCTTCTGGGAGGCTCAGATGAAGAAAAACACAAATAAGAGATTGAGGAACATCAGTGAAGACCCTCAACAGGATCTTCGAACAGCACACAGGTGCAGGTTGGGTCATGCTGTGAAGTTTTCTGGATCCAGGTAGGATTGTGAAAATCAAACGGGAATCTGCCATGGCTTGGGACTCTTCAGTGGTGAGGGACCACTACTCTCTCACTTAAAGGGAGTCAGGAATTCCCCTGGAACCTGGAGTGCAGCACTTACACAGAGAAAGAGAAGGGACACTCATTTGTACAGACATTTACATCACCTGGACATTGATTATCTTTTCCCTAAATCAGTAAAGTTAATTTTGAACACCCAATCCTGTGTCCTGCACTTCTTGTCCTGATCAGCCTCAGAATTACACTAACCAGCTGCACACCAGAAAGAAGGTCACCTCTCCCCCCCAGGCCATAATCTTTTGCTTGTATTTTATTATTTTGAAATTATAAATAAAGAGTTAAAAAAAAGAATCTACCCTTTAACAGATAAATCCAAAGGCTTCCTCAGCAATGTTCAAGATCTCAATAATATTCACACTCTTCACCCTTGCTGTTGACTATAAGCAAAGAGCAACAGAGTTCTAGAATCCAGCCCTTCCAGACAACATGGCTTAAAGCAACAGGCTATGAACCAGGGAAACCAGGGTTCAAATCCCACTGCTGCCCCTCATTACCTTGGACAAGTCACTTTACCCTTTGTTGTCTCAGGTACAAACTTACCCCTGGATGCACTAAGCCGCAATGTTTTTTCGGGGGAAGGGTCCCACTATTGCGGGGAGGTGTTGCCATGGTAGCAGAGCCCCTCCCCCGAAAAACAATCGCGGCTCAATGGCACGTTCTTTGTATCATGGTCAAACCCCATGGGACAAAAGAACGCGCAAAGTGGCCCTTTAATGCAATGGTGACCCCAACCTCAAAGGACCGCCATCGTCTTAAAGGGCTGCTGGCCCCCCCAAAAAATAGCAGGAAAACAGGGAAGTTGAGTGGAGGTCAGGGCTGATCCCCGGCTAAATCCAGCTCCCGCCAAAGTTAAAAACTACAAAAAAAAGAGCTTGCGCCCCCTATATAGTAGAAGAACTCAGGGCCTAGAAGAGTTAGACAGGCTCCAGGGAGCAGGTAGGAACACATTCTATGGAAAGATCTGCTATGTTAGATGTCTGTGTGCTACCTGAGCTTTAAGGTGAGCTGCATCATGTGTTTGATTTTTGCTTTTCACTGTAAATAAACTGCACCTAAGGAAATAACCAGAGACTGCCTCTTTATTCATTCTGGCTGTTTCCCAAGCTGCTATCGCCCAAGTTACCTCATCCAGATCAAATAGTGATGACCTTAGAGCATAAATACAAGAGTTAAAATAAATATACTGAACACCATAAAGAATTTTTTTTCTTTTCTGTATATAATATTTTCCCTAAATAACATGTATATTAAAAAAACAAACCTCCTATCAACTACACCATCTGTAGTGATTAACTAGCAGAACCAACATAAGGTATAGACCACACAAAACAAATCACAATAACTATTATCTAGTAGCACATAGATAACTCGAAAGGATCAGTCCACCCTCATCATCAAAACTTTTAAACTTAAGTCCATTATTAATAACAGCAACATCCCAACTGTCTTCTTTAAATCTCATCTTCTACAGTGCTTGAATAGCTGGTTAACTGGAGATCTGGTTTAAAAAACAAAACAAAACACAGCCTAGCAGGCTAGTAGCTCAATTCTCCGACCCCTTACCCCAGTGCCACAAAAATGAGGCCTAACAGCTCAAATGTTCCCCCACCCCCTACACTGAACGTTGCCCCATGCTCAGCCACCCCCCCCCCCCCCCCAGAGATAAATTATATTCAAATAAATAGCACTGATATTCCTCCGTTGATATTTATCCAAATAACTTTGGATTATCTGGATAAATGCCTTTGAATATCAATCTCACAGTCTTAATTGGGAGTGCAAGAGGCTAACGTTTGTATCCACACACCAATATCAGAATTCAAGAAGACGTGACTAGCACAGAGGATCCTTAGTGGTAGAAAAGAAAGGCTAATGCTGGTGATTAAAGTAAAATAGGTAGTGTTGAAGCATGAAGGGAAAGTGGGCAGAGGAGGCTTGTGGTCTTTGTCTGTCAACATATTGTGTTTTCCTATATTTATTGTACCACAGAGGAGAGCAACATTTGACAGTGATTAGGGAAATGGAAAAACATATGATTATCACAGAACAGCAATAGGCAGCCTTCATGCATAGTGCGAGCTGAGAATTTGTATGCAATCAGCATCAGTGTAGTCATGTTATTTGCTATCCATTCTTGTCTCCTAGGAGACAGAATGTCTCCGGATCAGAAAGAAAGGTTGTGGGTGACGAGAATTCTGCCTTTCAAAGCCTTCACTGGGGTCATGCAGACCTATGCCAGACTATGATTTGAGCCCATCCACTGCCTCCTCTCCCCTTCTTAACTGGCTCACATTTGCCCTCTAGGCCATATAGCAAAGCAGCTATTTTCTCCCCAATATGTCCTCCTTCTTTGTTCTTTTCTTTCCAGAAAGCTCTGGGGATCCTCACTGGCTTGAGGGCTGAAGGGGCATCTCTTCTGAGATGCACCATCAGCCGCCAGCAGGAGTCGCTATAGTAGTGGTAGCCATATTCCTACCAACTCCCGGATCTGAATGCACCACCTCCACTTATCCAGATCTGACCAATCCTACTAGATAAGGATCATAAACTGGACCCCCTGCATTGTAGCACACACTGCTGTGACCTATGTCGCAGGGCTAACCCCCACGGGGCAGCTCTGTTTGCTCAAGTTAAACCCTATTTGGAAAGTTTTACATTTTTACTCTGATTTTGTTGTTGCATTCTGTCAGGCTTGTGATCCAGGAAATAAAGAGAATGCTTTCTACAACTACCTGCTGTACTGGTTTGACATTGGATGGATAGGATTAATAATTAGCTACATTTTTTCAATATAGGCTGATCCATTCTAGATTTTACCCTACTGCATACTTTGACTTTCTAAGAACATAAGCAATTGACATGCTGGGTCAGACCAAGCACCAAGAAGATCCCATGCTACTGATGCAATCAATAGCAGTGGCTATTCCCTAAGTAAAATTCATTAATAGCCATTAATGGACTTCTCCTCCAAGAACTTATCCAAACCTTTTTTGAACCCAGCTACACTAACTGCACTAACCACATCCTCTGGCAACAAATTCCAGAGCTTTATTGTGCGTTGAGTGAAAAAGAATTTTCTCCGATTAGTCTTAAATGTGCTACTTGCTAACTTCATGGAATGCCCCCTAGTCCTTCTATTATTCGAAAGTGAAAATAACCGAGTCACATCTACTCGTTCAAGACCTCTCATGATCTTTGCAGCTGTACCTTTCAGGTTTTTTCTAACTATTTTCCTCTTTTTATCAAAGTTTCCCTTTTGAAAGTTTAGTGTTAGAGCTGCAGATTTACTTATTGTCCCCTTCCAGTTATTAGTTTAAATTTGATCATGTTATGCTCACTATTGCCAAGTGGCCCCACCACCGTTACCTCTTTCACAAAATCTTGCGTTCCACTAAGAATTAAATCTAAAATAGCTCCCTCTCTTGGTTCCTGAACCAATTGCTCCATGAAGCAATCATTTATTACATCCAGGAACTTTATGTCTCTAGCAAGTCCTGATGTTACATTTACCCAGTCAATATTAGGGTAATTGAAATCTCCCATTATTATTGCACTGCCAAATTGGTTAGCTTCTTCTCTTAGCATTTCATCATCTGTCTGACCATTTTGTCCAGGTGGATGGTAGTATACTCCTATCACTATATTCCTACCCAATACACAATCTTGCTTCCTCATAGGAAACTAAGTGTTGCGTTTCCGGCCGCAGCAGGCCCGCGACCGACTTCACTCACCTCCAACGCCTGGGTCCCTTCTTCTCTGGTAGCAGTAGGCAGCCGCCTATGCGCTCATGCTCCGCCTGTGCTCCCAAGCCCCTCCGGTATTGCTGCGGTCTCCTCAGGTCCGGCCTGGTCTCCCCATGTGCATCATGGGGAGACGCGCCACTTCTTAGTTTTTGGCCTGTCTGCCTAGGCGCGTGCATGCGCCTTTCCTGGCTTTAAAGGGACCGAGGCGGGAAAGCTTCCCACGGCCAGCCCTGGATGATGACATCATTCAGCCTCCTTATATAAGGCGGGCTCTGCCAGTCAGATTTTGCCTTGGCAACAGGTCTTCAAGCTTACTGTCGTGTGCTTCATTATTGTTTGTTCCAGTTCCTGCTCCAGTTCCTGTTCCAGTTTCTCGTGCCTTCTACCCTTCGGATGGATCTCCCTGGCTTTGACCCTTGCTCAGACCTGACCTTGTCTCCAGCCACCTGCCCTGACTTCTGCTTGAACCTGACCTCGTCACAGAACATATAGAAAGACATGATTTAATGGAACAAAGTCAGCATGGCTTTACCCAAGGCAAGTCTTGTCTCACAAATCTGCTTCACTTATTTGGAGTTAATAAACATGTAGATAAAGGTGAACCGGTAGATGTAGTGTATTTGGATTTTCAGAAGGCATTTGACAAAATTCCTCATGATAGGCTTCTAGGAAAAGCAAAAAGTCATGGGATAGGTGGCGATGACTTTTGTGGATTACAAACTGGTTAAAAGACAGGAAACAGAGAGTAGGATTAAATAGTCAATTTTCTCAGTGGAGGGGAGTGAGTGCCTCAGGGATCTATACTGGGACCTGTGCTTTTCAATATATTTATAAATGATCCGGATAGGAATACGACGAGTGAGGTAATCAGATTTGCAGATGATTCAAAATTATTCAGAGTAGTTAAATCACAAGCAGATTGTGATAAATTGTAGGAAGATCTTGTGAGACTGGAAAATTGGGCATCCAAATGGCAGATGAAATTTAATGTGGATAAGTGAAAGGTGATGCATATAGGGAAAAATAACTCATGCTATAATTACACAATGTTAGGTTCCATATTAGAAGCTACCACCCAAGATAGAGATCTAGGCATCATAGTGGATAATACATTGAAATTGTCGGTTCAGTGTGCTGCGGCAGTCAAAAAAGCAAACAAAATGCTGGGAATTATTAGAAAGGGAATGGTGAATAAAACAGAAAATGTCATAATGCCTCTGTATCGCTCCATGGTGAGACCGCACCTTGAATACTATGTACAGTTCTGGTTGCCGCATCTAAAAAAGATATAGTTATGATGGAGAAGGTACAGAGAAGGGCGACTAAAATGATAAAGGGGATGGAACAGCTTCCCTATGAGGAAAGGCTGAAGAGGTTAGGGCTGTTCAGCTTGGAGAAGAGATGGCTGAGGGGGGATATGATAGAGATCTTTAAGATCATGAAAGGCCTTGAACGAGTAGATGTGAATCGGTTATTTACACTTTTGGATAATAGAAGGACTAGGGGGCACTCCATGAAGTTAGCATGTGGCACATTTAAAATTAATCAAAGAAAGTTCTTTTTCACTCAATACACAATTAAACTCTGGAATTTGTTGCCAGGGGATGTGGTTAGTGCAGTTAGTGTAGCTGTGTTTAAAAAAGGATTTGATAACTTCTTGGAGGAGAAGTCCATTACCTGCTATTAAATAAGTTGACTTAGAGAATAGCCATTGCTATTACTAGCAACAGTAGCATGGGATCTTCTTAGTTTTTGGGTACTTGCCTGGTTCTTATGGCCTGGATTGGCCACTGTTGGAAACAGGATGCTGGGCTTGATAGACCCTTGGTTTGACCCAATATGGCATGTTCTTATGTTCTTACGTCTTCAGCTGCCTGCCCTGACTCTTGCTTGGACTTGGCCTTGTCTTAGGCTTCTGCCTGACTTGCAGTCTGGACTTAACTTTGTTCCTAACTTTGCTGCTTGCTTGTCTGTCAGGACTTTGGAACCGGGCCTCGTCTTCAGTTCTGCCTGACTTGCAGTCCGGACTTGATTTAGTCTCCAACCGCACTGCCTCTGCTCCAGTCGGTCCGGACTTTGGATCCAGCCTCTCCCTTTGAATCCTGCACCTCCGCTGCTTCCTGTCACCCTGCCTTGGTCACTCTCTCTGGGATCAACCACGTGGAGGCCTACCTAAGTCCAGCTGGCCCCGGTACCCAAGGGCTCAACCTGTGGGGAACGAGGGCTGGTATTGGTGAAGCTCCAGTCGGCCTCCGCTTCCCGTTTGGCCTCGCCTCCTGACGGTTTCCCCCACGGGTAGCGCCAACACCACCTCTGGCCAAGGGTCCACCTCCGCAACACTAAGAACTGAAAGTTCACATTTGTACAGTGAGTGAAATCAGGAGTGGATCAATCTGTTCTGAAATAATAGAGCCAGCTGATAACACTAGGGACAGAGGAGGGCGACGATCATGCCAGGTTGGAAACACCAAATTTCTAGATGATTTTACAGTCAGTATAGAGAGAATAATTATGCTTCAAAATACTTCAAAATACCTTTTTTTAAATAAAAACAAATTGTTAAAATAATTTTCATAGATTTGCACAATGTCAAAATGAATATGAATAAATATACACACTTCAATGTCATTAAATGTGAAGAAAATACATGGACATGTGCTTAGTTACGAAACATAAAAAACTCATAAAAAAAACATACCAGCTATCATCAGTCATTCTTACCAATCATACAACGATCCCGTACATCCTTCTCATAAACATAGTTGTACATATGCAAATATATAACAGTTAAACTAATATGGGTAGATTTTCAAAGGGTTACGCGCGTAATATACGCACGTAACTCTTTAAAAACCCTCCTGCGCGTGCCAAGCCTATTTTGCATAGGCTCTGTGGTGCGCGCAAGCCCCGGGATGCACGTATGTCCCAGGGCTTTGAAAAAGCGGCGGGAAGTGGGCAGGGGCGTGGACGTGGCGCAGGTCCAGAGGCGGTCCGAGGGCGGTCCAGGGGCAGGACCGAGGCCTCTGGCACAGCGGCTGTGCCGGAAGATGGCGCGCTGGCAGCTGGCCGGCGTGCGGAAGATATGCCAGCCAGAGGCAGGCGTAAATACTTGAAATAAGGTAGGGGGGGGGGATTTAGGTAGGGCTGGGGGTGGGTTAGATAGGTGAAGGGAGGGGAAGGGAGGGGAAAGTGGGGGGGAGCGGAAGAAAAGTTCCCTCCGAAATCGGAGCGGTCTTGGAGGGAACGGGGAAAGCCATCGATGGCTCCCCTAGGGCTCGGCGCGCGCAAGGTGCACAAGTGTGCACCCCCTTGTGCGCGGTGACCCTGGATTTTATAGCAAGCACGCGGTAGCACGCGCATGTTATAAAATCGGGTTAACATTTGTGCGCGCCGGGTAGCGTGCACAAATGTACCCCGTGCACGCTTCTTTAAAAATCTACCCCATAATGTTTTATGAAATGTTACCTCAATGATGTACTAGTAACAAAGTTCATCAAGATGTCAAGAACAAATAACATCTTAAAGCGTACTTTGCATATTGAATTGCATTCCTCTTAATGAATTATACTTTTCATTAAAAGGTGAAAAACCTGCCACTTCAAAAGATTCTCATTTGTAGCTATCTTAAGCAAGCTATGGTGAACGTGTCACAACGATCAAGCTTTAAAATTATTATTCCCGACAAAGATGTCTTTGTTTCACCTTAAACAAGGCTTCATCATCCTAAAAAAATTCAAATAAATACAATAATTATAACAATGCCCAACTTTGTGTTGTCAAAAATGTTTTTTTTTGTGTGAGATCGGTTTATCTCTAATGCAGCTGTCTTTGCATATTAACAAATTTTGGTGACTGCTGATACAGCCTGGCTATACCCCAATATTCCTTAACAGTCAGCTATTCAGATTATCAAACAGTTTATTGACATGTTGGAAATGTCTGACAGTAGATGGGTATTCATCCTGCTTCTTGCAAAACTTACTGATACCCATAATTATTTTTCCTATAACTCGCATTTTTATTTACAGATAAAAGGAATTCCCATGAGTTCACCCAATGCTCCAACTGGATCATGCTTGTATGTGGCCGAATTTGAAAAACAATTAATTTATTCATCCCAATTTTTTTCATATGTTATTTTTTGGAAAGGATACATTGATGACTTGTTTTGGATATGGAGAGGCAATAAGGACTTGCTGGAAGTGTTTGATTCATGGATTAATTCTGTTGACCCCAATTTAAAAGTTTTGATACATTCTCACAAAGTGTATCATTTTTGGACATTCATATATCTAGGCATGAGGGATATTTCATCACAACAGTATACCGGAAACGCACAGATAAAAATACCCTTCTTCACAATGCTAGTTTTCATCCACGCACATTAAGAGAGAACATCCCAGTGGGACAATTTTTAAGACTCTGTAGATTATGTTCTACGACAGCAGAATATAAAATACAAGCTCATGATCTTGTTAGTAGATCTTGCTAGAGGTTATACTAGAACAGTTGTGAAGAAAGCATATAAAAGAGCCCTGTATGCCAACAGGGAGAACCTATTAAAAGTGATAAGGAACCCCTGTCCCGTATAGTGTGCTCTATACCATATTTGTCAAGGACTACTAGCATTAAAAAGATGATTTTAAAGCACTGGTCCATCTTGTCTTCTTTAAATACTTTTAAGAAGCCACCTATTTTTGCAGTAAAGAAATAACTGAATTCTCAAATTGCACTAGCACAAAGCTATCCAGTCGATAAAAGAAAAGAGCATGTGCTGGACACTCTGCATAAGCCTGGTGCTCCCAAATGAAAATCCATCTTCCCTACAGTGAAAATATGCGGGCCCCTTACTTTGGAATTCTGTTCCTGACTATTTAAGGCAGATTTCTAACCATAAAGAATCTAAGAGAAGTCTAAAAACAAACAAACATTGTATTTGGTTCTCCTTCCACTTCTTAAATTCGTCCTAAAACAGCCCCGAGTACACATTAGATGAAGCCATCCAGCATTTCTTGCTTTTGTTTTGTCATCCTGAGACTGTTCTCTCTTACTTTTATTGTTATTTTACTATATTTTAGTTCCCTCGATGTAATTGACTTTTATGTAGTTTATTATGTATATTTTATTCTGTAAACCGTTTTGACCAACAGTGGTTATAAAGACGGTATATAAACAATTTCAAATAAGTAAATAAATACATAAAAGGATACATGCGGGTAGATTTTAAATGCCCGGCCCGCGTAAATCCAGGGAGGTTACGCGCGTGGCCGGGCCTTGCGCGTGCATGTTCAAAGGGGCCCAGCCACGCGCATAACCCCCATTACACGCTGAAGTGCCAGGCCCAGAGAAAGGGGCGGTCCAGGGGGCAGGGATGGGTGGGGCTGGAGGTGGCCAGGACAGAAGCCATTTGCTGCTGTGTTGGGGAAGTGCGTGCCGGCAGTTGTCTGGCGTGCGCAGGTTGCTTCTGCTTCAATGGAGCAGTAAACAAAACAAAAAACAAACAAAAAAAAGGTATGAGAGGGTTTAGGAGGTGGGGAGGAGAGAGGAGAGAGGAGAGAGGAGAGAGGAAGAGGGAGGGAGTATGGATAGGGAAGTTCCCTCCCAGTCCGTTCCTTAATTAGAGCGGACTGGGAGGGAACTGGGAGAGGTCTGAGCTCGTCACCAAGCGTACTTTTATAAAATTAGTCCCCGGCGCGCACATGTTATAAAATTGGTGCATCCATGTCTGCGCGCCGGGAAGCGCACGCACACCTTTTAAAATCTACCCCATAATGAACATGGTCAAATTAGCATGTGGCTCTTGCTCGGTATAACCACGTTTTGAATATACGAACATTTAATCAATCATTCCAATTCCTTGTTTATTTACGTGTCAAACTAAAGGGGTCATTTATGTTATTGTCTGTCTGCGCGATCTGGTATATATTGGCCAAACTGAAAGGATGATCAGGACGCGAATTACAGAACGCAAAAGTTGTATTAGGTTCAACAAAGGGAATGCTCCGTTAGTGAATCATTGGATACTCAAATCCCATTCAATTGATGACTTGAAATTTTTTGTGATCCGACAGATTCACTTGAATAATGGTGGCAACATTTCTGTTAAATTCTTGCATTTGGAGCAGTGATTTTTTATTCTTGGCACACAGAGAGTTTGAACAAACAAATTGAATGGTCTGCTTTTTGGTAAGATTTATTAAGATTGACATCTCATTATTTACATGCTATTTAAAGGCATAATACGCCATGGCACGTATGTTGAACCATTAATGTATTGGTCGCGTTTGAAGTGTTTTTCCAGCGAGAACAGGATACAAAAGTAGGCAGTGTTGTTTCTATGCATATTCTGTTAGTTGGTATGCTATATTAGTTATGAAATATTGATTTAATTTTTACAACATTTTGAATGATATATTTGTTATATTATGAAAATGTAGTGTTTTTTATTGTTTATATTTTTTAAATTTTGCTAGTGGTGATTTTTTATAATATGCAAAAACAGCTGCATCGGAGATAAACTGATCTCACACAAAAAAAATATTTTTGACAACACAAGGTTGAGCATTTTTATAATTATCATATTTATATGAATTTTTTTGGAGGGAACTTTTTAGAACTATATTTTATATATGTTATAGCACTTAGTCAATCCCCCTGATGAAGCCTTGTTTAAGGAAAAACGAAGATGTCTTTGCTGAGAATAATCATTTTTAAAGCTTGATTGTTGTGACACGTTCACCATAGCTTGCTGAAGATAGCTAAAAGTAAGAATCTTTTGAAGAAATGGCAGGTTTTTCACCTTTTCATGAAAAGTATAATTCATGAAGAGGAATGCAATTCAGAAGCATGTTTTAAGATGTTATTTGTTCTTGACATCTTGGTGAACTTTGTTACTAGAACATCACTGTAGTATCATTTCATGAAAGATTATCACTTTAATTGCTATATATTTGTATATGTACAACTATGTTTATGAGAAGGACATTTGGGATCGTCGTATGAGATGATTGATGACAGTTGGTATGGTTTTTTTTTCTGAGTTTTTTTATGTTTCACAACTAAAAACATGTCCATGTATGTTGTTTATATTTAATGACATTGAAGTATGTATATTTATTCATACTCATTGACATTGTGAAAATCTATGAAAATTTTAATAATTTGTTTTTATTAAAAAAGGTATTTTGAAGTATTTTGTAGCATAATTATTCTCTCTGTACTGATCTTATATTCATTCTGTGAGAGAACTGAGTTATTGTTCCTTCATATTTTTTTCGCCTAGATGATTTTACGGACATTATTAGGGTAAGCAGGACATTTTAAATAATCCTGGACAGTAAAGATTGAATAACATCTGTTTTGTATACAGCGAGAAGTACTGAAATGGAGCACTACTGATAACTGTTTGTGAAAATAGGAAAGGAGATATACAAATGCCCATATAGGGTCATTTTCCAACTCGCGATATGGTGTTTTTGCATGCGTTAAGGCATTTTTGCATGCGAAAAACGCCTTAACGCATGTGAAAACCACCATAACACATGGTGCGATACTAATTTTTAAAAGGGGAGGGATTGGGGTGGAGTTGGGGGGGTGGGAATTTTGTAAAAGTGGGCTGAGGTTGAGAGAACATTGTACAAATCTCATCGTTGTATGAATTTCCTCACTCCAAAGGACATAAAATCTTCACAAGACTATACTGTTCAGTTCGTACGTCTCACTCTGCATGTAAAAGTGGCCCCTAACTCCTACACTACTACCTAAACCTTACCTCGAGATACTAGGTGGGCCTCCTATAGTTGCATAAATAGCTAACTACTATAAGGGCCTTATAGATAGTCTCTCTCTCTGCATTTTCCTACCTGCAAAGTGCTCATTTCACCATTGGGGAGAGAGAGAAGGCTAAAGATAACACATATTGTGATAAATAGGCTATTACCATAAAACATGCCCCTATTTCATGCAATATTTTGATAAATCTAGCTCACATAGAGTACACATAATAATGGAGTGTATATTGGCTTTACTTCCTATATGCTTCAAATCTCTATTTTAGGCCACAATAACTCTTTCCAGGATTGCCTATTGGGGGAGATGGAGGGGGAGGTAATATTTATCTCTAAGGCCTTGGGTGTTGTGAAAGTCTGTTTTTAGTAAAAATTATGCTGGAGGCATAATTGATGAGGTTCTAACATAACTTTGCTGATAGTTCAATAAACATGAATTATAAATTGTTACCAGTCCACTCTTCATAAAATGCTTTACATAACGTTACTTCACCTGTATAAATCTGTGACTCTTAATCTTTCAAATAGTTGAATTCCCAATCTGAAGGGCAGTTTTGAAATTTCCTCCTACAATTTAGATGTAATATTATGTGGGCTAGAAGATATATTTCCATTCCCAATTTGTTGTACCTTAGTCAAGATGTCTTGGACAGACTTCTTACAGCTTCTTCAACCTCTTTCAGTTTCTTCTTGGTACTTAGATGGTGTCTCCCAACTCCTTGCCAGAGTATTTGTGATATTTCAAGTGGATGTACTCCGGTTGGGTGCCACTATTCTCCTTCCCTTCTCCCTTCCTCTTCAGAGACATTTAGTGGATGTCCCAGTCTCCTTAAAATTTCTGCAGATGTTGAGGGCTGAATTCCTCTGGCAAAGGGAATCCAGATGACAAACAAAAATAGAACCAGGTCTCAAAATCCACCCCCCCCCCCCCGCCCCCTCCAAAAAAAAAACAAAAAAAAAACCAGACAGAAAAGAGAGTGGATAAATCTTCCTTCAAAAGAACTTAAAAAATAGGAACTAATACTCTTATTTATTTATTTATTTATTTATTTATTTATTTATAGGGTTTATATACCGGAGGTTCCTGTATAAAATACATATCACCCCGGTTTACAAGAAACAAGAACTATCGCTTCATTTAGCGGTTTACATTGAACATTGAACATATTAATTAACATTGAACATTGGACATTGAACATAAACATTGAACATATTAATTAAATTAACGAATTAGTATATATTGCTGACAGTTATAAATAATACCTAATAAATAAATAGCGTGGTTAGGGGGACACCTTCTCCAATCTATTCTAGACCTAGTCTTAGGATTCCTTTCCCCAAATTAAAAGCAAGAAAGAAAAAGTAACAGGAAATGAAATACGTTTTTGAGGAAGCAAGAGTGTTTAACTAAAAATTCATTACTACTACTTCTGCTTTTTATAGCAGAAAGCAGCAATCTGTCCAGCAGCCCACATGGGGGAGTTGAAAACCAAACAGCCCACTTCCCTTTTCCTATCCTGATGGACTAATCCTTCTAGCAGAGAGAGACCCAGTAGGCCACTAAATAGATACAGTATATTTTTCTGAATAGCTGTCTAGTATCTGCCTTTGCAACAGCTGCTAATCAGGGTTTTGGCCCTGTTCACCCTCCAGGGGCCAATAATATTTTGGGTGAATCAGACCCTCAGAGAGCAGCCTATACTTTCTCAGAAAGGGAAAAGGATTACCTTGCCTATGAGCATCCAGATGCAAAACTGTTTCCATTTCCAAAAGATTTAACCTCTGTTTATGACCATAACAGGTCATTACATCAAAATGAGCTTCCTAGCAGCATGAGATCAGAAATATTTATGTAACCATTTGCTCAGAGGGTCCATCCTTGCCTGTCTTAGGGTTCTATAAAAGTGCGGTCAGCCAGATTGTGTAGTGACACTGGTGAAAGCACTCAGAAGTAAGGGAGACCAAATCCTCTCTGTGGCAGCTCTAATTTGTATTAGTCAAGACCTGAAATGACCGCAAACAACTGCGAGAGCTGTGAGTCCAGCTGGCCTGACTTTATTATGAGAAGATAAGCTGCTCCACAGGCACAGTTTGAGTGTACACAGATCTTAATTTACCTGTGCTAAGCACAGTGGGTTCAACTTCAACATTTCATTTCGCAGATTTCAAAGATTCCTCCTTCCATTCTCCTATTACAGGTTTAACGTGGAGCTTTGGGATCACAGCTCTCATTCCAATAGACAAATCGTTGATACATGTTAATCAAATCTCAAGGTATGCTACCGAGAGTAAGTAAAGCTCTGGGATTTTGAAGTATGCGGCTACTCCCCAGCTAACTCAAGGAAAGGATCTTCTGACTCATTCTCTACTGAATCCTTCCCTTATATTTTTAAGAAGGTAATACCCAGGGAATCCTGCGGTATCTATTCCAGAGATACCACCACAGAAGGGTCTCACATTTCCCTTAAAATGTGCGTATGTTGGAAGGA
This sequence comes from Rhinatrema bivittatum, assembly GCF_901001135.1. Taxonomy (NCBI): domain Eukaryota; kingdom Metazoa; phylum Chordata; class Amphibia; order Gymnophiona; family Rhinatrematidae; genus Rhinatrema; species Rhinatrema bivittatum. The sequence goes on along the minus strand of NC_042616.1, from coordinate 209,774,452 downwards.
TCCTGTTTTACTTACTGGTCCAGGTCCTGGAAACTTTCACAGATAGGTCTGCCCACTCCTCCCGGATGCTCAGGACTTCACCAGGAGCTTAGCTTCCTCTATAACCATTTCTCCTGTAGCTTCTGCCTTTTTCAGCTCCTATCACTGCAGCTGCTCACGCAGAAACTGCCCGCACACCAAACTCCGTCTAAGAGCATTCTCAGGACATCTCTGGGCACACAGAGGCAAGATCCCTAGTGGTGAGAGAAATACCAGAAATCAAAAGTATCTGCTTTATAGCAGAAATTGGGAAATTGAGCAGACTAGATGGCTTAAAATACAGATATTTTACTCTACTCTAGAGATGTGAATCGTGTCCTCGATCGTCTTAACGATCGATTTCGGCTGGGAGGGGGAGGGAATCGTATTGTTGCCATTTGGGTGTGTAAAGTATCGTTAAAATCGTGAGCCGGCACACTAAAACACCCTAAAACCCACCCCCGACCCTTTAAATTAAATCCCCCACCCTCCCGAACCCCCCCCAAATGCCTTAAATTACCTGGGGGTCCAGCGGCACACTAAAACATGAAACACTAAAACCCCCTAAAACCCACCCCGACCCTTTAAATTAAATCCCCCACCCTCCCGAACCCCCCCCCCCAAATGCCTTAAATTACCTGGGGGTCCGTAGCGGCGGTCCGTAGCTTAAATTACCTCCGTAGCCTTAAATTACCTCTGTAGCGGCGGTCCGTAGCTAAATCGGGGGAAGGGGGAGAGCAGGAAACCGGCACACTAAATCGTGTAGTCTTCAGCCGGCGCCATTTTGCAAAATGGCCGCCGCAAAATGGCGGCGGCCATAGACCAAAACGATTCGATGCAGGAGGTCGTTCCGGACCCCCTCTGGACTTTTGGTAAGTCTTGTGGGGGTCAGGAGGCCCCCCCAAGCTGGCCAAAAGTTCCTGGGGGTCCAGCGGGGGTCCGGGAGCGATCTCCTGCCGCGAATCGTTTTCCGTATGGAAAATGGCGCCGGCAGGAGATCGACTGCAGGAGGTCGTTCAGCGGGGGTCCGGAACCCTCGCTGAACGACCTCCTGCAGTCGATCTCCTGCCGGCGCCATTTTCCGTACGGAAAACGATTCGCGGCAGGAGATCGCTCCCGGACCCCCGCTGGACCCCCAGGAACTTTTGGCCAGCTTGGGGGGGCCTCCTGACCCCCACAAGACTTGCCAAAAGTCCAGCAGGGGTCCGGAATGACCTCCTGCGTCGAATTGTTTTGGTCTATGGCCGCCGCCATTTTGCGGCGGCCATTTTGCAAAATGGCGCCGGCTGAAGACTACACGATTTAGTGTGCCGGTTTCCTGCTCTCCCCCTTCCCCCGATTTAGCTACGGACCGCCGCTACGGAGGTAATTTAAGGCTACGGAGGTAATTTAAGCTACGGACCGCCGCTACGGACCCCCAGGTAATTTAAGGCATTTGGGGGGGGTTCGGGAGGGTGGGGGATTTAATTTAAAGGGTCGGGGTGGGTTTTAGGGGGTTTTAGTGTGCGGTGTTTTAGTGTGCCGCTGGACCCCCAGGTAATTTAAGGCATTTGGGGGGGGGGTTTGGGAGGGTGGGGGATTTAATTTAAAGGGTCGGGGGTGGGTTTTGGGGGGTTTTAGTGTGCCGGTTTTCCTGCCCTCCCCCTTCCCCCGATTTACGATTTTTTGACGATAAATCGGGGGAATTGGTATTGTATCGTGGCCCTAACGATTTTTGACGATTTAAAATATATCGGACGATATTTTTAAATCGTCAAAAAACGATTCACATCCCTACTCTACTCCATTTTGAGTTGTACAGAGAAAGACAGACCAATAAATAAATAAAACTAGATATTTACTCTATTTCTATGAACAGACATATGGTAGGTGATACCTTTGTATTGGACTAACTTAATATACAATATGTCTGATGCTATGAAAGCACAAATCAGGAGGAAGGAATGATTCTTGTGAGCTGCCAAGAAAGGGCTATGGCCCACTGTTTTCAAGAACAAACACATTCCGCATAATGCATTTATTACTTTATTCTTTACAGCTTGCTTAAATGCCGTCCTTTCTTTCTTTTCTTTCAAACACACTCTATAACATAGCCTAATGTCAATCAATTATTTATGGATGGCAAATAGAAATATAATTAAAGTAATATTTAAACTGCCTAAACAAAGTCCACACACAGTGTTCTTATTTTGCTGCTTTAACAACCCTAGGTCCTACTTTCAAACAGGTTTTACTTGCTGACTGGGGAGTGCTCTTGGACATGTAGGCACTAGTGTTCGATCACAACCTTGAAGACCAAATATGGGGAGAGCAAACTGGATGCTACCTGCAGGGGGCTTGCAAAATGCCTACGGGGCTGCAAGCTCACTTACGAAGGGAAACTCCTCGTGCCGCTTCCCTTTGAAAATGCGGCCAGAGCAAAGTCTGCATGTGACGGTATTGTACGTACGGTGCTTTCAAAATGTCATCTCCACATGCACTTGCACTCCCCTCACCTAACTCTGCCTCTTTTTTTTTTTTATTCGGCAGAGAAAAGTCCATGCCTGCTTTTCCCCATATAACGGTGGGGGCAATTTTCAAAATGTTTTTTTTTTTTTTTGCCCAGGCAAACATGTCCCCTTAATATTTTAATTTTCACCTTTCAAAAAAAAAAAAAGATGTATGAAATTCCAAGGTCACATCTATTACTGTCAGGCATGGCCAGTCTTGTACTCTGAAGCTTTAGCCTGGGAGCTTGCTCAGTGAGCCACACCTCTACAGTATGCTTGATGCCTTTCAGAAAGCTTACTTTGCTTTGGACTGGCAGGTGCCAAGCCAACATTGACTGAACTGGACCGCTTCCTCTCTGTGCTTTGCCTTCTCCTGGGTCTGCCCTAGTATTCCTGTTCCTGGCTTCATTTGGATCCTTGCCTGTCCCTGTTTGTTTCTAACTTCCTCTGGAAATGTTCCCTCCATGGGCAGACCCTGTGAAATATAGCGAGGGAGGAGGTAGACTGGTTAGAAGGCAGCTGGGTGCCTAGAATCAAGCCGGAATCATAGGGAAAATATATTTTAACTTTAAATGTGAAGAGTTGCCCAGGTACTTGCTTCCAAGTTCTTCTTTGAAGCAGGAAAATAGATTTGCTATTCACTCATCTTGCCAGAGAGGGTGAAGGACTGTGTTAAGGGCCACAGATTTTTCATCACTTGACTAGTATTACCCGGCAAAGAAAGACAGTGCCTTATTTACCTAAGACGAAACTGCTAAGCAGTATATTTACTCATAAAATGGGTAATTTTCAAAAGCATTTCCACAGGTAAAACAGTGTTTCACCCAGAGAAATGGGCTCTTAAAAATATAGGTAATATATAGGTAAACATATGTGTACATGTCCTATTTAAATACATTTATCAGGACTTAGTGGGGGCATTCCAGGGGATGGAGTTGGGAGGGGTTTGGACTTACATACATACTTGTGGATTTCAAAAAATGTATGCATACAAATATTCTTGCAAAATGTATGCATGCATTTAGCAAGTGTAATTGTGTGTGGGTAGATTTGCAAGTCTGCCTAAAAATTGGTATAATTAATTACCCCCAAAATGTACCAGACTAGACAATGGTCCTTGCTTGTGCTAAACTCTGCAGTTGCCTGTTGGACTTATCCTCTGTGGCTACAGTTACCGATCTTGGCTTGTATGCCTAGTCTGAGAGGGCAGGAGGCCAGACTAGGCATACAAGCCAAGTTGTCTCCCAGAGTCTATTCAAGCTAGAATAGACCCATTTGCCCAGGGTAATATGGTGCCAGGTTCACTTTGTGAGCGAGCCATGGAGAAAGGTGGGGAAATGGGAGTGGGGAGCTGCTGTGACTTCCAGTCTAATAGGGCAGGATAGTTGCTTGGTTTAAATTTAAACCATGATGGGGCTAAGAGCTGATTGGCTCTCGAAGGGTTTGCCAGTTGGGTATTGGGAGGAGTTGAGAGTTTAGGGCTGTGAAGCGCAGGCAGAGCTTACTTTCCCTGCTGTCTCAGTCACGGTCGCTTGCTTTTTCTCCAGCGGTAGTCTTTCTTCCTGTCTGTAGGGATTTTCCATTAAGGTTCGCGTTTTTTTCGGCGTGGTTCACGTCGGAGATGGAGTCTGAGGAAGTGACTGTGGCAGGGGAGGAAGTCTGTTGGATGAGCGAGTTCTTGCCTGCAGTGGCTAGGAGTCAGGAGCTGTTGAGCGGTCCTCCCAGTGCTTTGAGATATGTGTGCCTAAAGTCTGAAATCAACTCAGAGATTCTGTCTTAGGCCAAGCTGCAAAGGAGTCTGGGTAACTGAAACTCTGGCCATAAGGACCTCAGATTGACCCTAGCTTGAATAGACTCTGGGAGACATCTGGACTGCATTTGGAGCTGTTTCAATATGATGGAGGGTCATAAGGTCACAAAGAGCACATGGACAAGGTTACATTCTCACAGGATATCTGTCTCGACTTCAGTGTAACTGGAGTGTTCTAATTCCCCCTGAGAATGAAAGACTGACAGGACAAAGAACTAACAGAAGATTGACAGTAAGCAGCAGACACGTGGGTCTCAACTAGGCCTTAATTGGGCCTCAAGGTGGGAGGCGGGTCAGGGTAACTTAGATTCAACTTATCTTGTTTTAACACAAGACACGTGGTATGTGATACTCCCATTCATGGATTCCTGTCAGGGATTATTGTATATTTTACCTATAAAAATCCAGCACTCACTGATATACGGGAAGACACGCAGGAGGAGCTCTGAAAAGATGGAGCTGCTACTCTGTTGTCTACCAGGGGTACCAGGATTGCTGTTTATAAGCAATAATAAGCTTAAATTTGTTTCTACTAAATATGGTGTGGTACCTCTGTGTGTATAGGGCTGCAGCGTTAAGCTGATTTTAAAAGCTCAACAGCTTCTGATAGTCCAGGCCTTCTCTTGGTGAGTGCACCAACCGGCCCACTGACGCGGCCTTCAGCCCAGACGGGAGTGGAGGGAGCTTCCGCTCAGCTGGGCCCCAATACAGGGGGCTGCAGAGGCAGGCCTAGTGGACAGGGAACATGCTCCCATTCCCGCAATCTGAGCGCCCTCAGTGGCATGCATGGGGAAAGTTTCGCTGGAGGCCGTGCATCCCTTCCCGATACTGTCAAGTCCCTGCTGATGCCACCAATGAAATAGCGATGTTGGTGCTGGTGTCTGCTAAGGTGCCCTCTTAGCGTCCGGCAACAATTACTGCTCCTCCCTCCTCTAATGTGGCTGACTGCCTATTCCTGCCCCATCGGGGGGGGGGGGGGGGGGGGGGGCTGTGGAAGAGGTTTTCAATTGAGTGATGGATGTGGGAGCTGCTGGGCCAGGTTATTGGGGTCCTGAATGGTGGGGTGGCTATCAAGGTGGGATGTCTCGGTGTGGCGCAAACGGTTTCTTTAGGGAAGGGAGCTCGGTGGGTTTTTCTGGCGTGGCCTTTCCTGCTGAGTGGGGAATGGTTGAGGAGCTGTCCACTAATTTCAGGGGTCCCTGTGAGAGTTCAGGCCCTCAATTTGCCCATTTGGGAGAGAGTTCCGCAGCACAGCGATTGAATGTGGGCTTCCAGGGAAGGTTTTCTGCCCAGGCTGGGGCAGTTGGGGTGGCCTGCCTTACTTTTGTCCTTATGGGCCGGATTTTGGGGATCCCTTGATTGGTAATTACAGGCAGAGCGGGTGGCATTCTGTCCCAGGGTTTTATTCAGGCTGGGGTTTTCTGACCGAAGTGGCTAGGATGGAAGGGGGTCCAGGTATGGTGGGATTTGTTGGGCCTGTTGCTTCAGCTTCCTGTGTTCCTTCTCAGGGTCTCACTTTGTATGGCTCGACAGAAGCTCCAGGTTCTTCTCGCCAGGAAGTGTGGTGTAATGATCTGATGTCTGTGGCGGTGAATGCACTTGCTCCTCTGTCTCTGGATCCTGAAGTGTTAGAGTCAGGGTCGACGCAGCAGGGTGAGTCGACCACTGTGGGTTTATCTGGGGCAGAGGATGTTGCAGTTCTGTCTGTTCCCGCTATTTCGGCAGCGAGTCAGTAAGTGGGTTTGGTAAGTGTGGGGTTTGGTAAGTGCCCGTGACTGAGACAGCAGGGAAAGTAAGCTCTGCCTGAGCCTCACAGCCCAACTCCCAATGTCTGCTTCTGACGCGGACAAATCTGGGGAGTCCTCTAAAAAACGGGTGAAGTCTTAAGCATAAGAGGAAGCGGGATATGTCCAGTTTGTCATTCTCCTCTTCGTCCTCTTCTGGTTCTTCGTGTGCTTCATTGTCAGTCAATGCTGCGGGAAAGGATAGGGGAATCCCTGCATTAGTGACGTTTTTGGAATTGTGGGAAGATGTGCCCAGGTCTCTCAGGAAGAAGATTAGATACCAATTTCGGTATCCCCATTGCGGGATTGAAAACGGACGGGTCCTTGCACGCAGTTGGTTTTTCTCAAGGTTGAGTTGGATTCTGTAAACATGATTTCCCAATTGCCTTCTGACAAGGTGATAGGAATGAGGGGGTTGGTTGAGAGGGTGCTGCTTCAGGCAAAGTTAACCTTGCAGGAGCTGCAGTTGTTGGTGGGCAGTTTAAATTTTGCCTGTCAGGTTATTCCCATGGGCAGAGTATTCCTTAGAAGATTGTTGTTTGCAATGGCTGGTGTCACTAAGAGCAATTACCATATTCACATTATCCGGGGGATGCGCAGGGATTTATGTATCTGGGATAGGTTTTTGTCTGATTTTAAGGGGTTTTGCTGTGACAGTCGGACTCTTTATCAAGCCACGATTTGGAATTGTATACCGATGCAGTGGGTTCCATACGTTTTGAGGCTTATTGTCAGGGTTCCTGGTGCGCAGCCTCATGGCTGGACGATTGGAAGTCAGTTGGCACTACTAGGAACATTAACTTTTTGGAATTGTTTCCGATAGTGGTCGTGGTCTTTTTATGAGGTTCGCGGTTCGGGGATAAGAAGGTTGTTTTCTGGTGCGACAACCTGGGTGTAGTTGAAGTCATTAATAAGAGATAGGCTAAATGCCTGAAGATTTCTGATTTGTTGCGTGAGCTGGTGCTCTGTTGTATGACTTTCAATATGACAGGTTGGGCTCGTCATGTTCCGGGCATGGCTAACAGTGTGGCTGATTCTCTCTCTCGTTCCAAGTGGGTGCTGTTTCCAGGTTTGCTCCAGAGGCGGACCTGTGCGGAGCTCCTGTACTACCTGTCCTATGGAATTTGGTTCCTGGAAGCATGGAGGCTGCTGTGATCATTGCTAGCTCTTCTACTTTGACTGGTTATGTAAATAGGGCTTATAAGGTGGTGTCTTTCCTTGCATCCTTGGGCTGGTGATGGGGACCCATTCCGAATGTTTTCTTGATACAGTTTATTGAGAAGACAAGAGCGGAGGGGGTTTCTAAGTGCGGGCTCACAACTGCGGCTTTCGGATGGCACATTTTCTTGTCCGGTGCTTGTTGCTTGGGTGGTCCAGAGATGTCATGCATGACTTGGATGAGAGGCTGCCCATTACACATGATATTCTTCTTAAGCCGTGGGATGTCTTGTTGAGCACTTTTTTTGCCTCCATACGAATGCTGTCTTTATCACGTGGCTTTTGTTTTGGCATTTTTTAGAGATTTTCCGGTTAGTGAGTTGGTGGCCAGGGTGTCAAAAGAGGTAGAGCTGGTGGGGTTGTTAGTTAAGCATGTGACCTTGGGTAGTGATTCGATCACTCTTTACATCCCTAGATCCAAAAATGATCAGGATGGAAAGAGAATTTCTGTGATTCTGCGAGCCGTTCCAGGTTTGTGTACATGTCCAGTGGTGAATTTGCTGGCCTTTTCAAAAATTCGGGCTGTGGGGGACCACTCAGTTTTTGGTCCATTCTGACCTTCGCACCTTGACCAAGTATCAATTAACAATGGCGTTAAAGTCTAGTTTTTCTGCAACAGGGCTGGATGTGGGTCAGTTTGGGACTCATTCCTTTCGGATTGGAGCTGCAACTTCGGCGGCTCGTTCAGATTTATCGGGTGGGATAATTCAGAGGATCGGTAGGTGGAAGTCTGATGCGTTTGAGGGTTATGTCTGTCCAGGGCCATAATGATGTGTGCATTTTACTAATTGTTTTCTCTTTTCAGGTTCTGCATGCTCGGGGCATGGTGCATGGACTATTGGACATTCTTTTGTCGTGTGGGCTTATAGGCATGCATGCAGGTGCCCATATGGGACACAGTTGGACTTAACGGGTGGTGATGGTTCACTGGTTGGGGTATAGTTGAGGTGGTTCACTGGTTAGGGTGTAGGTGAGGTGAGATCTGGAATGTTTTGGTCAGTCACGTGTGCTGATTATTCATCTAGGGGGGAATGATTGGGGTAAAATGTTGGGACGCAAGTTCATCAGCATGGTCAGGAAAGATTTAATGCTTATTTCCTTATTCTTACCAGCTGCTGTAATTTGCTGGTCTGATATAATTCCAAGGCCTTCTGAGATGAGCAAGGTAATTTAACGCAGGAGTCGAGCAAAGGACAATCAGCATGAGTGGTGATGAGATTTGGACTCGGAGTTGTTCCAAGATGACAGGGTCCATTTGTCTTTTATCGGTTTGGACTTGTTCTTGAACTCATTTCAGGAGGCCTTGGAGGATTTGTTCGGTTAGGAATCGGAGGCCGCATCTTTGGGGGTCACAGGTTATTTTCATAGCTGTGCCTGTGGCGGGTTGCCCGAGGCAGTTTGAGGGTTTCAGTGTTATGCTGAATTGTCTGCTGACATGATAGTGGTCAGGTCTGAACTCCTTGGGGAACAACACAGTGCAGTTGTCCCCATACAGCTCCTTTGCTGGGCGATGGCGGGGACCTACAGACTCGGTTCCTTGCTGGGCGGTGGCGGGGGTCGTGGGAGTTTATGCTATTTGGGAACATGCAGGCTGGTTGGCCTGATGGTGATCATCTTGCTGGCTGGTGGCGGATGTTCCCTGGGAATTCCTTAAGTTGGTCCTGGTCGGCTCAGGCACCTGGTTTTTCATGTAATAAAACTGCGGCCTATTGATTCCACTTTGTTGTCTGTGTGGTGTGTTATTGTTTGGTTCTTTGTAAGAGGGCGAATGTGGAGAGAAGTATATGTCCTGGCTACCCATATTATATGGATTCTCTCTCAGGCTCCTGAACTACAACAGTTAAATTTGCAACAGATAAGAAACAAAAGGAGCTAACCATGTGACTGGTATTAGACAGACAAGGAATGCAAGAGTGATATTGGTATTTGTATCATTGTATTCGGGTAGATCTGTAACAAGAGAAAGCGATGGAACCAGGCCGCTTTTACCTATGAACAAAAGAGGCAGCTGCCCCAGGTCCTGCATAGCAGAGGGTCCATTGCATGAGCACACATGAGCCCCATGACTCTACAAGCCAGTACCCAGAATATCAGGCTTCCTGCTCCAACCCCTGCTCCAACCCCTCACCTCTTAAACAGTATGCAGGGAAAGAAGGGGAAGAGATGAATCTAGAGTAGCAAAGCACAGAGCAGAGCAAAGATTAGCCACTGTGTTCCCTAATCCAGCCCTTCCCCTCTAATTATTCCCCCTTCTTCTCCTATCTGCAGGGAACAAGAGGGGGGAGGATGAGGCTGGATTGGACTGCAGAACATAGAATTCAGTTTGCATTCTTTTATTACTAATTTGTAGTCACATAGTCTGTAATTTGTGAGGGTCTGTGTTGTGCATGTGTGATTTTGAAAATCCGGTCCTTTATGTTTTGCCTAGGACTGCAGAGGGCCTGGGATTGTGAAGAGATCTGGGCAAAAATTTGCTCTGGAAGAGTGTGGACTGTGATTTTGAGATTTGACCATTTTTTTTCTGATTTTTTTTTTAAGCCGCACTGGACTGAGAACTTTGAAATGTTGTTTGTTTTGCTGAACTGATTATTTTTTGGTAGTGTACAGTTTTTCTTTTGGAGTACAACTTTGGTGTAGACATTGGTTTTGTTATGGAAATATCCTCTGCCGAGTTTGGGTCTTGCAGGTTATCCATGGGCAAATGCAATGCTACATTTGTACACTCCACCTACAGCATTGCGCTCCTATCAGAAAGGACTTCTTGATGTAGCATCCCCAAATATGGTGTGCCTGGTAGAGACTTGCAAAGGGGCCTTTTCGGTCACTGCTCTAATTCTTTGGAACTCTCTGCCAGTAGTACTCCGCCTTACCACTTGTATGAAAATCTTCAAATCTATGCTGAAGAAATACTTATTCCAGCATGCTTTATACAGAGAGAGGTGTTCCTTTTATTATGAGGCTGCTGATAATTTTTAATTTAGGTTTTATTTGTACTGTGTATTTTAATGTCAGTTGTTAGTTTTTAATACAATAGGATGGTTTTACTTTGTTTTATGTTTTATTATGCATGTACTTACGTAATCCGCATTGGACAAATTTGTACTTGGAAGATTGCGGAATATAAGTATTTTAAATAAATAAATAATATTTTATGATTTAATGCTTTTATGTTTGTGATATTTTTATGTTCTATGATTGTATTCTTGTAAATCGCCTAGAGCTTGACCCCAGACATCTAATAATAATAATAATAATCCTACCCCTCAACCCACAGTATGCAGAGAGCCTGGTTGAGAAGAACAGTGCACTCCAAGGCTGGGAAGGTGGACCCTGGCTGAGGAGGGGTTACATAACCAGTCACCCTTACCTCACACAACCCAATCCATCTTCACCCTCTCTAGCAGGACTGGGTGAAATGGCAGAGTTCCTGCTCTCCTGGTTCAAGGAAGACCTTGCAACTTCTTTTTCCAGCAAGTTTCCCCATTATGAATAATAGGACACACTGTAGAATACTTCTGCGCCCCCAGTGACCTTGAAAGCAAGTACCCAGACAACTCCTCACCATGACAAGTTTTATTTTCTCCAAGATTTGGACTTGTGTTTGAATCCCTTGCACCCAGGTGCCCTCCAACCAACCTTCTCCCACTTCTCATACAGCTGTCTGGTGGCTTGGAATGCCACAGAAAAATAAACTTCCAATGTTAAAGTCACCTTCTCCTTCTGAGTGCAGATAATGCTAATTAGGAAGGGTACCGCTAAAATATATTATTACACAGCCTCAGGGAGCAATTCAACTTTGCCGACTTTTTGAGTCAGGTGGAAGCAGCATCTCTGTAGATATACTGCAATTCTACATTCCTCTTCAGCTGATATTGGAAGCGTGCAGAATGCAAGGAGATTGCAGATACATGTGCTTTGATGGCGTTGCAATCTGCATAGTTTATTGTAGTTAGACAATACATCTTCAGGAAGCCAGTATTAGATTGGGTTGGTTTTTTTTTTTTTTTAAGTTTTACAAAATTGAAAGGTGGTTATTAGATGTCCTATTTGAGCTTGACAGTCATACTCTAATATTAAACGTTGCTGTGCTTTTTCCTTTGAAAGCTCCAAGTATTCCTTGTTGAGTGCCTAACAGAAAGCTTTAAGGAGTTCTAAATTTCGTAGGCATTTCATTTTCCTCTTGGGGCTTCCATTAGATCTGAAATGGGACTGATTAGCTTTTGTGATTCAAAGGGCTTTGTAGTGAGCAGTAAGTAAATACATGCACTTACTAATACTCTACCAGGGAACATATATATATTTTTTTTATTTTGACGGCTGTCGGAGAGCTCCGCCTTGCTCTTATCTTCTATCAGAGATGAACACAAAAATTGAAAAAAAGACTAGAAATTTGGAATCGGTGTAAGCATGGTGGATTTGTGGGGAACGGCTCTATTTGTTTGGTGTCTCTACATTTTGTTATTCCTACTAGAAGCTATTAACAGCTTTCATTGGGGAATTAATTTCAGTACGTAACTATCGCCTTTATTTCTTCTTTTCTCATTTGAAATGACCAACCAGGCATTTTTAAAAACTTGATAAACTGGTATTTTGTACAAGCACTTCGTTTCGGGAAGCCACACACATAATTTTGCGGTAAGATCTGCGGCAGGGACTTGGCAGTTTGCAGCAGCAGCGGCGTTGAATGACAGTACCTCCGTTCCTTGGTCTGAGTCTGAGCTGATGCATGCCCTATAGAAGAAGCTGATTTTTATTTAACGTCCTGTTCAAGCTTTGCCTACAGATGCGCATCACCTACATGGAAAAGGCCGAATTTGTCAATTTAATTAGATGATATTCAGCTTTTTTGCCACTTAACTCCTTCCTAGGGAGCAGCTACTCAGTGGCAGACAGAATGGAGCCCTTTGTCTTAATTCATTACAGGTTGCTTTTCCATGGTCAATTTACATATTTAGAATGCAAGCAATAACACTGACTTGCCGCCTAATCCACACAAAGGAGCCCTTGTTCTGCTCAGTTCTACTGTGGACCCTTAGTCCGGAGGGTACTCACCGAGGAATGGTCCTGATGAACTCCTCTCCGGAAGGTGGAGCAGAATAGTCTAGGGTAGTGTCCAGACAAGCGGTCAGTAAGCAGAAACTAAGTCCAAGCCGGGTCAAGGCAGGCAGCCAGCAGACAGTGTCCAGGACCAGGCAGGGTCAAGGCAGGCAGCAGGCAAACAGAGTCCGGGTCCAGGCAGGGTCAAGGCAGGCAGCAGAGAAGCACCAGAACAGCTTATTGGGAACCTTGCTGCAAAGGCGTCTGCTAGGTCCCAAGGAGAGGTTTAAATCTCCCTGGGTGCTGACGTCATCTTCCGGGGCCGGCCTGGACCGCGCGCCGCGGCCCCTTTAAGAGGCGGGACCTGCCGCGCTCTCCCCGACGCTGTAGTACGGACGCCGGGGAAGTTATGCCTCGGTCCATGCGCCGTCTGCCGTGCCGGGAGAAGGCCCCGCTCCAGAGCACAGAAAGAGGTAGGGGGTCCTGGTCGAGGGCTACCTCGGCCAGGAATCGCAACAGCCCTGCCTTTGCACTGCAAACTGTCAGAAAGTGGAGCACTATAAGAATGCACATTACACTAACCGCCCCCCCCTCCCCGAACAGAGTTATACCACTTCACTTTGAGATGGAAAGGGACATTTTCAAGGAGTATTATTGATACTTGCAAATCTCAGGGCTGCCTGTTCTGGCCACACTCCCAACGAAGGTTGGGAAGATGGGGGCTGGAAGGGGGCATGCAATGACTGCGATGGGAGAGAGGTGTGGAAGGTGAGACAGAGAGTTGGGGGCATGATTGCTAACTACTTGTAAATGTATGGGCCTCCCATATAAATAGCCCAAAACTTGACCTTCCTGTAAGGGGGTGGGGCAGTGTCCAGAGAGTGGGGAGAGATCACTAGGGGTCAGAAGCCCAAGGGGAGTCTGGTATCACCCGTCTCCTGGTGAGAGGCAGAGAATATTCACCTCCACTCATCTGACCTGAGAGATTTTTAAAAAAAATGGCAGCCAGTAAACATGTTGGCTTGTCAGTAAAAAGCCCTGAGACTCCAGCAATCATGGTTGGGGGTAGTGGGCATAAAAGCTAAGGAGGCGGAGAGCAGCGAGCAAAGAGAGAGGGAGAAGAATGCTGAATGCAAGGAGAAATGGTGAGGTGGGAAAATGTAAAGAAGTGGTGATAGAGAGAAGAAACAAATGGAGAGGGAGGGGGAAGATGAAAAGAGAGTACAAATAAATTAAGAGAAGCTAAGTCCATGTAAAAGCAGAGGAGAGAATGAGAATACAAGAAATAAACCAAAGGAAGAAAGAGAATATTTTACATTTATTATTTTTAGTAATAATCTATTTAGATATTAGATTAATTAACTTTTGAAAGAGAAAAATAACACTAATGGAAAACTTTTGCTTATTAGGTGGTGATCTCTCTCTCTCTCTATATATATATACATATATATATATAAAATTGTTTAATAATTGACCATTAGTACTGCTGTACCTCAGGGGTTAGGATGGGGTCATACCTGGTCAGTGTCTATCTCCCTGCTACTGCCTCCCCTTGCAGCCATTTGTTTTTCATTTTAAGGCCCGGGAGCCGGAGGCAGCTCCCATCAACTTTAATGCAGCTCCCTGTCTCCCCACATTACATACTCCCCCCCCCCCTCCTCTTCTCTGGAGGTGTGCTGCTGCTGGTGCCACCTCCTGAACATCGGTTCTGCTTTCTTCTGGCACTATGTGTCTCTCAGTGAGTTCCAAGGCCTGATTCACTCCCGCCCTATTCCCATAAACTTGTGAGGACAGCTCAAGGGTTCAGCGCTGCACAGTTAAAATTCACTGAGAGCTACCCAGTGCCAGAATAAAAGAGAACAGCTGTTCTGCAGCTGGTGAAGGGGATTAACAAACCTGGGGGAGAGCAGTTTAGAGTTTGACAGACCGATGGGCCATACAGTCTTTTTCTGCCATCCTGTTTTTGTTTCTGTGAAGGCTAATGGATGGGTAAAGCGGGTGAGGGTTGAGACTAGCAGTTGGAGAAGAATGGTATACTGGGAGAAGTGTGTGGGGGGGAGAAGCTGGGAGAGAGAGAGAAAGAGTGTGGGGTGGAGATGGACTGAGAGAGTATGGGGGAGCAAACTATTTTAGCTATGCAAGTTGCTCTGAGTGTGCCTGAACAGGCATCCTCCTTCAACTCTCCCCAGGCTAAGATGCTGGAAGAGGGGAAGAAGAGTTGATAGAGGAGTTAGGATAGGGATGAGGGGAAGTGAAAGGGGTTACTGCCTGGGAGACAGAATACTGCTGTGAGGGGCTGGAAGAGAATGAGAAGAGCAGTAAGAGGAAGAGAGGATGCGAACGAGGTGAGAATCTAGTGATGGGGAGAGAGGCTGGGAGATGGAGCTTCAGGAGCCTTTAAGTTGAGATGCATTCAGTCTGCTTTTATAATATATTTTTTTCTATATTTTGTCTTATATTTTATGATGATCTTATGTCTGATATTTATGTTTTATATTTTTGTCTTATTTTTTATGATCATATTATGTGTAAGATATTATGCATGTTTTATTATGTGAACCACTCAGAGCTGTTGTTATTGTGACAGCATATAGGAATTTTAAATAAATAAATAAGTAGAGCTGGGGGAGGGGGAGAGGGAGAGGAGCTAAGCCAAAAGAAATAGCACAGCCGCTGCAGAAAGAGGTGACAGGAGAGATGGCTGGAGTTTGGGAGAGAACAAGGGGAATATTCAACCCCACCCCCAAACTCTATGCATGTCTTTGTTCGGCTTGCTTCTTGGCTTAGCTACTAAATTCTTGCACCTCTCCTTGCTCCCTGCACAGCTCTGCAGTAGAGATGTGAATCGTGTGCCAGATCGTCTTAACGATCAGATTCGGCTGCGGGGGGGCTCGAATCTGATCGTTACGATATGTGAATTGGAATCGTTTCCGATTCCAATTCACATTTTTTTAGGAGGCCCGCACCGCAAAAAAAAAAAACCAAAAACACATCCGACCCTTTAAATCGACCTCCCGACCTGACCCATCGCTAATTATTTTTTTACGGAGGCCCGCGCCGCAAAAAAAAACAAAAAAACCCATCCGACCATTTAAATCAACCCCCCCCCCCTCCCGACCCGACCCGACCCATCGCTATTTTTTTTTTACGGAGGCCCGCGCCGCAAAAAAACAAACAAATCCATCCGACCCTTTAAATCGACCCCCCCCAAAACCTTTTAAAGTTACCTGGTGGTCCAGGGGGGCCTCGGGGGACCTCGGGGAGAGATCCAGGGGGGCCTCGGGGAAAGATTTCCCAGGCATCACCTGTTCTAAAAAAAAAAAAAAAAAATGGCACCAATGCCCCTTTGCCCTTACCATGTGACAGGGTATCCGTGCCATTGGCTGGCCCCTGTCACATGGTAGGAGCACTGGATGGCCGGCGCCATCTTTAAAGATGGCGCCAGCCATCTTTACTCATCAGCCCATAGTATAATATGGGCTGATGAGTAAAGATGGCCGGCGCCATCTTTAAACATGGCGCTGGCCATCAGCCCATAGTATAATATGGGCTGATGAGTAAAGATGGCGCCGGACATCCAGTGCTCCTACCATGTGACAGGGGCTGGCCAATGGCACGGATACCCTGTCACATGGTAAGGGCAAAGGGGCAACGGCGCCATTTTTTTTTTTTTTAGAACAGCTGATGCCAGGGAAATCTTTCCCCGAGGCCCCCCTGGATCTCTCCTCTCCCCGAGGCCCTCCTGGCTCTCTCCCCGAGGCCCCCCGAGAACCCCCTGGACCACCAGGTAACTTTAAAAGGTTTTGGGGGGGTCGGGAGGGGGGGAGTCGATTTAAAGGGTCGGATGGGTTTTTTTTTTTTCTTGTGGTGCGGGCCTCCGTAAAAAAAAAATAGCGATGGGTCGGGTCGGGAGGGGGGGGGGTCGATTTAAATGGTCGGATGGGTTTTTTTGTTTTTTTTGTGGCGCGGGCCTCCGTAAAAAAATAATTAGCGATGGGTCGGGTCGGGGGGGGGGGGGTCGATTAAGGGGTCGGATGGGTTTTTTTGGTTTTTTTGCGGCGTGGGCCTCCGTAAAAAAATAATTAGCGATGGGTCGGGTCGGGAGGGGGGGGGTCGATTTAAAGGGTCAGATGAGGTTTTGGTTTTTTTTGCGGCGCGTGCCTCCGTAAAAAAAAAATAGCGATGGGTCGGGTCGATTTAAAGGGTCAGGGTGGGTTTAGGGGCTTTTTTGGTGTGCCCTATTTAACGATACAATACAAATGCCCCTGACGATAAATCGTGGGCATTTGTATTGTATCGTGCACTCTAACGATTTTGGACGATTTTAAAATTATCTGACGATAATTTTAATCGTTCAAAAACGATTCACATCCCTACTCTGCAGCTCTCCTCCTGCTCCCAGCTTAGCTCCCCAGGTCAGCTACTCACTCTGTGGCCATTAGATCTGTACCCAGTTGGCTGCATGCCATGGGTCAATATGAGGGCATGCTTTCTTCTGTGTCTGGGACTACTGGAGCATTTATAGCACTCCCACTCAGCATGCGATCTCTGGGATTTCCAAGTTCAGGATAAGATGCACCATGTTCAACTTTAGCCTTGGGGCTGGACAGCTGCTGCCTGCTGAGTTGCTAGGGTTCAGGGCATGAAGGGAGTGAAGGAGCTCACCTCGATGCTGCTGACATGGATTTACCCCTGGCCTAGAATCCAAGAGCATCAGGAGAAATTCTGCAGGGGGTGGGGAGGCAGGAATGGTCCTAGAGGACAGAGATGTGCTTGGACTCTGATAAGGCAGCGTAGGGAGGTGACCTAATCCTGAAGGGAAGAGGCAATCATAGAGGTGAGTTGAGCCCTCTGTGGAGGGGTGGGAAGCAGTGAAAGGATGGGTGAGCTGAACCTGCAGGAAAGGGGAGTGCATCAGGGAGGGGTGAGGGAGAACCTGATGAGGAGAGAAGCTGGAAGGGAAGCAGAGCAGGCCAAGCCAGCTGTGGAATGGGTCACCCTGCTCTAAGTGTCCGAAGCGAGCGGGCGGAGGACCGGGTGCAGAGCTGCCGCTAAGAGCACCCCTAAGTGAAGTTGTTGAGATGGCTCCTACCCCTGTTGTTTGGTAGCCATGTTACCATGGCTGGGTAGGTATCCAAAAGTGGAGGTCGCACACCTTTTGTTTCAAGGTTTTGAACACGGTTTTCATATTCCCTTTGTGGGTCCAGGGGGGGGGGGGACAGAACTGTTTGCCGGTTCGAAAATTAGCTCATGTGGTCGCTGCTAAATTGCAAGGCGAGATCGATCTGGGTAGAATTGTGGGTCCTTTTCCGGTCCCTTCATTTGCTGATAGGATCTTTTCCCCCTTGTCGGTGGTACCGAAGAAGGAACTGGGAAAGTTCTGTTTGATTCACAACCTCTCGTTCCCGGAAGGTAATTCGGTCGATGATTACATTCCCCGGGGATCTCTGCACCGTGTGGTATGCATCTTTCGAGGCGGCGGTGGTGATGGTCCATCGCTGCGGCGTAGGGACCTTAATGGCAAAAGTGGACATCAAGTCTGCCTTCAGGCTTCTCCCTATACACCTCGAGTGTTTTCCTTTGCTGGGCTTTCATTTTCAAGGTGCATTTTACTTTGACAGATGCCTCCCCATGGGGTGTTCCATTGCATGCGCTTACTTCAAAGCTTTTAGTTCGTTTGTTCATTGGGTAGTTGCTGACAGGGCCGGGGTAGTGAACATCGTTCATTACCTGGACGACTTCCTGTTTGTGGGCGACACATCTTCGGCAACTAGCTTGCACCTGCTGCGCTATTTTCAGTGGACTGCCACTGATTTCAGGATTCCCATAGCCGAGGGCAAGACGGAGGGCCCCTGTACTCATTTGGCCTTCCTAGACATTGAGCTGGATTCGATCGAGATGATTTCGCGGCTGCCTGCCAAAAAAGTGGTACTTATGAGAGATATCGTATCCAGGGTGCTGCGTGCAAAGAAGCTGACTTTATGCCAGAAGCAGTCTTTAGTGGGCAGTCTGAACTTTGCTTGTCGTGTTATCCCCTAGGGATTTGAATCGTTTTTTGACGATTTAAAACAATCGTCAGATATATTTTAAATCGTCAAAAATTGTTAGAGCTGCGATACAATAGCAATTCCCCCGATTTATCGTCAAAAAATCGTAAATCGGGGGAGGGGGAGGGCGGGAAAACCGGCACACCAAAACAACCCTAAAACCCACCCCGACCCTTTAAAACAAATCCCCCACCCTCCCGAACCCCCCCAAAATGTTTTAAATTACCTGGGGTCCAGTGGGGGGTCCCGGCACGATCTCCCGCTCTCGGGCCACGGCTGCGTTAATACAAATGGCGCAGGTGGCCCTTTGCCCTTACCATATGACAGGGCAAAGGTAGCGCCGGCGCCATTTTGGTTCCTGTCACCCGACGTCATGAGTGCAGGAGATCGCTCCCGGACCCCCGCTGGACCCCCAGGGACTTTTGGCCAGCTTGGGGGGGGGCCTCCTGACCCCCACAAGACTTGCCAAAAGTCCAGCGGGGGTCCGGCAGCGACCTCCTGCACTCGGGCCGTATTGCCAATATTCAAAATGGCGCCGGCGCTACTTTTTGCCCTCACTATGTCATACGGGCGATGACATAGTGAGGGCCAAGGTAGCGCCCTTTGTCTGTTTCGCCTTGCCTTTGTCTGGGCTTTCTTTGGCGCCTTTCGCATTAGTGAGTTGATTGCAAGGGCAACTAAGGGGTCCGAGGCTTCTAACCTCTTATTTCAGCATGTGTGTATTAGCTACAAGCTCGAGTGAACACGCGTTTTGGATGCGCTGACCCCTGTTTTGCGTCAGGGGTTATGGACGTGCATCTAAAATGTGTGTCCAATTGCATGTTGAACTGTGCACTGTGGCTCGCGCACTGTATTGCATCGACTTGTATAAGCTAAGCTTACTACATCAGGAGTTCAAAAAATTGGCTTGTGTGTAAGAAACTGTGCGCTGAATTAGAGAGCACAGTCTTAACACTCAGCTTATTACATCAGCGCCTTTGTACAGGTTTGGTAAAGGGACTGTTAACTCCTGAAAACTAGTCATGAAATGTATTACGTTAGTCCAATAAAAAAGGAGATCACTTTATATGTATATATTTTTTTTTTCTTGACTTTATTTCTGCATAGGATTTTGGAAGAAAATGCAAGCTATGGAGGAAATTTGAGAGACTCTGCTTATGGAAAAGCTTGCATACGGTTCCCATGTCAGTGTGGGGAGTGCACCAACAAATTAGCTTTGAAGAACTTTTGATCTGTATTGAAAGGTTGTTGAATCCAAATGGCATTCTGAGGTGGAAATGAGACCGTCACACACTGCCTAGAGGAGGATGAAATGTGTGGGAATGGATGGAAAGGTTGTTTTATCTTGATAATTTGTTTTCCAGGATTCATAGCTGTGGTTTGCAATCATTTGACTCATCCTCCAGCTAAGGATGTGGTATGAAGAAGGGGGAGGAAAGATACAGTAGAAAGTAGACGCCTAGGAGTATGTGTGGTGGGAGGTGTACAGAAGCTTGGCCTGTGAGGAGGGAATACGGGTGGACGAGATGTGAAAGGCTGGAAGACCAACAACAGAATGCAAAAGGTAGAGGATGGGTCTATGAATGACAACTTGGGGGAGTGTGACAGCGTGGAGGTGGGAAAGTGACAGGGGTGTAGATGGAGGATAGGTCTGTGAGGGGCAGGAAGGATGAAAGGGCAGCAGCTCTTGTAGCTCATGACTGATATATCTAAAATGCATTAACTAAATTGGTAAAAAGAAGTTATTGGATTTACCACATAAAAGGTAAATCACCTGTAACTGAGGGGCAAATGCAATAAGGGGCACTAAACCTATTGTGGTTTTTATTTATTTATTTATTTATTTATTTATGTAATGCTTTTTATATACCGGCATTCGTAGGACACATGTCGGTTTACATGTAACTGTGAAAGGAAATTACAATGAACGCTGATAGCAGTTTAACTAGATAACATAAGAAAGTGCATATTTAAGAGATGAGTAACGAGCAAGGAAAATTATGTTGTACATATTGGATATTTAACTTATCCAAAAATTAAATTAAATAAACTTAAGTGAAAAAAAAACTTGTGAAACTTAAATACAATCTAGGGTAGATATTAGAAAAGATGATATTATGTACACATGATGGCCAGGGTTAAGGAGGGGGGCTGGGAAGGAAAAATAGAGGGGGGGGGTGAGGGAAAGGGGGCGGGGATGAGAAAGGGGCAAGGGGAAAAGGGTGATAATAGAGGAAGACATTGTCCGGGGGGGGGGAGGGGGGGCAGGGTAGGGGGGGGAGCATGGGTTTTTTGGCACTAATGTAGCCCTGGTATGTAAAAAAGGCAATAGTGCCAATAAAACTTGTACTAAAAAACCTACGGCAGGCTTAGCACATGGTGCATGCAAATTGCAGGGTAATAGCCTAATTAACTATTACCCTTCAATGCAAGGTAGGCAGGTGTTAAACTTCATGTGGTTGGCCTGACCAAAGTCGTCACCCCCCCCTCCCTTCCCCAAGATCTGGCCCAATGGGCCAAGCTCTCCGTGTCAGACCTGGGGGGGGGGGGGGTTCTTTACCTGAAATGGTGTATTCTGAGGTCCATGTCTTAAAACAGGGCTTGCCAGACCCCCAAATCCCTCCTCAGGCAGGGCTATTCCCAATTGGTCCTTTTTACTGACACTTGTCAGTGAAAGGACCAATCCCCTTTCAGGACAGCCTTCTGAAAGGGGATTGGTCCTTTCACTAACATGTGACAATGAATGGACCAATCAGCAGTAAGTGGAGTGAATAAATGAATATTGTGTCAGGAACTTAATATTAATTTATTTCCTCTCAGCATTTAATCTTAATTTAATCATTCTTTTTTGTTAATCACCAAAAGCTGTAGATCTACTGTTCTCTGTGAGAGAACAGTATTTTGGATTTTTTCATAAGCCCATGACTCCCGGAATGACTTAATGCCAACTCCAGGGGTGGCGTTAAATTTGCTGTGTTAAAAAGTGAGTGTTGGGTGCCTGAGGATTTACTGCATTGGGCGGGGGAGGGGGGGTTAACAGCTAATAGCCTCATCTACATGGAATTTACATGTGATGAGCACTATCAGCTATGCAGTTGTTTGGGCATGCGTTTTGGATGCGCTAATCCCCTTATTGCATTGGGTGTTAGTCTAGTGTGCCCAAAACGTGCGTCCAAGCGCTTGTTAACCTGCGTGCTAGGCTCGGCGCACTGTGTCTTTGCTCATGTTATCTTCCTTCTTAAACCTTGATCCTGCACACGTTGGCTGGAACACAGCCTCCAGGCGTATATGAAACCAATGAGAAACTGATAACAAGGAAAATTTGATCACCATTTGGCAATCGGGTTCAGGCTGTTGAGAATTTGCTACACGCTTTCTCCAGGATAGGGCTGGAATCTGACCTGGAGGCTCCAGGATAATCCAGAAGGCTGGTAACCCTACTAAATTC
This sequence comes from Rhinatrema bivittatum, assembly GCF_901001135.1. Classification (NCBI taxonomy): domain Eukaryota; kingdom Metazoa; phylum Chordata; class Amphibia; order Gymnophiona; family Rhinatrematidae; genus Rhinatrema; species Rhinatrema bivittatum. The sequence continues at coordinate 209,752,601 of NC_042616.1, read as the reverse complement.
ACAACAATTAATTCACTCTGGTGGTCGAAGGGGTAGTGGTTGGGGTGGAAGGAACTGCTCAGGTTTACTCCACAAATCTGTTGTTTCTTTCCTGTTATCTCTGTCATTTGACCTCTCCAAACACAGTCTGCAAGGAACCTTTTTTTTTTTAAGCTCATGTTTTGCCCAAGGGACAAGCCTTACTGTGTCGTGGTGCTGGGAAATCAGCAAATTGCAGCATGAAGTATCTGGGTGGGACAGATTCTCTGGAAAGCACTTTTTACATAAAATGCCTTCTTGTTGCTGTTGTGCAATAGGAATTGGCAAACGTGTGTGTTGGGTTACAGTACACTTACATTCGAACACTTTGCCAGTCAGAAAAAAAAAGCGAAACCTTGAAGCGTTTCTTTGGAGTGTGTGCTCTTATGAGTCATCCTTATTCTTGCTGATGCCAGAACAAAGTGATTTTATTCCCTGAGAACCATTTATATTAAAAGATTTAAAAAAAAAAAAAATAAAAATAGTTCTTTTAGCTGATTTGTTTATGTTGAGAAAGCTGGCATACAGTGATGAGGCTGACATTGCAGCCTCATCACTGTATGCCCCACATTGCCTCAGTAAAGCACCAGGCTTGTCACCGGGGATGGCTTTAATCATTAGGCAATGAAGACGCTCACCTAGGAGGGCTGCTTCTAGAGGGATGGGGGTGCCAAACAGCAGAAGCGGTCACAGCAAAACAATAGCGCTGTTTTGGTACAGCAGGCTTGCTGTATAGGTTCTGAGAATCTTTTTTTTCCAGGGTTTTGTGTTATTTCGCAAAGTATGTGGTCATAAAGGGAGCCTGGGTCATGTTACTGAGGAGACACAAGTGTTTGACTTTTTTTTTTTTTAATATGGTGAGCAGTAAAGGGAAACATGCCTGGTTCAGCCTATTCGGCCATTTCAGAGATGACTTTTAGCCAATGTGGTATGGATTTCTTTTAATGTATAAATGTATGGATTTCTTGATTTTATTTGCAATCTACCCCTAAATATCACAAATGATACATTCATTAGACATGATTTTTGAAACATATTTATATTATAAATGCATGTATATAGATCTATATCGCTATATATATAATATATGAAACCAAGTTTAATATTTAAACATCTTAAATCCAATTATGTGTTTTTAAAGTATCATTCTTGGAGAGGTGGTAACAGTGGCGTAGCCACGGGTGGGCCTGGGTGGGCAGCTGCCCACCCAATTTAGAACCAGGCCCACCCAACTGGCACCGGAACTGCAAGACTGTCGCGTGATCCCATCCCCGCGACAGTGAAGAGGAGGACCCAGGCCTGGCACGCCATCACGGCACACATGGGGAAGCGGTCCTGCAGCCATATGGCCGACTAATCTTCCTGTTTGAGGGGGGGGGGGGGGAGTGAGCGGAAGCGCCGCGCACAGCTTCCACTTCCTCCCCCCAAAGCAGGAAGATCAGCTGGCCTCACCTGCTGCCACCGGCCTCCTGCTATCTTCGGGCCGTACGGCCGACCGATCTTCCTGTTGGGGGGGGGGGGGGGAGGAGAGCGGAAGCGCCGCGCACAGCTTCTGCTCCCCACCCAGCAGGAAGATCGGTCGGCCGAACGGCCCGAAGATAGCAGGAGGCCGGTGGCAGCAGGAGAGGCCAACTGATCTTCCTGCTCTGGGGGAGGAAGCGGAAACTGTGCATAGGCTTGAATGTGTATGTGTGGCTGAAAATGGGAGCCTTGGTGTGTGTGGGGGTGAAAATCAGAGCCTGGGTGTGTATGGGAGTGAGAATGGAGTCTTGAATGTGTGTGTGTGAGAATGGAAGCTTGGATTTGTGGGTGAGAATGGAAGCTTGAATATGTGGGTGAGAATGGGTGCTTGAATATGTGGGTGAGAATGGGTGCTTGAATATGTGGGTGAGATTGGAAGCTTGAATAGGTGGGTGAGAGTGGAAGCTTGAATTTCTGGGTGAGAGTGGAAGCTTGAATTTATGGGTGAGAATGGAAGCTTGAATATGTGGGTAAGAATGGAAGCTTGAATTTGTGGATGAGAATGGGTGCTTGAATGTGTATGTGTGTGTGGAGGTGAGAATGGAACCTTGAATGTGTATATATGTGGGTGAGAATGGGAGTCTGTTTTTGTGTCTGTGGGTGAGAATGGGTGCTTGGTTGTGCTTCTGTGTGTCCATAAGAATATAAGCCTGGGGAGGGGTGAGAAAGTGAGAGCTTGTATGTATGTCTGCAGAGAATGTGAGCTTGGGACGGGGGGAGAGCAAATGAAAGTGAGAGTTTGAGTGTGCGAGGGAGTCTGTGAGAGAAAGTGTGTGTGTGTGTGTGTGTGTGTGTGTGTGAAGAATTAGGAAATGAGCAACAAGGGAAAAAATGGGAAAAAGAGACCAGGACCAACTGATTAAAAAAATAGAAAGATCAGACAACAAAGGTAAAAAAAAAAATATATATATATTTTGAGATGTTAGCAATTTAAATATGTCATCTTTAGGAATGTGCATTTCTTATATTTTTGAATGTTGCTCTTTCTTAAGTATTCCACCCTCAGACATTTTAGTTTCTCAGGTTTTGTATTTTGGCTTTATCTGCATGTTTCTGTTTCTAATTTATAGTCTCTTATTTCTATCGGGTCTATCCAGTAAAGTGCGGCCGCGTTTACCCCGCTCCTAACTCGCATTCTACTCACTTTCCGGCCTTTAACCTACTCCTACTGCGTCTTAAAATCCCCGGGCAACCCCTTCCGCACGCGGCATGTATATTGCATGCAAACGAGCGAATTAGCTATTCCCTAGCATCCCGTAACCCGCGCCCCGACTATCGCTATCTTTCCCTGCCGTTTTGTCGCGCGTTTAACCTGCTAACTTACCGCCTACCCTTACCCCTGCGGTAGAGGCAGGGGTAAGGGTAGGCGCGAAAAGGGTAGGCGCGAAAAGGGTAGGCGCGAAAAGGGTAGGCGCGAAAAGCAGCCTTGCTCCAGGAGGAGGGGAGAAGGGACTGGCAGTACGAAGCGGCGAAGCGACTTACTTTTTGCACCCCCCTCCGGACATAGGACGACCTCTCCTGCCTCCAGCTGCTCGTGAAGATGGACGCCTGCAAAAAGTAAGTTGCTTCGCCGCTTCACACTGTCAGTGTCTCTTCTTCCCTCCTCCCGGAGCAAGGCTGCTTTTCGCGCCCTGCTTCGGGAGGAGGGAAGAAGAGACACTGACAGTGTGAAGCGGCGAAGCAACTTACTTTTTGCAGCTCCCTCCGGACATCGGACCTCTCCTGCCTCCCGCTGCGTGACTTACTTTTTTTGCAGCCGTCCGGCCATCAGCAGGAACGGATCGTGGCTCCCCTGCCTCCCGGGGAAGATGGATGCCAGCACGGGGGAAAGCGGCCCCTCTGCATGCAATTGGCCGCTTTCCCCCGTGCTGGCATCCATCTTCCCCGGGAGGCAGGGGAGCCGGACGGCTGCAAAAAAAGTAAGTCGCGCAGCGGGAGGCAGGAGAGGTCCGATCGGAGCTGCAAAAAGTAAGTCGCTTCGCCGCTTCACACTGTCAGTGTCTCTTCTTCCCTCCTCCCGAAGCAGGGCGCGAAAAGCAGCCTTGCTCCGGGAGGAGGGAAGAAGAGACACTGACAGTGTGAAGCGGCGAAGCAACTTACTTTTTGCAGGCGTCCATCTTCGCGAGCAGCTGGAGGCAGGAGAGGTCGTCCTATGTCCGGAGGGGGGTGCAAAAAGTAAGTCGCTTCGCCGCTTCGTACTGCCAGTCCCTTCTCCCCTCCTCCTGGAGCAAGGCTGCTTTTCGCGCCCTGCTTCGGGAGGAGGGGAGGGGGGACTGGCAGTCCCGACTTCCTGGTATCTGTCATTTCAAATTACATTTGAAATGACAGATACCAGCGTGGCGTGAAGCGTTAGGCCCGCGCACCCAGGATACTGTATAGGCGCTCTATCCAGTTAAAATGGGTTGCGCGGGCCTAACACTTCACGGACCCTTCTTAGACACGGTTTACATTTGCATGAAATTATAGTTCAGGATCGAGCGGTAGGTGAGCTGCACTGTGCGTGCGGCAACCGCGGGTGCGCCGGGCACTAACGCAGCTCTTCCTACCGCTCGGTACTGGATAGACCTGTATATTAGGTAAGGGTCGGTCTCAGTTTTGCCTATATGTGACAGAAATGCAGTATTTCTAGCATATAGTTTCTCTGTTGTAGTAGTCCATCTTGTTCTGTTATTCCAGTAGGTGATGTATTAATGTTCTAGGGCCTGGTGTAGTATTTGCATTGCTGCTTTTTCATAAGGTTGCTGTTTGAATCCTGAGAGTCAGTGCTGTGATTGTATGGCAAGGTTCTAGATGCCTCTTTCTTTGCAAGAGTTTGTGTTACTTCACAAAATAGCAGTGGAGGGTTATTTTTTGCTGAGATGACACCAGAATTTGAATTTTTTTTTTATGTTAGCTGTAGTGTGAATTGCCCTAGCTCTGCGCTGCACCTGTTCTGATGATTAATTATATTTTATTGTATTTATGAAGACTTCTGGGTTTCTGCAAAGACGGTTCATGAAAGAATATATTAATTTTTGTTTTATTACATGATTGGATCTGATTTTTTTCTATACTTGAAATAATTGAAGTAAATTATTTTAAAGTTTCATACATGACACATAATGGCTGTTGCAAATTACTTAAGCCATTCTAGGGTGCAGTATATGGCATTATTTTATCAATAAGAAAACAACTAGGTCTCAGACCTGCATGCCTACAGCCCACCCATGTTAACCTTGTGCCCACCCAAAAAAATCAATTCTAGCTACGCCACTGGGTGGTAATGGGGAGATTAACTGTTGCCTTTAATTAGCAACATATCGCCAGCGGCAGGGGGGCTAAGAGGGGAGGCTGCAAGGTTGAAAGTTCGCCTAGATCACCTAATATCATTGCATCGGCCCTTCTTGTCACCCGTAGGACACCGCCATTCTTTTTCATCTTTTACAATCCAATGATGTATACTACATTGATATATGCTTCCCCCCCCCCCCCCCCCCCCCCTGTTTATTAGCTTTTAGAACAGTTGGCAATTCAAGGCTCTTTTGAACGCTGTTGCTGCCAGTCGGAGAGTGCAGGATTAGCTCAGTGGCTGAGTCACATGGGGGTGTGGTTGACTGCCTTGAAGGAGAGAGAAACGAGTGAGACTGGGCAAGTGGTGTCCTGGTACTTGCTATACAAAAACACAGCCCTAATCCCGGCTGCAGATCTGGCCTGTTTTATTATTATAGTGTAGGAGTATTATTAAGAAGGTACCGTCGTCTTCTGTTAGCTAGCATTGCATCACTGGAAAGTAATTTTCTGGGGCGAATGCCACGTTCAATTACTGTCAGCCGTGCTGAGGAAGCAGCGGCGGCGGCCAGGTCCAGAGCCCCAGCGACCGCCTCTGCCGTGGCCACTTCCTCCTGTGAGTAGCCAGCCCCGGGTAGCTCTTTTCTGTCCTATCGGAGACGCGATCGGTTCAAGTTGGGTGCAATGTGGACCAACACGAATCGGTAGAGAACAGGTTTGGTTGGTTTCTAACCCTAATCCCATCTGCTTATTTTAACGTGTTGTTGTTGTTTCTGTCCTGCCGGCTTTCTGCTCTCTTGTCTTGATAGTTTTGTGCTGTTTCTGGAAGGTAAATCTTACCTTTACATCTTTTTTTTTTTGGTGGGGGGAGGGGTATGCATTTAGTTTGAGCTTTATATTGAATTTCTTAGTTCCGGGGACTATTCTCGATCTAGAATTTGTTTGGGAATCCGTGCCAGCTCCTCGCTGAGATTACACATCATTCCCTGGGTCGTGCCATGGTAAATCACACCAGCAGCGCCAGGACAGGGACGTGCCAAAGCACGCAGTCTTGACTCATCTTTCCATTTTGTTTTAGCTTTTCACATCGTAAACCAAGCTAAAACCAGGGAGGATTTGTACAACCGGGACATAAAGTAGGAAAGGAAGGGGGGGGGGGGGGGGGCAGGTTGAATGCGCTCTGACTTCAGCGTGGGGCTGGACGGAAGGTGCGGAAACCTGAACTACCCAAGAAAAAGAAATAGTGACTCCGTCCTCGGTGCACCCCAGTGGCTCCTTACAGCTTGCAGTTAAACGTACTGGTCCCGACCCTTCTTTGCATTTATGGGAACTTGGATTTGTCTCAGACCTCCCGTTACGGGAGTGCAGACGCCGAGTTCCCCCTTGCTCCGCTAATTCGTGCTTAAAGCAGCCGAGGGGACGGGGGAAGGAAACTTTGGAAACCAGAGAGCGGGGGAGGGGAAGAGAAAGGGTTTTAACAAATGACTGCATGGAAGCGGCTCCTTGTTACCGCGTGGCGAATCAGGCTGTAAAGAGGATGTGCTCTGCTGAGGAGGAAGAGGGCTCGTCCTGCGGGAGACTGGCAGATCGGAAGCAATAATAAGACAGACGCTTGCTAGCCAGTGCCTGCCATGGGTGTTAGGTGCCTTAGATGAACCTTCAGCTTCCGCCTCCACCCATTAACTCTCAGGACCTTCGTGTTTTTCCGCCCCTCAGGATATTTGCTAATTAAATGAAATAATTATGATCCATCCCTCCAGAATGATTCTGTGGGAAAAAAAACCCTCAAACAACTTTTAATATTAAACTTTGTTTCGTGTGTGTGTGTTTATATACATATAATAATAATTTCAGAAATCATGTTACAGTATCTGGAGCAGCTGTAATTTATTGTTGAGGGTAGACTACAAATAAAATCAACACAGAAAGACAATTGTCTGCCCATCCATCCAATTAATTTAGCTTTATAATTCCCAACCCTTCCTTAGAGATCCCTTGTGTTTATCCCATGCTTTCTTGAATTCAGATACTGTTTTTGTCTCCACCACTTCCACTGGAAGGCTGTTCCATGTATCCACCACCCTCTCTGTCAAGAAATATTTCCTAAGATTATTCCTAATGTACCCCTTTTCACCCTCAGCCCATGACCTCCTCTCCTTTGAAAGAGGCTCTTGTGTATGGAAACCTTTTGAGATATTTAAAATTCACTATCATAGCTCTGCTATGTCACCTTTTCTCTAGGACAGTTGTTCTCAATGTTTTTTTGGCCGGGACACACCTGACAGATGGTTCTCACATGCGTGACACACTGAACATGTGACCATCACGGAGCTAAATGTAAACATGCACTCTGCATCCACAGGAATCCCCTCAATCCCCAGCAATGAGTGCAGAGCAGATCTAGGGCATTACCCTGTACAACTCACCATACAAAAAAAGATATTCTGGTTCTGATGACATCTCAGTAAAAGCAAAACAAACTCCTTTTACTACCAGGCAAAATAGCCTTCCTTATGAAAAGACAGTAATTTACCACTAATGCATATCCTATTGAGAAAACACAACAAATAAGATTGATACAATGCCTACATGCTAGTAAATACCTCACCTTGGTCAGACATCCAGAACTGACCTTCACCAAGGACAGAAAAACCACAAATTATAAATATGGAGACAGAAACTGGAATGGAAAACCAAAAAAGCCATTATGCATGCAGGGCGAACCTGGAGAAATGGAAAGAGAAATATAGCACCTAACAGACTCTCGGGATTTGCAATAATGCACACAAACTAAACCCGCACAAAGTTACACCTGTATTATGGAACACACTCAAACAGTAACAACCCTATCTAAGAAATACAACTATTAAACCAGGCCCTAAGCACTAATACATTTTCCTATTGGGAAAACAGAATAAGCCAAGCTGCTACAGAGCCCCACACAGAAATAATTGTAAAGCTATACTAAAAACGTTACAAAACTGCTGCTGAACAGAATATCCAACAATTAAAAACTCATAAAAATTATTAAACATGTCCAAATATCAATAAAATATTTCAAAACAGCAGACATCGAATAATATCCAATAATTAAAATGGCAGTCAATCCAGCCACTGACGTGTCTTCTATGCGGCTGGATCTGCATTGCTGCTATCAATATGGCCAGGAGGCCGTCGATAGCTCACCCATGCAGCAGAGAGAGGGCCGCTGAACTTATTTCGTTCCCTCCGTGGGAGGGGCTCTTGTTGCCGGCCTTTCCTGCAGCTGGAGCCTCCTTTCATATCCTCTTCACGGCAGGAGCCATCTCTGGTGTGCCAGGGCCTGCTTTGAGGCCTGCTCTTCTTCAGCGTCTTCCTGCTCCACATGGCTGCTGTCCAAGGTCCTGCCCCTTTCTCCTAAGGGGTGAAGCCGTGCCTCTTCGCCCTTCTTAAAGGGACAGCGTGGGAGTGGTGCACTTCTGATGTCATCTTGGGAGCCGCCTCTCCAGCAGTATAAAGAGCTTCAGTTTTCATTCCTTCCTTGCCTTCGCAAGGAGCCAGTCCTCCTTAGGACTTCTCTGTAATCCAGCTTCTCAAGGCACTTCATTCTATGTTGGATTCCATGTCTTCGTCTTCTCCTGATCTCTCGTCTCGTCAAGCTTCTGTGTTCCAGATGTTCCTGATGTTTGTCCATCAGATGTCTTCACGTCTAGATGTCTCCTTTTTCCGGATGATCTTCCTTCTTCATGGCAACGCAAGTCTCCAAGAAGTTCCAGCTTTTATCTTCCTTATCCTGACTTCGTCACCGAGGCATTCCTCGAATCTTCAACCCTGTCTGGATCATGAATGAACTCTGTTTCCTGTTCTGTCCCAGCATGGTCCATCCCTGGCCTTAACTGGCTGTGGAGGGCGAGCTTCGGTGCAGGCTTCATCGAAGTCTTCACGTCATCATCGTTCTTATTCCTGTGTGGGGAACCACCAGCGTGGTCCGTGACCTGCCTTCATTGGCTGAGAAGGGCGCGTGATGTGTAGTACCGACTCAGCATTCTGCAAGCAACTCGAGTGGGGAACCACTAGCATGGTCCATGACCAGACTACCCGGCTGTGTAGGGCACACCACCTGCGTGGTCCGGGACCAGTCTGGCCAGGTTGTGTAGGGCGCGTGATGTGCAGTACCGACTCAGTACTCTCAAGCAACTCATGGCCTTCCTGAGTTTCTTTCTCTACGTGATCAGAGTCTCATTTCACTCCACATATCCAGAATCTCCTTTCTCTCTACGTGTTCAGAGTTTCGTCTCACTCCATGTATCCAGAGTGTCGTTCCACTCCACGTATCCAGAGTCTTTTCTCACTTCAAGTCTTCATCCTGTTCAATGTCCTCGTCCTTCAACCACTGTCCGTCCTGTCACAGTCGCTGCTCCGGTGCAGCAGGTCTGAAAGGGCTTTCGAATAGTTGGAGGTCCACTCTCGAGACCAACATTGCGTTGTTTGGGTGTCTCTGCTGCGTACAGGTTCGGCTGTGGCTAAGGTTCCAGCAACACTAGCCTACACTTGGACACTCTTCACCTGCCTAGGTGCTTGCCAGAGCTCCTGTGCGGCTGCGTTGGGGCCCAAGGGTACACAAAGGGTACACAAAATCATCAGAGATAGGTCCACTACCCGCGTTCCCACAACAGGCACCCATTCACACCCACAAACACAAGCTCTCACCCAGGCATCCATTCACACACAGACACACCATCTCATACCCAGGCACTCATTCACACATAGACACACAAGCTCTAACCAAAAATGTCTTCTTCCTTCACTGCAGGGATGGGCTCCAGTTCTGCCGTGGCTTTATTCTGGCGGGCCTTCTTTTTTCGCCGCCACGGGGATGGGCTCCTGTGTTGGTCTCAGTCAGGGTCGGGTTTCCTCTTCACTGCCACGGGGATGGGCTCCCATGGCGGCCTTGCTTGGTCGGGGTCGGGTTTTTCTCTTCACCACCACGGAGATGGGCTCCTGTGGCAGCCTTGCTTCATCGGGGTTTGACACTGCCATTCCCTCTCACCCCACACCCGGGCTATGCGATGCCTGCCTCACCGGCCAATCAAAAGCTTCCTCCCTTCTTCCTACTCCCACTGGCAGGTAGAAGGGAGAAGGCTTCCGATTGGGCCTGCGTGGGGGCAGGCAGAATGAAGGAGGCTTCCCTTTGGGCAGTGGGGGTAGGAAGAAAGAAGGCCTTCCAATTGGCCTGTGGGGGCTTGGAAAAAGGGAGAAGGAAAGTACAACGGGGCAGTGGGACACCGGGAGACGTGACTCGCCTGCCAGTGTTTGGCGACACACTGGTTGAGAAGCGCTGCTCTAAGGTATACATGTTTAGATCTTTAAGTCTGTCTCCATATGCTTTAGAGCAAAGACCACTGACCATTTTAATTGCCACCCTCTGGACCAACTCCATCCTGTTTATAAACCTTTTGAGTTGAAGTCTCCAGAATTGTACACAGTATTCCAAATAAGGTCTCACCAAGGATCTATACAGGGGCAATATTATCTCCCTTTTTCTGCTGAATCTTTCTCTCCCTATGCAGCTAAGCATCCTTCTGGCTTTTGCCATCGCTTTATCTGTTTCACTACCTTAAGATCAACAGATACAATCACCCCTAGATCCTGCTCTTCCTTCATGCATAGAAGAATTTGACCTCAATACTATACCTCTCCCTTGGGGTTTTGCATCCTAAATGCATTACTCTACTTTTTTAGCATTAAATCTAATGCTAAATTTAATGCAAGACTCTAGACCATTCCTTGAGCTTCGCTAGATCCTGCTTCATGTTTCCACACCTTCTTGGCTGTGTACCCTGTTGCAGATTTTGGTATCATCAGCAAAAAGCCCACGCCTTTCCTAACAATCCTTCTGCTATGTCACTCATGAAAATATTGAAAAAAAATAGTCCAAGGACCGATACTTGAAGCACAGTACTAGTTACACCCCCCTCCTCAGAGAAAACTAGATTTTCCACTACCCTTTGTTGCCCCCCACTCATCCAGTTTCTAAGTCAGTCACTCTAGGTCCTATACTAAGAGCATTCAATTTATTTATGTCTCATATGCGGAACTATAATCAAAGGTCTTACTGGAATTCAAGTATACTACATCTAGCACTCATCCTTAATCCAAATCTTTGGTCACCCAATCAAAGAAATTGATCAGATTTGTCTGACAAGATTTATGTCTGGTAAAACGATGCAGTCTCGGATCTTGCACTCCATTGGATTCCAAAAACTGCACTATCCTCTGTTTTAGCACTGATTCCATTAATTTGCTCACCACAGAGGTCAGAATAACAGGTCTGTAGTTCTCAGCCTCTTCCTTCCTTCCACTTTTATGAATAAGAAGCACATTTGTCTGTTGCCAGTCCTCCGGAACTACTCCCGACTGTAAAGACGCATTGAAGAGATCAGCCAGTGTTGCTCCTAGTGCACTTCCAAGTTCCCTTGGCATCCTCAGATATATCCCATCTGGCCCCATTTCCCTAAGTTTAGTTAGCGCCTCACAAACACAGTCCCAAAAATTGAATGAGATTTACCTCACTTCCAATCTTATTTGTGTTTGTTTCATGTGGTCCCTGCTCCAGGCTCTTCCACATTTTGCTAAGCAATGTTGCTTTTTTCCGATCAGTCACTACATATTCCTCACCTTCCTCTTGGAGTCTTACAATTCCACTTTTGCACTTCATTCTGTCACTAACAACTCTAAAGAAAAGTCTTGTCCACCCGTTTTACTGTGTTCACTGTTTTTTCTTCTGTTTGAATTTTGCATTCCTGACTACTTATGAATGCTAACCTTTTCTCTTTTACCTTTTCAGCTGCTTCTTTAGAAAACCATAAAGGCCTCTTTTCCTTTTTCCTTTATTTACTTCCTAACAAAAAATTACTGTTATGATATCTCCTTTTATAAATTAAAAGAAACCCAAACCACAGTGTATTCTGTCTCCACTATGCGATTCCTATGCACAGCTGAAACAGAGAGCTTAATTCTGTCTTTACTTGCAAGAGGAGGCCGCTTCTTCAAACTCCAAAGTTTATTATAGACCAAACAACTAAAGTCTTACTGTGCATAAATTGGAGATAACAGCACCAGTGCAGTCTGAGTCATAGATATAAAGACAGGTAAAATGAGGATGATTTTGCAGGGCTGGCCAGATTAGCTGCTGATGCATACAGGCCAGAGAACGGAGAAGGGCCAGAACTGATTAGATCTACAAAAGGAAAAACACCCAGGATTCTCTTCTTCCAAGTCAGAGATTAACCATTTAGAGCCAGGTCTATTAAATACAGCAGAAAGCTGTGAACATGCAGCATGACCACCAGTTTGGCAGGATAATAGAAAACAAGAAGCTGCAGAATAAAAGCATGAACATAGCATTACTACTATTACTTAACATTTCTATAATGCTACTCGATGTACACAGTGCTCAACATAAAAACTGCTGTGGAAGCAGGACACTGAAAGCAGGACAATAGGGAATACATAGAAAACACCTATGGAGACAGGATATTGCCTGCCTCAAATTGTAAGATTCCTCTATTAATTTTTTCTTTTAATTAAACACTATCAAACACTAAAGTCAATGGGGCTGATATAATAAAAGCTGCGCTAAAGCTGCTGTGGGTTTTTGACATGTACTTGTGTGAGTTTTTGCGTGCGTTTTCCCCGTGCTAGTCTTATGCATGGATGTAATAACATGGTCAGCGTGGGAAAAACGTGCACATAAACCCGCTTAAAAACTGCAGCTGGTTTTGGCCACGAATGCATGCAAATGACATGCAAAAGAAGCAATTAACTATTCATGGGCTATGCAGGGAAACCGTGCATCAGTTAGTGGGGATTTTTTAGCATCTGGGTCAGGCAGGAGTTAAGTTAAAGCGCGTGCCTGGAGCCCGGTTTACTCCAGTGGCGTAGCCACGGGTGGGGCCTGGGTGGGCAAGTGCCCACCCAACTAGACCCAGGCCCACCCAACTAGCACCGGAGGAACTGTAAGGCTGTCGCGGGATCCCATCCCCGCGACAGCGAACAAGAGAACCCACGCCTCGCGCGCCATCACGGCACAGCGTGGGGAAGCGATGATGCGGGCCGTAGGCCAACGGTCTTCCTGTTGAGGGGGGGGAGCGGGAAGCGCCGCGCGCAGCTTCCGCTTCCTCCCCCCAATGCAGGAAGATCACGCTGCCTCTCCTGCTGCCACCCGTTCTCCTGCTATCTTCGGGTCAAACGGCCCAGCCGAACTTCCTGTTTGGGGGAGCGGAAGCGCTGCGCACAGCTTCCGCTTTCTCCCCCAGAGCAGGAAGATAAGCTGCCTCTCCTGCTGCCACCGGCCCTCCTGCTATCTTCTTTCGGGCGTCGGGCCGTATTGGTCCGCCGATCTTCCTGCAGCTGGGGGGGGAGGGGAGGAAGCGGACGTTGTTGCGCTGCGCTTCCGCTCCCCCCCCCCCCCGACAGGAAGTTCGGCGGGCAGTACGGCCCCGACGCCCGAAGATAGCAGGAGGCCGGTCGGCAGCAGGAGAGGCAGCTGATCTTCCTGCTCTGGGGGAGAAAGCGGAAGCTGTGCAACGTGCTTGAATGTGTATGTGTGGATGAGAATGGGAGTGTGTGTGGGTGAAAACTGGAGCCTGGGTGTGTATGTGGGTGAGAATGGAAGCTTGAATATGTGGGTGAATGGGCGCTCGAATGTATGTATGTGTGGTTGAGAATGGGAGCCTGGGTTTGTGGGTGGGTGAGAATGGGAGCTTGAATGTGTGTATATATGGGTGAGAATGAGAGCCTGGGTTGTGTGGGTGGGTGAGAATGGAAGCTTGCATATGTGGATAAAGAATGGGTGCTTGAATGTGTGTATGTGTGGGGTGAGAATAGTACCTTAAATGTGTATATGTATGGATGAGAATGGGAGCTTGAATATGTGTGGGTGAGACTGGGAGCATGGGTTTGTGGGTGAGAATGGGGAGTCTGGGTTTATGTGTGTGGGTGAGAATGGGTGCCTGGATGTGCGTCTGTGTGTGCATAAGAATATAAGCCTGGGGAGGGGGTGAGAAAGTGAGAACTTGAATGTGAGCTTGTGGGGGGGTGGGGAGAGCATATGAGAGTGACAGCTTGAGTGTGTGAGAGGGAGTCTGTGAGAGAAAGCGTGTATGGTGTGTGTTGTGTGTGGAAGGGAAGAAGACAGTAATAGAAGAAAGACACTGAAAAAGGAATTAGAAATGAGCTATAAGGGAAAAAATGGGAAAAACGAGACAGGACCAACTGATTAGAAAAATACAAGATCAGACAACAAATGGTAAAAATATATATCTATATTTTGAGATGTTAGCAATTTAATAATATAAGCAACACAACCGCTCTCTCAAAATTATGGAAAGGTAGGAGCCGTGTATAAAATCGTAATAATAAGAAGGATAAAGTAACCACAAATCACAGTGAATTATGTTTGTATCATTAAGTAAACCTCATACTTAGGCGTAGATGTGAATGCTATGCTGCATAATTTGGCATATATTTATCAGTAAAAAAAACAACTAGTAGACCTGCATGCCTACAGCCCACCCATGTTAACCTTGTGCCCACCCAAAAAATCAATTCTGGCTACGCCACTGGTTTACTCAGTGCTGGCATTATTGTGCTTGTCTGTCCATGCAGCTCTGGGGTAATCATGGATTACATTCACTTTTTCTGAATGCTATAGTACAATTTGCGGGTTGGCTGAAAAAATCTCTGTTGCATTTCTCGTGTTACGGCATCCACTGGTACAGCTCCCATGCAATCAGAGACGGAACATGAAGGGGTTTGATATTTGCTATACTCTACCTTCTGTCCCACTCCTGGACCACTACCGTCTTCGCTGTTTTATGAAAGGAGAAGACATTCGCCCCATGAATCCACTCGTGAGTCACCATATTAATGCGGGTTTCTGCGTGGTTTATTACATAGTGTTGTGATACTGCTTGCAGGCCGAGCCGCAAGCAGCCTCTCACCTTCTCCAGTTGGCAGCCGCGTTCCCAGCTGCGGCCAGGAGGCCGCCGACATCAGAGCTGCGTTCCGCAGCAGTCAGGGCCTGCTGCCGACGTCGTACCCCGCGGCCCGGACGGCCGCAGCCGGCTCCTGCTCTGCGCAGGCAGCCTGTGCCATTCGATGCGTCCTCTTTGCGGCTGAAGCCACTGCCGGGGTCCTCGAGCTGCAGAGGAGGCCGTCTCTGCCGCTGCCTTTTCTTCATCTTTGCGGCAGGAAGGAACGCCGCCATCAGCTGTTTTTGCTTCTTTACTGCCTTAGGCACCGGCGTGCACCTCTTCAACAAGGGCCCATGGCCGGATATGCCCTGGGCCCCCACCTGGTGACGTCATCCTGGGCGTCTTCAGGTTAGCCCTATAAAAGGGCTTCTCTTGCCTTGCTTTGTATCGGAGTTCTTCGCTCCTGGAAGTCTCGTCTTCCAGCGCTCCATCAGGTCTTCATGTCTTCATTGGAGCTCTATGTCCTGTTTTGATTCTGAGTCTTCGTTGCTTGTCCTGATGTCCGTTGATCCAGTCTTCATGTCCTGTTGTTTCGTGATCCAGTCCTGATGTTCGTGATGATCCTGTCTTGATGTCCTGAGCCCATGGTTCCTCGTCGCCACCTTTCCTGGCGTACCATGTCGTGGCACGGGCCTGCCTTCTCGTCCGCAGCACAAGTCTCCGGAGGGTCATCCTGCCCAAAGCCAGTCTTGTCTTGGTCTTGTCTCTTGAATCTTCCTGTTTAAAGCCAAGTCTCATCTTGGTACTTCCGTCCTGAATCTCGTTCCGGCCCTCGGATTCCGTTGTGGCTGCTCCGTCCATGCCTAAGACTCTGTTTGAACCTGCTCCTCTCCAGCGTGGTCCGTGACCAGCCATGGGTGGCTGTGTAGGGCGCGTCTCAGTGCAGGCTTCTTCTGAATCTTCGCCATGTTCCAGCTTCAACTTCCACGTATTCATCTGGAGTCTGCCTTGCATCAAACATGGTCCGTGACCAGCCCTGTGGTCCGCCCTTTGGTGGGCTGTGTAAGGCTTGCTGCGTCGTAGCCTCAACCTAGTCCTCAATCCTGAACCTTGATTCTGAAGTCTCCACTTCAAGTTCCTGTCTGAGTCTCCACATTCCAAGTTCCTCGTCTGAGTCTCCACGTTCCTAGTTCTTCATCTGTCCATGGCCTCCATCCGGCCTGCCGCTTATTGCTGTTATGTTATTGCCGGCAGGTCCGAAAGGGCTTGGAATGGTTGAGGAACATTCAAAGACCACCCATTGCATTGTTGGTCTTCCTGAAAGATGCAGGTCCGGTGGAGAGTTTGAACCTTCAAGTTTTCACTCATGCTTGGACACGTCTTGCCTACCTCGGTATTGCCTTGGAGCCCCTCCAAGGACACACATTCCCCTCAAATAGGACCGCTCTTCCAGCGCTCCCTAACACATAGGGCCTTGACTATGCATTTGCATGTGTTTTGCATGGATTTTCTGCAGGACATCTCATTTGCATACCAATCCTTTATTATAATCCTGTTGAAGTACCTGCTTTTGTCATGCGCACTAAAAAAAAAATACATGCAGACAACTAGTGCCGATTTCACCATGGGTCTTATTACATCGGCCTCCATGTAAGGAGTCCAAAATGCTCATGCTTCTCTATGAGCAAGAGAAGCACTGTCTCAATACGGATCTAACAAAGTTTCGCCATTGATCAAGTGCTGGGGAACATCAGAGGGGGAGATCGAGAAGAAAGCAATTATTGCAATTAGAACAACGTTGGATTTTCCAACCTCACAAACTATGGAGCCTAATGGACTTAATTCTATCATAGAATGGAATTCTTTTCATTAAAGTTACGTATTGTTGCTTACAGAAGCTCTTTGGTAATAGGAAAGAAGCACTCATAGTTTAGCATGGCTATAAATTTAATTGTGATTTTGATAATCTGCATTGCTGTTCTTGTGATTAAAAGTCAGGTAACAGCAGAAGAAAATATTGAACACTGATTACATTAATTAGAACAACATTTTTTTTCATTTTGAAACTAAGATTTATCTTGATGAAGGAACGGCTTGGATGTTTTATCCTGTATTAAGTAATGATCATATAAGACCACTGAAGTCTATGATAAGCATTAAGAGTCAAACAAGAGAACATGTTTTACTGTATTGAGGTTTTCAATTAATTAATGATCTTCCCGCTTCATTTTTTTATTTTCTGATATATAAATAAAGTGCATGCACCAGTGTTTTTTGACATTGTAACACAGTAAGGAATGAGAGTGTTGCTGCCGTTGGAAGGAGGTTTGGATCAGAGACAACAGTGAGTAGAGAGAAAGGATTTTAGACATTCACTGGTGAAAGAATGTTGTTGTGAGGGCTGGCCGCGGGACCACGCAGTCAGCCACGTTCACCTTCCAGCCAGCCTGGACCTCCCCGCGGCAATCCAGTGTGCTGCCGCTTTGCTTCCTCCTGGCGTGGTGGTGGGGTGCCAATACCGCAGCCACCGCACTGCTGCCTCTGCCGTCAATACTTAAAGGGGCAGCAGCGGGACAACCTCCCGCAGCCCCGGATACTGACGTCAGCCCACTGCACTACTTAAGGCAGTCCCTTCTTACCCCTTGCCTCAGCAACAGGTCAAACTCATTCGAGTAGCTAGTTGCTCAGTATTGGTGTTCCTGGTCCTGCTCGGTGTTCCTGCTCCTGTCTCCGTACCCTGTTCCTTGGACTGATTCTCTGGCTTGAGCTCGGTATGTTCCTCTGACTACGGATTGTCTGCTGCCTGCCCTGACTTCTGCCTGTTTTCTGGACTGTGCCTTCTTCCCCACCTGCCCTGACCTTTGGCCTCCTCCTGGACTCATCTGTTGCTGCCTGCCCTGATCTTCGGCCCGTCTTCTGGATTCCGCTCTTCTGCCGTTGCTCTTGAATTCGTCATTTGGAGACCTGCACCAAAGTCCAGCCGGCCCCAGTACCCAAGGGCTGGTATTGGTGAAGGTCCTGTTGGGTCTCCGCATTACCCGTACCCGCCTGCCGTCAGCGAGAACCTGTGGGAGGGCCTCTTCCTTCAGGTGGCATCAACCTCGCCTCGGCCCAGGGGTCCACTCTGCGCAACAAATGTGAAACAATTCTTGCAATTCATCATACGGTTTTTACATGCAGTAATGTTTGGCTTGTTTGTTTTTAGAGTGCCACTCCGCCCTGAGGCAGCCTAGTCGGTGAAAACAGTTGGCCAATGTCGGCGGTTTTTGCTGAGATTTTCTGGTCTATTAATGAGAACAGCCATTACAAGATAAAATATCTGTTTTATATAAAGATTAAAACACATAAAAAAAAGTTAGAAGAACATAATAAATTTGTTTGTGTAATTTAAAGAGCAAAAGTTCATGGATGGATGGAGATTTTTGACCAATGATTATAAAACACTGACATTTTCAAGTTTGATTAACATAACATGTCAGATCTCTGAGGCCTTTTCCTCCCCTTCATTATATATACAAGAATCCAAGACATATTTTTCAAAAGTTATCTATGTGAAAGACTTTTTGAATTTTAGTTGTTTTCTTCACTAGCCCATTATGGATTATTATTGATGGGTATATCTCTTACATCGTCCTCAGTGAAGCAAAGTATTCATTTAGTATCTCTGCTATGGCTTTGAAATCTGTAGGTGCTCCTTTTACCCCTTGATTATCTAATGCTCCAACTGACTCCCTCAGAAGCTTTTTACCTCGATGTACCTGTAAATGTCTTTAGTATGAGTTTGTTTCTTTTGCAAGTTTCTTTTCAAATTCTCTCTTTGCCTTCCTTATCAGTGCTTTGCATCTATCTTACCAGTGCTTATGCTGTTTCCTGTTTTCTTCATTCAGATCCCTTTTACATTTCTTGAAAGATGTTCTTTTAGATATTATAGCCTCTCTCACCTCACCTTTCAACCATGCCAGTAGTCATTTAGACTTTCCATCTTTTCTAATGCT